>NW_024543078.1:36177500-37427500 GCF_018167655.1 Microtus oregoni
CAACTTGGGCAATTGGGGCCCCTTACTTGAGGTCCCAGCTCCTTCTAATGACATGGAAGTGACTCAGAGCGGAGCAGCATCCTTCTCAGTAGGACTCACAGTTGAATCCCAAGAAGTTGGTCTCTGCCTCCCAGACGCCAAATCTCTGCTCAGTTTGCCAAACTTGTTTAAAAGTTAACCTAGGCTAGGGGTATGTCTCAGCAACCGTGCACTGGTTTAATACTCACGGTTCAATCTCCAGCTCCACCCCAAAACCCTTAAGAACATTTCCTGTTAAGTAGAATGCAGACATTATAAAACGCTTATTATCACAGTTCTTCACGTTCTCAGCAAAGCAGTATAAGGCCAAGAATATTGACCTCCAGAAGTACTTGAGTATTCTCAGTGAGCGTAGAATACAAGAAATACACCAATTCCCAGTTTCCCATTCTCAAAGACAACAATTGTCAATCCAGACGGACTGTTGAGGGCTTTTAAAGCTCTATCAGTCCATTCCATCCATTTCTTCCCTCCGAGCTGTTGTTTAACTGGTTGACATCCCTCCAACCACAAAATCTAACCCTAAATTTTGGACTTCTGCAGCTCACCTTCCAGCATGTTCCCCGAAGGCTCATGTCTAGCACCAGCTTGTCCTTTACCAGGTGCCTTTCTCCATAGCGTGTTCTCAGGCTCCACCCTCCCCACAGCTTGCCTATCTATGCACCCAAGGACCCCTTCACGAGACCCAAGTATCCCAAGGAGGAACAGACAGACATTCTCAGGAACACAGGAATTCCGTCAGGTAGCAAACCTTCCACAAGGAATCTCTGGCTGTGAAGGCTGGAACAAGCTCCCCAGAGGCCCCATTAGGCTTTTGGTTTTGTCAGTGATTACAAAGGTGGTAGCTGCCTTCATACCTAGGCTAAGGCAGGAGAGCTACTATGACTTTCAGATCAGTCTGAGCTGCTGAGTGAGACCTTATGTCAACCCCCCCCCCCCAAAAAAAAAAACAAAACAAAACCAAACAAACAAAAACAATGAAAAGAAAAAAGGACAAAAGGAGGCAGCTCGGCAGTGGATGCTTCAAGCCACACAGCAAACGGGCATCTGAGCTGGGGGCAGATGAGCATGGTCTTGCCAAGCAACAGGCAGTATAGAAAGGAAGATGTATCTAGAGCAGCATGAAGAGTGCTCCACGCACGTTTCCAGGAGGCACTAGGCACTCACAGGGGATCCTATGAAGTGTTTGGGCAACAGAGAGGGAAAGGCTAAGTCTCTGTCCTGCATATAGGGGTAGATATGAGATATGTCCGAGGGGGGAGGGAGGGAGGAAGGGAGGGAAGGAGAGAGAGAGAGAGAGAGAGAGAGAGAGAGAGAGAGAGAGAGAGGTGTTGGCAGTAAGGGTGGCTATTGGAGGGGAAGCCCTTTTCTTCAGCAGTGCAGCCACTGGTAAGTTGTCATGCTTGGTTAAAAAAACCCAAACCAACTCTCCCTCATGCAAGCAGTCCTAATTAAACTTAGTCTCTCTCTCTCTCTCTCTCTCTCTCTCTCTCTCTCTCTCTCACACACACACACACACACACACACACACACACACGATAGGAAAATATGATGCAGCTTGCTGGGAGTGAGCTGGAGTATTGAGAGGGGAAGGTAATGGGGATAAAATGACCAAATATGCACAATATGCATATTTGTATGAGATTATATATGAGATTATAAAAGAATAAGGGTAATAACTGTGTCCTCTGAAGAACAGTACTGTGAAGTGCAAGGGAAGAGGGGGAGGGAGGAGTGGCCACCCAGAGCACGGAGGCCGCCGTGAGCATGTGGAGCCAGCGCCAGGAGAAAGACATGTAAAACAAGTTGGGACCCAGCATAGAGATTTATTTTTCATCAAAACGAAAATTCATGTTTCTGGTAAATCAAGCAAGGCCGCATCCCTGCTCCCACCCAAACAAACTCCAACCACAAAGAAGTGTACCCATCAGCAAGGGAAATGTCTCTGCCCAATCCCACTCCACCGTTAGGCTTTTGTGCCAGCATTTCCGGTGCTTTCCCTGACACCACGAACTGGCCTATGGCAGCTCTTCTGGGGATCACACGAGGTGTGTTTTGGTTTTAAGAGACAGGGTATCTCTTAAATGTAGTGCTGGTTTCAAACAAGTGATCCTCCTGCCTCAGCCTTCCAGTTATTACTAGACTTAAGAGTGAGAGTCTGGGTCTGGCAACCCTAACAAGCCCCTATCTTCAATAAGTCAATTAAACAGGCAAGCAGAGAAAGGAGATATATTCAATGAGGCCACTTTGGGAAAGAAAAACAAATGAAGATGTTTAGTGGCCCACCCACCCTGTGCGCATAAAGTCATCTGTGGGGTCCTGGCATGAGGTTTAGGTTTAAATAGTGGGCTAGAAGTGTGCATAACTAGGTAGTTCTAGTGTGGTCCCACAGTCATTGTCCAGGCTCCAGGCTCCCGGCTCTCCTGCTAGGTGATCTGACAAGGTGTCAGAACTTACAAACCTCTTCCCGGGACACAGATCCCTCCTCTGGCTGCCCAGGCCGAGGAGATTGTTCCTCGGGATCCACTGTTTTACCAGTCTGGCAGTCAGGGGGAAGGCACGGTGTCTCTGTGGAATGTCTCCTGCCCAGGGTGGCATACAGGTGCTGTGTGAAGCTGTGTGTGGTAACTCCCCTTCACCTAGACACGCCCTCACCATCAGCTCAGCAGCTATAGCACACGCTAGTCCACGTCTGCAGCCACAAGGCCCCATGGTTTGAGACTTTGGTATGAAATAGCTGGGTTCTGCCCAAGGAGCTCCCGTGCCTGAAATCCTAGTGTCACTGGGCCCTCCACACTGAGGCTTGGGGGCTTCTTCTAGCTCTTCAGGTGGCGGGGTTCTTTGTAGTGAGGCCTTTTTTCTTCGGAGACAGTATGAAGGGATCTCCCCAGTGGGAAATGCTACTCTCTCCTAAAATCCATTGTGAACCAACCCATCCCAAAGCTCCCACTGTGCCAAGGATTTAAAGGGCTCGCCAGGCCAGGTAGGCCTTCTCAGGATGACTGCTTTCGTGGTGGCGTGTTTTCTTGTTTTATTTATGAAGAGTATATATTTTACTTTTAACTAACAAGTCAAGTGGGCATGGTAGTACACATGTTTAATTTCAGCTTAGGCAGAGGCAGCTGGATCTCTGAAAGTTTGAGACCAGTTAGATCTGCATAGAAAGTTCTAGGATAACTCGGGCGACAGTGAGCTATTGTCTCAAAATAAATAAAATAACAGAATTACAAACCAAACTGGTCTGGACAGATCTCTTGCTTATCAGATATAAAACCTAGGTTAACTCTCAGCCCTGAGGGAGAAAAAGATAAAAATACAAACCAAAGCAAACCAAGCCTGTGCCACTTCTGCTACCTGGTACAACCTGAGCATTTGCAAGGCCCACCCACACCTCAGGAAGGCCATGCTTGGGCCACCGGGAGACTGCTGCTCCCAGGACAGCACTCAATTGTGTAGACAGGTAATCTTTCGTTATCATAAGCTTTAACATCCTTTTGCTTGCTCCTGGACTATTTTAGTTAGAAGTTTGGAAAAATAGTATTTCAGGACAATTTTAATTGATTTCAAATGTGCGCAGATTTTATAAAAGAAAGTCTCAGGCAGCACAATGTCTCTTTGAATCTCCCAGGCTTGGCAGGTGTCTTAGAGCTAGGGTGTTAGCAAGGTGCTCAGTTCAAGCCCCCAGCACCTAAAAAAGAAACTTTGAACTGCGAATAATTTTTTTGCAGTCTCAGGGTGGGGGAGCTAGGAACCAAACTCATGGCCTTGACTGAGCATGCTCAGCAAGCACTCTACCACCAGGCCATACTCCCAGCCTACACGGTTCCCTTTGGAAGCCCACTCTTAATAACTGGAAGTCTCACTAGGGCCAGAGTGGCCTCAGATTCACTAAGTCAGAATGGCCTTGAACACCTGATCCCCCATCTCCACCTCCCTAATGCGGGGCTTACATAAAAGAGCTACCATGCCCTAGGAGAAAACTGTATCCAAATGGTATCTGGGGATTTGCCGTCTCCTTTACTGATTTACATGATTGTTTATTAAAGTCTAAATAGTGTCTGGGGGTATCTGCTCCATACTTTGGGAGGTAATTCATGCTGACATGAGTCCACACACAGTCGGCACTGCCGTCTCCAGGAGACGGGTGGTCTGCCTTTACATATTACCATCTCCTTAATAGTCTCCAGGAGACGGGTGGTCTGCCTTTACATATTACCATCTTTAATAGTCTCCAGGAGACAGGTCTGCCTTTATATATTACCATCTCCTTAATAGTCTCCAGGAGACGGGTGGTCTGCCTTTACATATTACCATCTCCTTAATAGTCTCCAGGAGACGGGTGGTCTGCCTTTACATATTACCATCTTTAATAGTCTCCTTGCCACACAATCTTTTCTAATTACAAATGTAACTTCCTGCTTCACTTTAATTGCTCAAATTAGTCTACTTTTGCCATTGGCATTTATGGTGGTTTGAATGAATGCCCCCCCCCCCAGACTTATAGGGAGTGGCATTATTTGAAAGAACTAGGACATGTGGCCTTGTGAGGAAGTGTGTCACTGGGGCTTGGCTTTGGGGTTTCAGATGCCTAAGCCAGGCCCAGTGCCGTTCTCTCTTCCTGCTGCTTGCCAATCCAGATGTAGAACTCTCAGCTGCTCTCCAGCACCATGTCTGCCTGCGTGTTGCCATGCTTCCTGCCATGATGCTAATGAACGAAACCTCTGAACTGTAAGCCAGCTCCAATTAAATATTTTCCTTTATAAGAGCTGCTGTGGTCATGGTGTCTCTTCACAGCTGTAAAAACCCTAACTAAGACAGTGTTCTTCTGGTCAGCCCCTCTGCCCTGTAGAAACCCATCCTCATGGGTCTTCTTGTTTTGTTAATGTAAGTACTCCCGTGCTTCCTACTCTACAGGAGCGACCAGCCTCACCGCTGCACACAGCCATGTGCTGCATGTTGACAGTCTGTGCAACGGCAGCAGTCACAGGAAACTATGGTGGGCATCATAAAATGACAGTACAATCTATTAATCATCAGTTTATGCTGCTGCTGCTGTAACAAACCCACCGTGCCGCCAGGATGTAAAAACAGTGGCATATGCAATTACACACACTGTGGAATAGTTCATGATAACGAACAGCTGTGTTACTGGCTTACGTCTTACAGTCTGTGGGTACCACACCCAGGGCCTCCCATGGGCTGGACAAGTGTTCTACCATGAAACCATATCTCCAGATGCTCACTTTTTTTTGTTAACTTTTCATTTTAAGACAGGTCTCACTAAATTGCCCCAGCTAGCCTTGGACTTGTAATCCTCCTGCTTCGTTGCCCTGAGTCGCTGGGATCACAGATATGTGCCAGCATAGTCAGCCTGGATTGCCTTTTTCTTCCTGGCTTTAGAATCATTACATATTGGAGTTGTAGACTTAGAAAGTTTTGGTTTTAGCGTGCTGGTGTGAAAATAATACCCACTGAGTAGCAACTGCTCTCTTTCAAACGTTAGATACTCCTGCGCTAGCGATGTGAGTATGAAACTCTCAGTCACTCCCGGGCATTTTATACAGGTCCCAATATTGTAATATTTTTATTTATGCTTTAATAAATAAAGCTTGCCTAAAAACCAGAAAAGCAAAGCAGCCAAGCTACTAGAAAAGTCTTACCTCCACCAAGGCAGGATGACCGCAGACTAAGCAGCTAGCGCCTCTCTTTCCTCCCATTTTATATTCCCTCTAGTGCTGGGATTAACAGTGTGAGGCACCACCACCTGGGTTTGTTTCTGCATTGATCTTGTATAGCCCAGGATGGACTTGAACTCACAGAGATCCGTCTGCCTCTGTCTCCCAAATCCTGGAATTAAAGGTGTGTGTCACTACTGCCTGACCTCTTGTGGTTTAACTTTGCTCTTCTGATATTCAGGCAAGCTCTATTTATTAAAACATAAATAAAATATCACTATATCCCAGGCATCCACATAACATGAGGGAAACCAACCATGCATTAAATACATTTTTGATTTAGGGTATTTTCAACTTAGAATAGATTTGCTGAGACATAGCCCCGCTATGAGACGAGAACACTGGTGTCTTCGTTTGTTACAAAGCGATGTCATTCTCCCAGCCTGCCATTCTGCACTCCGCTTTGCCACACAAACCTCCCTGTATCCAGCTGGCTTCTTGATCTGTCTTACAAACTGGGAGCAGTAGGAAGACTAGAAGACAGGAGGCCGGTAGGAGTGCTTGTCCCTGTTTTCCTTGGCGTTCCAGTCAATTCCCATGAAGACAGCCCTGGTGGCAGTTTTCAGTCCCTTGCAGCAGTTGCTGTCTTAGTTAGGGTTGCTTCTGCTGTGAAGAGACACCACAACCACAGCAACTCTTTGCATTAATTGGGGCTGGCTTACAGTTTCAGAGGTTTAACCCATTATTGTCATAGCGGAGAAACATGGCGGCACATAGGCAGACATGGTGCTGGGGAAGGAGCTGAGAGTTCTACATCTGGATCTGCAGGCAGCAGAAGGAGACTGTACGCCACACTGAGAATAGCTTGAGCATATGAAACCTCAAAGCCTGGCCCCAACAGTGACATACTTCTTCCAACAAGGCCATACCTGCTCCAACAAGGAGTAGTGGCACTCCTAATAGTGCCACTCCCTATGGGCCAACCATTCAAACACATGAGTCAAACCACCACAAACACCATTGCAGGATAATACCAGTCAGGCTCTACCTGACATAGTCAGAATCACAGTCTTCCAAAGGGGACCAGTTCCTAATCCTCGGAACCCTTTGAATATGCTGTTTTACAATGCAGAAGAGACTGTAGCGATGATCGAGCAAGGTGCTGGAGACAGGAAACTATTTGACCAATCTCACTGCAGCCTTAGCATAGAGATGATGTAGCGGCCCAGAGAGGAGTCCCACGCAAGGACTCTGTGGGCTGTCTTTGGAGATGAGGAGGCGAGCAAGCCAGGAAACAGCAGATTTGTGGACGGGGTGGTCCTCTGGCAGCTTCAGCAAAGGCTCATAGCCTGGTCAGACATTTGGGTTTTTTCCCTTAGAATGGCTGTTGCGGTACAAGGGAGCAGCGTTAGAACACTGCACAGAGTTTTAGTTAGACACTGCCATTAACTAGGTGACTTTGTGGACAGGACCCCTTTCTGGGCTTTAATTCCTCACTTGCTGTGTGGGCTTAAGACACCCCCACCCTGAAGGGTTTTACGCAGGACAACGGAATCACACTTGGGCTGCCGTGTAGAACAGGATGGGCTCTTGCTTCTTATCTGCAAACCTTAGGCAGTATTTTCAGGTCGAGATGTTCTCCCCACCCTGCTCATCTCTTAGTCGGAATCCTTCTATACCTGGTGTCCCCCATAAAACACAGCTAGCGACACTGCAAACAATTTGGACCTGGGAGGCACGTTTCTCATCCACGTGCTCCCAGGGAGAGGTCTACACAAGGACATCACACACGTGCCCAGAATGAGTCTCAGCACTAAAACACCACTTCAGTGGGGGAGTAAGTGGGCCACTCGACATTCATCTGAGACTCAAGCCTTCTCTTGATGGAGTTTATCTCCAAGGCTGGAGATGTGTATGATTACGCACTACGGGGCGTGTTTTCCCTGGTTCTGAACGGTTCTGAGCAGCCTGAAGTGCAGGGGTGGAATGGAGCTGCCTGAGAAACAGACCTCATATCTTGGGGCTCTAGTCACCCTCCAGCAACTCGGAAGCCCCCCAGCTTCCTTCTCACTGCCAGACACCGTGCCCTGGGTGCCCACTCTCGCCGCTTTGCTGTGGAAGTGAAGAGTGGCAGCCTGCTTTTCTGTCTCAAGGTTTTGCCATTAAAAAATATTCTTCCTTAGAAAGCGGCAATTAAGTATTATGGAAATAAAAGGTTTTTGTTGAATAAAAGGTTTTGTTTGAAGATCTGTTCCCACTTCACAGTTTAAAATAATTTTTGAGGAAAACACCCTAATGTATCTATTACCACTTATGGGGAAATTGGAGAACAGAATGTTCCCGACTTTGACAGAGTCAAACCAGTGGGTCTAAGTAGTACAGAAATTTCCCAAATCATTTACAGACAAATTTCAGGGGCTGGCTGGGGAGATGTGCTGGCGGTTCAAAGACTTGCTCCTGCAGCAGTTCCGCTCCTAAAACTACACTGGGTCACTCAGGAACCTGATGGCTCGCAGGTGATGTGAACACAATACGTGGAGTGTGGTGGGGACAGTGTTTGAGACAGGACACAAGTGGCCTTTCTACACCTGTGACAGGGTTTCTCTGTAGCTTTGAAGCCTGTCCTGGCACTGGCTCTTGTAGACCAGGTTGGCCTCGAACTCCCAGAGATCCGCCTGCCTTACACTTGTGCTTTATAACTGGATATTGAACACACAGAAGATCACACGAATGCTGGCTGTGCCAGCAGGTGATCAGAGGGCCTAGGAATGTAGGGACAGAGGTCACCTTGAGACCGTCTGCGTGCTGTGCTTTTGTCTACCCGCTGTTCGGACTACGAGGACTACGGTCTCCAACTGAAGAAAAGACTACAGGAAAAGATGTCCTGGGCACCAAAGTCACCAAACCTGGAAAATGTCATGGAGGGAAGGGAACGGTGGAAAACCTGGGCTGTTCTCGGCATGCAGACTCCACTCCGCATTTAATTTCTTCTCCAGCCACACATGGAAGCAGCAGCCAAGGAAGCAAGGCACAGCCACAAGGGGAGACATTAGTGCTTCTCTGAGACTCGGGAAGGTCACGAGGTCCAAGTTGTTTTCCTAATGATTCTAACCTGCTATTTGTCTTTTCATTTGCTTTCCCCCAGGTACACACTGGAGTTTCCAAAGGCTGATTAATATGAGGTTGTAAGGAATTAAATCAGACGCAGGCTTTGAACTCAGCTGTCTTCTTTTAAGCCCGACATTAAAGAAAGCTTAAAGAAGGGCAATACTGTCTCCCTTCTCACCAAGGGAATCAGAGTACCGGTTTGCTCAGGAATAGTTTTGATTTTGGTTTCGGAGACAGCCTTGTGACCAGCCCAGGCTGGCTTAGAATGCAAACCTGCCTCTGCTTCTCAGATGCTGGGAACACAAGCACCCGCCAGTGAGGCTTGATGGTTTTATTATCATTATTAAGAAAATAGAGTTATTTTTCATAAAGACATTATTTACATAATATGTAATGAATTTAATAGTATTTTAATGACCTAATATTTTAAAATTTCTCTTTCAATTCCTAAAGTGCTAAAATTTGATAGACAGAAATAAAAAAAATAGGCCTTTGGGGATCCTCAGCAATTTGTTTAACCTAAAGTTTTAAAAACATTGTCTTATAGGGCTGTGTATGGTGGCACACACCTTTAATCCCAGCACTTGGGAGACACAGGCAGGGGGATCTCTATGAGTTCAAGGCTAGTCTGGTCTACATAGCCAGTTCCAGGTGGCAGACAGAGTTACATAGTGATACCTTGTCTCATAAAAATTGGCACACAGTTTATATATAGTAAAGTACACAACTCTTAGACATACACCTTATTTTTAACATATACGCACATGGCATAACCTGGGCCCCAGGAACAGGTCACTGTTGCCGCTTCGGAAGGGCGCCTGCGTCCTACCGAGTCAATGCCCAGTCTACCACACGTGACCAGTCTGATATGCATCTCTACATATTAATTTGGCTTAGTTTCTAATGGCTTATGAATTAAACCGTATAGTATATATTTCAGGGTTTCCAGCCAAACCATCATCCGTTTTTGAGATAGCGTCTTGCTAAGTTGCCTAGGCTGGCCTTGAACTTGAGATCTCCTGACCCAGTCTTCTGTGTCGGTGGGGCTTCAGGTGTGTGCAGTGCACCCAGTTGTCTGTATTGTTCTGTGGTTTTCTTTTGGGGGTTGGTAGGAGGCTGACTCCAAGGCATGGTTCAGGATGTGCCCCCCCAGGAGCTAGACCAGCCCCGTATCTGGCTTTTCGCCCAGCATGTTTTCGAGATTCATCTGTGCTCTGTATATTAGTAGTCCATTTCTTTTATTACTGCTAATCATATTACATTATATGGCTACATCACAAACTGTTTTATTTTCCTCTTGATACATATTTGGATTTTATCTAATTTTAGTCAATTAAAGAGCTGCCATGAACATTTTTGTGGGAGTCTCTCGGTGGGTAATGCACTAATTTTTACTTATTGATTTGAAGGAGTTTTTTTTTTAATTTTGTATATGAATTCTTTAACAGTCCATAGGTGGTCTAATTTTCTTTCCTTTCTTCGAGACAAGCTCTCACAATGTGGCTTGTGGCTGACCTGCAATTCAGAGTTTAGCTGCTGATGGAGGAGGGTCATCTTTCTATCTGTTGTTTCATTGGTTAAATAATAAAGAATCTGCTTGGCCTCTGATAGGACAAAAAATTAGGTAGGCGGAGTAAACAGAACAGAAGGCTGGGAGAAAGAAGCTGAGTCAAGGAGTCGCCATGATTCTCCCACTCCAGGCAGACGCAGGTTAAGATCATTCCTGGTAAGCCAGCTCTTGGGCTACATAGATTATTAGAAATGGGCTAGTCCAGGTGCGAGAGTTAGCCTAGAAAAGGCTAGATATAATGGGCCAAGCGGTGTTTAAAAGAATACAGTTTCTGTGTAATTATTTTGGGGCATAAGCTAAGCTAGCCATGTGGGCGGCCGGGTGCTGGGGACGCAGCCCCGCTGCTCTTATTTCAACAAGCTGCATCTCGCACTGTAGGGCTGGCTGTTTACTGCCACGGTCACATGACTGACTGGACACAGCTCACTGCTCTGCCCCATCTCAACACAGCACTGCACTATACATTGCTATTCTAGAAAAAGATACAAAGTCTGATTTCTACTAGAATTCAAAGCTTTGGGCATCTGCTGGGGCTGCTGGGACATATCTCCCCTATATTATTAGGGGGTGGGGGTGGGACTGTACATATCAGAGTCTTTCTCTGAGTTTTTTTCTTTATTCCTCTACCCTTGACCCAGAGGTAAACCCTATTTTGATCTGAACCTTAGGGCAAACACTGAAATCTGATGGGTAAGTCTGCCTTCTTTTCTTTTCTTTTTTTTTTTTTTTTTTCTTGAGACAGGGTTTCTCTGTAGCTTTGGAGCCTGTCCTGGAACTAGTTCTTGTAGACCAGGCCTCAAAATCACAGAGATCCTCCTGCCTCTGCCTCCCACATGCTGGGATTAAAGGTGTGCACCACCACCGCCCAGCTGTCAGCCAACATTTTTGACAGTACTCAACCACACCCGCCTCTCTTCACGCACACTTGGGCTCAGTCATTGCTAAGACTATGAAGGTGTCCAAACAGCAAAAGGTCTGAGGACTTCTGATGTCTAAAGCCAGGTGCCAGAATCAATTCCCAGGCCCAGCCACGTATTCTCGGTGGGATGTTAGCAATTAATTCATTGTTCCAGGTTTCTGTTTCCTCATCTCTAAATTGAGCTAATAACAATACCTATAATATGGAACTTTTGATTGTCAAATATTAAGCATTACATGATGTCTTTGTGTTGGTTAAATAGGACAGACATACAAAATCCACTGGACTTCTCCACTACAAAGAATAATTGCAAGTTGAAGTGAAAAAAGAATAATGATAGCAGCCCCAGCCAACGGACAGTATCTAGGGATTAGTTAAACAGAACACGCACAAGACCTGCACAATGAGAATTGCAAACCACTGCTGAGTGGAACTGGAGACGACCTGAATACGTGGGGGAAATAATCCATGGTCATAGATTAAAAGGCTTGAATTATTAAGATGTTAAATGGTCCCAATTGATCTAAAGATTCAATGCAATCCCAGCAGGTAATTTTGCAGAGATTGACAAATTGGTTCTAAAATTACAGTGAAAACACAAAGTCAAATCAATCTTAAACATAGAACAAAATCAGAGAAGTTAAATCACACACTTTCAAGACTTACTGTAAAACCATGGGAAACAAAATCAGGAAAAGCATAAAGGCAGACATATAGATTAGTAGAACTGTACAGAGGACAAAAATGGCCCACACATTCAGGGACAATTAGTCCTACAAAGGTGCCAATATTAGTGGGAGATAGGAAAGTCTCTTGTTTTGTTTTCTGACACAGGGTTTCTCTGTATAATAGTCCTGGCTGTCCTGGAACTCACTCTGCAGACCAGGCTGTCCTGAAATATAGAGATCCGCCTGCCTCTGCCTCCTGAGTGCTGGGATTAAAGGTGTGCACTCACCCATGGAAAGAAAAGTCTTTAAATAGCCGCTGCTGGAAAAATAACACATCCATTCGCAGAAGCTGCCCCGGGCTCTGGCCCTTACCTTGGGTCAAGGTGACCAGAACGCAAGTGCTTGAAGAGTGAAATGTTCTTACTTAAACCAGAGCCTGCTCAGCCCAAGACATCGTCAGGAAAATGAAAGCAGAAGCCACACACTGGGAGAAGCACCTGGAAACAGCAGGGCACCACGGCCTGGGATCCTAGACTCTGAGGGCTACGTCAGGCAAGAGGACTGCACATAGTGAGTCCAGGTCACCCCGGACTGTAGAGAGAGACCCTGACTCAGAAGGCAAGCCATGTTTGGGGTAAAGGGCTGGTGCTCAGACCACGAACAGACCCTGCTTCAAAAACCAGCACGAATGCAACCATACACGTGTGTCTATAAGGAGCTCTTACAATTTTGTAATAAGATAAACAGCCCAAATAAAAATACAGACTTCACCAAAGAAAACAAAAGAATGACAAATCAACCTGTTCAAAGATGCTCAGAGGGCCAGTGGGATGGTTCAGTGGGCAAAGGGGCTCGCAGCCAGGCCTGAGGACCTGGGTTCAGTCCCCAGAACTCACATGGTTGGAGGAGAGAACCAACTTCCAAAAGTTGTCCTCTGAGCTCCGTCTGAGTGCTGTGGCACCCTGCCACTCCTTCCCATGCACACACACACAGAGAAGAAATAAATGTAAGCTTTAAGTTGTTTATTTTCTGTTATGTGTAGGAGTGTTTGTAAGAATGAATGGGCACCACAGGCATACCCGGTGCCCACAGGGGTCAGGAAAGGGCGTCAGGTCTGTTGGAACTGCAGTTGCAGCAGGTATGTGGTTTTGAAAGAAGCCTGGCACGATCAGTCACTAGACACACACCAGTTAGAGCCACGTTACCACTATATACTCTGTAAGCGGCTGAAGCTGGAAGAGACTAGCAGCGGTGGTGAAGAGGTGGGACTCCTCCCCATATTGCTAGCTGGAATTCAGACCTGGAAAGCCATTAGAAAATACTAGGCAACCCCTCACAAACATGCTCATCCATATGACACTGTAATCGTCTTCAGCATTTACTTAAAAGAAATAAAATATTTCCACATAAACAACTAGATATAAATGTGACTAGAAGCTTAGTTCACAGGAACCCCAAACTGGAAATAACTAAATAACTGGAAATAATTAAACTGTGGCATCTCCAACAGAATATGTCTCAACAATGAGAGGGACAGACCACCACACAAGCAAACAACTCAGAGGAATCTCACCAAGCCAACAGCAGCCAGCCAAAGAAAAAAGGCAGACATAAAAGAGCTCATACCATATAATTCCAACGCCATAGTGGCAGAAACAAGACAGTGGCACCAGGGGCTACTGATACTGTTGAGAAGGGTCCGGAGAGAAAAACTGGAGAAAGAGGTTAATGGGGGCGGGGGTACAGGTGAAAGGTGAAGACTCTTGAGGTAGCGAGTAAAGAAAAATAAATCATATGCTTAAAGCGGGAAGCTGCTAAAAGTTCTGATGAGGGCAAACTCTTGACGGAGTTGAAGTACGAGGAAGCCCGTGCTGGCTTTGATGCCTCCAATAGCAAACACAACGGTGCAGCATTGGAGGCGGTGAGTCGCCACAGAAGGCGCTGGAGGTGAGGTTCAACAGTGCCTCTGCTTCAGGTATCCACGGGTGGCTTCAGAGCAAACGCCCTCAGCTGTGTGTGTGTGGCAGGTAGGGGTGGGGGGCGGTATGGCAGAATGCTGTGCTGAGAGAAACTAGAAGCAGCAAGAAGGCTAAGAGACCAACCCACATGCAGGCATTCTACTGGGATTTGGGGAGCTGGGGAGGATGATGCTGAGGTCTGAACCTACCCGCCTTGGAATCCTTGGACTTTTGGAGCATGTGGAAAGTGACATTCTGTTGGGACCAACTTATACATGCTGAGAGTGCTAAGTGACAGGAGGTCACACACTGCCACGGGCCTGGCAGGCTGGCCGCATCAGCACAAGCAGCTTAGAGCAGGAATGGTCCCCAGGATGAGGTAATTTGCTAGTGGGCTCGGAAAACGTGGCTATGCTCACAGTTAAACTAATCACAATGAAAGGCTAGAGATCAGGACATAAAGGGAAAAGGTGCATGGGGCAAAGTCCAGGAGAGATCAGGAGTGAGCATCCAGCTGCTGTTCCAGAGAGAGTACGTCTCTCAGCAGTGTGTCCAAAGTGCCAAGAAGGAGGAGGCTCTCGTGAGCTCCAGGGTCCAGGACTTTTATCGCAGTTCAGTCACTCACTTAGACAGACCTCTGTTGAACGACCAGTGCGCACAGAAATCAAACTGATATAATGAGGCCTAGGATCTCCGGCACATAAAAACAGCTTATCCCGGTAGGTCTCGGCATAATTCCTCGGCCCAAGGCTCCAGGCAGATAAAAGACTGTAGGCAGGATATTCAAAGCTTCAGAGCCCATCCTCCACCGCCGTTCTCTTGTAAATGTGCAGTCTGAGTAGCTCAAAGTTGCTTATTTAACTCTTCACTGCACAGACCATCAAGACTTCTGAATTAGGGCATATGCACAGGAATACAGTCATGTGTATATAAATGCAACACTCTACAAATGCAGCCTCTGTCTCCCTGTCTCCTCTGTCTTCCTCTGTCTCTCTCTCATATATGCATATACATGTACAAACACAGCAATGGGTGACCACATGTACCCCAAGCTGACCTCTCACTCACTCTGTAGCTGAGGCGGACCTTGAAATCCTGATCCTCCCGCCTCTGTCTTCCCAGTGCTGAGATTACAGGCATGAGCCACCATACCTGGCTTATATCTCATATTTCATGTGTATTTTTTTCTAGGTAGGATTTCACAGCTTCTCTCATATAATCAGCACACCACAATTCCAAAAAGTTAAGAATCTAGATTGAGGTTGGCAAGATAATGGACTAGAAAGTCATAGGCCATAGACCATAGACCGACTTTATATCACAATATACAGTTTATAAAGATTTAACAAAAACTCCAGGAACCAACTGAAAGTCACCAAACCCAACAAAGTACGCAGGAAAGAACGAATAGGTAAGTCTCCATGGCTTTCACAGTCTTCTACGAGCCAGACAGCGCTGTGTGACCAGGAAAGGTGCCCAGTTCTTGTTTCTTCTTTTGGAAGGAAAGAATGGAACGTGTGCCAACTTTCTGTCTTTCTGGGAATCTTCCCAAGGACTGGTTTTTATCTTGTCTGATTCTAGTTGTAACTAGTAAAGTCCAGGAGCCCCTGGGAACAAAGGAGGCTCCTGGTGGCTTTGTGCTCAGCAGAGAACCTACCTACCCATTTGCAGTACTGCATGTAGACACCAGAGGGAGCCAGAAGCTCGGATTTGCAGAACCTCCCACAACGGGGACAGGTACACACAGAGAAGAAGCTCCAGAGAAAACCAGAGGCACAAAGAGTCCCTACCTGGGCCGACAGTGGAAGTCTGTGAAGACTAGGCCAAGTGTTTCTTCAAATGCTTATGTGCCATCAAAATAACACTGCATACAGTATAACAGGGAAACACAGCCCAAAGGACCAAAATAAATCTCCTAAGATCTACTTTCTCTAACACATAATTCAGAAGACTTCTGAAAAGAGCTCAGTGAACTATAGGAGAACTGAGTCAACCAAAGGAAATACAGATACCAGTGCAAGACTTAAATGAGAATATCAACAAAAGGGGACACCACAGACGGGAACCAGACGGACATCCGTGCCCTGACGACTACAATAGCTGAAGTGAAGACCGCACTAGACGGGATCGGCAGCAGCGTCCAGCAGGTAGTGGCCTCCAAGAAAGTCATTGGATGGTCAAGTAGAGAAGCATGCCACCTCTCACTGCTGGAACCAAAACACCCACTGAAATTTCAGCCGAAGGGAGGATGGTGTATTGTCTCTGCGTGCATATGCTTGCAGGAGACCTAGTCTACTGTGGTGGGAAGGCATGGTGGACCACGGCAATTCTTATGGGGTGGCAGCCACCAGGAAGAGGGAATCCTGGCACTTCCCAAGCTTTCTCTTCTTCCCCATGGGAGGGCACCACCTGCATTCTGGGGCTTGTCCTCTCACTTAATCCCCTCTGGAAATTCCCTCACAGATAAACCCAGGGCCTTCCTGCACTGTCTTCTAGGTTTCTTGTGGATTTTTTTTTTTCCATTTGTTTTTGTTTTTTAAAGACAGACTGACCACGTGGCCCTAGCTCGCCTAAAACTTGCTAGACAGACTAGGTTGGCCTTGGAGTGGGAATCCTGCTTCCTACCCCTGAGTGCTGAGATTACACACACACACACACACACACACACACACACACACACATATCGCCACACCCTGCTTTTCTTGGTGACTCTAAATCTAAGCAAGTAGACAGAGCAGAGTGAGTTCAAGGCCAGCCTAAGCTAAGTACCCCAGTGAAACTAGGTCTCAAACATTAAAAGTCAGATGGTAAAGCATTTCTACACAAGCATGAGGACCTTAGTTCAGATCCCAACACCACCGATAAAAAGATGGGTACAGTGGCATGCACCTTTAATCCTAGCACTGGCGAGCCGCCTGCAGCAAGAGTCATCCCAGCAGCTTGCTAGCTGGCCAGGCAGGCACTGAGTGGGTGGATACCCTGTGTCAAAACAAAGGAGAGGAGTACTTGAGGAAGACATCTAACCTCAACCTCTGGCTTCCACATATGTGCTGAGATTACACACACACACACACACACACACACACACACAAAAGTATAAAAGGCCTGGGAATATAGCTCTGCAATACGGTGTTGGCTTTGAATGTACAAAGCCCTAGGTTTAGTCTTCAGAACTGCAAAAACAAACGACTACCTAAAAAATAATAATAAACAACCAAAATAGGACATTTATGATATTTCTTTTAGAAGATAAATCTTACTATGCCGAGTTTGAATAATCCCTGACAGTTGCTTGGATAGTATTTAGGATTCTCCCAACAACAAAAACGTGTCAGTTCAACATGTCTCATGTCTAGGCACTCTTCATAAGAAAGTGTGGCAGAACAAGCTATTAGAAGGCAGAGCTCCCCTCCCGAGCCTCCCCTTCTTGCCACAGCATACCCTTCCGCGCTGAGTGCTGGCAGACGTGGCGCTAATGAGTCCCTGGCACATTTGAAAGCACAGTTCTTGGGATTGGGACGATAGCCACACAAGCACCCCAGTTCCATCCCCAGAACCCACATAAACAATTCAGGCGTGACATGTATGTCTGTAACCCCAGTGTTGGAGAGCAGAGACAGGCAGCTCCCTGGGGCTTGCTGGCCAACCAGCCTAGCCTAACCAGAGTCCCAGACCAATGAGAGACCTTGTCTGAGTAAACAAAGGAGGTGGCTCCTGAGGAATGGACGACACCTGAGATGGACCCCTGGTCTCTGCATACATATACACACAGGGCGCCCACGTGAACACACTCACACCTGAGATGGACCCCTGGTCTCTGCATACATATACACACAAGGGCACCCATGTGAACACACTCACACCTGAGATGGACCCCTGGTCTCTGCATACATATACACACAAGGGCACCCATGTGAACACACTCACACCTGAGATGGACCCCTGGTCTCTGCATACATATACACACAGGGCGCCCACGTGAACACACTCACACCTGAGATGGACCTCTGGTCTCTGCATACATATACACACAAGGGCGCCCACGTGAACACACTCACACACGCGCACACGCGCGCACTAAGAATAGGGCACCCACCAGCTTTCCGGGAAGACGACTCCCCATCCAGCAAACATCCGAATAACGCCTTTGTCACGACCTTTTCCTCCCACTGGAACGTGAAGTTGGTAATTTGCCTGTGATGGCTCATAGTTCCAGCTGTTTAGCGTCCTTCCTGGCAGTGAGGAACTAATGTTGTTCTCTAATCAGAGAGGATCTTTAAGGAGCCTGCTTCACATTTCTTGCATGATTATGTTCTGCCTATGCTGCGATCTTAAGAATTTTACGTCTTAAATTACAGACTCTCTCAATCGGAGACTATAAATTTAATTATCACCTGTTAAGAGTGAATTAAGGAAAGAAATCTCCCAGGGCTGAGGCCGCAATATGGCCTCACTGGAGCTCTAAACCACCTTTTGGTAACTGTCATCTTCTGTTACCTGTGCTATTCCTGGTTTCAAACTGGAAAGCCAGTTTCAAAACTATTTTTTTATTTGAAACTTTCCATATTAAGGGATGATCATTAAGAAGAATAACATTGTTTTACATATCCCCAAAACTTGATACTTAGTGGAAAACAGAACCAAGTAGCCAAATATTTCTATAATGCTAGAGTACTCAGCGTTTGCCTTGATGCCATTTCTTAGTCCTGGGCACTCAAGCAGGCAGCAGAGCAGCCTGTCACTCAGCGCCCGTCACTTCCTGTTCCAGCTCATTAGACCTGGCTTTCCTAGAAGCAGACAATCCACATGGAGAGCTCTGCCTGTCAGAAATCGGCCCCCAAGGAGGCAGGGGTTGATATGCACCTCTGAGCGGGCATGAAGGCCACAATAAATTGCCACTTACACAGGAAGCCATGTTTTGTAGGTTGACAGGATGAAGGCAGAAGGAGCAGGCATTTGTGTTTAGACTTTACAGTTGGGAGTTTGTTTCATATCGATTGGCTTCTCTTTAGCTGCCAGAGGATGAAGAGAGTTCAGAAGTTCAGCCAAGTTGGCAATCGTAGATATATATATATATGTATATATATACATATATACACATATATACATATATACATATATACATATACATATATACACACATATATGTATATATATGTATGTATATATATGTGTATGTATAATCACATATATAGATGTACACATACATATCTCTCTCTATATACACACACATATATCTATATTGATGTTTTTCTCTCTCTCTAAAGGAAAGAAATCCCAAGTAATCTAACAATGTAGTCAGTTTCATTCAGAACTTCGGATCTCACAAGCAATTTGCTTCTCTTTCTTTACTGCTAAAACTCCTAGGACTCCAGAATCACCTCATAAATTCACCCGAACCTCGAGGACTCTCGCTCCAAGCCACACGGCCACTTACTTTAGCTTTCCAGCGCCATGGCTAAAATACTGGAGAGAAACAACTCAGGGATGTACTTTGGCTCATCATTTCTTTCTTTCTTTCTTTTTTTTTTTTTTGGTGCCGTGACTCGGATACGAACCGTGGCTCATCATTTCAGCTGTCTGGTTGGTGCTTTTGTTTCTCAGCCCAAGGGGAAGTAGTGCATCACAGCGAGGACCATGCAGTCTGCTCACCTCACTGCTACTGGAAAGGAAAGAAGCAGAAGCAGAGCTAAATCCACCCCACAGTGACCGTCCCTCCCTCCCTCCTTCCCTCCCTCCCTCCCTCCCTTCCTCCCTTCCTTCCTTCCACCTGTCCTTGCCTCCTAAAAGTTTTACCAACAGTAACAGGCTGGCAACCAAGCCTTTAGTAGATGGAGAACATTTAAGATTCAAACCACAAAACTACTGAATGCTCCCATGGAAACCAAAATAAAATAACATCCCAACAGAAATGAGAGCGCTTGAAGCGATACAGCTGGCACGGAAGGGCCACATTCACCTTAACCTTGTCGAGGAAGAAAACACAGATGAGAGGGGTTTGTCCACTCAGCTCTGCTCCTAAGCGAGCGAGACCCTTGAGATGGCAGAGGCTTCATTTAGCTTTCGGGAGCATGCTGCCATCCGTCGACACTGGGAAGAGCTCATGCCATCTTTTCTCTCTTGGTTCTCAAGTGGGGGTAAAATGCCTGCTGTTGTCGGGGTGGCACGAGCTAGTCATCACCCAAGAAAGGGACCGTGCGCACTCTCCTAAAACGCCTTTCTCTGCCCTGTGGACAGCGCCTGTGGAAGGTTTTTCTGCTTTGCCCCACGTCACACCCTTCTGCCCCATCACTATATACAAAATATGTTCTGGGTTTCCAATGTGTTTGCAGCTCCCCCTTTCTCACCAAGCTCTAAACTTCCCAGCCTAGGGTCTGGGTCATCCTCTCCCACAGCCCCACAGCTAATCAGCCGGCTTGCAGAGGAAGTAACACGACAGTACCAGCAGCAGGACTGGAGGCTGAGGTGATGACAGCCATCCTATGAAGGTTGGAAGCAAACATGTTAATAACTCCCCCTTCCTATCTGGCGGCTAACCTCTGCCCTCTGGATTTGGTATCAGTTCTGTACACTGAGAGGGACGTGCCTCTAGAGAGGTCATCCTCTTTGGGATATAGTTTGTCTGCAATATGATGTCTACTGTGAGAGCCCTCAAATGGTTCCCCAGATTAAACTAAATGTAACGTGCAGCTTCGCCCGGTCTAAGTAGCAACCTTTTGGTAACTAGCTGCTCTTCCTGTGGTACAGTATGCCATCACAGGCCTTGGGAGAAGACTTTAAGAACCCATGCGATTCTGCTAATGCCTTTAATCCCAGCACTCAGGAGGCAGAGACAGGTGGATCTTTGAATTCAAAGCTAGCCTGGTGTACAGATTGAGTTCCAGGACAGTCAGAGCTACACAGAGAAACCCTATCTCCAAAAAACCAAAACCAAATAAAACCAAACAACAACAAAAAAACAATTCCCCCAAACCACAACAACCAAAATATAAAAAACAAACCAACCCTCGTCAGCATGCAAGGGGAAGATTCTGACTAGCGACTGAGGGATGAGTCAAAGGATATAAAGGCTCTAAGCAGGAAGGGTTGGGCGGTGAAGTCCTCTCAGATAGGATTTCTCCCACTTCTCTTTTTATGTTTCACATGCCATTTTACTTCCAGACGTCAGAACATAAACAACTGCCAATTTCTGACAAAGATAAAAGTTCTGAGAATGTGGATGTTTCTACCTGTTGGTCATTCTCTAAAGCGGTAAACACTTCTGTCCCAAAATGAACCACGTACTTTGCTTTGGTAGAGACAAATTCCAGTCTTTATTACTGAAAGGAAAGAAAAAAAGAGGAAGAAGCAGAACAGGAAGAGAAGGAAGAGGAGAGGGAAGAGAAAAGAGGAAAGGGAAAGAGGAGGAAGATGAGGAGCAGGTGTCGGTGGCAGCCACAAAATTGAGGGTATCATATTCCATTTTTGGGCTCCCTGGGTCATTAGCCTAGTGTGGACTTGATCTAAGAGCACCAAGCTCAAGCCTTTGGTAGACAAGAAGCACAATTGGTGGGGATTTCTGTTTAAGTTGCAGGTTGGGCTCACAGAAAAGTAATTAGAAACTAGCTTGGCTAGGGACAAGAAAAAGCCTTGCAACGAGAGATGGGAGCCAAGGGTTGTGCTTGCAATCTGCTCTCCTAACAAGCACAGGGACCAAGAGCAAATACTTAAACCCTCATCTGTGAAGCAAAGGAGGAGACGAGGATGGTTTCTAAGGCTTCCCCGAGCACAGCCAATTTTGATTATCTAAACATTTTTCCTTAAGTCGGTGATCAGTTCATTCAATTATCTACTTGTATGCCTTCAATGAACATGATGCAAGAAGTAAAATTAACATCCCCTCAAGAGTTTAGCAGCAGTGGGCACCAGGCAGGCTTTACTCACGACAGCTGCTTATCCATCCACTCACGTTCCACATGGAATTCCAAGGAGCCAGCAGTGGGAAAGAAGAGAAACGCTGATGACACGATTAGGAGGAAGAGAGGACAAGTTACTGTGTCATCTCACTGATGGTGCAATATTTATTTCTTTGGGGATATGAGGGCTTAGCTGAGGGCTGCATGCTGAAGAGGCAGGTGTTCTACTGAGCTATATACCTACACTGCCTCTCCCACCCACCCGCCCATCCATCTGTCTATCTATTGGCAGGACCTTACTTACTAAACTACTCAGAGTAGTTCTCCTGCCTCAGCCTTCCAAATGGCTGAGAATTATAGGTACCCACCACAACCCCTGGCTCACCAATATTTGCCAAGTGCCTACCATTTGCCAGGGACTATACTGAATATTGGAAGACAGGTCTTCTGATGAAACTTGTTATCTCATGCACATCCTAGATAGAAAGGACAGGTTAACAAGGAAATGAAACCCATATTAAGTTCTGGGAAGAAAACAAAACAATGAAAGTGAGAAAAAATAACTGAATATGATAGACAGCCACTAGTGGAAAGGCAAGGAGGAAGGTCTTTGATCAGGGTGGTGGTTGGCTGAGCTCAGACTGCAAGGTAGATGACAATTAGAATAGTGGCCTGGTTACACACACACATACATACACACATACACACACATACACACACACACTGGTCAAATTGGCAGAAGACACACACACACACACACACACACACACACACACACACACACACACACGTCTAATTGACAGAAGCCAGCATCATCCTCTAGGAGGGAACTTCAGCTGAGAGACTGGCCCGTGGGCAAGGCTGTGGAGTCACCCCTGGGTAGGCTGTTTTGGGTTGTGTAAGAAAGCAAGCTGAAATAGCAGTCCTCTGTGCTTTCTGCTTATCCTGCCTCTAGGCTCCTGCCCTGCTTGAGTTCCTGATTTCATTTCAAGACAGAGTGGAAGCCATGTTTGGTGAAACACACCCTTTTTTCCTCCACGTTGCTTTTGGTAATGAGGTCTGTATTACAGCAACAGAGAACAAACTAAGACAGACACCAGCAGAGAGAGGAGGTTAATGGTCCAGTCAGGAAGCAAATTAATTTTGAGACTGGCAAGGGCTGTGGTTGGAACTTAAAAAGAAAACAAAAGGTTATTTCTGGAAAGTAAAGACCCAAGCAGAACTGAATTAAATGTGATTTTGCCCCTTAGGGGACTGCTGGCAATCTAGAAGCCATTTTGATTGTCAAGATTGGAGAGAGGGGTACCGCTGCTGAGGCTGAGAAAATCCAGACTATTTTAACCCAGATGGTGGTTTACTCATTATGTTTTAAACCCGTGTTCTTAAGAACCTCATTTTTTCCTTTCCCGTGGGGATAAAATAAGAAATGTCAAGTATTTCATTCATTTACGGCCTTGGGAAATCCCACCACAGCCGTTTAAGGAACTTCAGATAGTTCTGGAAAGTTCCATAGTACACAGACAGGAAAGGTCTGGGGAGTCTTGGGTTAAGATAAGCGCAAAGTATGGTTAATATAGCCGTGTTTCAGTTAAACACCAACACAAAGAAGAATCCCAACGATGACGAGGTCAAAGCCGCCCTCCAGGACTGCAAAGCTCTGCTCCTGTGGAGTCCAGGCCTTTCCGGCTCTAGCCAGGGCGCCGTGGCACCAGCTCCGCCCTCGGACCCCAGGGAACCCTGGTCTGGCATCCTGGCCTGCAGCAGCTGCTCACTCACCTCGGCGGGCCAGCCGTACAGAAGCCCCGCCCCCTCACGTGGCCCCCACGCAGTCCCTGGGGGTTCCCCACGTGTTTTTCGGGGGCACAGCACGTGGTCCCGCCCAGAACCAGGGTGGGCGAGAATCGCAGGCCTTATTTGCATATTCATGAGGTGGAGCTGCGCCTGAGGGGTGAACCTTGGAGAGTTGTCCCGAAGAGACCTGCGGCCCTGCCCGGAAAGCGCCATTGGTTACTCGTAAGCCCGAGGGGCGGGTTTTCCTAGCAAAAGCCGTTGGCTGCCACCACTGGCTGAGGTGAAGGAGGCTGAGGCGAAGTAGCCTGAGGTGAAGGCCAAAGCCTCGCTGTTCACACCCGAGGTGAAGGCCTGAAGGCCTAAGCCTCCTGGGGTTGCGGAGGAAGGCATTTGGGTGGGGTTCTGTGGTCCCCATGTTGAGACTTCTCTGTTGCTCTTTTTCCTTGAGAAGCCTGATTTGGAAGTATTTCGTGGAAGTGGAAAGCCCTCTGAGGAGAAGTAGAATCAGGGCCGAGAGCGGAGGAGGACCGGAAGCATCAGGTAACTCGGTTTTCTACCCTGGATGGTGAAAAATTTCTCCCGCTAAAAACAAAGAGGAGAGAGTAGGGAGAACTAGACTGGTACACCTTGAGTTTCCACCATGAATAGCTCTTGGTTGTTTTAATTGGAACAGGAGACCACTATATTAAGTGAAATAAACCAGACTCAGAAAGATAAATATTATGTTTTCCCACATACTGGAATCTAGATTCATATATGGCATGGGATTTGGTTTAACACCTTATCCTTTTTCTCTGCCCTGACGTCACTACTCCTGTGGTTGTTCCTTTGTTCCAGCACCAGTTTTTGAAGAGACTGTCCTTACAGCAGGCAGGCAGGCAGGCATGGCACTGAAACTCTAGTCAGAACTT
Organism: Microtus oregoni; assembly: GCF_018167655.1. NCBI lineage: Eukaryota > Metazoa > Chordata > Mammalia > Rodentia > Cricetidae > Microtus > Microtus oregoni. The sequence continues at coordinate 36,202,035 of NW_024543078.1, forward strand.
ATATCTTGTTCTACAAACACAAGGTAGGATGGGGGGAGGAAGAGGGAGGAGAGGGGAAAGAAGGAGGAGGAGAGAGAGGAGGGGTAGGGATGGGGAGAAGGAAGGGAGAGAGGAGAGAGAAGCATAGGGCACAAGTGCAAGAGAGTGAAATAGCTCCCATGAGACAGCAAGACAGCAAGTACTGGGAATGGCCTGACTATTTGAAACCTCAGACAGCCCAGCCCTCAGTGACACACCTCCTCCAACAAGGCCACACCTCCTGATCCTTCCCAAAGAGTTCCACCAGCTGGGGACCAAACATTTAACTATAGGAGCCGATATTCTCATTCTCACCCAAATTATCACAGATAATGAGTCAAAACAAAACAGGTATTCTCTGAGAGAGGATGATCTCTTAAGTTCATACTTCCTGGGGGCTCTGGGCTTGTGAGCTCAAAAATTAATTGAGTTGAACTTGGATAGGAGACCTCCATAAAACAGTCGTTTAAAGAGAGAGAAACAGCAATAACAGAGTAATTAGAAGTTAAAAGGATTTTGTCTGTTTTGAAAAATCATTTGGGTCTTTTTACTATCTTGAGATAAACTTCTAACCCCAGAAAGAGGCTATAATATTTAGAAACAAGGGAGTAAGTCATGTGCATGAAGTGAAACCAAAGGAGAATTTCATCTGGGGAGTCACTATTATAGTGCTCCTTTATTGGGTGTCCAACTTCCTGTGTTTTAGACTCTGGGAAACCAATGATTTCTTGGGATTTTGGTTTTCTAATCTACAAAGATAGGTATTTGAAATAAATTATATTTAATGTTCTCTAACTTAAAATTTTATCATTTTCCTGGAAAATTAATTCTTTTTCTAAAATACTTATTTTGTGTATATGTGCATGTGTCTTTATGAGTTTATGTGCACATGTGTGTTTGGATGTCCATGGAAACTGGAAGAGGGCAGAAGGACTACTTGGAGCTGGAGTTAAACAGCATGCAGTTGTGTGAGCCTAAAGTTAGGATTTAAACTCATGACTGAGCAATAAGTACCTCTTCATGCTGTGCCATCTCTTTAGCCATTTTGCCCAAGCTCTTTCTGTTCCTATAGAGTTTCCTCATTGAGGCAGGAGATATTGAGTAACTAATTTTGTTGCAGAACTATAGTGATTCTAAGAAATAAAAATTCATCTAATCAAGACACAAAAGTCACAATATTATGTGATTTAACATGAAAAGTGGATTAGAATCCAAGTATATTGGCACATGATTGAAATCCCAACACTTAGGAGGCTGAGGCAGGAGGATCATGAATTTGAAACCTGCCTTGGTTGCATGGTAAGGCCTTGTCTCCAAAGCAAAACAAGTATATTTAGTGGTTACCAGGGACTGATAGAAGGCAAGAATGGGAAACCGCTAACAGATATGTGGCTTCTTTTCGAGGTGAAAAATTAGTGTTGATGGTTACATGACTTGGTAAATACACTAAAACCCTTTGAATTGCACTTTTAAAAACCTTTAAAGCCAGGCTGAGGTGGCACATTCCTTTAATCCCAGCATTTGGGGGACAAAGGCAGGCAATCTCTGTGAGTTCAAGCCCTGCCTGGTCTACAAAACAAGTTTCAGGATTGTCAAGGCTACACACAGAGAGAAACTCTGTATCGAAAAAATCAAGCCAAAACATAAAACCCTTTAAAAATACCAAACACTTGGCGGTAATGGAAATCAGGGTTTCCTTGGGAAACTAAACCATCTTCAGTAGATAAGTTTTAAAGTAGAAGAGGGTGTTTCTGACCAGGAAAATATTGTTAAAGCCTGAAAGTCAGAGAGAGTAGAGGTTAACTGTATACTAATGGCCAGTGCACAGAAGCACAAGGGAAATGACTGAGGAGGTTGGGGAGGCATGAGGCAGGCAGATCTTCGTGGTGAAGAGTTTTTCTGAGGACAGTGGGAGAGCTATGTAAGGACTGTAGTTTGGAAATAATATATAATCAAGGTTGTGATTAGAAAAGTGTGGCTGTAGTATGAGACAACAGAGATGGCAGAGTACAGCAATGGGTAGATGGGTTGTTGGAGGAATTCAGGTAGGATCTGAAGTAGAAATGTCACGCCTAGCATGGTGGCACACACTTGTAATCTCAGCACTTGAGAAGTGGAGGCAGCAGAACCATCTCAAGTTCAAGGCTGTCTGGGCTACATAGCAAATTCCAGGAAGTTGGGGCCATGTAGTGAGAGCCTATAAAAACAACAGTAGGGGCCTGGAGAGATGGCTCAGTGGTTAAGAGCACTGACTGCTCCTCCAGAGGAGCCAGGTTTAATTCCCAGCACCCACGTGGCAGCTCACAACTGTCTGTAACTTCAGTTCTTGGGGAAATGATACCCTCACACCAGTGTACATTAAATAAATTATAAAAAACCCCCAACAACAGCAGTAGCAGCATCAACACTAACCACAAAAGAAGACCCCCCCCCCATAGAAGCTGACAACAATGTGGAGAAAGTGAGTAGCTGATACATTTGAGAACTACTAAATTGACTGAACAAAGAAATAAGAAAAGAAGGCAGAGTTAAGTTATACATTTTCAGATTGAATTATTAAGTGTTTCATGATGTCATTCGGTAGGAAAGAGGTTTGAGGGGCAAGAATTCACATTTGGATGTGCTAAGGACATCAAAGTGGGGATTTGTCTAATGGACAGAATTGTAGGTCAGTAACTCCCAGAGTGACCTGGGTTGGGCATATACATACAAAAATCATTAGAATTGAAATAGTGATTGATATAATGTGAGTATATTTGTTTGCTCAGAGGATATGTTTAGAAATGAAAAAAAAAATAGAAGACACTAGGACAGAAGCTTGAGGAATACTAAAATGCCAGAGGAAAGTAGGCCAGAGAAAAGACGGGGAGGACAGTGGGAGGGAACTGCTAGTCTGGAGAAACACCAGCCGCAGGCTAATGCCTTAGACTAGTAGGTATTTTGTTCTGTTGCTTTTAAAGCAAGCATGCTTTGTTATGTTTAATGAAGCATATATAAAAAGTGTTTCAAGTAACATTAATTTAATAAATTTAATCTTGAAATAACTGTGAAGTAGTCACTGTTCCATTTTTAATGTGCAGATGGAAAAATTGAGGCATATATCTTATCCAAGGTTACATAGTGAATTGCACACTGAGGGTTTGGAAAGTCCAGGTACTTAACCCCTGTTCTATGGTTCTACTACAGATGCATGCTGAATAAGACCTGAAAAGTTGGATCTATGTTTATGTTTACAAAAAAGAAATTAGATTGCAGAGGAATTAATTTAGCCAGAGTTATACAAATTTAGGTAGTAGAATCCAAATTTGAACACAGATTTCTTTTTTATTTAAATTTATTTATTTATTTGTTACGTATACAATATTCTGTCTGTGTGTATGTCTGCAGGCCAGAAGAGGGCACCAGACCTCATTACAGATGGTTGTGAGCCACCATGTGGTTGCCGGGAATTGAACTCAGGACCTTTGGAAGAGCAGGCAGTACTCTTAACCACTGAGCCATCTCTCCAGCCCAGAACACAGATTTCTTAATTCCAAAGTCTATTTCTACTTTTCTTACATATCCATTTGTGTTCCATCAAACTGAATTTTGCTTGTTTTACAAATATCTTTAATCCTTTTTCAGATGAAACAGCCCTGTATGTATTAGTTTTCAGTGATTTTAATTTAATCTGGGCCATCCATATATTCTAAAAATACAGGTGCATAATAAATAGTGCATGGTGGTCTAATTGACTAATGGCTGTTTTTAAGTCTTGATTCTCTAGACATTCCAGAAATATATTATGATCTTACAGAAATTGTCTAAAATTCTACTAATGTAGGAAGTGATTTTAAAAAAAATTACTGGTATCTATTGCTTCCTCTTTAGGAGGTTATATTCTAATGGGTTAGAACTGGAACTTAAGCCCTTGTACCTACTCTTCTTTTCCTTCCTTCTTTCTTTTTTAAAAAGACATATTTATTTATGTATATGAGTGCTCTATTTCCATGTATGCCTACATGACATTTTAGATGGTTGTGAATCACTTGTGTGGCTTCTGGGAATTGAACCCCAGGCCTCTGAAAGAGCAGCCAGTGTCCTTAAATGCTGGGTCTTCTCTCAAGCCTGCCTTCCTTATTTCTTAAAATGTAAGGGAGGAAATAGTTGTGTTGGGTCAGACTTGACAGTTACATTCTGAAGACAACAAAAGAAAACAACCTTTAAGGACTACTCAAGAACCATCAGGTAGATTTCAGACTCATATAAAAATATTGTAATAGTGTCACCTAGTGCTGTTTTGAAGAAATAATTTAAGAGAAATTAAATAGTATCTGCTTATAGTCTCTATCACCACCTTGTGGCACTGTCTTCAAATAATTCTAACCTCTTATTTGTAAAAATCTTCCAGAGTCTTGCCTTAATTGCTAATATAACAGGTTACAGCCCTGGTGAGCCAGAGTGGAATTTCTTTAAATGGGTTATTACAAATAAGACCCAAATTGAAATAAAATTAAGATCTTCAGAAAGAAAATAGATTTACTTTTTAAAAAATTCCACTGAAAAATACACTTTTAATTCATAACTTTTAAAACTTTTTAAAATGATGATTTAGTCTTTGAGTATAAATTTGGGCCCCCCCAACTTCATCAACTTTTTAATTGTGATCTATTATTCATAATGTGTAATTAATCATGTGAGCCTTTCTCAGTGCACAGTCTAGCAATGCTCAGCTGTCATGTGACAAACGCCAACCATTTACCATTTCCATTGTGGCATGTAATTTTATCCTTTTCTCTAGATTGAGTAGCATATATATATATATTTCACATTTTTGTTTATCCATTCATCTATTCCCCACCCTCATGCCCCACCCTTTTTTTAAAAGATGAGGACTTGCGATGTTATCTAGGCTGACCTCAAACTCCTAGACTGAGCTGATTGCCTTAGCTTCCAGTGTCGCTGGGCCTACATGCCACTGCCCCTGGCTGTTTGTCCATTTGTCTATTGATCAACTTTTGGATTGTTTCCACCTTTTGACTGTGTGAAGAATGCTGCTATGAGAGTTGATGAACAAGTATTTGAGACCCTCCCTGCTTCTTCCCTTCCTTGTTTATTTCTTTTGGCTTTATACTTAGAAATGATAATGCTGCATATTAGGGTAATTTGTTTAAGAATCGGAAGAACTTCATACTGTGTTCTGGGTTGCTTTACATCTGAACCAGCAATGCATAAAGACTTTAATTCTCCACCTCTTCACCAACACCTGTTAATTTCATTTTTTGAATAGGTTTTGAGTTTGTAAACAAATAAGAAGTTAGTCTAAGAAGTGTTTTTGAGCCCTGCTGTGCACAAGAAGACAGTTACTGTTTGAGGGAATAACAAAGATAAATGAGATATGTTGCATCGTTAGGGGACTTTCTTCTGAGAATGTGTTTATGAATAAATAGATTATCTTATAGTTTTTTTGGGTGGTTGAAAAATTAATATAGAGACTTCATACCAGATTTAGAAAAAGCTTGTAGTGAAAGCTTAAATGATTGTTAAAATTACTTGTCAAGTTATAGTTGATTTATATAGCTCTCATTTGAAAAATTCAAAATAAGAATATTTCTAATTCAGATTTTTATAATTTTTGATAGGGACAGGTAGAACTATTTTAGCTTCATTCTCCCTTTGTGTTTTCAAAATTGAGCTTGGTAAATTTCTCTTTAAACAGAAAAGTCTGGGAAACAGTCTATCCTTAAACTTACTTGACTTTAAGTTTTGATTTTAAAATCAGTTTCATCTTTGGAAAGACAAGATAGGAAGTATTATGTTAGGCCAAATCTCTAATTAATTTTTTAACAGGTTAGAATTGTTGAAAGAATCCTGACTCACTCTCACGATGACTACTGCTCAGCTCGCTCACAACACCAGAACACTAGAAGCATCTAAGGTATTTGTTAAGAATTAAAAGAAAATCAATAACCACTTAGTAAGTTACTTAATTTAAAATTTCGTTAGAGTGGTTTTATCAGTTAATTGGTACATAATACTCTGGGAAAGTATGTCTACATTTTAATGCCTAATGGGCAGGGGGATATTTGGAAAATTAAGACCAATTACAAAATGACTTACTGGGTGCTTATTTCATGTTTACTAGAGTAAAAGGAATCAGAAACAAAGAGATGTTTAAAGAGAATGGTCCTTCATTAGACATCTGCTTCCTGAGGCAATTAGGAAACTTGTGATGTAATTTTCAGAACTAAATAGGAGAGCACTGTGAGAAGCTTTGATGCTAAGAATCTGGGGGAATGTGTTAGTCACTTCCTGTGTGGTGACAGCATATGAAATAATAAACTTAAGAGGAAGAAGGGTTTATTTTGGCTCACAGTTTGAGAAGTTGATTCTATTGTTTTTGACTCAGTATCAAAGCAGAACATCATGGGGACATGCAGGGGAAAATACAGTAGAGCAAGGTGGCACACCCGTGGTGGCCAGGAATGGGGTGGGAGTGGGAGGAGACTCACTTGATAATCTAATGTCTTTTCATTAGATTCTACCTATTAAAAGTTCTACCATCTCTCAGTAGCACAACAGGTTGATGACCATATCTTCAATTTTGGGGGACATTTATGATTCAGACTTGACAGGCTACAGTATGTCAGGCTAGTTGCTGGATATGCCCAGGCTGATTTAGCATATCCCAGAACAGTCATTAATTCATCATTTATTTGTTTAGGTTCAATATATACTCTGTATGTAATAATGTATTGGTTTATGAGAAGATACAAAAAAATGATCCTTATCTTAGAAGTTTGTAATCTGATTAAGAAAAATAAGATTCATGTAATTAAGTTAATATACATATATGTATAAATATTTACATATATGTGAAGAAGAATGAGAGACCCCAGGAGAATTGTTGCAAGCTTGAGACCAGTTTTACTACATAGTGAGTTCTAGGTCACCTTAAGCCAGATTGAGATGCTGTCTCTACCTCAGAACCCATAAAAGAATACAGTAATTCAGACTGTAGCAATTTAGGGATTTTGTATACTCTGAAATGATGAAAAAGCTCATAGAGGAGAGAGAATTTCTTGAGGAAACATAGCCTGTGCCTTGGCTCATAATAAATAAGCATGGCATGCTTTAGGGAAAGCTGCTTCTTCTGTAGTAAGACTCTCACGTTGGCCAGGAGATGGAAACAAAATGGAACAGGAAATTGGGGAACAGATTAATTTGGATCTTAAAATCTAGGCTAAAGAACTGATGCTTTATTCTGTACTCAGTGCCAAGTCAGAAGGTTTGTTTGGTTAGAAGAGTGAATGTAGACTTGTTTCAAGGAATATTAAATTATAGGGGAGAGAGAGAGTGAGAAAAAGTTTGGAGTTGAAGGAGAAATCAGGCTTAAAGCAAGCAGTCATCTTTCTGGCTTTGCCCCAGTGTACTCCCCGCGGCAACACCGAATCTCATCTAGCTTCTTAATGTGTACTCCCTCCTGGGGGGGACATTGAGCTGGGTGTGTAAACTGCAGTCAGCATGGCAGGCATTTTTCTCACTCTAAATTAAACAAATTGACTTTTTTGCTTCGACTGTACCTTTGTTTGGGTTATATGAAGTGCTTTTCCCAGTAAATTTCAAGTGACAGTGTGGTTCTGTTATCTCATACTACAAACAATGATAATAACTACAGAAGTCAATATTTATTCAGCACTTAACTATGTGCTGGGCATTGTGCCAAGGGCATTATGTTATTATTCAATTAAATCTCTCAGAAAGGAAGAAACTGAGCAGGGCAGTGGTAGCACACACTTTTAGTCCCAGCACTCAGGAGGCAGAGGCAAGCGGATCTCTGAGTTCGAGGCCAGCCTGGTCTACAGACTGAGTTCCAGGTCAGCCAAGGCTACACAGAGAAACCCTGTCTCAAAAAACAAAAAGAAGGAAAGAGAGAGAGAGAGAGAGAGAGAAGGAAGGAAGAACCTGAAGCTTGGAAAAGTAAAGTAACCAGCTCCTGGTCACACAACTTAGTAGTTAAATTTTCAGCAGCAACATGCTTTACTACCAAAACATGATAATGCTTTCTATTTCAAAGTATAGTATTTTCATATATTAGATATTTACAAAAACATGACCAGTAACATTTAAACTATTAGACTAGCTTAGGTAAAGGGAAATGTCCCTGGAGTAACAAAATTGCAGAGGCTTTTCCAGCCATTGGTCTTTCTTACTACAAATGGCCTTTTACTACCTGTATTTAATGTCTTTATACTTTCAAATTATTTAGCTTCACAAATGAGTTATTTCTATCACTTTGCCATTTTGGAGTGTTTTTAGTGAGTTATTTTGTGCATTCCATGTCAGTTATTACCCAATAACTTGAAACCCTAACTTCTCAGGATCTATAGGTTCAAAACCCCCCTTTTTTTTTTTTTTTTAATTTTCGAGACAGGGTTTCTCCATAGCTTTTGGTTCCTGTCCTGGAACTAGCTCTTGTAGATCAGGCTGGCCTTGAACTCACAGAGATACGCCTACCTCTGCCTCCCGAGTTCTGGGATTAAAGGCGTGCGCCACCACCGCCTGGCTTAAAATCCCCAATTTTGTTTTTATTTTTTAGAAGTATAGTACATAGTCAAAATTCACTATATAGTTCAGGTTGGGTATGAGCTCATAGTCATTCTGCTGGATTACAGGTGTGAATAACCATGCCTGGCATCAATTAAAATACCTTTAAACTAATCACTGAATATAATGTGATTTGTCAAAAACATAAAGTGATAATTCATTGTCATTATATAGACTACTAAAGAAGATACATTCTTACATGTGGCAAAATCACATCTAGAATGTACAGATGGTGTGAGTGTGTGTCTTGTCCATTTGTCTCTATGTGTACTCATGCGTGTATACTTTTTGGAAGTTCCTTTTTATCTGAAGATGTTTGTGGGTAGTAACTACTTCTAATTAACTTTATTAGAATTATTAGAAGTCCAGCTGTTGAGCTGTATAATATAGTAAAAGGACACTAGTAACTTGCCAACTTTATGATATGGTAAATCACTAGTTTTCTAGAATTCCCTTTAGTGCCTATGACATACGTACATTTAGTTAAATGAGTTCTAAAGTCTTTTCAATTTAAAAATACTGTGCAAAGCTCCCCCAAATTAGACTAAATAAATTTTAATTTGATGAATGTTATTTTTCTATTGCCATGATAAAATACCATGACCAAGGCAGCTTATAGAAGGAAGAGTTTAGTGGGGGCTTACAGTTTCAGAGGATGAATCTGTGACCCTCATGGCTGGGAGCATATCAGTAGGCAGGTATGGCACTGGAGCAGTAGCTAAGAGCTTATGTAGTGATATTTTATTTGTATTTTAATAAATAAAGCTTGCCTGAGGATCAGATTGCAAAGCTAAGCCACTAGAGGCCAGGGAATGGTGGCAACACCTTTAATTGCAGGACTCAGGAGACAGAGACGTATTGATCTCTGTGAGTTCAAGGCTACCCTGGGTTACACAGGATTGATCCAGAAAAAGATCCAGAGGTGGTGGTTCACACCTTTAATCCCAGTGTTGGGGAGTCACACACCTCTAATCCCAGCATTAGGGAGGTGGAGACATGAGCAATATGGCTGGGCGGAGAGAGGAATATAAAAGGGAAGAGACAGGAACTCAGTGGATTGTGGAGTTTGAGGATTTGTGGAGACAGGATCTGAATATTTGGTAGAGGTAAAAGGTTGGCTGCTTTACTTTTCTGATCTTAAGCTGATCTTAAGCTTGAACCCCAATATTTGTCTCTGGGTTTTTATTATTCATACTACAAGCTTACATTCTGATCAATAAGTATGAGACAGAGAGAGAGAGAGATATGAACTCTAACTGGGAATGACCATAGGTTTTTGAAACCTCACAGCACACCCTCAATGATGTAACTCCTTCCACTAGGAACAAAGATTTCAAACGTGATCCTATAAGGGCAGTCTCATTTAAATCACCACATTGAGGAACTTGAAAGAGGGTTTATTACATTAATTTATTTATTAATTTTATTTATTGTGCATGTGTGCACGTGCCTATTTATATTATATTTATTTTTATGTGTACTGGCTATTATGTCAACTTAATATGTTAGTGTCATTAGAGAGTAGGGAGCCTCAATTAAGAAAATGCCTCTAAACACAAACTGAGGGAAGACTGGAAATGGAAAATCTGGTGGATAAATGAACAGAAACTACAGATGCAAGCGAACCAACAGAATGCAAGAGATGGAAGAGAGAATCTCAGGCATTGAGGATACGAAAGAGGAAACATATTCATTGGTCAAGGAAAATGTTAAAAACAACAAATTCTTAACACAAAACATCCAGGAAATCTGGGGTACCATAAAAAGAAAAACCTAAGAATAATAGGGATAGAAGAAGAAGAATTCCAGCTCAGAGGCACAGAAAATATATTGGGTAAAATCATAGAAGAAAATTTTTCCTATCTAAAGGATATGCCTGTGAAGGTATAAGAAGCTTACAGAACACCAACTAGATCACCAAAAAAAAAAAAAGTCCTCTCTCCATATACTAAAACACTGTAAACATACAGAATAAAAGGAAAAAGGCTAAGTAACATATAAAGGCAGACCTATCAGAATTATACCCGACTTCTCAATGGAAACTCTGAAAGCCAGAAGGTTCTGAACAGGCAAAAGGTTCTGCAGACCCTAAGAGACCATGGATGCCAACCCAGACTACTATACCCAGCAAAGCTCTTTACCATCAATCACCAAGATGGAGAAAACAAGATATTCCATGACAAAAATCAGATTTAAGTAATACTTATCTACAAATCCAGACCTACAGAAAGTGCTAGAAGAAAAACTCCAACGCAAGGAAGTTAGCTGTACTTGTGAAAACACAGGCAATATAAAACCTCACACCAGCAAATCCCGAAGAAAGGAAACACACACGCACACTATTGTCACCACCACCAAAACCAAAAGTAACAGGAATTAACAATCACTGGTCATTAATATCTCTTACTATCAATGGACTCAATTCACCTCTAAAAGAACACAGGCTAACAGAATGGGTACAAAAACAGAATCCATCCTTCCACATATAAGAAACACACCTCAGTAGTCCTCATTGTCCGCTATGATCAGCAGGTCCGGTTTTATCCCATGCTTTTTCAGACCCAGGCCAGCTGGCCTTGGTGAATTCCCGATAGAACATCCCCATTGTCTCAGTGTGTGGGTGTACCCCTCGCGGTCCTGAGTTCCTTGCTTGTGCTCCCTCTCCTTCTTCTCCTGATTTGAACCTTGAGATTTCTGTCCGGTGCTCCAATGTGGCAGACAATGAGGACTACTGAGAACTCAAAAACAATGGCAATGGGTTTTTGATCCTACTGCACGTACTGGCTTTGGGGGAGCCTAGGCAGTTTGGATGCTCACCTTACTAAACCTGGATGGAGGTGGGCGGTCCTTGAACTTCCCACAGGTCAGGGAACCCTGATTGCTCTTCGAGCTGATGAGGGAGAGGGACTTGACCCGGGTAGGGGGAGGGAAATGGGAGGCGGTGGCGGGGAGGAGGTAGAAATCCTTAATAAATGAATAAATTAAAAAAAAAACACACACACACACCTCAACCTCAAAGACAGACATTACCACAGAGTAAAAGGTTGGGAAAATGGACCTAAGAAACTAGATGGTGTAGCTATCCTAATATCTAACAAAGTAGACTTCAAACTAAAATTAATCAAAAGAGATTAGAGAAAGACATTTTATATTCATCACAGGAAAACTCCTTACTTAAAGTCTCAATTCTGAACATCTATGCACCAAACACAAGGGCACCCACATTTAGAAATATTACTAAAGCTTAAATCAACATCAAAACCCAACACACTAATAGTGGGAGACTTCAACACCCTACTGCTACCAATGGACAAGTCAGCCACACAGAAACTTAACAGAGAAATAAGGAAATTTGTTGGGCAGTGGTGGCACATGCCTTTAATCCCAGCATTCAGGAGGCAGAGGCAGGTGGATCCCTATGAATTCAATGCCAGCCTGGACTGCAGAGCAAGTACAGAACAGGTTCCAAAGCTACAAAGAAAAACCCTATCTCAAAAACCAAACCAAACAAACAAAAAAAGGCAGAGGGGGCTGGGGACAACTAACAGATGTTATGACTTAAATGGACTTAATAGTTATCTATAGACCATTCCACCCAAACATAAAAGATTATACTTTCTTCTCAGCTTCTTAGCACCTCATGGAACCTTCTCTAAAATTGACCACATACATGGTAACAAAGCAAACCTCAACAGATTAAAAAAAAAACTGGAATAACCCCTGTATCTTATCAGATCATCATGGCTTAAAGTTAGAATTCAACAACAACACTAATTGCAGAAAGTCTACAAACTCATGGAAATTGAACAATGCTCGACTGAATCATTACTGGGTCAAAGAAGAAATAAAGACTTCTAGAATTCAATGAAAATGAAAGTACAACATACCCAAACTTATTGGATACCATGAAAGCAGTGCTAAGAGGAAAGTTCATAGCACTAAATGCCTACATAAAGAACATGGAGAAAGCTCACACTAGCAACTTAACAGCACACCTGGAAGCTCTAGAACAAAAAGAAGCAAACTCACCCAAGAGGTGTAGAGACCAGGAAATAATCAAATTGAGGGCTGAAATCAGTAACATAGAAGCAAAAAGAACAATACAAAGAATCAGTTCTTTAAGAAAATCAGAAAGATAGACAAACCCTTATCCAAACTAACCAAAAGGCAGAAAGAGAATATCCAAATTAGTAAAATCAGAAATGAAAAGGCGATATAACATCAGACACTGAGGAAATTCAGAGAATCATTAGGTCATGCTTCAAAAACCTGTACTCCACAAAATTGGAAAATGTAAAAATAAAATAAAAAGGACAATTTTCTAGATAGGTATCACATACCAAAATTAAATCAAGACCAGATAATCAATTTAAATAGACCTATAGCTCCTAAGGAAATAGAAATCTCCCAACCAAAAAAAGCTCAGAGCCAGATAGTTTCAGCACAGAATTCTACCAGAATTTCAAAGAAAGTCTAATACCAATACTCCTCAAATTGTTCCACAGAATAGAAACAGAAGGAACATTGTCAAACTCTTATTTATTTATTTATTTATTTATTTAAGATTTCTGTCTTTTTCCCCGCCACCGCCTCCCATTTCCCTCCCTCTCCCCCAGTCAAGTCCCCCTGCCTTGTCAGCCCAAAGAGCAATTAGGGTTCCCTGCCCTGTGAGAAGTCCAAGGACCACCCACCTCCATCCAGGTCTAGTAAGGTGAGCATCCAAACTGCCTAGGCTCCCCCAAAGCCAGTACGTGCAGTAGGATCAAAAACCCATTGCCATTGTTCTTGAGTTCTCAGGAGTCCTCATTGTCCGCTATGTTCAGCGAGTCCGGTTTTATCCCATGCTTTTTCAGACCCAGGCCAGCTGGCCTTGGTCAGTTCCCGATAGAACATCCCCATTGTCTCAGTGTGTGGGTGCACCCCTCGCGGTCCTGAGTTCCTTGCTCGTGCTCTCTCTCCTTCTGCTCCTGATTTGGACCTTGAGATTTCTGTCCGGTACTCCAATGTGGGTCTCTGTCTCTGTCTCCTTTCATCGCCTGATGAAGGTTAATATTCAGGAGGATGCCTATATGTTTTTCTTTGGGTTCTCCTTCTTATTTAGCTTCTCTAGGATCACTAATTATAGGCTCAATGTCCTTTATTTATGGCTAGAAACCAAATATGAGTGAGTACATCCCATGTTCCTCGTTTTGGGTCTGGCTTACCTCACTCAGGATAGTGTGTCAAACTCTTTTTATGAGGCAACAGTTACCCTGATATCAAAACCACACAAAGACACAATTAAGGAAGAATTACAGACCAATCTTCCTCATGAACATTGATGCAAAAATACTGGCAAACAGAATCCAAGAACACATCAAAAAAATCATCCACCGTGATCAAGAAGGCTTCATCCCAGAGATGCAAGGATGGTTTGACATATGAAAATTGGTCCGTGTTATTCACCATGTAAATACTGAAAGATAAAAAAACCCCACATGGTCACCTATTAGATGCTGAAAAAGCCTTCAACAAAATCCAACACTCCTTCATGATAAAGGTCTTGGAGAGATCAAGTATACAAGGAACATACCTAAACATAATAAAAGTAATATACAACAAGCCAACCGCCAACATCAAATTAAGTGGAGAGAAATGCAAAGTGATTCCACTAAAATCAGGAATAAGACAAGGTTGTCTAATCTCTCCATTTCTATTCAATATAATACTGAAAGTTCTAGCTAGAGCAATAAGACATCAAAAGGAGATTAAGGGGATACAAATTGGAAAGGAAGAAGTCAAACATTGAATATTTGCAGATGATATGATAGTGTACATAAGTGACCCCCAAAACTCTACCAGGGAACTCCTACAACTGATAAACACCTTCAGTAATGTAGTAGGATACAAGATTAACTAAAAAAAAAAATCAGTAGCCCTCCTATATAAAAATGATAAATCGTCTGAGAAAGAAATCAGTAAAACATCACCCTTTGCAATAGCCACAAGTGAAAGACCTGTATGAGAAGAACTTTAAGTATTTAAAGAAAGAAGTTGAAGAAGATATCAGAAAGATCTACCATACTTATGGATAGGTAGGATCAACAGAATAAAAATGACAGTCTTACCAAAAGCAATCTACAGATTCAGTGTAATCCCCATCAAAATCCTTACACAATTCTTCACAGACCTCTAAAGAGCAATACTCAACTTTATATGGAAAAAGAAAAAACCCAGTATAGCCCCCCCCAAAAAAATAAGCTGTACAATAAAGGAACTTTTGGAGATATCACCATCCCTGACTTCAATCTCTACTATAGAGCTATAGTAATAAAAACAGTTTGGTATTGGCATAAAAACTGACAATGTGGATCAATGGAATCAAGTTGAATACCCTGATGTTAATCCATACACCCATGAACACCTGATTTTTGACAAATCAAAATTATACAATGGAAAAAAAAGAAAGCATCTTCAACCCATGGTGCTGGCATAACTGGATGTTGAAATGTAGAAGAATTCGGGCTGAAGAGATGGCTCAGTGGTTAAGACCATTGCCTGCTCTTCCGAAGGTCCTGAGTTCAATTCCCGGCAACCACATAGTGGCTCACAGCCATCTGTAATGAGGTCTGGTGCAGACATACAAACAGACAGAATATTGTATACATAATAAATAAATATTTTAAAAAAGAAATGTAGAAGAATTCAAATAGGTCAATATCTATCCTCATACACAAAACTCAAGTTCAAACAGACCAAAGACCTCAACATAAATCTAATTACACTAAACTTGATAGAAGAGAAAGTGGGAAGTAGCCTTGAACAAATGGGCACAGGAGCCCAGTCCTAAATATAACACCAGTAGCACAGACACTGAGAACAATTAATAAATGGGACTTCCTGAAACTTAGAAACTTCTGTAAGGCAAAGGACATGGTCAATAAGACAGAATGGCAGCCTACAGAATGGGAAAAGATCTTCACCAACCCCACATCAGACAGAGGGCTGATCTCCAAAATATATAAAGACCTCAAGAAACTAGACATCAAAATACCAAATAATCCAATTCAAAAATGGGGTACAGATTCACAACAGAGGAATCTAAAATGGCTGAGAAGCACTTAAAGAAATGTTCAAAATCCTTAGCCATCAGGGAAATGCGATCAAAATGACTCTGAGATACCATCTTATATTTGTCAGAATGGCTAAGATCAAAAACAGCAATGACAGCTTATGCTGAAGAGGTTGTGGAGTAAGAGGAACACTCCTCTACTGCTGGTGGGAGTGCTATCTTGTATAGCCACTTTGGAAATCAGTATGGCAGTTTTCTCAGAAAACTGGTAATCGATCTTAATATCCAGCAATACCACTCTTGGACATATATCCAAAGGATGCTCACTGATACCACAAATACATTTGCTCAACTATGTTCATAGCAGCATTATTTGTAGTAGCCAAGACTTGGAAACAACCAAGATGCCCCTCGACCAAAGGATGGATGAGGAAGATTTGGTACATTTACGCAATGGCATATTACTCAGCAGTAAAAAAAAAAAAAAAAAAAAAAAAAAAAAAAACAATAACGTCTTTAAATTTGCAGGCAAATGGATGGAACTAGAAAAAAGCACTCTGAGTTAGGTAACCCAGACCAAGAAAGACAAACATGTATGTAGTCATAAGTGGATATTGGACATTAAGCACAGTATAACCAGGCTACAATACACAACCCCAGAGAGGCTAGGTAAAAAGAAGGATCCTAAGAGGATCACACGTGGAGAGCCCCAGCAAGGGAACTAGTTAAGATCTGTGTCACCTGGGAAGTAGAAGGGAGAGGATAGGGGATGGGAACATGAGGGCTCCAGATGGCCGAGGTGGGGGAGGGATGGAGAGGGGAAGCAATGAAAGAAATATCTTGATAGAGGGAGCCATTATGGGATTAGGGAGAAACCAGGTGCTAGAAAAATTCCCAGGAATCCACAAGGATGACCCCAGCTAAGACTCCTAAAAGTAATGGGGAGGTGCCTGAACTGGCCTTCCCCTATAATCAGACAACTATCCTAATTGTCATCACAGAACCTACATCCAGTAACTGGAAGCAGATGCAGTGATCCATAGCCAAGCACTGGGCCCAGCTCCTAGAGCTTAGTAGAAGAGAGGGAGGAGGGATCATATGAACAAGGGGGAATCAAGATCATGACTGGGAAAACCACAGACACAACTGACCTGAGCTAGTGGGAGCTCATGGACCCTGACACCCAGGGATTTGCATAGGATTAAACTAAGCCCTCTGAATGTGGGTGACAGTTATTTGGCTTGATTTGTTGGGGGAGGGCCCTGACAGTGGGACCAGAACTTATCCTGGTGCATGAAGTAACTTTTTGGACCTCATTCCCTGTGGAGGGATACCTTGCTCAGCCTAGATATATGGGGAAGGGGCTTGTTCCTGCCTCACCTTGGTATACCAGACTTTGTTACTCCCCAAGGGAGGCCTTACCTCCTCTGAGGAGTGGATAGAGGTGGAATAGGGGAAGGTGGGGGTGGAAGAAGTGGGGAGGTGGAACTGGGACTAGTATATATATATTTTTAAAAAAAAAATTTAAAAATGCATCTCTAGCTGGGTGGTAGTGGCACACACCTTTAATCTCAGCACTCTGGAGGCAGAGCAAGGTGGATAAGTTTTAGCACAATCAGAACTGCAGAAGGGAACTCTGTCTTGAAAAATAATAAAAGAGGAGATTGGAGGGAATAAGGAGAAGAAGAAAAGAAGAAAACACTTCTGTAAGGTTGGGCTGTAAGCAGACCTTAATTAGTAGACATTTTCTTAATTAGTGTTTGATAGGGAGGTTCTATAAGAAAGCAGGCTGAGCAAGCCACAAGGAGCAAGCCAGTAAGCATCACCCCTTCATGACCTGCATCAACTCCTGCTTCCAGGATCCTGCCCTGCTTGAGTTCTTGTCCTAATTTCCTTCAGTGATGAAGAGTGATTTGGAAGCATAAGACAAGTTAAACCCTTTCCTCCCCATGTTGGATTTGGTCATGGTGTTTCATCACAAAAGTAGAAACCCTAACTAAGAAATTGAGTGAGGAGAGTGGGCAGTGTGCCATGTGTGCTTGCATAGATCAGTTGCCGGCTTCCCAGTGAATTTCTTTCCACTTTGTGGATCCTGGGGATGGAGCTAAGGCCATCAAGTGTGGTGCCCTTATACGAGGAACAATTTTGCTGGCCTGGAAACAGAAATTCTAGCGTGTTTATTTCTAAAGTTCTGATGACATACATTAGTGTAGCCTCATTCTAGTAACAACAGCTCAGAGAGTTTTTTCTGTTGCTACATTTTGGAATTTCCCTAACTTAACCAAATACATTGTATTATTTGGAGATTTTCTTTCAACAAAATGTTCTAGGGATGACTTGCTCTTAAGAAGAACTTTGTGAGCTTTTTAGGACTAGTACTTTGCCGTTTATAATCTTGGCAGGGCTCAGCAGTTCTCTAAAATATTTCTGGTAGTCCCAAAGACAGAATTAAAAAAATATTTAATTAAAAATGAAAATTATTTTCAAACTTTCATGGATCTACTGTTGCTTTAAAGATTAAATACAGCTTTTTTAGTATAGTGTCCTAGATTTGGGGCATCTTGACTTCTGTTTGATTCTCTCCCATATCTACCCTTCTTAAACACTCAGCATTGGTTATCCTGATCTGACAGTCATGCCCCTGATATGACTACAACACTTCTGCCCCCTTGCCTGTACTAGTAGCATTCCTTGTCTTTGCCACTTGTCCGTAGGGCCCAGTGTAGTCTCGCTTTCCCACAGCTTTCCTATTCAGGTAAACCACTGCTCCTGTCTTGCATGTGCAGCCTCTGCTCCTCTTGTCTTTCATGTGCAACCTTTAGTGTCTGTCTGTTCATTTGAAACCCAGTCTCTGCTCTTTTAGTCCAAGTCTTTTCTCTCTCTCCACCTGGGTTGTAAATTCCATTAGAGTACATACATTCTCTTTTGGTTTTCTTCTTTTATTATTTTTTTCCAGACAGTATTTCTCTGTGTATCCTTGTCTGTCCTGGAACTTGCTTTGTAATTGATGTTTTACAAATTAACAGAGTAATACATAACAAGTAAAACTACACATATGCACACATGCATGCAGACACAAACCAAAACAACAACAACAAAACCAAAGCAATAAATGATTGAAATAGGGACCATAGAAGCATTTTATAGACTTTATTCTATTTAATCCTCTATAAAGTAGGTTTTAGTATTACGCCTATTTACAGATAAAAGGATTGAGGTACAAGAGAGATGGATCAATGCAGAATCAGGTACCTGCAACAATTTATTAGCAATAGAGTTTTATTGTAATACAATCACCTATTTATGGTGTCTGCATCTTCTTTTATATTGCAGAGAGAGAATTAACTGCAGAACCTAAAATATTCACTATCTGGACATCAACTATACAAGGTTGCTGACCTCTGCTCAAATCATAAATCATGGTAGTAACACAATAATGATTTGGACCTGGCTCTTGGGATGCAGAGTCTGTGCCCTTAACCTCTTCATCACACCTCCTCCCTCTTACCAGTCCACTCTCAAGCCACTCTCAAGTGGCTAGGGCCTGTAACTTTACATTCTGCAAGTATGAGGTCCTGAGTTTGATCCTAGGCGTTGTGCACACTTGTAATCCCAGCACTGGGGAGGTGGAGACAGGTGGTCCCTGGTGCTTACTGGGATTCACCTAATTAGTGAATCCCAGGACAGTAAAAGACCCTGTAACAATAACAAAAAAAAGCAAACAAACCCACACCTTAAGGGTAGCCTTTGGTGTCCACATGCATGTGTACATACATGGTTGTATAACTACATGTGTGTCCCTGCACACACAGGGGCATACACTTAGCACAGAGAGAACTTTTCTTGCTTCTTTTCATGCTTTTAAAAATTGTTTATAAAAAGAGACAGTTTGGTGGTTTAGATATGGCATATGATGGAGGAAAGTCAAAGATGAATGAAATTCGCAACCTGGTAACTGGAATAAATGATTTACTTGTCTAGGAATGAAACTGGGCAACATTCTTAGAGCAGCAGAGATAAATTGAATTTCAGGGTCTACAAAGCAGTATAGGAACAGATGTCCAGATATTAAAAGTGTAGGCAGAAAACATAAGTTGGAAATTGAAGTCTTCTACAGGCTATAACTGAAGCTGTGAGAAGACGTGAGATTATCCAAGAGAACTGTGAGTAGAGGAGAGGATTGAAAACAGACTCCTGGGGAGGACAACTGGTTAAGAAAGAAAGAAAAAAGGAAAAAAGGAAGGAGTAAAGAGAGAGAAAGAGGGAGAGAGGGAGGGAAAGAAAGAAAGAAAAAAAAGAAAGGAAGGAAGGAAGAAAGAAAAGAAAAATGGGCTGGGTGTAGTGGTGCACCCTTCAATCCCAGCCCTTGGGAGGCAGAGACAGGACCTTTGAGTTGGAGGTCAGCCTGATCTACAGAGTGAATTCTGAATTCCAGGCCAACCAGGGATACACAGGAAGACCTTATTCAAACAAACAAATGAGACTCGGGGTGGGGTGGGAGTCAGGTGTGTATGGATGGATGAGAGCTGAAATAGTTTTAGCAGGTAGAAGTTTAGCTCAGTAACAGGTTTTTGTTCAACATGGAACAAGGTTTTAGGTTTGATTCCCAGTTCTGCCAAAACAACAAAACAAAGTAGTGTTAAGGTAACTTGTGGGAGAAATACGGATACAGTGTAAAATGCTGCCAAGAAGCTACACATTGATATGGGATAGGAAGAAGCAGGGGTGAGATAGACGTACATAGTTACTTTGGAGAGAGCAGTGTAAATAAAATTCAGATTCCAGAGAAGCCTGAGGTGAGTGTAAAGTTATATAATTGTATGAGGTTATATAATTAGAGTAAAACTTCCTATTTTGCCTTAGGTCAATGGATCATTGAAATAAATTGTTTTAGTCCTGAATTATTTGAGTAATTGCCTGCCTTTCTGTTTTGCCTTGCTTGTGAGAAGATCTATTTTAACACAGTATCCAGAGCCCTGTTTTCTTTTGGATTACTTATAAATGTATCAGATTTGAAATCTTAAAAGTCTTTCCATCTGACCTGTGGCAATTGTTTGGTGGGCTGAATATAGTCATGAATACTGATTTATTTTCATCTTTGTTTTTCTTCCAGAGCACAATTTTCCCAGCCCTAATCACTAATGAACATGAGTCACTGATAATGGTGAAGAAACTTTTTGCTACTTCCATCTCATGTATAACATATTTGAGGGGCCTGTTCCCAGAGAGTTCTTATAGAGATCGCCATTTGGATGGTAAAGTGGAATTAAATGATTGTTTTGGCTAGTGTCCCTTTTCTTCTTAGCAAGAGCAAACCTTCTCTCTTCCACAGAGTGCATTAATTCTAACTCAGGGGCATGTTCTTCAGAATCAATTTACTAATTCATTTTCCACTTCAATTTTGCTGTTTGTTTTGGTTTTACTTAAAGGAGCCATTCACTTCTAGCTAGCTATCAAATGAAAAAAGAAACGCGTAGAGCTAAGTTTACTAATTCTAAGCCATCCCTATAAAAGTCAGAACAAAAATCTGTCTTAATGGTGAAGATTTACATTATTTTGTGCCTTGGTTGAATTTGTCCTTTGAGGTATGCATTTTGCCCTGAGGAAGTTCAAAGGAATCCGTTAAGAAACTTCTCCTTATTAACATATACAAATATGCGTGGGAGAGGCAAATCCATTTGTTGATTAGTATGGTTATTTAGACAGTTATTTTAATCAGTTATGTTCTTTTTAAAATAGCCAGTCCTACCTCTTCATTTTATTATTATTATTATTATTATTATTATTATTATTATTATTATTATTATTGGTGTGTGTGTATATTTCATATATAGACATATGCGACCATGGAGGTTAGAGGACCAATTTTAGTCAATCTGTCCTTTCATTGTGGTTATCCCAGGAGTGAACTCACTCCTGTGTAGCAAGCACTTTTACCCACTGAGCTATCTCACTGGCCCCAAGTTCTTCAACTCTTACTTTTTCTGTTTCTTTGTGACCTTAAATTTACCCTATTATGACTTTATATTTCAAGCTGTATCTGGCTCCTTAGAATAAATTGTACCAGAGGCTCTCCCCTGTCTCGAAAAACCAAAAAAAAAAAAAATCTTATGATTGTTTGAAAACCTGAGTTGTGGGTCGCATGTGCTGGTGTATATCTTTAATTCCAGCACTCAGGAAGAGGCAGGAAGAGCTCTGAGTTCAAGGTCAGTCTGGTTGATTACAGAATCCTAGCCCAACCAGGGCTACATAGATGACCCTGTCTTAAAAATACAAATCAAGCCAGATGTTGTGGTGCTTGCCTTTAATCCTGGCACTTGGGAGGCAGAGGTAGGTGGATCTCATGAGTTCGAGGCCAGCCTAGGCTACAAAGTGAATTCTAGGGCAGCCAGAGCTGTTTTGAGACAGAAATTTTGTCTCAAAAAACAAAACAAAACAAAACAAAAACAAACCCCAAATCAAAACAAAACAAAAAACTAGCAAAATGGCTTAGCTGGTAAAGGTGTTTACCATTAAGCCTGATAACCTGAGTTCAGTCCCCAGAACTCACACAGTGGAAGGAGAAAACCAGCTCTCCAAGTTGTCCTCTTACCTCTCCATATGCGCTGTAGCACCAACTGGTAGGCTAGAGAGATGGCTCAGTAGTTAAAAGCACTCTTCCAGAGGACCTGGTTCAATTTCCAGCATGCACATGGTACATCACAACCATCGGTAACTCTAGCTCCAGGGGATGCAACACTCTGTTCTGGCTTCCCTAGCACCAGACACACATATGGTGTGCAGACATACTTGCAGGTAAGGCACCCATACACATAAAGATAATAAAATAAAATTTTAAAAAGCATTGTTATAACAAGATTAGTCTTGTTGGCTAATCACTAAAATGGGAACTATCATTTGGGAAATAAATATAGAGAACCACACATTTCCTTTTAAGATGCTACTTTTTCAAAATTTAATTTGAAATTTCTCATGTTTATATTTAATAATATACCATGACTTCATTCCAGTGTAATTTTCTTAACAATATTGATTCACCAAATGAACACTAGTGAAATGCATGTTTGCTGTAAACACATAAGCTTGGTACTTGTAATCATGGCACCTTTCTTTGTGTTAATGACTTCTTTAAACTTATGGAATTGGATCTTACAGATCTGTTTACAGGTATCATATAATTAGCTTCCCCTCCTGTTTGGAACACAGAATTATAAAAGAAGGCATGCTTTGGAAAATTAAATACTTGTTATATATAAATTATTACTGTTGACAAAAAAAAAAAAAAGAAAAACACAGCTCTTAACCTCAAAAGTTAAAAGAGGGCCGGGCAGTGGTGGCACACGCCTTTAATCCCAGCACTCAGGAGGCAGAGGCAGGCGGATCTTTGTGAGTTCAAGGCCAGCCTGGTCTCTGAGAGCTAGTTCCAGGACAGGCTCCAAAGCTACAGAGAAACCCTGTCTTGAAAAAAACAAAAACAAAACAAAACAAAAAAAGTTAAAAGAGTTTATTCTCGAGCCAATTATGAGCGATTAAAATTTATGTTGCTGCCAAAGCCAAATTCCATGTTCTCGTATGGAAGTAGTTTCATGAAGTTCTTATGACAGAAAAAGAAAGTCACTAATCAAGGCACTTTTCAAACACTTTTATGGTAGGGGGTATAGCGAAGTGGGGGAAATCTCTGCTTATCAGCTTTAGGTGCTGTCTGCTGACAGTTTCAGCTTTTGTGTTGGTGTAAGCTAGCAAGTCTGTCAGTACATTCCCCAAAAGACTCACCTAATATACCCAAGGATGTTAGCTCATAAACATGTAGGCAATAAATGGGTATTAAGGGGACTAGTGACAGCAGAAGATATTTGTAGTTAGACTCTGGACCAGCAACATTCCAAGCTTTCCACAATCATTGAAGTTTTAACCAGTCAGCCTTGTAAAGGGCAGCTTCTTTCTAGGAGTTTTGGCTCATACTTCTGTAGGCATGGAGACAAAATCATTTTTCATAGTTTCATTTTTTATGACTTATAGTAGAAGTGAGTCTTCCTCAATGTTTTTGTATTTAAAGTGACATGTCACAAAAATGTTCATATGTAGGTGGAATTTTTCATTGGGACTGCTGGCCAGGTCCCAAATAACCACATAGAGACTTATTATTAATTATATATGATCACCCTATAGCTTAGCATTATTACTAACTAGCTCTTTCAACTTAATTTAACCCATATTTCTTATCTACACTCTACTACGTGGTGATACTTTTTTTTTTAGCACAGCATGTTTATCTTGCTTCTCTCCTCTTCCTCTAAGACTCTGCCCTCCTTCTTTCCTGCACCCTTTTGGTCTGAAAGTACTGCCTAACTTCTCTGTCTGCCTAGCTACTGGCCAGTCAGCTATTTATTAACCAATGAGAATATTACCTATTCACTGTGTACAGAAAGATTGTTCCATATTCCATGTTTGTACAACACTCTTCTTTTTAAATAATTTCTAGGCCGGGTGGTGGTGGCGCACGCCTTTAATCCCAGCACTCAGGAGGCAGAGGCAGGCGGATCTCTGTGAGTTCGAGACCAGCCTGGTCTACAGAGCTAGTTCCAGGACAGGCTCCAAAACCACAGAGAAACTCTGTCTCGCAAAAAAAAATAATAATTTCTAAGTATTTGTTAAATTAGGATAATTTTCATATCCTTCAACAATAGTGGAAGTGATGTTAACTTTAGTATAGGAAAACAATATTAAAAGATGAAAGACGGAAAGCTGGTGAGATGGCTCATCAGATATAAATGTACTTGCTGCCAAAGGTAATGATAATAAATTCAATCTCTGAGACCAACACATCATGAGAAGAGATCCCGGTAAGTTGTTTAACTGCTACACATGCAACGTGGCCCATGCTTTTGCACTTGTACATACATATACAAAAATCCATAAATTAATAAATATTTCAAAATTCAAGAAGCTCCTGTTAAATCATATATGAATCAATGATTTTATACTAATTTTAACCCGAAATTGTAATGTCTTTCTTTTCTTTCCTGTTATGGAAAAGTAGTTATATTTCACATGGAAATGTTTGAGAATAATATATACATTTGTGTTTAATTTTTTCATTGAGAGGGAAAGAAATAATAAAGAATTAAATTTGGACTATGTTTAAATTGTCAGTTGAGATTTATCTCAGTGATAGCTTAGATTACTTAGAAGGAAACAATGAAGTAATAGAAACCAACTTTGCAATAAACTCGGCTGGGCTACACTGTAGAATGGGAAGTCTGCCAAAGTGCTTCCAAAATTTGTACTGAGATAATTATTAACATAGAATTTATTTTTAAAGTAGGTATTTAGAAATTTAAAAATGTATCTGGTAGTGGTGGTAAATACCTTAATCCAAGCTTTCAGGAGGCAGAGGCAGGTGGCTCTCTGTGAGTTTGAGGCCAGCCTGGACTATAGAGTGAGTTCCAGGACAGCCAAGGCTACACAGAGAAACCATGTCTTGAAAAACAAGAGAGAGAGAGAGAGAGAGAGAGAGAGAGAGAGAGAGAGAGAAAATATGCAGGAAATGCAGTATTTGGCATGGATTTTTCAGTACAACAGTTGCATTTATATTTTTTTAGACCTCAGTTTAAAAATTCTCCGGGAAGACAAAAAGTGCCCTGGGTCATTACATATTATTAAATGGTAAGCAAATTCTGTAAAATTTGAACAACATTTTTTGTCATGGCTGAAATTACCCATAAGACTTTATTTTGTAAAATAATTTCCTTAAACCACTTTTCTTAGTCCTCTTTCCTGGAAAACGTAGCAGCTATTCAGTATTATTTTAAACTATTGATTTAGTTTTAGAAGAAAATGGACTTGTATGAAGAAAAAATTCTAAATTTGATTATTCATCATAGGTATATCTGTGTCCTAACATTGTGGTTACAGGAAGAGAAAAGACTCTGCTTCAGAACTGCTTGTCTATTTTTATAATATTCCATTAATATATGGAAAAGTATTGGGAGAATTAAAATGTGGCTAAACAGAAAAGGCAAGATGATTGTTAATTTATATACTTCAAAATAGAAGTGTAAACTAATTATATACTTGGATTTATTTTTTGGCTGTTCATGTGGTCCAAAGTGACATTGGATATTTATTTCTTAACAGGATTCAAGGTTGTTTTGATGCTTTGGAGAAGAGATACGTAAGAATGTTTTAAAATTTACATCAGGATTAAAGACTGTCTTTTAACCTTTAAAAAAGTTTACAAAGTGTTTAGACTTTGTATCTTGTAGTGTTTAACAGTGTAACAGTGCCTACCTTTGTATTCACCAGTCAACTCTCTTTTATTTTGTCTTTGTTGTCCCAGTGATGTCTCCCTTAACATCAATTAGAAACGAAAGTTCCATTCTTCTTTTTTATATACTCATATCTTTTTAACCACAAAATTTCCTCTGAAGTCACTGGACAAGATCCACAGGATGTGGGTTAGGGAAGACAACAATCTGGTAGCACATTGGATATGTTCAGAATAGTGGTAATTCAGTTTGCAGTAGGGAAAGGAAAAAATAGTTAAATAATGGGTTTTTACCCTATTTTATTTTATTCTATTCTATAACTCATGTATAACTGATTTTTTTTTAAAAACACAGCTCAAATTTTACATACATATGATCTCTCATGCTTCCCTAGACAATTAGGAAGAGCATGAAAAACGAAGGCTCTAGGCCTGGTTGAAGAGATCAGATGCATATAAATGAAACTGCTGCCTTTATGCTCCTTCACTTTTCCTGTGTCTTTACTCTTCAGCTCCAATTTAAGAACTGTTGGGGTGACTAAGCTTTTATTTAATTATTTAGTGTAGTTATACATTCCCTCTCTTGAGTGAAGTTATTATTCATGATTTATTCCATGTTGACCTAGAGGATATACAGAGATATACAAAGATAAGACAGATAAGGGAAGGGCTTATAGACTGTGACAAAAGGTGAGTAGTGCCCATGTGAGTGTTGATGGTTAGCAGTTACACACTTGCCCAGCTGTACCTGTTGTTAAACTATTGGCCAGTACTTCTGTATGAATGGGAAGTTGCTTTTTGGTGTCCTAGTGTGAATTCCTACCAACACTTTCCTCCTTGCCCCACCAGAGTTTCTTTTGAGACTTCCCAGACTTCTGTAAAGGTCACCAATTAAAGAGTCTAAAAGTTGTTCATGGAACCCAACTCGAGAGTTAAGTTTGCACCCTTTCTGATTGGTCAGTACTTTTGTCATATTGGACTTGATGTTTTCCATGTCAGTTTGATAACTTAAAAATGCAGAGAGATTTTGACATCACCTTGTCACAGTACAAGTAACAAACAGTACTACTCCTAACTGTGCATGCCAAAGGAAAGATGGAGAATCTATGCATCAGGAAAACAGAACAATAGAGGGGCTCAACCCAGCAGAGAAATTTAAGGGGAATCTTTATAAGAAAGAATCTTTGGGGATGAGTACAGGACGGCTTCACACATCCTAGTCTAGTGCTGTGCCTGCAAACTATATCTCTAGCTTAAGAAAAAATGACTATCGATCTTTGAAGCCTCTGAGCACTTGGACAAGTTGAGAATGGGTTGAGGGTCATCACAGGATTAATTAGCATCATATCCTGGATGTTCATTATCCAGAGGCATTACAATGTAAGCAGGCATTCTTGGGCTAGAGAGATAGCTCAGTGGTTAGGAGCACTTGTTGCTCTTACAGAGGACCAGAATTCAATTTCTAGCCCCCACATGGTGATTCATAACCATCCATCTAATTCCATTGGCTCTAAGAGTCACACACATGGTGTACATACATGTATGCAGACAAAATATTCATGCTCATAAAAATAAATTTAAAAATAATAATACTAAAAAAGATCAGCATTCTTATAGTCAGTCTGAGGTGAATCCTGATTTTGTTATTTATATCTTTGTGACTTTGGGCAAGCAGCCTACCACAGTATCTTATTTTTTCAACAAAAAATGTGACATAACAGAACCTACCTTGTGAAAGTTATTTTTGGAATGGAGTGATTTAGAGGCAGGCAGGATGGCTCAGCAGATAAAGGTACTTGTCACACAAGCCTGCGACCTACTGATCCTTGGAATGTATGTAAAAATGGAGAAAATTGACTCCACAAAGTTGTCCTCTGACTTTTACATTCTATGGAATGTGTACTCCAGACACTTGAATTTTACACACATATACAGAAATAATAAATGAAACTTTCAAATTAAAAAATATTGAGTGAGTTAATAATAGAAAACAGTAGTTGAACTGTTCTGGGAACATGAAAACACAAACTCTGGGGCTGGAGAGTTG
This sequence comes from Microtus oregoni, assembly GCF_018167655.1. Classification (NCBI taxonomy): domain Eukaryota; kingdom Metazoa; phylum Chordata; class Mammalia; order Rodentia; family Cricetidae; genus Microtus; species Microtus oregoni. The sequence continues at coordinate 36,230,004 of NW_024543078.1, forward strand.
GCTTAATAGTTAAGAATACTGGTTGCTCTTCCAGAGGACCAGCGTCCAGCACCCAGCTCACTAGCATCTGTAACTAGTTTCAGGGGACCTGACACCCTCTTATGGCCTTTGTGGGCACTGCATGCAATACTGCACAGATATACATGCAGACAAGAACATATACACACAAGTTAATATGTCTTAAAAAAAAGAATAGGCAAAACCTTAGATACAGTTGTGTCCAATCCACAGTCTGTGGGCCGTGTGGCTCAGGATAACTATGAATGTGGTCCAATTCAAATTTGTAAACAGTTAAAGCATCAGACAGTTGTAGTTTTTTTGTAATTCAGTTACATGGTTTTCCAGTGTGCACTTTGTAGATGACAATGTCATTTCACAGTATCAAAAGGTGGACATGCCTGATGGACTCTTAAATAGTACTGACATTATTTTTGATTGTTAGTGCTTTATAACTTTTCTCATATGATCTTATTGCAGGGAGTATATAAAATTAAGTAGTTCAGTGGGAGATTGGGGCAGAAAGATCATGACCAAGGCTATCCAGGCTATGAAACAAGACTCTGTTTCTTTAAAAATAAAAAAATGTAGTTTCAAGTTTTGATTAACTAGAGCCCTTGGAAGATGTTCTGTTGAAGACCATGATATTACTAATTATAAAACTCTGGGTACTTTTTATTTTATGGTAAATTTGAATTATTTTTTTTAAAATTTGAATTCTTTAAAATAAGCATGTGTATATTAAAATAATTCTTATAAAAAGGAATTATATAATTTTCTCCTTATTTTCACTCTCATCTTGTACAATCCCGCCCACTTTCCACACTACATTCTTTCAGAAACTGAAGTCTGATCATGTTATTATTTATGCCTAAAAATTTTCTGAGAATTTTAAAATAAAGTTTAAAGTCCTTCAAATAATCAAGAAGGCTGAATGATTCCTGTTTTCTTTTCCAAAATAGCCCCTCACTCCCATGTTTGAGCTACATAGAGACTCCAGAGCATGTCAGTTACTTTATCTTTGCAATACTGTTCCTCTTGCTTGAAAAATTCTGTCCAGACCCCATGTGTATGTCCTGCCTAACTCCAGTTTTTCCTTTTTTTCCTGCAGCTAAAATTGTCCCCATCTGGTGTTCTCCTTACACCTTGTATTGTTTCTTCACAGAAAAAAAACCCAACCATGAATATAATAGTGTATCCATGTGATTTTTTTTCTTATTGTCTCCCTTGCATGTTTCTTGATATCAGTGATCAGATTTTTAATGTATAATTAAAAAATTATTACATTTTATAATGTAATAAATGATTAATAGTTTTACTATGTGGCTATGAAAATCAGTTATATACAAAAATAGCCACATGGTGGCACTAAAGAGTTTTAGTCAATTGCTATGGAATTAATGGTCCTCAAATTTTATATTTTAGGTTTAAAAATTTATCATAGACTTGATTGTATATATGTCTATATATTTAAAAATTTGTTAAAGCTGAGAAAATGTCTTTATAGTTGTGTGGAATATAGAGAGATAAGAATTCGTAAGATATAACAGACTTTCTAATATTTTTAACTTGTTAGATTAGTTTTAAAAGTACTTTTAAGAGATTCTTGTGGTATATTTTGATCAATAATGAATTGTTTTGCATATAGTTGGTTCCCAAATTAGAAAAATAACAGCTCTTTTTGGTATCCTTCTTCTGTCCCAGTAAAGACAGTGTTTGTAATAGACATTGTTTGAATGAGTGAAATTATTAGTTCCTTTTTCTGGCCCTCTGAATATTTTCCCACCCAAGTTTTTGGAACCTCTCTGAAGTAATATTTGAATTAGTCTCCATCAGAAATGACAATACAATAGTACAACCATATAATAACGCAGTTTTCTTTTCTCTTGAAGCTTCACATGGCAGTGCTAACAGTAAGTACATACCTGAAGACTAAATCTCTGACTCTGCATTGACTTTTGGCAAGTGAAGCATTAGGACAGTAATCTTTCTCTTTCTCCCTTTTTGAGATTTATGGCATTTTAACATTTAAAAATTGAATATATCAATCAGGAGGGGTGGCACATGCCTTTAATCCCAACACTCAAGAAGCAGAGGCAGGCAGATCTCTGTGAGTTCAAAATCAGTTTGGTTTACAGAGTGAGTTCCAGAACAGCCAGAACTACACAGAAAAACCCTGTCTCAAAAAACAAAAACAAGGAAAAAAATGGATATATCAGAGCTTTAATAAGATATTATAAATATTCAGTATATTTCTTTGACATATTACATGAGAGAACATATAGAATATACCATTATTGACACAATTTCATTTTTTTAGTTATGTAACAGATTTAAAGTTTATTGTTTTGAAGTTTTTTTGGACTTTTTTTTTGAAATTTTATATACCCATGGGTATAAAATGATGGTAGAAAATTGAGATACCATTGATAATATATATTAATTATTTAACTATTTTATAGCTCAGTCATATCTGTAATTTTTCTTACGGATACTTTACATCAATTTTAAGGAACTTTCTTGAGGGATGGAGAGATGGCTCAGAGGTCAAGAGCACTGACTGTTCTTCCAGAGGTCTTGAGTTTAATTCCCAACAACCGCATGGTGGCTCACAACCATTTATAAGATCTGGTGTTCTCTTCTGCTGTGCAGGCACACATGCAGGCAAAACACTGTATAGTTTAGTAAATCTTAAAAAAGAAACTTTCTCATATTTAGTGTTCATAGATCTAAAGATTCTGTGTTCTTGCTGGGTGTGGTGGCACATGCTTTTAATTCTAGAACTTGGAGGCAAAGGTAGGCAGATCTTTGTGAATTAGAGGACAGCCAGGTCTACAGAGTTCTAGGACAGCCAGGGATACACAGAGAAACCCTGGCTTGAAAAAAACAAACAAAAGATTCTGTGTTCTTAATAAAGTAAGGGTTAATCCTATCTCTAGCTTGAAATATGCCCAGGTAGTACTCAGTTAACAGCACAAATTGAATCCTTTACATAGACGGTGTATTGAATGAGCAGTAATCTAGTAAATTTTGGAAATTAAGTACTCTATATTTTCTCTTAAACAGCTGTACACAAATCCCAAGGAACCTGAGGTAAGATGGTAATATATGTATCATATATAGGTATGTTTATCTGAGTTGAGGCTGTAGATTGTTACTAGACAACCACAGGAACAGAGCAGTTTATCGTGAACTTTATATTTTATTGTATGTGGAACTAGTCTTTTATTATGTAATTTTTTAAGAAACTGTGTAAGAGTGTTAGAAAAAAGAAAAACAACATTGATTAGAGCTGAGACTTTTCTGTAACATTTCAACATTAATATAAATGTTCAGTGACCATACTTTATCTATTTTAATTATTTCTTTTTATGATCTTTTGGAAAAATAAAAGATTCAGAATAATTCTGAGCTCTTTACCACCAGATTTCTCCTTGTTGATGTTTTGACAGACTTTGAGAACATTAGTTCGTTCGTCCTTCCTTCCTTCCTTCCTTCCTTTCTTTCTTTTTTAATTTAATTTAATTTTTTTTTAAGGCAGGGTTCCTCTGTGTAGCCCTGGTTGTCCTGGAACTTGCTCTGTAGACCAGGCTGGCCTTGAACTCACAGAGATCCACCTGCCACTGCCTCCCAAGTGCTGGTATTAAAATTGTACACCTCCTCCACACTGGGCTTGAGAGCATTAGTCTTTATTCCTATCTTTAGATTCTCCAACTTGCTTAGTGATTCCTAAACTTCGCTGGCCTGCTGGTATTCAAGTCTTTTGTGAAAGCCTCTTTGACTCACTGTAATAACTTCTATCTTTTCTAAAGTTCTTTCCCAGAAGAGCTCCATAGTTTAACCCTCTCAGTTGATTCATATATTTCCTAAGACTATTTGGAGTTCTTGAGGATAAGGGTGTTTGTTGTTTTCTACCTTTCAGAGTGCGTAGAACAGCCTTAAACACGTGTTACTGCGCCACTGTCATGACTTTTGTACCTGTGACACAGAGATGGAGCGAGAAAGCCCTTTGGCTTTTCATTCTGTTTTGTCTCTCCTAGCTTTTTTTTTTCTTTTTTTCCCCTTGCTTTGAATGTTCCTTCTCTAAGCCAGTGGATTTAGTTTAACTGGTGATATTCAAGACTAAATTGTTTTTAAGTCCTGAGTATTTTCTTTTTGCAAGATTACAAATAACCATGTAAGTAAAGGGGAAATGGCTGCACACGAGTAAGTGTGTAGCAATTCCTTAATGGCCAAACTGGTCTTAGGTTCTGCTTCCTGAATCTCTTTCCCCAATCCTCTGTTTTTAGAATTCACTGTGTAGATGAGGATCACCTTGAACTTTAGATCCTCCTGCCTCCACCAAAAGCCTTAGTTGTTTATGTGAGTGTGTTGAGATTACAAGGCACCACATGCCTGGTTTTCTCCGTCTTAGAGATGGAACCTGGTCTTTGTGTATGCTTGATAAGCCCTCTACCAGCTGAGCTCCATCCGACCCCTAATTTTTTCTCCAAGTTCTCTATGACGCAACAAAAATACTTTGAATACTTAACCAGTTATACACTATAGTAGCAATCCCTAAGTACTAGGTTTTCATGGCACACTTCTCATTACTAAAAAATGATAGAGTAGTTGAGTCTTTAAAAAAAATGGAAGCTCGGCAGTGGTGGCACACACCTTTAATCCCAGCACTTGGGAGGCATAGGCAGGCAGATCTCTGTGAGTTCAAGGCCAGCCTGGTCTCTAAGAGCTAGTTCCAGGACAGGCTCCAAAGCTACAGAGAAACCCTGTCTTGAAAAACAAAAAATAAAAAGTAAAACAAACAAAAATAAAAATAAAATAAAAAACTTCAAACACCACAGGTTAATTTAAAAACAAAACAAACCAACTCAAAACAAAGCATTTGTATTAGTTACTTTTCTGTTGACATGATAAAACACAGTCACCAAGAGAATTTAGAGAAAGTTTTTTTGGGCTTACAGTTTTTGAGAAATGAGCTCCTTTTGGCAGGGAGGAACAAGGAACAAGCATGGCAGCGGGAACAGTAAGCTGAGAGCTTACAACTTCAACCATAAACACAAAGCAGAGAGAGCAAACTGGAAGAGGCAATGAGATTATAAGCTACCAAAGTCCACCCCCAATGGTACATTTCCTCCAGCAAGGTTCCTCCTGAAGGTTCCACACATTTCTAAACAATGCCACCAACTGGGGACCAAGTGTTTAAATACCTAAGATTATAAGGGACATTTCTCATTCAAATCACTATAGCAATGATGATTACATTATCACTCCTACAATAGTTCTACAGTGTTCTTGGCTACTGCCTAACATCAAGGCACTGAGAAAATTGTGTAGCTCTCTGATCTCATTCTCATAAATACTCATGAAACAACATTTTCAGATAAACAGTCTCTGGCATTTATTGATACTGTGCCAAAAGTTTGAGTCATACCCCTGAAAGGATAACCTTCCATAAACAAAATAGCACAAAATAAAACTATTCTTATTTATTTGGAAGAAAAATAGACTTTACACATGGTGTTAAAATTAACAGCACTCCTGAGATCATAGTACAATAATAGTACAATAATTGAACCATAGATTAAATCCCAATGTGTTTAGTTGAGAAGTAACAGAAGTAGGGTAAGTGTGCACAGTTGTAGTGCATTTGTACAGAAGTAGGATAAGTGCACACAGTTGTGGTACATTTGTACAGAAGTAGGGTAAGTGTGCACACAGTTGTGGTACATTTGTACAGAAGTAGGGTAAGTGTGCACACAGTTGTGGTACATTTGTACAGAAGTAGGGTAAGTGTGCACAGTTGTACATTTGTACAGAAGTAGGGTAAGTGTGCACACAGTTGTGGTACATTTGTACAGAAGTAGGGTAAGTGTGCACACAGTTGTGGTACATTTGTACAGAAGTAGGGTAAGTGTGCACACAGTTGTGGTACATTTGTACAGAAGTAGGGTAAGTGTGCACAGTTGTGGTACATTTGTACAGAAGTAGGGTAAGTGTGCACAGTTGTGGTACATTTGCACTCACAGTTTTGTTCTGATTGCTTTCTTTAAAGAGATAACTTAAGCCAGGCAGTGGTGCACACGCCTTTAATCCCAGCACTCAGGAGGCAGAGACAGGTGAATCTCTGTGAGTTCGAGGCCAGCCTGGTCTACAAGAGCGAGTTCCATTGCAGCTAGGACTGTTAGACCGAGAAACCCTGTCTCAAAAAATGAAAACAAAATCAAAACAAAACAAAAAAGAGATAACCTGAGAAAAGTAACTAAATTAATATAAAGTGATAATGAGCTTTTTTTCTACAAGCACAGACTGAAATGTAGGAGAATATTAATAAGGCACATAAGCTAAATAAGTCTTAAATTGTTATAAATCATTAAGAACTATGTGTATGAATTTTGTGAGACTAGCAATCTTACTGTTTTATTATAGTCCTCAGAATTGAACTCAACCCTGGCTTTTTTTTAAAAACATTATTTTGAGTTTGGGTATCTGTAGTTATCCTGGTCAGCCTTAAATTGTGATTCCCTGCCTCAGCATACTGATTAGCTGGGGATGCAAGTATGTGTAATCTATACCTGGCCTAATTTGTACTTTCAAAAACTCTTGGCTGGACAACAGAGAATAAAGATCACACGGATTTGTGATCCACTTTGGAGACAGACTTGAGAAGTCTTTCCAGTGGATTTGAATGTAGAGTGAGAAGCAGCCTGAGTATGTTTGAAATTATCAAGAATTACACTTTTAAATAATTATTCTTTAAATTTGCATGCATTTGTGTCTACTTGTCTGTATGTGCATCATGTGTGTGCAGTGCCCTTAGATGCCAGAAGTGGGTGTCAGGTCTCCAGAACTCATACAGGTGCTGGGAATTGAACCCAACTTCTTTGTAAGAGTAATAAGTGTTTTTAACCAGAGCCTTCTCTCTACCCTTGCGATTAACATCTTTTGTAAAGCAGTTATATATCTCTACAGTAAAACAATCAGTTTAGGAGTCACATAATAAAAAATTACCAACTACTTAAAGGTCCATTTTATTTACAAAATACATTCTCATGGTATGAAGAGGCTAGAGTTGACTAGAAATGTGGGCAGGCAAGAAGAATAGGCATTGTTTGTTTAACAATTACACTTCCCACTGGCTAAGAGGACACTGTGTATCTAGCCCATCCAGAGGGAACCTGTTGCTTTTAGGCACCTGCAGCTATGTCTAATCTGACCCATCTCTTCTATTGTATTCACAAAACAGCCTTCTGAGCTTCCTTTGATTTTTTTCAAATAGGCTGACCAGTAAAAGCAATTCTCTTTTAAAATTAACTTATTACAATCAGTCTTTTAGGTTCAGGCAATATGAGCTAACTTCCCAGGACCTGCTCACCTGTGATTAAGTTGTATGCCAAAGTATAAGATCAGCAGATCTATGAGACCAAATCATAGAGAAAGGTAACAGGAACACTAACGCTGTTCTTGGTTACGCTAACATCCTCAATTCCACATTGTCAAGGATTTATTCTGAACCAGATGAATGAAGGTCATATTCTGTGTTCTGATTTTAACTTATACTCTATCTGCCTTTAGCATCTTCAGCTCTGTCTACAAACTATAAATTTATCTGAGTGAAACATTTATTTTTAAGCGGAAATCTTTTAAATTAATTTTTATTTTATTTATCCATGTATATGTGCTTTCACACAGCAAGAGCGGGGAGAACAGAGGACAACTTTCAGGAGTCAGTTCTTCCACTGTAGGTCCCTGGATTAAAAATTGGGTCATCAGGCTTGCACTGTAAACACTTTTTAAAAAAATTATTATGCATAGTGTTCTGCCTGCAGGTCTGCCTGCAGGCCAGAAGAGGGCACCAGATCTCATTACTGATGTCAAGAGCCACTATGTGGTTGCTGGGAATTGAACTCAGGACCTCTGGAAGAATAGCCAGTGCTCTTAACCTCTGAGCCATGTCACCAGCCTGAACCAGTTTAATAAAAAGAACTAGTTTATTTTCAATAGTATATATTTCTTATGAGGAAATTTGTTCCCTGTATTCTACCAAACCCTTAAGAGCAGATAGCAATAATAGTTTTTAGTGCAGGAAATAAGACTTGATGCCATAAGCCATAGTTCCTTTTTCCATTTTTTAAATCTTTCTTGCCATTCACTCCTTCCCTAAATTACCACAGTGACTTTCTAGCTGTTCTTATGACTTCTCTGTCTGTATTCCTTCCTTTTCCCTTTCTCCCTCCTTCCTTCCCTCCCTTCTTTCCTTTTTCCTTCTCTCCCTCCCACCCTCCCTTTCTTTTCCTTTTCTTGAGACATGGTCTCTCTATGTATCCCTGGCTGTCCTGGAACATGCTGTGTAAACCAGGCTAGCTCCAAACTCACAGAGATCTACCTTCCTTTGCCTTCCAAATGCTGGAATTAAAGGCACATGCCACCACACCTGGTCCTTTCCTGTCTGTCATAATCACTGCTCTTTTGCTTTGAAGCAACATCATGACCAAGGTAACTCTTGTAAGAAAAAAGCATTTAATTGGGGCTTGTTTACATTTGCAGAGGTTTAGTCTGCTATCATCATGGTGAGGGGCATGTCAGAATGCAAGGGGGTGCTGGAGCAGTAGTTGATAGCTACATCCTGATCTGTAGGCCAAGAGGGGGTGGTGAGATACAGACAGACACTGGGCCTGGTATCACTGGTGACACACTTCCTTCAACAAGGTCACACCTCCTAACCTTTCTGATCCTTTCAAATAATTCCACTCCCTCACTGGTGACTAAGCATTCAAACATATGAGTCTATGAGGGCCATTTTTATTCAAACCAACATACTGTCTGTATTCTTAAGGCATACAGATGATCAGGTCTTGGGATCTCTGACCTGTTTAAACCTTCAGTAGACTTTGATGATCTTAGAATAAAATTCAAAATCCTTACTGCTGCAAACAGTTTCACAACCACACCTCTTTTGGACTCTAAAAAAAATACATTCCTTCTCAATTAAGAGTTCTTGCATTACTGCTCTGTCTACCCAAGGCACTACCCCACGTGTCTGTATATGACTGACATGTCATGAGGCTCATCTCAAAATACCACATCTTCAGGCAAGTCTTCCTTGACCCCTCTGAATCTAGCACTTCTTTCTCTATTTTGTACTTCCTACCACCACTTTATATTGTTCATAACACTTATTTTATCTGAAATTATCTTTTCTTTGTTTATGAGCTAGAATCTTTGTAGATTCGGTGGGAAAGAAATCTTTTCTGCCTTGTTCACCTTCTAGCTCAAAGTAGACATTTGATGAAATATTCATTACATGACTGAATAATTCCTCAACTGGTAAAATTTAATGGAAATATTTGCTACCTAACTTAATTTTAGCTGAGAGGAGGGAGATTAAGTTATCATTTCTCCTGGATAAAGTAATGCTGTGAAACATTCGGAGGAAGCATCAATGAAATGTTCCTTTTTATCAGGTAAAAATGTGGTTTTGTTTCACAATTAACCTCTTTCTCTGTTCTCTTTGTTTTTTCTAGAAAGTAACTGAGATATACCAATTCAAATTCAAATACACAGAAAAGGGAACCACTATGGACTTTGACAGGTAGAATCTAATTGTTTAATGAACTCAAGAAATGTATAGGAGTAAAGTAAAATAAGTTTCTATATGGCCAGAGGAAAGCCTTAAATCATTTTCTCATAAGCCCTATAAACCCCACTATTATGAGTAGAAATGATAATAGTTGTTTTAACATCTGAAGTCTATAGACTAAGTGAAGTCATGCCTCTGAGGACACCTGCACTCATGTGCACATACCAACATGCAGACACGCCTACACATAACCAAAAATAACAATAAATAAATATTGAAAAACAAACAACACATAATTAAAATATATTAATAAGGCTGTCAACATGATGTTAGGAAAAGAACCTATATGACTGTCTCTGGCTATTGTTTCAGTGGCTCTGTTGGTATTAATCTGTTGGCTCTGTTGATCTTTTTCATCTTTAATGTTGGCAGATTAATTTGCCTACATATACTATCATCTGGTTATCCATACACATACCATTTTCTGTGTGCCACTCTTTGGGAAACTCATATGCACTGTGTTTCCCTATCAAGTCTTAAAATCCATGTTTTAGATCCAATAACAAGTCAAAGAGCAAAACCAAGGAAGACCCTTGTGCACATGGAATGTTTGTTAAGGAACAACATTCTTCTCTCAGAAGCTTTTGACTTCAGATCAGTCAACAGGCATGGTGAACTAAGGACTGCTGATGAAATGTAGTAGAAGTAGATGAAATAGATACTGTAAAAAGACGGGTAGAAAACTGCTTCCAATAAGGGAGATAGATACCCTGAAAGAAACAATTCTGAAGAAAAAAATTGGCAAAAATGCTACCTTTTCTCTAGTTTTCCTGGAGAGCTGAGGGTTTCTCTCCAGTACTGTTGTAGGGTTTCTATTGCTGTGAAGAGACACCATGACCATGGCAGCTCATATAAATGAAACATTTAATTGGGGTGACTCACAGTTTCAGAAGTTCAGTCCATTGTCATCATGATGGGGAACATGGTAGCATGCAGGTAGACATGGTGCTGAGTAGTAGCTGAGAGTCCTAAATCTTGATCTTGCAGGCAACAGGAAGATGACTGAGACACTGAGCAGTATCTTGAGCATAGGAAACCTCAAAGCTCACTCCCACAGCGACACACTTCCTCCAACAAGGCCACACCTCCTAATAGTGCCACTCCCTATGAGATTATGGGGGCCAATTACGTTTGAACTACCACAAATACTTCCTTAATTTTCCTCTCATATTTGAGACTTGCAGAAAGTACTCAGATATAAGAGGAAAAGTCAGTTCCAGAAAGGAGATTAAAAGTATTAGCCAGGTGGGCAGTGGTGGCGCACGCCTTTAATCCCAGCACTCGGGAGGCAGAGGCAGGCGGATCTCTGTGAGTTCGAGACCAGCCTGGTCTACAAGAGTTAATTCCAGGATAGGCTCCAAAACCACAGAGAAACCTTGTCTAGAAAAACCAAAAAATAAAATAAAATAAAAGTATCAGCCACATTTAACTAGTATTTATATACTATTTTCTTGGAGGTATTGTCTCATGTGGCTCAGGCTGACCTTGAACTTAACATGTGGCAAGGTTTGCTCTACGAAGCCCAGCTGCAAACCTTGTATTTCACACTCTCCCCCACCACAAACAGTTGCTCTTACTCTCCAAAACTTCAATATACGTATTTTTAGCAACCAGATTAACCTTTTTTGTTTGTTTTAGGGACACATGTTGAAAGGTTAACAGTAAAGCAAATAGGTAAATCTTTCTGATATTAAGGAAATGAGAAGTTAATATATAGCATATATTTCTAGAATGATTGCTTAAATGAGGGTCCTGAATATGATCTGGCCCCATGGACTATTATGTTTATATTCCTTCATTCTGACTGATTAAAAATCCTAGTAGACAAAACTTGTAGTTGTTGGAAATTGATAGAGGAGCTAAAATATCTACTTAATATATGTTTATGCTGTGATTTCTCACTTTCTCCAAAAATCAGGGAAAGACCTAACAGTTTAATTACTTGGATGATTTTTCATTGCTTAGTGCCAATATGTTCAAGGTACTGCAAATAAATTGCAGTTGTAGCTCGTCCTTGAAGGTACTTAAATGTGAGACTAATTGGGAAGAAATCGTTGGAGGGAAATGAAGATTTTTAATTAGAAGATAATTAGCCCAACTCTCACTCATTTATTAGTTCAGCAAATTTTACTAGGTAGCTAGAGACCAAGCCTAGTGGTGTGGAAATGAGTTAGCCATTCGTAGTCTATACGGGGACAAATAATTTTTCTGAGGGGAAGATGAAGAGTATAGGGAAGACTTGAAGAGATGAGATGGCACATGAGCTGGATAGGTGCAGCAGGGCATCAGCACAGTACAGCCGACGTGAATAGCATCTGCAAATACATGTGGGCGTAGCTTCAGGGGAGGGTAGAGGTGAAAATAATTAGTTGTATGTACACCATTTCTTTTATTTGATTGTGTGATGGAGGTAATAGACGAGTTTTAAGAAGGTGACATGAACAGAGACTCTCCTATTGGGAGTATTAATTTATGGAGAATGTCTTGCAGTGTAGACAAAAAGAAATAAGAATAGATGCTTTAGCAATCCATGCAAGAATGAGGAGGGGATTTCTTTAAGAGACAATCATATGGTAGATAAGTGTAGCACTAGTGACTGATTTCATGTTTGAAGAGCTGCAGAAATGTCCATAAACTTATCTCTCAAATGGGCTAACTGACCTAGAATAGGTGCAAACGATTTGACTGAGGTCATTCAGCTGGTTAACAGCGCAACTGTTACTCGATGCTAGGTCACCTAATTACAAGACCATTATTCTCTTTACTGTGAGATGTGGTTATTTGAAAGCCAAAATTTTAAAATGATCATATTTAAAATGCCTTAGGGGTGTTTATTATTCAGAAATCCTTTGCATGTACATTACAGAAAGTACTATCATTCCATTAAGTTACCTCTTAAAAATTGTCTACAAAAATATCCTCATGTTTAATTTATTAGGTGACATAGTCAATAGTTGTATTGTTTTGGAGTATATTGTAAATACTATATATGATTGAAAGTACCACTTTTCTGTGATTATAGTAGTAGTACAAGCTTCGAAAGTGGAATAAACAGTGATGATATTAAGAAGGCCTGTACCCTACTAATCCGTCAATTGTATATACTGATGCAGAACCTTGGACCCCTTCCTAATGATGTTATACTTACCATGAGACTCCATTATTATAATTCAGGTAGGTAAAGACCTTTGGTCAAATTCCTTCTTAAGTACTAAAGTGATGCTGTCTATAAGTAGAAGGATTTTATAAGCATTCGAAAGATGTTTGTATTATATGTGAAGTATTACTGTCACTTGTTCTATTGAAACTTAATTTTTTCTGCCCTTTCTGCAGTGACACCATATGATTACCAACCCCCTGGTTTTAAAGAAGGGGGTAACTCACACTTCCTGCTGTTTGATGGGGAGCCTGTGAGCCTTCGCATGGGCTCAGTCTCCTCTGGCTTTCACAGCATGAAAGTAAAAGTTACAACCGAGGCCACCAGAATGCTTGATGGGGAGAACAGTCCCACTCAGGAGAATGGCACTACCGAGATAGCCCATCAGGGTCTTGACTGTGACGAGGAAGAAGAGGACAGCAGCAACCAAGTAAGGCCAAGTTTTAGTGCTCCTTCACTGCTTCACTTAAACACAGTTGACATTTTCAGTGTGTATTCAGGTCATGTCACTGTAACAGAGTCCAGCGGAGCATGGCGTGTATGAAAACTGAAACAAAACTAGCCTCTGACGTCAAGAACTTTTTAGTAAAAAAAAAAAAAAAGTCTTCCAGAAGGAAATACATGTTTCTTATTGTCTAGCAATAAGAAAAAAATCCCAGTGTGCTTTATTTTTTTTTAAAAGGTACCTATATATTTATTTTTTTCACATTTCAAAAGTAACATTTTTAGTACTTAAAATATTTTAAGTATCTGGCAAGTTTATAGTCAATAAAAGTATACATTAACTCGATTACTGTAGTAACTGGGCACAAGAGGGTTAGGTAAGAAAATTTTACAGATTAACCTGAATCAGAGGAAAAAAAAGAATGAAACCAACTTCTATGACAAGCATTGCGGTTTGATCATTGGGGAAAGCTGAGGGGTTGGTGGGCTTGCAGCCAGTGGGGCTGATAAAGGCATTGCTTAGAGCACTTGACTTTCTTTCTGTAGAGACTTAAAGCTGAGACCTTGGCCGTTGTCTGGATAATAATGTTTGCTTTGTGCTGACATTGTAGTTAAAAAGATTCTGGAACAAAATCATTTTCAGGCTGTTTAGTGGGAAGGGATATTATAAAAATAATTCAGGAGGTATTTTGAAATTAAAATAACTTTTTGTTTTTTTTGCCTTAGAATCCTACTTTAAAAAGATGATTATAGGGACTGTAGAGATGGCTTAGGAGTTAAGAGCACTCGTCCAGAGGACCCAGCATCCACATGGCAGCTCACAACTGTCTGTAACTCCAGTTCCAGGGAATCTGACACCCTGTTCTTGCTTCTGTGACTACCAGGCATACACATGCTCAACAGACATATATGCAGGCAAAACACCAATATGAATAATAATGATAACAACAATAACAACAACAATTATTATTATTACAGAAATATTTTTGGATGACTATGCTGGGTAGCTTCTAAAAGTACCTTCCAAATATTTAATTCTGTATTGTATGTAGTATATTGAAAGGGAGGTAGTCCTGGTTTCGATTCAATAAATATGACAAATGTAACAAACAATAGGGTTTTTTGTTGTTGTTGTTTTTTCGAGACAGGATTTCTCTGTAGCTTTGGAGCCTGTCCTGGAACTTGCTTTATAGACCAAACCGCGTCTCAAAACAAACAAACAAACAAAAACACGAAAGAGAGAGAAAGAAAGGAAATTTTTTTCAAGCGACTGGAGAAATGGCTCATGGTTAAGAGCTCATACTGTTCTCACAGAAGACCTGAGTTTCATTTCCAGCACCCATGTTTGGTAGTTCAAAACCTTCCATAACTTCAAATTCAGGGGCATCTGTCACCTCTAGCCTCCATGGGCACCTGCACTCACATGTACATACCTGTCCATACATGCATATATCCTTTATATGTGTGTGAGTGTGTGTGAATGTGAATACTTTCTTTATAGGATACACATAATTAAAAATAAATAAATAAAAGAATAAATAAATTAAAAGGTTTACATAGTTACAAGGTTCTACATGCCTCCAACTGTAGGGGCAAAGGCAAGAATAAGAGAAGTTCAAACCATCCTAAACTATATAATATGTCTAAGGTCAACTTGGGCTATCTGAGACCATGTTTTAGAAAGCCAAAAGGAAAAAAAAGAGATTTTCTTTTTTGTCTCTTTTTGCCAAATAAATGTAAGCAGGACAGCCTGACAGGGGAAACTGTATTTACAAGGATCTAGATTTTGTGGTAACTTGGTTAATTCAGTTTCCTCTCTTAGTGATCTAGTTATATTAGAGAATTTAGTAGGTTATGTCCTATTGACATTTTCCTACTAAGTATTTCTATTGTTTTTCTTCCTAGAAAGTATTCACAATTATACACATATTCACACAAATACATAGAACATTTACCTTAAAACCAACAAAAGGTTTTTGAGAAAGTTCTTTCTCTATAGCTCTGATGGTTCTTTGTAATTTCACTCTCTATGAGAATGTAAATATATAGAAGTAATCAAAATCAAGTACTCTGTGATCTCTGTCTTTTGCTTGACTGTCAAAAAATGTGATTTCATTACTGTGCATATTTTTTTCATTTCCAACGGTGTGACCTACTCTCTTGTTTGTTTGTTTTTTTTTTTAAATTTTTGTTGTTATTGAGACAGAATCTTGCTATGTAGCCCTGATTGACCTGGAACTTGCACTATAGACCAGGCTGGCCTAGAACTCATGGACATCTACCTGCTTTTACCTCTCTAGTGCTGGGATTATTTGTTTTATAACACTCAGATTGGCCCTTGTTTTTGTTTATTGAAACAGAATCTGTGTTGCCTAATCTAATCTCATTTTCCTAACTTCAAATGATCCCTGGGTCTGTGGAGATATGCTTTAGCCTCTCGTGTAGTGGAACCAGAAATAGGGGTCACTAAGCCTGACTAGTATTTTACTAGTTTTTCTTCCTTCCTTCCTCTCCCCTCCCTGCCCCTTTTGTTAAGATCTCCCTCGTCTAGATATTGTAGTCTAGCTGGCCCAAAACTCTTTTTGTTGTTGTTGTTTGTTTTTTTTGTTTTGTTTTGTTTTGTTTTGTAGACAGGATTTCTCTGTAGCTTTGGAGCCCGTCCTGGAACTAGCTCTTGTAGACCAGGCTGGCCTCAAACTCACAAAGATCCACCTGTCTCTGCCTTCTGAGTGCCGAGATTAAAAAGGTGTGTACTGCTTTTATATGCACACTTCCTGGTACACATGCAGGAGTGTCTATAGGAAATATACTAGCTTAGTCACTGTTGACTATAAAGAGGCAACATGAAGTGTCTCTGTGACAAGATAGCATTTAATTGGGGGCTTGTGTGCAGTTCCAGAAGGTTAATCCATTATCATCATGACAGGGTGCATTGCAGCGTTCAGGCAGACTCTGGAACAGTGTCTGAGAGCTACATCCTGATCCATAAAGAGGAAGAGACTAAGCCTCGAATGGGCTTTTGAAAACACAAAGCCTATCCCTAGTGACACACTTCTTCCAACAAGGTCCTACCTCCTAATTGGTCTGATTGTTCTCAAATAATGCCACTCCCTGATGTATAAGCATACAATATATGAGCCTATGGGGATCATTCTTTTCAAACCACCACAGACTTGCACATTTTCAACTTTGATAAAAAGCACAAAATAGTGCTGTACCTGTATTTATTGTACCAACAGTGGAAGAGAGATCTTGTATTCTTGCAGGTACTTATTATTGCTTGAATTTATGTTTTTTGTAGTCTGCTTGACATGCTAACACTGCATGATTTTAGCATATTTCCTTATTGCTGATACTCGAGCATCTTTTCATTAGTCATCCTAGTTTTCTGGCGCATAAGAGTTATCTTTCTTCATTGATGTAAAAATGTTTGGGAGGTTAGAGTGGTAGCTCAGTGGCTAACACTGTATACTGCTCTTCCAGAGTACCTGAATTCAGTTCGCAGCACCCACGTCAGGTGGCTCACAACTGCCTGAACTCTAGCTCCAAAGGGACGCATTGTCTAGCCTTTGAGGGTACCTGTCTTCATGCGCATGTGCACATGCACACACACAGATACACATAATTAAAAGAAAAAATTCTTATAGCCATTTTTTTACTTAGTAGTGTTGTAATTATTTGTCTACATGTGTGGCTTGTCTTCTCACTGTCTTTAGAAGGCCTTTGGGAAAGAAAAGCTGTTTACTTAATGTAGACTCTTCTGATACCCTTAAGAAATCCTTCTCTATTTAAGATGATGAATAATAATCTAATATATATGCTTCTTGAAGTTTATTTTATTTATGATATGAGATAGATCAGACCTCTTGACAGTTTTAAGTCAAAGTATTATATACATGCAGAAAAATATATATCTCAGTAAATACCCACAAACTGAACAGTTGTGCTGGGAAATGGGTGAGGCAAGCAAGATGTCTAGGAAGGTAGCTATACTCACCACTATACCACCAACATAAAACATGTCCAGGGAGTTGGATGCCCTCAAGTGCCAAAAATGAGAGCCTCCTTAAATTGTGCTTCATGGATTATTGCTAGTCTCACCATGTCTTGGCACTACTGAATAATCTGATAATAACATCAGTCACATCAAAAAGTAGGGTACCTCCTGCTTAGAAAGAGTTTTAACCTCACAGTTCCTATGCTAGTTAACAAGAACATTGCCACCCTTCCTTCTGCTAGCAGATATTTTTTCATTTTATTGCTGGTGTACATTTGAATATGCTTCAACTTGGGGTCATTGGGACCAGTACTTCTGAGACTTATGGAACATGTTTTTCAGTCAGATACACACACATTTCTAGTGGAAGTCAGATTGATAGGAGTAGAACTGCTATGCCAAAGGATATGTGTGCAGTTAGCTTTGATAGGTAGTAAAAAGCAGCTTCCAAAGCGCTTTTGCCAAGTTACATTCCTTAATGTAGCTGCGGCCATGTCACATCTTCATCTCCTTTGGCTATTTCCATCACTTTTTCCAGGTATGTTTTGTATACTGAGTGTGTTTTATCTTGTTAGTGATAAGCATTCTGGTGAGTATGCAGGGTATGGTGAGTATGCAGGGTATGGTGAGGTGCAGGGTATGGTGAGGTGCAGGGTATGGTGAGGTGCAGGGTATGGTGAGGTGTAGGGTATGGTGAGGTGCAGGGTATGGTGAGGTGCAGGGTATGGTGAGGTGCAGGGTATGGTGAGGTGCAGGGTATGGTGAGGTGCAGGGTATGGTGAGTATGCAGTGGTATGGTGAGGGGCAGGGTATGGTGAGTATGCAGGGTATGGTGAGTATGCAGGGTATGGTGAGGTGCAGGGTATGGTGAGGTGCAGGGTATGGTGAGTATGCAGGGTATGGTGAGGTGCAGGGTATGGTGAGGTGCAGGGTATGGTGAGGTGCAGGGTATGGTGAGGTGCAGGGTATGGTGAGGTGCAGGTTATGGTGAGTATGCAGGGTATGGTGAGGTGCAGGGTATGGTGAGGTGTAGGGTATGGTGAGTATGCAGGGTATGGTGAGGTGCAGGGTATGGTGAGTATGCAGGGGATGGTGAGGTGCAGGGTATGGTGAGTATGCAGTGGTATGGTGAGGTGCAGGGTATGGTGAATATGCAGGGTATGGTGAGTATGCAGGGTATGGTGAGGTGCAGGGTATGGTGAGGTGCAGGGTATGGTGAGTATGCAGTGGTATGGTGAGGTGCAGGGTATGGTGAGGTGCAGGGTATGGTGAGGTGCAGGGTACGGTGAGGTGCAGGGTACGGTGAGGTGCATGGTACGGTGAGGTGCAGGGTACGGTGAGGTGCAGGGTACGGTGAGGTGCAGGGTACGGTGAGGTGCAGGGTACGGTGAGGTGCAGGGTACGGTGAGGTGCGGGTACGGTGAGGTGCAGGGTACGGTGAGGTGCAGGGTATGGTGAGGTGCAGGGTATGGTGAGTATGCAGGGTATGGTGAGTATGCAGGGTATGGTGAGTATGCAGGGTATGGTGAGGTGCAGGGTATGGTGAGGTGCAGGGTATGGTGAGGTGCAGGGTATGGTGATGTGCAGTGGTATGGTGAGGTGCAGGGTATGGTGAGTATGCAGGGTATGGTGAGATGCACGGTATGGTGAGGTGCAGGGTATGTTGAGTATGCAGGGTATGTTGAGTATGCAGGGTATGGTGAGTATGCAGGGTATGGTGAGGTGCAGGGTATGGTGAGGTGCAGGGTATGGTGAGGTGCAGGGTATGGTGAGGTGCAGGGTATGGTGAGTATGCAGTGGTATGGTGAGGTGCAGGGTATGTTGAGGTGCAGGGTATGGTGAGTATGCAGTGGTATGGTGAGGTGCAGGGTATGGTGAGGTGCAGGGTATGGTGAGTTGCAGGGTATGGTGAGTATGCAGGCTATGGTGAGGTGCAGGGTGAGGTGCAGGGTATGGTGAGTATGCAGGGTATGGTGAGGTGCAGGGTATGGTGAGTATGTAGGGTATGGTGAGGTGCAGGGTATGGTGAGTATGCAGGGTATGGTGAGGTGCAGGGTATGGTGAGGTGCAGGGTATGGTGAGTATGCAGGGTATGGTGAGGTGCAGGGTATGGTGAGTATGCAGGGTATGGTGAAGTGCAGGGTATGGTGAGGTGCAGGGTATGGTGAGTATGCAGGGTATGGTGAGGTGCAGGGTATGGTGAGTATGCAGTGTATGGTGAGGTGTAGGGTATGGTGAGTATGCAGGGTATGGTGAGGTGCAGGGTATGGTGAGGTGCAGTGTATGGTGAGGTGCAGGGTATGGTGAGGTGCAGTGTATGGTGAGGTGCAGGGTATGGTGAGGTGCAGGGTATGTTGTTGTGACTTTAATGTTCATTTTCCTTTACTACTGAATAGTGAAAATCAGCACATTTGTCTGACTTACTGATATGTAGGAATTATACAGAAACATTGTACATAGATGTAATTTGCCAAACGTATAGTAAAATCTTATTTACCTTTATAAATTTCTTTTTAATTGTTTTGTAGAGATGTTTTATGAACAGTTCTTTTTAAAAGAAATATAAAACTATCTCTTGACCACTGTTCACCATTATTTACAATAAAGTACATTGTACGCAATTGAATGGCATTTGGTACTATAAGATTATTTTCTTGACTTCTGTTAAACCAGTAATCCAAGTACTGGAAAGTTACTCAGGGTAAAAAAAAAAATGTGTGGATCAGTAATTTATATTACCAAAATTTTGAGCAGAATTTTTTAATTTAAAAAAATCCAGCTGGCTCCCGCTCTCACAGCCATTGCAGTACATTGAGCTCCATAGAGACAGCACCGGGGCAAGCGAGAGCCGGACGGGCACTGGGCAACTCTGTGCCTCGCGGACGAAAATCAACTAAACATGGGCAAAGGAGATCCTAAGAAGCTGAGAGGCAAAATGTCCTCGTATGCATTCTTTGTGCAAACCTCCCGGGAGGAACACAAGAAGAAGCACCTGGATGCTTCTCTCAACTTCTCAGAGTTCTCCAAGAAGTGCTCAGAAAGGTGGAAGACCATGTCTGCTAAAGAAAAGGGGAAATTTGAAGACATGGCCAAGGCTGACAAGGCTCGTTATGAAAGAGAAATGAAAACCTACATCCCCCCCAAAGGGGAGACCAAAAAGAAGTTCAAGGACCCCAATGCACCCAAGAGGCCTCCTTCGGCCTTCTTCTTGTTCTGTTCTGAGTATCGCCCCAAAATCAAAGGAGAACACCCTGGCTTATCCATTGGTGATGTTGCAAAGAAACTGGGAGAGATGTGGAACAACACTGCTGCAGATGACAAGCAGCCCTATGAAAAGAAGGCTGCCAAGCTGAAGGAGAAGTACGAAAAGGATACTGCTGCTTACAGAGCTAAAGGAAAACCCGATGCAGCGAAAAAGGGGGTGGTCAAGGCAGAAAAGAGCAAGAAAAAGAAGGAAGAGGAAGAAGATGAGGAAGACGAAGAGGATGAAGAGGAGGAAGAAGAGGAAGACGAAGATGAGGAAGAAGATGATGATGATGAATAAGTTGGTTCTAGCGCAGTTTTTTTTCTTGTCTATAAAGCATTTAACCCCCCTGTACACAACTCACTCCTTTTAAAGAAAAAAAATTGAAATGTAAGGCTGTGTAAGATTTGTTTTTAAACTGTACAGTGTCTTTTTTTGTATAGTTAACACACTACCGAATGTGTCTTTAGATAGCCCTGTCCTAGTGGTATTTTCAATAGCCACTAACCTTGCCTGGTACAGTCTGGGGGTTGTAAATTGGCATGGAAATTTAAAGCAGGTTCTTGTTGGTGCACAGCACAAATTAGTTATATATGGGGACGGTAGGTTTTTTTTGTTTGTTTGTTTTTTGTTTTTTTTTTCATCTTCAGTTGTCTATGATGCAGCTTATACGAAGATAATTGTTGTTCTGTTAACTGAATACCACTCTGTAATTGCAAAAAAAAAATTGCAGCTGTTTTGTTGACATTCTGAATGCTTCTAAGTAAATACAATTTTTTTATTAAAAAAAATCCAATTTGTTAGTCTTTTCAGTTACAGTCAGCATCTTAGAATACTGCTTATGAAATGTTTGTTTAGGAAACTTAGACAGAAATCCAGTGCCTTCTTTTGGGCATTGTGGGCACCACCCACTCATATATACACAGAAAAAAAATACTTAAAGAAAATAAATACTTGTTTACTCCAGAGTTTACAGAGATCTACTCTCTTTGAATTTCACTAAAAGGGAGGGGACAGTAACTACAGGGAAAGAAGTAGTTTGTTCTTTGTTTATGCGGGGGTAGAGTCATTCCATAGTAGAGTATGTGTTGAGCACCCTCGAGGAACTGGCTTCAGTTTGCCCCAGTACTGGAATAGAGGTTGAGAGGAACAGAAATAAAATCACCATAAATATTTATGTGTGTGTATATATACATACATACATATGTATATACATATGAACACATATGAACATATAGGTGTCTGACCATGTGGAGTTATTTATGGATGCTCACAATTTAGAAATGTATTATGTTTCTGTAGTTGTTTCTTTTTTTTGTATCAAGTGCTATTTATTTGAGTCCCATTTTTTTTATTATACATGCCCCAAACCAGTATTTTTATCAATCTTTTCAAAAAGTCATCTTTTGTTTTGTTTTTGAGGCAGTTTTCTCTGTGTAGCCTTGACAATTCCAGAACTCGCAGACCAGGCTGACCTCAGGTTCAAAGACTGACCTATCTCTGCTTCCATAGTACTGAGATTAAAGGTGTGTGTCATGACCCACCTGGCTAAAAAGTCATGTTTTGATTGTGCTGTTCACATCTGTTGCTTCTGTTTTCTACTTAGCTCATGGTTTCTTTTATCTTTGTCTTCTCTGACTTCACATTGATCTTTCCATCAATGTACAGACCTGTATACTACAGGTTATTCATTTTAGTATATAGCACTGCATATGTACAGATTCCTCGTAGTTCCATCCGTGTACAGACCTGCATACCCGTCTTAGTCACTGTGAAGAGACACCATGACCAAGGCAACTCTTATAAAAAGAAAGCATTTAATTGGGGCTTACAGTTTCAGAGGGTTAGTCCATTATTATCTTGACAGGGAGTAGCTGAGAGCTACATCCTGGTTTGCAAACAGAGAGGACTCTGGACCTGGCATGGGCTCTTTGAAACCTCAAAGTCCATGTGACCACAGTGACACACTTCCTCCAACAAGGCCACACTGCCTAATACCTCTATCCTTTCAAATAATGCCACTCCCGATAACTAAACATGCGCGTGTGTGCACGTGCACACACACACTCAAATCTAGAGTCTCCATATGAGTGAATACATGGCATTTGTTTTTCTGAGTCTGTAATTTGCTTAGCATAAAATACTCCAGTTATATGAGCCAGTGGGAGCCATTCTTATTCAAACCACCACAGTACCATAGTACCATCAATATACAGACTTGTATTACATACAGATCTGTCGTATTCCTCTTCAAATAGAATTTCAGTGTCTGACAAAACATCATTTTCCTCTCATGCTTTTTATCTGTGGCACTATCATTCTTCCGAGCAGCCTTCCCAAGAACATATTCAATCTTTATTTTCTCCTTGCACTGCATATCCTTTTGGATATGTTTCAGTCTGATTATGCTTTGAAATACTTCTCAAGCCTGGCCCTACCACAGCTGTGCTGACTGAACTGTGTGAGGCATTCTTAGTGTTAGATACCTACAGATCCTGATTGGGTCTCTTAACATTCAGTCTGTGTTTAGGAGGGCCAGAAAACGAAATTAATTAAAATAATTAAATGGTAATTATCATTTTCACATACTTCAAGTGTATTTTTTATGTAGTTTCTGTGGCATAAGGATACAGTGGATGAAAATAGCAGTTGTGAGCAGAGCAGATAGGTGGGGAAGAGGTTGATTTTGGCTCAATAGAACTCTTTGGTTAGTTTTGCTGTTGAGAACGGAATCCAGGCCTTGTACATGCTAGGTTTATGTTCTACTACTGAACTTTATCCATAGTCTGAAAAAAACTTTTTGTTTGTTTGTTTGTTTGTTGAGACAGGGTTTCTCTGTGTAACAGTTCTGACTGTCCTGGAACTCACTCTGTAAACCAGGCTGATCTTGAACTCACAGAGATCCACCTGCCTCTGCCTCCCGAATGCTGGGATGAAAGGCGTGCGGCATCACAACCTGGCTGAAAGAACTTTTTAAACAATGCAGTTAACAACATTAAAGTATTTTAAAAATTCAAATCTTTTACTTGTTCTACTGTCCTATCAAAACAAATTTTACTTTTGTTTGCCCCATCCTTTCCAATATTTTCCAATGGATAGACTTATTTGTATATTATTTCAATCATGCATATATAGTTTTATTTAGCACTTATGTTACGTGTCCTACCCTAGTCTTTATATGTGAAGTTCACTGAATTTGTTGGTTCATTTGAATTTTCTGCTATTTCTCATTTTAAAATATTTAGGCTGGCATACTTGACTGTTAAATGTTCTCCAGTACTGTGTATTTTACGGGCTTGGTTTGCAGGCAGGCATTATTGAGAACTGATGAAACCTTTTAAGAGGTGGAACCTAGTAAGAGGTCCGTGGGTCACTGAGGCATCCTTTGAAAATTATCCTCTTTTTTGCTTCCTGGTAATGAAGTGAACAATCTGTCCTGCCACATGCTCCCACTATGATGTACTCCTTGTCATAGACTCAAAGTGGGACTAATCAGTCAGGTACTAGACCCTCCAAAGCTGTAAATCAGAATCAACCATTTCTTAGTGACAGAGAGATAGGTTAATTCCTGATAATGGTATTATAATAGCATTGTAATAAATGCCTTTACAGGTGTGAAAGCTCCTTTCCTTATTTTCTATTGGATACACAGTGGCAGGAATGAAATTTACAGTTAAAATTTTTATAGCTCTTGAATGAATATTATCAAATCACTTTTCAGAAGCTTCTAGTTTTTCTGCATTCTGAGGATGGCTTTTTGATTACAACTGTTTGATAAATCTGACTGCCTTGTGATTCTGCTTACCTCCATTAATGCATACATAGATACATAGACTTATAAACTTATACATACACTTTTTTGTTTGTTTGTTTTTCGAGATAGACTTTCTCCGTGAAGCAATCCTGGCTGACCTGGAACTCACTCTGTAGACTAGGCTGGCCTCGAACTCATAGAGATCCACCTGCCTCTGCCTCCCAGGTGCTAGGATTAAAGGACTGAGCCACCACCGTCCAGTTTCGAAAGACTGTTTTAAGTTAGAATTGACACTTTTCACTTTTCCCAAGCACTGGGAATGACAGGCAGAATGCATCTTATAATTAATCCCAAAAGTTGTAGAAAGTTACATTGACAATAAAAGTAGGCCCATCATCACTTAGGAGGGATATTGATAGCCTAAGTAGAAGAATAATTTAAGAGGCATTTGATATTGCTATAGTCTTTTCTACTCTAGTAGGGAAAGTTTATATCCATGCTGTAAAAATATCTGTAGACACTAATAAGTGTCCAGCTTTAGGAGGCATTTGAGTAAAATGTAATTGCCAGTTTCCCCTTATTAGGTACCTAGGTATTGGACAGGTGTTCCAAGTTGTAGAGGTGCTGAGTGGGTTTGAGCCTTATTTTATATGCAAATTTGATAGCAATAAACACTTTTTTAAAGTAATTTTAGAAGTGCTTTTTCTATAGAGGTAGCCTTTTATTAGGTCCCTGGGGGCATGCCTTCTCTGGTGAGTGGCTTTATCCCAGTATTTAATAATATGCCTCTACAATCAGCCTTTTGTTCATCTGTGAAATAGCTTGCGTCATTGATAGATAATCCCCACTTATTCCATTTTTATATACTTGATCAAGAAGCATTCAGCATTTTGATTAGGTCAGGAAAATCTAGCACTAAGACTATTAGTTTATATTGTTTTGTGAGATCCTATGTTGTGAGCTTGGGTTTTGTTACATTCTTTGCAATCTTATCTGTAATATGCTATTATTTTGGCTTGCTAAAAATGCATCCTGTTCATGTTCCTTGTAATAAGTTATTTAATTTGTTTAGAGAGTTGAACTGTTGAAGAACCATTAATATTCTCTTCCAGAAGCCCGTGGACTTGCAGTACTAGAAATGCTTACATCAAGTCTGTGTAGCTACTTAAGATCCTTTATTGGCCTAGTTGTAGGACCTGAGAAGGGCAAGGGAGCTCTGCTTTGGGGGCCAGGGCATAAGGAGGAAGGGCACTTGCTTCTATGGTATCATGGCAGTCAACAACTGCACCATTGCTTAACCAACTTCTACAAAACTGCTGCCTTCAGTCAACAGTCAGCCTTAACTCTAATCAGAAGCATACCTTTCAAGTAGGACTGGCTGGGAAAGATTTGTCTAATGATCTCTATATATTTATAATCTAGAGAAATCAAAATTGGGAGCAGGGTAGTTGAATTTTAAGGTATTTATTTATTATTTATTTATTTCCAAAACAGGGTTTCTCTGTAGCTTTGGAGCCTGTCCTGGAACTAACTCCTGTAGACCAGGCTGGCCTCAAACTCACAGAGATCTGCCTTACTCTGCCTCCCAAGTGCTGGGATTAAAGGTGTGTGCTACCACTGCCTGACTTGAATTTCAAGTTTTAACACACATGCAGGGCTTGATATTTTGTCAGTCTTCTGGCAAGTTAATGGTGCCCCTTGATTTCTGAAACTCTAAACTGGGCAGTTTCTGAACTTCGTATCATATCTCAAAGTTAATTTGTAAACCTTTTAAACTGAAGTAGTTGTAGCTACTGCTTTTAAATAACCTAGCATTTCATACATAGAAAACATGAAAGGTTTAGTTATTTGGAGACCTAACATGGAGGTGTATGACTTAGTCTGGTCTTCAGTTGGTCAAATGCCCTCTGACACTCTTTAGCCTAGCAAAGAGGTCTTCCTTACTCTTCCTTTAGAGTTTCTTACAAGAGGATATAATTTAGGGCCCATATTTAGCAGAAATCTTTCAAGCCTAGAAACCCTCAAACATGTCTTTTAGATTTGGATTTAGACTACAAAATATTAGCCTGCTTTCCATTGGGGCCTAGTGTGCAGACTTCTAGGGTAAGAATCCTACATGTTGGATTCTAAAAGGTAATCAGCAAGGAAATTAAAAGTCATTATGGTGCCCTGATATAGGCGCTTATACCTGTAACACTAGCACTTAGCAGGTTGAGAAAGGAGCAGGTTTGAGGCCAGCCTGATCTACACAGCAAGTTCAGGCCAGCCATTGCTAGAGTGACTCTGCCTGTCTTTGTCTGTCTATCTGTCTGTCTATCTGTCTCTCTCTTTCTCTCTCTCTCTTTCACACACACACACACACACACACACACACACACACACACACAAAGGAGAAGAAAAATAAAAAGTAACTATGGTACAGTAGTCTGAATCTATCTTAGTGGTAGTATCAATAAGTCATTATCACTATATTATAATAGGATTCATTTTAAAGTTATAATGTCATTAGGTCTTGGGTATAGCATTACCAAACAGGTAGACTGTCCCTAAATTCCTAAGGCTACAAATCCAGGTATACTGGATAGTTTCTTGAATTTTGGAGTTCCTCCATTTAAAAATAAAGATAAACCATGTATCTGAGTAAAATAGTGTGTAAAGTAATAAGTGGTTTAATATTAAAATAGTAAAATATTTAGCTTTTATTTGAATAAAGTCTAGAATTCTCGGACTATAAGATAGATGGGGAACAACAACTTCACTTATATCTCTAAGATCCTGTCATAGTGACGTTTTCTAGAGAACTTAATGGAAATTGGCATGGCTTAAATAAACTGGTGGCCAAGAATTTTTGTAGTAGGGTCTGTATTCCATGAAGGACTTTGAACTTAAGGGGCACTATCTTTTCTAAGAGTATTGGACCCAAAGTTTTAATTAGATACGACCGGGGGAAAGTTAAAATCATGCCCTCGGGTTGTGGTATCCCAGAGTATGAATTATGCTAAATCAAGTATTCCTTGAAAGATACTAAGAGGAGAACTTTTTCTCTTTAAAAAGGACTAGCCAATGAACACCCTGTTTTAGGGGCACCTTCAACTGTGGCTTCCAGTTAATGAACTGCTTCTTCCTCATTTAGTCAGTAGATCCCTTCCTAACAGAGGGGTGGTGTTTCCCAGGACTCAAAATACATAAAGATATTGACTTGGAATCTAGGCATGGTGGCACATACCTGTAATCCCAGCTGTGAGGCTTAATCAGGAGGATCAAGAGTTCAAGGCTAGTCTCTGATATATAATGTGGCGGCAGTGGCAGTTCTGAATATCAATTTCAAAAAGGCCAGTGAGCAAAATGAACAGATTCGGTATCAACAAAGAGTCAGGTCCTTTTACCTATCACATGGAAAAACCTCCATAAATAAACAAACAAAGAAATAAATGTTTTTTAAAAAGAAAAAATAGCCAGACATATTGACACATGCCTTTAATTTCAGCTCTTCGGAGGCAGAGGTAGGCAAATCTCTGAGGTCAAGGCTAGCCTGGTCTATAGAATGAGTTCCAGGACAGTCAGGATTACACAGAGAAATCCTGTCAAGAAAAGCCAGAAAAAAATAGAACTGGATTTTCATCCCTTTTCTATATGATCTCCTAAGCCTTGTAATAAGTTGGTTTCATTATGCACTTCTTTATACCCTTGGCAAAATACAGGTAAAAAAAATGTTCTGTTTGTTCCCTGTGGGCATCACAACTGTGATCCCATTTAGGGTTTTTGTCTGTGTCTTAGTTACTGTTCTGTTGCTGTGAAGAGACACCATGATCAAGGCAGCTTATAAAAGAAAGCATTTAACTGTGGTCTTGCTTACAGTTTCATAGGGTTAGTCTATTTCCATTATGTTGGGAAGCATCAGGCAGGCAAGCAGGCATGGTGCTGTAGCAAAGAGCTAATTGTAGATGGAAGTTTCTGCCCTGCTTGGTCCCGCAGCCATTCAGTCCCAAAGAAACAACAGAAGCTTGTATTAATTATAAACTGTTTGGCCTATTAGCTCAGGCTTATGAAACACACAGAAGCTTACATTAATTATAAACTGTTTGGCCTATTAGCTCAGGCTTATGAAACACACAGAAGCTTATATTAATTATAAACTGTTTGGCCTATTAGCTCAGGCTTATGAAACACACAGAAGCTTATATTAATTATAAACTGTCTGGGCTATTAGTTCAGGCTTATGAAACACACAGAAGCTTATATTAATTATAAACTGTCTGGGCTATTAGTTCAGGCTTATGAAACACACAGAAGCTTATATTAATTATAAACTGTCTGGCCTATTAGCTCAGGCTTATTATTAACTAGATCTTACAACTTAAATTAACCCATAATTCTTATCGATGTTTAGCTATGTGGCTTGGTACTCTTTCTCAGTGCATCATTTTCATCTTGCTTCCTCTGCATCTGGGTGGCAACTATAGGTTGAGTGTTTCCTCTTCCCAGAATTCTCCTAGTCTGGTCACCATGCCTATACTTCCTGCCTGGCTACTGGCCCATCAGTGTTTTATAAACTAATACAACTGACAAATCTTTACAGGGTACAAGAGCATTATCCCATAGCACTTCCTCTTGTTTTCTTTTCAAAACAAGGACTCTGAATCTGTTTTCCTTTCTTGAGCTTTTTTCCTGACCATTATCAATAACAACTTGTAACCAACATTCTAAACAAAGACAAACGTCCATAATTCATTTTTTTTAGGATTGTGGGTATAGTTTTCTAGGCTACTTGCTGATGATTGGGGGCGCTGATAATCTTATGGGGACCTAAAGAAAGTTTAAGATTATGATCAAGTCCTGACTGGAGTATTCTGTGAGCCTGGATCATCTTGGCTAGCAGTCTTGGGGCTGTTCTGGATGTGGAACTCAGAGAAAACTGCAGCAGAGCTGCTCTGAAATGTTGGATAATGTGTCATCTGTTCCTGCTGGAGATTTTCCAGTGGGTCTTCCTTGATCAAACCTGATTTTTCTTAACCAAGAGTGAATCCACAGCCTCTCATTTCCATGGAAACAAAAGCAAAACCTGTTCTCCAAAGTAACATATCTTTACTTAAAATTTGAAGTCAAGGCACTTTTAAAATATATATGTTGGATTAATCCAGTGGCATTCCTCAGCAGTCAAACAATTCAAAGACAACACAAACACTTACAGTATCCAGATTCTCTGTGTATTTTCCATCTTTATGTGGCTTCAGTTTTTTTACTCTATTTCTTTTATTTTTATTTTTAATTTTTGCCTTTTCTGTGTATCTTTGGCTGCCCTGTAACTTACTCTGTAGATCAGGCTGCTCTTGAACTCACAGAGATCCACCTGCCTTTATCTCCCAAGTGCTGTGATTAAAGGCATATGCTACCAAACCCAACTGCTCTCTTTTTTTCTTTTTTCTGTCTGTCTTTAGACTTTCTTTATTCTTTATCTTTTCTCTCCTAAGCCTACATATATTTTTAAACACACTGTAAACTGTTTAGAGTTTTTTTCATCTGAATCTGTCTTTACTGTATATCTCTCTTTTTCTGACCATGTGAGTCTTTAATTTGCTAAGCAATATAGCTAGGATTAACATCAAGGCTTTGGGACCTGGATCCACCCCATTCCTTGGCTTTCTGAGGGTCTAGCTTCATGGCAAAGATACTGGAAGGAGCCATATTTTTTTATCACAACTCAGTGAAGTTTTTAGGTCCATGCCCCCACCAAGAAGAATGCTGGTGTCTGCTCATAAACACCATTTAAGTGTTTGGTGGCAGAGCCTCTTAAAAGAGCTGCAAGGTGTTTGCTGCTAACACTGAGTCAAGAAGCCTCTCATAAAGACTACACACTTGCCTCTAGCAAACATCCCACATAGAAAATGCTGCTACCAAGAAGCCGTACTTAACTCTATTCTTTTGTGTCTAGAATTCCTTCCCAAGATCTCTCAGGTTTTATGTGGATGTAGTTGCCCCACATTGCGTGCCATTTGTAGTTAGAAGTTGCTGTCCCTCCTGGTCCTGCAGCCTTTCAGCCACAAAGAAACACACAGAGACTTATATTAATTAAAAGCTGTTTGGTCTATTAGCTCAGGCTTATTATTAACTAGCTCTTACAACTTAAATTAACCCATAATTCTTATCTATGTTTATCCACGTGGCTTGGTACCTTTTCTCTTTTTTCTTTAGCATTTTCATCTCAGCTAGCAGTTTTGAGGCTATTGTGGATGTAGAACTCAGACACCTGGACCATCTGCTTCTATCAGAGATTTCTCGGGGGGGGGGGGAGATCTTCATTGATCAAACCTGATTTTTCTTAACTCAGAATGAATTTTCTGTGGAAACAAAAGCAAAACCTCTTCTTCAAAGTAACATATCTTTTGGCTTAAAATTTGAAGTCAGGGCATTTTAAAAATATATGTTGGATTAATCTAGCAGCATTTATAATCAAATGTCTTCTAGCAGCTGTTGCTCCTTCCTCAGCAGTCATACAGTTCAAAGACAACACAAACACATACAGAATCCAGATTCTCTGTGTATTTTCCATCTTAATGTGGCTTTAATTTTTTTACTCTATTTCTTTAATTTTGATTTTTTGAGACAGAGTTTCTCTGTGTATCTTTGGATGTCTTGGAAATCACTCTGTAGACCAGGCTGTCCTTGAACTCACAGAGATCTGCCTGACTCTTCCTCCCAAGTGCTGGGATTAAAATTGTGTGCCACCACACCCAATTTCTCTCTTTTCTTTTTTTCTAAGGACTTTATCCTTTTCCTTTTCTCTCCCAGAACTACATATATTTTTAAACACACTGTACACCGTTTAGAGAGTTTTTTTTTTTGGTCTGAATCTGCCTTTACTGTATGTATCTTTTTCTGACTATGAGTCTTTAATTTGCTAAGTGATATGGCTAAGATTAAAGCCATGGCTTTGACGGCTGGATTTACCCCATTCCTTAGCTTTCTGAGCGTACAGCTTCATGGCAGAGGTACTGGTGGGAGCCGTGTTTTTTGCCACAACTCTGTGGAGTTTCAAGGTCCCTGCCACCACCAAGAAGCATGCTATCAGCTATTCATAAACACCATTTAAGTGCTTTGTGGTCGAGCCTCTTAAAAGGGCTGCAAGGTTTTTGCAGCTAAAGCTGAGTCAGGAAGCCTCTCTTAAATGAGGCACACTTGCCTTAGCAAACAGAGCCCACCCAAGAAAGTGCTGCTACCAAGAAGCTGTGCTTCTCTCGGGTTTTATGTGGATGTTGTTGTCTATGATTCAAGGTAAACTTTATTGGCAGCCTTGGGAGTGTGAAAGTGTGATCTGAATATCCTACAACATCACAATTAATTTAGTCTTTATAGCAGTTATGCAGTAATGAACCAAAACTGTCATTACACATGCTAGGGGAAGAAATAGGAGAAGCTGTGAATTTTATTAATTCATCCTGGAACTTACTGTAATTGTGAAAGCTTGGCAAAGTTTTCTTTTCATGTCCTAAATATGAAATAGAGAAGAAGACATATACTCTAATAAAAGCTACCCCACCTTTCCAAGTAGATATATCCCTTAATGAGAAAATTCTAATAGTTGATTCCAGCTTTGTCCACGAGTCCCATAGGAAAAGTAAGGGCTAGCTTCTTGAGGAGTCTAGCAATGCAGAAGTGGACCAGTTCCACATGGAAGTAGTGGTAATAGAGAAAACACTGTGGGGGGCAAGATGTCAGGAGGCCCTAAATCCAGCCATGGGCACAGGGTATAGAGTGTGTCATATAGAATATAATATCTGTCTCTTCTGAAAGAAGTTTTTAAAATGGCAATTGTGAGCTATGTAGATGCTATGTTTTTTTTTAATTTTTGGATCTTGGATGACTGAACATAAAAGTCTGTATGTACAGATTTCCCATTTTCTTGTCTCTTACAGCAGCAGTTCATGGTAAAATGTCATTAGAATATAGAGAGATATTAAGAGGCCATCTTTTCTTGTCATTAAGACCATATTGAGCCACGTGTGGTGACATAATCCTTTAATCTCAACATTTGGGAGACAGGAACAGAAGGATCTCTGTGAACTTGAGGCCAGCCTGGTTTGCATATTGAATTCCAGATCAGCTAGGGTTATATAGTGAAACTCTATCTATAAAAAACAAACAAAAAACACATATTGAGGCCAAGCAGTATTGCAAAAGACAGTTATCTTCTTCTTTTTCTTTATCTTTTGGAATAATTTCAGAGCCTCTATACCTAGGACTCCTATAAATATAATGGTATAAAACCCAGGAATGATACTCCTCCCACATACTTACGAGCTATGTTTATAGATCTGTCCCAATTGGACAACGGTAGCCTGAGACGGTACAGGCTGGATCTCTAAAGAATCTATTCTGATTCTCCATTTAGTTTTAAGGAAATCTAATAGGTATTCAGTCCATATATGTTATGTGTATCCATATGTGCGTGGATATCTTAGGGCTACAACTGTTATGAAACACCATGACTAAAAGCAGCTTGGGGAGGAAAGGGTTTATTTGCTTTTCACTTCCACATTGCTGTTCATTATCAAAGAAAGTCAGGACAGGAACTTGAAACAGAACAGAAACCTGGAGGCTGCAGCTGGTGCAGAGGCCCTGGAGGAATGCTGTTTATATATATATATATATATATATATATATATATATATATATATATATTTATTAAAGATTTCTGCCTCCTCCCCGCCACCCCCTCCCATTTCCCTCCCTCAATCAAGTCCCCCTCCCTCGTCAGCCCAAAGAGCAATCAGGGTTCCCTGCCCTGTGGAAAGTCCAAGGACCACCCACCTCCATCCAGGTCTAGTATGGTGAGCATCCAAACTGCCTAGGCTCCCACAAAGTTAGTTCGTGCAGTAGGATCAAAAACCCATTGCCATTGTTCTTGAGTTCTCAGTAGTCCTCATTGTCCGCTATGTTCAGCGAGTCCGGTTTTATCCCATGCTTTTTCAGACCCAGGCCAGCTGGCCTTGGTGAGTTCCCGATAGAACATCCCCATTGTCTCAGTGTGTGGGTGCACCCTTCACGGTCCTGAGTTCCTTGCTCGTGCTCTCTCTCCATCTGCTCCTGATTTGGACCTTGAGATTTCTGTCCGGTGCTCCAATGTGGGTCTCTGTCTCTGTCTCCTTTCATCGCTGTTTTACTGGCTTGCTCCTCCTGGCTTGCTTAGCCTGCTTTCTTATAGAACTGTGGGCCACCAGCCCATAAATCACTAATTAAGAAAATTCCCTACAGGCTTGCCTACAGCAGATCTTTTTTTTTTTTTAATATTTTAAAGACTTATTTATTTATTAACATGTACACGCCAGAAGAGGGCACCAGATCTCACTATAGATGGTTGTGAGCCACCATGTGGTTGCTGGGAATTGAACTCAGGACCTTTGGAAGAGCAGGCAATGCTCTTAACCGTTGAGCCATCTCTCCAGCCTCCCCCCCCCCACAGCAGATCTTATGAAGGCAGTGAGGCTCTATCCCCTCAAATGACTCTAGCCTGTATCAAGTTGACCTAAAACCTAGCCAGCAGAGTGAGTATTTGTATGTGTTGATGCGTGTGCCCAGAACTGGTGTGTGTCTTCCTTGGCTGCTCTCCATTTTATTGACTGAGCAGGATTTCTCAGTTACACTCAAAGATTGCCAGCCAACTAGTTTAGCTAGGTGCCTCAGGAGATTCACGGTCTGCCTTCTGGAAACTGGGATTACATATGGACCACATTCCTAGCTTTTACATATGTTTCGGGTCCACACTTCGGTCCTCATGCTTGTGCAGAAAACAGTTTATTCCCTGAGTCTTCTCTCCAGTCCACAGATGAGGAGTCTTAAATGTGAGCCTGCCTTATAGGCAGAGCCAGCTCTCTGACCCAAAAGATGTTGATTTTTGTGCCAGTTCTCATCAAAACCTAAATCACAGTCCAATTTAGATACAAGGTTAAAACAGCAAATGATGTGTTTGAGGTGGTAGGTGGCTTTCTAGAGAGATGTTGCAAGTGTAGCTGAGATAGTAGTACCATGTTCAATAAGATTGGCCTAGCTCTGAAAGGACTCACTTGGGCCATCAGAGTAGAACAAGAGAATTTCCCCAAAAAACAAAGTACAGAGGGTAGGGGCACAGACAGGTTTGTCTAAAGGGCTCCAAGACAGATGGAGCAGTGTGGAAAGAAGGAAAGGAGAAGAAGAGAAAAGGAAAAATAACCACACTAAATAAATAACAACAAAACATGACAGAAGATTTGAACCTGTCAGATGACATACTAACCACTTGTTGATTTTTCAGCTAGGAGGACTGACCCTGTGGAGGTCTTCTTATGGGACCAGCATCTTAAATGAGGGCTAAGAGGAAAAGATAAAAGAAACTTAAACCCTGATACAGTTGGACTCTAGAAACTTCACCAGGTCCCAGTAATGGCATATTCCACTGCCCAACTGCCACTTACAAGTACAGGGAAGAGTAAAGAAGAGGGAATTTCTGCCTGCAGGGATGAAAGAACTGACAGAGTCGGTGACTCCCAGAGACAGCATACTGGTTATGGTCACTCTGGAGAAGGGAACTTCAGGCAGCTGTTCAGTTGTTGGTGGAAATCATGTTTGGGGGCTCCAAGTTGAACAACTCTTGCATACCCTCATACTTCTCTGCAGGGCTCATAGGATCATATTGGACAAAAGAGAACTTTGACCCAGGAATTACAGAAATGACTGTGGTGGCGACAGTACACTGTCATGGAAAAGTTTAATTGAAAGCAAAGTGGGTGAGGGAGTAAGAAATAGCTTTGTTTGTCTGAGATTCAAGCTGTCTGCTAACAAAGAAAAAAAATGGATTTTGTTAGGTGGTAAGGTAGTCTACTTTGTTAGGTAGATCATGAAGAAGGTGGGTTTTTAAATTTAATTTTTTTCTTTTTCTTTTTTCTTTCTTGAGACAGGGTTTCTCTGTGTAACGCCCTAGCTGTCCTGGAACTAGCTTTGTAGACCAGGCTGATCTCGAACTCACAGAGATCCACCTGCCTCTGCCTCCTGAGTGCTGGGATTAAAGTTGTGCACCAGCAGTGCCCAGCTAGAGGGTGGTATTTTTAAAGAATCTCAACTTCTTGCTTTAAAGAGATTTTCATATAAGAGACAGTTCTGTGGCAATGTCGTCGTAGATATTCTTATCCTGTGCCTGGTTTTCTTTTTTGTTAGTTGTGTCTCTTGTGATAAAAGAGAAAATGACAGGCACCTCTTGGTGGGTCACACATGTATACACTAAAGGCATGAGATTTCTGCTACATGTGCAGTAGTAAATTCCTGTGAGCAGAGTGGTAGCTGCATGTGTTTTGTTGTTTTCAATTTACTTTGCCTCAGTGTTTTCTGCTTTCTTTCTGATATATTTGAATATTTCAGAGTATGTTGGTTGCAGATTTGGACAACACAAACTGTCTTTGATGGGGAGACAAAAAGAGAATTGGGTGGGAAGGGAAGCAGAGGGTGAATAGATCTGGGAAGATTTTCGGAAAGGGGAGTATAGTCAAAACTCTTTGTATGAAATTCTCAATGAACTAATTTTTAAAAAGGAGTATGTTGATTACTTGCTTTTGTTTATTTATTTGTTTGTTTTGCAGAACTGGGAATTGAACCCAGGGACTTCTGTGTGCTTGGCAAGTATTATATCTACTATTGAACAATATCTCCAGCCTTGATTGTCTGTATTTTAATTTTTTATATTTATTTAGTGTGTGTGTGTGTGTTTAAAGGTCAGAGAACAACTTACAGGAGTCTGTTCTTTTCTTCTACCATGTGTGTTTCAGGGATCAAATTTAGGTCATCAAGATTGAAGGCAAGCACCTTTACCTGTTGAGCCATCTCTCCAACCCAATTTAATTTTTATATAAACTAGATGACACTCTGTATTTAGGCCAAGCTGGCCTAAAACTTATGGTGTAGCTTAAGATGCCTTCAAACTCATAATCCTTTTTTCTTCAGCCTCTCATGCTAGGATTACAGATACATGGGGCCATTTCCTCATTGGAGTTAATCACCACATATTTTTTAATGTCCCAAATTTTATTCTTTATTGGTTTCTAATTTCATTCAGTTGTAGTTAGAGAACTGCTTTATTTCTATTTGTTTTAAAAAATACCAAGCTTACAGTTGATGCTGGAAGATGTCTTACATTATGATATTGAGGGTTTTCTCTTCAGTTACTTAGTCATCCTACTCATTACTGAAACTGGAGTAGACACACACACACACACACACACACACATATATATATATACATACACCAATTTATCATTGTCAGCTTCAACTACATACTAGTTTAATTCCAGTGAGATATTTCAGTGTTACCCTTACATAGACCCAGTACTCTTCTTCTTTTGTGGTATTATTGCTTTATATACTTTAGACTGCTTAAAGTTAAAAGTACAACCATTGTTATAATTATTACTTTTCTACCTGTAGCCATAGCCATTTTCCTGGCTAAGTGCAACTTTTCCCCAGTGCCTCTTTTTTCTTTAATGTCTGTGTCTGTGTGTATGTATATGTACGGTGTGTGTGTGTGTGTGTGTGTGTGTGTGTGTGCAGATTCATGTGTGCCATGGCACTTGTGTGGAGGTCAAGGATGGTATTGGATGTCAGTCCCTTCTTTTACTTGATTTAAGGTGAGGTCTCTTGTCATTTGATGCTGTGTACACCAGGCCAGTGGTTTACAATCTTCTGGGAATTCTATCTCCTCCCGGGCACTGTAGGAGCTCTGGGATAGCAGGTTTGAGGCTGCCATATCCAGCTTTATATGGGTTCTGGGGATTAGAACACAAGCCCTCATGCTTACACAATAGACATTTTGCCTTCTGGGCCATCTTCCTATCCCCCAGTATCTCTTTTTCTCATTAGTTAATTTTAATTAGCATACAAAATAACAGGTTTTGCTGTGACTTTTTTTTTTTTTTTTGGTTTTTCGAGACAGGGTTTCTCTGTAGCCTTGGTGCCTGTCCCGGAACTAGCTCTTGTAGACCAGGCTGGCCTCGAACTCCCAGAGATCCGCCTGCCTCTGCCTCCCGATTGCTGGGATTAAAGGCGTGTGCCACCACCGCCCAGTTTTGCTGTGACATTTTTATAAATGTCTATCATTGTGCTTTGCTCATATTCCCCCTCTTGCCCTCCTTGCCTCCCCTTAGTCTTTTTGCTAGGCTTTCTCCTCCAAAATAGTCACTTTCTGCTTTTCTGTCACGACTGCTCTGCATTTGAGAAAAAAATAAAAACAAATGATATTTACCCTTTCTGAGACCAACTTATTTAACACGATGATTTCCCTTCCTTCCTTCCTTCCCTCCTTCCTTCCTTCCTTCCTTTTTTTCAAGATAGGATTTCTCTGTGTAGCCCTGGCTTTCATGGAACTTGCTCTGTAGATCAAACTCACGGAGATCGGCCTGCCTCTGCCTCCCCAGTACTGGGGTTAAAGCGTGCTGATGATCTCCTTTCTTATTGACACTTGACTCCTTTGTGTCGTACAGGCAAAAAAATATATTTATTTGTGTTATAGATGAAACTTTATATCATATGCACATTTTTTATATAATTTCTTTTAATAGGTGAAAGAAAATTATACATTTATACTGCTTTTGAAAATTGGATTTAAGGGCAGTTTTAGCAGTACTGTTTTCTTTAGATTATTTAAATAACTGGGACTTTTATTTTCAGTTTAAGAACTTTTTATAGTACAGTCATACACATTGCTGGAAACTCTTGTTAGGTGATTTCACTGTTGTATGAATATCAGAACGTACTTCAGCAAACCTAGATGAGATAGCCTACAACATAGTTTAACAATGTGGTGTAGCCTATTATCACAGAATGCAAACCTGGAAAGGATGTTACTCTACTAATTGGTGTAGGCAGTGACAGCACAGTAGTGAGTATTTACGTATCTCAACATAGAAAAGTTACAGTAAAAATATGGTATGGCAGACTTGAGAATGGCGTGCTTCCGTAGGGCACTTACCACAAAGAAGCTTGCCAGGCTGCAAGTTGCTCTCAGTGAGTCAGACCTGAGTGGTAAGTGACTAACAGCCCCCATTACTTCACCCTACTGCAAACTATTGATAGCCATTCTACACTTAGACTACACTAATTTTTTCTTCTTTTGATGGTCAATTAGTTTGCTTTAACATTTTAGCTTTATAAACTTTAAAAAACATTTTGACTTATTTACAATAACGCTCAGTTTACTATACTCATTTATATAGCCATAATAGTGTTTCTTTCTATATATTTCAGAAACTTTTCTATTAAAATTTGTTTTTATTATTTTATTTTGGAAATTTGTTTATGAAAACAAAAACACAAACTTATACATGAGCCTAGGGACTATACCAGATCAGAATAATTGGTATCATTATTTTCCCACTCCACATCTTGTCCATCATCTTACTCCATATCGCTCTACTGGGGCTTCAGAGTCAGCAGTTCTCTGGGAGCTGTCCACTCCTGTGACTTGCCTTTTTCCAGGATCCTTCCTAAAAGACCTTCTGAGGGTTTTCTTGAGGATGTATCTTTCTTTGCTTTTTTTTTTTTCATGACAGGGCTGTGTGTAGCCCTGGCTGTCCTGGATCTCACTCTGTAGACTAGGCTGGCCTCAAACTCAGAGATCCTGCTGCCTCTGTCTTCTGAGTCCTGGATTAAGGTGTGGGCCACCACTGCTCAGCTGAGAATGTACCATTTTAAAAACTATGACCGATTTTCTTATTTATTTATTTCCCTATAGATTTGCTTATATGCACACAAATATTCGTCATTATGGATGAAAACCTTTCAGTTTTGTTATCTAGGTTTTTAAGTTCTTATTTTGTTTTGTTTTGTTTGG
The DNA here is from genome assembly GCF_018167655.1 of Microtus oregoni. NCBI lineage: Eukaryota > Metazoa > Chordata > Mammalia > Rodentia > Cricetidae > Microtus > Microtus oregoni. The sequence continues at coordinate 36,269,082 of NW_024543078.1, forward strand.
CTCTTAAGCTTTTTAAGAACTTGTTAAGGCCTGCAAACGCTTCTGCTAAACTGATCATTATTCATTGTCTGGTGGCTCTTTTTCATCTGCAATTTTCTCTCTTCTTCGTCCATGCCTTCACTAGGCATGTTACAACTCTATTATAATCTGATGGAGCACCAAAATAGATATAGTTTGTCATTCATTTTCCAAACATTTTTCTTAATTTTATAATTTATTTTACTGTATCTACAAGTTTGCTAATTGTTTTCTTCACTAGTTCAGACTGCTACTGAATCTCTCTAGTGATTTTTTTTTTTTAATTTTCTTTATCTCCAGAATTACCATTTGGTTAGTAATTTCTATCATTTTATTGATATTGTCTATTTAATTTATGCTTTTGTATTTCACTTACTTTTATAATCATAGTTTCCTTTAGTTCTTTGAACGTATTCTTTTATTTTATGTGCTTTGGTGTTTTGCCATGGATGTTGGGTCTCCTAGAACTGTTGTTACAGACAATTGTGAGTTGCCATGTGGGTGCTGCGAATCGACCTCTAAAAGAGCAGTCAGTGCTCTTAACCACTGAGCCATATTTCCAGCCCCCTTGAACATATTTATAATGGGCATCTTGAAGTCTGCATTTTATTTGACATCTGGTCACTTGGACACCTTGCCAGTTCAGGTCATGGTTTTTTTTTTTTTTGTTTTTTGTTTTTTTTTTTATGTTCCACAGCTTTCTGTTTGAAATTTGACCTTTTAGATAAAGTAACAACTCAAGTTCTGGTTTTTTCCCTACTCCTTAAGGCTGATTATTGCTGTTTATTTATTTAATGACTGGCTAGATTATTACAGTTAATTGACTTTTCATCTGCAGTACTATCTCTGATTTTGCCCTTCAGGGATTCTGCTATGGGTTTGTCCATAGTCACACTGGTGATAGTAGGCTGTTCTGTTGTGATGGCGGGGTGGGGGTGGCTTATCATTGACTGGCCGGAACTTCCTGTGAAAACCAAGCTGGTCTCAAATTCAGAAATCCACCAATTTTTGCCCCTCAGCACTGGGATTTAAAGGTGTACTGGGATAAGAATAATTTAATATGACTTTCCACTGTCTCTTTACAAGACCACACTCAGGATTTAAAATTGCTAGAGACTGATAATACTGTTTTCCACAGTGCCCTATTCCCTACCCCAGTCACAGTTGTTAGCCTAATTCAGTCATGGTTGAACTCATTTGAAGAGATGTGTCTGGGGTTTTGTGTTTGAAAATTGTTTCTGACTCCAGAAAAAAAAAAATGACCCATTTTCTGAGTCTTCCCCAAGAAAGAATCATCTTACAGTGTCTTCTACCTTTATCAACAGTAAACCAGCCAATCTCTCTTCAGCTTTTACTTAACTTCCTTAAAACGGTCTTTGATTCACAGCCTTGGGGCTAGTGGTGAGGACAATACCATGTTTCTCTGAGTAACAGTGATGCTTCAGAAGCTGTATTGGGTTAGTATTTCTTATCACTGTGGCAATGTTTCAAATGGAGACAACTTAAGGGAGGTAAGGTTTATTTTGGCTTGGAGTGTCCATGGATTTAGTCTGTGATGGTGCAGGATGCTCTGCAGCTCCTCACATCTTGGTAGATCAAGAAGCAGGAAGACTTGGAAGGAGGGCCAGGCTGTAACTCTCAGCAGCCCATTCCTGAGACTAGCCTTCTAGTGCCAGCCAGAGCCCAGAACCTCCTAAAACAAGACCATCTAGGGACCAGCTGTCTAAACATATGAACCTGTGTGGGCATTTCACATTTATACCAAAACAGTGCTAGGTGGAGTGGGGGCAGTAGACCCAGATCTTCCTTACTTGCATATCATATCATGGAGGCACTCACTGCCAAGGCAAAAGAGGGGCTGCAGAATTTCAGTGATGCTGTACACAGAACTCATCCATGTGGGTTGGGTGAAAGAAGGATGCCTCCATATGACTGTACTGTCTTGGCTCTTATGGCCAGCAGTACGTATCTGAGAATAAAGTAAATGTTGATGTTTCTTGGGTATGATGATAGCCCTCAGTGTTAGAGTTTAGCAGCAAGAGCCTCTGTTCTTGGTTGAGCTAGTCAGCAATGGAATAGAGCAGAATAAAGTCTCATTGAACTGAGATGGTGGGGGAAATGGTCTTAGTTCAAATATCTTAGATTTTTGTTATTCTTAGCAATTTCTAGTAGCTATTCTTGAATAAAGACCTCTTCATTTGTTGTATTACTCGGGGTGCTTCAAGAGACTTTATTTTATTAATACAGGATCTCTCTGTGAAGCCGAAACAGCATTAAATATGTGATTCTTATGTAGAGCTCAATAAAAATCAATAAAAAAATGTGATTCGCTTGCCTCAGGACTAGGATGACATGCATGTGCTTCCAAGTACGACTGAGACTTTATTAAAAACAGTATTATTTCAGCTTTGCTGGAGCAGTCTATGGAGTTCCTTACATGGATACTCAAGAAGCTGACGACCTCTTATACAATATTTTGCAAAAGAAAACTGTAGAGATAGAAAATTGATTTGAAAGCTGAATCGGAGTCCTAAGAACAAAAGAGTTTGTTAATAGAACTGACTTTGGTAGTTAATGTGTATGCATTTATCAAAATTCACAGATGGTTTTTATTTTATGCAGATTAGACCTCAATAAGATAAATTAAAAGAAAGCTATTATGAGTGTGATCACAGATTTAAAGAAAAGCATGATATAATGAGGAAAGAAAATATGAAATGTTTGTTTTTAAAGAGAGAAGCACAAAATGAACCACAGATCTGACAAATACCATATTTGCAACTTGAAAACATCACTGGATAGGTTTAGCAGATAAGAGGCCATAATAGGTCAGGGAATTTGAATTGTACAACAAGAGAAACTTAGTTGACACATAGTGAAGGAAACAAAACAAAAGCCCAAAATAATCGTGTCTTAGTGCTTTGTGAGGTGACATCAGCATTTATGAACATGTACTTACTACATAATGTAGCAGTTTTTATTCTTGGTATTTAGCAAAGGAAATGAAAGCACATAATCATATAAAGGCTTTTATGTGCACATTCATTACAAGTCTATTTATAATAACTTCAAACTGGAATCAACCCAAATGTCAGTAGTACATCAAAGAATAAGCAAATTTTGATGTCTTTGGAAAATGAATTATTGCTTGCAATAAAAAACAACTGATACAGGCCAATTTTTATGAATTTTATACGTTAGCCAAACAAAAGAACACATTTGTACAACTTAAAAGAAGTAAACTCTGATTAGCTAAGTGGTACACTCCTTTAATCCCAGCGCTTGGGAGGCAGAGGCAGGCAGATCTCTGACTTTAAGACAAGCCTGGTCTACACAAGGATGAGCCAGAGCTAAACAGTGAGACCTTATTTAAAATATGTATGTAAATAAAAGCAAACTGATTTATAATGAGAGGGAGCAAATCTATATTTGTCTGGGTTGGTTGATGAGATGACATAAGGGAACATTTTTAGAATGATGAATGTTCTATATCTTCATTGTGCTATGATTACCTTTTATCGAAACAGAAAAATATATACACTTAAAATAGATGCATTTAATTGTGCATTTCTTTGTGGTTTTCCTCATGACCATGGAGTTTGTTTTGAGACAGGGTCTCACTGTGTAACTCTGGCTGGTGTAACTCTCTGTGTACACTAGTTGAACTTGAACTCACAGATCCACCTGCCTACAGTTGAATGTGAAAAAGGAGTTATTCATAGTATTTTTATTTTAAAAAATTGATTTATTATTTATGTGTGTGTGTGTGTTGAGAACATATGCACATGTGTGTGGTGCCTGAAGAGGCAAGAAGAGGCTATCTGACCCTCTGGGGCTGGAATAACGGGCATTTGTAAGCCAACTGCTATGAGTGCTGGGAACTAAATCTGGGTCCTCTGGAAGAGCAACAAATGATCTTAACCCCTAATTCATAGTATTATGATTAAAGTTTTATTTATAATTGTTCTAAATTAGGAATAACCTGAATGTCCCTCAGAGAAGGATTGATTTAATAAATTTTGCTAGAGCAATAAAATAATGGCTTCAGTCTTTGATGTTTGTGTTTGCACATCTGACAAACTCTTGCTTGTAGCTACTGTGTTAGACAGTATGCTTATGAAAACTCCCATCATCATAGAAGGTTCTGGTACACAATGCTGGTCAAATTCTCCCAGTCGCAAACATCAGTTTCATCTTTGATCAGCATCTAAGGTTTTCTGGCTGGTACTGTTCTCATCCTAAAACCATCCTTTGTCAGCTTTCAGGGAATTCTTTGCCGATATTGGGTATCTTGTTTCCTGCTCTTGGATTTGTCCCACATTTTGGGTGGTGCATATTTTCTCGTTACCTACTTAAAGATAACTGAACAGAGCTCAGGGCCTCTGGAAGGGCAACCACTGCTCTTAGCTGTTGAAGCATCTCTCCAGCCCAGCTATTGTCTTCTTATGCTTTCTGTCCTTATAAGTTTTTGCCTTTGAAATTTATCACATTCTGGTGAAGTTTTCCTGTTTTGTTTTGTTTTATTTTGTTTTGTTTTTCAAGACAAGGTTTCTCTGTGTTGCCCTGGATGTCCTGGAACTCACTTTGTAGACCAGGATGACTTTGAACTCACGGAGATTTTCTTACCTTTGCCTGTGGAATGCTGGGAGTGTGCTCTAGTGAGGTTTGTAAAGGAAATGTCAATTCATCATTTTGGTTCAGAAAATACTTCAAGAAATAGTTAGAGAACATAGTATTGGAAGATTTTTATGTATTTTTATCTGAAGAATGAATAAATATATAAATATGTTTTGTACAGGATTTAAGAATTGCCAAAGATTAAATAAAATTTTATATTAAATAGACTTCAAAATAGTGTAAAAATACTACAAATATATTTAGAGAATAAGCCTGAATGACCTGAAGAGAAACTATTAATACATTGTGCTACATTTGGAAATAAGTATCTCAGCTTGGTAGAAGGCCACTGGATATAAACTAGATTGTCTTAAAACTTTGAGCTGGATGGTGGCAGCACACACATTTAATACCAGCACTCAGGAGGCAGAGACAGGCAGATTTCTGTGAGTTCAAGGCCAGCCTGGTCTACAGAGCAAGTTTCAGAACAGACTCCAAAGATACACAGAGAAACCCTGTCTCAGAAAAACAAAACAAACAAGCAAACAAAACCTTTGGCTTTAAAAGTTTTCACATTCAGAATTTTCTGAGAGCTTATCAGAACAACTCTAAGCTTAATTTTGGAAAAAAAATCTTAAAAATAATTTCCGATTGATTTATAAGGACAGAGAGGTCAAATTCTTCCATTTACTTTTGTATCATAAACCTGAAATTATTCAAAAGTTAGACTTTGAAATTCTCAGAGAAGAGGAACGTAAGGGAAATTTGAAGACACTGATGTAAGATTCAGTAGGTAAAACAAGAAATGTAGCCTTCAGCCAGCCCTGGTTACCCATGTTCTAGTTGTCGTCCTGTTTCTTTCCCTGCCTTACAGATTCCTTCTAAATTGGCTCCTCCTTACCAGTTCTTCCATGCAGAAAATGAGCTGCTTCTTGCAGCTACTTTTGTAGCCGTTTTCTTCAAACTAAAGCAATTTTTTAAATTAAAAAGTCGTATAATCTTTGCTCCTGTTCCATTCTTCTGGAACTACTGTATGATATTGATTATGTTCTTTTTGAAACATCCCTTATTTCTGGAATTATAGGCTTCTCGTTTCCTTTTCATTTGTCTGACTTTGCACACATTTCTCTTTTGCTTCTGTTCTTCCCCACATCCATCTGAGGGAGTGCTTGATTTACTAGATTGAAGTCGGTCACTTTGTCCCAAATGTTTATTTCTGCATCTTTAAGCTGTTATTCAGCATTTCTCCCTGTATGTCCCACTGCCACGTTAAATTCAGTATGCACATCAGTTTTTTCACTACCACCCATCCCCTTCCACACCCAGAACACATTTTCCTGCCCAATATCCCTGGCTCTCAGTGTCTCAAATTTTCCCCCAAGCCTTTAGTTTCCAGTGTGATCTTACAGAAAAAATGTGAGTCCAAACATTCATCTACTCCCGTGTGAATTGTTTCCTTTGCCTCCAGACCCTCTACAGCTTCCTCACCACCATCTGATCTGCTTTAACTTAACTATAACTTTGATTGTATCACTTCTCAAATCAACAAGTCTCATGGCTCCCATTTCCTACTACATCAAGTCTAAACACCTCTACCCAGCTTTCAGGCTGCTCCTAATCTGGTTCCACCCTACCTGTTTTCTTTTTCACTATTGCCCAACATATTCTCCTTCCTGGAGTCAGGTTGGTTTCTTACTGGCATGAGAAAATAGTCAAGCTCATTTATGCTTCCTTATTTTAACAAATGTATTTTATCTTGTCCAAAATGTCCTTTTTACTACATATACAAACTATTTCCACCTTGAATGATATTTCCTTAAGGTCTTGTATGTACTTCTCTGCTTTCTGTTCTTTTTAACCCATTTTAATCGGGCTTTCATCTCCACAGCTCCATTATCTAGTCCTCAATTCTTTTCATTTTCCTATCGTTATTCACTTCTTGTCCTAGTTTCATTTCTATTGCTGTGATAAAATACCCTGACAGAAAACAGCTGAGGGGAGAAACCAGTTACATACAGGCCAGAGTCTGTCATTGTGGGGAAGTCACGGCAGCAGGAGCTTGAAACAGCATCACATCTACAATCTCGAGCAGAGAGAAAATGAATGCACATATGTTCCCTTGTTTGGTGCTCAACTTGATTTCTCTACTCCTAATAGGATTCAGAAACCCCTGCCTAGGAAATAGCACTACCCACAGTGGACTGGTGTAGTGATAAGGCAAGCAGGCCTGCTTTTCGTCCCACCCAGCTCCCGCCCAGTTTGCTTAGCCCCAGAATAATTTCACAGAAACTGTATTCATTTAAACACTGCCTGGCCCATTAGTTCTAGCCTCTTATTGGCTAATTCTCACATCTTGCTTAACCCATTTCTAATAATCTGTGTAGCACCACGAGGTGGTGGCTTACAGGGAAGATTCTAACCTGTGTCCATCTCGGAGAGGAGGGCTATGGCATCTGCCTCATTGCCTTCTTCCTCCCAGCATTCTGTTCTGTCTACTCCGCCTATCTAAATTCTGCCCTATCAAAAAGCCAAGGCAGTTTCTTTATTAACCAATGAAAATAACGCATAAACAGATGTCCCTCCTACCTCAGACTGGAGCCTCCCCTACTAATTAACTGAAACATTCACACTGCCTAAGTCAATGATGACAGTCCCTGAGACTGCTTTCCCAGGTGATTCTAGGTTCTATCAAGTTGACAATTAAAGATAACATCACACTTCTTCAGTCCTTTGCTTTCCAGTAAATAATACCATCTTTCATCTAGTTACTTCAGTCAAAGACCTGGGAGTCATCCTGCTTAACTCATAACTCACATCTAGTTCATCAGGAAATCCCCTGAGCTTTCCATTCAAGATATATTTTAAATCAAACCAATTCTATCTACTGCCAGTCAAAGCAAATAGTACATAACACCTCTGTAATGATCTCTCTGCCTTTATTTTTTTCCTTGCATGGTTTAGTTGACCTAAAACATCCAGAATTGTCTTTTAAAGATGTCTATGGTCTTAAAAGACATTTCTGATAGGCTCCAGTCCAGACTATAACTTTACATCCTTCCAATTTCTTCTCATTGTCTCCAATTTGTTTGGCACTGTGCTTTTTTGTTTGTTTGTTTGTTTTTGTTTTTTGAGACAGGGTTTCTCTGGGTAGCCCTAGCCATCCTGGAACTCACTCTGTACACCAGGTTGAATTCACAGAGATCTACCTGCTCCTGACTGCTAGGATTAAAGGCATGCACCACCACTGCCCTACTAGTGCTGTACCTTTTTACACCTGACTTGTGCATGTACTTATCACAGAGCAGTCGGTAGCTAGGTTAGAAAAGAATAAGTGTCTTCATTTTCCAAAATATTTGTCAAAAAATGTGTGTAACAGAAAAGACAAGTCCTTTTCCTAAAAATATTTTCCTTAAAAAGTCAACATTTTTCTATTTACTTTTATTTTGAAATAATGCCATGTTTATAGAGAAACTGCAAGTTTATCCCAAATCAGGTTTTTGGGTTTTTTTTTTTTTTCTTGAACAATTTGCTTTATCACCCCTGAAAACTTAAGCAATTCCCAGAAATAGGACCATTCTTCTACATAGTCACAACAGAACCATCAAAGCTAGAAATAAACTTCTATGGATTACTTTTATTTGACCCAAGTTTTTCCACTTATCCTAATGTTCTTTATTGCAAAAGGATTCAGGTCAGATTCCTGGTGGTTCATTTAGTTGTTAAATGTCTTAAGCATCCTTTAGTTGGGAACAGGTCTTCAGTCTTTCCTTGACCATCCTGATACTGGCATGCTTTAACAGCACAAACTTAACTGCTCATTCATTATGCATTCAGCTGGTGTTTCCTCAGGATTAGTTTCAGGGTATGTGTGTTTTTTAAATATCCCAGAAGCAGTGTTGAATAGTCACTATTTCCTTCAAGTGGCAAATGATTTTGATTTGTCCCATTGTTAATATGTTTACTTGGTAATTTGATTAAGGTGGTATCTGCCAGGCTTCTCTATAACAAAGTCAGTCTTTTTTGTTTTTTAATTTTTTGCAACTGATCAGTATGTGGAAGTGCTCTGAAACTCTGTACATTATCTCTATGTTCATCAAACTTCTCATTTATTCATTTATATCAGTATGAATTCATGAGTCTTTATTTTATCCACTGCTGACTATTTTTATGCTCAGATCATCTCTGAGATTTGGTAGTGATTGATTATCCTACCAGGAAGGCTTAAGTGTTTTCCTAATTTTTTTTTTTAGTACTTCCTTACATCAGGCTTAACAAGCTGTCCCAGATTTATAGTTTACCTGTTCCAGTCCCAGAATCAGCCACTTCTCTGAAACCCCTGGGTTTGTAGTGGTTTCTTTTAGTAGCAAAGCTGTGGGCTTTTTCAGTGGACAGATATTGAGAATACATGTCAGTGCACAAATGCATGAATACAAACACACACCCACACCTATGTTTATGTATCTGTGTGGAAGTCCATGATTTCACACTGCCAACTCAGTGTGAATGATCTATAAAGATCATTCTGGCTTTCTCACTTTTCATATTTGTAATTTTTTTATCAGTGAGGGCTTGGGCTCCGTCAGTCCATAACATGTTTAGTTAGTGCCCTGGAATGTAACCAAGTTCCTATCTTCACTTTTCATACACATTCACATATACCTGTATCACTCCCTCCCACCCCAGGACTCTTGACTCTCCACGCAAACTGCTTCTCACCCCACTTGATCTTTGATACTTTACAATAAGCCTTTTCTTTATGTAGATTAATTCTACAAAGGAATCCTAAACCTGGTCATGTTCTGACACCCAACCTCCTTACACCAATCCTGTCTTCCTTGTGAATCCTCTATATATTGCTTAGGCTCCATTCTTTTCATGCAGTTGCTTAGACACACCTCACATCTGCTTCAGAACTGAGCTGATAAAGATTAGAAAGAGGAAGAAGAATTAAGGTCAATGTTTTATTTAGAAATTATATCTTTACTATGTTGAGAAGGCTATACCCTTTCTGTTCCCTTTACCTTAAAATTTTTTTTCTGTGCTTACCAACAATCTGTCCAAAATACCATACTAGTCAGTAAAAAGTGAAGCCATTGAAAGAACAACTAACTAGAATAAATGTAGAGGCAAAGCAGCCAAATAAAAGGCTCGTTTGTATTTTTTCATCTTCTGTTAAATGTTGTGGTATTACAACAGTCTCGGCATTACTATTGAGAGATAATGATATTGAGAGTTATGTTTATGAACCTCAAATCTTGAAGATCTGATGCCTGAAGCTTTTGGAATACAATTCATTTTATCTTTCAAAACTGAGAAATGCAAATATTTTACATAATAACATTACTATCATTCAGTATACCACAAGATTTTACAAAGCTATGCCTATGTTGAATTGACTGTTCCTTGGAATGTTAAAATTAAAGTATCTGCAAGATAACCCTGATAACCTTACCATAGAAATAAATGAGGAGGAGTCAGTGTCCTGCAGTCAAAGACATTAAACTCTTAGACATTACAGTTAGCCCAGGAAAATAGCTAACACCCTTAAGTTTGCCTCCAAATATTTTCAGTATATAAGCCAACCATTCCAAGAAGCTTTCTCATTCCTATACTTACTCCAAGGTTTCCTTGTGTGAATCATAAATTAGTCTTTAAGTCAGAATAATGATAAGAATTTTGTTGAGCCAAACTCCTACTGCATTGCTTGGAAACCCTAAATCAGTGATTCTCAGTCTGTGGGTCTTGACCCCTTTGGGGTTGAATGACTCTTTCACAGGGGTCACCTAAGACCATTGGAAAACACACACACATATATATGTTATAATCCATAACAGTAGCAAAATTAAAGTTATGAAGTAGCAACAAAATAATCTTATGGTTGGGGGTTACCACAAACATGAGGAACTGTATTAAAGGGTCACAGCATTAAGAAGGTTGAGAACCACTGCCCTATGCTGTGGAATTGTTGTCTTGGCTACACCTTTCTCCTTTATGGAATCAACATTCCCCACATGTATCCTCTTGGAGCCATGAAGAAGGAAAACTGGCTCTGTGATTTTTTTTTTCTCCAACCAGGTGGCTCATATTGGCTGGGCAGTCTACTTATGAGGGCCTTAAAAGATTGCTTGGTGAGTATTTGAGCACATTCTACAGAACTGCTGATGACCTCATGTACCAAAGAAACCAGGTCTCACATTGTGGACTAAGCCTAAATATTATAACTTTATATTTATGGTAGAGTCTGTTTTCCGAGGAACTCCAACCTCTTTACAGACATTATGTCATTAATCCTCAAAGCATCCCTGGTTGCAACATGGCAAATATGAGTCTCTTTCCTTTTTTATTTTTTCTGTGTGGAAACTTGCAAGTCAGTTATAGAACCCAGTTCCCAGATTCTTACCTTATATCCTATAACATGAAAAGAGCCAGAGGACTAACTTTCCACAATGTCTCTTGCTTCTTGATGGGATTTAAAAGGATGTCTCCGTTTGTATGCTGTCTGGTATTTGGTGTCTCCAGTTTCAGTTCTCCTCTCAGAATTTTCTTCATTGTGGGTTCAGCATGCTCAAGCATGTGTAGTTTACCTCCACTGTTGTAATATGGGAAGAGTAGAAGTTTGCAGCTGGGATTTAAAATGAGAAACTTTATAATAGGACGTGGACTTTCACTTGCCACTCAGAGATCCCTTACACTCTCATCCCCCAAATAAAGTTAATTTTAAGTCACCATCCCAACTCAGAGTGTATTTCATTTTATAGTCGTCTTATGTTCAACAAAATCAGATAATGTTCAACTAGATGCAACTAATCTGTATTGAATGTTCAACGTATACTAGCCTTTATGTCAAACATTTGCAAACATAAGATCTTATTTACATATGTAATATTGCATGAAAACTTTTTAAGTCCTACATGTGTGAAAATACTCACCTAGAGTCACACGGGAGTAGTACATGACTTTAATTCCCATACTCAGAAGGCAAAGGCAGGTAGATCTTACAAGTTTGAGGCCACCCTGGTCTATGAAGTGAGTTCCAGGACAGCCAGGGCTACATAGAGAAACCTGTCTCCAAAACTGAAAACAAAAACAAAACAAAACAAAAAAACAAAAATCACCCAGTGTGAAACAATCAAAATTGAGGGCCATCGAGATGGCTCAGCAGGTGAAGGCATGCTACCAAGTTAACTCAATCCCTGGAGCCCACCTGGTGAAAGAATAGCACTGACTCCTATAAGTTCTCCTCTGACCTCCACATAAACAGCATGCAACACACACACACACACACACACACACACACACACACGCACGCACGCACCACACATTTTAAAAGAGGTGCTATAGCAATATCTCCTAAGATATATCTCCCTTCTCCAAAGAACTCCCTCAGTTAACTTTTCATTACCTTAGTGGAAATCTCAAGGGTAACTTTTCACAAAAATTTGAGTAAATTATAAAAATTGCCCGGAGTTAGCTCTATACCCACAAAGTCAAAACTCAAAAGGTCAGTTGCAGTGCAATTAGTGGAAAGCATGGAGAAGAGAAAGGAGCACAGCTGACACTAAGGCTAAGTATTTCTTCATATCACTTGGATAGATAACTTCTGAGCAGGATTATTAGAACTCAGAATTGTGAACTATAGTGGCAAAAAATCGTATCTCATCCCATTTTAAAACTGTTGTGTACCCTAATGTCACGTTCTTAGTACTTGGGTGGCTTTGGGCATGGTACTAGATTGAGAGACAGTAGGTAAAAATGAGAGATGCTCTTCTAAACTCTGGTGGAAACTTTCCAGTCTGCGTCAGTAAATCCCGAAAGCCTCAGAGTCAAAATGTCAAATGCCCTGCAACAGTTCTGTTCCACTCAGCTCCCCAGCTATGCTAGATGTGAAATGGCCCTGCATCTAAATTGTGTTTAACTGGAAACTGAGCAGCCTAGACACATCATGGAAAATCTTTATAGTCTGGAAAACATATGTCACACTTTAGGTGTGTAATGTAGCTGTGTTCTGAAGCATTGCTGCATTGCAGTGAATATTCAACAGCCTTAGGTTTTAAAGAACTTTTCAAAATACTGCAAACAGTATTTCCTGTTATAGGAAATGCTAGACAAAGGGATTTTCTTTGTATGCCAAACAAAAACTTAGTGATGGGATTAGAATGTATTTTTAAAAACTGATGTTCAGGGCCAGGAGTGTGCTCAGTGGTAGGGTGCTTGTCTACTGTGTGTAAGGCCCTGGGTTTGATTCTCAAAAGTGCAAACAGTGGCAGCAGCAAAATAACACTTATGTTTTCTCCAGCAGGGTTCCATGCATGCTGTGATGATTCATCTTGCACACTTTGAGGGACACCTAAAACATAGAAATGTAACTGGGCATCTCTTGAGTAGAACAAGGTCTGGCAGCCCTAATTTTAACTAGACAATAAAGCTTCAAAAATTCTCTGACATGCAGCTGAAGACCAGTAGTGGGTCTCTTATTGTTATTTCTACATTTGTGTGTTTGAAGTTTTCTTAGACTTTCCCTTTCCATGTTGATTACAAAAGACTTCCTTCCCAGTCTTTGCACACTGCTCTGGCATAGTCTCAGCTCAGTTTTCATGAGTCAGAGAAAACTTGTGCACTCTGAGGAGAATCTTGTCAGACATGTTCAGCCAGCTCCAGGCTAATTTATGAAGTCCTTCCCTCCATTCCTTGCCCTTCTGCATTCCTAAAGCATAGTGCTTGTACTGTTTTTTAGCCCTTTCTTCATTTTATTTGTGTTAGATGTTGGTTAGAGTTTGTGGTTTCTAAGTCTTACTACCTTGAAATGCTCTAGTGTCAATCCCTGCCCTCTTGCTGCCGCCATGCCCTGCTTACCACCACAGCACTTAGCTAGGAAATTTGAGTCTTCTGCCTTTCTCTCCTTTACCTTCCCTTTTATTTCCTTTAGCTAGGGGAACCATGTGGTTGCTAGATGAGAAAAGTGAAACTTCCATCTCAGGGACCGAGAGTATCTCTGTTGACCCTCGGCCTTGCATATCTCACTGTAACGAGGTCTGATATAGTTTTACATTAACAGTTTGGAAAGAATAACATGAATTTTATATAGCAATTTTATTTTATTTATATTCAGTTTTTAATTGTGCAGATGACTTAAAAATGAGAACAGGTACTGATAGGTATTTTTGTATCGCCATAGTGGCTTTCTCCGCTGACACAATAAGCCAGATCAAGCTTACTTAAAAGTCCAGGTTTAATGAGCCAAGCACTCTTGAGTGACTCTCAAGACCCCCAGAGGTGAGGCGGGAGGGAGGAAGAAGATAAATCACTGGCAGGTCTAGGGACTGGAGCTTAAATACCCTGTCAGCATGGTCTTGAGCAGCTTCGTGGGAGGAGCCACTGCTTGGTGGGTTTCTGTGAGGGGCAAGGTTTAGAATGGAGGAAGCCTGAAGCAGAACTCCCAACTGAATAGGTACTTTCTGCAAAGATTCATGAAAATGAAAATTTCAAGACATAAGTCTCTTACCAGGGTAACTGGGTAGGTAACTCCAGGATACAGACCCACTGTAGACTTTTCCTAATTAGCTTTTGTGTTCATACTACGTGAATGCACTAGACATAGAAATAGATAAATAATACAAAAATTTAAACAGGAAATTAAATAGATCCCAACAAACTTAATGGCAGAAAACTCATTGATTATATAGGAAGTGGTTTAAATGTATTAATAAATTTGATCAAGAAAAAAAGTATAATTGTTTTAATTTTTTATTAGGAACTTCTTTTTAAATATTTTTGAGTATTTTTTTCCAATTTTGGGATATATGTAGTTGACAGAATCTCGCTATGTAGCCCCAGCTAGCTTGGATCTGGCCTGGAAGTTACAGAGATTTACCTACCTTTGCCTCCTGAGTGCTGGGATTAAAGAAGTGGACTACCATACCCAGCTTTTTTTTTTTTTTTTTTTTAAGACAGGATCTCACTGTATATCCCAGTCTTGCCTGGAACTCAGGATCCTCCTGCCTCTGCTTTCTGAGAGCTAGAATCAGGAGGTGAGCTACCTAGACTGGCTTTCATTTTGTGTCAAAAACTTTGATATGAATGTTGAATGTGGGCTCTGAAGAGATGGCTCAGCAGTTAAGAGCACTGGCTGCTGTTGCAGACGACCCAGGTTCAGTTTCCAGCACCAACATGGTGTCTCACAACTGTCTGCAATTTTAGTTCCAAGAAATCCAGTGCTCTCTTCTGGCCTCGATGAGTACTAGTGTAGAACACTCACACACAAAAATAAAAATAAATAAATCCTTTTTTTTAAAAATTAAGTTTAGGACTAGTGAGATGGCTTGGCAGGTAAAGGTGCTTTCCACCAAGCCTGACGACCTGAATTCAAACCCTGAGACTCACAAAGTAGAAAAAAAGAATCTGCTCTTGCATGGTGTCCACTGAACTCCACAAGAGCATTTTGATATATCCTCTACCACCAATCAATAAATATAATTTAATATTTTTAAAAAGAATATTGTTTAGGTGCCTACTCCTCTTTTGACAGTTGTCTTCAGCCTTTCTTCTTTCTCTCTGAGACAGAGTCTTGATATGTGGTACTGGCTGTCATGAAACTCCCTGTGTAGACTGGTTGGCCTCAAACTCACAGTGATCTGGCTGGCATTGTCTCCTGAGTGCTGGGGTCAAAGGTGTGTGCCACCACCCAACCCTCTTCTTTTGTTAGAAGAGTCAACAAATGTATATCAGATGTGATACATCTAATAATGTCATCATTATCATTCATTGCCTGAAGGTTTCTTCTATTCATACTACAATCCAAACACAAACTTTTTCTTTTTTTATAACTACTTAAGTATGTGCGTGTGAGAGCTTTTATGCTTTGTGTGTCCATCTTTACCACCAGAATGCAAAATGAATTACTTAGTTATTTGAAAGTAGAGAAATAATTTTTATTTGTTTTTTGTTTTATTTTGTTTTTCAAGACAGGGTTTCTTGCTGGGCAGTGGTGGCACACGCCTTTAATCCCAGCACTCGGGACATAGAGGCAGGCGGATCTCTGTGAGTTCGAGGCCAGCCTGGTCTACAAGAGCTAGTTCCAGGACAGAAACCAAAAAGCTACGGAGAAACCCTGTCTCGAAAAAATAAAAAAAAAAAAATTTAAAAAAAGACAGGATTTCTCTGTGTAGTCCTGTAACTCTCTCCATAGACCAGTCTGGCCTCAAACTCACAGAGATCCATCTTCCACCGGCCTCTGCCTCCCTAGCGCTGAGATTAAAGGCATATGCTACCACTGCCTGGTTTTTAAAAAAAAAATGACTTATATTGAAAAGCATCTAGTAATGTTTTAGAATAAGTTATGATTTTTAAAAGTAAACTAAATAGCTGGGCAGTGGTGGTATACACCTTTAATCCCATCACTCAGGAGGCAGAGGCAGGCAGATCTCTGTGAGTTCAAGGCCGGCCTGGTCTACAAGAGCTAGTTCCAGGACAGGCTCCAAAACTACAGAGAAACCCTGTCTCGAAAAACAAAAATAAATAAATAAATAATAAATAAACAAACCAACCGGGCAGTGGTGGTACACATTTTTAATCCCAGCACTTGGGAGGCAGAGGCAGGCGGATCTCTGTGAGTTCAAAGCCAGCCTGGTCTACAAGAGCTAGTTCCGGACATGCTCCAAAGCTATAGAGAAACCGCGTCTCAAAAAACCAAAAAATAAAATATAAAATAAAGTAAAAAAGAAAGAAAACAGGTTGAACCTGCCATGAGGAACCAGTGAACCAGTAAGCACTCCTCCATGGTCTCTGCAATCAGCTCTTGCCTTCAGGTTTCTGCCCTGTTTGAGTTTCTGTACTGACTTCCTTCAATGATGAACAGTGATTTGGAAGTGTAAGCCAAATAAATCCTTTTTTCCCCAGATAGCTCTTTTTCCTTCAGGTGTGATCTTTCAGTACAGCAGTAGAAACCCTGACTAGGACAGACATGTAGATTGCTTCCACTTTTGCTATTGTGAGTTATACTATAAATGGTGTGCACATATCAGACGGTAGAGAAAGGCTCCACTATGAGCTATGCCATTATACCCCATTATAAATTTTAGAATAGTCCTATTTTTATTTATGTAAGAAACATTATTGGACTTTTTTTCATTGTTTATTAGGGAGGAGGCCATGACACATATGTATAACTTAGAGGACAACTTTTGGCAGTCAGTCCTTTCCTTCCACCTTGTTGGTTCCAGGGGTTGGACCAAGGCCATCAGGTGCAGCGGCAAAGCCTTTACCTGCTGAGCCATCTCACTTAATAATGAGCAATCCCATTATTGGAATTTTGAAAGAAGTTGCTTTGAATCTATGGTATTGACATTGTTAATATCAAGTCTTACAACCCTTGAATGTGGATGTATTTCCATTGTTTCATTGATATATTTTTATAAGAAACTCTTCCCACTAGGCATGGTGATGCACACCTTTTATCCCAGTAGTGGGGAGGCAGAAGCAGGGGGATGTCTGTGAGTTTGAGGTCAACCAGGTCTACAGAGTGAGTTTCAGGACAGCTAGCCTATATAGAAGAAAGAAGAGGAGAAGAAAAACAAAGAGAAAGAGGAGGAGGGAGAGAAGAAAAGATAAGGAAAACACTCAATGCTAAAGTTATAATCAAAATATTCTATATTTACTTCTAACACTTTTTTGGTATTTGTGTTTTGTTTTTCAAGACAGGGTTTCTCTGTGTCGCGTTGGCTGTCCTGTAACTCACTCTGTAGACCAGGTTGGCCTCAAACTCACAGAGATACAACTGCCCCTGCCTCCCAAGTGCTGGGATTAAAGGCGTGAGCCACCACTGCCCAGCTTAATTTTTTTAATTTGCTTTTTTTTAAAAAAAAAATTGACTTTTTAAGATATCTGAATTTTTTTCTAGTAGGAAGACTTTTCCCTGTATTGATAACCACTCAAACAGTCTACTCTGCCCTGACAAAACTGTAATGTCATATTCTTAGACACAAGTAGATGCTTTACAGTTGTTATTCTGTTAATCTACTCTTGTGACATTGTTACCATTCTTTAATTCTCACTTTGTGGTTTGTCTTGGCATGTGGAAGTTTAGCTCTTTCCCTTTATAATTCTCCTCTTTAAATGTTTCTACAGTAGTCTCTTTCTTCTGTATGGTTATTAGAATCCATGTAACAAGGTCCAACATGCATATTATTGGAATTTTGGTCAGGATTAGTTAATATAATAATTCCTTTTGGGAACAATTGTTTTTACAATAATCTTCATGTCTTAAGGAATCTTATTTATTTGTATCTATATCTCTGCTACCGCTGTGATCCTTAGGAAGCTCTGCATATATGCTGTACTCGGACAGCCTCTACAGAGCGGCTCTTTGCAGAACTGTAGCCAGCGGTCTTCTTTGACTTGTGCCATAGCACTGCACCCTCCCTGTGTGCTCACCAGTGTCTTCGCTGTTCATGTCCCTCCATGTTCCCTCTTTTAAGCACACGTATGATCATCTAAACCCACCTGGGTAATTAAGACTGCACTCTCCATCTTTAGATTGTTAATGACATCAGCATCTCTGTACTTGCCTTTCCCACATAAAGGAACAGTCACACGTTTCAGGGCTTAGGAGATAGACACCTCTTGGGACCCAATTTTTAGCCTGCCAAGGAATGCAGTATGACAGGAGCATCTTGAGGCAGTGAGAGTGATTGCAACTGTCAGTCACCGGATGACTTGTACATGTGAGATCCTGTTTTTTTGTTTTCTTTTGTCTTGTTTTGTTTTGTTTTTAGGCATTCTATCTGTGTCATTCCATTTACTCATTACAAGAATGCTGTGTACACCATTTTGATGACAGGGAAATGATGAACAGAAATTTAAGAGTCATAAGGAAAACTTGGGTTTAAAATAAGAGTAGTAATTCTGTTTCATCTGTGTTTAGGTCACAGTAGACTATGCTCAAGAAAGGAGTGATCCCCTGTAGCAGCCTGGAAGCCCTAACATAGAGTTCTGATGACCTCTCCTAAAATGCCCTACTTTTGTTTCCCTCCTTTTGGATTGAAGGAGTAAATTATAAGGAACACTGAGTTTGATATCAGGAGACCTGGATTATACTTACTAAATGTGTGAAGTGGATAGGATATGCCATGTCAATCCTCTGATCATCAGTCTCCACATCTGTAAAAGAGGAATTTTCTAGTTTTCTTTCTGTGGTAAATACCATAACCAAAAGGAAAGGATTTATTTCAGCTTACAGGTTACAATCCATCATCAAATGAAGCCATGGCCAGAACTGGAGGCAGGAACTGACTCAGATACCACAGAGAAATGCTACCTACTAGCTTGCTTCCTCTGGCTCATATAACTACTGTTTACTTTTTAGATTTATTTATTTGTACTCAATGTGTATGGGTGTTTTGGCCTGCATATATGTCTGTGCATATGTGTGTAGTACCTAGGGAGTTCAGAAGAGGGTGTCATATCCTCTGAAACTGGATGGTTGTGAGCCATGTGGATGCTGGGAATCAAACCCAAGTTCTCTGGAAGAGCAGCCAGTGCTTTTAACCACTGAGCACACAGCTAATTTTCTTATATAGCTAAAGCTTACATTCCTGGAGATGGTACTGCCCATAGAAGGCTGGGTATTCCTACTTCAATTAGCAGAAAGAAAATACCCCCTGCCACAGACATGCACACAGGCCAGTCTGAAGGAGATAATCTCAAAATTGTGGTTCCCTTACATTTGTGTCAAGTTGAAAAAAAGCAACACAAGAAATGAGGATATAAACAAAGGGAAACACTTATTCATTGCTGGTGGGAGTGCAAACTGGTACAACCACTATGGACATCAGTGTGGAAGTTCCTCAGAAAGCTAGAAATCTGCCCCATGATTCAGCTATACCATTCTTGGATCTACTCCCAAAAGGATTCTATATCTTACTATAGAGATACTTAGCTCATCCAGGACCATTGCTGCTGCATTCACAATAGCCAGGAAATGGAAACAGGAGGGAATATGAGGAAAGATAAGGAACACTAGAAACTTTTGAAACAAGGTGTAAGTAAACCTACTATGGTAGAAGCTTCCTAAAATAGATGCATAAACACATATAAAAGGAGTTAAAACTAAGGAATGGATAAAATGTGGTACATTTTAACAATGGACTTTTTAAATTTGTACTTAAATTTATATAATACATTTTGATTATATTATTTTCTCTTCCCCAACTCCTCTGAGATCCTGTACCCAACTGCATGTATTTATTCTTTAAAAGCAAACACACACACACACACACACACACACACACACACAGACACACACAAAATGGAACCTGGAAGAATATTGGTTTTGCCATTGGAGAAAACTAATTTTCTTTTTGTCAACAGGTATCAATTGCAAGCAGCTTCTTGGCTAGAGGTGGGTCTTTGTGTCCACTTCTCCTTCTCAGTGCTGGTATTTTGCACAATGAAATGTTGTTTGACTGCTAAAAATGAAATTACAAAATTCACAAGTAGTAGATAGAGCTGAAAATCACCATTTTTACTAAGGTGACCCAGACACAGAAAGACAAGTGCTGAATGACTTCGAGAGTTTGTGGATGTTAGCTTTTGAATCTTCAAATATCTATGTCTCATTTGGAATACTCACAAAGGTCAGGAAGCTAATAATGAGACATGGAAGTCTTCTAAGGAAGGAGGATAGAATGTAGTTGGGGGGCAGTTCCAAGGGGAGGGGAGATAGACTGCAGTGATATGAAAGGAGTAATATGGAACAGGAAAGGCTAAATATGGTGGGGGTGGGAGGACAGAGAAGGAATATGGATAAAGATTAACACTGAAGACTTTTGGAAGAATCATAAGGAAACCTACTACTGTAGATGCTTTCTAAAATAAATATATACACATATATAAAAATAGTTAAAAGACTTACTCTATGCCAGGGCAATAATGCTCCTACTAGATACCACAGGCTAAGAAAAAGCACATTGCCAGATGTTAGTTTCCTCTTAAAAGTTGTTAAGAGTGTTCCACTTTTGTAGTTGTTAGCTAGCAAGGGTACATAGAATCCCAAACATTACAGGTTCTTGCCAGTACTCTTGGTTACCTTCCAGAACTTGATGGTAAGGCCGTATTGCTGAAGACACTGTGTACTTGTGTCATGGATCATGGAGAAATCAAACTGGTACAGACCTGAGATCTTCATCCGTATTGGCTAGCTTTCATCGTGCTAGAAGGCACTCCACGTGCTACTGGAGGAGAAAAGTGAACATCAGGTTTACTCAGTTGTTGTGGCCTAGAGAGACATGCTTACTGGTACAATAAATGACCTGAATGTCATGGGAGTAGCCACTTTTTTTCTTGCATTTAAGGCTCATTCCACAAGATGAAATCCATACCTGGCACCATTATGAAAGCTAAAATTTGTAGCTAGAAAGGTCACAGGTCCTAAGGGAGAATTCTGCTAAATTCCACCATCATTCTGCTAAATAGACATAATATTAAACTAGCTCCTAAGGACTTGTCCTTATACCCATAGATTCATCATATTTCAACCCTCATCAGAGAAACTTCTCTCAGGGGATGACAGAAGTCAAGGTGCAGAGAATGAGAGACTGGAATGCTCAGCACTAAATGAGGCATTACATCACATCCCCTCCTCCCAAGGCTCCGGGGTCATTGCAGAAGATGGAGTGAACAGATGTGAGGTGGTTTGAATAAGAAAAGCCCCTGTAGGCTCATATATTTGAAAGCTTAGTCACCAGGGAGTGGAACTCTGGAAGAATTAGAAGGATTAGAAAGTGTGGCCTTGTTGGAGGAAGTGTGTCATTGGGGGTGGGCTTTGAGGTTTCAAAAACCCATGCCAGGCTGAGTCTCTCTCCCTGGTGCCTTTACATCAGGATGTAGAACTCCCAGCTCCTTCTCCAGCTCCATATCTGCCTGTGTACGTCCATGCTTTCTGCCATGATGATAGTGTAAGAGAGCCCCCAATTAAATGTTCTTTTAGAAGAGTTGCCTTGGTCATGGTGTCTCTTCACAGCACTAGAACAGGTTGTGAGAGTCAGAGGTTACAGATGACTTCAAGGATGTTTTCTGGATATGACAGAGCAGTTGCGCATGTGAACTGAAATCAGTTGTGCATGCATAAGTCCTAGACAAAATCCCGGCACTGAGAGGGATTAAAACGTGAAGTCTTATGTCTAAGATTGACCATAGATAGCTTCTGGGAGAAGAATCAGTTTTCTTCAAGGATGTGACTCCTAATAGATTGGCCACCCCAGTGGATGGCCACACACCCAAGAGTATATGGGCAGCACACATTAGACTTGGAGAGAGAGAGAGAAAGAGAAAGAGAGAGAGAGAGAGAGAGAGAGAACACACAGATTTGTGTGGGCAGGGAGAGGGGATTGGTCTGGAAACCAAAGGTAAAAATGACCAAATAACATTGAATCAAATTCCCAAACAACTAAAAAATTTTTAAAACCTAATTAAGAACTCAAACAACTGGCCAATAAATAGTCTAATAAACAGTTCACAAAAGATGATAATACAAATGGTAAATAACCATATGGTGGTAAAAAATGTCTAGTTGGGACATTGTCCCTGCCATTATATGGTGATTTCATTTAACTTTATATTATATATAGGAAGCTTCTACAGTAGTGGGCGACTATATGACTTCAAAAGCTTTGCTGTTAGTTATCTCTCCCCATATTCCCCTCTTTACCCTGCCTTTTATTCCTTCCCCCATTTACTCCTAGCTTCCCATTCATTCATTCATTTATTTATTTTGGCTTTTCAAGACAGGGTTTGCTACCTAATCTGTGTGATCATTCTAATTGAAATACACATATCCAAAGCTTAAAAGCTAACCTACACCTATAAAAAAATCATTTGTTTTGGGGTGTCTGGGTTACCTTACTGGGGTTGATTGTTTCTAGCCCCATTTATTTACCTGCAAATTTCATTTTTCTTACCAGCTGAATAACAGCACATTTTGTTGATGCATCGCATTTTCATTATCCATTCATCAGCTGATAGATACCAGGCTGTTCCCAACTCTAGCTATTATGTAAGAGCAACAGACAAGGATGAGCAAGTGTCACTGCAGTAAGATGGAGAGTCCTTTGGAAAGACACTCAAGAGTAGGATAGCTTGATCTTGTAGTAGATTAATTTCAACTTTTTGATAAACCTCTACACTGATTTCCATAGTGCCTGTACCAGTGAGCACTCCCACCAGCAGTGAATGAGTGAGTGTTCCCTTTTCTCCACACCCTTACCACCAATTGCTGCCATTTGTTTTATTAATCTTGGCCATTCAACTGGAGAAAGATGAAATCTTAAATTAGTTTTGATTTTCATTTCCCTGATGAATAATGATGCTGAACTTTTTAATAGTGTTTTTCAGTCATTTGTGTTTTATCTGATGAGAACTCTCTATTTAGATCTATACCCCATTTTTATTTATTTATTTTATTTTACTTTTTTTGGATTTTTCAAGACAGGGTTTCTCCGTAGCTTTTGGTTCCTGTCCTGGAACTAGCTCTTGTTGACCAGGCTGGCCTCGAACTCACAGAGATCCGCCTGCCTCTGCCTCCCGAGTGCTGGGATTAAAGGCGTGTGCCACCACTACCCGGCATATACCCCATTTTTAATTGGGTTATTTGTTTTGTTTTTCAGTCCCTTGTACATTCTAAAGATACTAGCCCTCTATCAAATGTATAGTTGGTGAAGATTTTTCCCCATTTGGTAGTCTGATGCTTTGAGTGATGGTGCCCTTTGCTGTACAGAAACTGGGCCTTTCATGGTCTTAGTATGAGGGTAACAGTGGCTTCATAGAAAGAATTTGTTAATGGTTCTTCAGTTTCTAATTTGCAGAATAATTTGAGGAGGATTGGCATTAGTTCTTTTTGAAGTTTGGTAGTATTCTGTGCAGAATCCATCTGGCCCTGAGATTTTTAGTGTTGATTACTTCTATTTCACTTGGGGTTATAAGTATGTATAATTTTTTACTTTTTTATTATATATCAAGAAATTCATCTTTTTCTTTTAGGTTTTACAGTTTGATGAAATGTAGATTTTTAAAGTATATCCTTATGCTTCTCAGAATGTCCTTGGTGTCTCTTGTACTGTCTGCCTTTATATCTTTAATTGTTCTGATTTGGATTCTCTTTCTGTGTCTTTTGGATGGAGCAAAGAGTTGGATCATGTTTTCTATGTCTTTTTATTAGGGAATTGAGATAGTTATTATTGAGAGTTAATATTGAGCAGAGAAGTGTGTATTAATTTCTGTTATTTTGTTGTGGTGGTATGTTTGCCCCCTCCTCTTTTTTTGATTATTTGTTCTGTGATTACTTGTTGTTTATGTCCTATTGGGTGTTGTTAACCTTTTCTTTGGATTAAAGTTTTCCTTCTAGTGCCTTCTGTAAAAATTGATTAAATTTATCTTTAATCATGAAGCTTATTTTCTTTCTCCATCAATTGTAATGGGAAGCTTAGCTGGGTATAGTAGTATGGGTTGTCATCTGTGGTCTTTGAAAACTCATAAGATATATGTCTAGGCCCCTTTGGTGTTCAAAGTCTCCACTGGAAAGTCAAGTGTTATTCTAATGAGCCTGCCTTTTTCCCTTGAAGGTTTTTAAATCCTTTCTTTCTTCTGTACATTTAGTGTTTTGAATATTATGTGTTGTGAGAAGTTTCATTTCTGGTTCTATTTGGTGTTCTCTATACCTCTTATGCCTTATTGAGTATCTCTTTAGATTGGGGAAATTTTTTTCTATGCTGTTATTTAAATTGTTTTATGCTTTTGACCTGATTTTCTTCTTCCTCTATTATATACAGGTTTAGTCTTTTCATAGTGTCCCATATTTCCTGGATGTTTTGTGCCTGAACTTTTTTTAGATTTAACATTTTCTTTGACTGAGACACCTATTTCTTCTACTTTGTCTCCAAGACTTGAAAGTTTCTTTTCTATGACTTTTAATCTCTTAGTGAGGCTTCCCTGTGAGGTTTTTGCTAGGTTTCCTGAGATTTTCATTTTGAGTTTTATTTAAGTTTGTCCTTTAGCGATTCTATTTCTTTGTTGAGTTCTATTTTTATGTATTTATGTTGTTTTCATATTTAATTTTCATGGTCTTCATCAAGACGTTTATTTGTCATATTGTTAAGGTCCTTGAACATATTCCTAATAACTATTTTGAAGTTCTTGTCTTGTGCTTCAACTAAATCACTTTTATTGGGGACTGTTACAATATAGTTGCTGTCTTCTGGGGAGGTATATTGTCTTGGTTCATCCTGCCTGGTCCTGTAGCTGCTTTTAAAATAACCACTCAGAGGCTTGATATTAATTTCAAATGTTTGGCTGATGGCTCAGGCTTATTAGTAGCTAGCTCTTACATTTAAATTAACCCATTTCTATTTATCAAAGTATTGCCATATGGCCATAGCATTACTGGTCTGCTGGGATGTTGTTCCTTTGGCAGCTGGAAGGTGTCTCCCAGATTCCACTTTTCCTCTCCTGTATCTCTGCTTGCATTCCCCACCTGGCTCTATCCTGCCTTGTCATAGACCAAAGAAACTTTATTTATGAACCAATGAAAGCAACACATATTCACAGCGTGCAGAAAGATATCCCACAGCACTAGAATCTAGACATCTGTAGTTATGTTTGAAGTGTTTCTTGATGTAGATATATGGTCTTACCATCGATGGGTGGGTAGCCTTTGATGGATGGGTTCCTATCTTTGGTTGCTGTTGCCCCAATCAGGGTCCCAGTCAAGTGTATCAGCAATAGGTGTCCCCAAGTCCCAGCCAAGTATGGCAGCTGTGAGTCTTTGTTAGACAAAGCAGTTCTGCAGATTCCCAGGGAGTCACAAAGGAATGGGGATGGGCTAGAAAGAAAGGTTGAAAGGGGCAGCAAGGAAGAACTAGGGAACCCTAACTCCATACCAAGAGGCCAAGTCCAAAGGGGAAAGAGGTGAGCAGGGAGAGGGGGCCCAGGCAATCAGGCAGCAGCAGGTCTTAAGAGTAGTATGCAGAGACTGGAATAGAGGAGGGAAAGGAGGATAAAGCCAAGGATGGGACTGTCAGTCCCTTATAGGGCACCATTCTGTGGATTAATGTGGAGTCACGAAGGAATGGAGATGTGCTAGAAAGGGGTAGTAGGGAAAAACTAGGGGGACCTTGTGTTAGCACCAGGAGGCTAAGTGAGTCCCAGAGAGATGGAAGTAGGCTGGAAGTGATATATCTTAAAACTATCTGAGTCCTAAGTCACCTGAACATTATTTTCACAAGTCTTTTATTGCCTCCTTTGCCTGCATTTTTGTGTGATGCCGGACAGGGCCATAAGCCACTGCTCTCGGCTGACCACAGTCAACTGATATTCTGTAGTGTACTGTGCTGCTAAGCTGAGACATTCATTAGCTTGGGTGTTTTAAATACATTTTACCTTAGTATATTTTCAGCATAATAGCAGATTTGTCATAATAAAACTCCATGATCAATCAAGAAGTATCTGCATTGTAGGCAGAGGGCATATCTCTGTGAGTTAAGGGCCTACCCGATGGCAAGTTCTAGTCAAAGCAACCTGTTAAGAGGAAGAGGAGAAGGAAGAGGAGGAGAAAAATCTATAAATCCACTTTATCTCTTTTCTTCCAAATGTCAGAAAACACTCTCCCTTCCTTTGTCCGAATACTTCTTTCAGTGTGTCCTGCTGGTACAGTCTCCTCTACCACTTATTTCACTCTTACGGGTGTCTTTCTTTGGGATATCTCATCTTCCACTCAGAATCTTGAAAATGCACTAAGTTTTTTCCCACCCATCCTAGTCACCCTGTTCACAGCTCCTATACCCTTAGCT
The DNA here is from genome assembly GCF_018167655.1 of Microtus oregoni. Taxonomy (NCBI): domain Eukaryota; kingdom Metazoa; phylum Chordata; class Mammalia; order Rodentia; family Cricetidae; genus Microtus; species Microtus oregoni. Next base: position 36,295,550 of record NW_024543078.1, read on the forward strand.
TTCTCTGTCTCTCACCGTGGTCAGTAGCGTTACCAGACACAGCTACTTTGTCCTTTTTTTTCATTCTTTGCTTTTCCATTCTTGTGCTGGTTCCAATGAACAGGTAGGTCCAAGTAGGGCTTAAGTTTAGGCTTTCATTCTCGCCTTACCCTTCTGGCCTGTCAGTATTCCCCCGGTAACCTTGCTACTACTCTTGCTTTTGCAGATCACTTCTCCTTTGAAGTAGTGCCATTGCTTCTCAGCTCAACCTCTCCCATCACCCTTCACAATACTGACCTAGATATCTGTCTAAAACTGATGAGCTTTGGGAACCATTTGTCTACACACCATTTCAGGGTGTTTGCAGTCCATTGCCCTCATCCCTTCCTGTGCTTGTGTTCCTTCTGTCTAGAATGTCACCTTTGCAACCCTCTTTCCTGTGCCATTTGTCTGGTGAGTGTCTGTCTACTTGTAATTCTTAGTTCAAGCTTTATGTCTTTGAAACCTTGATATGTCTCCAGAAGAAAAATGATTAAGATCTTTTTGGAACATTTTGTTGTTGTTTTATTTTTGTTTTTCGAGACAGGGTTTCTCTGTGTAACAGCCCTGTCTGTCCTGGAACTAGCTCTGTAGACCAGGCTGGCTTGAACAGAGATCTGCCTGCTTCTGTCTCTTGAGTGCTGGGATTAAAAGTGTGCGCCAACACTGTCCGGCCTTAAACATGGCTGTTATATTATCCATCCTGTCTGTTTTTCCTCCCAGGATCTCTTTAAGGACATAGGGTGCATTTTGATCTCCTTTGGCTCTATAGTACTTAGCACAGTGTCTGCAACAGAAAGAGTTCTCAAACAGCATTTATCAGATTCAGTCATTATAAAACTTTACTTATTTAGACAGGGTTTCACTATGTAGCTCTAGCTGTCCTGAAACAGATTATGTAGGCCCTGGCTTTGAACTCACAGATATCTGCCTTTCTAGGGACAGTGGTTCTGGAATTAAGGACATATACCCACCACACCTGAGTTCATTGTAAGACTTTTACCTTAGAGAACATGAAAAGATAATTTATATAACAGCTTCTTGAGGTAAATGCAATTATCTAGTTAAAGCGCTATGAAGAATACACATTAATCTCCTAAATAAAACTAGTTTTGGTTCAGAATCCTTTTCTGTAATAGAATATAAAGAAATTAAACAAATGAACAAAGCTTTCCTAAGGCCCCGTAACACATCGGCATTTCCATAGCTCCCCTGAAGTTAGAGATAAGTGTTCTCTATAAGCATTTGCCTTGACACTGTACATTCATTATAATGTTAACATGACCTACATTTATGCTAATATCATTTATTTTTAAATTACTGTTAATCTTTTCATGATGCCAGAAAGATAAATGGGAGAAGAATCAAACTGATATCAATGCTGCAACTTCCTTATAGGGGCACAAACTCTGGACTATAGAACTTCTTAACTTGGGAAATGACAGAGAATTCGTAGTTAAGGCTTGGTTATGAATTCACACCAGAGAAATAACATTTTATAGAAAAAACATTTTTTGCCAAATCTGACTTGAATAATGAGCTTAGAGTAAACAAAATTCATTGCATTCTCATCCAAAGCATGTAAAGTTCTCTGTATTTCCTGGATGCCTGGAACAGCCCATCCCTTGGTTCCCCATGCAGGTCTACCTCCTGATGCAGGGGAATTACCGTGGCCTGAACTGCTCTCTCTTGCGTATGGAAATATATCGTTTTCTTTCCAAAGCCTGAAAGACCTGGCTCCAGCTGGCTGACACCTGGAGATTATTTGATAAGTTAATTTATACTAACATAATATTGAGTAATAATTGGAGGATATATAAAACCTAGCCCTGAGAGCTGCTCTTATAGAGGGACATTTCTCACTCTCCCATATACTTTTCTTGTCTTTTTTTTTTTCTTTCCTTGTTTTTTTATAACTCAGCAACTTTAAATCTGCTGAACTCTGTTGCAAGTGACCTCTCCTTTGTCTCTGCCACCTGCAGCCTGGCAAACGGCTGCCCATTCTTCACGACACAAATCAGTATCTTTCCTCTGTTCTCCTTATTCCCCAGGCTCTTGGCTTTCATAAAGTTTTATTGTTTTTTTTATTTATTCACTTTTCAGATGACTTCTACTCGGACCAATCCAGTGCACCCAGTAGTCTCTGGGGTCCTGATCACCCTTTACTCTCAGCGGCACTTGATAATGCCGACCACCCCCTTTCTATTTTCTACCTCTCCTTTTCAGCATCGCTCTCACCTGGGTTTCTTGACAGTCTGCTGGCAGTTTCCTCCCTCGGTCTTGTTTGTTGGCTCCTCTTACTGGCTAATTTCCAAATGTTGGGATTCCTTAAGGCTGTGTCCTGATCCCTTTTCCTTCTCACGCTCTGCTCTCCTAATAAGCAAACACTTCCACACCCAGGGCCTTAATTATTCAGGCAGCTGACTCTCAGATTTACATCTCTAAACCAGAGTTTTCTCCTGATACTCAAACCTCTGCTTATTTCTGTTCAATATGTCCCTGTGGAAATTTTGTAGGTACTCTCTCTATTCTCACCAGGTTTAAAATCCCCATTGTTTTTTAGTTTAGAGAATATCACCTTCGTTTATACATTAAGCAAACTAGAAGCCTATGGTTATTGCTGATGTTCCAAATCTCTTTTACCATCACATGCAGCGACCAATCTTCTGGCTTCTAATTATTGATCTCAAGTTTGACTTCTGTACATCTCCACTGCCACTCAAGTTATCACCTGATCACAACAGTATGCAGGTCCATCATCTTGCACTCACTTGATGCCTCTGCTACATTTCTACATTGCAAACATGGTGCTGTTTGAAGATTCATTCGTTCTTTTTTATATGTATTTATTTATTTATTATGTATACAGTGTTCTGTCTGTGTGTATGTCTGCAGGCCAGAAAAGTGCACCAGACCTTATTACAGATGGTTGTGAGCCACCATGTGGTTGCCGGGAATTGAACTCAGGACCTCTGGAAGAGCAGGCACTCTCCAGCCCAGATTCATTCATTCTTTAGTCTCTTATACATTCAGGGCACTTCCTAGATGTTGCTGATTCAAATGTGACAAAAACGGCATGTTTCTAATCTAGAATTCTATAGATTGTATGTTTGGTGAAACCTAACTTGATTGGGATTGTGTTTGTTTAAATAAAGCAAACTATTTTTCTTTGCTTTCACACCTCAACACAAGACTTCTTCCCCCTTTTCTGTGTATGTGTGTACATTATATGTGTGTATGTGTTCATATGTGTTCCAGGATACATGTATATGTATGTGTGCCTCTCTGTGTGTGCACATGCATGCTAAAAGTCAATATCTGGTGCCTTCCTCAGTTACTCTCCAATTTATTTTTTGAGACAGTGTCATTAGGACCTGGAACTCACCAGTTCAGCCAGACTGGCAGACCATTGAGCTCCAGCAATCCACCTATCTTTGACCCTCACCCAGAACTGGGGTTATAGATGTTACTACTGTACCCCGCTTTTACATGAGTGCTTGGAGACATGAACTCAGGACTTTATGCTTGAGCAGCAGGTACTTTACCCACTAAGCCATCTCCCAGCTCCAACGCAGAAGACTGTTGTGACTTGAAAGGTATGAGGATTTCTCTTCACCAAAAAGCAAGCTATCATTTCTGCTTGCTCTAACCAATCTGGTGTCCTCTAACTCAATTCCATTCTGACACTGTCTATGTAAAGTGAATCCTGAGCCCCCAAGCACACACACTTCAGATACCAGTTGCAAGGTACAGATATTTCTTTTTCCTGTGCCCCTGACCCATTGGCACAATTTATGATTCCCACAGCTCCCTGAAGTTCAAATAATTTGTTTGAATGGCTCATAGAATTTGTGGGGACACACTATGTTTATAAAGGGTATTAGAAGGTGCCCATGGTGGAGTATAGGAGAAGGGGCACAAAGCTTGCATGTTCTCTATGGGTCAGGAACCTCAAGGGCTCATTTGGGAATATAATGCTAACAGACTAGATGAAGGAGACTGTTATGTCTTCGTTCAGCCTTGTTGACCTCTCTCTGCAGCTTCCAGTTATGAGACAGATCACTGTCTGAAATGAAGATAATATCTGCTGTTCTTTACCTATCATCTACTATCAGAAAAAGGTCAGAGAAAGACGGAAGATTTGAGTTTCTGTGACATGCCTTGAGGCATTAATTAGTAGCTAGAAACTAGAGAACTAGATATATGTCTGTAGTGATATCACAGGGATGGACAAAATTTCTTTGGTGAAATAATTCTTCATCAGAGTCAGAACCTACAAGTGAAGATATAAGAAAAAGTATTTTAGGATGAAGTATCACATGCAAAGGACTAGAATCAAAAGGGAGCGGGGTATGAAATCAAAGCACAAGGTTGCATTTCAGACGTGACCAGAGAAGTGAGGAGATACTCACTCAAGGGGTCCAGTAAGCTCTCACCTGGCCTGCCAAAGTGTGTAGCACTGTGAACACTTTCCTGAGGAAACAGGAGTTGTAAAGAAGCATTACTTCCAAGCAGACAGCCAAACCTGAAGTGATGCCATTGGAAATTACTAAGCCAAAAAGTAATGTAATCAGATTACACAATCCATGGGACAGGGACTTTTATCACTCTTGTTCACTTAGATTTGTGTCATAGACAGTAATTGCTGAAAGGATGGATGTCTGTTTGGATAATATAGCATTGTATTATATTGTAATCATGTGCTTAATGACTCTTCACAAAGCTTAATCCTGAAAATTGACTTTGATTATTTTCTTTATATTACTAGATATATTATTCTAGTGCCTGGCTAAAACATCAGTTTCAAAGACTGGGAGATATCTCATTCAGTACAAGTCTTGTCAAACACAGACCTTAGTCTAATCCCCAGAACCCACTTGTTTAATAATAATAATAATAATAATAATAATAATAATAATAATAATAATAAAAGCCATACATGGTGTATGTGCTTATAATCCCAGGACGCAGGAGGCAGAAACGGGCAGATCCCTATAGGACTTGCTGATCAGCCAGCCAAGTCTAATCAATAAGCTTTAGGCCGGTAAGAGACCCTGCCTCAAAGACAAACAAGATGGATGGTACATATACACATACATACATGTATACCTCCAAAAACACAAATGCACACACACACTCAGTTGGTCAATTTCAGTATTGCATGTGTTCATTCCATTCAGGGAATAAATTAAAGGGTTCCTGCTTGAGGCTAGAAACTAAGAATGCAAAGATGACTAAAATATTGTTTCTTATCACAAGGACTGGGAGGAAGACTGGTAAGAAGGACTGGTAATTCTTTGTAGTAAATGTTACAAAGGGGTAAGAACACAGTACAGCTGTCAGGATGGCAAGGAAGATAGTAGAAGCTGTAGGGCTACCCTGTGCCAGATGAAAGGAAGAGAAAATAGTAGGACTGAGCATAAAGGCAGAGTCTGAAGGGAGAGAAGGGCACATTTAGAGATCTGCATGAGGGCAAGTGGAAGCTGTAGAGAAGGGCCGAGGCAGGAAAACACTGAGCTTCATCCTGGTGAGTGGGGACTTGTTAGGAGTGAATAGTGATACAGAAGAATGACTGGTCAGATGAGGTGGATACAACACTGCTTATATTGAAGACTGAAGAGTTGGTCAGCCAAACAGCAACTATAAATGGGAAGAAATGACATTGGCCTGCACTAAATTAGATATAGTAGAAAAACACAGATGGGTGGAAAATTTTTTCATATAATATATTCTGATCATGCATTCCCCTCCCCCTTCCTCCCCACTTCCCTAACCATTCAACTCAAAGTCCGTCCTTTCTTTAGATAACAAACCAAAAAACAAACACACACATACAAAACCACAGAAACACAAAATCAGAAATCATAATATACAAGCAAAAAACCAACCAGACAAAAAATAGCTCAAAGCAGTATGAGACAAAAAGTTTATAAAAATGCCATCAAGTTTGTTTTTGTTGGCCACACAGATGGATTTGAACACTGTTAAGATAAAATCAACAGGATTTAATATAGCAGAGTGAGAATGACAAGGTGGCCATGGTTGAATCACAATTTTTTTTAATTTAGGGTTTTTTTTTTTAGATTGGAATATGATTGTGTCATTTCTTCCTCCAGACGTCCCATTTGCTCTCTTTCAAATTCATGCTCTCTTTTTCTTTGCCATTAGGCACATGAATGCATGGTGGGGTGTGAGGGTGTGGGGGTATGTGTGTGGGGTGATGGAGTCTTAAATATATAAAGACAGCTTGATCAGTTCATATAATGTTACTTGTATGTGTGTTTTCAGGGCTGACCATTTGGTATTGGATAACCAGTTGGTGTACTCTTCCCTGGGGAAGACTATTTCTCCCACTCAATATCCCTTAGTAACCTTTAGTTCATTGCCTAGGGTTGAGGCCTCATGAGCTTTTCCCCAATCTCAGACTTTTAACTTGAATACCTTAGGTGTAAACAAAGATTGGAAGAAGGCTTATAGAAGCAGGTGATGAATTCCAATCTAAGACATAGTATGGTTGGGTTTTCTTTGGAATGACTATGTAGAGACTTATAGTGGGCTGTTAGATATACATGCAAGTGTGGGGTTTAGAAGAGGTCTACATTGAATGCTTAACTATAGGGGCTTGCTGCTTATGAAATGTAATTGATTCCTAGGAGATAATAAAGTCACTGGGGTGGGGGATAGAAAACAGAAAAGACAGCTAAAGAGAAAAAGATGGAACAATGTTCAAATAAAAAGCATTTTGAATATACAGGGAAGTATAACAGTCATTTACAAAGAAAAGACCTTTCACAATGCTATCTAAATACTGCAGATCGGGTGGCTGTCTTATCTGTGCATAAGGCAAATCCTGTTCTTAGGCTTCTTAAGCAGAGAATGTTACTAAATTAACAATGGAAACTAGTGAAGTACTGCACAGCAGAAAGTGAGTTTTTTCAGGCCCATGTGAATTTTGTGATTTAAGTTTTATTCTCTATGAGACACTGAAGTCCAAGGTGGCCTTGAATTTACAATAATCCTACAATCTTTCAAGAACTGGGGTTAGAGATATGAGCCAACATGCTTAGCTAAGAAACGCCTTAAGAACTACTGTATGTTTAAAAATACAGCAGGGCTAGAGATGTGGCTCAGGTTCACTACATCAGCTAGCTGTAGTGATATACACCTGAAATGTCAAAACTTGGGAGATGGAGACAAGAGGATGAGAAATTAAAGCCATCCTGTGAGGCTTGATCATTTCGGCCAGCAGTCTTGAGGTTGTTCTGGATGTAGAACTCAGACATATGGGCCATCAGGAAATGCTGTGGGACAATGGTCTTGTACTTTGTAAAGATTTGTCACTTGTATTTTAATAAAACACTGATCGGCCAGTAGCCAGGCAGGAAGGATAGGAGGGGCGACCAGGCAGGGAATAGAGGCGGGGCGATGAGAACAGGCGAATTCTGGGAAGAAGAAAGACGCAGTCTGCAGTTATCACCCAGACCAAGAGGAAGCAAGATGGGACTGCCTCACTCATAAAGTTACCAAGCCACATGGCCCAAGAATAATGGGCCAATTTAAGATGTAAGAATTAGTTAATAAGAAGCCTGAGCTAACAGACCAATCAGTTTATCATTAATTTAAATTTCTGTGTGTTTATTTGGGGCTGAATGGCTACGGGATAGGGCAGGGCAGCAATCTCTGTCAACAGTTATACTATATCAATAATAACCTGCATCTACTACAATAGAAAAGAGGGATAATGTTGGAGCCTCTTGTATTCATTCTGAGAAGTCTGGCTTTAAAATATACTGGATTACATTTTCCTTCCACAGCACCAGAAGATGTGGGGGTGGGGGGACGTTATTCCTTTCTAGCAGCTGAATAATATACAATGCCCTTTATACCTTTCTTGGAACTCCAGGCATCAGGGGTTGTCTGGCAGAACATATATACCTCCACTTACTCATTCAGTTGAGCAAAAATAAGCCCTAAGATCTTCACTAAAATTGTCTTATTGTTGATGATTAGTAATAATTCACTGATCAGCTCCCCTGTAATCAATAATATATCCTTTTCTGCAGCTGAAGGAGTCACTGTCCTTTGTAAGCCTTTGTCTAAACAGTTTCAGAAAAGACAAGGTTGTATTCTCTGCTAGTTAAAAAAGGGATTTACATTATGTCTGCCTCTAAGTAATCAGTGCCCTAGATCTCCCTTGACCCTTACTTGCTCCTTGTTGGCCCCACACCTTGATCAACAAGCCTTCCCTCAAGAGTTGTATGTGCTGAATTCACTAGAAAGAGCCAAGACACTGTCCCAGAAACTGGCTGCCTCCAGGGGACTTCAGTCCTGAAACTTGGAATGCCAAATTCTGATACTGGCAGCAGGGTTATGTGCCAGGCCAAACAAGACCACAGGAGAGCAGCAGGTTTGGATCCATTATGCACGCTTAGTCTTCCTGTCTTCTACATGTCTTGTGTAGATGTCACATCTCTGCTGAATTATACCTCTCTTTGGTAATTCTCACAGATTCAAAGAGTGAATTTTGTGCACATTGAGTCAAGTTTTGAAAGCTCCGGGAAGAAGAGGAAGGTCACTGAGCCAGTGAAAATCCTCATCCCAAAAAGAAAATGAAACTTCGGTGCCTTTAACTACATCTGTTCTGCAAAAACATGTATGAAATAGTGTAACAGGAAAGTAAGTTTTTATCACCAAACTTTTTTTAAGTTTTTGCTCAACTTTTTTTATTCAGTTTACTAAGCTGCCAAACTGCTGAGAAGGACATGGGTTCAGTTTGCCAGAAGGAAACAAGATCACCAGGGCTTCTGTGGGATGGCATTATCTCACGGCCAAGTTAGAGATGAGACAGACTTTGTATTTGCAAAAGAACCACAGCAGCTATTTTGAAAAGAAATAAGTTGCTGTTCTTAAAGAAGAGGGTTTTTCTTTACATAATTAAACTCTCCAGATATCTGGACTACTGAGAGATATTCTGACTTGCTGTACCCTGTGTGTTGGAATCCTTCTATAGATTTATTAAAACTCGCACAGAATAGCATAGGATATGCATGGAGGTGATTAGCCAGACGTGATTTACATGTTGACTTCAATCACAAAGTTGGCCAGCAGCATGTGGACCAAGATGTCTTCCCTGTGAAATTCCTCAGCTCTGGGCCTAGGCCCTGTTTTGTTGGCCAGTCCCAAACAGCTGACATGCAACAATTCAGGAGCTTGGTTCCCTTGTAAGACCTATGTTGAATATTTTCCAAAAAATATTTGAGTTTATCAGTCTGTAACTTGTAGGTGATTCTATTTGTCCTCTCCCTATTCTAGAAGAATTTTGATAGGCTTAACAATTAATGTGCTATGAACAATAAATGAGTTAAAGAATTGTTATATGATTTATGTAACATTGAATTTAATAATTGAACTTAATAAATGGGATAGATAAGTATTAAATGTGTATGTGTGTGTTTTACTTGCCATGGTGTATGGGTGATAATCAGAGGACTACTTGTTGGAGTTGGTTCTCCCCTTCCATCATGTGGATTCTGGGGACTGAATTTAGGTCGTCAGGTTTGGCAGCAAGTGTCCTTATGCACTGAGCCATTCGCCAGGCCTGCAGGGCGTTCTCGTCGTATCTCACACTTGCTGCTCTTCTCCCTTAGATCAGTATTTCTCCAAGGCAGTGTGGCTCTCCGCATTTGAGTGCTTATCACACAGTATGGTTTAACTGAACCTAACCAAACTGTCAGGGCTGAGTCCTGTGGAAAATTCTTAGGATTCTATCATAGAAGTTGAGATCATATGACCTTTGACAAAAGAGTATCTCTGGGCCGGATGTACCTTAGTCTGCAGAAATCTGTGGTACAGAGGAAAGTCAAAGTAGCCTGCCTGTCTAGCACTGCCCTTTGCTGGACTTTAGTTTGTTTCTGAGGACATAGGGCTGAGTATCAATTGAAGCCTTAAACCTGAGTAAAGCACCAAAGACTGTGGTGGAAGAGGGGGTTGGATTTTCCCTGCCTAGTGTATTAAGTAGTTTCATGTAAGCCTGCTCTGCCACTAAAAGGAGCAGGAGGGGAAAGGTAATTGGGTTTATTATATCCTTGATAGAAGTGTAGCCTGAGTCATCATAATTTCTTTTAAGAGAATAACATAAGGAGATTTGCTGTCTAGTAGAGGGATTAGGTTTATTTTGTGTCTCTCCTGAGGGCAGATCCAAGACCAAATCTGTAAAAGCGTCAAGAGGTCAGTTTGGCTAAGAGTAAGGAAGAGCTCTTGAGCTGCGCAGGTCGTCAGGATTTTGCAGGGGGCTGTCTCACAGTTGACGAGCTGAGTCACCACGAGCTGTGAACACACAGGGACTTCACATCTCGAGGGTCTTTGATTTACAGAGCAAATGAATTGTACAGAGTAATTAGTCAATCTGGATTTCAGAAGGAACCATTCTGTTTAAAAGAATTTAGCTCGCAATTTATGTTTACTTTTATTAGAAACTTAGCCTAAAATTGACAATGATCCTTAAAGTTTAAAAATTGTCTGTAGTGATCTGACTTTATCTTTTAATTCCCCCATTCTCAACTAAAGAGCTTCTCACTGCCGTTGGGTCCAGTGTGATTCTGATGCAGTGAGTACATGAGGTGGGAGAGAAGTTACTGGATACCTGTCCTTGGTAGCCGCACAGGGAAGGGGCTCTATTATCAAGAAGATCTGAGAAACAAGAACGTGTAAAATAGCTAGCTAGTTATCAAGGACTGAAGACATTCAGTTTCATTCACTGAAAGATTTATTTAAAGGAAAGAAATCTTTTAGTCTTTCATTTCTGTCCCTAGCTGTCAGAAAATGAATAAATACAACTACATCAAAAACTAGAAGAAAAGGAAAAGAGGGAAGGAGGGAGAGAACGGTGGGGAAAGGAGCGGTGACTCCATGAGAAGCCAGCTGCAGGGCAGGACGCCGCATAGTGCTCTGCTGGCCCTTCACTCACCCTGGCTATGCTTGCTTCCTCAGCACAGTTACAAAGATTAGAAGACGATAGCTTGGAAACTGGGGCATTGTTAAACTAAAACTCATGTGGGGAAGTTTGACTTTGGCGAGTGGTTTGCTCTCTGTACAGAAATTAGTCTAGCTAAAAAGAAATAGGCTGGGCTCAGCGTTGCCTCTAGCCTTTGAAGCCAGGCACCAAAACCACACCTTCGTTTCCCCTCCTGCAGGTCCCTCTGGTGTCTAGGCTCTTTCACTCTCCAGCTCACATCTGCCAGGAAGAGGCTGGAAATGGTATCAGTGTCAAAGTTGCACTGAGATAAGTTCAAACTTCTGTGGTATTTAAAATTCTAGAAACATTAGAGCTCATTTTGAGTGTAACTGAGAATTGTTGATTTATGGCTTCAGAACCAACAGTATGAGATCTTCAGTGACTTCCACAGATTCTCATAGTAAAAGCAATGTTCAATTATAATGAATGTCATTTGGAAGGAAGCCCAAGTGACAGTCTAGCTCTGCACACGTGAGTGAATACCTAATCGTGTCCTCTTTGGAAAGTACTAGTTTGTTTCTGTGGTAACATGCTAACTGTGATTTGTATATTGAGGTCCTTGCTGAGATATGATATACAGTTTTCAGTATCCATAGACTACAGGTATAGTTGAGGGCATAATTGTTTTGTTTGTTGAAAACTTTTATTTTATTTTAAATGCCATGGTAAGGTTGAGCTTCTATCCCGAGAGTGAGACTTGAAAGGAGCTATAGAGCACAAGTGTTCCCACAGTGCCCAGCTGAGTGGACAGTGAGTGACTCTGCAGATAGGACTTCACTTTGAGGGCATAGTTGCTCTTTTTTGTTGTGTTGTAGTTTGGGGGTTTGTTTCCTTTTTGTTGTTATTGTTGTTGTTGTTGTTGTTGTTGCTTTGTTTTTTTCTCTCTCTCTCTACGTAGATCTGACTGTCCTGAAACTTGCTATGTAGACCAGGCTGGCCTAGAACTCAGAGATCTGCCTGCCTCTGCCTCCCTGGTGCTGGGATTAAAGGCAAGCGCCCACATGCCCGCTGAGATTCCTTCTTGTGGGAGATGATGTCTTACAGGTGTCCCTGGCTCACTGTGTACAAAGTCAGGAAAACTGTCCTGATACCCAGCTGGGAATTGCAGGGAAGACCTGCTCTAACGGTAACCCTGAAAAATCTTGCCCGGCAATTAGGAAAATAGGCTGACCTATTCAGGGTCAGGATTTTTCTGTAATTCCAGTATAATACCTTTGAACCTTCAGTGAAGTCTCACTCATTGTTCTAGACTGACCTCATCTTGACCCTGGTGTTCAGCTCTACAAGCCCTTCTCCCCAAGGAGAGGGACAAGCTGAATGAAACAGCCAGAAACATCTGGAAGGCACTGAAGCACAGAAGCTTTCTTTAGGGGTCTCAGATACTTCAGAGCAGAAACCTAGTGTAAAAATGTCTTTGAAATGTTGACATCTGGTTCTTCCACACTCCTAAAAGCTGTAGAAGCTTGGTTCCATTTGAATGAATATTAACTGGATCCAAGATAAAACAATTTCCCATCTTCCTTATAGAAAGCTAGTAAAGAAGAAGCCTGAGTTATCCAGGCCTGATGGTACACAGGAGTCTGAGGCTGGAGGACTGTGAGCTTAAGCCCAGTCTAAGCTACACAGCAAGACTCCATCTCAGAGAAAGAGGGAAGGAGGGAGGGAGGGAGGGAGAGAGGGAGGGAGGGAGAAGAAAAAAAGCAAGAAAGGAAGAAGAAAGAAAAAAATCACATGCCTAGGATACTAAATTCAAACCTGACTACTATTTTCTAGACAAGTTATTTTACCTCTCGATGAAGCAAGAAAATCAAGCAAACTGCCAAGTAAGCATATAGCTAGGGCTCCATAGCTACTCAATGTGTGTGCATGTGCATGCGTGTGTGCATGTGTGTGTCTTCCTTAGTCTCTCGTCCACCTCATTTTTTGAGACAGGATCTCTTGCATACCTGGAGCTTGCAGATTCAGTTAAGCTAGCTAGACAACATGCTCCAGGAATCTGCCTGGTACACCTCCCCTACACTGGGATTACAGGCAAGTATCTATCTATACTGAGTATAATCTCTATATATCTAAAGAACCTGATTAGTCTAATTATAAATGACAAACTTTAGATGACTATTAATCTATATAATTCTCAATATCTATCTAACTTAAAGACCAAGACAATAAACAACTGTGTAACAAATGAGGATAATGCTGGAAATACAAACTCAGGTCCTCATGCTTATACAGCAAGCATTTGCTATTAAAACACTTTCTAAAGTCCTCAAATTGCTACGTCTTTTTTTTCCCTACTAATCATCTTTTCTAAGCTTGGAGCTGACCCTTGATCCTGCCTGCTCCCGATGGCATCTCCTTGCCTCTCTCCTCAGAATAGAAACTCCCTTTCCTTCAGGACAGTTTTTGGAAGGGAAGCAAGCTGCCCTCACACATTTTAAATAGAAGCTAAGAAAATGAACGTTCCCTAAGGACTGTGATATGAAAACAGACTGAATACACAAAGAGGAAAGTTTAAGGAGAGCTTTATTCCACCTTCAAACACTTAAAGAGAACCATAGACATATTGTGTTCCAGTGACCAGACACAGAGCAGATGAAGGAAATGGAAGGGAGTGAGGGTTTCTCCTCTGTACTTCAGCAGAGTGTGTGGCACATGGAAGGTATGCAGCACTTCCTGGTTTATTAGCAATTAGAGCTGCCAGTGCTCACTGCTTCTGGCGGGAACGTGCTTCTAAACACAGTTTCTAGGAAGTTGTTCCTTTGCATGCGAGTAGAAGAAGTTCAGTACTGAAATCCGCAGCTGCAAAGTTCTGTGTCACTTTGTATTAATGGTAGGATTTCAGCAGAGATTCTTGGAAACAGGAATACTTCAAGGTCCTGTCCCCAAAAGACAAAGTTTAAAACCGAGGTTCTAGAGTTCACAGCCTGGTTGGGCATCCTCTAGTAGTCCAAGTTATTGGGGTAAATTATTTATCTGCTCTCCCTATACTTCCGTTTCCCTGTCTAAAATGAATCTTTTTCAGTTAAGTGAGTCCCCATACTATAGCAAAGCAAAAGACTGGATGGCATGCAGATTGTCATGTAACTGCTCAATAAATGTCAGTTACAGTGTATCATCTGACACTCTGGCTTCTTCTAAGCATTTTTTTCAACTTTTCAATATATTAAGGGGACTTTGTAGCATAAATAACCTGGACTTAGTTATTTTGCTAATCAAATGACAGTCTTGGGTGATATTAACCAACTCTTTGAATCTCCTCTGAGCAAGTTTTAATGCAACAAGCAGTAGGATCTCTGGCACACAGGTGATGAAACACAGTCGCCCTGCTAATGTCTGGCAAGTAGTAGATACACAGTAAATATTTGTTTAATAAATTGATGAACTTGGCAGAGTTCTTATTATTTCCTACATTTTATTTGCTTGTTTGTGATTAGGTAATACAGTCACATGACTTAAAATTCAAAAGGAATAAAGAGATATCTATAAAAAGACATTGCTTTCCTGCCCTCTAATCATCTAGTTCCCTTCCCTAAAGGTAACTGGCATAACCACTTTCTCATATAGCTTTCCAGGGCTATTTTAGGCATAGACAAGCAAACATGCTTGCTTACGCACACTCATTTCTCTGTTTAAACAAATAGCATCATGCACTGATCTAGGCATGATTATTGAGGTGGCTGCAAATGTGGAGTGAGTGGGAACATGCAAGGAGGAATTAGAACAGAAGGCACTCAGAGACAGAAAAGTCAACCAGAGATCAGTAGCGTTGATACGCATGTAGGGTGATCAGGGAAAGACTCATGTGAAGATTCTTTTCACTTACACTAGGATAACTATCAAGACATAAAGCATTTCTACCATGTTTTAAAGGAATACTCTCGTGTCCCTTAGCAAACTAGTCTACTTCACTGGGCTCACAGACCCACCCCTCTCCTTATTAGAGTACAGGACCTACCGACTTTGGGAGGACTTGTAAGCAGGGCTAATCACAGCATTGCTCCATGTGCTAATTCATTCAGTACTCTCATAAACTAATTGAGTAGCTAAGACAGAGAGAGATCACGTGGCCAGCGTAGCACAGCTAGTCAATACCAAAGTCATAACCGTGAGACCAGGGCAACTTTTAATCAAGAAGACACTCAGGCTCCAACACGACCTTGTTGCAGTTTAACAAAGGTATGTTTGGGGTGGGGGATCTTAGGCTAGTATCAGAAGAACTTGTTTACAACCTTCAAGTGCTAAAAGCAACCAACTGCCTTCCTATATAGGTGCTTGTCAGTGAACAGAATTTCACTTCATTTGTTACACACTAGCCTGGCTGCTTCTAAGAAATTATAAAATCTAGAACCACCTCTTTATGTTAAAGAACTGATGTGGTCAGGTCATTACTAAGAATGACAAGTATCTTTGCCTATCTATGGGTTCCATGTCATTCTGAAACCACAAGGAATGTGGTTAAGTCCCCTGGTCATCCCTCAACAAAGATTTATCAGTTTCACTGTTGTCTCCAAAGAGCCTTCCTCTTGGACTAAGATGTTAGTTCATAGTGATGTCCAACAATGGGCCTTCCCTACAGAATAACCTATGAGAGGAATGAACTGCATTAATGTTAAGAAATGTCCCAACATATGGAAATGTCTCCTCAGGTGGAACAGTATCAGAAGGAATTCACTGAACTAAACTATAATGGAGATAAGTTCCCGTCAAAGAAGTACTGATTTGTTATCATCTGTCCTGTGAGTGAGGGGCATGGTAGGTCATGACTGTAACCACAGCATTTGGGAAGCAGAGGCAGAAGGATTGCTACAAGTTTAAGAATAGCCTCATCTACAGAGGGCCACCCTGCCTCATATTTTTTTTTCTTGTAGAGATTCAGCCTACAAAAAACAGCATAGTTAAATGTGAATAGTGGGACCAATTTTCACTCTCAAGTGGGTTTTATTAAATATAGATCTGATTTTCCCAAGCATTTCAAATATTTTGTACCAAAGTTTGCTGTCTATTTGTATTCCCGGTTAACTCTGAGATACAATGTTAATACCATTTTTAAGTTAAAAAGATACTTCCAGTCAGCACAGAATGAACGAGAATGATATTAGAGTGCATGTGCACTTGCCAGCATTTCAGTTTTGAGAGAAGTGGTCTATCCCTGTATCTTAGCTCCAAAATGTGAAGTTTTCCTGCTTTCCACCCATAGTTATAACCAACCAGGTGGTAGAAGCATGAGCCCTGCTGAAAGTCTTCTCTGAGACTGGTCTGACCTCTTCCTGGGCTCTCGAGCGGCTTAGAGGAGGGCTAGTTAGCTTCTGGGGAGAGCCTGAATACCCATCCATGAGTCCAAACGGAGCCTGGGTCACAAGAACCAGAGATGCTCGGACCGACCAGTTCTCTGCTCCTCCTCTAGAGGCTCTGGGACGACTGCTGAGGAAAAGTGTGATCCCTCTGAACCTAGTCACAGTTTAACTGGAACGCAGCCTTTAGTCTGCGGCTAATGCGATCCATTCCTAAGCATAGCATACCAAGCAGTCATCCTTGTGCTTTAGTTTGGTTTACCACCACTCTTTACGATTGTGGTAAACTAGGGCTCTAGGGCCCACATCTGTAACCCTAGCCCTCTGGAGGCTGAGGTAGGGGAATCATGAGTTCAAGACCAGCATGGGATATATAATCAGACTCTGTCTCAGAAATAAAATGAAATTTAAAAAAATAGGGGTGGAGTGGTGGGGCAGCTTATGGTGATGGCCCAGTGTGAAAAGTGACTGAGGTAGCAAGATGATGATACATCTTTCAATGCCCAGCAGTCGCTGGAGTGGACAAGCAACATAAACACCAACACGGCTCTAGCTTTAAAGAAGCAGTTCCCAACCTTTGGGGTCAAAGTAGCAGGTATCCTGTACATCAGATATTTATATTATGATTCATAACAGTAGCAAAATTAATTATGACGAATCAACTAAATAATTTTATGGTTGGGGTCTCCACGTGAGGAACTGTAGGTATTAACGTGTCCCAGCACTAGGAAGGCTGAGAACCACTGCTTTAGCTCGTTAGTCTATAGCACTTCTGACGGAAACTGTTCAGCCAATTCTGTAGTGAAAAGATGAACAACCAAAAGCTGTCAGGTATCAGTATTATTGTAATATTCCCTTTATCAAAACCCTGTGACTGAAATTTATAGGTAAGAATTTACAGTAAGCAGCAAGTACTTGGAAACTTGTCCGTTAAGGTTTCCTCTTACAGAACTTCTGCTGTGAGTTTTTTAACCCTCTACAGCTAAGAAAAAACGAAAACCCTTCGTAATTAGTTTCTAAGGAAATCATATAAAGGTCATGGTACTAGCAGAGTTATAAGTTGATATTTCCAACAGGATGGAAGCCTCCAGAGGGGCATATGTAAATATCCATCAGCATCTATTTTCTCAGTTTATTTCCAAGAGCAAGAGTTAACTAAATCATTTTATAGTGACTTCATTTCCTGCTGCTCCCTCAAAACTGAGAATACAACAAATATTTGCATAGGTTTATTATTCACATTGAATCATGAATAATTCACTTTGTACAGACAGCTGGGTAAACAAGAGGTTTGGAGTTTCCTTTTCTATATTCCTTTTTCATTGGCTGGAAGGAAACTTCATTAGTACTGATTTCATCTGATTTCCAGTGATACCCTGGTGTTCCTCCCACGTGGAAGAACCCCATCTTTTGTGAGTTTTTTTTTCAATTTTTACTTCCTTCTCACAATCCTTAAGTTAGACCTTACCAACTTTATATTTTTATTGCAAAATAAAAATGTGTTTCAGCCACTCAGTTCTACAGTCTGCAAGACAACAGAAAACATGTGTTTCCTCATTTTTCACACATTGGAGTCCTTTTACTGGATTTACTTTTACATGAATGCTCTCTTAGTAGTAAGAGCAGCCCCTGCAAACTCCATCAGCATTGCCACTGCATCCTGCATGTCTGCCTGTCAGTCGTGAACAATTTCACAACCACCTGACTGCCTCCCACAAGCTGGTTCTCATTTCCCTCTGCTCCTCCCAGGTCTACGTGAGGAAGGGAAGCAAGTATTACAGAGCACAGGGTTGCCAAAGGCATTGCAACTTCTAAGAAAGGGGCAGACTTCACCAAAGGTCAAGGGTGTATCCATGACTGTGAACGTCACTAATCAAATGGTGACAGTAAACCTGTGGTTTAGGAGGGAATTATTAGGCTTTTCCGTAATTCACCGAGGACCAGATGATGGGAGTTATAGTATATCCTTGGGAAATCTCTGTTCTTTGTCCTTACCTGAAAACAACTGAGAGTTTATCCACCCACCAAAAGGTCACACATCCATCCTCAGTCTGTTTGTCGGGGACAAACATAGGTAGGTATAAGTTAATAACACACATCACAAAATATGAATGTCATAGAAATATATAGTGAGCATGCCAGAGAAATTAATCACAATTTGACTAAGCTAAAAATATCTTATTTAGTACAGTGCTTACCATGTGATAGGTGATATAAATATTAACTCTTTAATTATAACAACCTTTTGAGATAAGTTATAGCCCTTTATTCCCACTTAGAGATAGGAAATCAAGATACAAAGAAGTTGAGTAATTAAAGTCACCACAGGAAATGGTACAGTGAGTATTTGAGCCCGGCAGTCTGGCTCCAAATACATGCTTTTGATCACCATGCTCTGCATGAGAATAACACATGCTTATAGAAGAAAGCTTGGAAAAATAAGAAAAACATAAAAAATGAAACAAATTATCCATAATCTCCATCATCCATCTTAGTGTACTTCCCATGCACACACGCATATGTGTGTAAATATTTGATTTAGTGAGCTATATCTGTATACACTTTCTGATTTTTTCAGTTCATTATAATTTGTAAATATACTCTCACAGAAAGAGACTGATTTTACTGAATATTCATATCATTTTCTAAATAACTTACTTTGTTTCTTTGTGTGTGTGTGCGTGTGCGTGTGTGTGTGTGTGTGTGTGCATGTGTGTGTGTGTACAGGTGTGCTCACCTATGCATATCCATAACAGAGGCCAAGGTTGATGCTGGTATATTCCTCTATTGCTCTTGTTTTTTTATACAAGGTCTCTCATTGAACCTAAACTCACAGTTTCAGAGGCCAACAAGTCCCTGGGATCTGCCTGTTTCCACTACCACCCCATTGTCTAGGTTATAGACATGCTCCGCTATGCCCAGCTTTTACTTTATGACTTTTTCCTTTGAAGTATTTTGCCTCCTGAACACTTCTTTTGGCTCAGTTTCTTATTTGTGAAGTAGGAGAAAGGTCAGTGTGCATGAAGAAAAATGTAGGCTAGTCAACAGGAAACTCAAAGTCCTTGATACAGCACAGTGGCCTCAGATTGTACCTTAATGTGGCCGTTTTCTTTCTTTTATTGTTATTGATTGCAGTGATGATGATAACTGCTGGGGGTGGAGTCCATTTGCCTAGAAAATAAAGCTATTACTATATTACTGTTGCATTAAAGAGAAGGCTCTAAGGCCAAGACTGTTAGGTCATTGCTACCCTAGATCACAGCTTTTAGCCAAGTTATATTTCATCCTGTCTAGAGTCAGAAGGCAACAGCATAAGAGAGTGATGACCTATCCTTAGAAGCAGCAAAAGAAAAAGACGTTTCCCTTGTTAATTGAATAACACTTGCTAATTTATTATTACTTGTTCCATTTTGAGTCATGGTTTTCCTGTATGTCCCTGGCTTGCCTCAAACAGTCCTCCTCCTGCCTCAGATCCTTATGTGCTTGGACTGCAGACACATACTGCCACTCCTGACTCTAATTAATGAGACAAAGGGAAAAACAAAACAAACAACAACTCTCAGAAAAAGAAAAAAGCCAATGATGTCCATCTTTGGGGAAAAAGCAAAGAATGAAGGCTGCATCCCTGCGTTGCTTACCCATTCTCAGGTGGGCACATGGAGAGGCCAGGCAGGCATTCAAAGTGCTTCTCTGTGAATTACTCTCATATGTACATAAATTTCCACAGTAAGTACCTTTTGGAATTTGCATCCACTGAGTTGCTCTTTCTAACTGCATGTCCAATGTTCACACTTAAATTGTGCTACCAGAAAATCAGTGCATATTTTACTAAGTCAAGTCTTTTTCTTCTTGGAAACTAACACTAATAGGAGCTGTATATCCTCCCTTATCCTATTATTTGTCCCTTTAAAACACTTTTTCCACTTCCCAGTCCCTGGAACCCTGGGAGTGATGCAAGAGGAGCAATTTGGGGGTTAGATGTGGGACCAGGCAGAGAAATGAAATTTATCTTTAGCCCTAAAACTAAGGCCAAATCTTGCATGTAATGTTTTGAAAACAACCATACTTCTTTCTGTCTTTGTCTTCCCTTCTCGTGTGTGTGTGTGTGTGTGTGTGTGTGTGTGTGTGTGTGTGTGTGTGAAGGGGGAGGGGGGACAAAACACTGGGGCAGAGGACTGATTAGCCATTCTGCCTCAGTCTTCTTCTGTTGAAGTTCACAACTCTGTCAGTCTTCAGACTCCAAAGTTGCTCCTCTCAGGCAAGAGCCAAAGTGTTGGGGATCAGTGACTGTCAAGCATAGTCCTTGCAGAGAAGATTGTAACAAGGCTCTGTTAGTTTAGCACAGGTTGATGCACTGCATGTTAACCTTTCGTCCAAGGACACACTGCATTTACAGTGGTGGTCCCATGAGACTGTATCGCGTTCTCACATGGTTTCCAACTGAGAGTAAGAACACTCTGTGTTTGCACAATGATGAAATTGCCTAACCACACATTTCTCAGATTGCCTCCCTGTTAAGTGACACGAAACTCTACAGCTTACTCCATAGCCTGGAGAGCCTGAGCCAGCTGCCCCAGTCACGGTTTATGGAGGAGGCAGGGCCTAAGCTAATATTGCAGTGTGTGTCCTGTGGCTTGAC
Organism: Microtus oregoni; assembly: GCF_018167655.1. NCBI lineage: Eukaryota > Metazoa > Chordata > Mammalia > Rodentia > Cricetidae > Microtus > Microtus oregoni. Next base: position 36,316,512 of record NW_024543078.1, read on the forward strand.
TCTCCTCTCACCTTGAGTCTCCCTCCACACCTAGCCAGCTCTACTGTAGCCTCCGTAAAGTCTAGTCAAAGGGTCCAGTTGTTAGTTTTGGCCTCTGCCCTCTCCTGAGAAGCTCTGACCTGAAGCCCACTGTTATCTGCTACCTTGTGTCTTCACACCTTGCTTTCCACTCCTCCAGGACTCCCGAAGACCCCTCCATGCCTGCTGTCCTGGAACCTAGATACTTTTTCCCCACAGTTAAATTCATTTGCCCTACACCTTTTCTCTCTACATAGAGGCCAGTTCTGCTAAGAGACTGCAAACAGGCAATGACATACTATTGTAATATCCCAAAGCCCTAAGGATCACTAGTAGCTGTGTAAGCATGAGCAAGCCATTAGCCCTAAAAAGTCATCTGTGAATGAACAGAAATTAGGAGACAGTGAAATAATTTGGAATGCCATATATATCAAGTAATTTCCTCTTGCCCTCCAAATCACTTTTTTTTTTGTTATTTTAGGTGTATGTTCTGCCTGCTTGTATGTGTACACTTTATGCAAGCCTTATATCCTACAGGTCAGAAGAGGATGTAGGACCTCCTGGAACTGGAGTTAAGGATGGTCGTAAGACGCTGTATAGGTCCTGGGAACTGAACCCAGCTCCTCTACAAGAGCAGCAAATGCTCTTAACCACAGAGTGATCTCTCCACACACACCCATTCTTTCTTAAAGCAAACTTGAGGGTATTGGACCCTCTGCCCATATTTCTGACACAGTCTATGAACCAGTCTCTTGGCTTCCAAACATGGGCATCAACACCTTTCCCAGACTGGGCTAGGGCTTGGATAGGACCTTTCTAGAGTATAAATCCGTGTAGGTTTATTCTCTGCCTAAAATCTGTTGCAGCTCCCAGAGTCGGGTTAGCATTGCTGAAGCACTGTATGTTCTGGCCTCTGCACCCTTGGCATATATGTCAGCTCCCTTCTACCTCCTGTGTTTGGAGCAGGCTGGGCTCTTTTCCTACATCACTCTTCTCTGCTGGTGGCCTTTCCAACGTCAAGTAATTTTCGTAGATCTCAGTTTGATCATTATTTCCTTCTGGAAGCCTTTCTGATGTGGGCCAGAAATCCCCTCCTTTGTGCCCCTCTCCCACCCATCTCCTCATCTTGTAACTAGAACATAGTTCTGGCTGACTGGCCCCTCCTCTTGCCCTGTAAGCTCCCTGGGAAGAGGTAGCTAAAGAGGCGTCCTTGCCCTACCTCCTGCCTCAGGGCAAGTGAGGAAGAAGGGGTGAATGAATTCCTGGCACCTTTCCTGGAACATAGACAGTGCTCAATTATTTTTTAAGCACGTTACTCTTAAAAATATTTGCATTTCAAATTCCCCATGCTCTTTGCTTTTCAAAACCCAATCATCATTGCTTTGCTCTCTATAAAAGAATAATTGGAAGAATAAGCTTAAACAAGAAATACAGTATTTCTAGCTGGTTGGTGGTAGTCACTGCCTTTAATCCCAGCACTCAGGAAGTAGAGGCACGTGGATCTCTGTGAGTTCGAGGCCAGCATGGTCTACAGAGCGAGTTCCAGGACAGCTAGGGCTGTTACACAGAGAAACCCTGTCTCAAAAAACAAAAGAGAAAAAAAGAAAAGAAAAATACAGTATTTTTTTTAATGCAAAAAGGGAAAGGGAAGACTCTGGTAATGGCAATAATATTGTCACATGGTTAGCATTCGTCCTTCTGTGGCATATTATAGGCATCCTAGTTGACTCTTAAAATACTTCTGTGACCTGGATTGGACTCACATTTCTGAGTATATTAATTTTAAGTCTAAAATTAAAAACATCAGAAACCCTTGTGAGTTAGCTTAAGAGAAAAAAGAAAGATAGAGATACAATGGAGGTATCTCCTAGAGTCCAAGCATGTAATTGGTTTTTGGATAGAGGCTAGTGCTTTAGAAACCCAAGGTTTCTGGGAGGTTTATTTCTGCTTCTCTCCCCACACAGAATTTATTCTTTTTATAATTGTCATTACATTTTTATTTATTTATGGGGTGGCATCATACATGCCATAGCATGTGTGTGGAGGTCAGAGGGTAACTTGTGGGAGTTAGTTCTCTCCTTCCACCATGGGTCCTGAGGATCGGGTAGTTGTGCTCGGCAGCAAGTGTCTCATCCATTCCCTCCTGGACCTTGTTTTTCCTTTTCCGGTACACTGCTCTCATTTCCTTTGGTTGCTGTGAGAAAGAACTTGGAGAGGGCTCATGTGGCTTGCACTTCCAGGACATAATCTATCACTGAGGGAAGATGGGACTGGAAGTGAAGCGGAAACCATGGGAGAACTCTACTTACCGGCTTGTTCTCTGGCTTGAGGCCTTCCTTACCCAGGCCAGGACTCCCTGCCTAGGAAATGACACTCACGGTGGGGTGGGCCCTCTTACATCAAATGAGGCGATTAAGACAGCCACAGACTGTGCACATCTTTAATCCCAGCACTTGGGAGGCAGAGGCAGGCAGATCTCTGTGAGTTTGAGGCCAGCCTGGTCTACAAAAACTAGTTCCAGGACAGGAACCAAAGCTCCAGAGAAACCCAGTCTCGAAACCCCCCCCCCACACACACACACACACACTCCCCAATGTTTTTGGGGTTTTGTTGTTTTCAGTGATTCTAGATTGTCAAATTGACAGTTAATGCTAACTAGGTCAGTGTCAGATGGGAGGTGTCCACAGCGGGCAGGGCAGGGGTAAGAACTGACCGTGACAGAGACCCAGTCTCATTGTTATGTGGAGATAGGTTTGGGGCTGAGAGGGGAGGAGGTTCTCAGAGGTTCTGCTCGAAAAGGTTAAGGGACTTGTCTGAGAGCAAAGAAAGACGGCAGGAATTGGGCTGGTGAGATGGCGCAGCTGGCAGGGGTGCTACCAAACCTGAGGACTTGAGTTCAATCCCTAGGACCCACGTGGTAGGAGGGGAGATCCAACTCCTGCGGGTTGTCCTCTGACCTTGACCCATGTATACAACATGCAATAAATAAACAAACAAACAAGTGAAGTGCTTTTAAAATTTTTAAAGAGACTAAGAATCTTTCACTATCTAAAGTCAAAAAATATTTTTCAATCAAGAACTAAAATATTGAGAATAGACAGTTTTGACGTGTGACTAAAATGTGCATTTTACAGTGCATATCTGCTGGGTGAAAATGTACTGGAGAAACAGCTCAGTGATTAAGAACATTTGCTGCTTTTGAAGTTTCCAGTACCATGAATGGTTCACAATCATTTATAACTCCAGTTCTATGGGATCTGGTGCCCTCTTCTAGCCTTGGTGAACACACACTCACTCACTCACACACACACACTCATAAATATTAGATTCTTTTCAAGAATAACAGCTGTTGAAAAGAATCTCCTTTGGAAATGTGCTATCAGCAGCTTGGCAGAAGAACACCCCAAAGTTCTCAGCAGAAGAACACCCCAAAGTTCTCGGCAGAAGAACACTCCAAAGTTCTTGGCAGAAGAACACCCCAAAGTTTTTTGGGAGGCTTTGATACAGCATAAAATTAAATAAGAACAACCTATTTTAAATCAAAGCAAGAGAATTAACAAACTAAATTTATGAAAGCAATCATTTTTAAAATTAAAGAATAATTTAAAAACTTGATAACTTAGCCGGGAAGTGGTGGTGTATGCCTTTAAAATTCCAGCACTCAGGAAGCAGAGGCAGGTGGATCTCTGTGAGTTCAAGGTCAGCCTGGTCCACAGAGTTCCAGAACAGCCAAGGCTACACAGAGAAATTCTGTCTCGAAAAACCAGAAAAAAAGGAAATATGAATTCTGAGATCTCACTTCCGGGAATAGTCAAGGAGTCTGCATTCCTTCCAGGTACCCAGTGGGTTCTGATGCACTTTCTCATCTCTCTGTGCTCTGACGGAGCCATCTGGTCAGGGTCACTGGAGACAGGCCAGCCCCAGAGACCACCCCAGTTCAGTACTCTCCACACATACAAACCATTCTTTCTCTGCCTTATAGGCACAACTCTGCTGACTCCTTCCCGCCCTCACTGTCAAAGCTTCACTAGCCAAAACACAGACATCCATCTGCACTGGGCAGACAGAGGAGGAAATGTCCAAACACTGGAATACTATTCACCTTTAAAATGGAATAAAGTTCTAATATGTACTACGATATTGATAAAACTTGAAAGCATTGTGCTTAGCGAGGTATGGCAGTCAGACAAGGATGATAATTGTATTATCCCACTCCTATGAAGTATCAAGAAGCAAGTTCAAAGAAAGTAGAAATGTGATTGCCAGAAGCCAGGGAGAGGGGAAATGGGGAGCTAGTGCTTAATGAACATGGTTTCAATTTTACAGCATGAAGCAGTCTGGAAATGCATGGTGGTGATTGCTGCATAATGTCGTGATGTCAGGACCACTGACCCTGACTAAAATGGTGATTGTGTGTGTGTGTGTGTGTGTGTGTGTGTGTGTGTGTGTAAATTACAATTAAGAAAAAACAAAATGAAGCAAATTTCATTTATTGTTTTGTAGGTAGAAAGACACTCTCGCCCAGGCTAGCCTCAAACTCTTCTAGCCTTCTGACTCAACTTCCTGAGTGCTTGGATTACAGACATGGGCCAACTACTAAGAGGCTGATGGGTAATGTAGTAAGACTGAGGACTCTGGCTCTTTAGAAGCTTAGCCAGTGGAGAGGAAGAGCAGAAGAAAATGGGGAAAGGCAGGTGGAGGCTAGAATGACATTTTGGAAACTTTGAGAGTATATGTGAGGTCACATGATATGCCAGCCAACAAAACTGCTAAGGCTGGAAACATCAGCGTGGCCCTCCACAGAGAACAGCTGTAGCACTGCAGTGTCCTAGAGATCTGGGGACACGTTTGCAGACAGCGGAATGCTGAAAGAGGGAGTGGAGCAGAGGCTGCCTCCTCTCTGGTGGTAGAAGCCGTTAGAGAGCAGAGCAAAGTCAGCTTAGACTCCCAGGTGTTGTAATGCAGAGGGCTGGATAGGAACTCAATTCCACCTTCCTTAAAAAGAACAGCAACATAGGTTATGGAGGTGTCGTTCAGCAGTAGAGTACTTCTCTGGCGTGTCCATGGTCCCAGGTTCAGTACCCATCTAAACAAAAACAAAAACAAAAACCGTGTGAATTGCTATGAGTGAGAAAACAAAAAGCAAGGGAAAAGAAAGAAGGAAGAAAGGCCGGTCTGGGTTTGCAGGACTGGCGTGGGGGGATGTTTCTGCCCTGCTCTGAGTTTAGTGGGTAGTCCTTAGTTCCAGGCACTGGGCAGTTTTCCAACTTGGGGAAGTTACTCAATAAGAAGAAGCCAACTCCAGACAGCTCGTCGGGAAATGTGGGGAGTCAGTGCCTGGGTGGTTTTCATGCTAATCCAGGATTTATTAAAGCTCAGAAAGCAAGCAGCAGAGAGCGCTTTTATAATGAGACGTTTCTGCAAGGAGAGTCATCAGCATTTTGATAGAAAAAGGGATTTCTGTCTGAAATTCTCTGAGTGAGGCAGCCTGGAAGACGGGCCTTCCTCTGCAAGTCTGCAGTCCAAAAGGGCACCCTCTGCTTTCCTAGTCTTCCTCCCCCAGTAGTTTTCACTTGCTCTTGATAGTTAACTTTCCCTTTTCCCACTCTAATGTGAGGTGACATGGCCTGTCTCTGCCAGTTACATGGTGGTCTTTACTACACTAACAGTCTATATGTAAATTAAATTGTTTTAAGTCTACAAAGGTAGATAGGGAAGCCCTGCTGGAAGTCATTTGTAACAGTCAGCCCTCTGTATTCACAGGTTCTATGTCTATATTCAAGGAACTCCAGATCACAGATGCTGGTAGACTCCCACAGCTGCTTTTATACTGACTTTCCATTGTTCCCTATACTTTACTGTTCAGTGTAACTGAAGGTTCTCTCCCACTCACCAGTTCCCGAATAACCACTATGAGGCTTACTAGTGATGATAATTGTTTGGGCTATTAGCTCAGCCTTATTATTAACCAGCTTAAATTAACCCATTTCTATTATTCTATATTTTACCACAAGGCTCATGGTTTGTTACCTCACATCTTGCTTCTCCAGAGGCTGCTGGTGTCTCTCTGACTCCGCCCTTCTTCTTCCTGCATCTCTGTTTAGATTTCCCACCCAGCTCTGTTCTGCCTGGCTATTGGCAAATCAGCTTCTTTATTAACCAATGGTAATAAAACATATTCACAGCATACAGAAAAACATTCCACATCATTTCCCCTTTTCTGTAATCAAGAAGGAAGGTTTCAACTTTAACATAGTAAAATTACATACAACAAAATGGTTATGCAAACAAGAATTACAGTTGTAATATTTAGTCTATTTGTATTCAACAAAATTAAAGAAAATATCATCTATTTATCTTTGTAAGTCTAAAGTTTCATATCTAATTTTTTATCATAACTAAGGAAAACTATAACTATTTAGTCTTCAACTCCATCAAAGAACCCAGAAGGATATAATATTACCTGATACGGGAAGTGCATTCTAAGCAGCTTCAAAAATTCTAGAAATGACAGAAATATCTGACTGTCTGGACAGCCACCCAAGTTCTTCTGTAACATTGGGGCATCCATTTTTAGCCTACAATCTTAAAGTATCTGGCAGGTTTTTCAGCCAGAAAAATTTGAAGAACTATCCCTTCAATTTTGGCAAAATTTGACAGTCGCTTTCTTTTGTGTCCTGCTGAATGTCTGGCAGACTCTTTCATGAAGCAGGAACACTGAAGGACTGTCTCACCTTGTTTTGGCAAGTTTAGCAGTCATTTTCCTGTGGGTCCTGCATGTCCAGTCCATCCAGCATATTGTCAAGCAGTCCAGCAAGAGCAGTTTCTTGCCCAAATGCCTAGCCTTGCCACACTGAAAGCAAACACCATAAGGGGCTTCGTCAGTGTCCATCATCCTCTTGAAGTAATTGGTGCTGCCAGGAGAAGACATCTCACATCCAAAGAATTCTAAGTTGTTAAAACATTTTAAATTCCATATTCTGGCCGGGCAGTGGTGGCGTACACCTTTAATCCCATCACTCGGGAGGCAGAGGCAGGTGGATCTCTGTGAGTTCAAGACCAGCTTGGTCTACAAGAGCTAGTTCCAGGACAGGCTCCAAAACCACAGAGAAACGCTGTCTCGAAAAAGCAAAAAAAAAAAAAAAATTCCATATTCTGTAGGTCTTTAAGTGTTTAAAGATTACCTATTCATCTGAAATATATCTCTACATATTTAGAAAATCTAACCAGCTTGTCTATAAGTTTGACTATTATAGATGACTATTAATCTGTATTTTAAATTATATATTGCATTTTTAAATAAGCTGCATAAATATAATACCTTAAACAAAAGTAAAAATATATATACAGTAACAAAATTGACCTTAAATTTGTATCAATAAACCAAAACCATACCAATATAAAGTATTTTGAATTTAACAGTTGTTTTTTGGATTAAAGTAGATTAATAATCTACCTTTTTTATCATTTCTATATCAGTTCATCTCTTTGCACTCCATGAGTTATGATAATATAGAGGTGATTTAAATTATACAGAAGATGTACATGTGTTTTAGACAAATATTGTGCTGTTTTATACAAGAGAGTTAAGCATATTGACTTTAACATCTAAAGATCCCAGGGGAGTTATGGCTTCATTCATCTTCCATGGACACCAAATATGCTGGTTACTTTGTCAACTGGATTGAAGAATGCATAGAACGTTCATAAAGCATGCCTCTGAGAGCACCTGTGAAGGAGTTTCCACAGAGAGATGGGTGAATGGATCATCCCATGGATGGAGTCTGCTATAGGAAGGTGGTGGTGGAACGGAGAAAATGAGAGGCTGAAGGAACTGGGTGCGTGGAGAGCAATCCTTGGATGTGTCTTTCCTGTCTTCTTCCTACATGTTCCTTTGCCTGGTTCTTGTCTGCCATGAGGTAAAATGCTTTCTGTGTTCCCTGTCCTGTTCTTGCCAAGTTCACAGGCTAAGCAGCTATGGACACTTGGAATCCATAATCCCAAACAAATCTTTCCTCAGAACTGCTTCTAGCTACTCAAAAACAGCTAACGTATCAAGGGATGGCTGTATAGTTCTATCAAGTGACTAGAAACATTGTGCTCAGAGCTCTGGATTTTGGTTTCTCTCTTCTGCTGCTAGACCGTTCATTATATGAAAAAATGTAATGTAGTTTAGGTTAATTGTCTTTCCTTTCCTGTCTTTATTCTCCAAGAACTGATATTAAACAGAGTAGATTCCCTTAGACTTAGAAAAAAATTCTGAGGTTTCCTTAGGACTTCATAAGTTTTTACTTTTTCACATAGCAGTTGTTTCGTTCATTTGTTTTTTCAATTTCCAAACATACTAGAAGATACTACATGAGTGAGCATGGCTTTGGCAAGTTTCAATGTGGGCGGCAGATTTTTTTTTTCCAAGACATGGTTTCTCTGTAGCTTTGGTGCCTGTCCTGGAACTCGCTCGGTAGAACAGGCTGGCCTTGAACTCACAGAAATCGGCCTGCCTCTACCTCCTGGGTACTGGGATTAAAGTCATTCACCACCACTGCCCAGCTGTGGGCAAGCTCTTACGCATACGTTGAGGCTGATTTTTCAGTGGTCAGCTCAGTGTTTGTTGTAGGGAGAGCTTATGTTGGCAAGAATGCTATAGGCAAAGCCCCAGCTGGGCAGCATGGGTCGTGCCATTTATTCAGCCGCCATAGGAAGCAGCAGCAAGCCCTGAAGAGGGGTTCAGATGATGGATAGGAAGAAAGGAGCATGCAGCTTCAGAGATGTGGAAATGAAAAAAGGGTGACAAACGGGCCAGTGTGGCAGGGTTTCCAGAATGAAGGAACTGGAAAAATTTGAGGACAAAATATGAGTTAAGTGTTTGCAAACACTGGACTGGCAAGATGGCTCAGCAAGAAAGGCCGTGCCGTCAAGTCTGATGGCCTGCGCTCAATCTGGAAGGAGAGAACCAACACCACAGTGTCCTCTGACCTTTGCCCTCACACACTAACAACAATGACAGTAATAGCAAGCAAGTTGTTTTTGTTTTTTTAAGAATTGTAAACATTTGTGAGAGACCATAAGTATTAAGAGTCAAGTACTCTGAGGGCTGGAGAGGTAGCGAGATGGCTCAGAGGTTAAGAACACTTGTTGCTCTTGTAGAGGACCTAGCTTTCAGTTTCCAGCACCCACATGATGGTTCAAACCATCAGTAACTTCAATTCCAGAGAATCCAGCATCTTCTTGTGACTTTCTTGGGCACCAGTCACACAACACAGCACACATACAGGCATGCAGATAAAATACTCATAAATAAGAATAATATAAAAAACAGTCAAATATCCTGAACCATCATTTCTTTAGCTTTTATAAGGTTATTTCTGTTTTCATTAAACGATGCTTGGGTTTGAATTTATATTTGGTCTTATCTGATTTTCAAATTATATTGTGTGTGAGAGAGAGTAGGGGGCGGTGCACATATGGAAGTCAGAGGACAACTTGCAGGAGTCAGTTCTCTCCTTCTTGGGGATAAAATTCAGGCCTTGGCATAAGTACCTTCACATGCTAAGTCATCTTGCCATCCCTGGTCTTTCTATGTAAAGTTTCTGTAATTCTGTGCAGAAGGAAGCAGGATGGTTTGAGTTCTGTTGTGACTCTTACTTCAGCAGGGCAGCTGCCATAGGCTGCCATATTCCTGGTACAAGTAAACATCCATCCCCAAAGACTGATGATGGATTGAGGGCAGGACAGACGCAGGACCGGTGCAATAACAACTCCATTTGACCCATTTCTTTTTTCCATTTTCACGGCTGTTTGCTAATGGCATAGGAAACACACATGGCATACATACGTGCACCAGAGTTTCAGATGGTACGAAATAGAGAGGGATAAATAAATGCATTTGTTGACATATCAGAAGAAGGCTTTACTTCCTTTCAGTCTGAGCTACCATCTTCTAGTAATTTACCAAAGGTACACAAGAAGAGAAAGAGGTGAGGTAAGATGTTCATATGTGGACATTTTTTTTTCTTTAAACCACTCAGAAATTGTGTGTGTGTGTGTGTGTGTGTGTGTGTGTGTGTACTTTAAACCTCTCATAAAACATGGGGTTGCTCCTGTGACTGCATATTGTTAGGTCCACAACAGCCACGAAAATGGCAGTGCTGGTGATAATGTCCAAACAAAAAGTCATTGGCTGGGCAAAGAATTGTTATTGGGGAAGAAAAAGTCTAAAGGCAGGTTTCTTTTTACCAGGAACTTCCCTTAATCTGCCCCCAAAGGTCAGCTACTTCTAGCAAGAGCGTCTAGTTCTCAATCAGACAGCCTGTGTCCGCTCAAAGACCACCCCCTCACCCCTGCTGACTGTCATATAAACCCTCTTGCTTTTCTGCCATTTTACTCCTCTCTGCTCCCACCCTCACCCCCAGATAGCCTTGGCAGTTTGATCCCCAATAAATCTTTCCACCCACAGAGTGGTCCAGTTTGTTTCACTGCACCTTAGTTAATTTGGTGCAGAATGGTGGGGCCCCTTTTCAAACAGTCCTGTCCTGCCCAACTGAACCAAACCACCACCTCTATGCTGGCTTCTGCTTCCCACCACATTCAACTCCATAATTCCATCTCCTCAGGCATTTCTCTTCCCCATCTAGTCTACCTCTTGTCTCTTCTTGACTGCTTGGTTAGGTATCCTCTTGGAGCTGCCTTCATTGTTTCTCTCTAATTTTTGTTGACTTGCTGGAATTTCTCTCTCTCTCTCTCTCTCTCTCTCTCTCTCTCTCTCTCTCTCTCTCGGATTTGTTGGCACACTAGGCAGCTTCCTGGGTGCCTATCATGCAGAGAAGGGACGCCTCTCCACTAATCCTGAGCATCTCTCTGAAGAGTCTCCGTCTGCTTGGGGTGCTCTCAAATTGAGACTCTATCCCACAATGCTTTCCCCATACAGTGCTGCCTTCCTGTGGCTCCTGCTATGGGAATCCTCCTTCCTCCCTCTGGCAGGATTCCTTCCTACTTAGGATCCATTTCTAAGTTTCTCCCAACTCTTCCTTGCTCTGCTCCCGAAAATTCTTTCCTGCCACCCTTCCAAGTACCTCATCTTTCTGCCTACTCTGTCTCTTGCCCACTCCTGAAGCTTGCTGTCTCTCTCACTTGCCTCTGGAGCCTGAACTAACCGTGTGCTCTTTTTAGACTCCTGACTCCTGTCACCTGCCTTCTCTAATCTCCTTCCCTCCTCAGAGATTCAGAGCCACACTGTATTGCTACAAACAACGTGAACTCAGTACAAACTAAGTAATGAGTCCCAATGACCAGAAATGGCACACCTGATTCCAGACTTTTACAGATTGTGAGAACTTCTGCCATCGCACAAGTGATTTGAAAATCCCTTTATCTCTTGTTTTCTCTACTGTCCGCTCTGAAAGTCTCTTATCTATAAGTCTTCTTTGCTCTACAGCTCACTCTCATCCCTCCCTCTGATCACTGATTCTAATTTAGAGGATTAAATGTCTTTTAAGTATGGATAATACTGGAATGTTGTCACATGCTGTCCTGTTCTACTGAAAAGGTCTGGAGGAGGAATTTGACCTGTCCACTACAGATCCAAGCTTGTTTGTTTAAAAGTTTCTTCCAAAGCCTTTGTTCTGGGCAGGTGGGACACCTGGCCCTGTGACGGAGGTGGGGGGCGGTGAAAGGAGAACAAAACAGAAGAGCTCAGAAAAAGACCAAGAACAACTAAGAGGTAAACTGTTCCCAACAGAAGTTACTATGGTGAATGCAGTCACTGCTGCCACCCCCTTTGGCTTGGCTCTGTTTGCTATCTTTGAAGCTTTTGCTGAAATGTAAACTTTCTTTAATCTCAGGATTTGTAAAATCCTTTACGAGTGCTTTTAAAAATGTGTAATACCCAGCAGCGACAGCGCACGCCTTTAATCCCAGTACTCCGGTGACAGAGGTAGGCGAATCTCTGTGAGTTCAAGGCCAACCTGGTCCACAGACTGAGTTCCAGGACAGGCAGGGACACAGAGAAACCCTTAGGGGCAGAGGGGGGGGAGTGTAAAATCCCAACAGAGGAAAGGTTACCTTAAAACTTGTAATAAATAAATAAGCAAATAAATAAGAGGGTTGATAGTTAAAAATCTATGTATAGGTAATCTTAATTTTCTACAGCATATCATATGTGTAATTTGGATTCAACTCTTGTTTAGAAAAATAAAGATGTTTGACAATGGTTTGCTTTATTTTATTTTTCCTAGACCAAGAAGACAACACCAGGCCTCTAAGATATTTTGGGATAAGGGTGGATTTTTTATGATGATTTTTGTCCTAAGAGTAAAACAACAGATGAGGACAAAATCCTGTAAAGGGTTTATAAAAAATAGGATTTTACAGCAAATGTTTGGTGATGAAGGCTTATAAATTCCTCGGGGTCCAGTTATCTATTCCAGCTAACAGAAACTGACGGAAAGGATATATATCTAATCACTTACGCCTTCACTAATCTTTAAAGCTTTAGCTGTTTGAGGAAACTGAGTCATATAAAAAACTGATATTTTGTAAAAGTATGCTATGAAAGGCTCAGGAAATGTGGTTCCCAGCCTCTCTATTGACTATATTTGTGGGTTAAAGTTTGTTTGGCTAAAGAATCTTCAATTCAAAATTATAAATTTTAAGGCTCAAATTTAACAAGAATAAAATTATAAAATCCTAATCTTACTAACTTGTTATAAACTGTTAAGGGTAGTTAAGACATGGAAGCTAATAGTCAGCCAGCCACCTTATAATTGACTAAGTTTTTTTAATGTACTCAGAACTATGTTTCTAGTCATGCTAAGTACAAATGTAATTCATTTACAGGGATAAGCTTTAGAGGGAGGGAGAGACCAACAAGGTTAAGCATAAAGCAAGTAGCTAAAAATAAACTTAAAAGTTTGTTTAATATAAAACAATATTCAAGTTCAGGTCTGGTAAGCAAATACTTTCCAGGCATGGTGGGACATGCCTTTATTCCCAGCACTCAGTAGGCAGAGGTAGGCAGATCTGTGAGTTCAAGGCCAGCTTGGTCTCTGTAGTGAATTCCAGGACAACCAGGAATGTAGAGAGACCTGGTGTCAAGAGAGAGACAGAGAGAAAACTTAAGAGACTATAATGTGGTTATATCCCCTCAGAGATCTGTTGAATATGGTATTTAAGGTGTTTAATGAAAGGGAGAAGCAGGAAAGAGTGAAAAAGGCCGCCCATGATAGACAGAAATACCAGCTTCTGGCGGCATTCCTGTGGCCATCTCAAGAGGTGATGGGGCACCAACAGACCTGAAGCCTTCTTCAAGTTTGGCAACACTGGTCACTGGACGAAGAATTGCACTTCACCTCACCCACATCAGGACCCTGCCCGAAGCATGGACTGACTGCTTCTCTCTGCCTTGCCAAGGTGAGCCGGTCCCCAGATTCCTCCTCCACAGCACAATCTTCCTGATCTTCTGGGTCTGGCAGCCAAAGACTGATGCTGCCCTGGAAACCTCAGCCTCCAGCAACCAAGAGGAGATGAAGTCTCTGTTGCTTTTTAGTAGATTCTGGGGCTATACTTCCTGCTCATCTGGTAAAAGTTATCCTTTTCTGACCTCTGATGGGTGTTGATGGCCAGTTCCACCCTCCTAGGGCTACAGGTGCTCTACTCTGTTCCCCCAGGGCCACCTAACGACTCACTCCTTCATCAAGCCTGGTTGCCCAACCCCATGTTTAACATTGATTTCATGGCTAAATCACACTTTGTCTTTCCTTTTCATCCAGCTCCTTCTGGAATTTTCTTTCTTTCCAGCTCCCGAAGAGCCTTCTTGTTCACCAGCTGACACTAACGCTTCACCCTGTTCTCTTCCAGACTCCCTCACTGACTCAAAAGTATGGGGCACCTCCTCTCTTCTGTGGCTTCCTATCATCCCCCCCCCCAATTAAGATCTTATTCCAAGACCCTACCTACCCATCACTCTTTATACAATATCCCTTTAAAACAGACAAGATCTAATAAAGGTATCTGCTGTAGAATATTATCTTAAGATGTATTACACTAAAAAAAAGATGTGTTGTGTTTGTTTATGCTGTGGAATGTTTGCTTAATGTGTTGAATTCCTTTATGTTGCATTTGCTTAACTCTGTGAAGCTGTGTCCTATATTTTGCAGGCAACAGGAAGTGATCTGAGTGTCACACTGAACAAAGCTTGAGCAAAAGAGACCTCAAAGTCCTCCCACAGTAACACATTTCCTCTAACAAGGTCACACCTCCTAATAGTGCCACTCCCTTTAGGAGCTATTTTCATTTCAAGCCACCACAGTTACGCAGCATGCTGTCAGCATTTTAAACAAGGCATATTTTTTGTCAAGAGGACTAAAATGCATATGGAGCATATCAAGCACCAAAAACCCAAGACTGCTCCCTGAGTCGAGATGGAGAACAATAAGAAAAAGAAAGGGACCTGAGAGAAAGGTCTCTGGTTATACTGAGAACCAGTCTGCTCTAGCTAGAGATTCCCACTTGAGGAGAACCAATAGAAAACAGCCTGAGTTGTGAACTTATGGCATTATATATGTTAAAATAATAAAAGACCTCTGAGTTGAAAAAAGTTAGCAAGAAAAAGATGCAATCATTTAGGGACTGAGGACCTGGGTTTGATTCCTAATACCCATGTCTGGTGGCTCACAACAGCCTGTAACTCCAGCTCTAGGGGGTCTGACATCATCTGGCCTCCATGCCACATACGTTCATATGCACATACCCTCAAACATACACATAATCTTAAAAAATAAATGTTTTGAACAGACTGATAAATACAAGCATCTAAAATCCAATAGGTGTAAAAGTAAGGAACTATATCTAGGATCAGATTCTCAGTAGCAGCTAAAGAAACTGATCTTTCCCACAGCTGAAATGAACAGAGGTGCAGGGTTTTAGCTGATTACTGTATGCCCCAGCCGTGGGAGGCATTTGGCATACAGGACTGTATTTAGTATACAAATTGTGTCTCTTGCACTGGTTTTTGTTTTGGGATGCAGTCTCACTACATAGCCCTGGAGGGCCTAGAACTCATTATGTAGACCAGGCTGGCCCCCAACTCACAGAGATCCCCTGCCTCTACTTCTTGAGTGCTGAGATTAAAGCCTGTGCCATCACATCCAGCCTAGTCACCATTTTTTTTTTTATTGAACCAGTACATATTTAGTCCTTATTTAGCATGTGTCGGGCATTGTGTTAGTCATGAGACAGAATTCCTGCCCTCACACAGCCTGTGCTTAGTGAGAGACAAAAACAACCACAGGGTAAAGTGGGGCTTGTAGATGGACTTTTCACTCCTTCAGGCCAGTTCCCAAATAACCACACAGAGACTTATTATTAATTATAAATGTTCAGCCAATAGCTCAGGCTTGTTACCAGCTAACTTTTACATTTTAAATTAGCCCATGGTGCTTATCGACCCTCTACCACATGACTTGGAACCTTTTCTCAGTATAGCAAGTTCATCTCCTGCTTCCTCTGCATCTCCTTATGATCCTGAGAAACTCCTCTCCCTTCTTATTCCCAGCATCCTCTTAGTCTGGTTCTCCCACCTAACCTTATCCTGCCTAGCTGTAGGCTAGTCTGCTTCTTTATTAAACTGATCACAATGACATATATTCACACAGTGTAAAGGAATATTCCACAGGGGCTGGAGATACAGCTCAGCAATTAAGAGCGTATACTGCTCTTAATTTGGTTCAGTTTGGTTCCCAGCATCCATGTTCTGTAACTCACAATCCCCTTTAGCTCCCACTCTGGGGAATGTTATGTCCTCTTCTGACACACATTCACATGCACGTTCCCCACACAGATGCATACACACATACATACACAAAGAATTTTAAAATGTTAGGGGAAGAGGAGAAACGTAAAAACTGAATCCTCATGCAGGGGTCTATAAAAACCTAGCTACAGGGGGTATTGAAGATGCCCCTTTGCATGAGGTAGGTAGGCCTCTCTGAGGAAATGACATTTCAGCTGAGGCCAGACAAACGAGCAGGAAATGTGGGAAGCAGCACATGCCAAGTTTGGTACAAACTCGGAAAAAGATTACTTATCTGGGCAGTAGTGGCACATGCCTTAATGTCAGCACTTGGGAGGCAGAGGCAGGCAGATCTTTGTGAGTTTGAGGTCAGCCTGGTCTACAAGGTGAGTTCCAGGACAGCCAGGGCCACAGAGAAACCCTGTCTTAAAAAGAGAGACAAACAGACAGATTGCTTAAGGGTTGCCCTCTTACTGTCTGCAGACAAGAAGATGGATGAAACTGGACTTAGGTAGCTCAGAGACCTGCGGACAGTAAAGCTGGCCCGTTAGGCCACTCTCCCTTCTCCAAGAGTTCCCTAGTAATGGGAGTTCTGACCTGACCCAGCATTAAAAACTAAGCTGCATTTTATATACTCTCTTGTACTTGAACTTGGGCATGGGCCTAAGATGTCCTGAGTAGAATGCTAACAAGAAACCCAGTCCCTTTCCATCCGGGACCTTGGCAGTGACCTAGCTTGGACTGGAGAACCCCATGGAGAAGCAGAGCCCCAGCTGGAAGGGGCCTGGTCCACATAATGACAGCGAAGAACAGGGCCACGTGCTAACCTCAGTCACCATGAGCAGTTATGTTCTTTAAAAGACTGAGTTACTGTCTTATCTCTTACCTAATCTAACTGATGTTTTAAAAAAGTAACAGGAAGAGAGCTAGTGTCACCAAACACTCTACATTTAGGACATTACACTCAGTCCAAAGAGTCATTTGCCTTATGAGACACTGACATGCAATTTGAAGTGTGCCCAGAGAAACATAACAATGAAACTTCGGAATTTGAAAGCTGAGTCTGTTAAAACCTGCTAAAAGATGGTCATTTAGTCTGAAAATGAGATGACTTAAGGGTTTCCCTGTTACTGTCTTCAAACAGGATGAGTGAGACTGAACTCAGGTCACTCAGGGACCCGTGAACAGTTAGGATTTATGATGAAGTAGATTCTACTCAGTGTAGAGTTGAGGTTTCTGTTGTGAGGACTGACTTTAAAAAGCCCAAAGGTTAGGCCGGTGAAATGGCTCAATGAGTAAAGATGCTTGCTGCCAAACTTGAGGACCTGGGTTCAATCCCCTTAGTGGTGGTAAGCACTGGCTCCTTCCTGTGTGCTATCCTCTGACCTCCGTAGGAGCACCATGGCAAGTGCATGCATATACATGTGGGTATATGTGCACATGCACTGTGAGCACACACTTTATGTAATAAAATAAATTTAAGCCCAGGGGACTGGAGAGATGGCTCAGCAGTTAAGAACACTGGCTGCTCTTCCAGAGGACCTAGGTTCAATTCTCAGCTCCTACATGGCAGCTCACAACTGTCTGTAACTCCAGTTCCAGGGAATATAACACTCTCACATGGACATACACGCAGGCAAAACACCAGTGCACATAAAAAATAAGAATAAATAAACCACTAAAAAAATTTTTTTTCAATAAATAAACTAGGCAGTGGTGGCCATGCCTTTAATACCAGCACTTGGGAGGCAGAGGCAGGCAGATCTCTGAGTTCAAGGTCAGCCTGGTCTACAAGAGCTAGGTCCAGGATAGGCTCCAAAGCTACAGAGAAACCCTATCTTGAAAAACCAATAAATAAATAAATACCTGCTGCTTTTGGAGACGACCCAGGTTCCATTCTCAGCACCCATATGGAAGTTCACGTGTGCCTGTAACTGCAGTTCCAAGGGATTTGACACCGTCTTCTGGCCTCTGTGAGCACTAGGCATGCACACAGTACACATACCTACATGCAGGCTCATATGCAAAAATTTTTTCTAAGTCTGGTTTGCTCTGAGTACCAGAAGTTTCTCCTACTATCACATCTAGAAACACCGCTCCCTCCTCCCGGCCCATAACTTTAGAGCCATAAGGATAATCCCAGCATCCTTGAGCTCCCAGTGGATTCTGGGGTTGAATTAGCAGAAATAATGCAAGTCGAAGTCAGGTGGGTTTGAGTGGAATTTTGAGGCAGGAATCATGGAGAAAGTTGAGAAATTCATCCTGTCAGATGGAAGGTCATGGCTCTGGTTCTTTACATTCTGTGTTCAGCATTTAGGTCCTTAGTGTTAGTATCCTCAGGATTCGTCCTCTGCTGCAGCTGCTAAGAGCACCTCCTCTGCATATTCCCTACAATCCCTTTCGAAAGGTGGGCCCACTCCTCTCTCTCTCTCTCTCTCTCTCTCTCTCTCTCTCTTGCTCTCTCTCTCTCCCTCCCTCCCTCCCTCTCTCCCTCTCTCTCTCTCTCCCTCCCACCATTCTTGTCCTCAGGTACCAGGCTCTGCTCTCCTTTCTGCCCCTTCTCTCTCCTCTTCCAATAAACCTCCCATGTTGGTGGCATGATTCTCTTCCTGGTGATTTTTAAATTATAGCATCAATGTTATACTCAGCAAGCCTTCCCAGCACCCATGAGACTCAGCAAGCCTTCCCAGCACCCATGAGACTCAGCAAGCCTTCCCAGCACCCATGAGACTCAGCAAGCCTTCCCAGCACCCATGAGACTCAGCAAGCCTTCCTAGCACCCATGAGACTCAGCAAGCCTTCCCAGCATCCATGAGACTCTGTTGTGATTGGAGCAGCGGGCTGCGTCCCCAGCACCTGGCCTCCCGCATGGCTAGCTTTACCCGAAATAATTACACAGAAACTGTATTCTTTTAAACACTGCCTGGCCCATTAGTTCCAGCCTCTTATTGGCTAGCTCTTACATATCAATCTAACCCATTTCTAATATTCCCTGGTGTCTTACCAGGGAAGATCTTAACCTGCGTCTGTGTCCGGTAGGAGAATCATGGCGACTCCTTGACTCAGCTTCTTTCTCCCAGCATTCTGTTCTGTTTACTCCACCTATCTAATTTTATGTCCTATTAAAGGGCCAAGGCAGTCTCTTTATTTAACCAATGAAATTAACACAAAACAGAAGACTCTCCCCCATCATTTCCCCTTTTTCTGTTTAAACAAAAAAGAAAGGCTTTCACTTTAACATAGTAAGATTACATATAACAAAACAGATATCAAGCAATAATTACAGTTACAATATTTATATCTACTTTATCTTTTATCATAACCAAGGAAAACTATAACTATAACTAACCATTCTTCAACTCCATCAAAGATTCCAAAAGGATATAATATTACCTAAGCAAACAAGAAATCCAAAGCTCTAGAAATGACAGAGACATCTCGCTGCCTGTACAGTTACCCAAAGGTCCTCTGTACCGTTGGGGCATCCATCTTCAGCCTTCAGGCCCATAGTATTCAGAAGACATTTCCATGAAGCAGGAAATTTTAAAGACAGTTTAGTCACTATCTGATGTGTCCTGCAGAATGTCTCGCAGACTCTTTCATGAGTCATGAAACCCAAAAGACCATCTCACCTTTAGGCAAGTTCAGCAGTCCTCTCTGTGTGGGTTCTCTGTGTCCATTTTATGCATCAGTCCAGGCAAGAGCAGTTTCTTGCCCAAATGGCTATCAAACTCCATAAGGATCCTCTTCGATGCCCATCTTCCTCTTGAAGTAGATTGGTGCCGCCAGGAGCAGACATGTCTCATTGTCATGAAAAGTCCTAAGTTATTAAAATATTTTAAATGCCATATTTTGCAGCCTTTGAGAGATATGAAGAATGCCTATCTGAAATATATCTCTATATATCTAGAAAATCTAAGTAACATGACTACAAACTTGACTATTATTTATGATTATCCATCAACAACCTATGTTTCTTAATTATACATTACATTTTAAAAATGAACTACATAATCACAATACCTTAATCAAGATCAGAAATACATATACATATAACAAAATTGACCTTAAAATCCATACCAATGCAAATTATTCATACCTGTATCATTTCCCCCTTTAAATGTAAAAGAACATTTATAAACAATATTTTGGGAACATGGGCGCAGTTTTTTCTCTCCAAACTGCTTCCTGCTGAATGGGGGCGCTGTTAATTAGGTCGTTCATGGTATAACCTGTGTGCTAGTTTCATCTCAGTTGGCAGTTGAGCAAAGCAATTTTTTGAGGGTGTTCACAACAACCTTTCAGGAGGGCGTGGTCTATCATACCATATTGGGATAGACACAATCCACAGTGTCTCATCCTCTGTGAAAACAAAAGAAGAAACTCTTTTCCAAAGCATCATGTTGCCGAATCAGGAAATCTCTCTACAGCACACCATCAACAAACAGCAAAAATCTGTGTTAAACTCTCTCTCCCTTATTTTTAAGCCTTTTAAGGTTTTTAAGTGGATTTAGTCCATCACGTCTGGGCGCCACTCTGTAGTAATAGGAGCACCGGGCTGCTTCCCGCCACCCGGCTAGCTTTATACCTGAAATAATTACATGGAAACTGTATTCTTTTAAACACTGCCTGGCCCATTAGTTCCAGCCTCTTATTGGCTAGCTCTTACATATCAATCTAACCCATTTCTAATATTCCCTGGTGTCTTACCAGAGAAGATCTTAACCTGCGTCTGTGTCTGGTAAGAGAATCATGGTGACTCCTTGACTCAGCTTCTTTCTCCCAGCATTCTGTTCTGTTTACTCCACCTACCTAATTTTATGTCCAATTAAAGGGCCAAGGCAGTCTCTTTATTTAACCAATGAAATTAACACAAAACAGAAAACTCTCCCCCATCAAGACTGAGCAAGCCTTCCCAGCACCCTGAGGTGCACAAGGACCCAGGAACTTGGTCCACTTACGACATCCTCACTTCTCTAACAGATCACTGGGCCCCTCCATCCAATACCTATATGATTGGTGAGCCCCCTCTTCTCAACCTCTGGCCATTTCCCATGAGTGAGGACACATCTCTCAAGTGTGGTTTCTCGCCTTTTGGCCTGTCAAGTCCTGGTACCGGGCAACCATGGCTCTCTTGGTCTTGGAGTTCTTGGCCCCTGTTCTTTGCATGATGATGCATGGGACAGCCTGTGCCTACTTAATCCGACCCTCTCTGAATTCCTGGGACACTAGGAATTGCAGACTCTTGGATCTTCTCTGCCTCACTCATGAGAACTGTGTCCACTTTTGCAGTTAGGCCTGGTCTCAATACCCCTTAGATATCAATCCAAATGGCTGCTTCCAAGCACTCTATATCCCAGTGCTTTGCAGGGCCTTTGGAGCATTCTGCCAGCGATCCAATAGAGGGAAGGAGGTGTTACCCTTCACTCTTCTGCTTTCCCCCTCCCCCAATAAGCCTCTTACACTAATTCTGTTGTGTGCAGCATGCTTGGTTAGTAGCAGGGCTCATCAAAAGGCAACCACTTCACCCTGGGATCTTACCCACCTGCTCCACCCTCAACAGATCAGCCCTTTTCCACCTGCAACAAATTTGCTTTCTCCTTTGCTGATAGGGCTTGGCCTGCTATCCAATACCGACATTGAGTCTCTGGGCGCGGTTACCCGCCTCTGACCATTCTCCTGGATGTGAGGCTCCCTTTCCTGAGCACAGTTCTTTCCTTGATTTCTGGCTTTTCTCAAAGTCCGGGTACTGTGCCTCTCAGGCTCAGAGCCCTGGGCCCCTGTTCTTGCGTGATGACGAACTGAAACAGCTTGTGCCCACTCAGTCTGATCCTCCCTTGGACACCAGTGCGTTCAGCCCTTTGGATCTTTCTCTACCTCACTCGCTGTGCCCACTCAATCTTCCTCTGCCTCATCCCTGGGAGCTGTGTCATGCACCTCCTTGTTCCCAGTGGGATGTCTTTTGGAGACCCACTGAACACTCCTTTAGATCAAATCTGGCCTCAGTATTCCTTGAACTGAGGGAACTGAGAAAGAATTCTTTCACTTCACTTTCTTTCATTTTCATTGCTCCAAAACCGGCTTGTGTCTGTCTGTTCTGCCTCTCTGAATGTTCTGTCTAGGTTTGCTGCAGCATGGGAGTCAGAGATGAGGCAATGCTCAGGAAAGAGAACAACTGCTTCGAGACAGGGTTTCTCTGTAGTTTTGGAACTTGTCCTGAAACTAGCTCTGTAGACCAGGCTGGCCTCAAACTCACAGAGATCCACCTGCCTCTGCCTCCCAAGGGCTGGGATTAAAGGCATGCACCACCACCACCCAGCAACAACTGATCCTTAAAAAAATACCCTTGTTAAACAGATTCAACGCAATGCCCATCAAAATCCCAGCAAAATTCTTCAAAGACCTCGAAAGAATGGTACTCAACTTCATATGGAAAAGCAAAAAACCCAGGATAGCCAAACAGTCCTCTACAATAAAAGAACTTCTGGAGATATCACAATCCCTGACTTCAAACTCTACTATAGAGCTACAGTACTGAAAACAGCCTGGTATTGGCATAAGAACAGACAGGAGGACCAATGGAACCAAATAGAAGAGCCAGATATCAATCCACACATCTTCGAACATCTGATCTTTGACAAGGAAGCAAAAAATATCAAATGGAAAAAAGAAAGCATATTTAACAAGTGGTGCTGGCATAACTGGATATCAGCATGTAGAAAAATGAAAATAGATCCATATCTATCACTGTGCACAAAACTCAAATCAAAATAAAGCCAACCACACTGAACCTTATAGAAGAGAAAGTGGGAAGTACACATGTCCAGGAGGTGAGAACCAACAGCACCCCAGAGGTAACCACCTCCCCCAGATTCAGAAAAGAGACTCACAGAACAGATTCTCATGTAACTCTTTACCATTCCTTTATTTAATGGGTACTAACTCTACAATGACTGCCCTCAGTAATCAACCTTCTGTGTCTCCTGGTAAACTGGCTAGAGAGTGTCCAGGTGATGCTATGGTGATGGGAAAAGATATTAAGACTCCAAAAGGTCATAGTCTCAACATTAATCAATGGAATTCTGATGGGCTATTAATCTGGCAGCGTACTACCTCTCTGTGAGTATACTACCATTTCTGCAATGTGGATTTCGGTACAGATTACAAACAGCAAATACCCTTGTTAAACAGATTCAACGCAATGCCCATCTTTTCACAAACTCAAAGAGTTCTTGTGAACTCCAGGGAGTCGACTTGGATCCACCTCCAACAGCATTTTGCCAGCTCCAAAGCAGGGCCTGCCAGTTTCACAGAGCCTGGACAGTGAAGTGAAATATCCAGCTACCCCAGGACATGGTCAGTACCACAGTTTTCTCAGATCCCCCAAGATTCCGACACCCTCCAGGTCAGCAGGAAGTAGTCTTGAGTACATGGCGTCATCATTTCCGCCTCACCTGCTACCCTTTTAAACTCCTCACCTTTTTACAATAAATAAAAAGGGAGGAGTGTTAGCATTCAGGCATCTGTACTGGCCTGCCCTTGGGGTCCTGACAAGAGTGATAGCATTCAGGCATCTGTACTGGCCTGCCCTTGGGGCCCTGACAAGGTACATCCTCAGCTGCAGCCACTAAGAGCACCACCTGTGCACATTCGTTATGTTCCCTTTTGTTTTGCTTTGTTTTGGTTTGGGTTTTTTGTCTTTTCAAGACAGGGTTTCTCTGTGTAGCTTTGGAGCTATAGACCATGCTGGCCTCAAACTCACAGAACCTGCCTCTGCCTCCCAAGTGCTGGGATTAAAGGCAAGTGCCCCCACTGCCCGACAACTACATTCCTTTTTAAAAGGTGGGCCTTGCCCACCTCCAATCCCATCCGTCCCTCCCTTCCCCCCTCTCTCATTCTCTTCCTCCACTCTTGTCCCCAGGTTCTAGTCTCTGCCCCCTTTTCTGCGCCTTTTCTCTCCTCTTCCGATAAACCTCCCATGTGAGCCTGTTGGGTGGTGTGACTCCTTCCCACAGATTTTAAATAAATTATAACACTTAGGCAGAACAAGTAGCAACTCAATAAAAACAAAACGTTTTAAAAATTGATTTTTCTTTGTTCTTATGATAATACAAATGTGTATGGGCTATTACTTTTCTAAGCTTATCTTCTAAGATGAATGACTTTCTAAGGACTCCAAGTGCCGCACACTCTGGCCACAGCGAGGCCTGTCACACGGCTGAACTGCCACAGCAGGGCTAACTGTCCAGTCTCAGCTCAGATAAGAAGGCTCACAAGAGGAGAAGTAAACCCTTCAAGGTCACACTGAGTCCAGGCCAGGGCAGCTCCAGAGTGAGGCCTCCCACCACTCAGGTCTGAGAACTGTCCTGAGACCATACTCAGGGTGCCTCCGACCAGATACATCCCCACCAGAAAAAACTGCAGCTGGGCATGTGGCTCAAGCCCATTCCTGGTGGCAGGACACAGAGAGGTAGGTGGATCTCTGTAGGTGCAAAGCCAGCCTGATATTTAGCAAGTCGGCCAGGCTACAGAGTGAGGCACTATCTCAAAAACAAAAACAAACAAACAACCTAAATATGAACATTCTTTCCAGAGCTGGAAATTAACCTAGACATTTAGGATGATTTTACAAACAAAGAAAGTGGCGTCTAATGGGGTCATGTGGGCAGGTCCTGGGGCTCCTGGGCACTAAGTTTTATCATCTTATCTGCCCATAAAATCATAGGCTCAGGAAGATCCCGTGTGGTGACCTGGAATCAGGCCCCCGCCATGAGTTCTGCTGTCTGGAAATATAAAGGCTCACAGTGTATTGGCTTTGGCCACTGAAGAGAGAACACTTGGCTGAAGGGGGTGGGGAGAAGTGTGTGGAGCCTTGTACTTACAAAGTCAAGAAGGGAGAACATGTGTTTCCCATTTGTCTTGGGATGGGAAAGAAAAACTTTTCCTTTCACTTAATCTTGGTTCAAACAAATAGAGAGACTGCCCTTTTTGTAAACCCTCCGAACGTCAGCCATTGTTCACCAGCTCGGCTGGGCTCCGCTGGCATCGGTTTACCAAGCCAGGACACGGCCGCCTTCCTCACATAATCCCCTCAATTAGAAGGCACTTCAGCCTGAAGAGGGGCGACTGAGCTAATACACATTTCCTATGAATTGGACAAGAGTCAGCCGGAGGAGTCAGGTTTCCAAATCTATCGCCTCTGATTTCAGCCAGAGCCCGAGGCAACACAGCTCCAGTCATGACTCAGGATTCTGTGAGTGAAAGCAAGCACGTCAAGTGATGTAAGAAAATTTCCCCGTTCTCTAGCCCCTGGCCACCTCCTCCCCGGGGAATTCAGCCGAGAGCCTTGGGTGTTCTGACGTGGGGGAGCATCATGCCCCCGGGTGCCCAGTTGTCCAGTATGCCTATCGGCTTACAGTGACCAGGGGTCTGGGCTTGACAAAGAAAGTCCTCAGTGAGGACTGCTTTCCTGTTGGTCCGTGAGCTCATATAATTGCATTGTGGTGTGTGTGAGAATCTCATAAAATAAACAAAGAAACAAGGGGCTGCAGTGGTCTGGGCTAAAGTCAAGGAGGGAGGCGTGTGATTTAGGCCCACCTTTGAAGTCACTTTGTTTGTAAAAAGTCTACCCTGCTCTCTTAAGGAAGCTGCCCTGGAATGAGGTTCCTGCGCATGTGGGGTTTAGGGCTATTGTCTTTGGCTCCGACGTTCACCTCAAGTCCTAGCTAGGACATGTTTAAATCCCATAACAACAGCCTGACATGAAATTGCTCACCCTCTCATTGCATCAGGGGACTTTTACTCGGGCAGATTTTGAATGCCTCATTGTTTAATAGGACAGGAAGTTTATTTTCTATGTAAATGAGGACTCTTCTCTCCCCCCCCCCCCCCGCCCCCACACCCTTTAGCTGCTTGGCGGACTGGTGTCTGGTTATCTCCAGTCTAGCTCCTTCTTCTCTCGGTTTCTTTCTGACTAAGGCTTTTTCTTAGCGCCAAAGCCTTAAGGCAGGCTTCCCCTGGTGATGGGGTAAGGGCCGCTCAGGGACAAGACGTGGTCACATCTCCTTACAGGACCCGGACTCTCTCAGCTGGGTGTCATGGCACACACCTGTTAGCCCAGCACTTGGGAGAGAGAGGCAGGTTAGTTTCTAGGCTGGCAAGAGCTACATAGGAGTGGAGGGTGGGGTACCTCTAAAGTTCTTCATTTTAATCTGAATTGAAATTAATACACACTCACACACACACACCCATCCCCGAACCTGGAGATGCCCTTTCTTCCTTGAGAATTATTCAATAATGCCCAGCTCACACTCACATATCAGGCTAAGGCCTCTAAAAAAGGTGCCAAACAAGCAACAGGTGTAAGCCTACTGCAGAACCATGATAATACCGCTATAGAGCAAATGTCTGAGAAGAGAAATTTCTAGAAAAGAAAACCTCATGGCTCCCCATCTCCACACCATACAGACAAACGTTTCAAAAGGTATCAGTACAGTGATCCCCCTGCCAAGAAACTGCTGAGAGAGGCCCTCAACAAGGAAAAAGTTCAAAATCTATCATGGGGCTGGATAGATAGCCCCACAGTAAAGAGCATTTGTTGCTCTTGTACAGGACCTCGTTCAATCCCAGCACCTGTATGAAGGCGCCCAACTCTCTGTTACTCCAGTTCCAGGGAACTGAACACCCTCTTCTGGCCTCCATGAGCTGCAGGCACATGCTGTACAGACCCAAATGCAGGCAAAACAACATATGCATAAAAATAATTACAAAAAATATATTCATCATTAGTAAGTGAAACCAGGGAAGAACAGCAGAGGGGATGATGGGATAGGACACCCCAGTTTATTTAGTATATTTCTCCGGGTCTTTCTTTTCTCTTTTCCAACATATCCAAAAAGAAGGAGCAATGTTTTGTTTGTTTTGTTTAAAGAAAATAGCCAACAACTGTGCATAGGCCCTAACAATTAGTCAAAAGTCATGAACACATTCCCAAGAGCCACCATGGTGCTCAGCAGCATATGTGCGAGAGGTTTGTTTCCTTAAAATCACAGTAGTGTAGGCCTGGGGTGTAGTTCCTAGCATTCAGAAAGCCTGGGTTTGATTCTGAGGACCTCACGTACTGGGAATGGTGCATTCCTGCAATCTCAGCAGAGGAGGGGGTGGTTAGATACGGGAAGGTCAGGAGTTCAAAGTCATCCTCAACTATGTAGTAAGTTTGAAGTCAGCCTGGACTACATGAGACTCTTCAAAGCATGAAATTACTACAACTGAACAAGAATTTTATGGATGTATTCATATGTGTATACATGCACCAGTGAGTGTGCTTTTTACTTGTACCGGCCCACATGCAATTAAGAGGCCAGAGATCTGCTCTCTAGCCTCCATTTTCACAAGCATGTAACCTGCAGAGCGTTAGACACAGCAGCAAACACTGAGTGTACAAGGGCCTCCTCTAAGATTCTGGTTGAGCTAAGCTGGCCTGGAGTCTGGCCCTACCCTCCATTTTAAAGTCCACTGAGTGGTTATAGTCTGTGTCCAGGTGGTTATAGTCTGTGTCCAGGTGGTTACAGTCTGTGTCCAGGTGGTTACAGTCTGTGTCCAGGTGGTTACAGTCTGTGTCCAGGTGGTTACAGTCTGTGTCCAGGTGGTTACAGTCTGTGTCCAGGTGGTTACAGTCTGTGTCCAGGTGGTTACAGTCTGTGTCCAGGTGGTTACAGTCTGTGTCCAGGTGGTTACAGTCTGTGTCCAGGTGGTTACAGTCTGTGTCTAGGTGGTTACAGTCTGTGTCCAGGTGGTTATAGTCTGTGCCCAGGTGATTACAATCTGTGTCCAGGTGGTTATAGTCTGTGTCCAGGTGGTTACAGTCTGTGTCCAGGTAGTTACAGTCTGTGTCCAGGTGGTTACAGTCTGTCTCCAGGTGGTTACTGTCCGTGTCCAGGTGGTTACAGTCCGTGTCCAGGTGGTTACAGTCCGTGTCCAGGTGGTTACAGTCCGTGTCCAGGTGGTTACAGTCCGTGTCCAGGTGGTTATAGTCTGTGTCCAGGTGGTTACAGTCTGTGTCCAGGTGGTTATAGTCCGTGTCCAGGTGGTTATAGTCTGTGTCCAGGTGGTTACAGTCTGTGTCCAGGTAGTTACAGTCTGTGTCCAGGTGGTTACAGTCTGTGTCCAGGTGGTTATAGTCTGTGTCCAGATGGTTACAGTCTGTGTCCAGGTGGTTATAGTCTGTGTCCAGGTGATTACAATCTGTGTCCAGGTGGTTATAGTCTGTGTCCAGGTGGTTACAGTCTGTGTCCAGGTGGTTACAGTCCGTGTCCAGGTGGTTACAGTCTGTCTCCAGGTGGTTACTGTCCGTGTCCAGGTGGTTACAGTCCGTGTCCAGGTGGTTACAGTCCGTGTCCAGGTGGTTACAGTCCGTGTCCAGGTGGTTACAGTCCGTGTCCAGGTGGTTACAGTCTGTGTCCAGGTGGTTACAGTCCGTGTCCAGGTGGTTACAGTCCGTATCTAGGTGGTTACAGTCTGTGTCTAGGTGGTTACAGTCTGTGTCTAGGTGGTTATAATCTGAGTCTAGGTGGTTATAATCTGTGTCCATCCAGGTGGTTATAATATGCATCCAGGTGGTTACAGTCCATGTCTAGGTGGTTACAGTCCATGTCTAGGTGGTTACAGTCTGTGTCTAGGTGGTTATAGTCTGAGTCTAGGCGGTTATAATCTGTGTCCAGGTGGTTATAATATGCATCCAGGTGGTTACAGTCTGTGTCTAGGTGGTTACAGGCCATGTCTAGGTGGTTACAGTCTGTGTCTAGGTGGTTCTAGTCTGAGTCTAGATCTCTGGCCATAACCTCTGAGTTAGGCCTATCCTATGATTTAACTACCCTTTGTCAGTCCACAAAGCTAAGCCACACATGCCAGTTCTCTCCATCATCTTTTTTTTTTGTTTATTTATTTTATGTGTGTAGTTATTTTGCCTGCATGTATGTCTGTGCACCGTGGTCATGCACTGCCCAAAGAGGCCAGATGAGAGTATTAGATCCCTTAGGACTAGAGTTATAGACAGTTGTGAGCCACTATGTTGGTGCTGGAAATTAAACCTGGGTTCTCTGGAAGAGCAACCAGTGCTCTTAACTGTTGAGCCATCTTTCCAGCCTTTCTTTCCAGAGTTGTAAGCGGGTACTAGTGTGTCGCCTTCCTGTTCCTAACCCTAGTTCTACCCTAAATATCAGCATCTGGGATGAGGCCTCTGTGTCCATACTGTGGAAAACAAACCCCCTTGATGGAGGAAGGTCATTGGCTAATAAAGGAACTGCCTTGGCCCATTTTATTGGTTGAAAGATAGGTGGGAGGAGTAGGCAGAACAGGACGCTGGGAGGAAGAGGAAGTGAAGTCAGTCTCGACAGCTCTCCTCTCGGGAGCAGACGCCTGAGAGAGACGCCATGCCCCGCTCCCGGGATGAAGCTCCGACCCGGGATGGACTAGGCTAGAATCTTCCCGGTAAGCGCACCTTGGGGGTGCTACACACAGATGATTAGAAATGGGCTAAATTAATATGTGAGAATTAGCCTAGAAGAGAATGGGCCAAGCAGTGTTTAAATGAATACAGTTTGTGTGTTGTTATTTCGGAGCATAAGCTAGCCGAGCAGGCGGCCGGGGTGCTGGGAACGCAGCCCCGCCGCCGCTCCTATTACTTCAGTTGGCACCCCACGTGATGGACTAAACCCACTTAAAAAACCTGAGAATGCTTAAAAATAAGGGAGAGAGAGTTTAACACAGATTTTTGCTGTTTGTTGGTGGCATGCTGTAGAGAGATTTCCTGATTCGGCAACAGTAGCAGAAAAAACGCTGTGTCAATTTAAAGCGCGACTTCCTGGGACTGTGCCGCCATTGCGATCTCTGTTTGGCTCCTACAGGAGACAGAACTTTTGAATAGAGCATTTGGAGTAAAGTGCTACGATTTGTTTGATGGCAACTAGACTTGCTGTGTTCTCGGGTCTGCTCTGCTTGCCAGAGGCAAGCAAGTGCCTCATCTAAGAGAGGCTTCCTGACTCAGCTTTAGCTGCAAAGCCTGCAGCTCATTAAGAGGTCCTGCCACGAAACACTTAAATGGTGTTGACGAAAAGCTGAACGCATGCTTTTCGGTATTCAGCCTTAGCAGAAAAAAAGCTGCGCCGTTTAAAAATGCCAGCTTTCTGGGCTGTCCTGCCAGGGCAAACTCTGACTCTTTTACTCAGGCGGTTCGTGCGGTTTGCAAGCACAGGCTACTGAAGCTCGCTTGCTGGCAGGGACCTTGAAATGCCATAGAGTTGGGGCAGTAAACATGGCTACAGCTAGTACCTCAGCCATGAGGCTGGAAAGCTAAGGAATGGGCTACATCTAGCCGGCAAAGCCACGCCTTTCATCCTACCCATATTGCTCAGTAATTTAAAGGCTCATGTGGTCAGAAAAAGAGAGATATACAGTAAAGAGAGATTCAAAGACAAAGAAAATTTCTAAATGGTTTACTGTGTGTTAAAAATATATGCAAGCTAAAAGTTGAAGTTCTTAAAGTAAAAAAAAAAAGGAAGAGAGTTGTTGTGTGTGGTACACACCTTTAATCCCAACACTTGGTAGGCAGAGGGAGATAGACCTCTGTGACTTCAAGGTGTGGTAGCACACGCCTTTAATCACAATGCCTGGGAGGCAGAGACAGGCAGATCTCTGAGAGTTCAAGGACAGCCTGGTCTACAGAGTTACTTCAGGTCAAAGATACAGAGAACCTATCTCAAAAAGCAAAGAGTTAAAAGTAAAAATAAACAAAATAGAGGTTAAAACAAAGCTGCACAAAGATGGAAAATACACAGAGAATTTTGATACTGTATGCTATTATGCTCTCTTTGAATTATTTGAATGCTGAGGAAGGAGCAACAGCTGCTAAAAGATATTTGTTTATAAATGCTGCTGAACTAATCCAACATAGATATTTTGATTTTGGATCTAAGGATATGATACTTTGGAAAAGAGATTCTTCTTTTGTTTTCACAGAGGATCAGACCTTGTGGATTGCATTTATCCCGATATGGTATGATGGACCACGCCCTCCTGAAAGGTTGTTGTGAACATCTTCAGAAAATTGCTTTGCTCAACTGCCAACTGAGATGAAACTAGCACACAGGTTATACCATGAAAGACCTAATTAACGACGCCCCCATTCAGCAGGAAGCAGTTTGGAGAGAAAAAAACTGCGCCCATGTTCCCAAATATGGTTTATAAATGTTCTTTTACATTTAAAGGGGGATATGATAGAGATATGAATAATTTACATTGATATGCATTTTGTTTTAGTGATTTAAATTTAAGGTCAATTTTGTTATATGTATAAGTGTTTCTGATTTTGATTAAGGTATTGTGATTGTGTAGTTCATTTAAATATGTACTGTATAATTAAGAAATATAGGTTGTTAATGGATAATCATCGATAATAATAAAGCTTGTAGTCATGTTAATTAGATTTTCTAGATATATAGAGATATATTTTAGATAGACATTCTTCATGTCTTTCAAAGATTACAGAATAGGACATTTAATGTTTTAATAACTGAGGACTTTTCATGACAATGAGACACTCTGCTCCTGGCAGCACCAATCTACTTCAAGAGGAAGATGGGCATCGAAGAGGATCCTTATGGAGTTTGATAGCCATTTGGGCAAGAAACTGCTCTTGCCTGGACTGATGCATGAACTGGACACAAAGAACCCGCAGAGAGAGGACTGCTAAACTTGCCTAAAGGTGAGATGGCCTTTCGGGGTTCCTGATTCATGAAAGAGTCTGTGAGACATTCTGCAGGACACAACAGATAGTGACTGAATTGACTTTGAATTTTCCTGCTTTATGGAAATGTCTGCTGGATACCATGGGCCTGAAGGCTGAAGATGGATGCCCCAATGGTACAGAGGAACTTTGGGTGACTGTCCAGGCAGTGAGATGTCTCTGTCATTTCTAGAGTTTTAAAAGTTGCTTTTTTCTTGTTTGCTTAGGTAGTATTGTATCTTTCTGGAGTCTTTGATGGAGTTAAGAATAGTTAGTTATAGTTATAGTTTTCCTTAGTTATGATAAAGATTATTGTAACTTTTACTTGATAACTGTTTTGTTATATGTAATTTTGCTATGTTAAAGTTAAAGCCTTTTTTTTGTTTAAACTGAAAAAGGGGGAATGATGGAGGAAGGTCATTGGCTAATAAAGGAACTGCCTTGGCCCATTTTATTGGTTGAAAGATAGGTGGGAGGAGTAGGCAGAACAGGACGCTGGGAGGAAGAGGAAGTGAAGTCAGTCTCGACAGCTCTCCTCTCGGGAGCAGACGCCTGAGAGAGACGCCATGCCCCGCTCCTGGGATGAAGCTCCGACCCGGGATGGACTAGGCTAGAATCTTCCCGGTAAGCGCACCTTGGGGTGCTACACACAGATGATTAGAAATGGGCTAAATTAATATGTGAGAATTAGCCTAGAAGAGAATGGGCCAAGCAGTGTTTAAATGAATACAGTTTGTGTGTTGTTATTTCGGAGCATAAGCTAGCCGAGCAGGCGGCCGGGGTGCTGGGAACGCAGCCCCGCCGCCGCTCCTATTACTACACCCCTATAAAATGCTTTCAGGTGTGGTAGCATTCTAGCCGCTCCTTCGTTCTCACCAAACTTCATTGCGTCTGTACCACATCTAGTCTTTCTCATGTAGCAAAGCGAGAAAAGCCAAGTTGGTTCAGTGGCATGTGACTGCTTGCTTGGCAAATCTGTGTGCTGGCTTCCTAAGAATCATTTTAGGAATCCATCTTGTAGAAATAAATATGTGTCCCTAATCTTCGAGAGTGTTCAGGGCCTAGGGTAGAGCTTTGCTTATTCTAGACATTCAGCAAACTTTTAATAAAACTGAGAATATAAAGTCTGTAAATTTGGGGTATCTCCCTGAGTTAAAATGGTTCCAGAAATTTAAATGACTGGGCTAAGAAAAAGTTGCCCTGGTGATTTGATTATGAAACTTCACTCAGGTAATATGGCAAGTGGCAGAGAAAATTTAGCTGGGGCAGTTACAGAGATAGCACTCTGAGATGTGGTCTATCAAGCACATAGGAAGGGGGTTTCTTCAACCTATATAAGCCCCAATTCTCCACATTCTCCACCACACTCAGGTCTGTTTCTGAAAGGGGATAGCACCCTCTGGGTGGGCACTGTCAGTACTTTGGCTAGCATGTTCTGATGATTTATAGAACTGGCCTCTCCCCGTTTTTCAGAATTGTTTTTGTCACTTTCTCTGGATCATTAAATATGGATTTTTTTTGTTTGTTTGGTTGGTTGATTGGTTTTTTATTTTTGTTTTTTGAGACGGCCTTTCTCAGTGTAGCCTGGAATTCACTCTGCAGACCAGACTGGCCTCAAACTCACAGACATCCTCCTGCCTCTGCCTTTTGAGTGCTGGGATTAAAGGCGTGCGCCGCCACCACCCAGCTAAATATGGATTTTTAAATCAGCAAATTCTGTGGTGGTTTTTATTGAAATTTGGAGCTGAGGACAATTTATAAATTTAATTTTCTTATTTTACAATACCCATTTTCTTTAAATCTCCTATTATTGAAAATAGTTTTTTTTCCCCCCTCTCACATAAAATATCCTGGTTACAGTGTCCCCTCCCTTCACTCTGCCTTTCATTCTTTATCAAGATCCTACAGAAGTTGGTTGCTAGGAGATTCACGGTCTCGGATGCTATTGTAGTCAGAGTACTGTGGTTATGGACTCGCTGAATGCCCCAGCTTGTTTATCTCTTGTCCATCTTACAGCCAATCATTTTTCTAGCCTTTGTGTTTACTTGGGAGCGTTTGGGTTTCATGAAATTTTTTAAGGCTGCAACCACGTGATTGCAAAGAACCAAGTTTTATGTTGATAGAAAGTCAAGGCAGGTAGTGATCCAAGTATTCATGTCCCAGGACTGCTGTAACAACGGTCCACAAACAAGGTAGTCTAAAGCACCATAAGTAGGGCAAGTGTGGTCAGACACCTGTAACCCCAGCACTCACCAGGCTAAAGCAGGAGGATTGTGGATTCAAACTCGGTGTGGGGCACAGAACTTGAGCCTATCTCAAATTCAACAAGCAAAAAAAAAAAAAGGTCCAACCAAATGTATGTTCCTTCTTGGTTCGGGAGGCCAGAAGTCAACATGCCAGCAGGCTAATTCCTCCTGAAAGCTCTGAGCGCAGGTCTACTGGGTGCCTCCCTCTGGGCTGGCAGGAGCTGCTGGTAATCCTTGGCAGTCACGCTAGTCTCTCGTGGATGTATCACTTCAGCTCTGCCTCTATCTTCACATGGCTCTTTTCCCAGGTGTCTATCTCCAAATCTCTCCCTCATAAGGCTGTCAGGCCTTGATTTTTATGGCCTCATCTTGGCTTGACTACATCTCGCAAAACTCCACTTAACAAACAAGGTCGTAGTCACAGATACCGCCAGCCATTGCTGGGACAGTGCACAACTCCATACTGACCCCCGCCACACCTGAGGAGTGCCTTCAGTCTCTCAGGAGGAACAAGGACGAGGTGCAGTTGGGTTTATTAAAAATAGAAAGGCATGTAAAGGAAGAATAAAGTGTACTCAAGAGTGAGTGTGGCTTAAGGGAGAGTCAAACCAGGTGTCGGCATTTGCCATTACAAATCAGGTGTTGGCATTTGCCATATACAAATCAGGTGTTGGCATTTGCCATAAACTCTGTTTTGGCAGCTCTCAGTACATCTCGAAAGGGTGCTAAGAAACTTTTTTTTTCCTTTTTGCTAAGTGAGATTATAGGGTGGGATTATAATCTGATAAGGTAAAACCAGAAGCCACTAGGGTTGCACAAGGGATTTAGGACGTGTCTTTTACTGTAAATGAGGCTTCTGTTGAGATTCCTAGAAAATTGTAGGTTTATGGCTGGGAAAGAAACATGGCCTGAAGCAGATGTTACTAATCGTATTGGGATTTCTGAGCCTTCGTTCACAAGAAGCTTAAAACTGGTGAGGGGCCCTTTCTCGTCCCATGTTGCCATAATTTTCTCTGTCTTTCTGTCCTTCTCAGCGCCTGGGAATTAGGATGTCAACCCATGGTGCCGGAAGGTGCACAGTCTCATGGTTTCCAGTGCTCTTATCTCTGCCCAGACTATAATCTGGGGACTGCATTTCAGTATCGAAAAATCTGCTGGTGTTCTGATGACAGACAGGGGCGACGTCATAAAGGGCCGTCTCCCTCAGGAAGTGGTTGTGAGGACTGTTTCCAGCGCAGCTGGAGGCCCCTGAGGGAGCATAGTGTCCACCGTCATGCAATCACAGGGCTTTCCTGGCACACGGAATCAGTAGCGCTCCAGGGATGGCACTCCCAGGGAAGTTGAGCTTGGCTCGAAGATCCAAAGGCTCCTTGAAATACGACTGTCTACCAAGGCCGTGTACCCAGAGCCTCAGTGAATTAGCTCATCCTTCACTCATCTGACAAATATGTACAAGAACTGCTATGTGCCAGGGAACAGGACAATGACAGACACCTAAGAGCTGCAGGCCTGCCCTTCAGGAAGCCTGCCGGTGGGCCCTGAAAGGTTTTAGGCAGATGGCTGGGCACGTGCTCCGGGATTTCAGGGTTGAAGTACAAGGTCTTTATGATCCTTAAGAAGCAATATGTAAATGAAGGAAAGGTTTGGGGTGGAGCGTGGGAGGGAGCTTTAAACACCAGATTTAAATGAATCCAAGCATGCTTTGGCAGGACGCAGGCACACTAGCAGGCTCCCTCACGCTATCACACAAACGACCCTCAGCAGAGAATTTTTATCTGCACAAGTGTCAGCATGGACTCTCCTGCTTCCAATTACAGCCTTACCCCACCCACCCTGTACTCAACAAACAAACAGCCCAAACCCGCTGCTGGGGCTGGAACCTCCTCCACGAGGATATCAAATCACTCTCCCAAATTGCAGCCGACTTAATAGCTGAAGCCCTAGGTGTTTCCCCTCGACCCAGGATACCCAGCCAGGGAAAGCAAATTGAGAAGCCTAAATCAAATGTTTTCAGCAGAACCAGGCCCTGGGGTGGGAGGGAGAGGCCTCTGCTTTCAACTCTCAGCCCATGCTGTTACTTTGTGAGCCAAGACAAAGCCAGTCCCAGGGAAGTTAATCTGCCCTGGATAGAGAAGGGCCACTCCCTGAGGTACAGAGCCAGCTGTGGGCTCAGGGCACCCAGGCCCAGTTTCCTGGGCCTGATGAAGCCACAGGGCCCAAGAGGGAGTGGCTAGTTACCGAAGAAGGGAACTGGTTGCTTGATTACTGCCTCTTGATTGATCGATCGTCTGTAGAGATAAATTAATGTGTTTTAAAAGATCTATGGAGGCCCACTGTGGTGGCATACACCATTAATCCCTGTATTTAAATGCAGAAAAAGAAGCGGGTGGATCTCTGCGTTTCAAGGCCAGCCTGGTCTAGGTAGATAGTTCCAGGATAGTCGTTGTGGTTGGGTCGGTATGGTTGGGACGGAAGACGAGGCTCACATGGTAAAGCACTTGCCCAGTATCCTCAAAGCTCTAGATGGCCCTTGCCTGTAATCCCAGCCTGTAGGAGATAGAGGCAAAAGGATCAGAAGTTCAACGTCATCATTGGCTACATAGCCAATTCAAAGCCAAGAGCCAGCCTGGGCTACACAAGACCCTGTCTCAAACAAAACAAAACTAAACCCACAGCTGGTGCTGGGAAACAGATCCCTGGTGCTCCACACCACGGAGATCTCAAAAGTCAAAGATGAATCTCTTGAGATGATAGTGTCCTGCCCGCCTTAGCCACGTTGTCCATCGTCTGCCTGCCTTCTCTCCACCCAGCGCACATGTATGTTGTCTAACCCAGATGCACGCTTTGTCACACCCATGTGTTTACACCTACACACATCCATCAGTGTGCACACATTCACCCTCATACCCCTAGGCACACGTGTACCTGCATACCCCCTGACGCAACTGTAAGGGCTCGTCCTTACATTCCCCCTGGAAACACAGTTCACCCTCACTAGTAACATCCCTTCTGGTTCCGCTATGTTAGATGTACGGTGTCGGCAGTCTCTCTGTGCTCCTTACAAGGCTATATGTAAGTGAAGGACCTGGCCCTCTCTTTAATGACAACACAGAGCCCAGGGCTTCTCACAGGACTGGGTTTCCATTTCAAGGTGACAGTTGAACTCACAGGCTGGGCACAGATCAGCAGCCTCTGGTCACAGAGCCGCTCCAGCCACCCATCGTGGAGAAAGCACATTAGCTCAATGGCCACTGTGAGTCATATGGCCTTCCGAGTCTCCATTTCTCAAGCAGAAAAAGAGGTGAGGGCACCTGTCTCATGGAGTCAGGAAGATGGGATCAGTCGATGAAGGAAGCGGCACACACCAGCAGTGCTCAGGAGAGAGCTATCACCAGAATTTCCCAGGCTCCCAGTTTGCAGAATGCTGGGCATGCTGGGATTGGGAGCTAATGAGATCAAAGCAGAAAACACTAAGGGCAGTTGTAGCTGTTCCGAGGTGCATGCTACAAGTTATCCAGACACTCCAGCCCTCTCCGTTTGCAAAGTCTGGCTAACTGAGACACTTCTGAAGACCTGAGAAAGAAACTATGTTTGATAGATTGCTAATGCCACTGGAACTGTAGGTTTTCATGTTCAAAGCTACAGAGACCACTGGGGGAAAACCGGAAAGAGAGGCAGGCTCTGGGGAAGGAGACCCATAGAGGCAAAACCTGGAAGTGCTCCCAGGGCTGCTTCCTTAACATTTGGACCGAGGCTGGTGGGTACAAAGAAGAAGAGCAGCAGCCAAACCAGCTCTTGGCTGGAGCCCTGAGAGCCGCCCGAGGGGTCTGAAGCAGACGGCCAGACGTCTTCCCTGAGTTATCGGGCTTCCTTCTGGAGCTAACTTGGTACACTGGCTGAGGCATGGAAACAATGTCTGAGTTCTCTTCCCACCAACTGCCTCTGGACCTCAGGTTCTCTGTCTGGAAGGTGACAAGTTCAGCAAAGTTAAACAAGCCCTCATCTGTAGGACAAAATTAAGGTGTCATTCTCTGAGTGTGTGACACCATGCTGCCGTCTCAGTGCTTAAAGACAACGCAGAGATGGCAATTGTCACAGCCACTTTGCCTAAGAGAATGAGAGAGGACAAGGCCTA
Organism: Microtus oregoni; assembly: GCF_018167655.1. Taxonomy (NCBI): domain Eukaryota; kingdom Metazoa; phylum Chordata; class Mammalia; order Rodentia; family Cricetidae; genus Microtus; species Microtus oregoni. The sequence goes on from NW_024543078.1 coordinate 36,354,479, forward strand.
GGTCTGGGGACAGGGTGAGAGTGTGAACCCAGAACTGGTTGTTTCTCTAGCCCAGTGCTAGCCTGCTGGGAAAGGCTACTGTCCCTTTGTGTTAGCCTCTTGAGAGTCTTCTGTAGGCAGGGAAAGAAAACCCCAGTAACATTTCACCCTCCATATCCTCTCCCGTTTCCAAGCCTTGGGCTCCCACCACGGTCCCAGTAAACCTCCTGAGACCTTCCCTGGGAAGACAACTGGAAGGCAGGGCTAAACTGGGGGCTTGGTGAGGCCATGGCGAGGCAGTGACGAAAGCCCTGTATTTCCCGCTTTGAGAAACACTTTGGCATCGGACAAGTCTGGGGAGAGGCAAGAGGAACTTGGCAGGGATCTGGTTATCAGCCATCTGGAGGAACGCTAGAAAAACCATCTGGAGTTGTGGATACTAGAAAAGCCACTGCCCTTTCCCCTCAGCCCTGTTCCCTGTCTGTGGTCACAGCCCTCTGTGCACGGGAGGCTCAGCTGCCCTACTCTGGTCTGATGGGGAAATTCAAAGAGAAATGCCATTCTGAATCCCAAAACAGGCGGGGACTTCCCACCACCATGTAATTTGGCAGGCTTTCATCCCATGGGACCAAGTGAGCTATGATTACACACCCGCCTGCCCACCCGGAAGCAGGTCTCACGTCATTGCATCAAAGGGGTGACATCCCAATCCAGGTCATCACTGCTGAGCAACTCCAGTGTGTCAGGGAAAGTGCTCATTTGCATACTCTTGCCTCATCTCCCCACTGCTATTGCTTGGGAACCTCTCCTCACAACCATCTTCGCAGGGGGCCACAAGAGCGGTAACCATCCAGGGATCTGAGGTCACAGTCACGCTTCACATGTTTCCGTCTCAAATGACACCTGAATGTCATTCATACAGAAATGACTCAGATCCAGGTTATCACCCCATGCCCGGCTCTCACTTTGAATTGGGGACCTCGACAGAGATAGCCCCACGAGTTCCACCCGCCCCCTGAATTGGCCTTGCTCACCCACGCATGAGTCAGCTGGAATTTTTGGACATTGAAGGCTCAAGTGGCTACAGTACCAGGAGCTGTCAGGAGACTGGAATGGCTGGAATGCAGCTCTGTGGGCTCCCGCCTGCACCCCCATCCCCCCAGGCCCAGAGAGGTTTGGAAGGTAAAAGTCACAATGTTTTCCGAAGGTTTGGGGATGACAGGTGCATATGAAATGAAGACAAAGACTGATTCTCCCAGGCAGCCTGCGCAGCTTCCCATCCCACCCACACAGATCCGTGTTCCAGGTCCAGATGCTTGGAGCCCTGGGCGCCAGTGACGGGCAAAGAGCCATTGATTAGACAGTCACAGCTGAAAAACACATCCCAGGCTCTTAAAAAGTGGAGCTGTTGACTCTGTGTGACTGCCACTGAGCCTTGCGACCCTCTCTGAAGCGTAGCTTTGTGCTGCCTCTCAAACACCTTAGGCACCACACATGGATCTCCAGAACCTTCTCTGCACAGGACTTTGTCCAGGCTCTGAGCAGAGTGGCGAGGGAAAAGGCGTTTGTCTTGGGGAGAGGGGGTTTCCAAAGGTACATCGGTGTACTTTTGAGGCTAGGTGACCAGCTTGGTGAAACAAACCAGGGCTGTGCTGGGGAGCTGGGGGAGGGGCTGCTCTAGAATGAGATTAAACCTGTAGGGCTACCTGCTGGCTGCAGCTGTCACCTCTCACCCACAGAGCACATCATGTGTCTGCCCGGCCATCTTAGCTGATGTCATCTCACTGCCAGGAAACGCGTCTCCCAAAGCGTGCTTCCGTGCCAGTCCCTTGGAAGACACATGTGAGGCATGACAACCCCAGACCCTGGGTGAGCGTGGGAGGATGGGGGAAGAGACCGCTGAGTATCAGGGAACCTGTGGATTTGAAGGTCCTGTGGCAACCAGGCTGTCCCCGAAGAAACTAGAGCTGGAGGTGGGAACTGTTTGAGCAGGCTGGAAACACCAGCCCACAGAAGTTGCCCTGACTACCTACCAAAATGAACAAATGCCAGAATTCACCTAAGACCTTGTTGACATGGGACACTGGAGAGAAAAATGTCTGGCCCGACCATCTGCCTCTGTCTGCAGCTCACCATCCCTGATTTTCATCTTTAAAGATGGCTGCAGTTACAGACTCTCAGAGCTGGGGGGGAGGGGGGGTTTCGCCAAAGGCTTCAACGACTTACTACCATCCTTTGTAGATAAGGACGCGTCACTCAGAGACTGTGACTCAGCTGTGGCCACACAGCCAGTGCAAGAGCCAGCTGGGACCAGATCATAGCCTCGGCCTCCCAGGCTGGAGCTTTGCAGCCCCCCCCCCCCCCCGCCACCGCTCAGAACATACCAAGTTATTACCAAAGTCATCTAATAGTGAGAGCAAGAGGCCATGGCGGTCACTGGAGTCTATCCCAAGCCATCTTCTCCACCATTGGATGTCTTATACTGTCTGTGCTCCAGGAAGACAGACATGGGCCCTCAGAATTGCCATTTGCCTTCCTTCCATGGGACCAACTGTCCCAGTTCAGCTTCGGACCCGCAGCCTTCCCAGTTCCACAAGTCCAGATCAACCCTTCCTGACCAGCATGGCCTTTCCCGGGTCCGCTTCTGAGCTCCCCTGTTGGCTGTCAACCTCCACTCAAGGCCTGGATGGCTTGCTCTCCGGAGGTGCTTTGCATCCATTCTGGTAGAGAAGAATCATTCCCACCCTCACCCCGTCCTCTCGTTCCAGAGCCTATGTCTTTCCAAAAGGAACTTAGGGTGTAGCTCAGAAAGAGTTCCCCTGTTGGCCTAGTGCCTGAGGTCCCCTCAATGGAGTCAGATGTGAACAGCTGGCCATCATGCCCTAAGGATGACCAACTGGGAAGGCGGGGCCCATGGAGCCCCTCAGCAAGGAGTTCTTACCACTGAGACAGCCCAAAGCTTGGCAGCAAGGCCCAGAGAGGAGAGAGTTCTACAGAGGTCAAGGTTGACAAGAGGAACTGGGGAGGAGGGGAGCACCAGGGGAGAAACCTCCCAGGGTCAGCTCCAGGGCAGGCCTGGTTTTAAAGTGGAAGGGCCCAGTATGAGCCCAGCTGAGAGGCATTAGTCAGCAGGAAGCTTATGAAAGGGGGAATTGTCAGGGGCCTTACTCGCTGGGCCAACTGGGTCATCCCTAGAGCCTGGGGACCCAAGCTGGAGAAGGCAAGACAACTGGTCACTACCCAGGTTGAATGGCAGGGGCCACGAGGACCAAGTGCGGGGGCCCTGTCTGGCTTCGGTCACCTGTGAGTCACAGCCCTCGGCTGAGGTTCTTTGTCCGCAGGTCACGGCACAGGGAGGCTGGAACTCTAGTGGGAAGTCTGACGGGATCCCGGACTGGATTACAGGCACCTGCCTCCATGTCAGCTCTTCAGCTGTGGCTCCCATCACAAAGCCACAAGTTCTAGCCACTCCAGGGAGTCCTCCACCTCCTCCTTGCCCTCAACGAGGCAGATTCTCAAAGGCATTCAGTGGATTGCTTTCCCCCAATCATCTTTTGCAAGAGTAATGTATTGAATATTATTCACGCTCTACAAAGAATAAAATTCAGGCACAGGTTGTTAGATTTATGAACTTGAGGGCACCAATCTAAGGCCAGACACAAAAGGACACACACTGTATGGTCCTGTTTATGTGAAGCACCCTGCATAGCCCAAGGTAGAAGGAATGAATGTTCCCTGGGACTGGGAGAATAGTACTCAGTGTTGGGTGTCAGCTGGAGAAGATGAGGAAGTCCTAGAGATGGCAGGCGGCAGTGGCTACAGAAGAGTGTGAATGAATCCAAACTGTACACTTAAAAATGACTATCACACGGATGGGGGCAGCTCGGGTGAGAAGGCACAAACATAAGCACCCACATAAAGCGTGGCATGGCAGAGCACCCCTAGAATCCCAGTGCTGGGAGTGCAGATGCAGGAGGATCCCTAAGGTTTGCTCACCAGCCAGTCTAGCTGAAAGCCTGAGAGAGTCAAAAAACTGTCTCAGAAACTAAGGTGGAGGGTTGGAGAGTTGGCTCAGCAGTTAGGAGTGCTTGCTACCTTCGTAGAGGACCCAGGTTTGATGCTGAGCACCAGTATCAGCTGGCTCACAACTGCCCATAACTCTGGTTCCAGGGGTACAATACCTGCTGGCCTCCTAGGGTATATAGAAACCCATGCAGGCACACATGTTGTGGTGGTTTGAATAGTACAGCCCATAGACTCATGTGTTTGAATGCTTGGCCTATAGGGAGTGACACTATTAGGAGGTGTGGCTTTGTTGGAGGAAGTGTGTCACTGTGAGGGTGGACTTTGAGGTCTCCTATGCTCAAAATACACCCAGTATGGACACAGTCTCCTTCTGCTGCCTGTGGATCAAGACATAGAACTCTCATCTCCTTCTGCAGCACTATGTCTGCCTGCATGCCGCAGCGTTCTGCTATAATAATAATGGGCTAAAACTCTGCAACTGTAAACTAGCCCCAATTAAATATTTGAGCTGTGGTCATGGTGTCTCTTCACAGCAATAGAAACCCCAACTAAGACAGAAGTCGGTACTAGGGACTGAGGTATTGCTGTGATAGGCCTAACTATGCTTTTGTTTGGAGGAATTTGAACTTTGGAAATTTGGCTTGGGAGAGCAGTGGGATGCTTTAAATGCTGCATAATGGGTCATACCAGTAGGAGCATGGAAGACACTGGTGCTGAGGGTGATTTTCAACTGTGGGGGCCTGGCTCAAGAGGTTTCAGAAGAGAAGAATTTTACTATGTAGCCTACAGACTGTTCTTGTGATATTTTCACAAAGAATGTGGCCGCTTATTGCCCTGTCTAAAGAGTCTGCCTGAGGCTAAAGTGAAGAGATTTGGATTAATTCCTTTGGCAGAGGAAATCCCAAACCAGCCTAGTGTTCACTCTGTTGTGTGGTTATTAGTGGTTACTCTCATGAATATCTATAATGAAAAGGAGCAAGCTAAGCAAGGAAAAATACAATATGTACAGACTGAGGAGAAAAGGGGCACCAGGAAGTAGAATGGAGCTAAGTTCAAGGAGATAAACAGATTAAGAACTGGAATAAAGGGAGTGGTGACCTCAGAGCAAGACATCACCCAGTTAAACTTCTAACTTGTGAAAATGAATTAGAGAACAGCTTAGGTCCAGGCATTATGGTATATGCCTTTAATCCCAGCATTCAGGAAACACAGGCAAGCATATCTCTGAGTTCAAGGCCAGCCTGCTCTATAGAACAAGTTCCAGGACAGCCAAGCTTAGGCAGTGAAGGAAACCATTGAAAACAAAAAAACTAGTGAAGATGTAATTGAATGAGGAGGCTGTAATGGATTAATAAAAACTGCTGCAGATCTCCCAGTAGCTGCAGTGGCAGAAACGCTGCAGGTCCCCAAGCAGCAGCAGGCAGAGGGCTATGTGGTGGCAGGCAGGGGGCAGCAGGTCCTGAAAGCAGCCAGTCCCAGGCAGGGATGGTGCACGAGACCATGCTGCAGGTCTCCAAAGGTGGCTGGTCCCAGGCAAGCCATGTGGTGCCAGTGGGCAAGAGACAGAGACATGGATAGGCACGCCATGCAGAGTGAGGTTGGATATTTATTTAGTGTGTTATGGAGGGGTAAGGAAGAAGAGGAGAAGAGCAGAGAGAGAGAGAGAAGGGAGAGGAGAGGGAGAGAAAGAGACAGAGAGAAGGGAGAGGAGAGAGAAAGAGAGAAGGGAGAGACAGAGCTGCCTTTTGGAGAGGGAGATAGAAAAGGAAGAGACTCAGGCTTCCACCAGCAGGAAGGAAGATCTGCCCACCTCAGCTGAGGGGGGAGTGGGCGTGGCTAGTCTCTTAAAGAGACAGGACAGAGCATTACAGAAGCCATGTTCCAGTCCCAACAAGCATCAGAATTTAGCAGCTTTGGCCATATGGCTCTGGCTTTAGAATCAAGCTGGGCAATAGTGGCACATGCCTTTAATCCCAGTACTTGGGAGACAGAGGCAGGCGGATCTCTGTGAGTTCGAGGCCAACCTGATCTACAAGAACTAGTTCCAGGACAGGCTCCAAAGCTACAGAGAAACCCTGTCTCGAAAAACAGAAAAATAAAAGAATCAAGTATAGAAGAAAGGGGCTATGAAATCTCACTCTATCTAAGGAAAGCTGCTGAGGCCAGGCATGTGTCAGGGGTGTCCCTGCATGGAGGCCTAGGGAGGCCATTGTGTGAATCTGTGAAGGTGAAAGATGGGTTATCTTGGAAACCCCAAGTTGTTGGAGCTGTCAGCATTGTGGGACGTCAGCCCAAGAGGGAAGTGTGTTGCAGTCAACAGAGCTGAAAGGAGTTGGAGATCTGAAGAACTCTTTGACATCAGACATGGAGATGCAGAGTTTAGAGTTTGTCCATCTGAGTTTTGGTCTTGCTTTGGTCCAATATTTCCTTACTATGCTCCCTTTCCTCTATTTTGGAATGGTAATGTTCACCTTGTGTCATCATATTCTGGAAGTATGTGATCTGCTTTTTAATTTTGATTTTACAGGGGATTACAGTTAAGATATTGCATAAATCTTAGAAGAGACTTTGAACTCTTAAACATTGTTAAGATCATGATAGACTATGGGGACTTTTATTTTTGTTTGTTTTGTTTTTCAAGACAGAGTTTCTCTGTGTAACAACTCTGGCTGTCTTGGAACTCACTTTTAGAACAGGTTGGCCTCGAACTCACGGAGATCAGCCTGCCTCTGCCTCCAGAGTATTGGAATTAAAGGCATGTGCCATCAAACCCGGCAACTATAGGGACTTTTGAAATTAGACTAAATGCATTTAGCATTATAGTATAGCTACAAACCTGTGCGGCCAGGAAGTGGGATGTGGTGTTTGAATAAGAACAGACCCCATAGACTCATGTGTGTGAATGCTTGGCACATAAGGAGTGGCACTATTAGGAGGCATGGCCTTGTTGGAGTAGGCGTGACCTTGTTTTTGTTTGGCTTAGTGCTGAGCCTTTACGCAAATGAACTCACTTCATCCTCACACCAGAGCCAAGAGGAAGGTGCACTTCTCTGTCCACAGCAAAATCCATCTCAGTCACAGACTCAGGCACTGAGCTCAGGGGAGCTCCCCAGGTCACGTGGTGGGAAGAAGGCCCAACAGGGATAGACCTGAGTTGCAGCGACGCCTGGCCCTACAGATGTGGTGCTGGAAGAGAGCTTGTGCCATCAAGCCCTTGCTTGCCTTGGCTCCCTCCAAACCCCAGAACATAGTAGGTACTCAGCAACTGCTTGTGGGGGACAGTCCTCCTCCAATCCTCTCCTCTCCCCCACAGCCCTGACAGGTAGTAAATCAGGAAACGTGGTTGCTGCTGCTACTGCTCATCTGCCTGGCAGTTGAGATAGAGTGACTTCCTTCAGGTCACATGACCCAGTGTCCTCTGAGCTGCAGTCTTGGCCGCTGGCTTACCTCCCAGTCCTTTCCAATTCTCTGAGCAAGACCTTGGCTCTGTCTGCTAAAGGACAAAGATATTAATTGGAAAGAGGGACATTTTGACTCGTTTCCAGCAATAACAATTGCAGCCATACTCATTGTGGTCTTTAATTTGTGTAATCCCACATCCTTAGCACTGATGAAGGAGTTGCTACCGTCTCTAAGGGGCCATTGCACAGAGAGGTTGCATAACTTCCTCAACATTGCACAGCGAGGGACCACAGCAGGGATTGGAGTTCCGTCAGCTTCCAGATCGTGAGTCACATGTTGCAAAAACTCTCAGCCCCTGTCGTATCCTTTGGGAGACTCAAAGAGACTCATGGTGAGCTGTGTGCTAAGGAAGGGATCTGCAGGAAGTGTCCCTCAACAGTCCCTCCTCTCCCTGAGACCCACCTGTGTGGTCCTGCACGGAGCCTTAGGACACAGCAGGAACCAAGTGGGCCCTCCCTGCCCCCAGGGAGCTACTAGATTAACTATAGAAAAGCACAGAGGTGAGGGCTGGGGAAGCTGCCCACACAGATGACATCTCAGAGACCTGAGAGCTGGTGGCACCTGGAGCAGAAATGAAGAATTTCTCAAGACCCCAGCCTGCACAGACGCTGGTCTCTATCTGGGTTCGTGGACTGCTGACTCAGCTAGAGCGATCCAGAGAGGAGTCAGGCAGTTGATGGAGGTTGAGTGGGAATGTGGACAGTGCTACCCTGCCCAGTGTCTAGGTCCTCCCATATAGATCTAGCCGTCTCACTGTTGTCCTGACAAAGGCAATAGCCCAAATCCCCATTGCCAGTGTATACTGGCCCCCCAGGCCACAGAGTCTACTCAACTGTCCCCAGCCGACCCGCCTGCAGAAAGCCTGGGGTCGCCACTGGGAAAGGGAAGGGTGTCTCTTTCCCCCATCCCCCTTTCTGCTCAGTAGGATGCACCCGATAGCCCTGGGTCTCTGGACTGCCAGGCAGTGCTGTGTGACCGACCGAATCCAAATCCACTTAAAGAGAGGTCAGAACCCAGTGACTATCATAGCCTTGTTATAACCCTAAGCAGGACTCAGGATTCCTTCTCTAGGCCCCCCTGGCATCTGCTGAGCCGTGGGCGAGCACTGGCTCCAGTGGCCATGGTATAGGACCTGCTCCCACTCTTAAAGGACTTGTGATCTAGCAAGGGAAGCAGGTGCTTAGTGACTGTCGCAACCAAGGAAAAAGAGAAAGTCTGATGGGCAGGTGCCACAGGAGATGACCTGGAGTGGCCCCCAAAGCCTCTCCAGGAGCTGAAGTGGAACTGGGGGGCCGGGGTGACGCAACACTCCTCAGAAGGTTTCAGACGTACCTCACTGTAGCCAATGGGGCCAAGGCTGTGCAAACTAGTGATTGTCATACTCAAAGGCTAACGTGGCTGCGTGTCCAAAGGGTGGGAGACCCATCAGTGAGAGGAAGTTTAGCGCATGGCGCACTCACTGCATGAACCAGGGGACGGATTCTCCCAACAGCACATCTGTGAAGTTTTTCCCAATTATAAATATCTATGTTGTTGTTGCTGCTGTTTTTTCAAGACAGGGTTTCTTTGTGCAGTCCTGGCTGTCTTAGAACTAGCTCTGTAGATCAGGCTGGCCTCCAGCTCACAGAGATCTGCCTGCCTCTGTCTCCTAAGTGCTAGGATTAAGGGCATGCGCCATCACCACCCGGCTAAAAGTGGTATTTCTGAGACAGGGTCTCCCTGTGATGCCCAAGCTGGCCACGTAGCGGCCTGAACGACAGGAACTTCAAGCGTACAGCAATGAGCTTGATGTGCTCAGATTATGCACAATTTGGGAAAGGCGGGGTGTATGCATGCGCGCCTGTGCATACCCCGCCCTAGTTCAGCAGACAGGAGAGCTGAAATCACTTGATAGCTCACCCTTCCAAGCTGATGTGTTATTCATTCTCTGATAAGGCTTATTTTGAGTGCTGTAGAAAGGAGGGGGCAGGGTGCTCTGGGACCAGGATGACCCTGTGGACAAAGTGGAATTTGGACTTGGCCTTAAAAGAAGGGACGGGTTTGGAAAGGCCACAAAGAAGACAAATTCCAGGCCGGGGAGCATCCCATGGAGGCAAAAGGGCTGGGAAGTGATGTGACCGTCTGTGGCGCCTTTGCCACAAGCCATCTGCTGTTATGTGTAACATGTGTTATATCAGCAACTCATGGGTGGGGACCAAAGCCCCTCAACTGAGGATGGAGGTCTGGGACCCATATCTATTGGCTGTAATAGGACTGTTTAGGACCAGGCCAATTCATGCCCAAGTGCGGGAGGGGAGGGGACCTTGGATGGGATCTGGGCCCTCAGATGCCTGTCTCGAAGGAGGAGCTAGGACTTGGGGCAGGGTGAAGGAGTGGCACCAGGGACCCTCTGCCTGCTCAACCCTGTGCTCCATAGGGCATTATCAGCAGCCTGCAGGGCCTGGCAATCACACTGTCTATCTGAAGCCAGGCTTCTGTGAACACGGCCAGGCACCCTGTCACAAGCCAGAGATAAGGCAGCCCCGGTCATGGGGCTCTGACTGTTGCTGACCAAATGAAGCCACAAGGACAATGGCCAGTTTGAAGGGCGGCCTCCCTGGAACCTTCCGGCCCCTGCAGGGCCACTCTGGGTCCAAAGGAACATGAAAAGCAGCAGCATGGATTCTAAAAGCTCCTGGCATTCGTGCAGGGCCTTTGGCAGGGCCTCCTGGGCCCGGTTCTCGTCCACGGCTCTTGGACGTGGGCCTCTTGGAACCTTAGTTTCCACAGCCATGAAAAAGCAACCGTAACACCATTGCTCTTCCAACTGTGTCCGGCTAGCCCGGTGCCATCTTCTCTTCCCCCACCTCCTAGTGCTTCTCTCTTTCTCTGGCAAGTAGTTTCTCCACACTGCCAGACACCCAGGGCCTCGCCAGGCCAGGAGCTGAGTCAGAGCTCAGTCTACTGAGTGGCTGCTGGCTGTAGGCGCCCACATAACCAAAGGACTCTCTTCCAACTCCTACCTGGCAGCCGGCGGTTCCCAGACCCAGCGTCCCAGAATGAGAGGGAGGGAGGGAGGGAGGGAGGGGAGTTCCGACAGGAAGGCTCCGATTTTGCCAGCTTAGGCTTTTGTACTCTGGAATGCCAGGCCAGGCCAGTCTACTCTGCCAGTGAGAGAACTGGCCTCCAACAATAATGTTTTCCTCAACTTTTTTCTACAAAGCGTCAACTGCTTTCTAATTCAAACCATCAGGAGGAGGCATCCCTGGACTGAGTGAGTCTCCAACCACTGGAGAAAGGAGCAGGTCCACAGGCTAGGCAAGGGCCAGCCTAGATACAGGCTATGGCCACGGGGTTCCTAAATCAGACCCTGAAGTAGCAACCCTGGCCTTCCCATGGCATGCCAGCCAGCTCTCCATGCCACCCTCATGCCACCAAGGACCACTCGGCAAGCCTTTCAGAGCAGGCTGAGGGACTGTCTGTGATGCTGTTTCCTGAGCACATGTCTTAGGCCAGCATCTGTATTTAAACACCCTACGTTGTCTCTACCCTGAGGTTATGACCTCATCTCACATCTGCGCTCAGCCCGGGGCCACCTCCAGGCCCCATTGCTCAACAAATAAGGTTTAGGGTTCATCAGTTCACACCTACTAGAATGGCTAGAGTCCAAAAGCCAGATTGTAACCAGAGATAGCCGTGAGGTGGGGACACACCAGGACCCGTGTCTGCTGGAAGCATGGCTTGGTGCAGGTGCTGTAGGTCAGCCATAGGCTGCCGTTCCTCCAACAGTTCAAAATGGAGCTCAATACACATAGAAGAAAAATGAGGACTGGGCCCAAGCTAATACCTGTATGGCCGTGTTCACAGCAACGTTCTTCAGGGTAGCGAAGATACACCTGTCGGCTAGGGATAGGGAGTACCTGCCTGGCATGCATGGAGCCCCGGGTTTGATTCCCAGCACCCCATAAACCAGGCATGGTAGTGTGCACCTATAATCTCAGCATCTGGGAGGTAGAGAAGGGGGGTCAGAACTTCAAGGGCGCACTGGGAGTTCAAGGCCATGAGTCTGTCTCAAAAAGAAGAGGTCGTGGAGGTCACCTAACCAGGGGAAGAGAATTGTTGTGGGCTATTTTGATTACACTCTGACACTGAGCTGTCCAATAAAGGTCACCTTGAATCAGGGGTGGAGTCAGAGACTGGCTGACAGGAACTGACCATAGAGAAGCCATGAATTTGGATAGAGAATGAAGATGAGTAGGAAGGAAAGGGTGGTGACTGAAGTTTGAGCTTCTTTTGGGTTCTGGGATGAGGGAAGAGACACATCTCTTACTGGATCTCTGGCCAAAAACCAAGGTCAGCTGGTGCCTTCTCGGCTGCTCTGATTTGTAGGTTTTCACCCCCACATATGACTTCTGAGGTTTTTTTTTTTTTTTATCACTAGAATGATAGAGACTTAATTTAAACCTACATACCTGCATCCTCCTCAGGACTAGAAGCCCCGCCAGGCTGAAGCCTGAGTGGCCAGCAGAACGCTGACTTTGGGGCTGCAGAGCCACAGATGATAATTAAAATGTCAGTAGATTGATGTGCAGCTGCTAAGTCAGAAAAACATCAGAGAGTATGTTCTATCCCTACAATGGAGAGCCACCCCGTCACGAAAAGAAGGACGCTATGCTCCAGCAGGGCCTTTGCAAACCCTAGCTTACGTGATAGATGTCAGTCCCCAAAGGCCACGTGTGTGATCCCGTTTGTATGACATTTCCAAAGCAGGGAACTCCACGCAGACAAAAGGCAGACGGTGGGTCTCCCAAGGTGTAAGGGGACAGCCAAAGGGCACTGGTTGTTTTTGTTTAAGACAGTAGCCCAGGCTGGCCTCTAGCTTCACAGGTACAGGCATTGCAGATCTGTGCCACCATGGCAAGCATGGCTGTCTTTACAGCCATGAAAATGTTCTGTAATTGCCCGTGGTGGGTGCACATAAGTACGTCAGAGGCCCCTGAATCATGAGTTGAACAGCGTCCACATCCTAACTCTGCAAAGGTATTTTTTTATTTTATATTTTATTTATTTACTGGCTTTTGTTTTTGTTTTGTTTTTAGACAGGGTTTCTCTGTATACTTTGGAGCCTGTCCTGGAACTCACTCTGTAGACCAGGCTGTCCTCAAACTCACAGAGATCCGCCTGTCTCTGCCTCCTGAGTGCTGGGATTAAAGGTATGTACCACCACCGCCCAGCTGTGTGAAGCTATTTTAAAAAGCAAAAGTTAGAGTCGGACACCTGTAATCCCAGCACTCTAACAAGAGAGACAGGAGAATCCAGTTTGAGGCTAGCCTGAGCTCCACGGTGAGGCCCTATCTGAAAAGCAGGAAGGGAGAAGGTGCTGAAGGTTCAGATTTGACAGGACTCATAAATCAGGACAGATGTGTGAACAGTTCCATCTGGGACACCAGCGAGCACATGCCGGGGCCATGGGGCGGGCAATCCAGGGAGACTCACGACCCCAAGCCCTGACACCTGCCTGCCTCCCTACCTGTTACGGTGGCCTCTGTCCCTGCCCTGAACCACCTGGGCCTTCCCCGGGGAAACACTGGTGTCTGAGGAGAAATCGAAACAGAAATGCAGGTGTCACCTCCTGGGCAGATTCCAAGAAAAGACAGAGAGTGGTTCCAGAGGTGAGAGCTCGTGGGCTTTGAAGGGAGGAAGGAAACTCACGCCACGAGAGGAAGTGAAAGAGGAGGTAGGTGTGAGAGAGGCAGGTGCCTGGGCGGAGGCCACACAGGCCACACTCCACGAACACAGAGCCCACAGCTCCCTGCCCCCCCAGCCTCCCATTGCCTCCTGTCTCTGAAGTCCTACAATTTCTTCCTTACTCCCATGGCCCCCGAGTCCCTGTTTCCCTGGTGTTTATGGGCCCTGAATTTTGAGGCAGAAGCCCGGCTGTGTTGCCATTTGCTCTTGGTTTTTCGCCCTCCCACCCTGTGAGTGGGACTCTGAGCGGTACTCCAGCACTGAAGACCCCTGTCCTCCAGGACTGGTGTCACTCTCACTGTTCTGTGTGCAAACGCCAAGAAGGTTCCAGGGCAGAGCTAACTGTGCCACCATGTCCCTTGTGCCCTCTTGGACTGTGACCACACCTCACCTTCATGCCCTTCATGGTCACATCATGAGCGAGGAAAGCCTCAGGTGTCCTGTATCCGCTCTGTGGGAGATAAGCTGAGGTTCACGGAGGCACCCAAGGTGTTGGGGTTCCTGCGGCTCCCCCTCACTCTCCTGTAGCCCCAATGGCTCTGGGCTGAGGTGAGGGGGTGACAGGGAACCTGAACTTCTGCATGAGCAGGGGACCAGATCTACATTCATGTCACGTGCCCTGGGTCAGCCTGCCAAGTGTGGACAAGGCCCTGGGTTCACAGCAACACACACACACACACACACACACACACACACACACACACACGGGGAGGAGAGAGGGAAGGAGAGAGAAAGAGACAGCAGCCTGGGTCTCATGAAGGGAAAATTCCCACAGATGTCTTCAAATGTGTGGCGACTTCATAGGCAAAGCTCAATGAGACTGGTTCATGATAGTCCCAAGGTCAGGGTAACACGAACATGGACAAGGGACCATGATGGAACGGGCTGCCCAAGGAGCCATCTGAGGCTGGATAAAAAGAAGCCATTCCACCTCTGACTCAGTTTCCCCTCCTGACCCTTTCTGTGACCACAATAGACGTGGAAACCTCTGCCCAGCAGCAAGAGATCGAGTCCCTCGGAAATACACGACACGGCACACGCACTGAGTCCACTCAGGTCAGCACTCAGGCGGGGGCTGTCCCCAGCGTGAGCCTTCAGACGCCCGCCATTTTCCCTGGCTTTTAACCTGCCAGCTCTAAAATGGTTCCCACACTCTCTTCCGGTTTCCGTTAGTTTGAGCCTTTCACAGAAGTCGGGGAAGCACCACTGTGGACAGGATTGTCACAGGGTTTATTACAAAGGTTGCAGATGAAGAGGTGTCTGGGGGAGGAACAGAAGAAGGGAGAGACTTCCAGCTCTGTGACACTTCCTCCAAGGAACCTCCCTTTGTCTAGAAACTTCTTGAACCCAGTCTTTAGGGTTTGGGAAGACTTCACTGTATATGCAAGGGAGCTGATAAATTGAGAGAGTAGCTGGGCTTCTCCTCAGGGCTTAGTCCCTGCAGCCTTCCTCCAGGGCATGGAACATGTGACCTTCTGAACTTATTAGTCAGACAAGGAGGGCCAGGGTCATAGGCCAGGGCCATGGACAGAGTAAAATGAATGGGTAGTGAAGTCCCCGTCACAGAGGGCACCGAAGTACCATTATGAGGATCAGTGGGGAGAGGGAATCTGGAGAGAAAACTCTGAGGGGAGGGAGCCCAGAGCCTGGCTCACAGGCTTGGCACAAGTGACACCCTCCGAGGTGGGGTTGTCCTTTGGACTGACAGCAACCCTGTCCCTCACCCCTCCATCCTAGCAGCTCTCCCAGTAGCGAGAGAAGGAAAGCTGCTCCCAAACGGTGCCTGTACACACCAGGTAAACTCACCCCTGATTAAGAGTGACTGGTAGATGACCTTTAAGCTTCCAGAGATCCTATGATGTCTTCATTGTACACAAGGAACCACAGGAATCCCCCGTGTTTGGAGCTGCCGTGCCCTCTGTGATGCTAAGCCTTGGCTGAGTCATCCCATTTAATGTCCTAGCTATCTTGGCTGCTCTCTATTCTCAGGACATACTCCCCAACCCTCAGTCAGGATTTCTCCAGTGCTAACTTATGTCCTAGATGCTGCAGGTCCCCCTTGTCAGTGATTCCCTAAAAGCGGTGGAGTTTGTGCGTCTCCATGTGTGACTTCCCTCTGGACAGCAGACTTCTGGAGACCTGGGTGTTGCTCAATCCTGAGTCTCCACTCAGCCTGAGTGCCCCATGTGCTCTCTGGAGGCTGTCATGTGTGAGAAGAGAAATACACACAGCTGTCCAACCGACCCACCCTGGGCAGCCCAGCTCTGCAGCCATGGCCCCAAGTGCATCCTCAGGGGACAGGCTGCTGGTGATGTGTGCTGCCTGGGCCCTGTGCACAGGTCTCTGATGCAGATGACACCCCATGGGACAGAACCCTGCTCTGGAGGAGGGAGTGACACCCTAGCCTTGTCCACCAACCCCACACACCCAAGGGGTACCCTTCCCCCAGTCTAGAAGGAGGGCTCTTTGGAATAAAAAAGAATTCAGGAGGTAAATGGCCCAGTGAACTGAGAATTTGGGCTAAGGAGACACCACAGCCCAGACCTCAGAAAGGCCACAGCTCTGCCAGGGGACTACGTGGGAGCCATAGCCCTGTGAGGGGCCACATGGAAGCCACAGCCCTGTGAGGGCGCCTATCCTGGGTCTGTTTTGTAAAGCACAGAAGATTCAAACTAATTGGTGGTTTCCAAGCGATTGTGGGTGTTTTTATTTTGTCTGTAGTGAGAGAACCCCTACTTCTTAAAGGAAAATATCATGCAAAGAGGCAGTGGGTGACATCGCTGTTTCGTGGGGCTCTCCGCAAGCCCATCCAGGACCGGGGTCTTCAAGTTACAACTGCCCCCACCTGACAGTGACATGTACCCCCATATAACAAAGTGGATGCTGGGCGATTCAGCGACAGGAGCCAGAGCCAACACTGTGACTGGGATTTCCCTGAACATACTAGGATGGAAAATTCTGGTCAGCTGAGGGCCTGTTTACTTCAGTGGGTCTCAGTGTAAACAGGAATTTACAAACATCAGCAAAGATGCACTATCCCAGAAAGGGTTACAGACCCAGGCAGCTCTGCTGATTCTAGAAGGCAGAGCTCAGAGTAAAGACACCCCAACTTTGCACCCGACTGGCAGCTGCGGGCACAGCCCCAGGAAGACAGCTGTCATGGGCCAGAGCTCCAAAAAGCAATGCAAGCATCAGCTCTGTCCTTTGAGTTTTCCCGTGCAAATTTTTGTTTTGATTCTTATCTGTTGAGAAAATGAATGCTCAGAGAGACAGCATCATTTCCCAGGGATGAAAGCCGCAACTTCGTGATTGGAGACCTCCCACACCCACCTGCCAAGGCAGAAGCCAAGCTGAACCAAGCCAGCTGACTTGGAAATTGGGACATTGACATGAGTCTGTCAGCTGAAGACCAGAAACAAGAATGCACTGTGTCTGCTCTGGATTCCAATCGAGTCAACCCCGAGTGCTGAGAAATCGGGGAAGCCATGGTCCCTAGGACAAAGGGCCTAGGTTCACTCTGCTGGTTGGGGGAGTTGTTAGAGAGGTTTTACCAGGAATAGAATATCTCCAGGCTGTGCAGGCCAGTGACAGAGGAGGTATTGGGGAAGCACAGGTGCCCCAGAAGGTACAACCTGTGCCAAGGGGCTGAGACATCTTGAGGGAATTCTTCCATCTGTAACTTCCATGGGTGTTAGAAGGCCATTAAGGAGTGACGTGAAAGGGGACAGGGTATCCACGGCAAATATCTTAGATAAACACACACACATACACACATACATCATACATACATACATACACACACATACATACATACATCATACATACATACACACACACATACACACGCACACAAAGTTCTTTCCAGAGTTGGATTCTCAGTTTCTGGGGATACTGAGATATCTTATTAGATTTGTCAAAGTCCCTGAGTTGGAGAACTCTTTCCCTGTGGTTGCCACAGTGAATCACCAAAAACTGTGGCTTAAAACAACAGGCATTTCACCAACATTCACCTACAGTTCAGGAGGCCAGAAGTCTGAAGCAGGGTGTCCCATCCAGGGGTCGTGGAGAGGATCCTGCCATGCCAGAGGCACTGTCTGCATTTCTCCTAGCACCCCTGATGTTAGAATGAGGGAACCCCTCACAGTCCAGGACGATGTCATCTAGGGACTCTGACTTAGTTACATCCACAGCGACCATGCTGTGGGCCAGTGAGATCGCATGCTCGTATTCCGTCCTTTGGGAAGAGCCATCATTCCGTCCTCTGCTGGAGCTTGTCATCCAATAGCCTCATTTTGTGTTTGACACTGGGACCCCAGCTGCAGCGGGATCTACATGCATACCATTTAGTACAGGCTAGACCATGTCCTGTTCCACCGCAAAGAGAGATATGAAGAGAATCTGGACAATGCAGCCTGCCTGTGGCTCTACCGTCCCCTTGGGATCCCTGTGTTTTCTAGAGTCCGGAAAAATTTGGGCTCATAGCAATCAGTACAGGTGTGTGGATTCTGGGGCCCCGATGGAGAAGGTCTGGGATCTAGCTAGAGAGAAAGTGGGCATGTTGCTGGGAATGGGAAGGGTCACACAGAGAAGGAGCCCAGAGGAGATCACTGCGAGGGACGCAGACGCCACTGAGAGAACATGACAAGAAGGGATGCTCAGGGACTGGGCTGGACACACAGAACAGGAGTGAGCAGGGCACATCCGGTTCCTAACACAGTTTGGTTTTATAAAGTGCAAATCAGGAATTGATGGGGAATGAAAGTGAGAAGCAGACTTTGGCCTGATCTTCAGGGAGTTTGAGCAGGGGTACCTTAGTTACTTGTTGTTTTGGTTTGGGGTGTGTGTGTGTGTGTGTGTGTGTGTGTGTGTGTAAAACGTTTGTTTATTTATTTATTTATTTATTTATTTATTTGTGTGCATACACAAGGAGGTCAGGTGGCAACTATAGGACCCGGGATCAAACTCAAACTGCCAGACTTGGAAGCATCACTGCTGAGCCATCTCTCTGGTCCTAGTTTGGATTTCAGAAAGGTTTCCCTAGCTCTAGCCTTGATTGAGGGCCTGGTGAGGTCAGAGTCGGAGGGTCTCTGTAGGGACCCAATGTGGTGAGGGCAGAGGCCTCGAGTTCAGCTCCAGGTGTGGGGTGGAGCTGCAATTTGGGTCAGGAGGCACTGGTAAAATCCTTAGGCCCTGGCTGAAGGGCCTGGTGCATGGGGAGAGAATTCACCTTAAGGCCAGCCTTCTTGTGGGCGGGGCCTATGGGGAGGGCACAGCAGGGACTTGCTAATGGGACCTTACAGGAGGTGGTGCACACGGAACGCAGTCCTGGAAGAGCCGCTGGAGAAGGCATGCCATACATGCCTCTCCCACCCAGCTGTCCCGGAAGCTTTGAGAACCCCCACCAAAAAAAATAAATAAATAAATAAGACTTCCTGTTCTGTTTTGTTTAGTCCACCATTGCCCTAACTTTTCTGAACACAAAATCTTACTTTTCTTTGAATACTGACCAGTGCTCTCGTTGGCAGAGGGAGGACGGCAGAGCTGTCTTGGGCCAATGCTGCTATGAACAGAAGAGCACCCGACCATGGGGAGCTGAGAGGCAGGGTCTTCACAAGGACACCTGCTGTGTCTTGGCCTTCATCTCCTCCTCGCTCCTACTCTACTGCTGTCTAACCAGCTGCAGTGACTCTGGAGTCCCCTGTAGGATTCTGGTGCCTTGTGTGGAATGAGGCCCGCTTCTCCCACAGAGGCCGCGAGGAATTAAGTCCTGATAGTGCCTATGAGGTGAGCGCAAGGTAGGAAACTTGGAAGCCCCACTTGGCAGTAAGGGACAATGTTTTGCACACATTATATACCAAAGGGTCTGACCAACACCCCCCCAAAACACATACACACACACACACACACACACACACACACACACACACACACACCTCTGGCCTTAGGCCTCCTAAACCATGGCTGTTAGTCACCCATTTGCCTCAGAGCGCTGACGGGCCCCAGTGCAGATGTGAATGTGTGGCCTCCAGCGTCTCCTCTGAGCGGCCGGCTTCCTGACCCGGGATCCCATCACCCGCGGTCACCCTCGCAGATGACTCATCACCAAATGAATCCCGTCAGAAACTGGTCTGAATGCAAGAATGGGAACCAGAGAGAGTCTGCGGTGTGGGGTCAGGCTGTTGAATGCCAGGAGCCTCAGGGAGCACGGCCTGACCACGATAAAGCCGCCACCCTCAGTGAGGCCCTTTTACCTATCTCAAAGGACACTGAGGTTGGAAGCTTGCAGAGAGTGACCCAAACTGTCAGGAATAGCTAGAAATGGGCTCTTCTCAGAGAGGCTGACCTGTACAGGAAGCCTGCAAGACAAGCCTCCCATGGGTCCAGTACAGTGTAGGATGCTTCCCTGGGAAACAAGAGAGAAAGCAGCTGGGGCACCTGCACCTCACAAGGGCTCTTACCCAAAGGGATCTAGGAGGCAAATGCCAGTTGGCTAGTCACTGTATTTCTCCCCTAAGCAACCTCTGCAGTACCATGGGGGGTGGTAGATGGGGAAACTGAGGCTTCTCCTCGTAGGTCAGGTCTTACTCAGCTAAGCCAGCCCCTTCTCAGAGTCCAGGGCACCCTGTTATCAATGGACCAGTTGCTCATCATTCTTTGTCCAGCTGGGATGGATGCTCCTAAGAGCAGGGCCCTGTGTGCAGCCTGCGTGTTGAACATAATACAAATCCCATACACATGTGTTAAACTAATAGAAGACGCAAATAGATTTTGTGAAGGTCATTTCAAAGTAACAGTCCAAGCCTAGAGCCCAGGCAGCCACCCCAACCTCCAACCCCAGGCCGGGCCAACTCCGGGGAGATGGAGAATGCCCACTGTCTCCATGCACACTTCTTGACGGCTCTAACCAAGGAGCAATCACTCCGCAGCCTTCCCTCACGTGCCAACCACTCCTGAGCAAGTATTTCCAGACCCAGACGAGGGACCAGACTACTTTTCCTGCAGAAAGTTAGAACCCAGCTATTACAACCTGTGTGGACTGTTACAGTCTCTATTATCACTACCCATCTCGGGTAGAGCACAAAAGTACAGAGGTTATGTAAATTAATGGGCTAGGCTATGTTCTAATAAAGCTTTATTTACAAAAAGAAAAAAAGCAGGCAGGCAGCTGAATTGAACAATCAAAGTTCAGGATGCTCAGCTACATTGAGGCATACCTTTATCTGCAACTCTAGGATGATTGACTGACCCTGACTGCAACCCTGACTGACCTCTGGGTATCGACTGGGCTGGCTTGGAACTCCAAAGGAAAGGGACAACCATTGTCATGGAAGACTACTGGGTAGGTGGCATTAGGTGTGTCTTCTGTGTGACATCTCCTAGGTCTTCCTAGTGGCCCTGGGAGTTGAGCAGAGGCCACCATTTGACATGAAAGGAAATGGGAACTCAAAAACAGGAGAAAGTCTGGTCCCTAAAGCCAGTGAGGGGCAGAGACTAAGCCAGGGCAGTCGGGCTCCAAAGCCTGTGCCAGCTCATGCTAGCTCGTGCAGCCTCACACTGTGATAATCTGACAGCCAAAGCTCAGAGGGTGAACTAAGACAGGGAAGCCTGCCCCCAGCTAGGGTGAAGAGCTGCCTACCCTGCTCACTCGGCTCCCAGGGCCACCTCACTTCTATGTGACGACTATGCGTGTATGCATATGCACAGGAGCATGTATGTGCACAAACACACGTGAAGCCAAAGAGCCAAACAGTGACAGTCTGGCCTGGGCATCTGGATCACGTCTCGGGTGCCACTGCGAGGGGGTTAGACAGGGAGAAATGAGAAGTGGCACCGATGGGCAGATTTATTTTAGTGGCACAGCCTGCAATGTAGAGGAACGGCTGTGGGCAGGTGTGGAGCTGCCCAGAGCATTGTGGCACATGCTTAAGTAGCATCACAGGCCTGGCTTTGGCCCATTAAAGCCAGGATTCCCCAGCAGTGGTGTGTGCCAGCCAAAACTATCTCCTGAGTGCCAAGCATCCTGGTGAGGGATGAGAATTCCTGATTTTGCCCGTTCTGGGCCTCAGATCTCCCCAGGAATTCCCTAAGAACTTTCTGGTATCCAGAATCCTAGCAGTACTGGGAAGCCCCAAATGCAGAATTAAGGGTTTGGCACTGCCAAGCCGTGAACAGAAGAGTCCCGTGGGCATGCCAGTGATGATGCCAAAGGGAACTCTTCCAGAACTTGTCTGCTTCACATCCACTCCGGCTCACTTGGGCTTGTTCTGCGGGTCTCAGCCCACCCACCTCTGCCCCCCAGCAGGTGTTGGAGCGGATTTCTGTGGGTCCCTTGGAGAAATTCAGGGGCCCAGGGCTGCTATGGGGAGAGGGGCACCTGGGTGTATGCATCCTGCCATGTGGGTGGCTGACTTCTTTGCGTCAGGCTGGTCTGGTGGAGACAATGACCTCACCTGCTTGGAAGAGCCCTGGACCGCTGCTGGGATGGGGAGGGGTCCCAAGGCCCAGACAGAGAGGAGCTAGGGGCTGAGAACGCCCCTCCCCCGGGCCTGGCCGAGGCCCAACATGGCTGCCTGTGGTCTGGCCCCAAAGCAGGGGACAGACCTCCTCTGTGACTGGCACCCGCTCAGCAGCCTCTTCCCAGCCACGTTAGGAGAAAGAGAGAAGGGCTGACGTGGGTCTGACCTCATGCCCGGCCCCTCCACCAGCGTCTGTCTCTCTCTGCCTCGCCTAGCCGGCCCTGCTTCCAGGAAGCTGGACCTCCAGGAACTAGGGCAGGGAGTCAGCCGAGCTTTCTCCGCTGGACCTGGAGACACCCCGTTTAGTTCCCTATCTACCTCAGGAGAGCTGGGGTTCGCCTTCTGACGGTTTCTATTGCAGTGTGGGAGTTGGAAAATTCCCAAAATTAATGACCATTGAGATCGCTAAGGCAGGTGCTACCTGGTTGCATGGAGGCTTCCTTCAAAGCTACCTCTCGTGGGGTTCAGTAGCAACCCGTGGTCCCTAGCATTCAAGAAGCGTAACAGAGGCCACGTGGGTCTATGTATTATGGCTCCTCAGCTCCTGTCGTCTGGAATGAACAGAGCCCCTGAGAGTCTCCTCAAAGTGTAGATTGCAGCTGTGATGGGGCAGACATGCAACCCCATAGTTTCCCCGCCACACACACACACACACACACACACACACACACAGAGAGAGAGAGAGAGAGAGAGAGAGAGAGAGAGAGAGCTTGAGGAACTCACCTAATCTTTTAGGGACCTTGAATCAGGACAACCCCAAGTTCGTCCCTTCCACTCCGAAAAGAATTCCAAAACTAGCTACTTTCTAAAGTCGCATTAGAGGTCTTAGAAAAGATTTTAATATAAGTTTAACAAGAGCGTTAGGAGAAAGGCACCCAGAAGAGAGCAGTGCCCAAGTGTGGGCATGGACTCATCGAGGGAGAGTAAGTGGTTAAAATGCCTTAGCGCCAGCCATGCCCTGCCCTTCCCCTGTAAATGGGACTTGCAGCAAGATTCCTAGAAAACTGGACTTCACCGCTGGGCAGGAGAGCGCCCTTAAGCAGTTGTTAACTGGGCTGGAATTCATCTCCTCCCTTCAACCAGATACCTGAATGGGGGCATCTTGTGCTACCTCGCTGTGTCCCCACCCCCCAGCTTCCCTGCCTTTCTGTTTTGAGACAGGCCGAGACTCTGGCTGGGTTTTTGTTTGTTTTGTGTTGTGTTTCGGAGCATCCATTACTGAGGACTGGACCCCAGGTCTTACACGTGCCCTGAGCTGCAACCCTCTCTTTACTTCTTATAATATTGAGACAGGGTCTCTTTAAGTTCTCAAGTTGGCCTTGAATTACCCTGTAATCCAGATACATCCTGCACGTGGTGATCCTCCTGCCTCAGTAGCCTGAGAGTCTAAACTCTCGCTAGTGTGGGCAGCTCTGGGCAGTGAGTTCCTCGTTCTACTGCAGAGCATGTTCGGGTATCTAGGCCAGGCCGCAGGGAACGTGTGTCCGCTGTGACCTGGACGAAGAATCAGCACGGGGCTCTGTATGCAGCAGGTGCTCAATGGGAAGAGGCCTTTGTGAAACACCACCCTGCGAAGGGAAAATCGGGCACCTTCCTCAGCCGGGCAGGCACGCAAAGCCACTAACCCTTGGAGCCAGAGAACACTTCACAAATAGGGAGCTTCTGGGAGAATGGCCTTAAAGGATCAGCAGACATTATAGACAAAGGGAAGAGTTGAAGGATGAGATTCCTCTGCTGTGGCTGATGGAAGCCCAGGTTAGCTGGTGAGACGGAAATGCCAGGTAGCAACAGCAGGCTGTTAACCTGGCTGAGGGCCCTTCTGCCCAAGGACCCTGTCCACACACATGAAATCAGCCTTGACGCTGGGATTAGATCGTGACTGACAAGGAACGGGTCTAATCCTGTTGGCACCTTGTGCAGAAACTTTAGAACTTCTGAAGAGAGATGACTTGATGAGATGAAAGCCTTAAGGCAAGGATATGCGCA
Organism: Microtus oregoni; assembly: GCF_018167655.1. Classification (NCBI taxonomy): domain Eukaryota; kingdom Metazoa; phylum Chordata; class Mammalia; order Rodentia; family Cricetidae; genus Microtus; species Microtus oregoni. The sequence goes on from NW_024543078.1 coordinate 36,378,175, forward strand.
GGAAGGCTGTTGCTACAGCACAGAGGGCTGTGGCAGGACTGTGGCCGGGATGCAGTGGAGGGGGCAGGGGACCTCAGGCCACGCAGTCCCGTCAGAACAGCTTTGATACAGAGATGGCGTGGGAAAGATCTGGGTTACGGGAGGCAGGCGAGTTCACCTTCTGTGGCTGTAACAAAATGCCGGAGACAACTGAAAAGAGCCGTTCCTTGAGTCACAGGTCTGAAAGTCTGGGTCTATGGTCCACCGGCTGCTGTCTGTGGTGGGGCAGGACGGCGTGGTTGCGCACCGGTTGGAAAGGGCTAAATTCGCACGGTCCCTCTCATAGCATGCTCCCCGTACCCAAAGCCTACAACTGGGCCCATTAAAAAAAAAGCTTTATCTTATTTTTTATCTTATTTTATGTGTATGAATGCTTTAATAGTGCACGCCTCGTGCTCTCGGAGGTCAGAAGCAGGTGCCACATCACCCGGAACTGGAGTTAAAGATGGACATGAGATGCCATGGGGGTGTCATATGTGTTCTTATCTGCTAAGCCATCTCTCCAGCTCCCTAGACCCCACAGGTTTTTTGTTTTCGTTTGTGTTTTGTTTGGGTTTTTCAAGAAAGGGTTTCTCTGTGTATCTCTGGTTGTTCTGGAACTTGCTATGTAGACCAGGCTGGCCTAGAACTCAGAGGTCTGCCTGCCTTTGCCTCCGGAGTGCTGGGATTAAAGGCATGCGCTACCACCTCCCCGTTGACCGTTAAGGCGCCACCACTTTCGAGTAATGGAGCCTTCAAAGAAAACTTATTCAAAGCTCAGCAATGTCTCAGTGATGTCCTTACAAACTGTCACAAGCAAGGTGGCTTCAGGAACCATAAACCTAAAAGGAAGACTTGCAGGAGCACACTACCAGAAAGCCTCCAGGGAAGGCCCCTGCTGGCTCCTTCCAACTTCCAGTAGCCAATATAGCCCTTGGCTTGCCACATGTTGCCCAGTCTGCCTCCCACGGCCATCTCTGCCTCGCCTTTGTGTGTCTTCTATGAAGACAGTGGTTCTTAGAGTTCAGACTGACTAGATAATCCAAGATCTCTCGTGCTGAGAATTTGCACAGATTTGTTTCCCAAAGGTGGGGGTCACCGGCCCTGGGGCATTAGCGCCAGTCCTAACTTTGGGCAGGATAGGGTAGAATTCACTGATACTCCTGAAAGGGACCAGGATGAGGACTTAGGGTCCACACCTGGGGCTTGCCCGTGACACGTTTTTCCCTGTAGAGATCGTAGGTCATCCTTTCTGGGGACCTGGAAGGGTTCCAGCTAGCCTGCTAGCCCAGAGGCCTGGAGCCTCAGGAGGGCCGGAGCGGGGGTGGAGAGCCGCTGACAGGTAAAGCCCTTCTGGGCTTTGATTCATTGACCGTCTGGGCAGGAGCTGGCCAGGCTGCTAAAAATGACAAAAATGCCTCGCGCATATTTTCCTCTCAGCCCGCGGTTTCACTCAGTGTCAGTACAGTGGAGAGAGCCTGTCTGCTCTGCTTGCCCATCCCAGCTTGGTCCCCATCTGTGGTCCGTCTGCGGCTCTCCCCCTCTTCTTCACATACACCCGCCCCCAGTCCGCGAGGCTGGATGGAGTGGGCAGGGCTGGACCACGTCCTCATAATTGAAATATTTGGCGCTTGGGGTGAGGCCAGACTTCCCCAAGTCAAAGGGAAAGATTCAAGCTGGGCCTCTGTGATTGCAGGAGGAAGCCCCGGAAGCTGCCAGGAAAGCCAGTGACCAAAGACTTTCCATCAGACCCAAGTAGCCTTGGAATAAGGTGTGAGGGCAGACACTCAAGGCCACAAGTTCTAAATCCCTTCCTGGTCTTCTTTCCTGCCACCTCCTTGGCTCCCTCAGGACACCCTTGCTATTGGGCTCTGCCCTTCACAGAATCTTCCTGGAGAAGACCCTGCTACCTGTTCTAGGAGTTGGTTATAGATCAGTAAATGGGGGGTTTTAAAGGTACAAGCATGAGGACCAGGGTTGGAATCCCCAAAACTCATGGAAAACCAGGATGCAGCAATGCTAGTGCTGGGGGCGCAGAGGCAGGAGGATTCCAGGCCTTGCTGGCCAGCCAGTTCAGCCCGTGAGCTTCGGTTTCAGCAAGAGACCCTGTCTCCAAAACTGAGATGAAGAAGAGCAAAGAAGGAAAACCTTCGTTGTGACACTGTGGCTTGGGACACACACACACAAGCACATGCACACCACACAACTCTCACACAGAAATAAACAAAAAGCATTTTGAAAGCAGGGCATGCTGGGTGGTGGTGGCATATGACTTTAATCCCAGCGTTCTGCATACCAGGTTGGCCTTGAACTCAGAAATCCACCTGACTCTACCTCCTGAGTCCCAGGACAACCAGGTCTGTTACACAGAGACATCCTGTCTTGAAAAACCAATGAGAGGAAGAGAGGAAGTGGGACACGATGGTGCCTACCTGTGATCTCAGGAGGCTGAGGCAGGAGGGTCTTCAGTTTGAGGCTAGACAGGGGCACATAATGAGACTCTGCCTGGATCCTCTGTCCCCTAGTAGGCTTTGAAAGCCCGAAGGCAGATGGAAGCTTCTGAGACATTTTTAGTACCAAGATTCAAAAGTCTCCCCTTCGAGGAGGGACAAAGTCCTGCTGCATGCCCGTCGTCCTGTCCCCTTGTAGAGTCCCCGTTGGGCTGCACTGGGCCTCAGCATTTGCACAGACTGAGGTAGAAACGGCCCTCCCAGGGATACAGGTGTTGCTTCAAGTAGGGCTCACTTCCACCTTCCAGGGATTTCTAGGGACTAGTCCCAGGTTCTGCTTACCTTCCTAACTGTAAGACTCATGTGACAAGATCACATTTCCCTTTTTCCTTTTGCTGTCAGGGAACTTTGAAGTCCAGCCGTAGGCACCGCGTGGCCCTTTGCACTCTGGAACCCCCCTCCTCCCGCCATGCCTCCACCCTGGTCTTAGTCCTCTCTTTTAGTTTGAATCTTCTGTTATTGATTCTCTATGTTATCAGTAGGGTTTTTTTTAATGTACTTTCTATTGTGAGCCGCTGGTAGCTGCTATTGAGAACAATGAAGACTATAATCAGGAGATAAACATGCCAGTGGCTCCATTATGCCCTTCACATTTATTGTTGAAAACAGGGTGGTTTGGTGCAATAAATGATTTCTCCTGTTGCATTATCTTCAGAACTGGGCTTTTAACTCAAGAGATTCTCTTTCTTCTAGTTAACACTTGAGCCCCTTAGGTAAAGACCCTGGTACAAAGAGACCCTTATCAGTTCTGACCACGTTCCTCTGGCCAGGTGCAGATGAGAGTCAGAAGCAGAAGGGAACAGAAGACCAAAAGACCAAAGCTCTTTGTAAACTAGGAGCCCATGAACCTGTGGAGCCGCTGGGATATCTGTAGGCAGTCATACTTTAAGATAGGGGCCTTGTCCTCTTGAATTCCTGGGGCGGGGACAATCCCATAGGCACAGTCCCTGGTCTCAGAGCTCCACCATGTACCAGAGGGCATGAGGCCTTTGTAACCTGGTCCTGTGGACCTGGGTCTCAGTTGCCATCAGGGGAGCAATTGTTGGAAGACTCATCCACTCTCTCTAATTCGTCCCCAGCAGCCTGGCCCTGGCTTTGGACTCAGAGCTAGCAGAACTGTCCCTTCTAAGCCCATTGGGGAACTGTGAGACTCTTATGGCAAAGCAGTCAGACAGCTGGGGTGTGACATTCACCCAGCTGTGTGTCCCTGCCATCCATGACAGGACAGGTTAGACTTGGAGAGAGATACAATTCATAAGCTATCTCTGTCTCCTCGCCCCTCCGCTCCCTCAGGTACCACCCTTAGGTAGGGAGCAGTTCCCATTACTGCTTGCTCTTGCAAGTTCACAGATGCAGAGATACTGAGAGGTAAGGACCCCCAGTCAACCTTCCCCAGCACAGGGACCCTGCAGCACCACCTCCTTCTCACACAGCACACAGGTGCTTGCCACTGTCCTCTCGAGAGTGACCCAATAGCCAACTCACAGACCATCGTTCTATCAGGGCCCTCTTCCAAAGGGCAAGCAGGTGGTCATTTCAGCCCAGGAACCAAAGACCTAGGGGAGAAAACCAGACCCAGAGGTCACCTTAGCTCCACATCCCTGCAGCTCCTGCCTGTGCTTTTAAAGGAACTTCAACCTGCTTTTCCCCCAACCCAGATAAGGATTGAGGACGGCTAAGGGCCTGCTTGGGTGGGGCAGTGCACATCTGCCTGAAGGAGGGGAGGACCATCACAGCTTCCCGCGAGGGGATGATTGCCAGGCCTGGGCTACTGTGCTCCAGCTGGCAGAGAGACTTCAGGAGGAGTGGGTTAGTGTGGCCTTCCTTTCTCCCACAGGTGCCCAGGGGTACGGCTGGTTTCTGATGCTGCAGTTTGTCCTTGCTGGAGGGAGATGCTCAGAGTCCATGTCTGTAATCCGCTCCCAGTGAGGTCCACGCTAAGCAGCTCTGCAGAGGTGGGAGGCAGTGAATCCTATCCTGGCACGGAGGAGGAAATGGATGCTGGCTGAAGGTTCTTGATGACTCTGGAATTCCATAACCTCCTGCCCCTAACCCCGACTCCTAAGAAGCTTTTCTCTCATTGCCATCTCCCCAGAAGAACCGGTTAGCCCTTACCTTGTCCAGCCTGAGCATCCGGGCAACAGCAAACAGACACATCTATGCATCAATCCATAGATATGGGAACCCTGCCCTGTCTCCAGGATGACTCTCCCAGGGAACCCCCAGACTCAAATCCCAGACCAAAGCCCCAGAGACACATCTGTCTGTGGCTATCCAGTTTGAACCCCATTGTTTTCCAAGGAATAGGAGAAAGGTCGCTGTAGAGAGGCGTCTTTCAGTGGGAGGGAGTGGGTTGACAGCAGTGCTCCTGAGGAGCCACTTGTACCCCAAAAGCCTAGCAGAAAAACTGTCGTGGGTTAGTCAGCCCAGCTAGAGCCTAGTGTCTCGTGTGATTCTGTAGGACCTGTCTCCTTCATGTAGGCCTTTGGAGCCCATACCCGTTATGTCACTATGGACCCTTCCTGGATGACAAAGTCCCAGACAGCTGGCATCTCTAAGTCCCTGAAACTCCATGTGAAGGGAAGAACACGAGGCTTGAAGTCGAACAGGCCCACGCCCATTGGTCTGGGGACTAGCTGCACCTCTTATTGGGAGGGGTGACCTCAACATTTCAAATTATTCTGGACATGGCGTTCCATCTCTCTGGGCTTCAGTTGCCGCCTCAGCTAAGTGGAAACAGATCGATTGGGCTGGTGTGAGTGTTTCGTGGGTGGGTGAATGACACAGTAGCACTCACGGAAGCAACCTGTCCCCTTTCTGGGTAGCAGTTCGTATTCTGAACACCACTCGCCATGTTATTCCTGGGCTAAAATCCCACCCCTCTACCCCCGCTGATGCTGGCATCTGTGCCAAAGGAGGAGCCTCATCTTTCCACCCTTCTGCCCTTTGTCCAGCCAAGTCCCAACAAGCTGTCCCCCCCCCCATATCAATACACTCCAGAAGGCTTGACAAGAGTGGGTTCTTTATTAATTCATTTTTTCTTTTAAAAAAAAGGTACTCCTTCAGTATAAAAAATAAATATTTTAAATACATTGAATAAATAAAAAATAATCTGTCAGTATGAAACACTCCCACAGGGTACATTCATCAAAGAGGAATTTGTCACCCAAGGCCAAATCCCTTCCAATGAAAAGGAAAGGGGAAACAGCTGAGGCCCCATGGGCTGAACCAGCAGTGCAGAGGAGAGCTTGGGCTGGGGCTGGGGGTCATTCGAATGCAGACAGCCATACCATTGCACGTCTTAAGTCACTCCCGTGCAAGACTCTGGGGTTCCGGCCCACGTGCCATGTCTGCTCCAGAGAGCCAGCAAAGCAGAGCTGGGTCACTTGAGCAAAGACCAAGGACAGGGAGGAGAGACCAGTGAACTATCAGTGCTTCGGGGTTTGAAGTCTTCAATAATAAATAAGGGACCCTATGCTTCTCTCTTGACAAATTGCGAAATGCCCCATCCCTCCTCCTCCGGCCCAGCACACTACCCACCCACCATGGCAGATGGGAGTCAACAGCTAGCAGGTGTAAGAGATCAAGGTGCACAGCTGCCTGCCCCTAAAGGGTTTCTTTCGCCCAAAGGCTCCATGATTCTGGGACGTTGTGCAAAATGGCTCTGAACTGCTGGAGTCAGATGTAGGCAGGTGGTGGCTGTATTATGGAGCCAGGGGCTGTGCACACAGAGTCCATTGGTCCCTGAGCTTCAGAGCTGCCAGGTGGGCTGAGCCCAGGGAGTCCATGCCCACGGGGATGCGAAGTGATGGCAAAGCCCAGCAGGCCCCCGCTGTAGAGACATGCTGCCCCTCAGCCTGGAGAAGCGCAGCCAGTCCTGAGCTGGGCCTGATGCAGCGGCAAGAGCGGGGCCCACGGTGTCGCTGCCGCATCTGCCGCACGCGAGTCCGTGGTTGGCCTGTCTACCCAGAGCTTCAGGAGCTATCCTCCTGCTGTCCAGGTAAAGTGCTTAAAGGATGACAAAGGAAGGTGCAAATATGCATGGAGCAGAATCCTGCAGCTGAACCGCTAAGGGCCGCCCTGCTCTGAGGTTGAGAGGCAGCTAGTGCTGTACTCAGCCACTGCCCTAGCTTGGCTGCCTTCCTCCCTACCCTGCTCCCAGATCGAGGGCGTTCCTCTGCTTGCCTGGCCCCAGCACAAAGGAGAGATCAGATCGGATTCCCTGCCTGGGAGCCCAGACATGGGCGGGAGTGGGAAGGCAGCGATGAAGCAAGGACCGCAGCTTCCTGGTCTGTGTCCCAGGCTTTGCTCTCCCCTTCTCCGGAGCACTGGGCAGCCGTTCAGGCCCAGTTCAGGGCCTGCGCTGCCCCAACTTCCTGCATTCTGTGGGTGTTCAGGCCACCCGAGGAGCTTCCATGCTGGGTGGAAGCATGCTGGGTGCCCAGTCAGGATGTCTCAGTGTTCTTCAGCTGCTCTTTGAGGAACAAGGAATCTGCTTTGCCCAAGGTTCCAGAGCCATTCATTTCGTGATGAATGGTGCGCCGCATAGCAGGAATCCAGGGGGCGCCAGAGAGCACCGTGGAACAAAACAACAACAACCACAAACTGCTCCGCCCCCCTGGAGACCAGAAAGAGGAAAAAAAAAATCAACCACTCCACAAACTGGCCCAGCTCCTTCTGGAGGTCCCTGACACCCTCAAAGTGAGTCACAGTGGGAGGCAGCGGAGCTAGGCAGCTCTCTGATCTCGACCCTTCTCTACGCTTCACCCATGAGGCTTATTCTCCCTGTAATATCATCAGCTCCCAGACCAAACCCCACAAGGTGAGGCCTGACCCATGTAAGGGGCCTCAAACTGTTTCGGGGAATTAACTTTGCCATTTCAAGCACCAATAAGTTAACATAAATAGGATACAGTAATAAATAGAAAGCAGCACTGGGTCACACACAGCGCCCTGGGGTCTCCAGCTTCCCTGAGACCCTGACCTCAAGTTCTGCTTCTCCAAGCTCCAGGAACCCAAGACAGCCTCCGGTCCCCTCAAGTACCTTTGTGTGACCTCCAGGGCCTCAGGCGTGACCTTCTACTCTAGGCTACCTCTCTGTCTGTTTAGGATCACCTGTTCTCTGGCATCAACAGAAACAGATGAAACCCGCATTTCTAGCACCCCACCTTGCCTGCCTTGCTCCCTCCTTGGCTCCTAGGGTTACAGCTGCGTCCCTGGGAGGACTCTGGGAACCTGCTGAACACCTCCCCTGCCTTTGTAACCTGCTTCTTCCCACCTGTGCACACCCCACCTCTAGGTCCAGCTGGGAGACCCCAACGGTGCCAGGTTGTGGGGGAAAGTGCAGGGAAAATGAGTCCATGGCGCTCTGATGGCCTCGGCCTCGTTCAGGGACTTCCAGACCTGCAGATGGCCTCTCGTCATCCCTAAGAGCCAGACCGCCAGTGACCTTCCAGAATCTTCCACCTGACATGACAGTCCCTAAGCCTGAACTCTCCAATCAAACTCAAGAGAAGATACATCCCATCACAGGGTACCCTCTCTGCCTTCCACCCACAAAACTTCAAAAAGACAAGGAGTCCTTTCGGATCCTCTGGCCTGCCCACATTACCACCAAGCCTTCCAAAGTCTCTCAAAGGGACAGCAAAAGTCCAGATGGTGGCCACTCTGCAGGGGACCAGGAGACTCCTCAGACCTTTGCTGTCCGCTATAGACAACACGTGCATCTTGTTCACACACCTAGTGAACAACAGGCCGAGGGAAGTTAGTGGGACAGAAATCTCACCACACTTAGCCTCTTCCATGCCACTTCCTGCTGGGGCTGGGCTATCTGGAGGCCCTGCCTATGGAAGTTTCAGCTTCAATGGACTCCATCACAGCCCAGCCCAGAGTGCAGTGAGTGGCTGGAAATCCCTGGGGTCTGCCAGCAGCCCCCTTTGCATTTAACAATGCCCTGAACCCCAGCACACTTTGAGTCCCCACCCCCCACATCTGGATCCTGCTCCTGAAATCTCTCAGTCCATATGTAAGGCCTCCTGTCTAGAAGGCCTGGGCCACCGTGCTAATGACTTGCTTGTATGTCCCCAGGAGCTGGCAGCCCAACTTTTTCTTTTGGAAGGCATCTTTGCTGGCGGTGTCGGGGGCATAGGTCACATCCACATGGCCCACGTGGTACTTGTTGCACAGCCGGCAAAGCACATTGCTGAGGAGCCCACGCATGATGTCTATAGTAGCATTGAGCTTGCTGTGGAGGCTCTGGGCATTGGGGTTCAGGACCCTCTGATCCCGGGTGACGTTGCTCAGGAAGACACTCAGATACGCGACCATCCGATACAGCTCCACCAACTTGGTCTTCTCAGTCCCATTGGCATGGAAAGACGGGAAATCTGTCATGTTGGGCCCACACAGCTTGTCCAGGTTGTTGGGAAACGGTTCCCCTTGGGCTGTGTACTAAAGAGCAAAGGAACAGAGGGGATCACATGGGGGTCAGGATGAGTGTTCCAGCTTGCCACCAACCCTGGGTTTCCTTTCTCACCTGGGACACGGGGGGGGGGGGGGGGGGGGGGAAGCGACTCAACTTATTGCCTCGGAGGCAACTAGAATCATGAGTCAGCAGTAATCAAAGTGTGAACTCACTCACCAAGGTCACTATGACATAAATGGATAGAGAGGAAATGTGGCATTTCACAGGCGTCACCTCAGCCAGAACACCACACACACTTGCACTTTTGATCACCTCCCGTCTCTTCCTGGGCACCCCAATGTTTTCACTGACACCCTCTGTTCACCCACTGCTTCATCCCTCTTCTTTGCCCACCCTGAGCCGGGTAACAAGCCCCCACCTTTCAGCCCAGCTCTGCCCTCCTCCCTCCACTCACTGGTGACCTTGGGAGAGTGACTGCCTGTCTCCAGCCTGGGCTAGGGTGTGAGGAGGAAGCCATAGATGGGATGGGCTTGCTTGAACCAAGTCCCTTGTCACTGTGTCTCCCAACTCCTAAGGGCTCCCCTCCAGCCCAGGCAGCTCCCCACCTTCCTTGGGACCCTAGGTAGGTAACTTACGTAGGAAATGAAGAGGGCATTGGCACTGCCATTGAGCTGTGCCAGTTGGTTCTTGATCTGGTTCATGAGGTTGCCGTGGCATGGGTGGCGTGTGGTACAGGTAGCATTTACAGGGGTGATGGGTAAGGGACTCCCTGCCCCGTGTTTCCAGTGCAGAACCAGCAGTAAGGGCACAACTCCTGGGAAGAGACAAGGATTGGATGGAGGAGCTGGAAGACCAGTTGGAGGCTCGTGGCTCCTTGCATGGGGGCTGCGTAGAAAGCCCCCCTCCCCCTCCATAGCGTCACTGCTCAGCTGCAGTTTCTGACTCCCTGGCTCCAGGTCTCTTGACCCAGTTCTCTCTGCTTTCTCTTTCCCTGCTCCCTGGCCTCAGTTTCCCCACCCGTGCCATTGTTTTGAGTGGAGAAGCAAAATATCAAGACAGGAGCCTTTTTTTTTTCTAGCTCCAGGGTCCAGGAGGCCACTCAACTGTCTAGCCCTGTCCCTCAGGAGGGCCAAGTCTCAAAGCCTGGTCCCCTAACTGGATGGCATTAGGTCCAGCAGAGGAGAAGAGAAAAGAATCCCACCTTCCCCGTGTCAGGGTGGGCCGGATTCCTAGCTTACTCGATGTTCATTGGCCTAGAACGCCAAACTGGACCCCTTGCGGACCACGGAGGCTGAGGGTCATGGTTGCTATTGGCCCTCTCTTCTCAAACCTGCAGCTAGATTCTGGTTCCCCTGGCCAATTGCCTCTAATCCATCTCTATCCTTCCTCAATGAGGTTCTACGCAGAGCCTTCCACCTGTTTGCTCTGCAGGTCCCCACTCTCCATCCAAATCATCTACACCCCAACTTGCTAGAGTTCCCCCACCACCCGAGCTCCCAACTCCACAGACTTTGGAGTGAGAGGAAACCGTGTAACCAGGAAAGAGACCAGGGAAAAGGTCGCAGGCGGACACGCAAGAGGAAAGCAAAAGGTGTCAGGAGAACAGGGAGCTGTCCGGGCCTGTCCAGAATCACCCCTCCCCCGGGACGCCTGCCCCTCCTTCACTTTCAGCTACACGGCCCCCTCACCCCAGTCCAGCCTTTCTAACACCAGGCTAAAGACACCAAAAGGTGATAGAGGCTGAAATCAACTCTTGGAGGTTGGAGATCTCCCACCTGAACTCTCCATGCTGGGACTAAAAAGACCGTAGAACCTTAAGTTCACTCCCCTGGTGTCCCCTGCTGATCCCAGCATCCCCAGACAGTGTTAAGGCCCCGGGATGCCTGCGGGGGTACCCATACCCGCATCTCACCTCGCGCCAATCACAGCTTTCCAGGGACTAGCAGACGGAAGCGGCACCTGCGCCGGTCCTGGCCGGAGTTTGCAAGCTGCTCAGCCGCCTGCGCCCCTCCCAGGGAGCAGCCCGGGACGCAGTTGGAAAAGAGAAAGCGGAAAGAAAGAAAGAAAAAGAAAGAGGGAGGGTGAATCCGGGCGACAGCGGAGAAGCAAAAGCAGCGCGGGAGAGCAGTGGGGCCAGCAGTGGAGGCGATGGAGCAAGGCTGCGCCGGCCTGGTCCCTCACTGCCAACCTGCTGGCCCCGGCTGGCTGAGCGCTCGGTGCCCGGACCATGTGCGGCGCTCGCTCCCGGCCGCCACCCAGCGCCTCCGGCTGGCTCGGAACTGCGCGGGCGCCCCAAGTGTCCGAGTGGCGCGGCGGGCCAGCGTCCCGCGAGTGCTCGCCCAGTGCCCCAGGCTGCCGGTGCGCCCGCAGTCGAGACTCGCAACCGGCGCCGGGCGCGTGGATTTACCTGCGGCCAAGACCTTCATTATGGGCTGGACTCCAGAGGGCCTTGGAGGAGACCTTAGATGCAGGCCGTTTTCAGAAGTTCATGCTCAAATGGGGAATTTGCCTGATTTATATACTGGAGCCTGTGTTGTAAGACAGAAACAGCTATATTTAGCCGGGATCCCCAGTCCAGGAAGTTGTTTGAGGTGCATCATAGGAAATTATGAATGGAAGAAAGTGAGAGTGAAGGGGGGAGGGGGACGAGTGAGGGGGAGGGTGGGGAGGGCAGACTTTTTCCTTCTTCTAAGAATTTGATTGATAAAATTATAATGAAGTCTTAACAAAAAAACGCCCTGTGGTTTTCCTGAGTGGCTTGCTCTGGGCGTTGTTTGTAAATGGGTCTGGTGGGAAGGAGATCTCAGGGGAACTCAGATGGGGTCCCCAGCCTTGTGCCCTTCAGACGCCCCAGGTTCACCTGGATTTGGAGGGTGGCAACAGACTGGAGGCTGCCTTTATAACCCTGGGGAGGGGGGCTTTGCCGGACAGCAGGAGAATTGGGGCTGGTGTTCCACTGAGACACAGTTTTCCAGGAAGGGGGGCTGTGGCCCTTTTGGACTTTAGACAGTCATAAAGTGAAGCAGAACATGAACGCTGGAAGCTACTTTAGGGGTGGCCTGTCTCTAGCCTGCCCATTGCCAGTGGGCAAAGAGAGACTACCGGGGTATGGTACCATTGTGCCAAAGGTTCTGGCCCCCTTACATCCATCCGTCAGCATGCCCCCTCTACTGATTGGCACTTGAGAGCTCTGGGAAGATGTGAAATTGTGTCTCTTTGGGAACCGTCTGGGGAGGCACTTCAGGAAGGTACCTCAGCCTCTATTCTGGAGGGACCCCTAAAGCGGAGATCCAGGGAGGCTGGGAAAAATGGGACCCTAGCTTCCTTTAGGGCACAGAGGAATGGCTGATGACCCCCAATCACTCCTTGGAAGCCCCTTGGTGCTTTGGTCTCAGAGTGTGACGATGACTCCCAACAGGTGCTTCTGCAGTCTAAGGCAGGGTCTGCACACCTGGCGTGGGTCCCTGCTGGTGGATTACTGGCTGTCTCAGGGACAGGGAGGAAGAGGACGGAGTAAATGAGATCAGAGTCTCCTGACTAAACATAAGGCAGTGAGAGAGAACTGACAAGGCACACCTACCTAGGGCCATCCTGTCCCCAGAGCCACTGGGTCCTTCCAGACCTAGGGATGTCATTGCCCTGAGAACCATATCCCAACCCTTCTGTCTGATGTCGGGACAACTGGTTTTCCAAAGCTTTGCCCGGGCGCTGAAACACCTTTGGTCACCTCCATGCCCCCAGCTCTTGCCTCTAGGCTCATCCAGGATCTGCTCAGATGTTCCCACGTCTACCAGGATGAACCCTTGTGCCAGCTGCTGTCCCCACCCCACCCCGCCCGGCCCCGCCACACATACACCCTCCCCCATCCTGATTCTTGTTCCTTGTGGTCTTTTGGCAGAGCCTTGGGGCGATAAAACCGCCCCTCCCCTTTGGTACTTCCCAGTGATGGAGGGGGGCCGGATCCAGAGGCCAAGCACCCTTTCTTTCTCCCTGTACTCCAACACACCTTGTCTTTTCCTGGCGGCCCTACCTGAGGCTTACCATTCCTGAACATATAAGTTAGTGGAGACATCCCAGCCCGCACCACCAGCACCAGAACTTGAACTCCAGATCAGCTCCAGCTCCACCATTGTCTTCCAGACATCTGGTCTCTGACTCAGCTTAGCCTCCTTCACATGGGTCCCAAATCTATCAGCCCAGGAACCCATCGTGGTCCTTTCTGTCCATCTCGTCTCTCCCATGGCTAAGCCCTCAAGTGCTCCAGTGCTCCTGGCGGCCACAGTCCGGTCTGTTCCGTTCCTATTCCTTACTCTCCTCTACATCCTTCCGGCGGGCTCCAGGCCTTGCACTGACCTCTGGATCCCTAAACCACACATTGATACTACAGCCCCCCCCCCCTCGATAGCCATTTAATCTCAGCTCCACCCTCCAGGAAGCAGGAAATGGGAATAGATTCTAGAAGACACTGACATTAGGGCCTTTTTATTTCAGGCTCCTAGCTGACTCTTTTGTGCCTCAATTTCCCCTCTCACAGTACCTGACTCAGTCCGCTCTCCCCCAGCGCTCTGGTCCCCTCGGTGCCCCAGGCCCTGCCTCCTGCTCCAGTCCATGTCTGAGTACCACCTGCGATGGGCCTCTGGGGAGATGCCAGGAAAGGTCTCCGCGCAGAACTGGGCCTCTGTCTTCAAGCTGCCTGCAACGTGGCTGGCTTCAGCAGGAGTTTGCTTTCGTCCCTCCCTCTCTCTCTGTGCTGCTGTGTGCTTCCCCTCTGCTGCCTCGAGGAAGGCATCCTCCCTTCTTGGCTGCTGGTTCCCAGGGTTATGACCCTGGGCCCCACCCTGGAGTGGCAGCCCCAGCCCAGCCCCTTCCAGCTGTGATTTCATCTGCAGCCTGCCCAGCTTCTGCACACTGGGCCTGCTGGGGGTTTGACAGGCTTCAGGATGAGGGGGACAGGCAGTTTCCACACAGGGACTCCCTCAGCAAGGATAGGGGGCTGCCGTGCTGGGCCCTAGGTGCTGTCTCCAGGTGGCTGTGTCTCTCCAGGAAGTGAACCTGTAGACTGGCTGGGGGGCCTAACCCCTCCGCGCTCCCGTTCACTTTGGAACACACAGCCGGTCGGCCTTGCTTCTCCCACTGCCTGTCACTCGGCAATCCCAGCTCTCTCCTAGAACATCACAGTGGCCTGTTTGTTTTGCGCTTGTGGACGCTAAGGGCAAGTAAAGGCACATGCATAAGGGTACACAAAGACCATCAGAGCCCAAGCCTCCGTCTCACAAGGCCACAGAGATCCCTCTGTGAGGGAATAAGGACTTAAACAGGAAGCCCCGCCCCCAGCCCCCTGCAGCCCTGACCTGTTCATCTGGTCTTGGTCCTCTCGGGCTCATTCTTGAACACACTGCCCTGTTCTGAGGGCTCTGAGGGGGTCCTGCAGCAGAACAGCCGAGCAGACGCTATTTATTTTTGTTCTTATGTTAATGTGACTTCTACACCTTGAAAGCAGTCTGGGCAAAGGCAGGAGCTCCAGTGGGCTGAAGCAGGCGTGGACTTTGACCTCTTTCAGAAGCAGCCTGGAGATTCGGCTCAGGGCCGTACAGGGTGTGTGGCTTTGGGGACGTGGTCACTGCTCACCCTCAGTTTCATCTCTAAGTGAGAATGATGGCACACACACACGCACATAATGGGTTCGTTGCGAGGGTCTGGGGTTCAGCAGGATTCCTGACACCCGGCAAACCTCCCGCGTGTCAACATAGACCCTAAAGACTCCTCTGAGAAACAGAGGTCTTCGTCCTACTTAAAGATGAAGAAACTGCCATGCTCCGGAGACAAGGGCAACAACAGACAGGAAAGGGGATATTCCTCACCCACAGCTCCCCTTCAGCGATACCTCAGGATGAGCAGACAGGATAGAGGGAACTGGTATGGTAGTGTGCCTTCCTGTGCCATACAACACCCCCCACACAGCCTGTTACACACCCCTCCACATACACAACCTGTTACACAGACCTACACACACCTGTCTTACCTCCACATACATATCACACACACACACACACACACACACACACACACACACACACACACCAGCTACCCCAGTAGAGGCTTGAGCCGAAGACAGTTGCTGGCTGGACTTTACAGCACCCGTGTGCGGGAGCTGATTCACCCCCCAGACCCCGTCTGAGAAGCTCAGCTCAGAGGAATTTGAATCACCAGCTGCCCCCCTGCAGAGCCCCTGGGGGAAGGACGCGGGGGTGGGGGCTAGCCCCCTTGCCTGCCTGCCTGCCTGCTGTGCTGTCTCTTTCCTGGGCCCTGGGGCACTCAGACTCAGGAGAAAGGGCTACAGGGCTACATGGCTGTGACTGCTTACAGAGTTTTGGGGAGGTGGCCTGTCAGCCAGGCATCCTGTGTGGGCAGTGGTTACTCAGCAGGTAAGTAAGCAGCTCTCTGGGCACTGGGAATTCCCCAAGACTGGTGACCCAGATGCCTAGCTGCCCCCACAGTCAGGCCAGCCCCGTTCTCTCTGCACCCTTTCCCTGCCCTGGAGGAGCTCAGGTTTTCAAAAAACAAAGCCTTAGCTGGGCTTTGGTGTCCTCACCTGGAAGGGGAGCTAGTTTGAGGAGGAAGCTGAGGGCTGGAGGGTGCTTCATAAGGCCAGAGCTCACGACAGGTGGTTAAAGGAAATAGGAGACTCAGGAATGTGCCTGGCATGGACTTGACAGGGAATGCCACGTCCAAAGAGGCAGAGGCACCTCCATTTTCCACCTTGAGAAATGAAGGTGCCATTAGACCTGCAGCCCTCACTCCAATTGATAAGTTAACTACCTTTAAAACAAGTGGGCTGTGTTGCCAGGTGGAGGGTGGTGTGGGCTATTTATCCAGGAAAACAGTGAGGTCTGAATCCAACACAAACCACACTCCAGCTGTGTGGCCCTGGGCCATGGTGTTTCTAAGCCTCAGTTTCCCATTTGTAAAACAAGGATGGTTCAGAATAGATGCTCTGTCAACTCCGGTTCTGGGGGAGTTAGGAGTCTGGACCCAGCATAGTCCTCATGGTTAGAGCTGAGGTGGCTGGGGGGGGGGGAGGGGCTCTCAGTCCTTGGGGGTGGGCATGACCCCTGGGAGCCGGCATCCTTGGAGAGTACCAGCAAGCCCTCCTGTCTCACGGTCCTGGCGAAGTCTAGTGCTACCATGGAACCTGACTCTTCTCACCCTCACTCCATCACATCTCTGGCCGACACCAGTAACATCCGCTCAGGGCCAAAGGAGAGCCAGAAGCAGCCTGGCCAACGGCCAGCAGCCCCAGCATCACCCCGACATTTCCTGACTGGTTCTGCGTCAAGAATCGGAGCTCCTGGAGGTGAATCAGAGTGGCTGCATTTTTTTCCCTCCTTCACTTCTGATAGAAATTGCAAAGGAAGTGGCAGCCCACAGAGCTGAGCATCAGCAGGGCCAGAGGCCAGGTTGTGGCATGGTGGGTGGCTGGTCCCACCCTGACACTACCTTCCAGCCTCTATCTGTGAACTAGGCTATGATCGCCCTGGCCCAGTATTTTGTGGCCATGTTGTGTAAACACTTAGGCTATGGCTCTCTTTTCCCTGAATATCCAGGACTGTCCCAGGCAGAGATACTGGCCTCTACCGCTCCATGGGTTACAGGCTCAAGTTACCAGGAGCCAGTACGCTTTCAAAGAGAAATAGAATAATGAAATTCCTGGACATTTCCAGAGCGAGGGCAAGCATGCTCCCTGAAGTATTCTTTCCGGTTGTCTCTATGTGCCCACATGTTTCTTACTATGGGAATCAGTAAGGCAAGCCTGGCCCAGAAAATCTGCGTGACTTGCCCAAAGTCACCCAGCAGTTGGCAGCACATAGTGTCTGACTTTTACCATGGCTGCCACTGAAGCCAGCTCAGGAACAGGACAGAGGTGCATCTTGGGCCCAGGTATGGGCAGACCAGGGACACGGTGTGGGGGTGGAGACCTGGCATCAGGTTGAGCAGTGACGAAGTCCCTTGTGGAGCCCGGCTTCTCCAAAACCACTTCCTTCCTCAGCCTCAGACCCTCAGGGATCCTTGCCCTGCTCTGGCCTTACCTGGGTGAGGCTGGAGACCGCCACAACTACCAAGCCCTTCCTCAGGGGCATCAGGAGCCCTTCCTAGGCACTATGGGAGGAGGAAGTGACTGGGGCTAGGCCCAGAGGCCCAGCCAAATCCAGAAGAGGGCGCCCTGCAGGCTCCCTGTGAGGCAGACGCTTGGTGGAGTCTCAGTGAACTGTGGGTGTGTGCAGCCAGAATGGGGTCAGCATGACTCTGTGTTTATTGTGTCTGGCCCTATCATGCAAGCGTGTGCATTCGATTATGCTGTTTGCCTGTGTTTGGGGGGCTAAGACAGAGCTGGAATTTGCAAGTCCTTTGGTGTGTGTGTGTGTGTGTGTGTGTGTGCGCGCGCGCGTGTGTCTGTAAAGGATAGTGAGTCTGGCTGGTAGACAGGCATGACCCCATGTTCATGTATGCATGTGCCCCTGTGTCTCTGTCAATCCCTGCCTTTCCCTGTCTAGCCCCTGCCCCTGAGAACCATGGAGCAGCCTTGTGTCACGGGGGCCACCGGCAGCTGGTTTCCTCACCCCGCCCTACCCCTCCCACCCTGGCCACCCTGACTTTTGGCACAGGGACAATGCTGATGTCAGAGCCGACTTGACAGCTTCCTTTTCCCACTGGGTTTTCCAAAAGAGAGACCGTAGCACGGCTGCTATTAAATAATCACGGGTGTGTGGGGGGTGCCACTCATTGGTTTCCTGAACTTGGAGGCAATAAACAGAACAGGAAACAACAGCGGACAGACACACAGGAAGCTGGGAGCTGGCCGCAGACGTAGGGCCTGGCCTCATCTCTGTCCACTATTCCAGGCGAGTTCACTAGGGCCACCTAACTGGACCAAGAGGTGATGCTGGGTAGGTGGCCTGAGCCCTGTCTCAACTCTCAGTGCCCGGGAGACTTGAAAAAAAAAATTTTTTTTTTTAAGATCTTAGCAACGAAATAATGAGAAGAATGAAGGATCCCATTCCCAGGAAGGTTAAGAGGAAGACTTGTCTGGGTGAACTGTCTGCTTTCTGGGAAAGAAAGGAATAACTGAACTCTGTGGGACAGGGCAGGTGGAGCCACCAGGACAGCAGGACACAACCAGGACCGGCTGCCCTATCAGGGAGCGCGGATTTGACTGCAGTCTCACACCAGCCCTAAACCCCTGGGACTCGGCAGATCTCAAGGACCCTCTCAGGGCACAAGGCTGACATGTTCATCAGCTCCAGGGCCCCCCCCCCCTTCCACTCCAGAAAATCATGGCAGAGTGCCTAGAAGACACCCTAAGATCTCCAGCCCCACCCTCATCTGGGGCACTTCTCCTTTGCCATAGTTGGAAACTGAGGCTCAGGGAGTTGAATGAAATGTTCAGGGCCACAAAGTGTGCAAAGGCTGCATCCCCACCCCACCCCACCCCATCCTCTCCAAAATGGGCCCAGGAAGTCGAAGGGTGGCTGTGGCAGCAAGATCTGTGAGGGGTTCTGAGCCAGGCACCCCAGGGGAGCACCTCCTTCTTTCTGCCAGGTGGCCAGCGCTTATCAGCCACATGGCCCCATGACACAATCCGCTCTGATCTCCTGCCCAGCTAGCCTCACCCCACCGCACCCCTGGACCCTGCTTCCGTTCCCTCCCTTTCCAGGTGGGACCTGTGCCTGGCCCTCTGTGAACCCCTCCGCTGTGACATTTCCCCAGTGCCGACTTTGACCTCCAGATTGTTAGCTGAGGACCCTCTTAAAGGGAAGAGGTCGTCTCTAGCGCTGGTCTTAGCACCCCACCTCCACTACACAGAATCCTTGCCTATCTTTCCAAGCTGGGTGTGACCTTGTGGGCTGGAGGAGAGGGGCCAGGGGCCCTGGAATCTGTCAGACCTCAGATCCAGTCCTAACTCTGTCACGTGCAAGTTGGGCCACCCGAGGCATCACGCAAACCTGCTTCAACGTGTGTAAACTTGGTAACAGTATTGCCAATCATGTGTTGGCAAAGCCACAGATCTGGTTTTCTTATTGACATCTTTATTTGGTACAACTTCAAAGATGAGGCCCAGAGAGGGGATGACACTTTCCAAAAGCCACATAGCAAATCAGGGGCCATCCTTAGTAGTATATGGCCTGGTACCTGTCCTGGGCTTCCAAGGTGATGGGACCCCAGGGCTTCAAAGCTGGTTTGCCTCTGAGGACTCCACAGAGGAGTTGCTTCTTGAGACTCCATTTCCCTGACTAGAACCAGTCATTGACCTTGGAGATGTGGATGGTTTCCCCCTCCCCCTCCTCCCCTTCAGTATCCTGGAAAACTGAGCTCAGGGCTCCTTGCCATGAAAACTTTTAGTAGCTGCAAGTCCTGGACAACAGCGCCTCCCGCTGCCCAGGAGTGGCAGGTACAGCGGTCATGCCAACTCAGCTGCTGCAAGCAGGTAGGTGGAGCTGGATTGGTGGATTTGAGGAAGTGAGTGGGTGCCTGGGGCTCAGGGCGAGGGTGGGCAGAGGCCATCAGCCAACACAGGGTCCTCTGAAGGCTCCCAGAGAGGCTTCACCCTGCCTGACATTTGCAGGGTGAAGCCCAGAAGAGTGGCCACAAGGGGGTGCTGAAACCACATGCCATGACCAAGGGGGTGTAGCCTTGGCTTTGGAGGAGGGGGCAGCGCCCCTTTGGGTCCTTCCACCTGTTCCCACCTTGGCCTGACAGGTCTTCCAGGTGGGGATCAGGCTCTTCGTCTTACAGGGGAGCCGGGTTGACCCAGAAGAGGAAAATGAGCTGCCCTAATCCACACAGCAAGAGAAACAAACAAAATTCACCCCAGAGACACCTGACTGTGCCATCTGTGGTCATAGGCTCCCCACTACCCTGTTTTGTCCCACATGGTGCGGCATGGACAGGATCCTGGGGACCATCTCCTGTATGGCAGCTCTACCAGGTTTGGAGAAGCACTGACCGCAAGTTATAGATGAGTGCCTCTCTTAACTGTGGGCAACCAGTCCTCAGTTCGGGTCTCTACACCGCCCCGGTTTCTGTTCTTCCCACACCCGTCACTGTTCTGGGGCCAGGATGTCCAGGTTCACAGACCTGCCAAGCTCTGATCCGGCCCAAGGTCAAAGGCAGAGGAGTGGTGACCTTGGCTAATTAAGTTCCCCAGAACACCCTGCCACCCACTGCAGCCCACTCGGGAGGGACAGGGTAAAGGAGGTCTCTGCAGGCTCAGAACCCCACTGTTCTTAAAGAAAGAATGGAACCTGAATGTCCCTTGGAAACCCAGAAATCAAGACTACCTTCGGAATCAACTTATCCTGCCACCATCATACAAGGCGAGACTGGAATACATGTGCTCTTCCCCCTGCCCTCTATCCCATGAACTTTAACCCACAGGGCACTGTCTCAGCCCATCTCCAGCTCTGCCTGGACATCCTCCAAGAGAACCCTATGAACCTGCCTTACAATGCATCCATTACAGACTGGGAGCCGGAGTCCTGGAGAGCTGTGTGGGCCAGCAACTGCCCCTGACGCACAGGGGAGCAATTGATGGGCCATCTACCCTCCTGGGGATAAGTGTGGGGAGCAGCAGCGCCCCACAATCCTGCCCGCTCAAGGGAAGCCTACCGTGGTCTCTGTCGCAGCCCGTCACGGTGTGCACAGCTCGTCTGGTCTTCAGGGCAACACCATCGTGGTTGAGCCCCTCTGCTCCTTCCCTCTCCTGCAGAGGCTTCTCAGGCGTTGGCTCCTCACCCTGCCCCCCACCTGACTTCCGTCCAGAGCTGATGGCCTGAGGCTCCCCCTACTTCCACCCCACCCCCAATCTGAGGACCCCAGAGGTAGAAAGCCCACAGCACAGAGAGGCTGGCACGGGTGGGGAAGGTGTTACTGGGTTGCTAGGAGGAGAAGCAGCGGGGCCGGGTGTGGGGAGGGGGCGTCCCTGTACTCGATGCCCCTGGGCTGCGTGGCAAGGCCACTGTGGCCTGAGTCACAGCTGACTGGGCCGCGCCTCGCCTGTCTGGGTGACCCAAGCCAGCATAAGGCAATGACTGGGCAGCTTTCCTCATGACCAGCTGGGGTCGGCCTTAGGTGTTTTGACTCAGACCTGCCATAGGCTGTGTGCAAAACAGCCATCCCCTGCCTCTGTCCTAAGAAGAGCCACAGGCCCATAGCTGCCCCTGCCCCAGCACCCACCTCAGAACCTGGGAGCTCCCTGGCCCTTCTGATCTGCTCTCTGTCCCAGGCTTCAGGGCCCCACCTGCTGTGGGACCTTCGTCCCTCCTTGGGCAAGCCCAGCCCTCGGGGACACTCCAGGAAGCAAGGACCTCGTTGCCTGTGCTAAGGGCCTCTTGATCCACTGTGGACTGTGACCTTTTTCTTGGTGCCACAAGGGATTCTGTGGACTGCCTGGACAGGCCTGGCATGGGCTGCAGAAGATAGTTGGGGACAGGGACTAAAAGAAGAGCTGTACAGAAAAGAAAAAAAAGAGTCTCAAGAAGAGAGGAAGTGAAGGAGGGAGGAGGAAAGAGGGAGAGAGGGAAGGAGAGAAGGAAGGAGAAAGAGTGAGGGAAGAGGGAAGAAGGAAGTGAAGAAGGAAAGGAGGGAGGGACGGAGAAGGGGAGGGAGTAAAAGAGGGAGGGAAGGAAGAGGAGAGGGAGGGAAGAAAGGGGAGAGAGGGAGGGAACAAGGGAATAAAGGGAGGGAGGGGAGGAGAAAGGGAGGGAGTAAAAGATGGAGGGAAGGAAGAGAGGGAGGGAAGGAGAGGGAGAGAGGAAGGGAATAAAGGGAGGGGATAAAGGAGGGAGGGACTGTCTACAGTTTACAAATCTGCCCCCCACCCCCAGCAAGGTTTGCCCTACATGTTGCCCAGGAAATCCTGTAAGTGGGAAAGTTGGCTTCAATAGCACACGATGCAGAGGGGAAACTGAGGCTTGACCTACCTGTGAAGGTCAAGTAAGACAAGAGCAGGGGTCATTTTCATTTTTTACCTCTGAGGTCTCCACCTCTCACTGGAAAGAATTACATTAAAGCTGGGATGTGGTGGCGGGGCTGGAGGGTGCTCAGGGAATCTGCACCCCCTTTTAATGGTGTCAGCACCAGACACATACTCACCAGCTGGTAAAACACACAGAATATTTTAAACTGGAATCTGGACAATGATCAGCAGATGACTGGGTAAAATGCTCTACAGCAGGTGCCTATGACCCAGCTCTGGGAGACAGACATCTCTGATGCCAAACGGCCAAGCAGCCTAGGAAAAAACGGTAGGTGTCAGGTTCAATAATAGACTGTATTTCAAAGAGAGGGAGGGAGGGAGGGAGGAAGGAAGGGACGGAGGTAGAAAGGGAGGGAGGAAGGGAAAAAGGTAGATTGGGGCTGGAGTGATGGCTCAGTGGTTAAGAACATTTGTTGCTCCTGTAGATGGTCTAGGGTCAGTCCCCAGCACCCACGTGGTGGCTCACATAACTCCAGTTCCAGGGAATACATCATCTTCCAGCAGTCAAGGGCAGCAGGTGCACAAACATACACACGGGGAAAACACAGAACCTGTAATATAAAACAAATCTGCAAAGAATGATAGTAAAATGGAGGAACTGGAGAGATGGCTCAGTGGTTAAAGAGTAGGAACTCTTGTAGAGAACCCAAGTTCATTTCCCAGAACCTAAGTCAGGTGGCTCACAGCTGCCTGTAATCCAACTCCAGAGGTATCCATAGGGATCCGACTCCTCTGGCCCTGCAGGCGCTTGTACTCACGTGCACATACACACATATAAAAAATGTTTTAAATAATATAGATGACAGACAGACAGATACAGGGTTCCATTATGCAATCCTGTTGTTCTGGAACTTGCTCTTTGTAGACCAGGTTGGCCTCAAACTCACAGAGATCCTCCTGTCCCTGCCTCCTAAGTGCTGGGATTAATAGCTGTGCCACAACCAATCTCCACAAATAATTCCAAAAAAAAAAAAGTGTTAAGGAAGGAAACATCCTCACACCAACCTCTGCTGTCCACACATGACCTATGCAGAAACCACACCACGCGTGCACGTGCACGCGCGCGCGCGCACACACACACACACACACACACACACACGTTTAGGTGGAAGCCCTACCACCATCCATACATACTCAGAAAGGTTGGGATGTTGGGGTCTCCAGCTAGGGGCCACACACCACGCGTGTGCGCGCGCACACACACACACACACACACACACACACACACACACACACGTTTAGGTGGAAGCCCTACCACCATCCATACATACCCAGAAAGGTTGGGATGTTGGGGTCTCCAGCTAGGGGCCACACACCACGCTCTGGTCCCACTCCTCCCATTCCAAACCCTGAGAAAGTCCACCAAAAGTCAGCCCCCTCCTGGGACTGCTCAAGACCGCGTCCACAGTCTGTATAAGAAAGACTTGGTAGCCATATTTGCCATGTGATTCCTCCCCTGCCTTCCCAAGGGTCACCCACGAGTTGCTTTGCTCTGCTTAAATTAAACCTGGATTTACTAATTCAGCCTGATTTGACTTATTACATCAGTGGTGGTGTTACTACTGGGGGATTTAACTTTTCAACACACACCTTTTTCTTTTTAAATCTGAGAAAGCCAATGTGACAGCATGTCCATCATCTAGGAGGATGGTAAATTCAACGCCAGCTGAGAATACTGAGACCCCCACATACAACAAATAAAACAAATGTAACGGCCCTGAGGGAGGGCCCTTGAGTACATGCTCAGATGCTCAGCCCATCTTCCTTCTTCCTCTCCCCCTCTCTCTCTCTCTCTCTCTCTCTCTCTCTCTCTCTCCTTCTTTCTTAATTTCTTTCTTTCATTTGTTTGTTTTTTGAGTCAGAGTTTCTCTGATCTGTAGACCAGGCTGGCCTCAAACTCACAGAGATCTGCCTGCCTCTGTCTCCTGAGTGCCAGAATCAAAGACGGGCACCACCACTGCTGACTAAGGCCCATGTTTCTATTCCCAGCAACCAAAGAAAGAAAGACAGCTGGAACAAAGAGCGCAGAAGCCCCGGGTGCTCACACGGACTCTGCTGTGTCCAGGATGAGTGTTCAGACTGTGGGATCATTGGAACACAAACTGCATCCACTAGGACCCGTTCTCCGACCATCGGGCCTCTTATCCCAGAGAACTTTAAAATTTTTATTTTCTTACTTATTTTTAGGATATCATATATAGGGTGCTTGGTTCCCGCCGTGGCCGTAAGAGTGTCCCCTAGAACTGGAGTTCCAGGCTGCCCTGAGCAGCCACTGCGTACTAGGATTCCAGAGCAGCAACTGCTCTCAACAGCTGAGCCTTCCTGCGGGCTCAGCTTTTAAATGTGTGAGGGATATCAATGGCTGGGTCGCGACTGCCACCCACCCCACACACAAAAAACAAACCTCAGCTTCAAACGGGCTGGGTCCTTCTGTCTTCCTGGAGTGTGATGGTTCCTCTGTGGGCCATAGGACTATGGAGAGACTTGTTTATTTATGCAAGCCACCTTGTGGGTCCTCACACCCGGGGGCTCAGAAGCAGCTGCCTAGAGTCCTGTCTCAGCAGGTCATCTTGAGTGTTCCTACACGCGTGCCTGGGCCAGTGCAGACTGCACATTCTACACTCTGGGAGCTGCTGCCAGCAACGGGGAAGCCCCACAGTCCTTCTCTTGGGGAGACAGAGGAGATGGGGGGGGGTACTTGAGAGGCAGCAAGCCCATGCAAGCGGTTGGAATTGGGGGAGCAGACAGAGAGGACAGCTGCAGGGCTGTGCTTGGCCTGAGAGGAGGGGCCAGGCTGCACAGGATGTTGTGCTTTGAATGAGAATGGTCCCATAGGCTCATATATTTGAAAGCTTAGTCACCAAGGAGTGGACCTATTTGGGGAAGGATGAGGAGGCGTGGCCTTGTTGGAAAAGGTGTGTCACTAGAGGTGGACTTTGAGGTTTCAAAAACCTGCACCAGGCCCAGTCTCTGCTAGCTGTCTGTGGATCAGGATGTAAAGCTCTCAGGACATGCCTGTCTGCTTCCTGCCATGAGGAAACGTTAAGCACGCCCCCAGTGAATAGAACAACGACCAAAACAGATGGGCTGGGCCTGAGAGGTAGCCCAGCTACCGGGAGGGTCGTGTGGAATGGAAGCTTCCGTCTAGAAGGCAGGAAGGTATTGTGGACATTTTGTGAGTGGAAGAAGACATGATAACACTGAGACATCTAAAATGTGTTGAAAGAACTAGACTCTGGCTGCAGATGGGGAAAAGAGGCTGAACGTGGAGCAAGATGAGGCATGAGCCCTACAGGATGGGGGAGGAGCAGGAGCATTAGATAAACAGTGGAGAGTTAGGGGGTGGGCTGGGATTCCACAACATTGTGGGGGAACAAACAGAACTCAGACAGTGGATGGGGCTGGCCAAGAAGACGGTGAACTTGATTTAAACACCTTCAGTCTTACGGAGCTGAGGAGGAGGAGCAGGAGCCAGCCTTGGGAGACAGACACTGGTCGACTTTGGTGATACCTTAGACTCTTCCACAGAGCAGGAAACTCCCTCAGCTACTTCCTAGGATAACAGCTGCTCCAGGCCAGAGGCAGCTCACACAGCCTCCTGTGTGCGGAACTCAGCCAGGGCGGGGCAGCCACAGGCCTCCCTGCCCGGCCTCTGCAGACCAACCTCTGCCCTCTCTGTGGGCAACCTCAGCGCCTGCCGCAGCCCCGGCTCCCCTTCTGCTTCAGGAAGCTGGGGGTGCCTGTCTTTCTGTGGGTATCACCTCCCACCCACAGCTTCCCAGCAGCCGGAGCCAAGGAAAGCCCCCTTCTTCATTGTGGTCAGGGCAGCCGTGAGAGAGAGAGCCATCCTCTGATTTGGCAGACCTGGTGCTCCAGCTGTGGGGATGTTGGGATGGGTAGAGTGAACTCTCCTCCGGTGGGCTCAGGAGCAGCCATCCTCGTCCTCTCTGGGCTGAGGGCGGGGCCTATTCCCTGAGGGCGGCGCCTAGCCCCCTAAGGGCGGGCCCTATCCCACCTCCTTCCCATTTAGCTCCTTGTGTGCTAGACTGAGACAAAATGAAGGCATAGAGGATGGTTCTGTCCTCTGAGGCCATAGGCCTACTGGGAAGGTAGTCAGGGATGGGAGCATCATAGAGAATGTTCCCACAGGAACGGTTTTTGAGAAAAACGCACAGACCACTTGGTCTTTGTTTTTGAGATTTAGTTTATCTTTAATTATGTATGTGGTTCTTGAGTGCAGGTGCCTGTGGGGGCCAGAGGCATTGGATCCCTCCATAGCTGCAGTTATGGTTGTTGGGAGCCAAACTTTGGCTTTCCGTGAGAACAGTGTGTGCACTCTCAACCTGGGAGCCATTGCTTCAGCCCTGTGCCCTTGAGAGGACGGCTGAAAACGGGGAGGGTTAACTTAGCAAAAAATAAATAAATAACAAAAAGACTCCCCAAAAAACAAGGAACAGCGTTCAAGATAGTGGGGCTATCATAGGCAAAGATAGCAGTATGTTCGAGGGAGGCCCCAGGACAGCCAGTGTGGTTAGTGAATCTCTTCAGCTCCGTACTGGGCAAATAGGCAGCCGCCCTCCACAACTGCTGCGTGGAAGTCCTGGGCCTGGAGTTCTGGCTCTTGCCCTAGCTCAAGCGCTCTGGGAGCCTGTGCACAGGGCTCTTCCTTCTGGAGCTCTTGGAATAAGCACATCCCTTGACTCACTCACCTCTGACCCTTAAACACCGGGGGCCTTTGCCCTCGCTGTCCCCATCACACCTACGTCATTCAGACCACAGCGAAGACGTCACCTCTCCAGACTCTAGCCTGACCACCCACATCGCCCGATTCCCACTCTCGTGTTACATCATCTACCGCGTTGGCCTGGTCCGTGCAATCTCAGATGCCCTCATTGGTTTCTTCGCTTGTCTGCTGTCTGTCTGCCCCTTGCCCCGGAGCTCGGTGTCTCTAGGGACTCTTGCAATTGTCAACCAAGTTGCAGAGGCAGGAGAAAGTCTCAGAAAGATGCCCCTGCCTCGGGACCCAGTGGGCCTGAATGCTAACCATGCCGCCCACAGCTACTTGCTGGAGAGCCTGTGTAGGACTCTCAAACATCCTCACTGCAGCCTGACATCCATTGCTGACTCCCCACTAGTCCCGTCTTGGCCCCTGTTTCAGGAAGTGGGGGAAATGGGGACTGATTGGATGGTGTTCATCTGTTTCTTTTTTCTTTCTAGTGATGCTAGGGTTGAGCCTGGGACCTTGCTCATACTGGGCAAGTGCCCCACCACTGAGCTACGTCCCCACGGCCCCATTTTATAGGAAAAAGAACACACAAATTTTCTACATGCCTAAGGCATGTTAAAAGCCAAGTTCAAAGTCTTGCCCATATGACTGTCCAAACGTGAGCTGAACAAGGATGACACCAATGAACGAGCCAAAGGGGATGGCGCAAAAAGTCCATGAGGCCTTGCATAGAACTATAGGCAACAGATGCTGAAGGGGGAGAGGTGGCCTTCCCTTGGCAAAAGCACACCAATTAATTGTCCAGGGCCAAATAGTCAGCCCTGAAAATACACATGCAAATAACATTATACAGACTGAATAGGTTACAGTTAGAAATATACATACAGACTGAATAGGTTACAGTTAGAAATATACTTATATACACAAATACATATATCCGTGCAATAACAGTTACAAAAAATAAACCATGAATATGAAGGAGGGTGGGGGATGTGGGAGGGTTCAGAGGGAGGAAAGGGAAGGGAGAAATGTTGTAATTAAATTATAACCTCAAAAGGAAAAGAGAAAAAGCCAATCTCTTGACATCTGTTGGTAGTTCCCCTGCCTTGCCTACAGGCATGTCCCTCTCCCAAGGGAGGACCTGTGGGCTGCGGGGACCCGATCCCCTGGGCTTCCGATATAAACTCTAATGCAAGGCTCATCAGGAAGAGAGTTAACACCATCAAGTCATTAGCTCTGCCCTGTGCCGCACACAGATGAGGAAGGCGGGGCTCGGAGCCTTAATCTTCCTAGTGTCCTCCAGACCAGAAGGGGCCTGGAAGGAGAACGAAGCAGCCAGGCCTGCTCATCTCTGTTGTGCTGCCTCCCAGCCTGTCCTGTGTGCTGCGTCTTCCTGACCTGCCACAGAGATAGCAGGGTGTTGGCTGGCAGGGGTGTGACTGTGATTCATTCCAGGAACGCTGACGGCACTTACTGTGGTCCAAACAGCAGGCAGACCTGTGCCCTCTGTTCCTGCACACATGAGGGTGGTACACTTAGCGTGTGCACATGAGCACCCAGCCTAGAAACACACCCTAGTCCCACATATGTTATCATGAAACATACCAGCATTTCTAAGTGTCTGTTTCAATATTCGGGCTTCAAAATGAGGCCAGAAAAACACACAGCCATATTAGCAAGCCAACTGAACAACACACATGCACCCATCGTATATAGCCGTCAGCACACAATCCCATCATGCATCCTCCATCAGTGTGCAAATCCATCAAATACACCCATTATACACACTCATCACCTGTACCACACGCACACAGACACACCATCCCAGAGAGACGTTACACCTTCAAGTTGAAACTACCTCTCTGGTGTTTCTCCTAATGTATTTGAAAAGTGCCTTACTTATGACTTCCAAAAGATTTATTGTTATTATTTAAAATTATGTGCATGTGTAGGTCAGAGGCCAGAGGACTGAGATTTCCCTCTGGAACTGGAATTACACCTGCTGTGCGTGCCGAGAATTGAACTTGGGTCCCCTGGATGAAAATGCCTGCTCTTAACTGTTGAGCCAGCTCTCCAGCTCCGAATTTGTGATATTCCTTATCCTGCTTGTTAGAAAACTTCCTGGAACAACCTCCACATTGGAACACGGAATTTGGAGTGCCCTAAATCTGTGTTCCATGGCCATGGTCACACATACTCGGCTCCAGAATAAGCCGTCTCTCAACCTGTTTGAGGTAAGAGCTGTGTTTCTGCATTGACTGTTATGGAGCCAAACATGAGGCTCTGAAAATAGTCTACTTTTTACCGGAGGAGTAACCTGGGTAGACACAGTCTAACCCCTGAACCAATGGAAAGCCGACCCCACGTGGCCTGACCCAGCCACCCCACTTGGATTGGAGGCTTGGAGTGGGGTGCCACAATCTGACTACCCCTGCAGTCCAGTCGTGGTAGGAGGGGCCACCCAACGCAGGAGCATCTCTGACAGCCTCTGAGAGGCAACACCCGGCATTTACAGACTGCAGCAGGCTCTTTCCCAGTTCTCTCAGACCTCCCTTGGTTTGGTCAATGTCCATTTGTTTATTCTGCACTGTTTTTTTAAGCATACTGTTTGGTAGATCCCTTTCTGTTTCCAGCATATCTGGTGTTTGTTGTTGTTGCTTGTTTTGGTTTTTTTTAGACAGGGTTTCTTGGCCAGGCGGTGGTGGCACATGCCTTTAATCCCAGCACTCGGGAGGCAGAGGCGGGCGGATCTCTGTGAGTTCGAGGTCAGCCTGGTCTACAAGAGCTAGTTCCAGGACAGGAACCAAAAAGCTATGGAGAAACCTGTCTCGAAAAAAAAAAAAAGACGGTTTCTCTGTGTTGCCTGGCTGACTTTGAACTCAGAGATCCACCTGCCTCTGTCTCCCTAAAGGCATGAGCCACCGCTGCCTGGCTTCCCAAGTCTTGACACTGCTCTCCACTTTCCTACCTGTCTGAGCTGTCTGAAAAGCCAGCAGCTTCAGCAGGGAGGAGTCCACTAGCTTCCTCCCGCACAGTGTTCTGAACCAGAGGTTGACTTCTCTAACTTTTAAGATCGAAATAAGTACATTTAATCTGCACATGTTACCTCTTTATAAGACGTTTTAAAAGGTAGCTGGGGAAACAGCTATATGGGACAAGTCTGTGTTCCCTAATGCAAGAGAAGAGGTTGGCCAGCATAACCAAATCTAGGTAAGGGTACCAAAGTCCAGATTATGCTTAATCCAAAACTTACACTTCTTACATTTCTTTCCTTTTTCTTTCATATACAAATAAAATCATGGGGAATATGATTTACCTTCACTGTAAATTAAAACAACACATGCATATATATGTGTACACGTACACGCACACACCTGGCTTAAAACTACATTGAGGAAAACATTTTCACTGGTAAAAGCATCTCTCTCTGGGCTGTGCAGCTCTTGAAGGAGGAAGCGATAATATCTTCAGTCTGCATGACAAGTTCCATCTTTTGATCTTTTAAACTACTATCTTATTTTGGGTTTCTATTGTTGTGAAAAAACACAAAGACCAAAAGCAACTTGGGGAGGAAAGGGTTTTTTCAGCTTACACTAGAGGAACACTTCTTCAATGAAGAAAATCAGGCCAGGAACTCACGGCAGGAGCTGATGCAGAGGCCATGGAGGGTGCTGCTTACTTACTTGTTCCTCATGGCTTGCTCAGCCTGCTTTCTTATCGAACCCAGGACCCCTGCCCATTGCGGTGACACCATCCACAATGGCCAGCGTCCTTCTCCATCAGTTATCCATCAAGAAATTGCTCTACAGGTTTCCCTACAGGCAGTCCAATAGAGGGGTCTTCTCAATTGATGTTCTTTCTTCCCAGATACCCTAGCTTGTGTCCAGGTGACAAAAGACTAAGCAGCACAGCTACTAACCCTTCCTCACATCCGGTGCTGGGGATCAAACCCAGGTCCTCTGGAAGGTCAGCCAGCAGCCAGTGCTCTCAACCTGGGCGGCAGATCTCCAGCTCCTGCCCCACACCTTTTTGTCTGTCTGTTTGTTTGTTTGTTTTGTTTTTTGAGCTCCGGCTCTGGAACTAGCTCTGTAGACCAGGCTGGCCTCACACTCACAGAGATCCGCCTGCCTCTGCCTCCCAAGTGCTGGGATTAAAGGCGTGTGCCACCACCACCCGGCATCTCGTTTTAAAGATACAGGGATATAAACTTTCTACTTTTTAAATGAGTGCCCCTAGATTCCATGTAATTGTGTCATATGTGTCTATGCTAATTGTTTTCGTGTATTGTTTGTGTGAAAAGCAGTTTTTAAAACTCTCCAGCCCCTAAATACTCTTAATATAAAACTGTCTCCAATCGCAAACAAGACAGCCATAGGGTACACATAACTGTCAGTATGGGGGAGTACATCTAGCTTTTTTTTTTTAATGTGTAAATTTGTGGAGCTGGAGAGATTGCTAAGCAATTAAAACACAGACTGCTCTTCCAGAGGTCTTGGGTTCAATTCCCAGCACCCACATGGTGACTCACAACTGTCTATAACTATAGTCTTGTGGGATCCGATGACCTCTTCCAACATGCAAATAAAATACACATATACATACATACATACAGACAGACAGACATCTTTTTTAGAAAATGTAAATTTTGGGGTTAGAGAGATGGCTCAGCAGTTAAGAGCACTGGCTGCTCTTCCAGAGGTCCTGAGTTCGATTTTCCAGCACCCGCATGGTGGCTCACAGCCATCTGTAATGGGACCTGATGCCCTCTTCCAGCACAAAGGTGTGCAAGCAGAGCACTCTGCATGTATAAATAAATCATTTTTTAAAAAAAGTGTTATAAATTTTGGGTGGTTAAATTTTGTGTGCCCAGAGCTGGGAAGCTAGCTCGGTGTCAAGTTGGGAGTGTAGGCCCCAGTCCCTCGCATCTATCCCAGCCCCCAGGCCTGGTCTGGACTCCAAATCCTGGCATGCCAGGTCCTGACCCCTCCCTGGGGATAGGGTCAGGACCACTCCCCAGGGTATTTATTTAAATGATCTCCCAAAAGAGGAACACAGGTGGTCTCCCTTTTTTCCTCCCAGGGGTAGCGTTCCTGCTGCTTCCTGGTTCCCCCTCGGGGCCACCTGAGAGTGCAGAACTCCCATTAAACCTGGATATTTCTTAGTTTGGCTTGTTTTGATTTGGCTTGATTGGGAATTTTGTATCGGCAGGGAGATGATGTTAGGAAATATTTCTAACACTTGGCAGTTAAGAACACTTACTGCTCTTGCAGAGGACTGGAGTTTGAGTTTCAGCACTCACATGCCCCCAAAACTATCTGTAACTTCAGTCCCAAGAGGTCTGATGCCCTCTCCTGGCCTCCACCAACATTGCACTCGTGTGCGCAGACCCACAGATAAAATCTTTAAAGGGAGGGTGGTTTGTAACCCCCAAGTTGCAGAAGAAGAGGCATATGGCCTAGCAAACAGGGAGCTCCAGGTTCAGTGACAGGGTTCCGGGACAATTTCCTCAAAACTGAATCACTGTCCAGGAGACAGGAGGCTCACGAGCCTCAGGGAGTAAACCAAAGTTCATAGCTCTGGGAGAACAAAAACTCGCAAGAGTCCGAAGGGTCCCTCCCCAGAAAATAAGGAGGAGGAGGTGCTGGAGAAGGGCGCTGAGCTGATGCCTCAGAGAGGGGACAGTGGGTTGTCAGCGGACTGCACAGTGCTCAGAGACCCTGCTGCTGCTGCCACCTGCGCTGGGTGGGCTTTTCAGGGAAGATCTGCTTCTGATTCATCCCTCCCCTGAGTAACCCCTCACCACGCTCCTGTGTGTAACACCGATAGAACGCGCTGCTTCGCCAACTCGGCCTTGAACTGTAGTCGCTTATGGGCTCCCGTTCTGGTACCGAGGAGATGTGCGCATGTTGTATCTCCCCAGGAAAAGCCTAATCACGCATGCGCGGCTAAGGAAAAGGAGATGCTCCACGTGTGTGACACAGCTGTGGCCGCGGGATTTCCCTTTCTGAGGGAAACTCAGACCTCTAATCTAGAGCGCAGCATCTTTGGCCTTGACACCTAAAGGCCTCCCCCCAGGCAGGTCTCCAAACCTCGCATAAGAAAAGACTGACACCAACTTTAGAAACTCGGCAAGTTTTAAATATGTTAGCAAAATATTAACATTAAATATACATTTATAAATAAGCCTTATAAATATAAAAGTGATTAAAACTGATAAAAAACAATAAATTAGTCATGTCTCTCCAAGTAATTAATTACTCATCTGCTTTTGAGTCCCCTTCCGGGAGGACCGGTTCAGCGTGTGAAAATTCCACAATACACCACCAGAGGGAGCAACAAGCAGCGAGGACCCACGACAGGGCTTACAGGCGCTGGGAGAGCTCCCATGAACCCACCCTATGACCGTTTGCGCCCTGTTCCCATTTACAGAGACTTTGATGTCCACCCTATGTCACAGAGTCCAGCAGCTGACAGGCGGTGAGAGCCTTAAATAAGGACCCAAACACACACACACACACACACACACACACACTCACACTCACACTCACACACACCACAGCTTTACATAGAGAAAGCTAACACTCAGATATATAAAGTGTCCTGACCACAGCCATACAGAGACTCGGGGAACAAGCCAGGACTCTGAACTCTCTTCCCCTAAACTTCTCCATCCGTGTTCCTTTTAGGATACCCTGCCCCTGTTGCGGGCAAATGTGAGGTCTCCCAGACGTCCAGGTATCTGGTCTGGGTGGGATGAGACACAGGAGAGAGCCCTGGACCTGACCTCCCCTTTGGAACTCAGCCACAGGGAAAGGAGGAAGTCTGGAGGCAACAGCTTCAAGTCATGAGAGGAAAGGACCAACAGCCTGGGGGTTTCAGCCCAGCCGTGAGTCAGCGTGTGTCATCAGACCCCTGAATCAATGGAAAGCCGACCCCACGTGGCCTGACCCAGCTGCCCCACTCAGATTGGAGGCTTGGAGTGGGGCATCACAACCTGACTACCCTTGCAGTCCAGTCGTGGTGGGAGGGGCCACCCGAAGCCACGCTTTAAAGTGCTGTTCTTCAAAGCTCTGAATGTAGGAGCATCCCTGAAAGCCTCTGAGAGGCGACATCCCGTATCCACAGACTATGCTGTGTCCGTCAGTGTATCCTCAGGCTACCGGGGCACCTGCACCCTGGATTTAGAGCTCTGGCTGCTCCTGGAGGGTCTGATTCTGCGGGCTTCTTTGCGCCAGCCCCGGAGCAGGCTGCGTTGCGGACTGTGAGCCTAGAGCCGTCTCCGTCTCCGTCTGCGACTAGGGCCATCTCCCCACTCCCTGAAGACCCTCCCTACTGAGCCCATGAAGCTGTGGTAGCCCCACAGGAAGCGGCAGCTGTCTATCTTGGCCTGGAAAATGCTTGGTGTGGTAGTGGACGGCAAGGCCCCAGAGCCTGCTTGTGTGGGCTCAGGTATCTCCAGGTGGTGGTGGAGCAGCTGGGCCAAGCAGTAGACATTGTTCCTGATGCCTTGAATGTTCCCCCTGGCCCTCTTCAGCTCTGGAAAATTCTTAATGTTCAGAAATTGCTGTCTTAAAGCACCCAGTTGGTGCCAGACTCTGCCCAGTGTGGCGTGGACAGTGTTCAGGAAACGAGGCTTGCTCAGTGCCCGTAGGTTGTCCTCACTCGGGAAAGCCACAGGGTGCTCGGTGCAGGCAGCTCTCAGGGTAGTTGTGTTCAGGCCTTGGAGGAGGAGCTGAAGAAGGAAGAGAGTGAGGGTTGCATGCCAAAACCCCGCAAATACACACAGATGAACCTGCCTTTGCTGCCTTTGAAACCCTAGATCTTGTGTGATCTTGCCAGCAAAGAGATACAAAAGCCAAGGTAGAAGAGATGAGTCTGAGTAGCAGAGATGGGACGGGAGGGCTGCTGGGGCCGTGGGGGTCACTGTGGGCAGTGGATTGGGTGAGGGTCCCTAGGTACGGTGGGGGCTGCAGAAGCACTGGACTAGTTCACTCTCTCCCATATCTGGGAACCTAGAACATGTGCCAAACCATCAGGTGACAGCAGGTGGTCACCGAGGGACAGAGCCGGGAGCCAGGCAGCTCCACTGTCCCCAGCAAACACAGTTCCCCCACCTGTCCCTACCAGGACCTCCATGTGTGCACTCTCTCACTAGTCCCTAAGAGTCTTTGGGGCTCGGGTACCCTGAGGGCTGACTGAGGCTTACATAGGGCTCCATGAGTGATTCCGTGTTCCCCGTGATGTTCGCCTGATTCAGCAGCTGGCTGAGGAGCTGTGCAGAAGAGCTGGAGCAGCCGCGTGTGGCCCGTGCCATGTTCAGGAACAGGAGACTGAGGGCCATACCTGGGGCAGACAGGAAGGGTATGGTTACCCGCTGGTGGCATGGACAACCCTCATGCCTGGTTGTGCAGCTCAGAGCAAGAGCTGGGCATGGAGCAGGCACTGGTCTGCATAGGAACCCTCACTGAGGCCACCACCTTCCCAGTGAGTCACCACACAGACCAAACAGGGTGAGGAGGCGGCTGCAATCACCAAGCCTGGAAGCTGGGCATTTGCACAAGCATCCCTGTTGGCCTTGGGTCCACTAGGAGACGGCTGGCCTCACACACAAGGTTTGGTCTCGACCTAAGACTGACTGGTCAAGTCCCTGACTTCCGTACAGACCATAACATCCCATGTAGGCTGAATGAAGTAGTGGACCTGGGGTCCCTGACTTCCGTACAGACCATAACATCCCATGTAGGCTGAATGAAGTAGTGGACCTGGGTGCACACCCCACCCCCACTCCCCAGGGCAGCTGCTCTCTGTTCACAGAGCCAGGGAAGGCACTCTCCACCTATGGGACACCGGGTCTACTAAAAGGTGAATTAGGTACAAGAGAAAGTCCTACTCAGGTCACACATGCCCACAACTCTCCTCGACCTCCCTGCCCTTCCGTCAAAAAAGCCCCACGCATACGCACACCAGAGATACTGGGAGTCCCCGAGAAGGTAGTGGGGGTGGGTGAGGGTAGACTAGCATATTTCCAGCTTGCTGGCCCCCACCCTCAGGCACCGGCAGCCACGTGGTCGGAAGGGGCCTGTGGTGCAATGGCCCGGAAGGCTGTGACACCATCCTTCCCTTCCTACAAACCGACCAGCCCCTTGGGGAGGGCCAGCTGCTGGGGAGAGTCAGGAGCCCAGGCGTGCCAACCACAAGTCCCCTCCCCAACTTCCCCAGGTGTCTGTAGCTACACTGCCAGGGAGGGCCCACGGTGAGCATGTAACCAGTGCACGTGGGCCAGAGCCTGTAGGGGTGTGCCCATAGGCTGCGTGAAGCACTGGGGGTACCCTCCCGGTTCTTCGGGGTTCTGGTCTGCAGGTAAGCCTTCCTGTATCAGTGTGTGGGAAGCCCCTCACCCATACTGGCAGCTTTGTTTGCTTGTCTCCATGGGGGTGTGGCTGTGCGTGAAGCGAGATGATCTGAGGCCCTCAGACTCTGCTGAGTTTCTGTCTACCCTAGACCCTGGGAATTGAATCAGGGCAAGAAGGAGGCCCCATCCCAGGACTTGCCCCACTTCCTCACAGGTCTCCTGCAACTTCCTTTTCTGTTCTTCTCCCATCTGCCCCAGGCTTCTCCAGCTTCTTTCTGCTCTATCCTCTTTCCTCATGTTCTGGTCCCCAACACAGTCTATCTCGCCTCCCTCGGTTAGCCTTCCAGGAATACCTCATCTGCACCTGTAGGGATGCTGGGGTCTCAGCGGACCCCTGGTCTTCTAGTTCTCCCTCTCATCAGCATCCTTCTTCACCTGATGCTAGATCTGCAGCTCCCCAAGGGAAGAAGTGCCCACAGCCGCCGGGTGGCACAGCTGTGCCCTGGGCTGGCAGAAAGGAAGGAAGTACTTACTGAGCAGTGTTCTCTGTGGAAGCTGTATCCGCATGCTGGGTGCTGGTGATTCGGCCCGTGCTGCTCTGGGTTGACAGGGCTCGGCTGGGTGTCCTGCGGGCTGGCAGCCACTTTATGCCCGACAGGGCGATTGGCCAACACCTCGTGAGGTGGGTGGGGAGGGGGAGGGGGAAGGGCAGGCCTTCTGGGAACATGACCCCAAAAACCAAAGTCTCCACAGGCGGCCAATGGGCGCTGGGCGCCATGACAAGCCCGCTCCTCCTCCCGTTTTCTTCGAATTCGTTCTTCGAGGTCAGCCCCACGCCCAAGGATGATGTAAACCGCAGGCCCAGCCTTCTTGGAGTGAGCGGGCAGCACGGGGGTCCATGCCATCTTCAGGGAGTCAGTTCAGGGGTCAGGGCAGGAGCTGCAAAGCCAGGCCTCTGGGAGCCCAGGCCATCTTTGGCCCAGGAACCACCAACCTCACAGGACACTGAGGTTTAGGGCTAAAGAGGAGCTAGACATCTTCCTCGTTGAGTGCCCTTCCCACCCTCTCGCTTGGGCTGTCGGGACATCTGTGAGCGGAAACCACCAGGCTCTGGGCACAGAGCCAGACTCGGGCCCCAAGATTGTGGCTCTAATCCTAGACCAGCATCCTCTAGCCCAAGTCCACATTTCC
Organism: Microtus oregoni; assembly: GCF_018167655.1. Lineage (NCBI taxonomy): Eukaryota > Metazoa > Chordata > Mammalia > Rodentia > Cricetidae > Microtus > Microtus oregoni. The sequence goes on from NW_024543078.1 coordinate 36,415,429, forward strand.
ATTTCCCCCAGTAGCTGTCCCCTACATCCTTCCCAATCCCAGGTCCCCTCTCTGTAGACAGGATCATCTAAGAAGACTTGGGCACTCAGGACAAGACAGAGACTAGATCTCAAACCTTCTGACATGCTGTGTGGCGTGAGACAAGTCACTTAACAACTCTGAGCCTCACCTGTGAAATGAAAAGAGAATGAGAAAAGCATTTCTTGGTTCACCTTACAAGGCCCACTGCCAACATGGACATAAAAGGAAAAGACAAAACTCGAATTCCAAGTACTAGTTTTCGGGGGACGGGATACAGAGGGGGCGGAGGAGATGGGGAAGCCGTGAGCTCAGAAGGGAAGCTGGGGGGGGGGGGGGGGCTGCTGCGGTGGCAGTTGGAGACCAGGTTTCACTTTCTCTGAAAGATAGTGATCCATCATGGGTGGGTCTCCTGTTTCTCAGCACTGGCTGAACGTGACCATTTATGGCCCTGGAGACAGTGGCTCCCAGTTGGTGAGCTGCTTTACTGTGGTAAACTGAGACCCAGGCTGACCCAGGTCCACAGGCCACGCTTGGAAGCCCCAGCATGTCTACCAAGCTACAATGAGCATCCTCAGGCTGTAACCTCAGGGACCAGAGGTAGCCTGAGGAGGCCTTGGTGTGGGCCCTGGGACTCTGGGGGGGGGGGCCTGAGCTGCTTCGGCTGCGGGGACACTGCAGAAAGAGCCCAGCCCCAGCTATACACCCTGCCGCTGGTCCTCATGTATCCATTGAACAAACATCTTCACCCCCACTCCTCATCCAGAGGCAGCTGTGTCTCCACCCACCCGCTCCCTGTGCCCAGCAGGGTGCTCCCCTTGACAGCACCCCATCAGGCTGGCCCAGTCTAGATCCCTCCTCCTGAGGCCTTCATTTCCTCCCGTTGAGTTTCTCACCTCTGCCCACCCCAGGGTACTGTTCCCTAAGGGCCTTGGCCAGGGCTCCTTCTGCGTTTCACATCCCTGATGTCATCCTGGAACAGCTCCTCTGCCCCTGCACCCAGACTCTGTGGGAGCTGCCTCATCTCACTGGGGCAGGGACACAGAGGGAAGCTCTGAGCAGCCAGGTCTGGCTGGAGAACGTGTTGTGTTGTGTTGGCAAGAGGCCCTCCTTCGCCTCAGCGTTCCTTTCTCCCACCGTGGACCCTTCACTAGCTCCTCCATTGAAAGCAAAGGCAGAGAGAGGTGCAGTTGCCCCCCTGGAGGCCACCCTGCAGAGTTGAGAGGGCACCCAAACCTGGCCTGGTGGGACACATTTGTAATCACAGCTTCTCGGGAGGCTGAGGCAGGAGTGTGAACCAGAGGCCAGCCTGGGATAAACAGGGAGACCCAATCTCAAAATCAAATCACCAGCTGGGCATACGGTCCCAACACTCGGGAGTCAGTCACATACTCACTGCAAGTTCCAGGCCAGCCAGGGAGACTCTGTCTCAAACAAATAAATTCAAGTAAATCAAGTAAAAGGGGCTGCCAGTGTCCGCCAATGCTAGGTGCTGGCCTGGACGGTTGATGTCCATAGCATCCTATTACTAAAGAAAAGAAAAGGAAGGAAGCCGGGTGGTGGTGATGCATGCCTTTAATCCCAGCACTCGGGAGGCAGAGGCAGGCAAATCTCTGTGAATTCAAGGCCAGCCTGGGCTACAGAGCAAGTTCCAGGACAGTCACCAAAGAAACCCTGTCTCCAATAAACCAAAAATAAATAAACGTTGGAGAGGCCACTTGTTGGTTTGGTTCCTGGCCACCCGGCTAGGTTAGACCCGAAATAATCACACAGAAACTATATTAATTAAAACACTGCTTGGCCCATTAGTTCTAGCTTCTTATTGGATAACTCTTACATCTTAATTTAGCCCATTTCTATTAATCTGTGTTATCACCGCGAGGTTGTGGCCTACCAGCAAAGTTTCAACACGTCTATCTCCGGCGGCGGCTCCATGACGTGTGTGTGTGTCTCTCTCTCTCCGCCTTCCTTCTCCCAGCATTCAGTCCAGTTTCCCCCCCTGCCCCCCCTTCCCCCCCCCGCCTACCTAAGCTCTGCCCTATCAACAGGCCAAGGCAGTTTCTTCATTCATTAACCAATAAAAGCAACACACAGACAGAAGGATCTTCTACACCAGATAATAAAAAAACAAATAGCAAAGGAAGGGAAGAAGAGCATTCCCCCCCATGCTCTTAGCCCGGGGGCCAATCTAAGTGTTCTGTGCACAGAACTGTCACCCAGGGCAAGGTCTGCGTATATGTATTCTTTCCTGGAACTGTCATCATCAGTACAACTGACCCTTGGTACACACAAGTGACTGATTTGGCGGTCTCCTTCCCAAAGGTACCAAAGTCTACAGAAGCCTCAGACCCTTTTAAAAATGGCGTAGTGTATGCACGGAACCTCCACACGACTTCCTGTAGACAGTCCCCAGCAGAAGGCAAAGGCTTCGTGCACACAACGGTGTCGCTAGGGAATCACAGCAAAGAAAGTCTGCGCACATTCCTTACCGAGGGGCCATCTTAGTCCAGCCTCATTTTCTGTGCACACCTCACTGAAGCCTCTGGTAAGGAGCCTATGGACGGACGAGTGTCCCACAGGCTGAGCAGCCTCAACAAAAAGTGCACTCCCTACCACTGTAGAGCTAGACATCTGAGTTAAGCCGTCACTGGAGCCGGTTCGTTCCCAGGGACAGCTCCTTAGCTATTGATTTATTTAGGACAGTTCTCAGGCCCAGGCTGGCCTCTGACTCACCCTGAAGTCCAGATTGGCCTCAGATTCTCATTCCTCTTGCTTTGGCCTCTCTAGTGTTGGGATTGTTGGAATATGCCACACCACGTGGCTGCTCCGTGGCTTGTGGATGGCCGGCATGTTTTCCCGGTGTCTTATATAGTCATTTGCTTCTGCATTTTCTGTGTCCTGACCTCTTTGTACATGGTACATGCATGCCTATGTACTTACGAGGACAGGTACACGTACAACTTGTGTCTGTGCTTGTGGAGGCCAGAGCTCACAGCTAAGCATAGTTAAGTGTCTTCCTCTGTTACTCTCCACATTTGTATATAAGGGTGTGTGTTTGTTTGTGTGTGTGTAATGTATGTGTGTGCATGTATATGCTGTGTGGACACATGGGAGTGTGCGTGTGCACACGGAAGCCATAGGAGGACACTGTACATCCTGTCTTACCCCTCGAGGTGGGACCCAGCATCCGATCTGGAGCTAGACTAGCAGTTGAAAACTCCAGGCATTTCTGTTTCTATTCCTTACACAGTGCTGGGGTTGCAGGCCTGCATGACCACATCTGGCTTTTTACAAAGATTCCAGGGATTTGAACTCAGGTCCTGATGTTTGCAAAGCAAGCTCTTTACTGGTGGAGCTGTCTCCCAGCCCCTAATTTCTTTCCTAATCCAGACATACTGACTCAAAGCCCCCCAATGACCCGTTTTGATTTACCATTTGAAGGACCCCATTTCCAAATACAGTCCCATCTGAGATACTGTGAGTTAGGATTTACATTGTGACTCCAGGAACAGGCTCCAGTCCATAACAGATTACAAGAGGAGTCAGGATTAGAGGATGGGGACACCAGTGGAGGGTCCTTGGTGCTACACAGGAGCAGTAGGAGTGGCCCAGAGGCCCAGAGGCGGGGACTCACTACCAGCCAGGCAAAGTGTGAGGGAAGATGCGTCAGCGATTCTGGTGAGGTCAGCTCCTAGTGACGTCGCTATCGCCAGCAGGAAAGGCTTGCAACAGCCAGTATAAATAGGATCCTCAACCACAGGGCCCAGGCTGTCCCCTCTTCCTGGGCCACGTCAGTTAGGTCCTCGTGATGCAGAGAGGAAGAGAGGGTGGGTTTGTTTCCTCAAAACTGTTATCTTCCAGTCTTTCTGACCCACCCTCTGGCTGCGAGGGCTCTGCCCCTTTAAATGCATGACCAGGACCTGCCACGGCCTGAGGTGGGGTACAGGAGGCTGCTCCATTGGGCAGAGTGGGTGGACCCCCACTTGCTGGGTCAGAGGTAGACACAGATTCAAGTTGCAGTCCCTATGGCTCATGAGCCCCTTCTCAGCTGAGTCACGCCCTCTCAGGGCCTCGGTCTCTCTTCCCTGTAAACCTCAGTGGCACAATTCAACAACAAGACACATGAACAATCCAATTAAAAATGGGCAAAAGATGTGGTAGCACAGGCCTGTGATTTGAGCATTTGGAAAGGTAGAAGCAGGAGGATCAGGAGTTCAAGGTCAGCCTCAGCTACCTGGGGAGCTCAAGGTTGACCTCAGCACACAGTGAGACCAAGGGTCAATCTCAGCTACACAGTGAGACCAAGGGTCAATCTCAGCTACACAGTGAGACCAAGGGTCAATCTCAGCTACACAGTGAGATCAAAGTCAACGTCAGCACACAGCGAGACCAAGGTCAGCCTCAGCTACAGGGTGGGAGCACGGCAGTCTGTGCTTCAGGAGAGCCTGGGGATGGATGGCTGGGGTAATGAAACTGGGAAGAGTGTGCTGGAGATGGCACAGCCAATGAATTGTGGCCTGAATTCCATCCCCAGAACCCACAGAAAAATGCCAGGCACGGTGGCCTGTTCCTGTGATCCTGGCAGCAGCGTGACAAAAATGGCATCCCAGAGGGTCACTAGCCAGTCCAACTGGGGAGCTCCGGGCTAAGAACAGACCCTTTTTCAAAGGAGGTTGCTGGCATTCCTAAGGATGACACCCAAGCTTGTCTCTAGCTTCTGGGCACACGCACACCACACACACACACACCCTTGACAAAGGATTTGATCAGACATTTCCTACTGAAGAAAAACATACAAGACTGTCCTAGAAGTGTCTGAAAGGTTGCTCAAAATCAGGAGATATAGAGAGGTACAGAGCGGCGGCTGTACCACACCGTTATGGGTTGAATCAGAGACAGACAGTAGCAAACATTGGTGACAATACAGGGACACTAGAACCCTTGTACAATGCTGGCAGGAAGGCAAGACACTGCCTGGAAAACAGACAAAAACAAAGAATCAGCCCAGCAAGTCTGCTCCTGATGTGGGATTCCCTTCTGTATGCTGTGAATACCATTGGTGAATAAAGGAACTGCCTTGGCCTGTTGCTAGGGTAGAGTAGAGCTAGGCGGGGGGGGGGGGGGGGGGGGGGGCTAAACTGAATGCTGGGAGAAAGAAGGAGGAGTTGGAGAGAAGCCATGTAGCCCCACTGGACACAGACATTGGAACTTTACCTGATAAGCCACAACCTTGTGGCGATACACAGATTAATAGAGATGGGCTAAATTAAGGTGTAAGAGTTAGCCAATAAGAAGCTAGAGCTAATGGGCCAAGCAGTGATCTGATTAATACAGTTTCTGTGTGGTTATTTCAGGGCTGAGCTGCCAAGAACTAACTAGTGGCCTCCTACTACACGCTCCTCCTAAACTCACACCCCAAAACACATCCAAACTGTACCATAGGCTAGTCCTCACTCTAGGCTAGTCTGCAATTCACTATATAGTCAAGATTGGCCTCAAACTCACGGCAATCTTTCTGCTTTAGCCTTCCAAGCACTAAGATTACAGGTGTGCACCACCACTTCAGGCCAAAAACACTTGTTCTAATGAGAAGCAAAACCAGAAAATACATGCCCACACACAAACCTGCAGGAATCAGAGGAGAGGTTGTTTGCATTCCCCCGAAAGCATAAGCCCGATGGCCAGAGGAAATGGATAAACAAAGTACAGATAAACAACACAATGCCATATCAAGTCACAAAGACAGGTGAAGTGCTGACATGTGCCACAACATGGACACGCCCGGAGGAAGCACACCAGTAGGAAAGGCCACTGACACTGTGCGATGAAGATGATGCTCACACACGAGGTCAGGGAGGGCAGCAGGAGTGTGGGAACTCAGGGATGGGGAATGACCGTCAGCAGAACCTGGAGAGGAATGGCTGGATTATTCTAGAACCGGAGAGTGGCCATGACCGTGTAACCCTGAATGAAGGAAACACACAGACCTGTGTAAGCCCGAAACTATGAGGGCTGTACCTGCCGTGGCAATGCAGGCCACTTCTTAATCTAGTTAGTGTCGCTCAAGGGCTGAGCCTGGCCCTCAGTGGGAACTTGGTAAACATGTACCTGGCACTTCGTGGGGCAGACGAAGGCACACATCGGTTTATGTCACTGGGTGGCTTTGGGGCGGTTGAGAAAGGCATTGTTACGTAAGCCCCAGTGGCGGGGACAAGCGGGTCAGAGAGGTCATGGGGCCCCGGGGATCCCTTGTTCTCCAGTTACCACAGAGTCTTCCTGGGCCCTGGCCTGCCAACAGGTGTGCTCTCTGCTTCCCCAAATGAGTAACTGACCCCCAGGGGTCTGAAGCCTTATTCAGAAGAGGGGAAGGAAAGACAAGAGTTCCTCCAGCTCTGTGCCTCTCTCTGACACACTAGCCACCATCACTACAGCTCCTGTGACCAGACCCGAGTCAGGGAAACCCAGACTGAGGGGAACCCGGGGACAGTGACAACAGGCGTACCGACAAGCTGGCAACCGAGCAGAGGTTGCCCAGCCGTCACTGGCTGGTTACCCCAGGATGACCTTACCACCTACTATAAGCCCAGATCAAACCTGCAGGGTAAGAGAAGCCCAATGGCTACAGAAGGTCCAGGGCCCCCACAGACTGTGTCCCTCCAAACGAACCACCATGCCCAAAAGTGACAAGGTAGGAATTCAGCTGTACACCACATTGCTTGTAGAATACACTGCTCACTTTTTGAGGCGGGCTCTCAGGGATCCCAGGCTGGCCTTGAGCCATTATGTGGCTAACCCTGAACATGTGACCCCACCTCCTCCACCAGTGCCTGACACCACAAAGACCTACAAGGTGTAGTGCTTGAATCCAGGGCTTCATGCATGGTAGGCAAGGAGTCTACTAACTGATCTACCTCTCCGGCCTTTGGAACACCTATTTTGAAATTCAGATCCTTGACTAAAATATTTGGGTTCCCTAGCCCCTCAAAACTAGGTAGGTTTCTAGATTGTTTTTCATGGGCCAGGCTTGGCATTACACACTTTTGCAGCGCACACCACCAGATTCTCATAACCGGTTTAGGAGCCAGCTCCATTTTGCAGATGGAGAAACTGAGGCGTAGAAGGCAGGATCCTGAAAGGAGAGAACATGCAGGCTGGAGCTCAGATAGCCTTCCTAGGCCAAGAGACCAGCATGTTCAATGGACTGTCCAGAGCTGATGCTGCCAAGTGACAAAAATGACAGTCTCTCCGCAGGGGCAGAGGTAAGAGGCACAGGACCAGGTAGGTGTGACCGAGAGTCCAATAGGGAGGGAGGAAAACAAGGAAGGAAAGTGTGTCCCGTGCTCAGGGTGCAGACAGGGCCCGGGATACAGGAGGGGCTGAAGAGACCTCAGTGGGCATATGCATGGACATCCAGATGTGGCCATCTGGAGAAACCGCAGCGCAGAGGAGTCATGGCTGCCAACCTGCAGGACCCAGACACGCACCCATGCATCCATGACCGGGCTTCTGGAGGGGCAGCATCCCGGGCCGCTGGCTGGAGCAGCTGATCTCAGGCAGTCCAGCTGCTTAGGTCCCTTTCCAAAGGAATCAAGTCTCTGTCACCCTTGTCACACCGGAGCACGTGATCTTGTTTCTGGGCAGCTTTGGAAACATGCTGACTCTTTTATAGCATGTCCGAAAATTTGCTTTTTAGACTGCTCTAGATTGCAACACTTTTCCAGGAAAGCCAGCTGAAAGAAGAGTGCCACACGTCACCTCCTTTAGACAATTCACTCGGGCACCCATTCCACAAAAGCGGCACCTGCTGGTCTCACAAAGGGAGGTGCCGTGGAAGGCTGACTCGTTTTATGTGTGTGTGTTTGTGTGCATGTGTGATGTGCATTGGCTAGAGGCCAATGCCCAGTGTCTTTCTCAATCACTCTCCACCTTATTTATTTATTATTTATTTTGAGACAGGATCTCTCCCTGAACCTGGGTCTCACCAGCCTGACTGGACTGGTTGGCTATCCAGCAAGCTCTAGGGATCTACCTGTCTCTGTCCCCCCACCCCTCAGTACTGGGGTTATACCTGCACCATAGGCCCTGGATTTTGCGAGGATATTGGGCATCTGAACACAGATCCTCACATATGCAAGGCAGGCACATTACTGACTCTTTATTCCTAGGAATTAAACACCAGAGATAAACAATCAAGAAAGAGAAGTTATGTATGGGTGTGGTGGCGCACGCCTTTATTCCCAGCATTCAGGAGGCAGAGGCAGGTGGATCTTTAAATTTCAGGTCAGTCTGGTTTACGTAGCAAGTTCCTGGACAGCTAGAGGAAGATGTGGGAGAAGGACTCCAGGCCCACAGCAAGAGCACTGGGTAAGTGACTTGGGAGATGCAGTGAAGTCACCGTCTTCCATGTGTGTTCTTGGGGACACCCCAGGGAAAGTCCACATGATTACATGATATAAGAAAGAAATTTATCCTGCACCCAAGGAAAAAATTCATCATGCTGTTTCCAAGCACCTCCTGGTGGCCACGCAATGGAGGGGAGGGTGTTAAGGGGTTGCTGATCCCCGTGTTCTAGAATGAACTTAAGATCAGGATGGAGGAACCATACCAGCTTACTCAGACTCTGAGTCTAATAGGCTCAAGTGGGCAATCCCCAAATTTCTTCAAACAAAACGCAGCATGCAGTAGGTATTGCATGCAATGGGGTATTAGCACCCATGAGGAGGACATACTGACACATGCCACAGTGCAGGTGACACTCAAGAACATTGAGCTAAGTGGGAGCAATGACACACAAGTCACACTGTACGGGTGTGTGGTTCCACCAATAGGAACCAGGGAGGAAAATGCAGAGAGAATGTGGACCAGTGGTGAGCACAGAAGGAGCAATGGGCGTGGCTGCTCATGTGTGCATGGGTGGTGAACTAAATGTGCCAAATACCATGAAATCACTCGATTGAAAACAGCTGTCAGCACACCTGTAATCCTAGCACTGGGGAGGCTGAGGCAGGAGGATCGTGACATGCAAACAAGACCCTGTGTCAAGAGAGAAAGGAAAAATAGTAAAATTATGCAAATTTAAAAATTGGCCAGGCAGTGGTGGTGCACGTCTTTAATCCCAGCACTTGGGAGGCAAAGGCAGAAGGATCTCTGTGAGTTCGAGGCCAACCTGGTCTACAAGAGCTAGTTCCAGGATAGGCTCCAAAGCTACAGAGAAACCCTGTCTCAAAAAACCAAAAAAAAAAAAAAAAAAAAAAAAAAAAAAAAGAAAAGAAAAGAAAAGAAAAAAACTGGAGAAGAAGCGGGAGAGATGGCTCAGCAGTTAAGAGCACTTGTTGCACCCACACTGGAGCATCGGACTGAGCTCCCAAGGTCCCAATGAAGAGCAGAAGGAGGGAGAACATGAGCAAGGAAGTCAGGACCACGAGGGGTACACCCATCCACTGAGACAGTGGGGCTGATCTATTGGGAGCTCACCAAGGCCAGCTGGACTGTGACTGAAAAAGCATGGGATAAAACCGGACTCTTTGAACATGGCGGACAATGAGGGCTGATGAGAAGCCAAAGACAATGGCACTGGGTTTTGATCCTACTTCATGTTCTGGCTTTGTGGGAGCCTAGCCAGTATGGATGTTCACCTTCCTAGACCTGGATGGAGCGGGGAGGACCTTGGACTTTCCACAGGGCAGGGAACCCTGACTGCTCTTTGGACTGGAGAGGGAGGGGGAGAGGAGTGGGGGGAGGGGGAGGGAAATGGGAGGCTGGGAGGAGGTGGGAATTTCTTTTTTTTTCTTTCAATAAAAAAAAAAAACATAACCATAAGAGAAAAAAAAAGAGCACTTGTTGCTCATGCAGAGGACCCGAATTCAGTTCCCAGCCTCCACGGTTCACTCACAACTGTCTGTAACTCCAGTTCCTGAGGATCCAACCCCCTCTTCTGACATCTGCAGGCATTGCACGTATGCGATGCAAATACATGTAGGCAAAACACTCATACGCATGAAAACGTGGAACTTTTTTTAAGTTGGGGAACTGGGGAGATGGCCGGGGGTAAAGAGCTTGGGGCACCAGCACAAGAACTGAGTTCAGGTCCCCAGCACCATGTAAAAGCCGGGCACGGTGGTGGGCATCTGAGACCCCAGCACTGGGGGTCAGGGACAGGTGTGCCCCACGGGCTCACTGGCCAGTCAGTCTAGCAGGAACGTGGAGCTCCAGGTTCACTGAGACCCGACCTCAAAAACGAGGTGGCAAGCCATAGAGGAAGACACGTGGCTTTGACCACTGGCCTCCACAGACATGCATCCCTGCATCCACTACCCATGTGTCCACGCATGCACACATGCATCCACATACTCATGTGTCCACGCATGCACGCACAATCCAAACACTAAGAAAAAAATGAAAGAGCTTAAAAGCATGCAAGGGCTTGGGGTGTTATCAGTATGTGAGGGGCCCTTCAGTATGGAAGCGGGGAGGAAGGAGATGGGTGAAGAGAAAGATGCAGGACAGAGGGAGGAAGGGAGACAGACATACAGCCACCTCGGGAAATCCAAGGGGTTTCCAAGGTTACATGAGTGAGTGGGAAGCCCAGGGTCTGCTTGAGAAGGAGCACAGCTGTGGGGCTGTGCTCTCAAGGGACGTGCTGGGGGACAACTCACTTGTGCAGTGACAGGAAAGGGAACTGAGTCACTAAAGCCAGTAGAGACCAGGGCCAACACCAGGAATAAGAACACCCATAAGGTGCTGTGTGCTGATCAGGAGGCTCACGAGGGGCTGGAGGATGGGTCGTATCTTGGGGTCTAGGCAGGAAGCTGTCCATGCTTGCTCTGGGGGCAGCAGGCAAGGGGACAGAGAGTGGGGTGAAGTGCGAGCACCTAGGAGAGCTGAAATGGAGGAAAGCAAGGGGAAACAGGGACCCTGGGAAGAAGCAACAGGGGCAGAGGGCACCTGTGATCATGTAAACACCAAAGATGCCCACAATTCCTACATACATGCAGAGATAGAGTCAAGCCCACAGCGGACATTCATACAACACAGACACGCACACAGACAGACATCCACATGCTCACCAAAGAAGACTGGGTAACGACCACACCAGGACACTGTCCCTTCTCCATGTGTATAGGTGACTAGCAAATACACACACACACACACACACACACACACACACACACCACCAATATCCATATGATGCCACAGCTAATCCCCTGGAAAGAAGTTCTGGGCTTCACTATGACAGGCACCCATGGCTCAGAACCCCAGCACCATGACCCTCTTGGGAAAGTGACAGACAGGGGCCATTGCTCAATATCTCCACCCTATTCAGCTCAGGGTCAGGGAGGAGCCAGGGCCAGACCTCGCGTGCCTGCCCACACAGCCGCTGTCAGCTGTCACCAGCAGCAGACACCCGGCCACCAACGCAGACAGCTTGGATTACAAGGGATCTGACAAAATCTTTCCCATCCTTCAGGGCTCCTCTGAAGTCTGTCTGTCTCTCTCTCTCCCTCTCCTCTCTCTCTCTCTCTCTCTCTCTCTCTCTCTCTCTCTCTCTCACACACACACACACACACACACACACACTTCCCAGGCCCGGTGGGCAGACAGACCCTTTCAGATCCCTGATTTTGTTAGCCCTAACTGTGTGGCCTTGAGCAAGCTGCTTCAGCTGTGCTTCATTTCATCTAAGGATGAGAAAGACTGTATGGGATGTGAACCAACAGGCACACCCCCTAACAGCCCTACCCACAGAGGAGGACACTGCACACCCCCTAACAGCCCTACCCACAGAGGAGGACACTGCAACCCCCTAACAGCCCTACCCCACAGAGGAGGGCACTGCACACCCCTAACAGCCCTTCCCACAGAGGAGGGCACTGCACACCCCTAACAGCCCTACCCCACAGAGGAGGGCACTGCACACCCCTAACAGCCCTACCCCACAGAGGAGGGCACTGCACAAGATCAATGGGAGAAGCAGCCTCCTTGTGGGCATGCAGCGCCAGCTGCAGACAATTTCACCTCCCGCTCCTGCCTCCTGGCTGGGTTTCCTGCAGGGCAGGATCCTGGCATTGCGTGGTGACTAGCACCTTTTCTCACTCCTACAGAGGAGCAGGAGTCCAACTGCGAGGGCTGGAGAGACAGCTCAGTGGTTAAGGGCACTGGCTGCTCTTACAGAGATCAGGGTTCAGTTTCCAGCAGCCACGTGGGGGCTCACAACTATCCATAACTCCACTTCCAGGGGCTCCGATGCCCTCTCCTGACCTCCGTGGGCACTAGGCATGCACGTGCAGGCAAAACACACACATAAAATAAATAAATCTTTAAAAATTAAGAAGAAAAAAACCCAGCTGGGATGCAGCTTGGCACACACAGGAGCAGGCAACCCTGAACTTCTGTTCCTCTCCTGGAGGATGACCTGACATGGATTCCTGTGGATTTCCTGTGTATTGACAAGATGGGAGAGGATAGAAATGGGCCCTAGCTGAGATTTGCTCCTGTCCCATCTCCACTTGTCCAGGCCCACATCTCAGCCAGAGCTGGACCCTGGGCTCCATGATGGAAGGCTAAGCATACCTTCCGTTGCCTCTAGGACAGACCTGCTGACCCCAGCCCAGGCTGACCACACTGATTGCCCCGAGACCCCCAAAGAGGCCTATGGAGAACAAACGGGTTGGGTCTCAGCCCCTACCTCAGCCTGGAGACTGCTAGGCCCAACCTAGAACATCAGCCTCCAGAGAGGAAACAGGCAAGTTGAAGCCACTCTCTGAGGCACCAGGCTGGGCTGGAAACCCCCTCCCTGGGGCACCTTCTAAGTCCTGTGCCTGTACCCCCCAAATGTCTGAGGCCCCTTGGAACTTAGTGGACCTGCTAGAGGCTAGAACCCCAGCCCTGGGACCCCAAGGATCCCAGTACCTTGAGAGCCAAGACCCTCTACACGGACGAGTCAGATGCAGACAGAGAAGTGAGACACAGATACACTCACCAAACTGTGCACACCACCAACGAGGCTTATTGCATCTGCAGCCAGAGGCCCCAGCCTTGGGGCGCTCCTGAACAGCCTTCTTGGCCAGGGTTCTGGCCCCCAGCTGGATCAGACAGTGGGAAGCCCTGAGAGGCAGCTGGGACTGGTCTGGACCTGGCTGAGGCCTGAGGCTTTTGAGAACCAGAACAACAAAAGCACCCAAACCTGAGAGTGACTCACAGGCAGACCTTCCAAGTGGCACAGGGCCAGCTGGGTAGAGGAGAGGCAGCCCTGAGCGTCTTCACCCCTCTCTAGGGCCGTCTGCCCACCGCCCCAGCCTGAGCTTACACTAATCCCCAACTGTAGAACACAGGAGTTCTCCGTTCCATTCCCCAATCCAGACAAACTCCAAGAAAATGCTCCCTCCCAGGGTCCCAGAAGGAACTGATTCCTGGGCAGGAGAAACTGAGGCTGAGGAAGAGGACTGGCCAAGGTCTCTCACCACTCACTCACCATGCCGGACTGTGCTCTAGGCTCATCGGATCTGCAGCCTGAGGCCCCAGCCTCGGGGTCCCCAGAGCCAGGTGGGCATACTGCCAGAAGCCTAGCCCGTGTGTTGGCTTTTCTGGGGAGTCACTGTGACCTGGGTACACAGAAGTCACACCCTTCTTCCCCTCCTGAGCATGGGTGGGTCTGAGCTGAAGGCATCTGATAACCTCCCAGGGTATGTCTGGGGCCCTGGCTGCTGTAATGGAGTCCTGGTCCTACTGAACAGGGGGCCCCATGACAGAAAAACCCAGGTTCGGATGTACCCAGACATATAGCCCTGGAGGGCAAAGAGGGCTCCAAGTGGCCTCTAGGGTTCTGCTCTGTCTGCTTAGCCCTGTACCTCAGCAGGAAAAGGCCTGGCCACCTTCTCAAGTGTCATAAACTGTGTGATTTCTCCACAAGAGGAACATAAGAATTCGGGCAAGACCCATAGGAATGTAGGCAGTGGCCTGGGAGGAAGGTGTTCTGGGAGCTCCTGGATAGCTTCCCAGTGTCCAGCTAGGGGACTCAGATAAGAGGGACAGGAATTTCTCCCTGAATAGAACTCTAGGTCATCCTGTAACTAAGAATGAATGGACTCCAGACTAGCTTTGGCTGGGAACCACGTGACCTCGTCACAAATGCGTTAGAGGCCTCAGTTACTCATTGGTCACACATACATACTGCTCGAAAAGTCACGGAGGTCGGAGAAATCTGGAAGGCCAAGACCTGACACTGGCTGACACTCAGAACCTGAAGGCCCAGCTCAGAAAGTCTTTTATTTAAACAGTCATAAAAATATGAGTGAGATGTAAAACCCCTTTCCTTGGGAGCCCCAAGCGGGAAGGCACTGTTGGAGCTCACCTGGCCAGGAAGGCAACCCAAGCTGGAGATCAGAGCCCAGCTCAGGGCAGAAGGACCCAGCAAGGTGAGACAGAGATGGCTCGAGCCTTGTGCAGGGACTGTGCAAACGCTGAGGTCATGTAGAAAGTGATGGGTTGGGGGTCTAAGCCCCAAGCACCAAGGTGTCCTTTTGGGCAGATATTTGGAGGCAGCACTGCCCACTGTGCTGAGGGCCAGCTCCATGCAGCTTACATACAGACAGCAGAACCAGGGTCCCTTGGTAGGATCAGGGGCTCATTCTGCAGCTTCAGGAAAGAGCTCAGAAAAGTCTCTGAGAGCCCCGTGGTAGGGAATTCTGGGAGGCTTGTGTACCCTACGGATCTTTGGAAGTCAGCCCTTCTTGCCTTCGCTGGAGCACACCAATGACACTGCCGATCCCATCTTCAGGAACCTGGGGTAAGGGCACAGCACGAAATGCCAGGGCCGAGTCTGGCCAGGGATGCCCAACTCCCTAAATCAGCTGGAATTTCTTCCCGCCCCCACTCTGGGATCTTGCAGGATATGCCCCAGGGGTCAGGGTAGTTAGGGATGACCAGCCCAGTCCAGGCACTCACCAGGGCGTGGTCAAAGTTGAAGGTGCTGATGTAATAAGCAGAGATATCGGCAGCCGCCAGGGGACCCGCGATCTGGGCCACAATCCCACATTCATCTGAGGGTTGGAGAAACGGGTGGCTCAGGGTAGATGCTGTGGATACCCATAGGCTTGCCCTAACCCCCAATTCAGGGTGTGTGTGGTCCTCACCAAAACCCAGGGGCTGTCCCCCGATGCGCACCATCCTCCACAGCTCTCCAGAGGAACTGGTCAGCAGGAGGTCACTGGGGAACCTAGGGAGGCAGGTGGGTGATGGGAAGGGAACCGAAGCATCCCCAACTACCCTGACCCCTGGAGCATATCCTCCTGCCAACCACAGAGTCTGGCACCCCGCCTTCCCCTTTCCCTGAGGCTGGCTGAGGGGCTATGACCTTCTTGGGGGTCAGGGAGGGGTTACATACTTTTTCTGGGTCTCGGCATCCATAACAATGGAGATGTAACCCTCAATGAGGGAGAAGGCGAAGAACGGGATGGAGCTTGACTCAGGACCACTGGAGGCTGCCTCCCTGGGGACACTGGAGAGGGATGACAGGGTCAAGGGCTCTGCCAGGCACATGGCCCTCTCCATTTCCTGAATACCAGACTACAGAGGAGCCAGGAGAACGGCTCTGGAAAGGGCCTCATGAGAGAATCCTGATTTCCCAAGGGACAAGCCCTAACTGCCAAAACCCAAGGGCCTTGGGCAGAGGGCCTGACTGGGGTGTATGTGGTTTGGAGTGGCTCTGTCAACACCTCTGGCTGAGGGCTACTGGGCTGTCAGGAACCCTAAGGCACTGAGGACACAGAGTGACAGAAGGGATGGATGAGACAAAGGTCAGAGTGCACGGAGCACTAGTGAGGCCAGAGATCAAGTGTACGCATGGCCCACCTGTGTGAGTAGAAGAGGACATCGATGAGGGTGGTGGCAATAGCCGGCAATGTCTCAGGGTCCAGTGTGAGGACACAAAATCGGTTCTGCGGGCTCTGAATGGGATGCACCGTGGGGCTGGGCCCTGCACGAGACACAGGGGTCATAAGGTGAAAAGGCAATCCTGGGCTGGGGCGACCCCTGGTGGCTGGTCAGGGAAGGGCTTGGGTGTACCCATCCCATCTCACACATTGAGAAACACCCATCCCAGTCCTTCGAAAGACAAGCCCTCCTGTGGGGAAAGGTCCCACCGAAATCTGGGTGTTGGCGGGCAGACTTTACCGTGCTGGGCTCGGGGAAAGCCGTTGCTCGAATCATCCTTGGCAACCGGAACAGGCTCCCCACCTACTTCCCGGTAGATTTGGAACTCCTGGGCCAGTGTGTGGATCACTACAGACAGGTCCTGCTCCCGAACCTGGGTCAAGGCAAACGGCACACATTACGCAGCCCCAGGCACCTAGGCTCCCGCCCTGCCACAGCACCTGCCCGAACCCACCAGGATGAAGTCTGTCTGGTATGTGGACAGCATCAACACAGACACGTGGTGCTCGGCCAGCGGGGCAATGACAGACCGCGCAATCTTGGTAACGCCAGCAGCCTGCATCACCGCCCCACTGTGAGAGGATACGTTCATCACCAGCCATGTGGCCTCGGCCACTTGCAGGAACTCGGATGGGGGTAGCTCTGTGGGCAGGAGGTACATGAACCTTAGTGAGTTCTAGCAGGGCAGGCCAGGACTGGAGCTCATGGCTGTCTCTCCTCAGTTCTGCCTCCGTGTGTATGAAAGCATTCTCAAACTCAGCACTAGGGTGACGTCCCAGTTTTACCATTTGCTGTGAGACTTGAGACAAGTGGTTGCTCATTGCTTGTTTCCTTTGAGCCGTGTCTTACAATGTAGATTAGGCTGGGCTTGAACTCAAACCGATCCTCTTGCCATAGCCTCCTAAATGCTGGGATCCCAAGCCCTGTTTAGTCTCAGTTTCCTATCTGCAAAATGGGATATTTCTCATGACTTTTATGTGACCTGATTGGCTTCGTAGCACCACCAGAGGGCGCCGAGTGACCTACTGATGAGGAGGTGCTCTCCTGCAGGCCAGAGCTTTCCCTGCAGAACAGGGAAACTAAGTCCTTCGGGAGGGCGGCTAGGCCAAGCTCCAGGTGGCTGGCTTGAGACTCCAGGCCTTAGAGGACAGGACAGGCAGGCAGAAGTGGGAGCCAGAAGTCAGCTCCCAGGTTCCAGTACTGAACAGGGACAAGGGCCAGGGTGACTGTTGTTCGCCCAAGCACAGCCAGGAGGCCCCAGGACCTTGCTCTGGGCTTGCTGCCTGTTCCTGCATTCCTTCCCCAACCCTCAGACTTTTAGACTTCCCAGGCCAGTAAAGGAGAAGCTGGCTTTCACCGAGGAGCTAATTCCAAGAAGAAACAATGACCAGGGGTTAAAACAGCTACAGGACTGTAGCTAAAACACCTTAATCTGGCCTAAAACTGTGAGAACTCCCCCCAACCTTGCTGGCCTGGGACTCATATCCAGACCTTTATAAAGCTCTCATAAATATTGTTAAACAGCCATGACTATATCTTAGATATGAGAAAACAGTACTTAAGTGAGGGGTGGAGTTTCGAATCCAGATCCATATGCCTTTGAGTCCTAAACTCTCTGGAAGCTGTGCTTGGTAAGAATAGGGCTTAGAAGTGAGCAAGGGGTCAGTTCCCACCTTTAAAGCCCTCCTCATCCACCATGAGTGTGTAATCTTCCGGGGTCTCCGTCAGGCTGAAGAACTTGCACCTAGTGGGAAGGAAGGGGTGGGAACTTTCAGGCTGGGGAGGACAAATGAACTTTGCTCCAGCAGCACTAAAGGACCCCCCGCCAGGCGCCTTCCTGACCCGCCCTCAGGCCTCAACTTCTTCCTCGGAGCAACGTGGTCTGGGTCCAACGTCTGGGATCTCCGGCTGTTTTCCAACTCCAGATCTCCCCTCCATTCCACACCCTAGAGGTGTCGGGCTTTGGATTCCCCTAGACAACTCTTAACACTTTACGTGAGGAGTCTGGGAAAGGGCTAAGGCAGGGCTAGAAGGCATGCTCCACTACACTGCCTATCCCAGGCAGTTTGCACCTTGACAAGCCCAGCAAGAGGACCGCTCCAGGCCGGATAGGCGGCGTCTCAGAAAGGGTAATCCCCGGCCAGACGGCGGCCAGAGAGGACAACGTCCCCACCCGGTACATGCCGCTTCCTCGCGGCGACCCTAATCCTCTGCCCCTGGCCTGGAATGACAGAGGAGCCCCCACCCGTCTGGCCTGCGCCCCTGAACCCGGGTGCGCACCGGCTGCGATGGGGCAGGAAGAGCAGCTTGATGAGAGGGTGAGTGTAGAGCCAGAGGCCCGGGCGGGCGAGGCTCAGTACACGCACCCGGTGCTCTAGGATGTGGAGTTCCATCGCAGATCGCCCGGCCACGGCCCCGCCGCCAGCTAGACCCAGGCAGTGGCGGGGCGGCGCCCGGCTTAAAGGAGCCGCGCTGAGGGGGCTCCGCACCGCCCGCTAAGCCACGGGCCCGCCCAGGCAGCGACCCACTCTCCGAAGGCCACGCCCCACAGCCTCAACGAAGTGGTCACGCCTCCTCCCGAGCCCCGCCTTCCCGGCGCTGCAGGCTGCCCTCGAACCCGGACTTGGTCTACTGTCCATTCCTCTAGCCCAGTCTGGGGATCCCTGCCTGCTCCCACCCCTCGGCGGCCTCCAGGCCACGCCCCGGCCACGCCCTTTCCGCTGGCCGCCGGCTGTGTTGGGTTTGGAAACGTGCCGGAAGCTCAGGGTCCTGTCTGAACTCCAGGCTTGCACGTGGGCTTTACAGTTGAGGTAATTAAGACGCGAGAGGGCTTCAAGACTTGCCGGGGTTCGGCTAGGGCTGGAATGCTGTCCACAGATATCCGGAGCGTGGAGACTGGAGACCCGTGCGCGGTACAGCTGGGTGGCGCTTTTGTCCTTCCTTTTATTGCTGGGGACAGGGACTGCAGAGCTGACAGGGCTGATCGTACTAAAGATCACTAGGCAACGGCTGCCCTGGGCTGGTATTGGTAATACTGCATCCTCTACCCGGCCATTCTGACCAGCCGTCCTAGGTTTTAATCATCCGACTTCCAGAGTAGAATGCTCCTCTCTAAGGGGAAGCACAGAAAAAGCATCCCATCACCTAGCTAAGCAAAGCTTGGGGTTATTCCAGGGAAAGAACCCAGAAGTACCTGAGTTGGGACCGCCCAGGGCTCAGGCATTGAGGGGACAGGCCCTTGCACTTGAGGCTCCCTGGGTATTCAGGCCAGAGACTTGAGCCCCATAGAAGTCTCCTCAAAGCCTGTCACCCTCAGCAGAACGCAACTGGTCTGAGCACATCTAGATTTGCTTCCGATCCAAGAAGGCCCCAAGCGCTGGCAGACACCCCAGGTTTGATCAAGTTTAAGAAGACCCCAAGGCTGAGCAGGAATGAGCAGGCACAGGTTGGTTCCACGGCAGGACACAGCATGCTCCATGGGGCTTCGATTTGGCCCAGGCACTCAAGCCTCAACTTGAAGGCGTTGAATAAGGTAGGTTAAAGTCGACCTCCAGCACGACTGGGACCCAGCAGGTCCATGCAGGACGTGTTCTGGACCCAGTACCGCAGGCAGACGGAAGCTGGGCTCAACCCTGTTCCTGGCTTTTCTAGCTCCAAATGATTCTCATGGAACACAGTGCAGCCACCACATCCTGGCTGGTCCTCTGGAGAACTGGGGGTGGGGTGGGAGCACTTCCCAAAGGCTGAGTCCATCTCACCATGGCAGGTGTGGAGAGTGGGAAAGCAGAGGGTGAGAGGCAGGAGCAGAGAGCGAGTGAGCTGCCCAGGGCCTCTGGTGTCCACTCACTTCTCGAGCCTCGGTATCCTCAGCTGTGCCAGAACATGTTCTAGGCCCAGGCTGTGTCTGAAGCTCCCAGCGAGAGTCTGTTTCTCCCTCCCTGTTCCCTCCTATGGTCTGGCCCAGCTTGGTCTCAGGCCAGGAACAGCCACTATTGTTTGACTAGAAAAGCTGCTTCCTCAGCAGAAGGGGGGAACCCTCTCCCAGGGACACCCTGTTCTCGCCATTGCCAGTTATCAGGTTGTCACTGAGCACCTGCCTGCCCCTCCATGGCAGTCCGCTCACTTGGGTGAGTGAGGACCTTGGGGTATAAATGTGGCTCTTGGAGGGGGAGGACACAGAACTCCTTTTCTGTCAGGCACAATCCCAGCCTAGCAAGAGGACCATGTCAGCAAATAGGAAGTAGCATCGTATCGAGGCCAACCTCGCCCCTTACCGGTCGGCCTCTGGTGGAAGCCTGTGTCAGACATCTACAGTGCCTCATCCTGGTGGCAGCCCCTGACACAGTGTGAAGTGATCAGAAGTTAATGGGATCTGAAGTGGCATCAAGGCCTGGCTCTGGAGGAGGAACAGCTCTAAGCTACCTCACAGGGATCCACCTCTAACTCCCACCCCCAATAAAAAGACAGGGACCAGGCCAGCACACGCCTTTAATCCCAGCACTCAGGTGGATCTCTGTGAGTTCAAGGCCATCCTGGTCTACAAAGTGAGTTCCAGGACACCCAGGGCTACAACAGAGAAACCCAGGGACCTCAGGGATTATTTCCTGCTCTGCCCCAGTGGTGAGCTTCAGTTCTCGAGTCATCTAGGTCAGAAGATGGACACAGCCTCAGAGAGAACAGCCTAGAACAGCAGCTGGCCTTGGACTTGGGGCCTCGTGTATCAAAGGTATGTTTCAGAGGGGTTCCTGCCGGGCTGGGGGCCCAGGATGAAGGGTGATACCCCTTTTGGGTCCCCAGCTGCACACCAGCTCTCTATACAAGCCTGTTTATTTTCGTACAAAACCATATTTCTATTTTACACAAGAGTACCCCCTGCTTCCCCTCACGTCAGCACCCTAGCCCTGAAGAATATCCCCCAGAAGGACAGGGCTGGGTGAGACCCAACCCATTTGGCCATAGCTTCTGCCTGTGCTGGCTGGGCCAGCTTGACTCAAGAGAAAATAAATAAGGAGGCTTGGGCAGAATCTGTACTGGGCCAGCCAGATTCTATCCCAGCCCAATGGCCAAGCAGTTGGGCCTTCAGGTACACAGGACCTGGAGTGTTGTCAGTCTCTGAACCGTGTAAGATGTGTGGAGACCCCACCTGGAGGCCTGAACTCCCCGGGTTACAAGTAGGTGTCCTCACTCTCCTGGGAGGTCAGGCTCTCCTGGGAATGGTGGAAGGCTAAGTCCTGGGGAGCAGAGTCCTGGGGGACTGGGTCCTTTGGAGGCACATCCTGAGGAGGACATGCATCTCCTGAAGCAGTCACCACTGTGGCTTGATTGGGGCCTGGGGACTTGTCCAGCTGTCCACTGGCCTTTGTCCTCCTCTGCTCCTTCTGGACCTGCTTGGGCGGCTTTGCTTTGGAAGTGAGGAGGGTTGCATCTGGGGGTAGGCGGATGGATGGTGAAGGTTGCAGGGCAGGTCGGGGACCAGGCTCTGCATCCAGGATGGCTTTGGCACCATGCATCCTGGGTGGAGAGCGACACTCCAGCTCACCACGGGTCTCTTGCCAGCGCCGCAGCTGGATGAGATGTTCTCGCTCAATCTGGCGCTCTGTCACCGGCAACTCTATTACCTTTGGGACAACAAAGGACAAGTGAGCACCAGAAAGAGTGACCTTTCCCTTCTGTCTGCAATCCTAGGCTCTCCCCCCACCAGCAACCCCTAACTGTGTCTGCTAAAAGCTGAACCCAGGAAGGATGTGACTGTGGTTTGAGTGCCAAACATGAGAGACCCATTGTCTCAGAGGACAGACCTGCCTACAGCTCACAGGCCCACCCAGCTTCCATCTTGGACAGAAGCAGCAGTCTTGTATTGTCCCCTACTGACCAGGGCAGCCTGGCTGTCCAGGCTCCACTACTTTTCAGCTGGAATTGAAATCTGCCTCTGAGCCTCTATTTCCTCAAACGTAAAATGGGGACACTGCTGGAAGTTGCATATGCTGAAGATGGCCTTGTATGTCTGCCCCGTAACATGAACTAACATTGGCCTGGCCTTGGTCTGTCCCCCCTCACAGAAGTTAGCCATGCCTATGTCTCTTAATTTGTAGCCTCCAAAAAACAAGTACCCTCAGGAGAAGTGAGAGGGCAGTAGATCACAGCTCTGCTCTACTCATAAAGCAGACTCGAAGGAAGGCACTGCACAGCTGGGCCCCACTTGCCTAGCAAAATGATGAGGTCCATCAGTCCTCACCTGGGCTGACCAACCCTTGGATCAGGGCCATATAAGGCCTCCTCTAAAACCAGCTCCCTTCCCTCCAATAATATGTGGGAGGTGTGGGCCGCACCTCCTGGACCAAGAAGGCTTCCTGCATGATCTTGGGGCTGAGGCTCCGCAGCTGCTCGATGGTTTCATACTGGCCCTGGCAGGCTTTGAGCTTCTCAGGAGAGCCTAGTGCATGCTTCAGCAGTACCAGCCCCACACGGAAGATAATCTTGACGCCTGTATGGGGCAGGTGATGAGTCCAAGGGAGGCTTGTGGGCTTCTTTTGCACCCCCCACAATCCAGCACTGCCTGATACCTTCACAAAAGAACATGTCCCAGACTCGCAGCACGGAGCTCCAGGGCAGGGTGCGGGCAAAGGCACACATAAACCATTCTGTCATGTACAGCAGGGGGTCAATCTTCTGCCTGCTAAGGTGCTTGTGAGCCACGGGGGACACCTTTTGTAGCAGTGAGAAGAGGATCTCACCATCCAGCTGGATTGCCTCCTGGAGAAACAGCAAGGCCACACAGCATGACCATAGCCCATACTGGGTCAGCATAAGGTAGCTGGAGCCTATAGAGTACTGGAAGACAGGTGAGCAAACTAGATACAGAATGGGAGAGGGAACACTGGGGCTGAGTTTCCCAAACAAGGAAGGAACAGGTGCAGCCTATCAAGGTCAGGAAAGGGCCACTCCTGGGCTGAAGGACAAGGGAAAGGCATTCTGAGTTAACAGAATGGAGCTGCAAGCAGAAGCTCTCCCCTCCCTGCAACACAGGGGTTTGTTCTGGAACTCACTTTGTAGACCAGGCTAGCACTGGACTCAAGAGATCACCTGCCTCTGCCTCCCAAGTGCTGGGATTAAAGGTGTGTACCACACTGCCAGGCTCTTATACCTATGTCAAGGAGGGAGGGACCAGGAGTCCTGAGGAATTTTGATCCGTCCCACTGCCTCAGAGAACATCAAATGGCCAGAGGCACAGATGAAAATATAACTGATGAAGCTGGTGCCTGAGTGGCCTCTATCAGGTTTTGGGACTTTAGCCTTGGAGTGGCCACAGAAGGCACCCAAGTCAGCAGGTACTCACCAGTTTCTCACTGTAGTAGCCAGGCAGGTACTTCTCACAGACTTGTACCAGACACCAGAAGGCTTGCTGTGGGTGAGAGAGGCATGAGCCCTTGTGGCTGAGGTCAGGTCCCCTGCCCACCCACCCGGGTCCTGGGTACCTCAGCAGGCATGTGCATGAGCAGCACAGCGGCAATGGGTGCCTGGGCCTGGCAGTAACCCTCCTCAGGACGGTACAGCGTGTAGGCCTTCAGCACACGGAACAGGTCCTGCTGGCTGTGGAGAGGACAAGCAGGATAGGATGGCAGGCATGGCTACTGCCCACCACCTCCCCTGTACTTCACTGAACCAGACCTGCCTCAGGACTTGCTCTTCCCTGGAAAGGATGTACTGTAGTCACTGTGGGTCAGTCTCCCACTGGGATCCAAGGACAGGGTTTAAAGAGAAAGCAGGGGTTGGGGCAGGGCTGTATAGCAGATAGAGACTGAAGAGGGGCTAGAGAGGGCTACCTTGCTAGGCAGCTCTGTCCCCTTGCCCAATATATCACTCCCCTCCTACCTACTGTTTCGGTCCACCAGCCTCCCTTACCTCTTTCCCCTTGCCCAATATATCACTCCCCTCCTGCCTACTGTTTCGGTCCACCAGCCTCCCTTGCCTCTTTCCCTACATCAAGCAGGCCTAACCAGCAAAGTTCTAACAGTCTAGAGAGGAAAGAGTCACAAGTGGGTCAGGACACCAAACCAGAAGGTAAAGGCTAACAGCAGGGTTTTGA
The DNA here is from genome assembly GCF_018167655.1 of Microtus oregoni. Classification (NCBI taxonomy): domain Eukaryota; kingdom Metazoa; phylum Chordata; class Mammalia; order Rodentia; family Cricetidae; genus Microtus; species Microtus oregoni. The sequence goes on from NW_024543078.1 coordinate 36,439,463, forward strand.
GCACATGCCCCCAAGCTCAGTGTACCTTCCTTGACAGTCTAAGAGGCATCCTAGAGCCACTTCCCAGCCCACATGCTTAGCCTGCTTACCCATGGCCTCCTCGGGACACAAACATCTCATGGAAAGGGAACTGCCGGTGCAGGTCACGTTCAATCACATCTAGCCACTTGGGGTCCCCAGGAGACATGTCCAGTTCCTGGAAGCAAGGACATAATGTCAGGAAGCAGTGGGGGGGAGGGGTGGCACTTCTGGTAGAAGATAACTGTCTTGGGTATCAGATTAGGTACCAGAGGCACCCAATTGCATCATAGAACCAGGCCTTCCTGAAGATAGCAGAACCCTGGGAAACCTGAGAGCGATCCTAGTGCTCAGTAGTTTTGTTTTTTGAGATCCAGAACTCTATTTTTTTTTTTTTTTTTTTTTTTTGGTTTTTTGAGACAGGGTTTCTCTGTGGTTTTGGAGCCTGTCCTAGAACTAGCTCTTGTAGACCAGGCTGGTCTCCAACTCACAGAGATCCGCCTGCCTCTGCCTCCCATGTGCTGGGATTAAAGGCGTGCGCCACCACCGCCCGGCTAGTTTTGTTTTTTGAAACAGGGTTCCGCTCTGTAGATCAGGCTGGTCTCAAATTCAGAGATCCATCTGCCTCTGCATCCCGAGTATTGGGATCAAAGGTGTGCGCCACCACCAACCAGGCTCTCAGAATATTCTTATGAGCAAGAATCTATCCTAGCTGTTTACCTTTTTTTTTAAACCTTATTTAACTTTATTTTATGCACAATGGTATAATGGTGTCAGATTCTCTGGAACTGGAGTTACAGACAGCTATGAGCTGCCATGTGGGTGCTGGGAATTGAACCCAGGTCCTCTGGGAGAGTAGTCAGTGCTCTTAACCACTGAACCATCTCGCCAGCCCCTCCTAGCTGTTTATCTAGGGATAATGTTGTGTCCTTCAGATAGAAGGCTTCTTTTTTTCTTTTTATTGAGAAAAGGAGGAAAAAAAAAAACAAGTTTCCACCTCCTCCCAGCCTCCCATTTCCTTCCCCCTCCTCCCACCCTACGCCCCCTCCTCCCACCCTTCTCCCCCTTACCCCCACTCCTTTCCCCCTCCCTCTCCAGTCCAAAGAGCAGTCAGGGTTTTCTGCCCTGTGGTAAGACCTAGGACCTCCCCCCTCCGTCCATATCTAGGAAGGTGAACATCCAAACTGGCTAGGCTCCCACAAAGCCAGAACATGAAGTAGGATCAAACCCCCGTGCCATTGTCCTTTGCGTCTCATCAGCCCTCATTGTTTGTCATGTTCAGAGAGTCCAGTTTTATCCCATGCTTTTTCAGTCACAGTCCAGCTGGTCTTGGTGAGCTCTCAATAGATCAGCTCCACTGTCTCAGTGGGTGGGTGCATCCCTCGTGGTCCCGACTTCTTTGCTCATATTCTCCCTCCTTCTGCTCCTCATTGGGACCTTGGGAGCTCAGTCCAGTAGAAGGCTTCTTAATAGCTACAGGTGTTACCATTGCTCAAAGCCAAAGACAGAGCTGAGTGTAGAACACACATGGGACTCACTGGCCCCTTTTCTACCCCAAAACAGATCCTGACATAACACCATGTTCACAGATGAGAGAACTGAAGGGTCAAAATAAAGTCGGTTACCCAAGGCCTTGAGACTAGAAAAATGATGGAGCTGAGATGTGAAAGCAGGTGTGACTCAGAGCCACCAAACCCAGACTCTGCTGCTTGCACCCCGTGTTTCAGGTATCCCCTGTTCAGGAAGGGACTGTGACATCTGTCAGCCTTAAGTGCTTGTCTAGGTACTGAGGGCTCAACAGTGTGCCTTTCTTCTCCAAACCCTGACTGTGTACTTTTGAAAAGCCATCAGGCTCTACCAGAATAAAGTCCCACAGTCATTGGAAATGTCTCCATCTGAGCGCTGGCAACATGCGCATGTTTTCTCAGACTCACAGCTCTATGCTCGAGTCTGTCCTTCTTACTCTAGGTGAATCCATACATCCATTTTCAGAAAAGGAAATTCAGAGGGATGGGCCGGGAGGCCAAGCAAGTACTAGTTGCCTGCGGGGTGGAACAGCATCTGGAAAAGTCCTGTAAAGTGAAGCCTTGGCAAACATACAAGATGGGTGTAGGCGGGGCTTTGGCCCTGGCAGACAGTGACTGCACACAGACCCCTTTCTCTCCTGGCCCTAGGTAGTGGTATTCAGAATACTAAAGAACTAGTGTGTTCTTCAACACACTTCTCTCTGGTCAGACCTGTTCTCTATGAAGAGGGCTCGAGCTATTTGTTGGCAGCACTCAGACTTGAAGAACAGAGTCTGAAGGGGTGGCAGCATCAGACTAGAGAGCATTGCCCAGTCAGTGAACCATATCTCCTGGGAGCTGTTGTTCATCTAAGATTCTACCCTTAGCAGGCCTAGTGGAATGAACTTCATTACAGCTCTGCACCCTATTCTAGCCCTTTCTCTTGGCAATTACTCAGGTTTGCTTTTATGGTTGAGCTCAGTGCATTACTTCACAGCTCCTGGTCATCAGGAAGTGACCCTCAGACCACATCCCTTCCTGGTGCCTCTAACATGTGCCGTAGTCTTTAGGAGCCTTCACATTTCTTGGCCCCAATCTCTATTCTGTCTCCTGTCTCTAGTATGTCAGAAACTGGGCTGGAAAGCAAACAATGAGGTGAGGCTCATGGAGTGTTGAAGGTTGCAGGGCAGAGGAAGGGGCTGGGATTTTTCAGTGGAAGGAGTGGGCACCACCCCCTCAAGTTAGTGTCCTGTGTACTCCCCTGTATCACCTGAGTACAATGCAGGCTTGCTTTTCTCAGGAAGAAAGTTCACTCGATTCTTCTAGTGGCTCCTGAGAACCCCAAAAGTCAGCTCCTTGGATGTGGGATCGGGAACCTCAGCAGCCCAGCTGCAGGGCCTCCAGGGAAAGGGATGCTGAATACCACAGGCAGGTGCAGCTGCCAGCAGACCCGTGTGTGGTGCAGTCGTTAGGACTGCAGCCTCTGTGAACCTAAGTGGTGCTTGAGGTGCTTAAGGAGATGAAGTCAGAGAAAACCAAAAAAAAGCAGGAAGATTCTGCCAAGGAAGAGGCAAGAAAGAGCAAGTGCTGGAGAAAATGGAGCCAGCAGATGCTGTAGTGTGTGCAGAAGGGCCCCGAGCTCGAGAACAGGTCAGAGCGCTGACACCACAGATCGGCTCTGTGCTTCCCCATGGCTCAGGCACTCAGAGCAGAAGAGAACACCCCACCCTCACTACTTTCTCTAGATCTTCTCCAGGTAAGTCTTTCCAGGTGTGCTTGAAAACACTGGGGCCCCAGTATTGCCATGACGACCCACCATACATCTTCAGGGTTCCAAGACAAATCTACCTCTTTATATAAGCAACCTACCAGCCATCTCAGGGGTGGCCATTTCCTCTCTGGCACTCATCTAGGCACACATGTACAAAGTTCTGTGCTTCTGCTGGGTGGTGGTGTACACCTTTAATCCCAGCACTCAGGAGGCAGAGGCAGACAGATCTCTAAGTTCGAACCAGCCTGGTCTACAAAGTGAGGACTGTCAGGACTACAAAGAGAAACCCTGTCTTAAAAAATTAAACAAACAAAAAACAACCAAAAGACCCCCCAGAAACCAAAGCTCTGTGTTTCACTGCACTGTGGACACACTCCTTCTAGACCATGCACCAGGAGGCTAGCTACTCACAGCCTGCCTTTATGCTTATGTCTGGGCCCATCCTCACACTGCCAGCCCTGGCCAGGATGGAGCCCCTGGAATACAGGAGGCATTACTACTAGAGGGAAGATTAGAGAATCAAGTTGCTCTTGTGGGACCTGGTCTCGGTGTTGTATGGGAAGATCCACTCACCCTTTCTTTTAATGAATATTGAGAACATAGTTACTGGCTCTGAGCCTAAAAGGCACCCTTGGCACTATCAAACCCAATTCACAGCTGCCTCTAGCCAAGTGCTGCCACCCCCATCAGGCTCTCTGTCTCCCAGGACCAAATGCTGCCAACAAATAGCTCGAGCCCTCTTCAGGCCAACAGTGTAAACTACAGGCTGCCCTGCTCTGCCCCTGACCACTCTTCACAGAGAACAGGTCTGGCCAGAGAGAAGTTATTTACTGAAGTATGAAGCATATCAATGAAGAGTTGGTAGCTGGCATCTCTGTCTCACTGCCTATTGTTAGTCCCAATGGCCTGGAGGAACCCCTAATGCCTGGAGCCAAGTCTGGAGGTAAGCTGGGTCAACTGTTACCATGGTATTCTCCAAGGGTAACAGGCTCTGCAGTTCAGTTCAATGAATGGAAAAGTATTATGCCATGGGAGCCATGGGGAGAGCGCTGGGGAGCAGGATGGTGGGGCATGACTATAGAAGGCACTGTCTCTGACTACTGACTGACTGGCTTCTGACCCCAAGTAGCTGTGAAGACCACCTAGTGGACATGTCTCTGTAGGCTTAAAGACAGGAGACAGAGTAGATAGAGGATGGGGGCCAAGAAATGTGAAGGCTCTTGTGATCCTAACAGGCAAGCTCCTAAAGACTACGGCACATGTTAGAGACACCAGGAAGGGATGTGGTCTGAGGGTCACTTCCTGATGACCAGGAGCTGTGAAGTAATGCACTGAGCTCAACCATAAAAGCAAACTTGAGTAACTGCCGAGAGAAAGGGCTAGAATAGGGTGCAGAGCTGTAATGAAGTTCATTCCACTAGGCCTGCTAAGGGTAGAATCTTAGCTGAACAACAGCCCCCAGGAGATGTGGTTCAGTGACTGGGCCAATCTGGGTCTTGAGCAGTCAGGTTGTGAGTAGAAGTCCTGCCAATTGTCCATCTTGCTGAAGCCTAGGGCAGCACATGGGAGATCCACTGCCAGGGGAGATGCCCAATCCAGAGACACAACAGGCAGACGAAGTAAAGGAAAGAAAACTCACATCGAATTTTCCAGGGTTCTGCTGAAGTTTCACCTTGCCTCCTGACAGGTACTGCCAAGCCCGTCCCCGCAGAGAAGGTGGGATGCCCTTCTGGCACCGAAGACGAATCTGAAAGTCAAAAAGACAGCTGTGCCCAAGCATCCACCCTAGCAGCTCCTCTGCCAAGGCTTGGTGGTCCTTCAGTGAGCATTCACACAAGAGCAGAAAGGGACTGAGGGTTTTCCTACCCTGCAATGCAGAGCCCATGGCGGGAATGGGGACTGCGATTAGACATGCTGCCACCAGGTAATGGCAAAGTGCACATTCTCTAATGGCAACACAGGGACTTCTGGACCCCACAACTACAGTCAACTGTCAGTAACCATGGGAGATTGGTTCTGGGATCCCCTGCAGACATCAAACCCACTTACAAAGAAGAAGCCAAGCATAATGGGACATACTGTTAAGACTCAAAGATCTGGGACAAATGGCTAACTGTGGTGCCTATTAGCCTATAAGTGAATGCAGGGCTCCAGGCTCACTCAGTACCTGTCTGTGGCTCTCTTAGCTCTTCTCACTACATCCCTACCTTCTCCAGTCCAAGGCTTCTCTTCTCTTCCCCCAGCTTCTCTTTTCTGTGCAATCCTGTCATTTCAGTCCTCTGCTCTTGGTTCCTGGTCTCCTCTCTAGGTCGTCCCTCCCTCTCACTGCCCAGTCCAGTCTGCTGGCCATGTTCAGTCTTTTTCTTTCTTTCCCTGTTCTGGATTCTTCCAGATGCCTTTGGCTGTTCTCTCCCTCATATCTACAATAGAAACCTCCTCAACCATACCTTAAAGTGTCATGTTCTCATTTTCACTTGTACACCTTGAATCCCAACACTTGGGAGGCAGAGGGAGGCTAGCCAGGAACTTGCTGTGTAGACCAGGCTGGCCTTGAACTCACAGAGATCCACAGGCTAACACATGTGCTACCATGGCCAGCCTACTATCATGCCTTTGAAGAAGACACAGAACTATTTAAGGGAACAAAAGATATTAAAGGGAAGGAGAGAGGAAAGGGATACAGATAGGAATATGCTCAATGTACAATAAATATATACTTACATGAAAATTTGAAAACAAAGAACAATATCTTTCCTCAGAACAGGGAAAACTCTTATTAGCACAGGCTCAGAAACCCTACCACCTCTACACTGTGCCACACAGGCTGGAGGGACCCAACCCTGTGTACTTCCTACCCCACTGGTCCCTCAGAAATCTATAGGCGAAAGGAAGTAGGCTCCTCCTGGGCTTGATCCCCAAAAGAAGTTTTCAGGGTAGCTGTCTGACCTATCAGTCAGGTGAGCGCAAAGGGGCAAAGAGGGCCTGAGTTTGTGGGGTGATGGCAGAAAGGATAGGGTCGAGAGGCAGTGACCCTCCTTCACCCCTGCACTAAGCAGCCTGGCCTGAGATCAAGGGGACCAGTGCTTGTGGCATGAGAACACCTGATGTGGGTTTGAATCCCACACTACCCTTGGACCAGCCACTTCTTACCTGCTTTAATATCTGAATAACATTACATGTTTCTGTGGAAGCTTGACGAATTTCCTTTAGAGGAGAAATGTGCTTAGTGTGTGTGGGGCTTTCTCTCCACCACCATCCCAGAAAGGCACTTGGCACAGAAACGCCAAGGGATTCAGCTGCTCACATTTAAAGCCTCACAAGAGGGTTGCAAAGTGGCTGGCCTTCCTGATGACGAGCATAAGTAAAAGGAAAGTTTCTAGAGTTAAGAGCAACTTAAGGACCAGGAAGGAGACAGACACCAGGCTGTAGAATGCAGTCAGTAAGGAATAGCAGCTGGCTACTCAAAAGAGCCAAGCTGGGGCTTCTGACAGCTTGAAAACTGGGAGAGAAGGGAGCGGAAGAGAACTGCATAGACACTGGGGACAATTTCCTGTTGCTGTGGGACAAGGGTCACCTTAAGGAAGCCACTTTTGGCAGGCTTTGGCAGTGGGACATAGGACAGTGCAGAGCCACAGGTCCTTCAAGCTCCCACACTTGGGCAAAGTCAGCATAAGACAACCTTCTCTCAGCCCATCACACATGCCTGCTGCAGGACAGTCCTGGACGCACTCAGCCTACTGTGATGCTCCCATAGACACCAGGGCGAGGGCAGGAAATGGAGAGTCAAGTGCACATCCAGCCTTTTCCAGATCCCTACAATTGAACACAAAGGTACTGGAGATGGTCATCAGCCTGCCTTAGGGAGGACGGACAGAATGAGTTAGGATAACACACGAGGAAGTATGGCCAGAATACTCAAAAGATTGCCAGTCTCTATGGCAAACTTGAAGGGGGTCATCAATGACAGCTAAGTGAAGCCACACCCTTGCCTGCTGAACTCTGGGAGGGCAAAGTCCTGACTCCCTTTCACTTCTGTCCTGAGCACAACTGGGAGGTGGAGGAGGCATCCTCCTAGCAGGACTAAGGATGAATCCAGGAGAAATGCTGAGTCTGAGCCCACTTCCCAGAATGGTTATTACCCTTCCTGTGACATGACTTCCTGAGTGGAAGAATCCATGCTTCCAGAGCCAGGCAGGAGTTACCCAAGCAGAGCCCGATGTGGCCACAGCTGAGGCAGCAGTCTTGGTTTGGGTTTCTGAGTATCATAGGCTAAAGCATGTCTCTGAAGGCCTCTGCTGGGCAAAGGCAGCCCTTGGCTCTACCCACAGTGCCAGGGAAGTCAAAGGGAAAAGGAAGGGTTTCAGGGTGATCTACTAGAGAAGGTCCCCACAGCTACAAAAGAGGTACAGAGCTAGCTACAGCTCAGGGTAAGAACTGCAGGGAAGATAAGGTAGTGCCCCAAAGTTAGCCAGGGAACAACTGGAGAATAAGTGTCCTAAAAATACTGAGTTTATCAGGTATGGTGATAATCCCAGCACTTAGAAGAATTACAGCAAGATGGAGACTAGCCTGGTTTATAGAGCAACACACACATACACACACACTCTCTCTCTCTCTCTCTCTCTCGGGGGGGGGGTGAAAGAAGGAGAAGGGAGGGGAATATTCTTTCTTTCCTTGCACATGCTAAGCACGTATTCTATTACTGAACTCTACTCCCAACCCTACACAGAATAGCAAGAAAGAGCCCCAGCCTGGATGAGCCTCTCCCGCTTGGCAGCATGTGAAGTACTTCCTGTTACCACCTTGTAAGGATCCTCATAAAAAGGCTTAGCACTCCCACTAGACTAAGGGCTCTGAGTCTGAGGAGAGGGAGACGACTTGTCCTAAATTCCATAGCTCACGCGTGAGGACACACGTGAGACTGAGCCCACACTCTCTCCAGACTTGCAGCTCTGGGCCAACAGACAAGTGTGTCAGCTGGTGACAGGAAGCAGTGAGCTAACTTTGTAGATTGGGAATTTGCACAGACTGTGGTCACGAGAGGCCAGGCAGAGATTAAACTCTGCAAAGGGCTCCCAAGGACATTGACACACACACTTCAGAAAGGTAATTGAGTATGATGTTCCCATAGGTGGACCAAGTCTATACCTAAGGACAGTCTAAATAGACAGAGAATGGGTATTCTCATTTCTGTAACACTACTTGTAAATTATAGGGTTACTTTTCTTTCTTTTCACTCTGGCCAGGAGACAAGAGGAAAATCATCAACTTGTCTTGGTGGTGAAGAAGGCCCTTACTGTGGGGGTCAACAGTGCAGACACTAAAGCTTGCTGCCTGGCTTCAAATCTTGACTCTTAGGTCATTAGTAAAGCAAGCGTGTTGCTAATACTAACTTCATCAGGGTGTCAGCTAGATTATTGCACTCAAGACATGAACCCAAAAAATGCTCCCACAAGTTAGCTGCATTAAAATTAGGAAGCTCCTCAGCCCTTCTTCTGCCAGGTGTAAAGCAAAATTACCAATGAGGGCTGTTGGCTACAGAGCGGCTCTGAGGTTTAACTCCAGGACAAAGTTCTGTGCAGCTCTTCGCTGAAGTCAGATGCCAAGTCCTAACTCTGTCCCAGTCCTAAAGCCAGGTTTACTCCCCACCTGACCAATAGAGGACCCCTAAGGCAGTCTGGCAGTTGGAGAAGCCCCATTTTGCTATAAAGATGAAGTTCATCCCCCCTTTCCCTCTCCCCTCAGACTGCGCAAGGCCAGGCCCCTTACCTTTTTGTGCTTCTTGGCCATCCATTTGTCCCAGTTGTTGAGCATGTCCAGCCACTTGGACTCCCTCTGCCTCAGCACCTCCAGGGGAACTTCCTCCAGCCTGTGGATGCAGGGCAGGGTATCAGATGTGTCAAGACAAGCAAAGGCCCTGGCTTTGGCCAGCCCTGTAGTCCACTGCACTCTGCCTCTCGACCTCCTTCAGGTCTGCAGACTCATGATGCCCTGCTACAGATGAGCACAAACGTCGCAGGCCAGATACAACAGGTGCAGGTGCCTACTCTCCCGATGTGTCAAGGGATCAGGGACACCTTGCCTCTCCGGGTCAAAGGCTGATGTATGCCTCTGTGCACTGAAGTCAAACATTCCTGTCTCAGGCCTGCCTTAGTAAATAAGCTCTTCAGGGGCCAGCATGTAAGAGTGAAGCTGGATGCAAAAACTAGTCAAGCAAGTACAGAAATATCATGCTCACCTTTTCACCTGAGCCAAACTCATTACTCAGACTTTTCCCAATTATACGCTCGCTCTTTCCCACCTCTCAACCTCTCCTCAGGCCAACCCCTTGGCAGGAATGCTCCCCAAGTGGTCTCCACCTATTAAAACCATACAGACACTTCAAAGTCCTTCAAATGCCACCTTCTATATTTGTGCACCTACTGACTGAGCAGCTGTGTCAGTTCTGGGCAGGCTAAGCAGATTCTTGTTCCCAGACCCCTTGTAGAGTTGACATTTGATGGGTGCCGAGGATCAGCCCAAGCAGATCAACACCAAAGCAGGCAGAGGTGGGTTGAGGGAGGAATCCCTGTCTTATGTGGAGAGCAGTAACTGAGTAAGCTTCCTCAGAGAATAAGCCCTGGAGACCCACAAGTTCACAGAACTCTCAAAAACAGAGAAAAGAAGGAAACTATATTTATAATACAGGCATTGTACATATGATTTCTTATCCGGCCTACAGAGTCACGGCAAAGCAGACAAACATGTAACACAAATGTACATGTACAACTCTGTCACACACACACACAGTTTCCTTAAGTGCATTTTAAAGTACTAGCTTATTAAAATCTTACATTTCTTTGTTGTGTTTTTGTGAAGTTCCCCCCAATTCCCCAAGTAAGAAAGTGGTACTTGGTCTGATGATTTGTAGCTCAGTGATAGAGTGGATGCCTAGCATGTGCCAAGCACTGTGTTCAATTCTTAGTACCTCCAGAAAAAAAAAAAGTAGTATTTTATAAACTGGGCATAATCCTGGCAGAGGCAGAAGTTTAAGGCCAGCCTGGGAAACATGACATCCTGTCAAAAAAAACAAAACAAAATAAAAACAAAAACTGAAAGTACTTGGGGGCTGGAGAGATGGCTCAGCCAGTGGTTAAGAGCACTGACTGTTCTTCCAGAGGACCCCGATTTAATTCCCAGCACCCATATGGCACTTCACAACTCTCTGTAGTTCCAGTTCCAGGGGATCCAACACCCTCACACAGACATACAGGCAAGCAAAACACCAGTGCACATAAAATAAAATTTTAAAAAATCATTAAAAAATTAAGTACTTTACAGTATTAAGAAAGGATTAAATACAGACGAGGAAACAGGCACAGAGAAGCTAACATACCCAGGGAGGGTATCCTGCTCAGAGTCAGACAGAAAATCAGTGAGGAACCTGGACTCAATTCCAAGTCAGACCCTACACAGCCCAAAGCTGGCATTCAGTCCTATTGACTGCCCTGAAAGGGGCACAGGGTAGGAGGACTTGAGTCAGCTCTGGGGAGCTCTCAGTAACAGGACATGGTAGAGCTGGGCCTGGCCCAGAGCTGGAGTTTCTGATCCTCTATGCCGGAAGGAAATATGTTGCTGTGACTTTTACTGGTTGCAAGTGCAGAGGGAGGGGCCCTGGCAGAGCTGAGGCCTCCAGGATGCCAAAAGGCAAGTCCTCTTGTTTAGTGAGCTTTATCTGGGGAACTGAGCCTGAACTCAGCCTTGGAATAGAATTTGCCTAGGATTAAAAACAAAAAACCGGGCCTCTTAACACACTGACACTAGTCACTGTGCCTTAAACTGTCTCTCCAACCTAGGGCAGGTCCAAGGCACAAAGTTACTTTCTTTCTCTCTTGGGTAAAAACAAAGCAGTGTCAGGGTGGTGGCGCACGCCTTTAATCCCAGCACTTGGGAGGCAGGGCCAGACGGATCTCTGTGAGTTCAAGGCAGCCTGGGCTACAGTTCCAGGACAGGCTCCAAAGTTACAGGGAAACCCTGTCTCAAAGAGAGAGAGAGAGAGAGAGAGAGAGAGAGAGAGAGAGAGAGAGACAGAGAGACAGAGAGAGAGACAGAGAGACAGAGAGAGTTAGTTTTAGAGAGAGAGAGAACACAAAACTGTCAAATAATTAACAAGAGGATACACATGTTCAGGCAAACCCCAAATACCTAAGAAGCAAACATCAAAGGTCCCTACACCCCACGCCACAATGACCTGTATACCAACAACAGTATTCACTTAGGCAACAAGTCAGTGATGGTCTTCTAGTTAACTAAACCGAGGGTAGGGTGCCCATGAGAAAACAGGAAGTTCTAGCAGTAATGGGTGTGATAACATCTGATTCAGCCCTCTGTGCAGATAGGAAACTAAGGTTCAAAGAAGATGAGACTTACAACTGAAACTGCTAGTTGCCAAAGAATCCCCCTGAGATGAAATCCCTGCCTATATGCCAGCTCAATCCCGGGGTCTGGTTTTTGTTGGTAAAATGTGACTGTAGGGCCTCAGGGACACCTATTCTCCCAACTGCAAACACAGGCAAACATGCTAAAAGTTCTGTCAGCTGATACCAGATGATATCTTTGGCAGTTTCAAAGCCCCAGTGCCAAACAGCAACGCAGAATTCAAACAGGGCACAAAACAAAAGGTCATGTTTCCTGGATTCTAAGACACCCCTGATTGTAGGCAAGTTTCCAGAAAGACAAACAGCTATTGCTCTCAATGTGCCTATCAAATAGAAGATTTGTTTTAAATTTAAAACCTTGAACTGGGGAAATTTTGAGGAAATATACTCGTTTAAATGGCTTCTCTTCCAGTAAAAGAACTTAATCTGGAGGTTGGGAGGGCAGCCACTGAGGCCTGGCTGTCCCTAGCACTCCGCACGGTTTCCAACTACAGGTGGGTATGTCTTCCCACACAGGATGTCCATTTTTTAAAAATCAGGTTAAAGATCCTTCAGTAGTGTCAGTCAGGATCCTAAAAAGCATGTCTGGTTTCTACAACAACCAAGTCCCACCAGGGCTGGAGAGATAGCTCAGCAGTTAAGAATACTGACTGCTCTTCCAGAGTACCTGGGTTTGGATCCCAGCACTCACATGACAGCGACCAGGTGTCTATAATTCCAGTTCCAGAGGATCCGATGCCCTCTTCTGACCTCCACAGGCACTGGTACATAGACATACATACAGGCAAAACACTCATACACAGTAAATAAAACTAAAAACTAAAAACAAAACAAAACGAAACAAACACAAAAGCCAACAAGCTAGTCCCCTTCCTTTTCTGTGCTTGTTTTCTTTGATATGTGTACAGGTGATACTGTAAATTGACTTTAAAAGGATGCCAAGAGGGGAGCTGAGGGATGAAGCTGGGAGGTTGGGAGTGCTTTAAACAGCTTGGTGGTATAAAGGCCCTAAGGTGGCTCCCTCCTGACAGTGTGGAGTGTATGAGCCAATTGCTAGTAGTGAGAGAGAAACTGACCAAATGCTCTGTGGGGGTGCTTCAGGTCAGGAGCACACTCACTTTCCAGAAAACCCTCTGGTGTAGGAGGTCCTTCTGTTTGTGTGTTGCTTTCATTGGTTAATGAATAAAGAAACTGCCTTGGCCTAGTTGATAGGGCAGAACCTAGGTAGGTGGGGAAGACAGAACTGAATGCTGAGAGGAAGAGAGGCGGAGTAGGAGAGAGACACCATGGAGCCGCCAGAGACAGACATGCCAAATCTTTCCCGGTAAGCCACTGCCACATGGTGATACACAGATTAATAGAAATGGGTTAAACTGAGATGTAAGAGTTAGCCTTACATCTTACAGTAAGAAGTTAGAGCTAGTGGGCCAAGCAGTATTTTAATTAATGCAGTTTCTGTGTGGTTATTTTGGTTCTGGGCAGCTGAGACAAACAAGTGGCCGCCCCTGCAACAATCCTCTTTCTTGAAGGTGGTCTGAGGGGGTTTCAATACCCAAAGAGCCTACTAAGAGCAATCTCTGGGGTCAGCTTTTACTGGGACGGCACGGGCTAGTGCTTATCTCTATGGCAGCCATCCTACTGCTGAACAGGTTCTACTGCTAAATGTTCTTTCCCCAGCTAGGACAGAAATTTCCTGGTATCTCCTCCCTCTAATTTCAACACCACCTTCTGGGGCTACAGTGCTCGCGCCCTCTTATACCAGACACATACAGCGTATCCCTTGTCACCCACTCACCTACTCTTGTCTGAAATGCTCTCTCTTCTCTCTTCTCTGTCAGCACCAGGGCCTCATATACCATCAAAACCCCCAACAACAACAGTAGTTAGCATTTATACATCACTTACTACTTAACTAATTCTGTCTCAGGATTTCATGTGTTTATCACATGTACCCCAGGACAATGTCACTCTCTCCATTAACAACAGAATACCAGACCTACATGCACAACTGTAAGAAGTAAAATTGAAACGAAACAAAGGGCTGCGTGACTCCACAGCCATGTTTTTGACCTTTATGCTATAGTCCTACACATCTAGAGGCCAAACCCTCAGTATCCTCACAGCCTGACCATCTGTGTGTGCAACTTGCAGACCTTCATCTGGCTTGCAACACTGTTTCTCAGACTTTAAACTGAGGCCCACGGTAAGACCCACATTCTATATTAAGTATACATTCATATAACTGAAATGTTTTATGAAAGAAGTTTCCCTTACATGAAGAAATATGCACTCTGATTTTCAAATCAATTTCAGTCAGTTTTTTTAAGTTAGGTAGGCTGGGCATAATGGCATACATCCCAGCACCTGGAAAGTTGAGACAGAAGGAGTGTCGTGAGTTTGAGGCTAGCCTGGACTACAGACTAAGACCCAAACAATCAAAAAGCCACTTTCAGGACAGTGAGATGATTCAGTGGCTGAAGGTACTTGCCTCCAAGCTTGACAACCAGAGTTTGACCCCTGAGGTCTGTTTTCCTTAGACCTCTGCACACATGTAAGTGTGCGTATGCACACACACAAAGTTTTAATAAAGAATCATTTATTTATTTTTGGGTTTTTGAGATACGGTTTCTCTGTGTAATCCTGGTTGTCCTGGAACTTACTCTGTAGACCAGGCTGGCTTGAACTCAGAGACGTACCTGCTCTGCCTCCTGAGTTTTTTTTTTAAAAAAAAAAAAAAAAAAAAAAACTTGTTTTGTTTTTGAGACAGAGTTTCTTGTAGCTTTGGAGCTAATCCTGGAACTTGCTCTGAAGACCAGGCTGGCATCAAACTCACAGAGATCCACCTGCCTCTGCCTCCCGAGTACTGGGATTAAAGGCATGTGCCACCCCGCCTGGCTCAAAAAAAGACTCTTTAAAGTTACATATAATCCTCTGGAACGGACTCCAGTAACTACATGAATGGATGGAGACATTACATCTGAAATGAATGTTCATTACAGTGTGGGTTTGCTCATACTGCTTAGTGTTATCCACTGCTGGTTGAATCAGGTCTCACTTATGCAGTAACTCCTACTCCTGATTTTCTCTGACATCATAACTTCCATATATATTATATTCAGGCATATACAAGGCACTTCTACCTACAGTAACTGTCTTTGTCTCTCTAATGTTCAACGAAAAGGAGCCCTAACAGATTAACTATAATTTCCATTTGGGCAATAAGGAGAGTGGACCAGATCAGAAACGCTTAGGCAAAGTCACATAGTTAGAAAGTAGATGGCTGACCAGAGCTTCTCCTCTGCCACAGTAACTCATGCACTGACGCTGACTCCCTATGGGAGTCTGTGGGGAAACCAGACCCTGTTCCAGATGATGCATGGTTTTATCTGGCCCACAGGCCCCTGGAGAAGTCCGTCTCCTGCCTGTGTTCTTACAGCTATAATGAGAGTCAGTCAGCCTATGTGTAACACTGCCCAGCAAGGTCAATAGGATGGACAGGCATTGCTGGCAAGTACAACCTCAGCAGGAGATGCTATGCTTAGGCGATTTGCTGTTTGCCAATAGGAGAAGGGCAACTCAGAGACAAAGGTGGTAACTGACTACAGATCCTGCCAGGCTCCCAGACTCTCAGACCTAGCTGTGCTGTGCCATCCTATGGCCCAAGGTGGCAGCGACACTTCACATACCCCACTCTCTGCAAGCCCTCCCAAAACTCAGAAGTTAGAGGCTTCCAAAAGCTCAGAGCGACAAGCCCACTTCCTAAGGTTCCTGAAGTTTCTCTCCCTAGTCCTTTTAGACTTCTGTTCTCAATCCCCTGGCCCGGCAAACTCAGTAAGGTACTGCACATGCCTAGAACCCTTATATCCTATGTGGAAGATACACCTTGGTTCCCCTCCTACAAGCTGCACTCCCTGAACCCTAAGCAGACATACTTACTGAAGTCACAGATCACAGGACTCGTGCTTTTCATCTCCCTCATCAGGGATACTAAACGGGACACCCCTCAAGTCAACCCACCTAGGAATGCATTACAGTTCCTCCATCTGTTCGCTGGACACCATGAGCTGGAGCTTCCCCCAACCTGCTCAGCTCCGGCTACATCACCCCTGGGCCTTGTGTATGATGTAAAAAGGCAGTCTTTGCCGAGCTGCATCCCCAGCACTACTTCATCTTTAGAGGGACCACATACACACCTTGTATTACCCAGGACTGCAATGAAGAATAAACACACACTGTGGATAGTCAGAAAATGGCAGCCAGTTCACAACTTGTATTTGAAAATATAACTTTCACACTCATTTTCTCTTCTAACTAGTCCCCAAATGCAGCTCCTGGACACAGGCAGGACAAGATCATCCTCATTTTACGTAGAAAGCCACAGAGGTCCACGAGATGATGTCATTTATTCTATGACACATGAACTATAGTTCCTGGCATCTATCACTTTATTTTGGGGGGTGGGGGCTCAAGGCAGGGTTACTCTGTGAAACAGTCTTGGCTATCCTGGAACTTACTCTGTAAAACAGGATGGCCTCGAACTCACAGAGATCCACCTGCTCCTGTCTCCTGAGTGCTGGGATTACTGGTGTGTGTCACCACCGGCTGCATCTATCACGTTTCAGCTATGAGAAAGAAAGAAGGGCTCTGCTTCTCCATCCTCTAAGCTCCCTGTTTCTCATTTCTAATAGGGTGGCTAATGTCACCTGCCCAGGGAGCAACTGTAAAGATGCCTCAAGAGCTGCCCATGTACTAACTCTGCTGAGCCACTACAGGGTACACATTTCCCCCTGGAAACGGTTCTTATCACCTCCATTCAGCATGGTTAAGCAATCTGCCCACATTAGATAGCCTGTAAGTGGAGACTGTCACTCAGACACTAACCTAATAGATATAAGTACCCCACACAAAACACAGATTGTCTTTGTCATACTCCCTTTCCCTTCTCTTCCCTACCACTTAAGTTAAGAAAGAGAAGAATATGAAACAGCTTTCACACCTGCACCTCTAGGACAGAGACAAGGTCACGTGAGGAAATCCCAATCAAAGTGTGGGAATTAGAAATATGCAGAGAAATATGGTTAACCGTGAAGAGAGGGGAGCTGGGAAGATATATGATAAAGAGGATGCCCTGCTCTACACACTGGGTGATAACTTCTAGAGTTCATACTCTAAAAGGTAGTAATGCCTGAAAGTACACATAGCTTTACAGCCAGTTTCATAGAAATGGAGGGGAAACTAGAGTATGGGAGAAGGTAGGGAAGGGTGTGCAAATGGCTGACAGTCAGGCCCGACAGATCACACAGTTAAGAATACCCTTTCCAGGTGGCACATGCCTTTAATCCCAGAGGCAGAGGCAGGTGGATGGTTCTCTGTGAATTCAAGGCCAGCCTGGTCTACAAAGTGAGTTCCAGGACAGCCAGCATTGTTAGACAGAGAAACCCTGTAACAAAAAACAAAACAAAAAAACAAAACAAAACAGCAACAAACAAAACAAAAAGAACACCCTTCCCAGACAGCTGGGGAGGTCTGGTGTCCAGAGGGTAAGTGACTTGCCCAAGGACATGCTGTGGGTGGCAGGGAAAAGGTGATATCTGTAGCAGCCTAGTGCTCCCTCCTGTGGTCTGGTCTCTCTGCCTTGGAGCTGGCTGGCAGTGGCTCCTGTCTGGGTGAGAGAGTCTGGCTTGCTTCACTCTCCCTCACTCCCAGTGGCAGTGAGTTCTGGACCAACCTCTCTATCCCATGAGGCACTTACTGGCTCTGCTCCTTCCGGCTCTGGGTCAGTGCACAATGGTAAACAGGTTCTCTCCACCCTTCACTGGCCTCGGCATCCTGGCCTCTGCCCAGCTCTCCACTCTACTCAGCTCCACCCTGTTCTGTTTTGCAGACTCCAAAACTCAAGGAATCATCTTTTAGTCCACTAAGCTGGGGAGGGCACAGATAGCAGAATGCCCAGGGCAGCTCTCCCTGACAACTACAGGAAGCTGTGGAGGCTCTTCTTAACAGAAGCCACCACTTTCCCAAAACCTAGCTGTGCTCAGGCAGAGTGGTGTTGGACATTTTCTGCTTGTGACTGAGCACTTAGCTCACAATCTCCCTTGTAGACGCCCAGAGTCCACCCTGATCCACGTGTGACTCCCTAGACCATCCTTACCAAACTGTTAGCTCTCACCTACTATCCTGACTCACTGTGTTCACAAGGGCCCTCCTTCTGAAACTTCCTGGCTCCCTATTGCCCCCATCTACAACAAAAATTGTAGCCCCTGGTTCTCCAATCCTCCTGTCCTTTGCACATGACTCCTCTCTCTCCTACTTTTACTCTAGGTGCCCCCTCCCTGAGCCACTTCTCTCAGCCGCCCTCCACTTCTACCTGGCTCCTACTGACCACTGAAGATCTCATCCAAAACTGCCTCTCCTTTCTGTATTGCCTCTAACTGCTCCAGGCACTGCACAATCAGCACATTTCACTCCATACACTTCTCTCCAGAGCCTTACAGGAAAGATGAATAGAATACATACTCTGCCTTTGCAGAAGCCAATGGTGCAGAAGCAGCTGGGTGGATAAATAACTCATACACACTGAAAAGAGGGCACAGAGCTTGGGAAAGGTGCTAGGAATCTGCAAGAAGCCCCGGGGTGAGGGTGGAGACGTTTGGGGAGCTGACTTTTAAACTGAGGTTTGAAGGCTGACAGGAAGTGGCTAGGCTGAGAAAGGGGGAAAGAACATAGCAGGCAGAAAGCCCAGTATGCACAAGCGCAAGTTAACAGGAAGGGCATGGCTTGTGTGGGGAATGTGAGCAGTCCAGCAGAGCAGGTCCAGCTTCCCACCTGACCTCTGCTCTGCTGAGGCAGCATTCCTTGAGGAGGTATGCTCCTAGCGAGCCCATCAGGTCATACTCTACAGTGCGTCTCAGGCTAAGACCATTACCTAGTACCTAGCTGGCACTTACTTGATCAACACAAGGTGAACGATTTCCTTTGTGACCTCAGGTCTGAGTTCTCAGCAACAAGCTGGGAAAACTGACTGCCTTGAGACCAGGCAGATGCACAGTAAGAGTATGCCCTCTCCAGCCTAACACAGCTCTGGATCTTGAAGGCTAGCAGAGGGCTGAGCTCAGATCTGCTTGAAGATGGCCTTTTACAACATTATAGTTCTATTCAATTAACTTGACTGAAGTCTGTAATAACACTTACCAGGCACTTGCTAAGCACCAGACACCGCTCAGCATCCAATTGACATCATTTCATTTAACCCTGATAACAAAGTCCATGAGATGCATTCTCCAATTACCAGTCCCACTGGGCAGATGAGAAAACTCAGACTTTCAGCAAGCTAATCACTGCCCAGGGTATATGGCAAGCAATCCCTGGCAGGTGAGGGTAGGCCCTCTGCTCTTCTCTGACTATGCCACCCCACTGCAGCACTCAGTGAGATGCACACAAACTTTGGCCCCAGGAAATTAGCGCTCAATGAACTCCCACTCACAAGCAGTGCAACACTTTGCCAGTCACTTTAGCTCTCTGGGATGAGGCTTCTGCCGATGTAAAATCAGGGTTATAATGATAACCCATCTCCCAGAATTAAGTCTGATGTGGGAGTGATTTCTTTCTAATCTGTTGCTTTCATTGGTTAATTAATAAAGAAACTGCCTTGGCCCATTTGATAGGCCAGCCCTTAGGTGGGTGAAGTAAACAGAACAGAATGCTGGGAGAAAGAAGCTGAGTCAAGGGGTCACCATGATTCTCCCACTCCAGACAGACACAAGTTAAGATCTTCCCTGGTAAGCCACCTCGTGGGCTACACAGATTATTAGAAATGGGTTAGATCAATATGTAAGAGCTAGCCAATAAGAGGCTGGAACTAATGGGCCAAGCAGTGTTTAAAAGAATACAGTTTTTGTGTAATTATTTCGGGTATAAAGCTAGCCGGGTGGCGGGACACAGCCCGCCGTTCCCTACAACATAAGTCAGAAGAGACAAGTGACAAGGCTACCACGCAAGCTCCTCTGTGAAATGGCATTAGGTAACAATGGCGAGAGAATGGAGGGGTCACCTAGGCATGCCAGGAAAACAGGACAAAAGTCCACAAGGCACAAAGAGGGAGAGTGCTGATGGCAATTATGAAGCAAACCTGCACTCTTCCTCAGGAGATTACTGGATGGCCCTAGGAGGACACAGGACCCAGGCAGCCCTCTGCCACACACTGCCCTGAAGTAAGCCTACCTCCTCTCTCACTTCTGTTTTTTCTTCACAGGCCACATAGAAAGAAAAGCAGACCTAGAGTCAGGGCTGTCAGAGGGCCTTGCTGCAAACGACTCAATAAGGAACTAATGGGGGAATTCCCAACCTGCCCTGATTGGTCAGGGAACTCCTGACCTCAAGCTGAGTAGAACTGGCTCCTGCCTTACCCCCAAGACCATGGACGAGTGAGCTGCGCACACGAGGGACACATGTGCTGGGTGCTTTTTAAACATCCTCCTCCTAAGATCCTCTTCCACTGCCACCAATGCCCAGAGAAGTCACACGGCTGGAAAGTGTCAGGAGGAGGCCTGAAAGCTAAGTCTGCTGGTGTCTTGAACTTGGGCTCTTCCAGACCCGAGTCTAGGTTGCCCTTCCCTGTGAGTCAAGACAGGGAGGAAAAAGAAAAAAATAGCATCTTCCCGGGGGCAGACTAGGAAGATTGTTCTGTGCACACAGTGTCCAGGGCCAGATGCACTGAGAATGAGCAAGAGCTCCTGGAACCTATGCTCCCTCACACCCAGCTTTTCTGTCTCATTTCAGGGTGCAAGTAAGGCAGTGTGTGTGCAGACATGGGACAGGAGTTGTACTATTCCTTGTGTGCAGACATGGGACAGGAGTTGTACTATTCCTTGTGTGCAGACATGGGACAGGAGTTGTACTATTCCTTGTGTGCAGACATGGGACAGGAGTTGTACTATTCCTTGTGTGCAGACATGGGACAGGAGTTGTACTATTCCTTGCAACAACTCAGTTACAAAACAACACAGAAAACCTGTTAGGAAGAGTAAACATTTAGGGCTGGGCTGAAGTCCTAAGACTGTGGCAGGAAAAGGGGCCACAAGGCGATCACCAGCTTTAGTAGGATGGAAAACTGAGACCCCCAGATATCAGGCCCAGTTCCATCCCTTGTTCAGCCAGTTTCCCTGCCTATAAACAAGACAATTTCCATTACTCCATCAATTTCCCATTGCTCCCATAATGGTTACCAGAGACGAAAAAGATAAAGCTCAGCATAGTGACACAGGCCTTTAATCGCAGCACTTAGAAGGCAGAATTAGGCCGATCTCCCTGAGCTCAATACTGGCCTGGTTTACATAAGGGTTCAGGCTGGCCAGAGCTACATAGGAAGACACTGTCTCAAAAATAAATAAATAGACCCAGGAGGTCTCACCAACATGCTGCCTAAACACGACCTGAACTAGGCTGGTACTGACACTAACAGGTGTGCTAACGTGAAGAAGGAAAGCACACGGGAACCCATCCCTAACAAAGAGCCACAGACAATTAAGGATGAGAGTAGAAGACTGGGACAAATAGTCTTCCCTGACAAGAGCTCATCTATTGGTTATCCAATACCAAATGATAAGCCCTGAAAACTATATATACAAGTAACATTATACTGACTGTGAAGGCTGTATTTATATAGTTAGGAATAAACACACACACGACTGCACATGAGGGACAACTAAAGAAGAGGCCATAGCCAGGCAGTGGTGGCGCACACCTTTAATCTGAGCATTTGGGAGACAGAGGCAGGAGGATCTCTGTGAGTTCAAAGCCAGCCTGATCTATAGATTGAGTTCTAGGACAGGCTCCAAAGATAAACACAAACACCCTGTCTTGAGCTGGGCAATGGTGGTGTATGCCTTTAATCCCAGCACTCAGGAGGCAGAAGCAGGTGGATCTCTGAGTTCAAGGCCAGCTTGGTCTACAGAGTGAGTTCCAGGACAGCCAAGGATATTATATAGAGAAATTCTGTCTTGAAAAACAAAAAAAAAAACAAAACAAAAAAGAGGCCATAAATCTGAGTAAAGAGTGGGTGTGTGTGTGAGGGTTTGGAGGGAAGAAAGGAAAAGAGAAATGATGTAATTATATCATAACCTCAAAGACTAAAAGCTCTTTTTAAAATTAAAAAAGAGATGAAAAAAAAGAAAAAAAAAGAAAAAGAAAAAAAAAGAGATGAATCTGATTTAAAAAAAGAAATAAAGCTTCCTTCCATCTGAATACATCTCCACACACATGAGGACCATTGGTTCAGTGCACAAAGCTCATCCAAGAGGAACAAAGTATGCTGGAAGTGCTGGCTTCTGTGGAATGTGCCACAATGACCCCTGGTGTTGAGGCTACCTACCAAAGCATTTTTCCAAGGCCATTTCTCAGAATGTTTGAATAGATGAGCTCTATTTTCTCTGCAGGTAAACTGAGGTTTAGAAAGGCCAAGCAGCTGATGATATGATAGTTTACATAAGCAACCCCAAAATTCTACCAAGGAACTTCTACAACTCATAAACACTCAGTAATGTAACAGGATCCAAGATTAACTCAAAAAAATCAGTAGCCCTCCTGTACACAGATGATAAATGGGCTGAGAAAGAAACCAGAGAAACATCACCCTTCACAATAGCAACAAATAGCATAAAATATCTCGAAGTAACTCTAACCAAACAAGTGGAAGACTTGTGTGACAAGAACTTTAAATCTTTGAAGAAAGAAATTGAAGAAGACACCAGAAAGTGGAAAAATCTCCCATGCTCTTGGGTAGGTAGAATTAACATAGTAAAAATGGCAATCTTACCAAAAGCAATCTACAGATTCAATGCAATATCCAGCAAAATTCTTCACAGACCTTGAAAGAACAGTACTCAACTTCATATGGAAAAGCAAAAAATCGGGGTTGGAGAGATGGCTCAGCGGTTAAGAGCATTGCCTGCTCTTCCAAAGGTCCTGAGTTCAATTCCCAGCAACCACATGGTGGCTCACAACCATCTGCAATGAGGTCTGGTGCCCTCTCCTGGCCTGCAGGCATACACACAGACAGAACATTGTATACATAATTAATTAATTAATTAATTAATTAAAAGAAAAAAAGCAAAAAATCCAGGATAGCCAAAACAATCCTGTACAATGAAAGAATTTCTGGAGGCATCACAATCCCTGACTTCAAACTCTACTACAGAGCTACAGTATTGAAAACAGCCTGATATTGGCATAAAAACAGGCAGGAGGACCAATGGAACTGAATCGAAGACCTGGATATTAATCCACATACTTTTGAACACCTGATTTTTGACAAAAAGCAAAAAATATCAAATGGAAAAATGAAAGCATATTTAACAAATGGTGCTGGCAAACTGGATATCAACATGTAGAAAAATGAAAATAGACCCATATCTATCACCATGCACAAAACTCAAGTCCAAATGGATCAAAGACCTCAACATAAAGCCAGCCACACTGAAAACCTCATAGAAGAGAAAGTGGGAAGTACACTTGAACACATTGGCACATGAGATCACTTCCTAAATATAACCCCAGGAGCACAGATATTGAGAGAAACAATTAATAAATGGGACCTGCTGAAACTAAAAAGCTTCTGTAAAGCAAAGGACACGGTCAACAAGACAAAATGACAGCCTACAGAATGGGAAAAAATCTTCATCAATCCCACATTAGACAGAAGTCTGATCTCCAAAATACACAAAGAATTCAAGAAATTGGTCATCAAAAGAACAAATAATCCAATAAAGAATGGAGTACAGACCTAAACAGAGAACTTGCAACAGAGGAATCTAAAATGGCTGAAAGACACTTAAGGAAATGCTCAACATCCTTAGCCATCAGAGAAATGCAAATCAAAACAACTCTGGGATTCCATCTTACACCTTAAGAATGGCAAAGATCAAAAACACTGAAGACAACTTATGCTGGAGAGGTTGTGGGGAAAAGGGAACACTCCTGCACTGCTAGTGGGAGTGCAAGCTGGTACAACCCCTTTGGATATCAGTGTGGTGATTTCTCAGAAAATTGGGAAACAACCTTCCTCAAGACCCAGCAATACCACTTTTGGATATATATCCAAAGGATGCTCAACCATGCCACAAGGACATGTGCTCAACTATGTTCATAGCAATATTATTTGTCATAGCATGAACACAGAACCTAAATGCTCCTCGACCAAAGAATGGATAAGAAAAATGTGGTACATTTACACAACGGAGTACTACACAGCAGAAAAAATAACAACATCTTGAAATTTGCAGGCAAATGGATGGAACTAGAAAACATCATTTTGAGTGAGGTAACTCAGATCCAGAAAGACAACTATCATATGTACTCACTCAAAGTGGTTTTAAAACATAAAGCAAAGAAAACCAGCCTACAAACCACAATTCCAGAGAACCTAGACAACAATGAGAACTCTAAGAGAGACATACATGGATCTAATCTATCTGGGAAGTAGAAAAAGACAAGATATCCTGAGTAAATTGAGAGCATGGGGACCTTGGAAGGGGGTTGAAGGGGAGGGGAGAGGCAGGGAAGGGAGCAGAGAAAAATGTAGAACTCAATAAAAATCAACAACAACAACAACAACAAAAAAAAGACCAAGCAGCCTTCTCAAGGCCACACAGCTACTTAGTAACTCAGGGGAGACCAGGACTTGGGTCTTTTGAGCCCTGCTCAGACGCCTTTGTTTGCACTGTGTTCCTAACCCAGTTATTTTATTTGAGCCTCACAAGCCTTTGCATAGCTGCACCTGTAACCACTTGTCTAATGTGCGACTTCCCGGTTAGACTATAAGTCATTTGAAAGTAAGACTGGTTTCTATCTGGAAGCTGACACAGGGCTATACATACAGTAAATGCTGGATAAAAAGCAGGGAACTAGCCTGTGATTGAATTAGGAAACATGCTTAAGCCATAAACCACAGAAATCAATTGGAAAACTGGCACCAACACCCTCATACACCTGTGCTGAGTTAAGAGTACTTTCCCCATTCTGTAGCCTTATGCTTCCAGCCAGAATCTCTAATCTCTAAGACTGCCTCTCATAGACACTGTACTCACCTGTCCCAGCTAAGGCACCAGTTGGAAGAAAATCAAGATACTCCATGAAATCAGACTAACCCCTGGCTGTCATCCTCCTCCCCTTGATCAGTTTACACTAGGCCGAGAGCCAAGTCCCCTGTCCCAGCTGCCATGCTACCTTAAGGTAAGGATTTCTATGTCCTCAGACTCATTCCTAGCTCCTTGGAGAGAAGCTTGGCTCTCCTTGTAGCTTTTCATACCATCCAATTTGTTTACCAGGCAGCAACTATAAAGCTCAGTGTTACTCACCCTTCCGCCTCCTCCAGCCAGGTCAGCCAACTCTCTGTCCTGCTAGAGAGAGACAAAGAACCCCTTGATGTGCCCTGGGCATTCCAGCCAAGCTATGCACCTTGGGGATATGACAAAGGCAAATCAGCAGCAGCCCACTGCAAAGGCTCCGGAATAGGCCGTGTAAGAGGCCTTTCCACCTCTGTCACTCTCAGGGTTAGCCACAGTCCAAGCTCTAATGACTTGCCAGTCTCTTCCTCCCTCTTCCAAGTCCCACCATAGATCCTTTGGCCTATCTTGGATTCTCATGACAATTTCACCACCTGTGATCCAGCTCCTCTTTCTGTCATCTTCAACAACCTCTGGGACACAGGAGGACTCAGGCTGGCATTCAAGGCTAACTTAACTGTCTGTCTAACCTCTTTTCCAGCCTAACCCTGCTTCTATCTTGCCTGCCACCACTGCTCTTAGCAAATTATATACTTCTCAAAGAGCTGGCTTTTGGGTGGAATGTTGCACATAAGTCCTTTCCATCCAATGAAAAGACCCTGCTTGTCTTGTCCCTTCTGAGTGCTGGGATCAAATGGCACTTCTTCATAGGCTCCTGTAGGCAAAGCTGCCGCTTCCTCCTGTAGATACTAAGAGCAGCTGCACACCTCAATTACAGCCTTTATCACTCAACATTGCAAAGATTTGTTTGTGGTTCTGTCTTTCAACCAGTCTGAATTCCTTGAGGGCAACAAGACAGAGATGTCTTGTTCAGTTCTTCATCCAATCACAGCATCTGGCAGAGCAAGCATTCAAGAGTTTTTTGGAAATAAGCTCACTGCTAAAGTGGCTAAGCTAGCAAAATGAAGCCTTTAGCTGGCTCCCCAGGCTCCCGCATGGGCTACCTCACTACCTAAGCAGAAATAAAGAGCTAATCTGTGCCGGCCTTTGCAGGGCTAGACAAGGAGTAGGGTAGTGTGGGGCAGGAGAGGTGGAAAAAGGAAGATGAAACAGAGAAACCCAAGCTGGCAGCTGCCCTAAAGTCCTGGCTAAGTGAGCTTTGAAGCAGGAGTTCTGGTTTGCCAGTGGGGCAGCCAGGCCAATTTTCTCCCTTCTAGGATTCCCCTCAAGGAACCCAACTGGAAGAAGAAAACTGGTCTGGCTGCTTCAGGATTTGTCATGTGATAAATTTGGGGCACTCTTTTCTGAGGTCTTCAGGTGCTTGTGTTCAGAATGGGCACTACCACCCCTTCAAGGGAAGTGAAGTTCACCTGATTAGGACTTTGTCTTGCCCATAGGGCAAGGCCTTACTATGACCTGAGAGGTGGGAACTACTCACCTTTAAAAGGGGAAAGAATATTACTGAGCACCTACTCTGTCCCAGGCTCTTTTCACACAGCAGTTCATTTAAACCTCACAGCAATCCCCAGAAGTCAGCACTAGCATAATCTTTTCATGGGTGAGACTCTGACGTTCAGAAATGAGGCGGCAAGTTCAAGGTCACACAGACAGCCAGACTTCAGAGGTTGTATTAGGAGAGGGCCCAGGACTACCTTCTTCCCCGCATCCCGGTGTAAACAGACTGAGTGACTGAGCCTCAGTCAGGTATTGTTGTCCCCTACTCCCAGGTTCTGTTTCAGGCCAGATGCTGGGAAGACAAAACATCAAGCAGGCTCCATCGCTTATCTCTTTCCCACAGCTTAGGGTTTCTAGTGAGTGGACACACAGGCACCTTCCCAGGACGGCAGCTGGTGAGCTGCCTCCTCCTTTAGCCTTTACCAAGTCAGATCTTGTCTGAGGCTCTAGAACAGTACCATTAAACGGGATTTTCCTTAGAGGCTGAGAAAAGGAAATGAGAAACAAATAAGAAGGCTCATGGTCAGGAGTCAAAGACTGTACACACATGTACAGTCGTATTCTTTCAAATGGATGACCCAGGGACCACTCACTGCCAGCTCCATGCTCTCCTGGGACCTGTACTAGCTCAACAGAAGTGGAGAGTCTGAGCTTACACACTAAAAAAGGCAGTGGAGGCAGTATAGCAGAGGCAGGCTCTAGCTTGCCAGAAGGGCCCTGGCCCCACCTCAACAAAAACTGGCATAGACCAATCTGTAAGGATGCCAATTAAGTCAGTTCTATGACTTCCAAAGTCATTAGGCTGATATAATTGGCTAGAAGTAGAGGGAACCAAGGGATTAAAGAAGACAATACTGCTGTTCCAGATGTTTCTCCCTGAGCTCAGCTCAAATCACTTGCTCCCCTAACAGGAAGCCAAAGCCCACAGGATCCCAAAGAGTGTAACTCCTGACTCATCTGGCCTACATACTGAGCAGACTGAGGCAGGGTGGGACGCTCCAGCCTCAGGCAAGTGCTGACAATCACTTGGAAAAAGGAGAGGAGGGTTAGGGATTTACCTCTCCAGCTACCAGGGATTTAATTTATGCCCTTTCCCCCTCCTGACCAACTTTCAGCTGCAGAAGGACCATCAGACAGGTCACTCTTTCCCCTCAAGAGACGGAAGGATAACGTCACTCTTCCCTTCCCACCCTTCCCTGCTCAGAACACCTGGTCTTCCTAGGATTTTAACTGCCCAGCTAAGTCTTGGGTTAACCCAGAACTAATGCTGCCAGGGCCTCTGTCTGTGACTGTGCCACCCACAGGGTCATTCATGGGCTAGTTGCTTTCTTCCCTTTGGCTACTGCTCAAGAGAAGACAGGGAACAATTCAGTTCCACTAACGGTTCCCTCCAGAGCAGGCTGAATGACAAGATGGAAAAGTGCAACAGCACAGGGAACTCTGGTTTAGGCCAGACGGAAAAAGCAGGGCTAATACTTGTTTCACATTCATCTGTACGACAGTGGCCACCTCTAAGTTCACGTCTAGTTTTCTGACTTGGTACATCTATCAGTACAGCATTTAATTAATACATATGTAGCATTTATTCCACCGCAGACCTGAGGAGAGAAAGAGGTGAACAAGGCTGGTTGGTCCAGTCCTAAACCAATTAGACTAATGACAACACACTCTTTTCCTTTCTGGCCATTCCTGTTAGCCTCCTACACTGTCAAGAGTGTAAGGAGTGCGGAGGAAGCAAGGAAAGGTGATGGCAGGCAGATTCCTGTGAGTTATCTTCAGTTTTACCTTCCTGCCTGCCTGCCAACTGATTTCCTACTGGGGATGAAGGGCCACAATTATGGATGGTGAAGCCGATCCTGACCTTGGATTCTAACATCCTGGATCCAAATTCTAGTTCTGCTGTAATATGCTAAGTGAACTTAAGCATATTAAGCAAGTTTTTGCTTCTCTAGCATGTTTTATCTTCTGGACACAGGCTATACTGGACAATCTTCTTAAGATCCATTGCAGCTTAGCCTACAATTTTATTATATCCTTTAGGCCAAAATGCAACAGACATCAGAATGAGGAAGCCTCTGAATTCTTTCCCATTCCCACAGCCCTTGGCAACTACCAAAACTAACCTATATTGAGACAACCTTTGACCCAGAGTGTCTGAAATGGACCTTTAATCTGGAGACAGAGTCCCCATCATCTCCACTGCAGGACCTTTGTGCTAATGTTTCACTTCTCTGGGATGGCACATGGACTCCTAGCCCTCAACCACGAGACTAGGTTCAGGGCGGTCACCCTGAAACTTCCCACAACTTCCCCTCTATGGCCTTGGGCAGGGACTTACTTTTGGCTTTTTTAGAAACTAAACAAGGAAGATCCAAGCTTTCTGATTCCAGAGATCTTGCTAACCGACAAGCTGAAGGGAGACAGGCAGGGAGACAGAAGTAGATCGGGGCTTTCATTCAGCCGTGGCCTCCCAGACACTGGAGATGTGGAAGGCATCTGCAGAGTCACATCCCAGGTTTGTAGTCGGAGGGTGGAGAAGATAGACATCTGGCTGCCTGGTTGGGGATGAGAGCCAAAGGGAGGTGCTCCCGTTGGGCGACTCTTCCCACAAATACCAGAGGTACGCCCTCATTTTTCTCTTCATTTCTCAGACCCTTAGAAGGAGAAAGAAAGCTATTTCTTTGGCTATTACTTGTGCCAGGCAGAGTGCTGGGTGATTTCATGTATTAGATTCTCATTTTTCTCAGTATCATTGGATTAATTTTACCCTTGAATAAACAGGTTAGGGATTCAAGATCTGCCCAAGGTCACACAGCCAACAAGTATGACCCCTAAGTCTGGCCCTTTTTCACTTTATGCATCGCCCTGTACCCTGAAATCTGGTTAAATGCCCAATAGGCATGAAAGAAGAATTTTCATGCTTTACAATGTATCAGTAAATCTAAGCTGTTGCTTCCAAGACCCCACAAATAAAACTGAATCCCTTCCTACCCCAAGACCTCACCACCCTAGGCCCCTGATCCCTGATGCCTGTGCCCTAAATACACTCTACATGACGCTCACACCAAGGAAACTAGGACGGAGTCAGGGTGAAGGGTGAGAATCAGGGGTTCTCCTCGTTTTGGACTGGACGAGGCTTAGCTTAATGTGAGCAAGTCTGGAGGGGGTGGTGGAGACAGATCCAGTGGGTGGGAGGAAACTCCTTCTAGGGCAGAAGAAGCCTGGATTTGTAAGATTCTCCTCCTAAGGAGGAGGAGGCCTGGGGAATAAGAGACTCTTGGAGGGGAGGGGAGTTGTGATAATACGGAACTGACATTTATATGGGACAGCTTTACAGAATGCGTTTCTTAAGATAGTCAAGTACTTCTGTAAATCCCAGGAATAGCTGGGGACACCTTGGGCAGTCACACCTAGTCAGAAGAGGGGGAGGATATATTCTGGAGTAAGGCTCTCCTGGTGACGGTCTCTAGAAACTGGGAAGCACACTCACTATGGGAGGAGGCTTGTCAGCTCTCTGTATGGCACTAGTCTCACACTACAGGCCAACTGGGATATAAGTGGGATCTAGAGGCCATCTTCCTGAGGGGCCCACCACATTAGACTCTCAAGTCTCTAGAGGGCTGACTTCCAGGGGTTCTGTGGGGCAGACGGCTGTATAGTCCAGCATGCTCATCTTGGAGGGAAGGCGCTACTCCACTGGCTCACCTTTCCCTAAGGGTCAATGGGGTGCTTGGATGCTCAAGGGTGGGGTGCCCCATGAGTGGGGATCCTGCTGTGTCCCTCCTTCTCCTGCCCTAGATCTGGAGCTGGGAAGAAAGTATGCATGCACACAGCAGCCTGGGAGTCTGCTGGCTGGCTCCTATGGTGATGACGCTGACAGGGAGTCCTAGCGCTGAGGGGCTGTCACCCTAAAATTACTAGGAAGGGGGAGTGTCTGCTCACCTGTTGCCTGTGACAATGGACAAAGATGCCTTTTGGCAGAAGGTTTGTGTGTGAGAGAGAAACAGACACTCTTTGACCTTTCCATGATGGAAAGAAACTGTAGGTGATAAGACGGGTCTGAGAGTGAGCTGGCCAGTGTCAACGTGTCTACGTATCGTGATGTAAGGTTAGTGTGACCTGGGGTGGGGCCAGTCGGGAGTCCTGAAGTCGACCTAAGATTTCCTGGGATGGGGATCCTGAGGGGGTGAGACAAGGATTCTGTGGGGTAAGGGAGAGGTGAAGAACAGCTATGGGGAAAGTATGGGACAGCCATCTGTGCGCATGTCAGGGGGTGGCAAAGTCAATCAGCCTAAAGACCAGGGTGACCTAGTGTGAGTCTAGTGGTGTTGGTGGCTATCCCCCAGTGGCGAGGGCAATGTGAGTCCCTTGGAGGGAGCAGATCATTCGATCAGGGGGTTACCGGCGTGGGGACCGGGAGGAAGGGGGTGGCCTGTCTGTCCGACGTAGGTAGGAAGTAGACTCCGCTTGGGGCGGGTCCGTGGGGATGGGGCAGTGGAGACACGTTGGTGGGTCAGGCCCACGCCTGCGCTGGTCCCGCGCCCGGCCCAGACCCCAGCTCTACTCACGCGCCCTCGGCGCCCTGCGAACCCACGATGAAGCCGAACTTGTCGATGCGACGCTCGGCGAAGCCGTTGGCCTCCGAGTCGGAGCCGACAGAGCTGAGCTCGTCGGCGGTGGCGGCATCGGGGCCCTGGGCCAGGCTCTCCCGGGTCCCGGACAGGCTCCCGCCCGCTGCGGGCGCGCGCGGCCCATTCTCTCTGCTGCTCTTCGCCATCCCGGCCGCGCCCGCCACCAGAGCGCCAGCGGCCACCTCAGCCGCTCGGCCTCTGCCGACGCTGCCGACGCCCCGCCCACGCACCGCGCCCATTGGCTGCCGAAAAGCTGGGGGCGGCTCCCCAGGGAGCTCCCACCACGCGCCCAATGGGTGCCGAGGGGCCCGGGCCCCGCCCCTCTTCCAGGCTGGCGCCAACTGGACCGACGTGAGGGGGCGGGACAACCGTGACCACGGACCCTCCTTCCCTGGCTGCCAATCACACAAACTCACCTGGACGAGCTCTTCTGGCTTTTCCGGGTTGGCCCGGCGCTGGCGTGTCACCTGCTGCGGCTCTCGGGACAAAGGCCCAGGGCTTCCCCGGAGGTCCCGCCCGCCTCTGCCTCTTTGGGCCCGGTCCTTGCGAAACAGGGTCGCGGGTGGGGCTGCTTCACTCTTTCAATTACAATGATCAGAAGCTAGTGGGTTTAGGTATCTGAATCACCTTGCTGCTGTTTAGGGGCGTTTAAATTAACTCGTGGGAGACGCTATAAGAATAATACAGAGCTCTTTGCCCCATCTACTGCTAGAATGAAGACCATTCTCAGCAATCAGACGGTCGACATTCCAGAAAATGTGGACATCGCTCTGAAGGGGCGCACAGTCATTGTGAAGGGCCCCAGAGGAACCCCCCGGAGGGACTTCAATCACATCAACGTAGAGCTGAGCCTTCTTGGGAAGAAGAGGGCTCCGGGTTGACAAATGGTGGGGCAACAGGAAGGAACTGGCCACCGTCAGAACCATCTGCAGCCACGTTCAAAACATGATCAAGGGTGTTACGCTGGGCTTCCGCTACAAGATGAGGTCCGTGTATGCTCACTTCCCCATCAACGTCGTTATTCAAGAGAATGGGTCTTTGGTTGAAATCCGAAATTTCTTGGGTGAAAAATACATCCGCAGGGTTCGGATGAGGACAGGCGTTGCTTGTTCTGTCTCTCAAGCCCAGAAGGATGAATTAGTCCTTGAAGGAAATGATATTGAACTTGTTTCAAACTCGGCGGCTCTGATACAGCAGGCCACAACAGTTAAGAACAAGGATATCAGGAAGTTTTTGGATGGTATCTATGTGTCTGAAAACGGAACAGTGCAGCAGGCTGATGAGTAGACCTAAGTTACCAGTTCCAGAAACAAGAACCTGAATTTTAATATGATTTGGGGTATCTTTTGGGACAATAAAAGACTTGTATTGATAAAAAAAAAAAAAAAGAATAATACAGAGCAGGGCGGTGGTGGCGCACGCCTTTAATCCCAGCACTCAGGAGGCAGAGGCAGGTGGATCTGAGTTCGAGGCCAGCCTGGTCTACAAAAGCTAGTTCCAGGACAGGCTCCAAAGCTACAGAGAAACCCTGTCTCGAAAAAAGAAAAAATACCGAGCCGGGCGTGGTGGCGCATGCCTTTAATCCCAGTACTCGGGAAGAGGCAGGCGGATCTCTCTGAGTTCGAGGCTAGCCTGGTCTACAAAGTGAGTTCCATCCAGAACAGAGAACCTGTCTGGGGGGGGGGGGGGGAGAACAAAAACAAACCTGACCTAAGCTCTACTTTCCCTTGTAATCTTTTTCCTTCCCAACACCTTTTTTGGTGAAGGTTGATTTGTATTGTTTTGAGATAGGGTCTCCAGACCCTATGTAGCCCAGGGCCCTCCCTAGTCTCCCAAGTGCTGGGATTACAGGTGTGGGCCACCATGCCTGGCTCCCCTAATGATTTTATAGAGATACGACTAATATACCCCAAATCTGTTTAAAGTGTAGTTTCTAGATTTGAATTCCATCACCCTATCCACTCATCCACACATGCACCAATAAATATAAATTAATGCATGCCTATAATCTCAGCACTCAGTAAACTAAAACATGATGAGTTTCTGGGCCGACTTGGCTACAAAGGCCTTAACGCAAATAAATAGTACAATACCATGGTTCTTTAGCATCCTTAGAGTTACACAAACACTGCAATCCAATTTTCCAACATTTTTATTGTCCAAAGAAATTACTATTCAATAATGGTCACTCTCAGTCTTCCTCGCCATCTCTGGCAACCACTACTCTACTTTGTGCCTACAGATTTGCTCTTTCTAGACATCACAATTATCTGTGGTTAGCCATCATTTTGTGTGTCCAGTTTTTTTTTTTTTTTTTTTTTTGCTTTTTTGAGACAGGGTTTCTCTGTGGTTTTGGAGCCTGTCCTGGAACTAGCTCTGTAGACCAGGCTGGTCTCGAGCTCACAGAGATCCGCCTGCCTCTGTCTCCCAAATGCTGGGATTAAAGGCGTGCGCCACCACCGCCCGGCGTGTGTCCAGTTTTCTAAGAGAGGGTTTTGTCTTATGATACAGGCTAGCCTTAAGCTTTCTTTTTGTTGCTTCTAAGATACATCTATATTTGAGTGCTTCTTAGTGCCTTAGTCTTTTCATGGCTGAAATTATACTCATTGTATGGACATACCATATTTATACAGTATTCATCAGTGAGAGTCATTTGATTCTTTTTCTTTTTCTATTTGGAATAATGTTGTTTGATCAGGGAACATATTTCATTTTTCCTAGAACTTCCTAGGAGTGGAATTTCTAGGTTTTAATGGTAACTCTGGCTAAACTTTAAAAAAATAATCTCAAACCGGGCGGTGGTGGCACACGCCTTTAATCCCAGCACTTGGGAGGCAGAGGCAGGCGGATCTCTGTGAGTTC
Organism: Microtus oregoni; assembly: GCF_018167655.1. Taxonomy (NCBI): domain Eukaryota; kingdom Metazoa; phylum Chordata; class Mammalia; order Rodentia; family Cricetidae; genus Microtus; species Microtus oregoni. Next base: position 36,473,342 of record NW_024543078.1, read on the forward strand.
CAGACCAGCTTGGTCTACAAGAGCTAGTTCCAGGACAGGCTCCAAAACCACAGAGAAACCCTGTCTCGAAAAACCAAAAAAAAAAAATAATAATAATAATAATAATAATAATAAAATAAAATAAAAAAATAAATAATCTCAGTACTCAAGCGGCAGAATTCTGCGAGTTTGATCCCAGTCTGGTCTATAGTGTGGGTTCCAGGACTGCCAGGGCTACATGGAGAAACCCTGTCTTGGGAAAACCAAAAACAATAAATAAGTAGTGTGTATGCATGTGCTCATGCATAGCATATGTGCAAAAGTCAGAGACAATTATGAAGAGTCATTTTCCTTCTTCTACCTCATGGATTCTGGGTATCAAACGTAGGTCATCAGGCATGGGCCTTTACCTGCTGAACTATCATGACAGCCTGTTTAACCTTTTTGAGTAACTGGTAAATTGCTTTCTAAATTGGTTGTGCCATCTCTTGTAATCTTTTAGTAATTTTATTATGCATGTTCTACTCTACAGGTAGGTAAATTGAGGCTCTAAGAAGTAGTCAGTTGCATAGGGTCCCAGGCTAGTTTGACAGTCTCAGATATGACCTGTTCTCACAATATGCTTGTATTTGAAGGATTGGGCCAATTAAACTTCTATGGACTTAACCCCAGCATCCAACTTCCAGCCCTAGAGATCATCAACTCTTAGAATGGTTCCTCATCCATCTAGTATTCTATGGTTTACCACAGTGGCATTTGACACTCTAACAACTAAGGAGGGAGACAGTCTGAGCTACCAGGGTCTGAAACAAGCTCCAAGAAAGGGGCTTAGCCTAGAGTGAGTGACTCACCAGCCATTTTCTTGATGCCACATGGCCAGAAATTCTTAGAGACCTGTAGTCTGCATTCCATTTGCTTTCGGTTTTCCACAAAAAGAGCAACAGCAGACATGGGAGCAGGCACAGGCCATTTTGCTCTTAAACCCCGTCTGGGAAGGCATTCCTCCTTTCCAATGACTGAACACAGCTCCCAGGAGGCAGAGTGGGTCTATTCCAGGGAAGGAGGAACCAGATATATACACTTTGACCTAACAATGCTGGTCCTAATATTCTTTCCAAAACATAACTACCATTCTGTCCTGTAATGTACCCGACAAAAGCAACCAGGGAGAGATGTTCATTCATTTGGGACACACAGCTTAAGGGTCCAGTCCATTATCATGGTGAGGTAGCTCTATTTGTTCGAGACAAGTCTCACCATGTAACCCTTGGGATACAAGGTATGTGCCACCAGCTCCTTTGTCTTTTTCCATTTTATTTAGTACTGGACATCAGCCCATGGAATGGTGCCCTTCACGTTCACAATTGGTCTTCCTCCCTCTTCAGTTCAACCTTTCTGGAAACCTCACAGACATGACCACAGGTGTCTCCTAACTCCAAATCAAGTTGACAGTGACACAGATACCCAGAGATCTCAGAGCAAGGGTACCTGTCTTTTAGAAACATGACAGACTGTAGTTGATGACTTGATTCTGAGGCTTTTTCTTCTTTTGAGCCAGGGTCTATGTTACCTAGGCTGGCCTCCAACTCCAGGGCTCAAGCAATTGCCCTGCCTATCCAAGTTCAAGTAGTTGGGACCAGGTAGGCACTACCATGCCTGGCTTCTTTTAGACCATTTCTTCATTAGTAAAATGGAATACTGGAAAGAAGCAAAAACAAATGCTTAATTATTTTGAGATTGTAGTGTGACATGTTCTTAAGCACTTGCTTAAGGAAAATTCCCAGTAACAATGGGCAGAGGTGACAGAATTCATCAATTTCATGAGTCCACTATAGCCTACAGCTATAGCACTGAAGTTAACAGCTTAATCCAAAGCATGTGGATTGCTTCACGCCTGTCCTAAATTACCATGTGTCCTTGTGTAAATTTATTTAACTTTAAGAACACCATTTTTCCTCTTCTGAAAAAATGGGAATGCTATTAATTACTTGGTGAGCCAGTGTGCTTTGATTCTGAAGCCTTCAGAACAAAGCAGGCTCACTGTTAGTTTATGCGTGTCTGGGTGTATATGCACACAAATGCATGTGGGTGCAAGTGAAAAGCCAGATGTTCTTGTAAAATGTCTTCCTCAATTATACCCCACCTTATTTTCTGAAATAGTCTCTCAATGAACTCACCAGTTCAGTTAGATTGGCTGGCCAGTCAGCTCCAGGAACTGTCCTGTTTCTGCCTTCCTAGTGTAGACAACATGGTGGAGATTGTTTTATGTGGTGTAGGGACCTTAATTAACTCAGGTCAAGCTTATTTGGTAAGTGCTCTCCCAACTGAACCATCGCTCTACCTCCCAATGTTAATTTCTTTAACGCCAGAGCATTGTCAAATTTTTTTGCTTTTGTTTTTTGGAGATAGGATTTCTCCTGAAACAGTCCTGGCTGTCCTGGAAATCGCTTTGTAGACCAGGGTGACCTCAAACTCACATGGATCCACATGCCTTTACCTCCCAAGTACTGGGAGCACCACCACCACTCGGTTAAGTTTTTTGTTTTTAAATGTCTTTAAAATTTATGTCTGTGTATACAGGTGCCCCCTCGGGTCAGATGGAGTAATTGGCAATTGTGACCAACGTGGGAAGGATGATGGGAACTAATCTAGGATCCTCTGAAAGAGCAGCAATCTTCAAGCACTGTATGACTGTAGTGAATGGGGCTGGCTGTTCCATGGCTGTTGTACCCATGAACTCACAGCACAAGGCCTGCTGGAAACTGGGGCCTACCAATATTCCATCATGGATGGGGAAGGACGGTTATAAGGTCCCACCCTCCCTGAGGATCTAGAGGCAGTTAACAGTTGTTTGGGTAGAAAGGAATAGTCTTTAGTGGTATAGCCACTGTTACGTTGTTGCCCTTGATCAAATACACAACCTTAATTAAATGCAGTGACATACACACATACACACACAAACATGAGAGGAAACTTGTTGGGAAGAGTGTTTGCTGGGAGGAGGAGAGAATAATGATAATGGAGGGCATATGACCAAAGCATACACATACACATATATATTAGCTATCTTTTTGGTTTACGAGATAGGATTTCTCTGAGTGAAAATGCTGGCTATCCTGGAGACCAGGTTCGTTGGCCTCAAACTCATAGATCTGCCTGCCTCTGCCTCTTGAGGGCTGAGATTAAAGGAGTGTGTCACCACACCTATTTTACATTTTTTAAATAAAATTAAAAAGCAAAACTTTAAAAACTCAAAAAAAAAAAGTAAGCACTTTTTAAACTTGCAATGTTGTAGAATGTGCAGTGCCAGCAAACAACATTCGTCTACGGCCAGCCACCAAAGGTCACAAGGCTCTGTGGTCAATGAGCCTCCAATGAATGTGAGCCAGGACAGGCTTTCATTCAGGAGTTCTGGGAACTGTGAACTCCATGGCGTATGGATCAAAGGGCCCATTCACTTGCATTCTGCCCAGCCCCATTCCTGGCCCCTTGTCATAGCCTCAGCTACAGAGAGGCACTGTGGGGTCTGCCAGTCTGCAGAGGCATATGTCTTGACACCATGCCATGTCCCTAATACCAAAAGGGAGCTCTTGGACATGGGTGCCCTCCCCTCCTGGAAATCCCTCCAGAGGATTTCTAGTGCTGCCCAATTAGTGTCTAGCAGCAAGTCTGCTTTCAGGTCCCTAATCAGAAAAGCCTACCAGCAAGTCAAATTTTGCACTAGTCCTGAGGGACAACCTTGGGGCAACCAGGAGAATGGCAAATGTCACACAGGGTACAGAATGGCATGGCATCAACAAGGTTGAATGTGAGGAATTTGTGCTGAAGCCCAGTTTCTGGCCCTGCCAAAGAGCTTCCTAAGCTTAGGTTGAGAGAGGAAAGGTAGAGCTACGGTGAGGACTAGAGCACTGCTTCCATGATCATGAAAGCACTTTCCTCTCTGACACCTGAATCACAGCAAATGAAAAGGTACCAAGAACTTCAGTTCTGAGCATGTATAATTCTCAAAATAAAATCAGCTTTGTTTACATCATCAACAGGCTCTCATCTCCCTCCCTCTGAATACTTACAGCAGCGCCTATGCCTCTGCAATAGCACAATTCCAAAAATAATAACCTATATCAGCACCTCACTCAGCGACCAAGACTGAGGCAAATGTTTCACCCATACTCTTTATCTGAAACATGTGATTATGGGCATGTGACTTGCCTTTGGTACCTCAAACAAGAAAAATCACATAAGGACTACCACACAAGTGCTTGAACAGAATGCAGTGTCAGGTCTGACAGCTTCCGTCTTTAATCCCAGCACTTGAGAGGAAGCAGCAGGCTGATTTCTATACATTCAAAATCAGCCCGGTCTGTATAGCAAGTTCCAGGACAGTTGTCTCCAAACAAAACAAAAACAAACGAACAAAAAACCCAACAACAACAAAAACAATAAAGCAGCAAACTAAATAAAAGGCCCTTAGATATGCCCACAGACATGGCATAATTAACAACACACATCCTAAAGAACAACCTGTGTTCACACTAGATGAAACACTACCTAAAAATCACTGTGCCAATCAGTGGATGGGTGATTCCAGGTCTGAAGGAAACTACTATACCAGGTACTGTGGTCCTTGTGCTGTGGGATTCTGCATGCTAGAGGGTCCCAATGCTTTACAAATATAAAATGTGTCTATGTAAAAGTGTGGCATTGTACACACGTGGAGACAACTACAGGCATCAGGCCTTGCCTTCCATCTGGCTTTAGACAGGGTCTCTCTTGTTCACTGGCCTGCTTCAGATGGTTCTGGCTCAGTCTTCCACCTCCCAGTGCACAGAGGTTACAGCAGCTTAGGCGGATTTTTGTGCCATAAGCACTTTACTCACCTGATTGGGATTTCCCTCTGAATGCTGTGATTACCACTGATAAATAAAGGAACTGCTTTGGGCTATAGCAGAGCTATAGGGAAACAGAGCTAGGTGGGGAAAACAGAACTAAGTTCAATGCTGAGAGAGAGAAGGAGGAGTCAGGAAGAAGCCACGTAACCCCACCAGAGACAGATGCCAGAATTTTAACCAGTAAGCCTCAGCCATGTGGCAATACACAGATTAATAAAAAAGGATTAAATTAATATGTAAGAGTCATCCATCCAATAAGAAGCTAGAGCTAACGGGCCAAGCAGTGATTTAATTAATATAGTTTCTGTGTGATTATTTCGGTTCTGGGTGGCTGGGACGAAGAAGCAGAGAGCAGCCAGGAACCAACAAGCAGCCTCTCTCTAACACTCACCGAGCCACTTCCCCAACCCATAGTTTTTTAGAAGAAGGACTAATTGACGGCAGTAAAAATTTACACCCAAACACCGCGACTACTGAGACCCTAAGAGCTCCATAGCACCAGGTAGTGGACACAATTGGTTAAGAGACAGACCTTATTAAACTGATTCCACGAGGGTCCAAGAGGTGTTTTGTTTTTAATTTTAAAAATACTTTTTGTTTAACACAATATCTCACACAGCCCAGGCTGGCCTCAAGCTCTACAGGTGAGGGTAACTTTGAACATCTAATTATCCTGTCAGCACTTCCCAAGTCCCAGGATTACAGGCATGCAAGTCATGCCTGGCTTCAAGAGGTTTATTAGAAAGACCAAAGCATGATACAAAATGATCAATGACAGTAACCATATCCTATCAGCCAACCATCACTTGGCATTATGGAACTGTCCAGCAGGAAAGCCCTGGGTTTTCCATCCCTAATGGCTTCCTGAAGAACCTCCAATCCAGAACCTAACATGAAGTCATTCCACAGACTGGCTTAGAAAGCTCTGCTATTCTTACCCATGTCAGGTTAGATAGTGGGCAACAACTCTAAGAACAAGGTGAATTTCCAAACTGATTTAAGAGGGAAACAAATGCACAGGCTGTGCTTGAGGTTCCAGAGAAGCTCCTGGAAGAAGTGGTGAAAGAAGAGGTCCAAGGCAGGAACTCAACTGCAGAAATTTCTCGTTACTTCTTCCTGCCACCTCTCTCCTTGAGGGCTAAGTGGATGACAGCACCACTGGCCATGTTGTAGTAAGCCAGGGAGTTGGAATCCTTGATGAAAATGCCCTGGAAAACAGACAAACGTCTTAGTTGTGGCACCTGTCTTTGACCACATCACACAGCTGAGCATAGCTGTTAATACTTAGACTTCAGCAATATGGAGACTTAAGGGAAGGCCAGTTCTGGATTACAGAACTTCGGTTTCTTCTAGAACACTTTTTCCTTCCTTCCTTTTCTTCCTTTCCTTTCCCTTCCTTCCTTCCAGCTGATATTGACAAACATAAGGGACCTTTATCAACATCTGGTTCAATTTTCAACTCCCCAAGATGTCAGCCATGACCAAGTCCAACGAACAGCCAACTTCTCAGGTCATAAGACCTTTAGTGATTACCTAATTCAACACCCTCGTTTTACAGAGGAGGAGATGAAGTCCCAGAAGACATGGAATACCCCCTCTGCAGAGAGAACCAGGCTAAGATCACATCACTGGCCTGGTCCCCATCCAGTTCTAACAGGTTTTTAGACCCCGCATTAGGCTGTGCTGTCAGGTCCAGCACTGTCAGGTTCACCTGCCCCAGCAGTCCAGCTGTATCATTTCTGGGATGGGCTCAGATGGCCACATCCAGGTCTCTCCCCATCTACTTTGTAACAGGAGATTGTTTCTAGGATGAGAGAGATGCTGGAACCTAAGGGGCAAGACAGGGGTTACCCTGGCTTACTTCATATTGTAGTTTTTGTTTCCCTGCAGGCATGCCTGTGGCTTCATGAATCTTCACTTTGATGACAGAAACCTGTGGGACCAAAGAAAAGCCACACTCATTCTGTTGCTAAAACCAGCTGGAAACATCTGACCTAATCCATTGGCTCTCAAGCACGTATAACAATTAGGGGTGGCAATACATACCTGGTCTGTGAGTGGGAGAGTGAAGACCAGTCCCTGTCCATTCAGCTTCCATTCTGTCTTATCCTGCATGTTGGGTACCTGCACTTTGATGGACACTGGACCCTGAAAAACACAGTGCTCATTATGCCTGGAGAGCTCCAAGGCAACCAGGAACTATGCTCTGCTAACAGTGGGCCCATCCAAACAGTGATTCCTGTCCCTCTGGCCCCATTTACTACTGCTGCTACTTGAGACACATTACACAAGGCTTCATTTCTTTATTTACTACTGCTGCTACTTGCAACACGTTACACAAGGCTTCATTTCCTTATTTTTGGTTTTTAGACAGGGTTTCATATCTAGCCCAGGCTGGCCTCAATCCTCCTGTTCTGAGATTTTAAGGGTATACTACCATGCTCAGTTTCCTTTCCCTTCCTTAAATAGACCCATCTTGTTTTCTAGTTAATTTGGAATTAAGGTGAAAATATTCTGCAACCCCAAGGACCAGTAGGATAAAGAATGTGGTCTGAAGTACTGGGCTCACAACTCAGCTCCAGAGTGGACAAGATGCCTGAGCTCAATGCAGCTCAGAATGCTAAAGAGAGGACAGTCTGAACCTTTAGTAGGTGCTCAAAAAATAGACCTTAGTCTTGGAAAAACAATTATATCAAATTTACAGGGCAAATCTAGTGGGAGCTGGGACTCTGTTTCCTCACTGACGCCTAACAACTTTCCTAGTGACTGGCAGGCCAAGGTAGGATCCTTGGTCCAGAATGTCAAGCAGAATCCTACAATAATAGGCAGCTTTCCCAGGGCTGGGGTTAGAACTAATTTTTTTTTAAAATGATTTATTTTTATTTTATGTGCATTGGTATTTTGCCTGCATGTATGTCTGTATGTGAGTGTCAGATCTTGGGAATTACAGACAGTTATAAGCTGCTATTGGTGTTGGGAATTGAACCCAGGTCCTCTAGAGGAAGAGCAGTCAGTGCTCTCAACCACTGAGTCATCTCTCCAGCCCCATGGGTAGAACTGAATTTAAGAGCCATGCCTAGGACTTCCTCCAGCTAGTTTAGTGCTCCTTCACTGAACTTCACTTAGGTGATATTGTCTTGGCATCTCCACACTGGCCTCTACAAGACTCCATACTATCAGAACCACCACCACCACCACTACAACTTTCTGTTCCCCCAGCTGTTGACCTCACGTTAAACACATACACAGAAGCTTCCTCTGGCTGACCTACATCCCAGAAGCTAACAGAAAGGGAGTGGAAAATAGCTGAAGCCTGGGCAACCCACAATGCTGCCACATACTCCAGGGAAGAGGCAGCATTCTAGATCACAGACCTTGTTCCTGCGCAGGAACTCTTCCTCAGGCATGAGGCTGTCCTCAGTCTTTAGTTTCTTGGATGGAGGCTCATCTTCCATAGGAGGTGGGGGGTGTACAGGAGGCATTGGAGCTGGGGCTGGGACTGGAGCCACAGGTGGGGCAGGCACAAAGGCTGCAAAGACATGGTACAGTGCCCAATGAACGTAGAAGGGGTGCAGAGGCCCAGGAGGCAGGACTGGGGAGATTTTTAAAGGCTTTACTCTTTAGAGGTATGAAATGCTCTGTCTTGGTAAGTCTGGCACTCAGCAGGTTCTCTGGCAGGCAGCCTTGGGAGGCTGCCCAAATTAGGCAGCAAAGGACTAGAGGCAGGGCAAGATCAGCCAGAAATAGTCAACTGTCAGGCTTCTGAGCCTGTCAAGGACCCGACCACCAGATGCAGACACACTAGCCATGCCATCTCAATATCTTGTCTCCCTCAATAACTATGGCCCCTAGATCCCAGTTTGGATTTCCTCTGGATGGATACCCAGCAGGAATAGTTAGCTGCCATTAACACCAGTCATGGTTCTGTGAACTGATCTAACAGATAGGAAAGCAACACTCAGACTGACCTGTTGGCACAATCATGGGAGGTGGGCGGGGTGCCATGATGGGAGGTGCAGCAGGAGGCATAGGTACCACATTGATCCTGGGTGCATGGATGATGGGTGGCATGGGGGCGATCACTGAGCCTGGAGGCAGCCGGACCACAGATGCCATGGGTGGCCGAGGCATGACAGGTACTGCAGATACAACAGTGGTACGAACTGGAGGCGGCATCTGAGGGTGGGAGGAGACCCATACATCAGTCACAGAAAACCAAGGCTCAGGTTCAAGAGCACAACAACTGGCCACACAAGATGGGGGTTAGACAACGTGGACTCTGCTTATCACTGAGACTGAAGTCTCACATCAGGCCCATGTTAACAACTCACTGCTGAGAGTTCCAGGATATTCTGTCCACCTGGGGCTTGGTGGTTCGGATTCAACCAGCTCCTCAGGGCAGACTGTACCACTAAAGAGGTTGACCTTGACTTAATCTCCTGGATACAGGCCACCAGTTCTCAAAGACCCATGAAGCCCACAGCCCTTCTTTGCCTCAAATCTGCCTCGCCACTCAGCTCACTCCCTATTGCAATGTTCCTTTGCAGTGGAAGACAAAGCTACAAGTTTCTACTTTCAAGTGAACAAATTAGCATTCAGGCCATACTCTAAAACAGTTGCCCTTCCCAGACATCATCCCACCCTAAGGACCAAAGTTTAAAACACTTGATCACAGGGTGGCTTCTGACTCACTGCAGGTGGCCGGGGCACTGATGTGATCGGGGGTGCTGAGCTGGGGATGTTGGTGGCTGAAGATGGAGGTGGTGGTTGCTGGGGAATTTCATTGGGCTTGCTGGGGCCAATTTTCTCCTTAGTGTCGTCTTCTGGCACCAGGCCCTTAGCCTTATGGATGGCCTCAATCTGCTCCTGGAGGGTGATGTTGGCCTGGGCAGCCTGCTGGGTCCGGGCCATGCTACCTGAATGGCCATCCCAAGTCACCTGCATGGGAAAGCAAAGATACAGTTTGCCAGGACTCTTGGAACTGAGCCCACATGTGGGAGACTCTTTGGAATTGTACCTTTTCCTCTGGCTTCTGGATCTCCTCTTCACCAATCTTCTTACCAATAGCTGTTTCTTCTACCCCAAAGATGTCAGTACGGCGCTCAGCCAACTGCTTTAAGCTGCTCTCAATATCCAGACCTGTACACAATAGAATGGAGAGAAAGGGAAGCTAAAGCTGGCGCCCTTTGGCAAGTCAGCAGTTTTCTGGGAATGTAGTGTGGAGGTTGGATCCACAGTACTGGCTGGCTTTCAGCTCCAATAAGACACTCTCATCCGTTTGGATGAGAGTCTTGGGAGGGTTGCCAAAGAAGGAGTAATCCTAAAGACCTGGTGCTTGTCCAGTCCTTACTAACAGGATTAAAGACCCAGTCCCTAACCCTCGGCAGCCCCCTTCCTATCCTGTTGTCTTTTTAAAGGTTCTATGTAGTGCTGGCTGTCCTAGAATTCTCCAACGTGTAGACCACGTTGACCTCAAACTCACAAAGATCCACCTGCCTCTGTCTACAGAATGCTGAATTTAAAGATATGCACCTCCACATGAAGCCCTATCCTGCTGCTTTGGCAATAAGACTTGTGAGTGTCACTCAAGAAGAGAATTTCAATTACAAGTCTGTCCAAGATAGCAAAAGACTAAGTATCCCTCCCAGCTATTGCCAGTATTTTGTTACAGAGTATCAGCAGGCAGTACCAGCCTTTGGAGAATTCAGTATATGCTGGAAAATAAAGATTTCTTTTGCATTAACATTGGTTGCACCTATCTCCCAAACTCTCACTGACCTCAAGCTTTCTGTGTCTACATAAGCAAGCTATGGGATGGGACCCTCCACCTCACCTGGTGCATAAACCTCATCATCACTCTGTTTCTCTCGGATGGAGCGATCTCGCTGCTCCAGCCAACGAGGGTCAAGAAGCCCAATACGCATGTGTTCTTGCATTTTGCTGGCAGGAATCTTCTCCCCAGTGATGGGGGATACAAGATACTCATCAGGAGCAGGAGCTGGAGGAAGAGGCTTGGAAGCTAAGAGAAAACAGAGGTGTCTAAGTGAGAATTCTAAACGGTAGTTCAAGTTAAGATTGTGGTGTATTCAAACGTCATTCACTGAAAACATTCATCCAGTACCACCTTCACATCAGAAACCCGAAACTGGAGAGGACTACTTGTGTTTCCCACCACGAGGCTTGTAACATGGGGTCACCACAAGTCCTTCTAGAACCAGCCCATCTGGCTAAATTACAGCTATGCCTATGTTGAAATAATTTGTTAAGTCTCTATACATTAATATGGTGAATAAATCATATAATATTCTGTGAATAAGGAACATGCCAGAATGTAACAAATTGTTTTTAACTTCGGGGGGAAAAAAAAAAAGAAATAGCCCATCTGAAGAACACACAAGACCATACAGGACTTTCTTTAGCAGCACAAGGTCTGGGAGGCAGGCCCTACCTTTGGGATCATAGTCCTTTCGCACAATGACTTGGTCTGGAGTTGGGGGCAGAGGTGGAGGCATGGGTGTCTCTGGGGGTGGAGGCACTTTCTGTCCTTCTTCTTCATCATCTGAACCCTGAAAAGCAAGGCAGTGGCACAACCTAGGAGATGAAAGGCCGCTTTCCCAAAGCTCAAGACTATGGCAACTCTCAGGGTGCCAATGAGCCTTGGCCCCTGCCAGCCAGCATCTATTTGCTAAGCCTTCTGGGGTAGCTGAGGTCAACTGGCAGCAAGCCAAGCTGTTTCCTCACAACATGAATGGAAGCATCAGGGACTATGGTGCTAACACTCCTCCCAAGCACTTCCAGTGGTTGGCACCAGGCGATCCCAAGAGGCCAAAGGCACTTAACACACAGAAGAGGAATACAGGGGCCAAGTTAGTACTCAATGGTAGCTGCTTCCAGAGCAATGCTGGGAGGGAGAAAAAAAGTCAATTCCCACAGACACTGGGGCCCTTTCTTCTCAAGCAGTACACAGATTCTTTCAGAGTGGGGAAAGCAGCTTGGCTCAGGACTCTGTGCCTACTTGGGAGGGCCATGCTGAAAGAGGGTAGAAATCTCTGAAAGGACATGTAGGCTACATTTAGACAAGTTAGGGAACTAGTGATCTTTTAGACCTAAGTGCTAAAAAGGCATAAAAGCATAGGGTAATATGGTTCCCTAACAGTGTTGGTGAAGGGCGTAGGTTGGGAGCAGGAATGCTGAGCCAAAGGGAAAGCAACAGATTATACAAGGCCGGCACAGCTTTCAAATCTTTCCTATGAACTGATCTTTGTTGCTGGAGCTGGAAAGATGTGTTGGGCTGCCTGGGTTTAAACAGCAGCAGTCAGTCTGGCCTTCTCCGGAGCTCACCATCTTTTGGTTGTGAGCCTAGCCTTTAACGGCTGAGCCATCTCTCCAGCCCAGGAGCTCACCATCTTTTGAGCCTCAAAGAATGGAACCTTGGACTAGGAGAGCATCACCTAACCTCTTGGACTCCAGGAGAAAGGTAGGCTAAAACCACCGGGGAATTTACCTCATCCATGTCCTGTACTTGAGTATCCTGGTCCAGCTGGGAAGGAGGCTCTTCAGCCTTTTCCTGCTTCTCATCCTCCTCATCAGACTCAACTTCCATCTCCACCTCCTCACTTTCCCCAAACTTCTCATAGCGCTCTTGAATGAGGATTCGGGCTCCCAGTTCCTCTGGTGTTGTTGGGGGAGGGAAGTTTCCTAAAAGGGGTAAGCCAGGGTCAATGGCATTCTGAGCTGGGCATGGTGGCAAACACCTTTGATCCCAACACTTGGCTGAGGCAAGCAGACTTTCTGTGAGTTTATAGTCAGCCTGATTTACAAAGTGAGTTCTAGAACAACCAGGACTACATTGAGACTCTGTGTGATGACTATTCTTGGTTGTCAACTTGACTATATCTAGAATTAACTAAAATCCTATGAAGGATTTTTCTGATTGACCATTTTAGGTGGGAAGACACAACCTAAATCTGGGCTGCACCTGGTGATAACCTGTATAAAAGGACATTAAAGAAAGAAGATTTTGCTTTTTGCCTGCTTGTCCTCATTCTTGATAGAAGGTTTGCCTATCCGGCTGCTGAGGCATTCTTTCCCTAGTCAGAATTCCAGTTAGACTGAAGACCAGCTGAGACATCCAGCATCCTGGACTTTCTATTGGAGACAGCCATTGTTGGACTAGCTAGACCACAGGCTGTAAATCACTCTAATAAATCCAGACAGACGGAGACAGAGAGAGCATGATTCATTATATCAGTTCCTCTGGAAAACTGATTAATATGTCATCTCCTAAAACAAACAAACAAACAAAAAAACAAGAAAAGGCATTCCTTGTCCTGTGAATGCCCCAAAGGCTGGGAAACTGTCTGATTTTATTATCTGCAGAGTCTAACATAGTAACCAGCTGTTGAATTGCATTTAACTTGGGCAAATGAACAATGTTTCCCTTTCTGGAACACAGGGAAGCAACACACTAATAAAGTCTGTGCCTGGCTCTGTTGCTCCCAGGAGCACCAGACTTCCTGGCTTCCACACGAAGGTACTCTCCTCCTAGACCTACCTTGCTCATTGGGTTGGAAATCCACTGTCTCCACCACTACAAAATCATGCCAATCAATCTGAGCATAGGCCACTCGTTCCTTCTCTTTCTCTTCTTCTTCCTTCTTCCTCTCACGTTCCTGGAATTTGGCCCATTCCACTCGGTAACACACCTACAGGATTAGAAAATAGCAAGATGCCTCTTATGAGGCTTCAGGGCTTCACCTTCAGACCAAGAGGCAACTATATTCACAAGGAGAAAACTTCTAGTGTCCCACCAGAGCTGGCAAAGGCCTCTGCACTCACAGCAGCAAACTCTTGCAGCAAAAGTGCATGAAAACCTGGTTAAGTGGTACTTTAAGCCTTGTCAAGAGCTAGTGGCTGCAAGTGTCATACGCCCTAGGGGGATCCTGTTACCTTTTTTTATTCTTTTGCAAGATGGTCATGTTGTTAATTGTTCATGATTAGGTCTCAGCAGAGAAACCTCTTATTAAACTTTGTGGTATTTAATGCAGGCACTGGTCAAAAGCCAAGGGTAAGTGAAAGTAGTATACAGCCCTAAAGAGGACATTCATATTACTCCTTCCAAGGCTCAGTGGACATTTATAGAAGAGGAAGTAGAAAGAACGTAAGAGTCAGAAGATGGGGAAATGTACAGCAAAAAGACATCTTCTGGACATAACAAAGCCACTGGACTCATGAACTCACGGTAGCTGTGGTTACCTGCAAAATACTGGACCCATCAGCGGTCCAGTACAAATGGAGGAAGGCATTCTTCCCTGAGGAACTACTGGCAATTAAGGGTGCCTTAAGTAAGGCTATCATTTTCTGCAGTGTTGCAGTTGCTGGTGAACTGGCCATGTTCCAGTAAATAATCTCTTATCCCATGTCCATGTAAGCAACTCCAATAAACGCATCAGGGTCACACAAAAAGATGACAAGAAAGGAGGGGACCTTATTGAAAAAGGGTTTCAGTGAAAGAGGCAGGTTGGATGAAGACATCTAAAAATTATAGAAGTGTATATGAAACTATCAAAGATTTGGGGGGAGGGGGAGCTTTGTTTTTTTGAGACTCTGTAGCCCCTGAGTGGCCTTGAAGTTGTTCTGGGATTAGAGGTGCGACACTATATCTGTCAAAACATTTTTAAAAATTAAAAAGAAAAGAAACCCTGTTATCTTCAAAAGCAGCAACAATCTAAGTGTCTGAGAAGCAGTCACCTCACAGTTAAAACCAAACAGCACCACCCAATATGCCTGCTCAACTGTGAGAGCCTGGTGACTTCAGAAGGCACCTACCATCTCTCACCCGGCGATCCGCTCGGGAGGAAGTTTCTGCCTAAAGTAGGGAAGAGAAACTTGCTAAACTTCTAACTGGACTTCGTAGTCATCACAAGGCTTTTCTTCTCAGCACTCTATAACTAGGTTCAAGCTGACTATCCCTTACCTGGGATGCTTTGGGAACTGAAGTGTGTCTAATTTTGGAATATTTATATTCACATGTTGAATGAGATGTACCAGGGATAGAACCCATGCCTAACCTGAAGGTCATTACATTCCATACGCACCTCATACACATGGCCTGAAGGTTAGAGAAGGTCAACCTGTACTGCCTCAAAGACAGGTTAGGTTTCTAAACAAAAACAAAACCCACATAAAGAACCTGATACGTTGGTACCTGGTACTGGGAAATCCTGTGTTTACCTGGTCCAAAACTTCTCGGGGATTTTCAGCCTCTTTCTTGAGCTTTGTAAATAAGCCTTTGGGTGGAATCAAGATCTGAAAGAGAATTACAGCAACTGTCAGTAAATCACAATATAAACAAAGAAGCAGCCTTCCCAGGCCCATCACAGAACATAAGAGATGGATTCTTAGCCTCAATCCCAACTCTACATGTCAAGAGTGTGCAAATTATTTAACAGCTAGAACTTATATTTCCTTCTCCAAATGTTGACACCACTACTTTAGAGAAGGCCATTTCCATGATTCCCAGTAAAGCATGTAAGCCACTGGCAGGTTATCCAGAACATGCTACATTATGGCTGCTGACATGACACTGATGCGCTCCGATCATTTTGAAAATATCAGCCGGGCGGTGGTGGCGCATGCCTTTAATCCCAGCACTCGGGAGGCAGAGGCAGAGGCAGGGGGATCTCTGGGAGTTCGAGGCCAGCCTGGTCTACAAGAGCTAGTTCCGGGACGGGCACCAATGCTACAGAGAAACCCTGTCTCGAAAAACCAAAAAAAAAAAAAAATCATTCAGTCCTCTCTACTGTCCTGTTCAAGACTGCAACCACCTCCTCCCTACTTCCCAGAACTTCCAACCCCTGCCTTCTGATCTAGAATATCTATCTCCATCTGAAACACATAGGACACTTCACTTGTATTCTCCTCCCAACTAAAAAACTCCATGAAGACAGATTTCTGTCTTCTCACTACTCATTACCCAATGTCTAACGTGCATTTACCAAGGACACCGACTGCCTTTATTCTAACAACCATTCCAATTGTCCCAGCAGTATCTACTTCCACTCATAAAGCGGCACAATTTTACCTTGCTCCCCTTATACCTTTATCCCTAGAATCTACCTGCTATAACAGCTTTCCATGAGTAGACACTAGTGCCTTCAATTATGAGTCAATAACAATAATCCAAATTTAGAGAAGGAGAGAAAAAAATAACAAAATAGAGACTAAGGATTTCTAACTATGGAAGCAGCTCAAACTGAACCCAGGCCTTTACTTAGAACTGATATTATGGGGCTAAAGAGATGGCATGCAGCTAAGAGCAGTGTCTGTTCTTTAGAGGACTTGGTTCAATTCCCAGCACCCATATGGTAGCTCACAACCATCTATAA
Source organism: Microtus oregoni (assembly GCF_018167655.1). NCBI lineage: Eukaryota > Metazoa > Chordata > Mammalia > Rodentia > Cricetidae > Microtus > Microtus oregoni. The sequence continues at coordinate 36,489,597 of NW_024543078.1, forward strand.
CTCTGGTTCCAGGAAATCTGATGGCACCAGGCACATGAGTGGTGCAGAGATGCAAAGTAAAAATAAATAAAATATAAAAATCCACAAAAACCTGATACTGTGTACTTACAGTAACCTTTGGCTTTGAATTTCAGTTATTGTTCTACTAACTTCTAGATTCTAAAGATAACCCTCCTCCCCCAAGACAGGGTTTCTCTATTTAACAGCTAGCTGTCCTGGAACTAACTCTTGTAGACCAGGCTGGCCCTGAACTCACAAAGATCCACCTGCCTCTGCCTCCTGAGTACTGGGATTAAAGGCATGAACCACCACCACCTGGCTACATTTTTATATCTTTAATTTTATATAGAGCTAGTCCTTAAGAATTCTTTTAATTTAGATCTTTAACACCATTTCTAAATATTAAGAACAGATTTATAGACCATCTTACTAAAAAGGAAAACAAGAAAAATGTGCCATTGGTAATCATATACCAGTGAGTGCCCTTTGTAACCCATTATAATTTATTTCTAGGGGTGGAGAGATAGCTCAGCGATTAAGGGCACTGGCTGTTCTTCCAGAGGTCCTGAATTCAATTCCCAGAAACCACATGGTGGCTCACAACCATCCATAATGAGATCTGGTGCCCTCTTCTGCCCTTCAGGTATACATGCAGACAGAACACTGTATATATAATAAATAAATAAATCTTAAAAAAAAAAGAAAAAATTGATTTCTAAAGCAGAAAGTCTCTTAAAGAGCTCAGGCTGGCCTAGAACTCCTGATAATCCTCATGCCCCAGTCTTCCTAGAGCTAGCATTAGAAGTGTTAGTTACTATACCCAGCTAACTGATTAATTAATTTTAAATACCAGATTTCCATGTCAGATTCTGTTCTAAACACAATTTCAAAGTGGGACAGTAGGGGCTGGAGAGATGGCTCAGCGGTTAAGAGCATTGCCTGCTCTTCCAAAGGTCCTGAGTTCAATTCCCAGCAACCACATGGTGGCTCACAACCATCTGTAATGAGGTCTGGTGCCCTCTTCTGGCCTGCAGGCATACACACAGAGAGAATATTGTATACATAATAAATAATAAATATTTTTTTAAAAAAAGTGGGAGCCGGGCGGTGGTGGCGCACGCCTTTAATCCCAGCACTTGGGAGGCAGAGGCAGGTGGATCTCTGTGAGTTCGAGACCAGCCTGGTCTACAAGAGCTAGTTCCAGGACAGGCTCCAAAACCACAGAGAAACCCTGTCTCGAAAAACCCAAAAAAAAAAAAAAAAAAAAAGTGGGACAGTGATAGTGCATGCCTTTAATGTCAGCACACGGGAGGAGGAAGAGGCAGGCAGATCTCTGTGAGTTCAAGACTAGTCTGGTCTACAAAGAAAGTTCCAGGACAGCAAGGATTGTTACAGAGAAACTCTGTCTCAGAAAACAAAAAACAAAACAAAACAAAACACAAACAAAACGGTTTTAGTTTGTAACCCAGGCTACACATCACCAGGGCCAAATGGGAATATGTTGTACATGTTTTCAATGTTAGTAAACTCATACTGAACTTTCCTGGTATAAATTACTTCACTGGGTAAAAATAACAAAGGTTTGAATCTCAACAACACTGCTTACTAGCCTGAGACTGTAGACATTCTGATGACTTTGCATTTCATTCCTTTTTTGGTCTTTATCTAGCACTTAATCCAGAGCAAAACTAATTAATTAATAGAATCCATGCTAGAACAGTACTCAACAACCGAGGTGTAACTGTAGCCCCATAAAATCATCTTTCTTAATCCATTTCTGCTTGTGAAAACTGGGGAAACATCACTAAAGTTTTTGAGGATTAAATTAATAGGAAGCAACTATATAAAGAAAAAGCCTGCTTCTCAGGCCATACAGTAGACAAGTGAAAATGTAATACACCTAAAAGCAGCTAGTGCTACCTAGTCCTGTCACACAGCAGATGGCCACCTAATAATGCTTCATAAACACGTCTCCTTAATAACAAGATTTAAAGAGATAACGACTGAAGCTGCTGTCAGGGGAGGGAGGTGTGCCTTTAATCCCAGGGATCTCTGAGCTTGCGGCCAGATTGATCTACATAGTGAGTTCAAGGTTAACTAAGTTAGAATCACACAGTGAGATCCTGTCTTTAAAAGAACAAACAAAAAGCACAATAAAGATTTAGAGTCTCTGAGATGGTTCAGCAGGTAAAAGCACAAGCTATGCAAACCCGATGTACTGAGTTTGATCCTCAGTGGAAGGGGGAGCTGAACGCTGTTCTCTGACCCAAAGTGTGCTCCATGGAAAGACAAAAAGCACCTACAGTCTTTTTTTTTTTTTTTTTTTTTGGTTTTTCGAGACAGGGTTTCTCTGTAGCTTTGGAGCCTGTCCTGGCACTTGCTCTGTAAACGAGGCTGGCCTTGAACTCACAGAGATCCCCCTGCCCCTGCCTCCCAAGTGCTGGGATTAAAGGCGTGCACCACCACCGCCCAGCAGCACCTACAGTCTTAAACACACACACACTTTACACTAAGCTGGGATTCACTTTTGCCCAGATACCCACAAAGCAATGTCCTTGTTGACAGAAGGTGAATGCTATACTCCCAGTGTGAGACACTACCCTCTGCCCCAACCCAGCACCTTTGTATACTGCTCCACCAGCTTTGTGAAGTAGTTGAAGAGGCTGTGCTGCGGACGGAGAAAGTCAAACTGATAGTTGCGCTGCTCTTTCTGCATCAGCTGAGTCAGAAACTGGCGCCCATTCCTGGCCACAAACTGAGCTGTCAGCTTCACTACATCCAGGTCGAAGGCTGAGATGGAGGGGGGATCAGCGATGAATTCAAACTCAGGAGGGGGTTCCTTCGGTACTATGGTCTCTTGGATCACCTGGGCTTGGACCTAAGACAGCGTTGAATAAGAACAGAACAGAAGTAAACTAACTGTGCAGAATGGCCAAAGACTCCAATGTTTTATTAACTGAGCATCACTGGGACTTGCTATGAGAAGACTGGCACCCAAGGGCATTGGAGTCTCACCCAACTACTGCTTCAAGTATCTACATCTCTGCTCCCATCCTGAAATTAAAGGCCTAAAGAGGTGGCAAAAATACAAAGGAAACAGGCTGTAAAATCTAACTTAAGAGGCTATACAGTAAGACCCATGTGTTCTGTAGTAAATCCCATTGCATAAAGTACATCAATGACCTCCAAGAGAACCACGAGGCAGACAGAATAGATACTATGGCTGTTTTTTACAATGAGAAATTTAGGCCCTACAAGCAGCAATCAAAATGCAAGGTCTTCAAACATGACTTCAATTTTTCTCATGGCTAAACAAAAGGCTGCTTTTCCCACAAAAGTCTGGGAGCTGTGTAAAATGAAGAGACCAGGCCAGTTCTACACAGTAAACAAACTGCATTGGCACTTTCTATCTTTACTGACTAGTGCTGGCTTCAACACTCCTGGGCCCCAGCACAAACTGGGTACTGGAACCGCCCAAACAAAAGGGAAGGAATGGTACAAGGCTAAATCACCTCCTTTAGCTCATCCAGGCCAAAACGTTATTCTCACACTACAACTAACTCACACCTTGAATTGATAGATCATATTTGGACAAGCCTCAGCTTCATCATCTGTTAAATAGTTGTTCCACTGGGCTCTTCATGATCTGGGCCCAGAGCACAGAGCTTGACCAACAAGTGCTCAAAAAGTACTATGTACTATCAGTGATTCTGAAAGACAAGGGTAACTTTATTCTGTCCCTGGTGATTGTGGACAGCAGAGCTAATTATGCCCACCAATCTTGCTTCCTCCCTAACCCACAAAGAGGGGCTGCGCTACAAACCTTCTGGGGCAGCTGTTGTTGGGTGGCTTGCTGCTGCTGCTGCATAACCTTGGGGATGGCAGCTGAGGGTTCCTGAGCCTTCCCCTCCTTAAACTCGCTGACCTTGTGGCGGTAGTAGGCATGGTAAGGGTCATTGGGATTTAAGAAGTTGAACTTGGGGTTGTTGATCTCATTTTGTCGGATCCTGGCTTCAAATTCAGGCCCATTTCTGTGGGGAAAAGTTAACACATCAAATGATGAATACCACAAACTTTGTGATGACTCAGATCCAAACCTCCATCTGTATCAATATCTGTGCCACCACCCACTCACAAAACCAGTCTATCCCTGGTATACTGGAGCTCCTCGTTTAGTAACTAGGAATCAGCAGTCAGTCTATCTGCCAATGAAGGCCTGGCCACTCCCACCAGTCATCCCTTAAGCTCCTCTGCCACAACCAGCTGAACAATTGTTTTTTTTTCTTAGAATAAAACATTTTTGACTAAGGATGTGACAGAAATGTAGAATGTTTGTCTAATACATACAAGGCCCTGGATTTGGTTCCCAGCTCCACAAAAAAAAAACCCAAAAAACTCAAACAGCTAATAAATGTTAATAGCTTGTCCAAACACTGCTTAAAGTAACTTCATTTATTATTGGGAGGCCCACAAAGGAAATGTTTCTCTGTAAGGTTCATGAGGCTCTGCAAGATTTATTTACTTTGTATATATACAGGATAAGGCCATGGTGCGATGCTTGCTGACAAGATGAACAAGCTGAGTTTGATCTCCTGGTTCCACATGGTGAAAGGAAAAGAACTAACTCTCACAACTTGTGCTCCGATCCGTGTGTGTGCTTGTGCACATGCACACATACAGATTCACACCCACACAAAAGAAATGCAGTCAATCCGCTAGAACGATGACAAAATGGGGAATCCAAATTTTTAAGAGTCCCAGTAGGTATAACTCAAGTGGTCATAACTTTTTGGTTTGGATTTTTTGAGATACAGTCTCACATAGACCAGGCTAAGAACTGGCCTTGAACCCTTGATCTGACTGCCTTTACCTTCCAGGAGCCACTAAGTGTGCCACCAAACCTAGTTCCAGGTGTCATACTTACATATAACATCTGTGTCAGCTTAAAGGCACACAGCCTTAAAAAGACACAGGATATAGACACCTTCAAGTTTCTGCTCACTACTTAGTCTCACAAAGGTCAAGGCTCCAAAGTATTCCTTGCTTTGATTTTCACTAATATCATTTTCTCTATGTACCTCCAGGCATTATTGAGATTTGTGTAAGTAGTGATTAAGGAAATGCTCCAGACTTTTTGAATACAGTGGTTTGCAAACAAAGGGGATAGTTACTACTATGTAGCCTAGAAGGGGCAGTTCCACCAACACTGAAGATGACTGGCCTCTTAGGAGGGGCTTCCACTGATTGTCACCAGAACCCTACGTTCAGGGACACAATGAAGACACCAAGCCAGACTCCCAATTCCCACTGCTGCAGGGATTAGTGCCAGACAGGTCACTTTCTTCAGACTGTCACACCACCCCTGGTCCTGTCAGTTAAACAGAGCAGAAGACAGGACACAGGTGACTTTATGGTTAAAATCAGCCACTAAAGGGGCTGGAGAGATGGCTCAAAGGTTAAGAGCACTGGCTGCTCTTCCAGAAGTCCTGAGTTCAATTCCCAGCAACCATTTATAATAAGATGTGGTGCCCTCTTCTGTCATGCAGGAATACATGCAGATAAAACACTGTATACATAATAAACAAATCTTTAAAACAAAACAAACAAAAAACAAAAGATTAGACACCAAAACAATCTGTGACATCCATGGCAGACTGTGGAAAGCCTAGACTCTAGCAAGTTCTGGTCACACCCTGCAGCCTGACTAATATCATGAAGTCTCAATTGTGCTTTAGTCCAACTAGAACCTCATGCTTTGGAAAGAAGCATTTTCCTACCTCCCTATGTAATGTAAACCACACACAGATTTGATTTGGATCCCACTAAATCAGGTCACCATGTCTGGAAAATGCCCAGAGAGACTAATGGCTTCTAGAAAAGGGGGTCTGGGTTGTCTCTTGCAGTGCTGCCTAAGCCATAGTCTCTACACATCAGGAAACAGTTAGAAAGATATAATGAGAAAGCAGATGTATTTATTCCAGGAAATTCCAGTGCTCTAAGTTGGCTTACTGATAATTTTAGAATTAGATCTTCCAACATAAGGAATGGATTTCAGCAGAAAAGCCTGACTCTGACTCAGCCCAGCTGGCGGGACTTTTTAAAGGTATTTCCAATTTAGCTTTTTGACAGAAAAATGCAGGTCTGGGAAAACCTACCTACAGAGAAAAGATTCCTTTCAGCCAGATTTGGTTGCAGATACCCACTGCCTGCTCCTGAGTACCAGGTTTAGCAGAGCAGACCTAAATATACCTCTCCCAGAGCAAGATCCTGACCTGTCCCTTCATTTCAAAGCGTGATGTTATTTACAATTTCTGAGAGAGAGAGAGAGAGAGAGAGAGAGAGAATGAGAATGAATATGAATGCATATGCTCATTAGCGCTCACAGGGAGACCAGAGGTTGACACTGAGTAACCTTTTCTATCATTTTCTGCTGTGGGATGGTCTTTCTGTATGCTGTATGTGTGGTTCTCATTGGTTGGTAAATAAAGCTGCTTTGGCCTATGGCAAGGTAGGACATAGCAAGGAGGGAAATCCAAGCAGAGATACAGAAGAAGAGATACAGCCAGCCACTGAGGAAACAAGACACGTAAAAAATAAGGTAACAAGTCATGAACCCTGTGGCAAAGCATAGGTAAGAAATATGGGTTAATTTAAATATAAGAGATAGCTAGTAATAAGCCTGAGCCTTGGCCAAGCATTTATAAGTAAAATTAAGCCTCTGAGTGCTTATTTAGGAACTGGCAGGCAGGAGAGAAACCTCCAATTACAATTTTCCATCTTACTTTTTTGTGACAGGGTCTTGTACTGAGCCTGGAGCTCACCATTATGGTTAAGCAGGCTGGCCAGTTAGTGGGCCCCAAGAATTTCCCTATCTTTACCCACCAGGGGTGGGGTTACAATCACCCACACACACATACCACTTTTTATGTGGTGCTAGAGACTCAAACTCAAATCCTATACTTTACAGCAAGCCTTCTACCCATTGAGCCATCCCAAGTTCACATTTATAATGTCTATAAAAATGACTCCCATGGTTAAAAACCCATCTTATAAACACGGTGGTGTTTTTACACTAGAGATAGAATTCATATCTTTGTACATAAAAATAAACACTCACTCCATCACTAAGCTACACAATCAACCTTTTTCTTTCTTTTTTTTCTTTCTTTGTCTGTCTATCTATCTATCTATCTATCTATCTATCTATCTATTTTGGGGTTTGAGACAGGGTTTCACTGTAGCTTTGGAGCCTGTCCTGGAACTACCTCTGTAGACCAGGCTGGCCTCAAACTCACAGAGATCTGCCTGCCTCTGCCTCCCGAGTGCTGGGATTAAAGGCATAAGCCACCACCACCTGGCTAACCTTTTTATTTTTTATTTATTTTTTTTTAAAGACAAGATCTTGGCCTTGGTTGATCTAAAGCTCACATTGTAAACCAGGCTGGCCTTGAACTCACAGAGACCCACTTACCTCTGCCTCACATAATTAGGGGACTTGAAGGAATATCCAATCCATTTTGTTTTCCTTTTCCAAAAATATAGTTTGTGTCTATGTGTGTTACTCAGATTGTGAGTTGCCTGACATGGGTGCGGGGAAACAAACTCAGGTCCTCTGTAGGAGCAGAAAGTGGTCCCAATGTTTGAGCCACTCCTCCAGTTCCTATTTCCTTTCTTTGAAAAGAAATAGCCAAACTAGTCTCCAAATCCTCACTACCACCGGGATTACAGGTGTGCATCACTATACAGTGATAGGTTTTTCTTTTTTTTTTTTTTTTTGGTTTTTCGAGACAGGGTTTCTCTGTGGTTTTGGAGCCTGTCCTGGAACTAGCTCTTGTAGACCAGGCTGGTCTCGAACTCACAGAGATCCGCCTGCCTCTGCCTCCCGAGTGCTGGGATTAAAGGCGTGCGCCACCACCGCCCGGCTTTAGGTTTTTCTTTTTAAGAGAACTAAGTCATGCTTTTCTGTCTATGGCAGCAGAGCATGACACAATTATTGGAAAGTCACTTGCATACATGTGTGCACACAAGCCTGTGGATACCAGAGGTTGACATGCTATCAGGTGTCTATCATTTCCCACCTTATTTAAATTTATCTATATATTTATTTTAGATAGTGTCTGATAGTGTCTAGCTGGCCTGAAATGCTACTAGGGTGGCCTTAAACTCAGTGATTGACCTGCCTCTGTCTTCAGAGTGCATCAACACACGGGCCCCACTTTAGTTTTTGAGGCAAGGGACAAGGTCTCTCACTGAATCTGAAGCACAATAATTTGATAGACTTCCTGGCCAGGAAGCTCCAGGAATCTGCCAGTCTCCATTCCCCAGTACTGCGGTTACCAGAAATACGTATCACTAAATCTTGCTTTTACATAAGAACCAGAAATACAAATTCAAGATCTTGTACTTTCTTGACAGGCACTTTACTGAACTGAGCCATCTTCCCAGCCCTTAGCATTGTTCTTTTAATGCTCTCTTAGCCACTAATGTTTCACATGGGATTTTCTTCTAAAGAAAGCATCTAAGAAGAAAAAACAATGTTCGAACTCTTCTTACAGCTTCACTGACCAAGTGGAAACACTGGAAACAATCTCAAGAAAACATAGTCTCAACACCTTGCATCCCTCTTTATAGAAAGCATCCAGCATGAGGGAAATCATAGAGTAGTGTAGGAAATGTTTACAATTTAGCATGCAAGAAAAATCAAGACATGATAGTATTTGTGCTGGTATTACCACATCCAAAAAAGGATGCTAAGAGCAGAAGGAAACAGGAAAAGGTGACAACAGCTGGCAGGAATTGTCCTGACAGTAAGATTGCACCTATTCCTTATGCAACACCCTTTTCCCAATTATTAACATCACAGGAGAAACGGCAAAGGCATTAATGTTGCTATGAAACATTAGCCAACTAAACATAATACCCAATGTCCTAATTTTAGGGCAGTTTTTAGGTGAAAGTCTAAGTTTAAAGTGACATAAACTCTCATGGAGTGGACACTGCGAAAGATGTCAAACAACCTCTTTACTTGAGTAGGAAGTTGGGAAAGAAACACCTATTAAATGATACAAGGTGGTAGAGACGTTGCCTCAGGGGAGTGACTATGAATGTGGGCCTAACACAGCATATGTCCCTAGACACTGTTCAGGGCCATGTAGTACTCATATAAGCAGTCTAGTTCAAGAAAAGCCAGAAATCCAGACAGATTGTGAAATCACTTCATTTTTAAGCGTGGTAATAGGAATTTTAAAGAAAGATTCTAAAGACAAACAAAACATCTGCAGACTGGATATATCTGTGGGATGTGTTGGCCTTTGGAGTCAAGTGGGCCTGAAGATTACATCTAAGGATGTAGGATGAAGAGGTTGGGGAAAAGCCTGACCAATGTCCACCCTGCCCAGAAAGATTAACGAAGTGTTTAGAACATAACTGAGCTTTACTCAGTCCTATCAGCTCGCTTCTGACTCACCTCAAGTGATCGTATACGGCTCCTTACACAAGGAGAATGATCAACTCTGCCTTCTATCTCCTCTGGTCAGCAGCCAAACACAGCATACACATCATCAGGGAAAAGAAGCCACCAGGAATTCCCTCAGGCTTGTTTTGGAAGCTGAAACTCCTGGTGACTATACAGTTGGGTATGGCTCTCACTGTGGTTACTGCTGTTACATGTCAAAGACACCAGTCCTGCTTATTGCCCACCTCCAGGCCCTACTGTGGTTTTGGAGGAACTAACAAGCCTAAGCCAGAGTCTTGAAAAAGAAAAACAAGAAAACAAAAAAACAAAAAATCATACTGCCTTTGTGCTGACTCAAAGCCCTTTCTTTTTTATTTATTTATTTATTGAGAAAAGGAGAAAAAAAAAAAAACAAGTTTCCACCTCCTCCCAGCCTCCCATTTCCCTCCCCCTCAAAGCCCTTTCTTTATGTTACAATTTTCCCCAACCCACTGTGCAGAAGCAGCTGTTACCTGGCCACAAAACTGGCAGTCTTGTCAACGATATTCCTGACCTCTGGAGGAGGGTAAATAATCCCTACCACTGGCTTGGAGGGAGTGGATTCCTCCTTTGATGTTGCTTCTTCTTCAACTGGCTGTGAAAACAAAAGAAAAGATCTTCAAATTCCTGGTTTGGGTTAGGCTATCATAAACCAGCTTCTAGCATTTCTCCAAGACATGGCTGACAATAGTCTTTGTCCTGCAGACTTCTTATATGGGGCCATTCCCAAGAGCTAGGGAAAAGAATGGCTTTCTTGGCTACCCTTCAGACAGGCAGACTGGTGTGATCAGATACACAATTTTTTTTTTTTTTGCTTATTTGCTGACATAGGGCTGAAACTTAGAGCCTTACACATGCTAAACAAGGAACTGATTATACCCTTAGCATCCAAAAGGCCATGTCTTTAGCCCTGAATCTAGTATTGCGTCTTTCACAGAATACTTAATGACTGTCTGCCAAAGAGCAGCTCAGCAGTTTAATGTGTTTACCCTGCATGAGGTACTAGGTTCTATACTTAACACAAACAGAAATAAAGGAGAGAAAAAAGAAGAAGAAAAAAGTCTGGCTGATAGATCATTTTGTCTTAATTGTCCATTTTTTTATCCACCAGTTCCATAAACCTAGCCACTGTTAAATGCATAAATGGTTTGTGGAGCTTCAATGGAATTTGACACCAACGGTTCTTTAATGCTTTATCCAGCAGCTTCTTCTTCCTCTCAGTTAAGAGTTGGGCTCTCATCTTAAAAAACTGGGATTCCCTCCATCTTCATGTTCCTCTGGGCTGCTGCCTTCCCCTTGTTCTTCCTCTGGCAGCTGAACATTACAAGTTTCTACTCCATCTCATTTACTTCAAGTATTTTATTTATTTATTTATTTATTTATTTACTTAGGGGGTTTTTGAGACAGGGTTTCTCTGTGCAGCCCTGGTTGTTCTGGAACTCACTTTGTAGACCAAGCTGGCCCCAAACTCACAGAGATCCGCCTGTCTCTGCTTCCTGATTGCTCAATTCAAATATTCTTGGCAGCTGCGGGAGCCTTGTCTTCTGTCTTCTACATTTTACCTCTTAACCTATACACTGGAAACCTCTAAACCAGCAGTTCTCAACCTGTGGGACTCGACTCCTTTGGGAGTTGAACGTCCCTTTCTTTCATAGGGGTCGCCTAAGACCATCCTACATATCAGATATTTATGATTAATAACAGTGGCAAAATGCAATTATGAAAGCAACAAAAATGGCTTCATGGTTTGGGGTTACAGCACAAAGACCTGCATTAAAGGGCTGCAGCATTAGGAAGGCCAAGAATCACTGCTCTAAACATATGGTTTACGATTTCTTCTCAGTATTCTGTCTTCAGCCAGACACTCTTGAGAACTATGTTCTACATTTCCTTTCCCTACTTTAGGCTGAAAAATCCTGCCTACATCAATCTCCCAGGCAAGTCTTGAATACCACCAAGCTTTAGAATGGTTTTCCAGGTCTCCTGAGCCTCCCTAATTCACCAAACACAAAGTACACCCCAGGCACTTGAAGCGTATTAGCTCTTAGGATCCTGATGCCAACCTTGAAGTGTTCTTACTCCAGACCACAGGAATAACAAACTTGTGCCTGGCCCCCAGACAGAATCAGGATTCTAGCACATCACTTTGGCTGGAGAGCCTGTGCCAACACCATTCTGGGACAAACACTTGCCCATCCCTCAAACCCTCAGTGTCTTTGGGATACGGTTAACTGTTTCTCGTCCCCCTCTTTACAGCACTGCAAGTCTATGTTTCTGAAACACAAATGGCACTATCCAGCCTAAACTATCTCCCACTGTCCTCATAGACATGTTCAAATCCTACCACCATTATCCCAAATTTGTACTTGAGCCACACTTGTTCACGTACCTTTGAGAAAAGAGGGAGCACCTGACTCTACCGTGGTGTAACTATTATTTGGTATCACCTTGTCTGTTATTCCCCAGTGTCAATGAAAATACACAAGCATACAAATACGTAAACGTTTGGAGAAAGGACATGGGCTTTATCTGTCATATTTGGGATTGTGTTCTGAACCCAAAGCAACAATCAGCATATAGTATGTGCCCGGTAAGTGTATGTTGACTAATTTCCTTTCCCCCATCACTCTTCATTGTTATTCTTTCCTGCAAAACAGCCACTCACCTCTCACTCCTGCGGACTTTCCTCACATTCATTTCCCCTCTGCTCCAGCAAGCAGTGCTGGTTAAATTCATGGCTTATTTGTATCCAACCCACATACTTCCACCTCAGCAATCTGTTAGCTTTTGGGTCTCGCCCTGTAGTCCAAGCTAGCCTTCAATTCATGATCCTCCTGCCTTAGACCCACAAATGCCGGGATTACTGACGAGTGTCATGGGCCCAGCCTTGAGAGCTTTTAAAGGCTGCCTGACATTTTATCACTTAACACCGACACAGAAAATAAACATTGAGTGTTCATGCATGCCTGTACTTTCACTAGTCTGGGCTCTCTCTTAAGGCAGGAGTTACGCCTCATCCGTTCTCCAATGATGAAGACTGGATCCTTGTCCGGTTTAGGAAAAGCACCTCGTAGGTGTTTGGGAAAAACGAAAAAGACATAAGGCAATCTAGGAAATTAGCGATTACTGGACAAATGCTGAGCGACGGGGAGGCCCAAAAGCCACAGTGAACAGACAGGCCCAATGCTTCTCACATCTGAACGAAACAGCTTGGGATCGGGTTAAAATAAGGTTTAGAGCGGAGGCTTCGTGATTCTAATAAGCTCCCAGGTGAAGCCTAGGCTGCAAGTCCGCAAGCTTCTTTGACAATTCCGGTTCTAGGGAGCTTTTTGGGACCAGAAGGCAACGCAGCGCGTTGACTCCTGGGACTTGCAGTCCCTTCACGTCCTTCAGGGCTGCCTGGGCTTCCAGCAGGAGTGCCGTAGAGCCCGCGCGGGAGGGGAGGGACGAGGCCTACACCGGGGCAGCGGGCTGAGGAGCACGGGGCGCGGTACCTGTTTGGGCTCAGTAGCTACTGGCGGCGGCGGAGGCACCGCCTGCACGGGTCCGGCGGGCATGACTGCGACGCTCAGAGCTGCCAGTCCGCCTCAGGGTGACAACCGGTACGGCGGTGAGGTTAAGCTCCCCACACGAAGGCTACAACGCAATGGCAAGATGGCTGCGACCCAGCGGAAAGCCGCGGAAGGCAGTGAACACACTTCCGGCCCCGCCCCCCGGCCTTGGCGCACTTCCCACCCCGTAGCGCGGGCACGGCGGCGCGCTACGTTGTTGCCATGGCAGCGGTCTGGGCGCGCTGCTAAGGGTTTCGAGGGATCCCAGGAGCCGCAGACGCCCTGGGGGAAGTTCTGTGAGCCGGCCACACACAGAGCTGAGGCTGCGACGCCGGAGACAGGTGAGCTGAACTCCCCTCGCGGCCCTGGCCGCTTCTCGCTCCCTGCGACCGCACCTTCCAAGCCCCCTCCACTCCAGTCTTCCTTCCTGCTTGGCCTGTCATTTTGAAGAATTTTCCTCCCATTAGACCTGTTGCCGTAGAGTCCCACCTAACTACACCTTTAGTCCCTTGATTCTGATCAGCACCATCTCCTCCGGATCCCTCCTTACAGAGCCCAAGCCCGCAATTCCCTGGGGTCTCTTCCCACTGGCCTCTTTTGTAAGGTGCACCCTAACTTCCATAGCCCCGCCCTCAAGCCCGACCTCCTCCAATCACAGCTGTTCTTCAAACTCCAACCGGTGCCGGCCTGCAGACCACGCCTCTCGCTTCCCGGAGTCGTAAACCACCGTCTCTACTCTCTTGAGATCTTCTAGGTCCCCATTCCCTTTCCTCTCCCAATTCCCCGAATACCGAAAGAGGGTTCTGTGCTCATCCTGCCTCGCTTCACCTGTGAAATGGGGCAACAACAAAACACCCAAGGTCCCTCTCCATCCCCTCGGTAGCTGGTTATTTCACTGTTGTTAATGCAGAATAGGGATAGTTAGGATCAGTTGGACATTTATTTACTCCAAGCTAGATCCTGTGTCAAACACTACAGGTAATGCATCATTTGCTCCTTAGAGCAAGCTGTTTGCTGGTGAAGACCACGAAGTAAGAGTCCATACTAAGGAGGGGAAAAAAAATTTGCATGGGGGGGGGGGGGGAATCCATTCTCAGTCCAGTTTTCTCTACTAATCTGATGTTTATTACTATATCTTTACTGTGTCACTTTAATGTCCCAAGGGGTCCAGACAATAGCTAACTCGGGTCAGAGATTGGCAGTTGTCATGTACGTGGTTTTAGAGTTTAAAAATACTTTCTTAGTAGTGACCGAACCTCAGGGGCTTCAGGCTGCCTGAGAAATAAGCACGGTCTTCAACTACAGTGTTAGTTGTTTGAGAGAGGGAAGACTAAAGGTTGAATGGAGAGAAAGGCTCCTGTCCTTCCTTGGGAGTCTGAAAACCTCAAATTACATTCTGAGCTGCTACCCCTGTAATAACAGTGTTGCTTCCCTTAGAGCCATAACCTCTGTGGTCACAGGCGCAGATCAGAGCTGGTAGCTTCATGTTTATCGTTCACTCAAGACCTAGGAATGACAAAGCGCGTGTCACATGTTCTTCACAAGCACACTATAAATCTGCATAAGCTCTATTTCTAAAAGAATCAATAGAGAGTAACCTTGGGTATTCTGTGGGCATACATGTTTGTGGTGCTGACGGCTTGCCCAGGGCTTCAGACATGTTAAGCAAGTGCTGTCCTCCCAAGCTGTAGTGTCTGCTTAACTTTGACTATTCTTGTTGTTTTGACCCAGAATCTTATGGGAATTGGTATCCAAGATGGCCCCAGTAAACAGATTGATTTTTTTTTTCACTCAGTGCTTTGTCTCCTGAACATGCTTCTCCCCAGACTGGAACTTCTTGCTCACTTTATTTCCTTCATGTTCTTCCCTGGAAAGAAATCCAGGTTATCTCATGTTGTTTTCCTTGTTGTCTTCACTTCACTTGGGGACATAAAAATCTCTTGGGCTGCACTGTCTCACCAGAGGCGGTTGCCAAGTCAACACATGGGAGATATGAGTCAAATGTATTTGTTTGTATGTAAGTATTATGGGCAACACTCCTTGCAGGGAGTTAGTGGTTTCTAAAGGCTCTCTCCTTCCTCCCAATTTTCACTTTATAGCCATGGATGTCCTTGAACTTGCATTCCTCCTGCCTTAGCCTCCTAAGAGCTAGGGTTACAGGCCTGTGTTACCATACCCTGCCTGACCCTAGCAGGTAGATTTTCAATCCCATTGTTGATAAACACATAGCATTTTACCCTCTGCACTGTACTGCACAACACAGTAACCACTAGCCCCATGTGGCTTTAAGTATTTGAAATAGGACCAAGTGTGGTGGAATCACCTTTAATCCCAGTACTGAGAGATAAAGACAGGTGGATCTCTGTGAGTTTGGGGCTAGCCTCGTCTATACAATGAGTTCCTGGACAGTTGGGGCTATGTAGACAGACATAAAACAAAACAAAACAAAAATTTTTTTAATTGAGATTTGACCCATATGGGTCAAATAAGCACTGGACTTTGTGGCTTAATAAATTTAAAAAAAATGTTTAAGGGCCGGGCGGTGGTGGCGCATGCCTTTAATCCCAGCACTTGGGATGCAGAGGCAGGCGGATCTCTGGGAGTTCGAGGCCAGCCTGGTCTACAAGAGCTAATTCCGGGACAGGCACCAAAGCTACAGAGAAACCCTGTCTCGAAAAAAAAAAAAAAACGTTTAAGGGTTTGGTGTATAGCTTAATCAGTAGAGTATTTTCCTAGCATTCACAAAACCCTGAGTTCACTCTCCAACATCACTTGTAGAGGCTGGTGGTACACACCTGTCATGAGAGCACTTGGGAAGTAGAGGTGTGGGGGATCATATCTTGAAGGTCACCCTTCTCAAAGTCAAGGCCAGCAGGGGTACCTACAAGACTGCCTTTTTTACTTCTTTCTCTTTGTGTTTTTTGTTTTGTTTTTAGTTGTTGTTGTTATTGTTGTTTAGGTTTTTCAGGACAGGGTTTCTCTGTGTAAGAGTCCTGGCTGTCGCAGAACTCACTTTGTAGACCACATTGACCTTGAACTCACAGAGATCTGCCTGTCTCTGCCTCCCAGGGGCTGGGATTAAAGGCTTGGACCACCGAGCCCAGTACAAGCACGTCCTAAAAAAAATATTACCCAGGCTGTAGAGATGACTCAGAAATTGAGACCATGTATTGCTCTTGCAGGAGCCCTGAGTTCACTTCCCAGCACTCATGTCAGATGGCTGACCTGCGTGTACCATCAGCTCCATGGGATCCAACACCACCAGACTCCATGGGTATCTACAAACATCAGTCACACTTACACTTACAAATAAACAAATTAAAAATAAGTAAAAAGCCAAGTATGATGACACACACCTTTTGTCTCAGCCCTCGGGGGAGTATGGGACAGGTGCAGGCAGGTTTCTGTGAGTTTGAGGTCAGCCTGGTCTGTGCAGTGAGTTTCAGGACAGCCATGGCTACATAGTGAAAGCCTGTCTCAAAAAATAGAAAATAATAAACAAAAATCCTAATTTCATATTGAGTTTATGTTGAAATAATGTCTTGAGTATATTAGGGTAAATAAAATTAAATTTTCTTTTTTCACTCCTTTTTTAAAAGATTTACTTATATTTATGTGTATGGGTGTTTTGCCTGCAGGCATGTCCAGGTACTACATGTGTGCATGCCTGAAGACACAAAAGAGGGCATCACACCCTCTAGAACTGGAGGTACCCATAGATGCTTGTGGGTGCTGAATCTGGGTCCTCTGCAAGAGGGCCATCTCTCCTGCTTCCTTTTTGCTTTCTTTTTTAATGTGGTCTAAGAAAGGGAAAGTAATATTTTAACTTACTCATCACAAGGTTCATGACTGAGATCCCTAATAAGACAGATGTTAAAAAAAAAAGGAAGGAAGGAAGGAAGAAAAGACTGAGATCCCTAGTAAGACAGATGTTTAAGAAAAGAAAGGAAGGGAGAAAAGAAAAGAAAAGAAAAGCAGGGCTGCATATACACACCTTTAATCCTAGCACTTGGGAGGCAGAGACAGGTGGATTTCTGAGCTGGAGGCCAGCCTAGTCTATATGGCAAGTTCCAGACCAGCTAAAGCTACATAGTGAGACCCTATCTCAAAAACAAAACAACAATGTACTTGTTTATTATTATGTGTTGATGTATGTATACATACATGCATGTGTCACAATGCCTGTGTGTAGGTCAAAGGACAACTTTTGTGAATTGATGTTCTCCTTGTACCACATAGGTTCTGAGGATAGAACTCAGCTTGTCCACCTTGAGTGACAAGTGTTTCACCTGCTGGCCATCTCTCTGACTCCAGATTTTTCTTTGCACTCTCCTGTGGTACTCCTCGCCAAGCAGATTTCCCACAGAATGCCAGGCATACAAGGTCTTCAGTGAGAAGGGAGGGGAGCCAGTGTTCCTGCTGCCAGGCATACAAGGTCTTCAGTGAGAAGGGAGGGGAGCCAGTGTTCCTGCATTTACCACCTTTTCAGGGAAGCGTGAGGGGACAGGAAAGGTGGCCTCTGTGCTTATGCCATTTTCTGTTTCCAAGCCCCTTTCTTTGTATTATACTTCTTTTGGACATGGCTATTCTAGAAGCAGCATGGCCTAAGGATGGAAGAAAGAGGGTAGATGGAAAATTCCTGCTGCCTGAGTGGTTTCTCTAGGTTCCACTTTCCCCTTTTCTGTATAAAGGGGATAGATTTGGGGCAGTGGCACTTCTGTGATCAGGCTGAAGGTCTGTATGCTCCCCAATCTTTTTTTCTCATCCCTGTTGCAAAGAGGGGCTGCTTGTTAGTCCCAGCTGCCCGGCTAGCTTAGCCCCAAAATAACTACACAGAAGCTGTATTATTAAATCACTGCTTGGCCCATTAGCTCTAGCCTCTTATTGGCTAACTCTCACATCTTGATTTAACCCATTTCTATTAATCTGTATATTGCCACATGGCAGTGGCTTACCAAGAAAGATTCAGCATGTCTGACTCTGGCGGCTCCATGGCAGCTCTCTCTCTCTCTCTCTCTCTCTCTCTCTCTCTCTCTGCTTTCTTCCTCCCAGCATTCAGTTCTGTCTTCTCCACCTACCTAAGTTCTCCCCTATCAGACCAAGGCAGTTTCTTTATTCATTAACCAATACAAGCAACACATAGAAAGAAGGACCTCCTACACCACTTCCCGTTCCTCCAGCCTGGACTCTTCTTCTTGCAGGTAGCTCCTACCCAATCTCCCAGAAATCCCTCCTGACTGTGTGCTCACTCACTCTCTTGTGCATCCATTCCCAGGGATGGGAGGGCCGCTTGCGGCCAGCCCTGCACCTGAACCAGGAAGCCAGGAGCCAGAAAGCCAGGCATCTGCACAAGCCCCAGACCTCAGAGCCTAGTGCGAGAGATAGACATAGTCAGTCACTCCAGCTTCATGGGCAAACATCCGTGAGAGGTAAGAACTAGTCCTCTGGGAAATCCAGAGTCCACCTCAGACCCCAGCACCACCTTGGGCCTCTGAGTTTTCCAGCACTTTTGGGCCCAGGTCTCAGGCTTGGTGACCAGGTCATACAGTGATGAGCTCAAAGGGCACGGTCCACATGTTCACAGGGGTGCAGTGATCCTAGCATTCCCTGTCGTGCTGAAGCTATGATGTGTTTGGGCTGTGTCACATGTAGCATGGCTCCAGACTTGGACCTGCCAGGGAGCAGCGACAGTGTGATGCCAGGACAGACACAAAGCAAAGATGGGGTTGGGATAGAGAGACCAGAGCATCTCAGAAGCTCCGCGTTTCTATAGAGGGCTGGGCAGGGGGGCAAGGTCATTATAAATACACAGGGAGACTGGGTTTATGGTCTACCAGTGGACATAGGAGACAAGTTTAGCTAGGTAGGTACAGTCTCAGTAGGGGGCAATACTCAGGCTGTAAACATCCATGGGGAGAAAGCTATGGTGGGAATAGTCTGAATATACTGTCAACATCCGTGCTTAGTGCCACAAGGGAGACTCTGGAGTCCTTGATAGTCTGTGCATATCAAGAGCATCCATTCATTCAGTACTCCACTTACTCGGGGCTTCCTCTGTTCCCTTCAGGTAGAAGACTCATTCCTATACAGCAAAGGGGCCTGGGGCACACAGATTCTCTGGAGGCAGGGTCGCCATGGGACTGGGTAGGTAGAAGTGAGGCTAGATGAGGCTGGCTAAGACATGCAGAGAGCCAGGGTCTAAAAGGCCTGTCACTCAGGATTTCTCCCTAAAATCAGAGGTGGATTTTGGATTTGGAACACCCAGACAGACCAGGGGGTTTATAAGGTTCTCCTGGCAATAGCGACATCACTTTGGCTGACCCTGGTTCCTCTTTCAGCCCCAGGAGTTGTGGGGATGGCACACCTGCTAGGCGGCCAGGCCTGCATGGACAGCCTGCGCAAGGACCTCACGGACCTACAGGGCACCATTGTGGATGTGTTCTCCCGAGCTGGGCCTGTGCGCTTCCCATCCTGGAAGTTCCCTGACCGTGTGGCCTGTGACCTTGACATGGTGGCCCTTCTGGAGCACTATGACCACGTGCCAGGTGACCCTGAGTTCACGCAGTTGTCCCATGCTGTGCTGCTGGAGCTGGTCATTGACAGGTGAGGCCTGGATCAAATCTGGACATCTAAAGATGCCAAAACCTGCCCCTTTGTAGCAGCTGCAGGAGCCCTTTCAACCGTCAACTGTGAAGTGAATATACAGGTCGGGCCACAACTCAGGACCCTTTGTTTCTTTTTTCTTTCTGTTTTTTTGTTTTGTTTTGTTTTGTTTTTCAAGACAGGGTTTCAAGACACAGTAACAGCCCTACCTGCCTGGAACTAGCGCTGTAACCCAGGCTGGTTTCCAACCCACAGAGATCTGCTTGCCTCTGCCTCCTGAATGCTGAGATTAAAGGCATATGCAACCACAGCCCCGACTTCTACAACACCACCTTTTATTCTGTGCTGTGCTCTGCTGCCCTATCCTGTCTACCTCAGGAAGTTCTGTCTTTAGCCCCACTCTGCCCTCTGCTGTTGGTCCCCATAATACCAGGGCACTGCTATCCCCTCAGGTTTCTTTTTTTTTTTTTTAATATTTATTTATTATGTATACAATATTCTGTGTGTATGCCTGCAGGCCAGAAGAGGGCACCAGACCCCATTACAGATGGTTGTGAGCCACCATGTGGTTGCTGGGAATTGAACTCAGGACCTTTGGAAGAGCAGGCAATGCTCTTAACCTCTGAGCCATCTCTCCAGCTCCCCCCCCCCTCAGGTTTCTGTGTGGCAGGAACACTATAGCTGCTGCTTAGCATTTTCATCCCAGCTTCTGGCGTTTTGTGGGCTGTGTTCCCTCTGTGCTTCTCAAGGCCAGAAACGCGGTGGGGGATGTTTTTCCCACCCTTGGCCCTGCTAGGCAAAAGCCAGTTGCTCCTCTGTCACCCCACCACCTCTACACTGTCATTAAAATTTCCTCCTGGGAACCACTCAAAAACTGCCCATGCAGTAAAACTGCAGGGACCAATGGGCATCAGAAACACTGAGGAGGGACCTGCCTGGATCCAGAAGGCAGGGTACTCCTGAGAGGCCTAGAGGAGGTCTGAGTGTGAAAGCAGTGCTTGCACCTCCTCAGGGCTGGACTGCTGTGAGTGCAGAGCACTTCCTTTCCCAGGGCAGGCAGCGAAGCCAGCCCTGCCAACCCCTTCCTGCTCTGACAGAACACCCCTTTACCCACCAGGGCCCGATCACTCACCCCTTTCCTGTAAAGCTGTTCTGACATACCTCCCGACCTTCACACCCCAGCTAAGCATTGTTTACTTCTGAGTTAGTACTAGCTTCCTTTGTGTATAAGTGACTCCTGGGTATAAAAGTAACTCCTGCCAGAGACAACTGAATCTAAGCTTAGCTTGGGAACCCTAGAGTGAAGGCCGTGGCCTCTAGCCAACAGTGTGACATTTTAAGATGCTCAGGACATGTCAATGATGGGACCATGGCTAAGGCTACATGTATCACAGCATCCCCCACCACAGGTGGCTGTCTGAGAACACAGACTGATCAGCTAAATTCCCTGCTGGGTCCTAGTTTCCCAGTGTTATTATCCACATGGCCCAGAGGGTGGGCCTGGAGGCAGTAGCTACCTCCCTCTCAAGGCCTCGGGGCCTCCTGCTACCCCTACCTCCTGTAACAAGATAAGTTCACTTACCTTCCAGCTGTGTGTTGCAAACATACAATTCTATCTTTAAGGTAAGTCTTGGCCATGCCTAGGCACACTTTCCAACACCCCCTTTCCCTAGCATTAGCTTGACTAAACTTGAACTTGGAGGTTAGCTGTCTGCACCCCATCTCAGTTGTCACAGAGGTTGCTCAGCCTGGAAGAGGCAACTCTGACTGGAACCATGAAAATGCGTATGTGCCCTTGCCCTGCCCCGCTTACCCTGTGACTTTGGGATGTTCTTGCTATTTAGGGGTTTCATTTGTAAAAGTGAGGCACTACTTACCCAGGACTTTCTGAGCCAGGCTGCCTTTCTTCAGCTCCTTAGTCAAGTGGGAAGCAGAAGGCACATCCAGGAAGCCACAAGAGGGCACCAGCTTGGAGGTGGCCCCTGGTTTGAGCATGATGCTCACATGGACTCTCTCTAGGTCCTTGATGTCCAAGTCAATTCCCAGAGCTCAACCCCCCCCCTCCCCCCCCCCGTTGTATGAAGACTTTATTAGACCAGCATTGGCCCCAGGCCACCCAGCAACTCTGCCCGCAGGCTCCTGCTGCTGCTTCAGAGCTGTGCCAGCTACCTGGAAAACCTCAGTCTGGATCAGATGATGCCTCCTGCCCGAGTTGCAGGGCCATGCATGTCTGTGGGGCTCACAGTGCGGCGCTTCTGGAACAACCTGCTGAGGCTGGGCATGCTGTACCAGCAGGCAGTGCCCCAGGTGGGTCATCTCAGCCCCTGTGGTCTCCCTCACATACTGTTCCTATTCTAGCTTCTTACCACGCCACTGCACCTGCTGGTCCTTTGCTGGCTCTCCACTGTCCAGCTGGGGCACTCAAACTCTAGAGCCCCCCATTCAAGTCCCATGGCCTTGGCAATGAAGAAAGCAGACCTTGGGGTCAAGTCTGGCTCCCTGGCTTTGCTGTTTACACACTGAACCTCAGTTTGTTCATCTACACAGCAGGTTTTCTAACAGGTTATCCGTTAATCCTCACAGTCGCCCTGTGAGGAAGGGAGAGGAATCTAAAACAGAGTGGTTACAATGGCATGAGAGCAAGCAAGAGCCCGGGAAGTCTGGAGAGGTGGCTCAGAGGTTAAAAGCACTGGCAGCTCTTCCAGAGGTCCTGAGTTCAATGCCCAGCAACCACATGGTGGCTCACAACCATCTGTAATGAGATCTGATGCCTTCTTCTGGCCTGCAGGAATATATGCTGACAGAATACTGTAAACATAACAAATAAATCATTTTTAAAAAAAGAATTGGCTGTAACTGCCACCATTACCCTCCCAGTTCCATGCATATTTAACCATGCAAAGCCTGGGATTAGAGCAGGGAGAGCAGAAAAGAGGCCAGGGCTGGGTTGAGTCAGAGAGAAAAGGGAGAAGGTTCTCTGTGATTTGTGTGGGTGTCACTTAACATCTGAAGGTCTGATCACAGGGCAAGGCTGTCATGAACATCTCCAGGGTACTGGTTACCTCCCATGTCCATCTCTCTCACCTGCCTTCCCTTTCTTTTCCTGACCCCAGAAAAGAGCAAACCAAGGGGAGATTCCCATCGGCAAGCCCACAGCTAAGGGTGAACCAGCCAGGAGCCCCGAATGCATGACTGCCAAGTTCATCAAGCCTCCTTCCCCAGTGCCAGGCTTGCCCTTGATCTGCCAAGGGCTGCAGAGCATCCCTGTCAGAGTCTCCTTGCGGGGCCCAGCTGGGACCACCGAGAAAACCAAGAGCGTCCACTCCCAGACCATCGAGACAGCCTTGGTGCCCTGTGATGCTTGTACCAGTGTCCAGGGCAGCTTGTGGGAGGTGGGCAAGGTGGTCATCAGCCTGTGTCAGAGCCAGAACTTGCCTTCGTCCTTGGGCCAGTTCCAGAAGCTGGTGCAGGACAGCATGGGGCGCAAACCACTGCCAGCTGCCACCATGGGCCACTGGGCAGCAGAACAGAGTAAAGACCTGACTCGTCTCAATAAGCATGTGGGAGCCCTCACCCAACTTATCGGGCCCCTCAGGGCCCAGCTGGAAGAAGCTGAGGGCCAGAAGGACGGGTTACAGAAGCAAGTGGGCAAACTGGAGCAGGCTCTGCGGCAGGAGAGAGGAGAATGGCAGCGGCAGACAGAGGAGGCTGAGCGGAGCCTGGCCGAGTGCGAGCGTGACAGGCAACAGCTAATCGCAGGTTACTCCCCAGAGGCCAGATACTGCCATAACCTTAGGACAATCATCCCTCCTTCCCGTCAGAGAGCAGGGCGAATCCCAGTAGAATGCATGGAAGAGACCTAGGAAAGAAAGGCGGCAAGAAGGGTGTAGACATCCATTGGCCACCCTGTGAGCAGGGGATACCTGGAGGCTTGCGTAGCACCTGAGCCTCAGGCTTGTCGCCTCAGAAGGGGAGAGGGCTGGGATGTTCATCTAACATTCACTCAATAATGGTCACTAAAAGTACCTGCAGGGAGCTCCCCCTATCCCCAGCACCTCTGCCTCAACAGAGCAGCCTCTTGGCTTTGGCAAAAGCTCTTGGACAGACACAAGGTACTGCTGTCCACCGTTACCAACTGAGGGCTTAGGGCAAGAAGTCACTGCTTTCTGAGCCTCTCCACTGCCTCCACGCCCATCACTGGGTCCAGAGAGGCACAGGTAATCCAGCAGCCAATGGAGCATGCCAGGGCCCAAGGCCTCCTAGGATTACCCCAACCCCACCTTGGCAACTCAAGCAGCCCTTGCACACTGGATGGTTGCCTCTACTCTACAGGGTTCACTGGGCTTAAAGGCCACAGGCCCAAGTGATCCACTGAAAGGCCTTTCTCTTGGCTGCCACAGAAACGTGTGACCTAAAGGCAAAGGTGACCAATCTGGAGGGAGACCTGAAGCAGCAGCAGAAGTCCATGCAGGCCATGGGTAAGAAGCCCCTTTGTGTGACCCCATCCACATCTCCAACTCTTTGTATAACTGGACGTGTACCTCTGTTTCCATCCAAAGCTTCTAGGGCGGAGAGTGGGAACCACAGGAGAATGGTTCTGACTCTAGGCTGATGGTGATGGTTCAGGCTGCAGTCTCAATTTCAGGGGGCAGAAAGTGCCTTCTGTAGTCCAGACCCGCCTCATGTGGTCCAGAGCCCGTACTGTGATCTGTGACCTCTGCTTAGTCCCAGTCAGAGACTCACCCAGAGCTCCCTTCCCCTGCCCCCTGTGTACCTGCTCTCTCAATCCTGCAGTGGCAAAGACCCAGCAGCTGGAGGAGGAAGGTGAGCGGAGGGCAGCAGCTGAGAAGCAGGTGCAGCAGCTGGAGGAGCAAGTGCAGCTGCTGGCAGGGCGGCTGGATGGGGCTGGGCAGCAGATCCGCTGGGCCAGCACAGAGCTGGACAAAGAGAAGGCCCGAGTCGACAGCATGGTCCGTCATCAGGAGGTGAGGGCTTCAGGCTCTGCAGCCCTCTTATCCCTATTCCCTGCCACAATGGGAGGAGGTGGATACTCTGTTGTTCCTTATTTTATGAATGGAAAAACTGAAGCATAGTGAGGTTAAACAAGTTTCCCCAGGGCATACAACTACCGAGAGGTAGAGCCAGGTCTCTCTCTTTATATTCAGTGTGTGCCAGGATATTTGGGTTTCTTTTGTTTTGGCGGAGGGGTTCAAGACAGGGTTTCTCTGGGTAGCCCTGGCTGTCCTGGAACTCACTTTGTAGACCAGGCTGCCCTCAAACTCAGAGATCCGCCTGCCTCTGCCTCCCAAGTGCTGGAATTAAAGGTGTGCGCCATCACTGCCCAGCTGTTTTGTTCATTTGTTTGTTTGTTTGGTGGGGGGGAGTGATATTCAGTGACACAGGAAAATATGACACTGGAGACTTGATGAAAAGAAACAAAACTTGTTTCCCAGAATCCTTTTTGAATGAGTGGAAAGAAGGGGTCATCCAACTGCTTTCTCAACAATGGGTCTTGGTGTTGTCCCGATCAAATGTGCATCTGCCTGCTGCCTTCCTTCTGCAGTTGAGCATCTGTGCGCTGATCTCTGCATCCAAACATAGCACAGAGGGTCACAGACACCGCACCACAGCTTCCTTAGTCCCAGATGGCTAGTTGGGCCCTAGGGTCCTTTTATCTGCCCTGCCTATTCATTTCCATTCAGTCCCTGCAGGCCAAGCAGAGGACTCTGCTCCAGCAGCTGGACAGTCTGGACCAGGAGCGGGAAGAGCTGCGGGGAAGTCTGGATGAGGCTGAGGCCCAGCAAGCTGAGTTGGAGGAGCAGCTGCAGAGCCTCCAGAGCGACAGGGAACAGGGACAGTGCCAGCTACAGGCACAGCAGGTGCAGTGGGGGTAGGGTGGGAGAGAGAGGGCAACTCTCTTTTCCGAGGAGCCTCTAACCTGTTGTGTATCCCTGGACCTGTGTGTCCCCAAGAGAGCTTTGAGCCAGGGCTAAGCTCTTCTTTGCCCCAGGAACTACTGCAGAGCCTGCAGCGGGAGAAACAGGAGCTGGAGCAGGTAACTACAGACCTGCAGCTGACCGTCTCGGAGCTGCAACGGGAGCTAGAGGAACTAAAGGAGCGGGAGCGACTGCTGGTGGCCTTCCCAGACCTGCACCAGCCCACGGAGGCCCAGATCCAAAGTAGGGGCCTAGGGTACTGCTAAGGGCAGGGTGGGGCCTGGTTGGGCATAGGCTTGCCTGGATGTGATCGGGTACTGTTCTCACCCTCAGCAAGAGGAGACTGGGGGCAGGAGGTGAGTTGTGGTTCTAGAGATGCCATGATCCACAAGTGTCCCGTGTTGTTCACTCCTTTGTGGAGACAACGGCAAAGTGACTGTACCTCTCACCCTAGTGCAGTGTTCTCGGCCTTCCTGATGCTGTGACCCTTTAATACAGTTCCTCATGCTGTGCTGACCCCAGCCATATAATGCTACTTCATAACTGCAATCCTACTGTAATTAATTATAACGTGAATATCTGGTATGAAGGAGATCTCTATGCAGCTCCTGTGAAAGGGTCATTTGGCTTCCAGAGGAGTCACAACCCACAGGCTGAGAACAGCTGCCCTAGTGGAACTGAGGCATGTCTTCCCTTAGCACATGTCCTCCACAGCACATGCCAGTCCTGGTTCAGCTTCCCCAGGTTGCCTTTCCTGGTGTCATACAGCATAGGATCATCTTGCTAGACATATCCCCAGCTGTTCAGTGTCTTAGACCCCATGGTTAGGAGCATAGGGCATCTACACTGGTACAGGATCCTGCCAGGCAATCTCTGCTCTCCCACCAGCTCTCTTAGACTTCTCAGGCCCTGGGATGGGTGGGTCCACTGTGGCTCAGCTGTCAGTGAGTCATCACTCCTGAGCACTACACGTCAAACCCTTGCCTCATGAGCTCACCTGGACTTTCTCTCTCTTTTTTTTTTAATATTTATTTAATATGTATACAATATTCTGTCTGTATGCCTGAAGGCCAGAAGAGGGCACCAGATCTCATTACAGATGGTTGTGAGCCACCATGTGGTTGCTGGGAATTGAACTCAGGACCTTTGGAAGAGCAGGCAATGCTCTTAACCTCTGAGCCATCTCTCCAGCCCTGGACTTTCTTGTTAAAAACTTTTTTTGCACCTTTAGTGTGTGTGTGTGTGTGTGTGTGTGTACCTGCCGTGGCACAAGTGTGGTCAGAAGACAGATGTACAAGTTGGTTCTCTTATTTTGCCATATGGGTCCAGGGGTTCAGGGACCACACTCAGGTGGTCAGGCTTGGTTTCGATCTTTCCTTACCGGCTGAGCCATCTCACTAGCCCTACAAATGTTTGTTTTTTTTTTTAAATTTTTTCTGTATGGCTATTTTGACTATATATATATATATATATATATATATATATATATATATCAATGTACTGGTGCCTGAAGGCCGAAAGACAGGGTAGATCCTCTGAACTGGAATTAGGTGGATGTGAGCTACTATGTGGGTGCTGGGGATTGAACCCCGGTCCTCTGGAAAAATAGCTAGCACTCTTCACTGAGCCTTCTCTCCAGTCCAACAACCTTCTCATAAACCAGGAAACTGGGCTCTAGCATGGACAGCAACTGCTCAGGTGTATAGGACTGGAAGCTGTCATTCATCTACCACATACAGTTAAGGAAGAACATATATGATGACTTCCTGGAACTCAAATCCCAGTGGACCTTTGCACAGCCTATAGTACCTCTGACAGGTCAATGACAAGCGGTCCTGAACAAGATCCAAACCTCCAAGTTGCAGAACTCACCCTGCTCTCAAATTCTAAAATGTAACATCACCTTTAACAGGCAACAGGAAGGGAACAAAAGCCTCTGAAGGACTATGTGACGGGATGCCTGGGTGCTACCCCTCCCCACCGTCTGCCCTGACAAGAGGCAGGTCCAGTGATGTAAGGCCCCAAATATGTCTTTGCAGACTCCGGCAATGTCACCCATGACATGGAGAGGCAACTGCAAGCCAATGGTATCCGTATTCAGATCCTACAGGAAGAGAACAGGCGGCTCCAATCAATGCTGACCAAAATCCGAGAAGTGGCCCAACAGGGAAGCCTCAAAGTGAGCCTTTGAGGGGGGTTGGGTATTTGGAAGATATAGCACGATTAATAAAAACCCAGGGACTCCAGATAATTGGCGTTCAACCTGAAGGTCAGAAAAGCCAAACAGTCAGTTACTGGTTCTTACCTCTACCTCAAGATGAAATGGCAATCCTGCTTCCAGGAATCTCAGAATGAGATTAAAGGTGTGTGTCAGGCTGACCAGTGGGGCTGTTTTACTCTCTAATCTTCAGGCAGCTTTATTTATTGAAATGCAAATGAAATATCACTACAGGAAGGGGTCCTTACCAGGCAGGACTCAAGACTGCCTACTTCGTGGCATGTGGCTTTAGGCCACATTTGAAAAACTTCTTCCGTATGTCAAAAGGTATGAGGCTGTGGAAGATGTAGCCTTCCAGCTCACATCCCACTACAGCCCCTCCCTCCTTTACTTCGTCAGTATGCATTGCCTGCCCAAGGGTTTGCAGGTGAGGAGGCCCTTGGATGGTTTTGCAAACCCCATCTCTTAGTGAAGGGAACTGGAGGGTTTGGTTGGGGATTCTGCCTCCGCATCCATCTTTGGACACTAGTGCAGGGAGGGACTCCTGGGCCCTTCTAAGCTTGACCTTCTTTGCAGATGATCCCACAGGGCCAGCTCTGGTCCCCTCCCTACAAGGACACCCAGGGAGAGGTACCCCCAGCCCAAGCACAGAATACATCTCCAGGGTGAGTAGGCTTTCCTTGAGGTGGGGCAGATAAGCGGTGGGGTCCCCTTGATCACAGAGAATTGTGTTCCGGTCCTCCCTCAGGCCCATGGGCAGACGGCAGTCTCCTGGCAGCAGGACGAGCAGCACAGGCAGGACCCACCCAGGAGGGTCCCGAGCATCCCCCTCTAGGCAGCCCTGCAACTGGCCCAGCAAGTCCTCTTTGGAGGACAGAACCCACTCAGCCACCTGCACCCAGAACCCCATCCGAGCCCTGGCCAGGCTCAGGAGGAAACTCTCACCGAACCGAGGTCAGGCTGGCTCTACATACCAGCCCCAGGAACGACCCACCTAACCTGAAGCAGGGGTAGGGCTGGAGGGCAGGTGGCTAGCAACCCCCATGGAATAAAAGCCCCAGCCATCTGCCCACAGTGATCTTGGCCTCAGCGTGGCTGAGCTGGGGGAACAGACCTTCCCTCCTTGTTGGACAAAGGCCTCTGTGATCCCACCAGGCAGGTCACTGGCCCATAGAGGCCTGCCATTGAGTGTGAACTTTTTGTCTCCATCCTGACAGGCACTGTGGGGAGAGTATGCAGAGGGGGTAACCCTGGGTCACTGAGCAGCACTCAGGGTAGGGCTCGGGATGTGAGGGCACATCTGGAACAAGGAACCAGACACCAGGACTTTGCCTCTGGCCCATCAAGGGAGGCAGGGAACAGCAGTGCCGTCACCTTCCACCTTGGCTCTGCAGCTCACCAAGGAGCTCACTGCCTTTAGGGACAACTGAGAGGTCCCTCTTAAGTCCTAGAGGTCAGAGCCTCACAAAGCCACCGAAGGGAAGACCAGGCCTTTGGACACCTTAGCCAACCATGGTTTGATGAGCTCAGGATGACACAAGCCTGCAAGGCTGGACCAACCATCCTATGACACAGTGGTCATTTCTCTAGAGCGGGCCATCAGCCTGCCTCAAGTCACAGGACTTCTCAGGTCACTCTCCAAGCCTTCTGGGTGGCATTATTTATTATGTGGTGGGGAGGCCGTCAGGTCGACTGCCTTTGTTTGCAGTGAAGGGTCAATGGGAGCCACATGCGCAGTAAGCTGGCATTGTCAGGTCTCTTGACTCTCTCTAACAGCCCAGGGTATCTGGAGGAGACTGGATGCTCTGAGCCACTGTACTGGGGAGAGGCCATTACTGCTGGGCGTTCCAGGCCTCCGCTGACTCAACATCCATTTCTTAGCTCCCACTTCTACCAGTTGGTAAGCCAGACCCTTCCCAAACAGGAGGACTGAGAGTTTGAGGCTAGTTAATGCTATATAGGGAGGACCTGACTCAGACAGACAGACAGACGGATAGACAAGAGAACAACAAGAAACAAGCAAAAAGTCCAGAAGTCCAGGTTGTTTGTGTCTCCTTTAGATGGCTCTGCGGAAGAGTCCTTCTGGCTGGGGCAGAGCTTGATCCTTAGGCTTAGGCTGTGGAGCTGAGGTCCCCATAGCCATGCTGCTCTTGCCTGGCCTTATTTGCACCACCCATCTTAAAGAAGGCAGCAGAGCCAGGTGGTGGTGCTCGCCTGGAATCCCAGCACTCAGGAGGCAGAGGCAGGCAGATCTCTGAGTTTGAGGCCAGCCTGGTCTACATAGCAAGCAAGCTTCAGGACAGCAAAGGGTACATCTAGACCCTGTTGAGAGAGCGTGCACAGCAGAGAATGTGTCTCCCACACGGATTCCCCTGTCTCTGACTTGCTCCTGCTTTCCTTGGACGAGTGCTGACCAGAAGCTTTTCTCATTTTCTTGTTCCTGTTAGTGTTGGGAACTGGATTCAGGGCCTTGTGCATTTCAGGTGAGTAAGTGCTTGCTCTACCAGTGCCCTCGCCTGAAGGTCTCACCTGAGGTCACGTAACATAAACTTCTTAGAGTCAGGGTCCTAAAGATTACACATGGCATGTTCATGCAGCAGAAGGGTGCGAAGCTTTGAGGACTGTAAGAGTTCTCCCTGCTCCAAGCAAGAGAAGCCAAGGTGACTGGTGACTGCTATTTTGTTTGGTTGTTTTTGGCAGGAGCCCAGGCTGATATCAAACTCACTGTATAGCCGAGGTTGATTTTGAACTCATGATCCTCTGGTTTTCTTAGTAGCCCAGATCAGCCTTGAACTTTTTGTTTTGTTTTGTTTCTAATTTATTTATTTACTTATTTATTTTTGTTTTTATTTTATTTATTTAATTTTTTGAGACAGGGTTTCTCTGTGTATCCTTTGTTGTCTTGGAACTCACTCTGTAGACCAGGCTGGCCTTGAACTCACAGAGATCCATCTGCCTGCCTCTGCCTCCCCAGTACTGGGACTAAAGGGGTACACCACTGAGAGGCCCACTGGCCTTGAACTCTTAATCCTCCTGCCTCTACCTTCAGGTTTCTGCGATTATTGCATATGCCACCACATACCCATCTATTGCTTAACATCTTAAAACATCTGCACAGATTTTATGTCTTTTTTTTTTTTTTTTTTTTTTACATAAAACGGCATTTTCTTTATTTTTGCATACTTTTAATTCCGGAACAAATAAAACATAAAACAAAAAAAACCACAATACACAATACCCAACCCTGCTATTCTGTGGGAAGGGATTTTCCTG
Organism: Microtus oregoni; assembly: GCF_018167655.1. Taxonomy (NCBI): domain Eukaryota; kingdom Metazoa; phylum Chordata; class Mammalia; order Rodentia; family Cricetidae; genus Microtus; species Microtus oregoni. Next base: position 36,520,671 of record NW_024543078.1, read on the forward strand.
CCTTAAGGCACAAGACAGGGTAGGAGATCCTCTAGCATGAGCAGGTTAGGTCAGGGCCAGTCAAGGCTGCTAGGGGAGTACAGGGAAACTATACAGAGGACATGGTCTTCCCAGGGCATCTCTAATCTACTTCTTCCATGCGGGAGGCATCTTCATCACCCTCAAGTGGGGGGATCTCATCAGGAACAGCAGCACTGGGCTCCTCTGCTGTCACCTCATCTTCATCAATACCCAGGCCTAGTTTGATCATGCGGTAGATGCGGTTGGAGTGGGTCTGGGGATCCTCAAGTGAGAAGCCAGAGGAGAGCAGAGCAGTTTCAAACAGCAGCACCACCAGGTCCTTAACAGCTTTGTCATTCTTGTCAGCCTCAGCCTTCTGCCTCAGGGTCTCCACAATGGGGTGGTCAGGGTTGATCTCTAGGTGCTTTTTGGCCATCATGTAACCCATTGTAGAGTTGTCTCGAAGTGCCTGGGCCTTCATGATCCTCTCCATATTGGCTGTCCAGCCATAGGTGCTTGTCACAATGCAGCAGGGTGAAGACACAAGCCTATTGGAGATTGTCACCTTCTCAACCTTCTTATCCAAGATCTCCTTCATGAGCTTGCAGAGATTCTCAAACTTTGCCTTGCTCTCCTCCATCTTCTTCTTCTCTTCCTCATCCTCTGGCAGCTCCAGGCCCTCCTTAGTCACAGAGACCAGGCTCTTTCCATCAAACTCCTTGAGCTGCTGCACGCAGTACTCGTCAATAGGCTCAGTCATGTACACCACCTCAAAGCCCCGCTTCCGCACACGTTCCACAAATGCAGAATTGGCCACCTGCTCTTTGCTCTCACCAGTGATATAGTAGATGGACTTCTGTGTCTCCTTCATGCGAGACACATATTCTGACAGGGAGGTCATCTCATCTCCAGACTGAGAGGTGTGATAGCGGAGCAGCTCAGAGAGGCGCCGGCGGTTAGTAGAATCTTCATGGATCCCAAGCTTTAAATTCTTGGAGAAGGCCTCATAGAATTTCTTGTAGTTCTCTTTGTCTTCAGCCAACTCAGAGAAGAGCTCCAGGCACTTCTTCACGATGTTCTTGCGGATGACTTTCAGGATTTTGCTCTGCTGCAGCATCTCTCGGGAGATGTTCAAGGGCAGGTCCTCAGAGTCAACCACGCCACGGATGAAGTTGAGGTACTCAGGTATCAGCTCGTCACAGCTGTCCATGATGAACACACGGCGGACATAGAGTTTGATGTTGTTCTTCTTCTTCTTGTTTTCAAAAAGGTCAAAGGGAGCTCGCCGAGGAATGAAGAGCAATGCTCTGAACTCCAGCTGACCTTCCACAGAGAAGTGCTTGACTGCCAAGTGGTCCTCCCAATCATTGGTGAGACTCTTATAGAATTCACCATACTCCTCTTGAGTGATGTCATCAGGGTTTCTGGTCCAAATGGGCTTAGTCTTATTCAGCTCTTCCTGATCAATGTATTTCTCCTTAATCTTCTTTGTTTTCTTTTTCTTATCTTTGCCACCGTCATCCTCCTCATCCGATCCCACATCTTCAATCTTAGGCTTCTCCTCATCATCCTTATCTTCCTCCTCTTTCTCACCCTTCTCTTCCTCTGCCTCATCATCACTGATCTCCTTCTCTCGTTCCTTCTCCAGATATAGGGTGATGGGATAGCCTATGAACTGGGAGTGCTTCTTCACCACTTCCTTGACCCTCCTCTCCTCCAGGTATTCTGTCTGGTCTTCTTTGAGGTGAAGGATCACTTTGGTGCCCCGGCCAATGGGCTCACCATGGTCGGCACGCACTGTGAAGGACCCACCAGCAGAGGACTCCCAGGCATACTGCTTATCGTCATTGTGCTTTGTGATCACAACCACTTTCTCCGCCACCAGATAGGCTGAGTAGAACCCAACTCCAAACTGCCCAATCATGGAGATGTCTGCACCAGCCTGCAGAGCCTCCATGAAAGCCTTTGTGCCAGACTTAGCAATGGTTCCCAAGTTATTGATGAGGTCAGCCTTGGTCATGCCAATGCCTGTGTCCACCAAAGTCAGCGTGCGCTCCTGAGGGTTGGGGATGATGTCAATCTTCAGCTCTTTACCACTGTCCAACTTGGAAGGGTCTGTCAGGCTCTCATAGCGAATCTTGTCCAGGGCATCAGAAGCGTTGGAGATCAGCTCTCGAAGGAAAATTTCCTTGTTCGAATAGAAAGTATTGATGATTAAGGACATGAGCTGAGCAATTTCTGCCTGGAAGGCAAAGGTCTCCACCTCTTCCTCTCCATGGTGCACTTCCTCAGGCATCTTGACAGAAAAGCCAAGTAGTAGCACAGAGCAGGGTGGGCACGGAGCGCGTCCGACTCGCACGCCAAGCCTAGGCTGCGCGGGGGTGACTCAAGAGACCAGATTTTATGTCTTATGTTAAAATATATTCCATGTTTATTTTACTATTAAAACTTCCCTACCCAAATGTTTTTTTAAATGACGCCCTTGGCAGATGCACCACATATATTCTGTGGCTTCAAGTATCCTGGTCAGTGACATTTAGCTCAACCAAGAAATAGAGCACTAGATGGTTTCTAAGGCCTCTGATCCGCCAGACTGGAGTCATCCGGCTGGACAGGCAGCAGGTAGTGGAGGAGGCTCATTTGAACGTTACACCTTTGATTTGACTAGGCAATAGCCTCAAAGATGGGGCCATGCCAGTGGGTCCCATGGCCACAAATCTTTTCCCTCAATCTATCCCCCAATAAATAGCATAAAACTCAATCATAGAAGCCCCAGAAGCTGGAGACAGATGTAGTGGCCATGTTTTCTTTCCCCAGAGTCCTGGGAGCTGCCTATAAGGGCAGACACAAATATCCCAGGGTTGCAGAGAAGGGCTTTAATATTTCTCCTTGCCTGTTGGGTCCTGGCTCTGTGTCTTCAGCCCAGGGCTGTGAGTCCCTCCTACCCATCATGGGTACGGTGAGGCCTTGACTTTGCCCACAGGGCTAGCTGGTCTGTCCAACCCACTATCCTGTAGTGGAGGTTGGGAAGAGTCCATCCCAAAGTGGAGATTCTTCACTTGGGCAGTTAGTCATCTGAGTAGTGGTTCCCTGAAGGGTAGAAGGAAGAACAGAGAGAGAAGGATCAGATGGGGCTTGGGGGTTAGCCCAGGAGTCCCCCCTGCCCCTGATGCTCACCCAGGACATTGAACTTGCACAGTGGGCAGGTCTGCTGTAGCATCAGCCAGGGGTCCACGCAGTCTCGGTGGAACTCATGCTTGCAGGGCAGTACCCGGAGCCACTACAGGGTGGGGGAGGAGCACAGGCTCTAGATGAGGGCCAGACCTGTGCCCTTCACCTGGGCTATGCATTGAGCACTCCTGGGTCTTCCCCGGGTATGCTCTTAGTAGCCATGATGAGGACTGGAAGAAGGTCCTGGTTGGAGGGTTGAGGGTCTTGGGAGCAGGATCAGGGATGCCACAGGTCAACTGGTGGCTGACTTGCCTAGGCACTAACCTGCTTGTTACAGAAGTTGTCTAGACACACAGCACAAGTCTCAGTGCCAGGCTCTGGAAGGCTGTGTGCTGCTCTGCTCAGCCGGCAGCGCCGGGTCTTGAGGGATGCTAGTCTCCGAACCACACGGCGTTTGAACAAATCCCCCTGTAGGAAAAGGATGGCCACAGTCTTGCAGGCCCAAGGGCTGTGGGCATGAGGGCTTCTACAATCTAGCTCCCACCTGGCCTCCAGGATCCTGCTGGTTTTGTCTTGATGCCTGCCGCTGGGCCTGAACCACAAGGCCTGTGCACAAGAGCATGGCCACAAGCAAGATGGCATTCCATAGCTGCTGCAGGGGCTTCTGGGGAGGGAGAAGGATGTCAGGGCCTCTGGGCTGCTCTACACATTTCCCCCAGGAATAGCCACCCCCAGGAACACTGGTGACAAAGCAGGGGACATGCACTGAGGGCCTCTGTCTCTTCAGGCTCCATCTCACCTACCTATGCGCTCCTCAGGATCTGCACCAGATGCATGGAGAGCCACATCTGTCCTTAGTGCCTTGCTATTCTGTTGCCAGCGTAGATTTCCTCCTGGTCTGTCCCTACCGTCCCCATTTGACTTCATCTAAGCTGATGTTCACCCCTGAAACTGCAGAAGCAGCAGGAACAGGTGCGCCTCTATGCTGTGATCATTTCTCTCTCAATTGCCAGCATACAGGCCCCACCCCCAGACCCACGGACTTCAGCGGCAATCCAACAACGCCATGCCTCCTTCACTGTCTTCTCCCTTGTCCCTTGCCTTGTTCATGCCCTGACACATTTCCCCTATCTTGAAAATTGCTTTTACTTGCCCTTGTCCTTTTAACAACTTTGGCCTATTGCTCCAGGAGCTCCCCCGCCCCTCAGGGTGACTGTTCGCCCTGCCCCGCCCCGCCCTCCTAACACCCATTAACCATGGGGCTTCCTTGCTGCTGCCCTGGGTAGTCCTCCAGGCCCTTTCACTGGTGGAGAAGGAAGTCCGACACGTCACACTGTAGCTAGCCTCAGTCTCTGTGCAAGCCACGTGGGCACCCGCACACAGGTGCACTGGCTCACGCAGATTAAATGTGCTGTGACCAATAAAGACACTTCAAAACTCCCGGCTTTCTCAGTAGCTCTTGGTCTTTGTCACGGATTACAGGGCGGGATGTCCTAACAGTCAGTGCTTCCCTGTGATTGCTCTTCCTAACACCCTCGGTTGGGCCCAGGTGCTCTGGCTATGACCCGGAAGGGTTCACTGTTGTCCTACACAATGACTGTATCTTTCTGCTCCCCAGCCAGAGCCGCTCTGAAACTGCACTGAGGCAGCCAGGCTGGAAGCCCCAGGTAGGGAGAGCAGGGCAGGGCCCCTCCACTAGGACAGCAGGGTGCTGCTCTTCAGGACAGCTTTTCATTCCTGGCTCAGGGTGGCAGCTGGACCTGGGGCCGGACTTGGCATCCATGTCCATCAGGACAGCTACTTGAGATGCCTGCCCAGCTATCGTTTGGACATCTCATCTGCCACGTCCACCCCAACTTGGCTGGCAGTATGTTTGCAGCTGTTGAAATCTGTCTTCTGTCCCTGCCAGCCTGTCCTAAACACTGTACATTCTCACCTCCAGGCCACCTGGGCCCTTTCCCAGAGGTCTATGTAGTCCACCCCAGGGGAAGGGAGAATGTGAGGAACAGGAAAACACTGGCCTGTAGTTGCTCAGCTAAGGTTCAGGAGCCAGGGTTTTAACCTGTCTGACTTCAAACTGCTCAGTGTGGCCCTTATCATACACTAAGAGAGAGTACATCTTCCTCTCCCCAACTTATACAGACTGGTGTTCAAGAAATGTTGTGGATTGAACCCCTGGAAGCTAAACACTGGGAAACGTGGACACTAAGCCACTCTCTCCAACATACTGGGTTGGATCTAAAAATGCTGAGAAAGCCTGGCCAAGCCCAGCTATGACTGAGCAGACGGAGCGAGACTACAAGCAGAGCAATGGAGGGGACAGACAGTCCAAAGCAGTGAGGTGGGCTGAGCTACAAAAGTGCCATTAGGCAAGGACTCATGTGGACAGAAAAAAGGGGAATGAACACCAAAGGCCAATCAAGGCCAAGGTCCTGAGGCAGGAAGTGAGGGTACGTATAGGAGCTGGTAAATAACATAAGGTAGCCAGAACGTAGAGAGAAGACTAGAAATAAAGAAGCAGCGGGGGTGAACTCTGCAGCAGAACACTTGCTTAGCGTGTACGTGGCCTGGGTGCTTTCCCCAGTGGAAAAATAAACGGGAAGAGTGAGAGATCTGTGAAGGCTGCTGGGGGGGGGGGAGACACGACAGCAGCAGCTACCTACCTGCTCCTGGGCCTGACCACCTCCCAGGCACACCAGGTCCTGCCAGCCGCCATAGCTGTCCTTGGAGAGGCCACAGGTAGTCCACAATGTCAGCTTCCACTCGATGTTGGCGGACAGGGACTCTCTACTGGTGATCTCAGCAGTAGCCTGGGTCCTCCTGGGAGGAAGAATCATGGGGTGGGGTGGGGTGGGAGGGCAGACAGAAGGAGATGAATCTACCTGGCTCTGCAGTGGATGCCCAGGGTTCTCACCCAGCCAGGCCAAGGAATAGCCTGACAACCAGGCTTGCAGCTTCCTCATGCTGGGCTAGTCCCTCTCTGCCCATAGGGCAACTCCTTTCCCAGGCCATGCCTCCTCCTCCCCATCTCCCCGGTTCTGAACCAGACAGTAGTTTACAGGCTAATGGGTCAGGTAAGGGCCCACTGGAGGAGAGTCAGAGACCCACGGCACTCGGGCAGCAAACCACCCCAAACAAACCCAACTCACTGCAGAAGTGCCTCCAGCAGCTTGGTTACATTGGCAGAGTAATGGAGGACAATTACTGGCCTGAGCAGAAGCTGGGAGATGTCCAACTGCAGGGGACAGGGGAGGTCAGCAGGCTGCGGTCCCCGTTCCCCTCACCTGCTCACCCTCACAGTCCACTCCGGTTTACCTCTCGGACCACACTATGGTTTAGGATGAGGAGAAGCAGGGCCGAGGCTCCCAGGAAGAGGGCACGGCGCATCTGTAAAGGAAGCAAGAAGGTGAGAGGCCGCCACATCTGCCTTCCCAGTGGCCCCGGTTCTCAGGAGCCTGACCACTGGAGAGACTAGGCTGAGCTCCCTCAAGGTAAGCAAAAGCTAAACCGGAAGAGCTATGACAGCCAAAGGTAACATGTGATGGTTGTGGACTGAGGCAATATTTAATTATGAGGCAGAGATTACAATATTTTAGCGATGTTAACTTTCCCAACTTCAGATACCATAGTTACATAAGAAATATCCTTGACTTTAAGAAATTTGCACATTTCCAAGCGTGTGTGTGAAACTTCCACTACTGTAGGATCCAGAAAGCCTCATCATTTGCCCTAATCCTGGCAAAGCAGCTTCCCCACCCTCGCTGACTCCGTCACATATTCTGAGAACAGGTGCTCTTTCCCAAGGAAATCTTCCACCCCCTCCCACCTCCCCATCACACTGGGGTCTACTGACCCAAGGCCAGGCCTTCTCTGGAAGGCTCCTCATAAGCCTGGCTCTAGAAGATGTTCTGAAAGCATTCCCTTTCTCCACTTCCCTCCAAATACCCTTTGCACCTGCTGGACCAGGGCCTTGGGATATGCCTTCCGGCCACTGCCTTGATTGTCCTGGTGGAACTGGGCAGCCTGCTCTTTGCCCACATACGCCACTGCAATCCAGCTGTCTACAGGTATCTCTTGTTCAGCATCCACGACATCCATCTGTGTGAGGAGCCATGAGAAAAGGGAAGCAAAGGGTGTTTAAGAAGCAGCTGGGGTCTCCCACAGAGGATGCAAGGTCGGGGTGTGGAAATGAATTTGGAAGGGGTATGTGGATCTCAGGTCTGTGAAACCCTGAATGCCGGAGAGCGGCTCTGGGCTGTTTAGGGCTTGCTTCAGAAGGAAGACAGATACTGGGGAGCAGGGTCTACGCGAGGGTCACGGCATGTTTTGGCAGGGTTGCGCTCACCAGCAGCAAGCGACCGCCCAGCAGCGGCTCGGGACCGGTTTCAGGACCTATCCTGACGCCCTCCAAAACCAGGGCGTCTTGCCGCGGCAGCTTCACGTCTACTCGCACGGCGCGGGCTCCGCCCCGTCCCGCCCGGGCCGCCGGCTCGCTGCCGTCCGCCGCGGCCCCGGGCCCCGCCAGGCCCAACCACAGAGGGAGCAGGGGCAGCAGCAGTAGCAGCGGCGACGGCGGCGATGGAGGAGGTGGCGGCGACGGTGGCGATCTCAGCGCGGGTCGATCGGCAGGGCCCATGGTCGGAGCGAAGAGCTGGCGAGTCCGTGGGCTGGGGGGTCCTGGGCGCCTGGAAAACGGAGAAAGCGAGGCCGCGCCGGACGGGGCGGGGCGCCGGTAGGGGCGGAGCCGCAGCCGGAGGGAGCGGGGCACCGGGAGGGTAAGCTGAGTGGTTGGCAGCTCCGCGCACCCCTTAGTGGTCCCTAGCGCCCCCTAGTGCAGGCGGCGGTGGATGCTGAGCTGCGGCCCAATCCCTGACAACAGAAGGCTCAGGAGAGCTTGCCAGGTTGTCAGTGGAGTCAGAGTCTGGGTAGTCGCGGGATTGGAGAAAGGCAGGAACGAGGGAGGTGCAGGGGCCTTGACGATGGACCCACGGTGTGACCAAGGCTATGTCACATCCTTCTCCAAGTCTGTGTTTCTTCATAGAATCAAATAGCAGGCGATAGAGAATCAGCAATGGAAAGCAGATGGAGAGATCGAGGGCATGGTCTTAAAGGAGCAAGGAGAAGGGCTAGGCTGAAGTAACCACCAACCACACAGAGCCATAATGGCACTGAGAACTGGGCTGTCCTCATCTGTAAAATGGGCTTGACCCGCAGTACTCCACATTTAACATAATCTCCAAGGCTTGCTGGATTGTAAAGGTTCCATTTTTGTACTACAATTTGTCCTTTACAGAGGGTTGTGGTTGCTGGGAACGGGCTCAATCTGAAACCTGAGCCTTTTACAAATTGTACCCTGATAAAAGGGCAAAGAGCAGATGAGCTGCAACACCCCCCCCCATTTTCTATTAAAATATTCAAACCTACGGAAAACAGAAGCCTGATTAGCTACCAGAATATGATGACCAAACTATTTCTAACGAAGACAGATGTATAGAATGTATAGAGAAAGTCTGCAAAAGGGAATTGACATAAAACCGGCCAGCACATACATAAATCTGGTTTGTCAAATGACGTGTTGCCTTTGGGGAGGTGGGAGGAGATGCTCTTTGACAAACTGCTGCGAAGTCAGGTAAACACTGGGAAAAGAAGTGAAATTGACTGGGCAGTGGTGGCACCTGCCTTTAATCCCAGCACTCCAGAGGCAGAGTTCAAGGCCAGCCTAGTTTACAGAGAGAGTTCCAGGACAGCCAGGGCTACACAGAGAAACCCTGTCTCAAAAAACAAAAACAAAAAAAGTGAAATTAGACCCCTAATGCACAGAAAACCAATTCATGTAAATTAAAGGTTTAAACATGAAAAGTAAAACTTTAACATTTTAAATAAACAAAATTTTGATTATTTCAAGTTCATAAGGGAGTTTTGTTTTATTTTGATTTTTTTTGTGCGTGTGTGACAGAAACTTTATTGTCATGGGCATGCCTGCAATCTCAGCAATTGAGAGGGTGAGGCAGGAAAGAAGATCATGAGTTTGAGTATCTGGCCATCAGGATACAAACGGGAGTCCCTGATAAACCTGGAGGAGGAAGAAGAGTGGAAGGGACAAGAGACTCGAGAAAACGACAGCAAAACAGGCTTTCTGATCAAGTCGCGAATTTTACTATTCCTTACAAGCTGTTACACAGCAAAGGGCAAGGGAGAGGGGAGGGTGTCAGGTCTGCTGGAATTCAGGTCCGGAAGGTCTCTGGCTGAGAGAAAGAGATATTAACTAACAAAGGAGGTGCTAATTGCTTCTAAAGCTTGGGTCCTGAAGGTCTCACTAGGAGATGCCAGCTTGATTTCCTAAGGCTCGGAATTTACCCTGCAGAGGGGATAGAGGTGAACATTTTACTTATCTTGTAAGCTTAAGATGGCTGTAAACAAAATACAGATCTCAAAATACAGGTCTTTGCTTCCGGCATTTGAGGTCAACACAGGTTACACAGTGAGACCCTGTTTCAAAAAATGTACAATGGTGGGGACAGCAACTGGAGAGATGACTCAGTGGTTCAGAGCACTGGCTGCTCTTCCAGAGGATCTGGGTTTGATAGGCAGCACCCCCAGGGACTGCCAACTCACAAAGTCCTGTGACTCCAGTCCTAGGGCATCTGCTGCCCTCTTCTGGCCTTTGTAGGCACTGCATGAACATGGCACACCACTTAGAATGCAAACAATCATGGGCATAAAATAAAAGTGAAAAAAGTTCTTTTATTTTTTTCTAAATTTTGGTTTTTCAACACAGGGTCTCTCTATGTAGCCCTGGCTGTCCAGAAACTCACTCTGCAGACCAGGCTGGCCTTGAACTCACAGAGATCTGCCTGCTTCTGCCTCTAGAGTGCTGGGATTAAATGCATGTGCCACCACCGCCCTGCTAAAAGAAACTTCTTAAATATAAAATTGTGTTGGTGAGATGGCTCAGCTGGTAAAGCCTGCTGACCTGATGGCCTGGATTTGATCCCTGGGACTCACCGGACAGATGGAGAGAACCAATTTCTGCAATGTCCTTTGACCTCCGCACGTGTCTTGGCACTCTCACACCCACACCCATATTTTCACACACATTTCCACACCTGTGCCATGGCACATGTGCTCCCCTTAGACACAAAGTAAATGTAAGAGTGTGCTGGACTGTGCTGGCACATGCTGGAGCCATATCAGAGGAGGGAACTTCATTTAAGAAAATGCTTCTATTTGATCGGGCCGCAGGCAAGCCGATGGGGTATTTTCTTTTTCTTAATTAGTGATTTATGGAGAAGCAGTGCTGTTCCAGGGCTGCTGGTCCTGGGTTCTATAAGAAAGCAGGCTGAGCAAGCCACGGGGAGTAAGCCAGTAAGTAGAACTCCTCCATGGCCTCTGCATGAGCTCCTGCCTCCAGGTTCCTGCCCTGTCTTCCTTCAACGATGCACTATGATGTGGAAGTGCAAGCCAAATAGACCGTCTTCTTCCCAAGCTGCATTTGGTCATGGTGTTTATCACAATAGTAACCCTAACTGGCTACTATTATTAATAAATAAATTATATTTAAAATAAATAGACAATGTATCCATGACAAAATGAAAATACCAAACTAGAGTGTGCGAAGGGCTGAGGAGGCTGCTGAGGCCACGGAGGGGGGCGGGGGACAGACGACGACACTCATGCACAAGTCAGGCGGCTAACTGGGTCTTGCCTGCAATCCCGGCTCCTGCAGAACAAAGTCAGAGAAGCCCTGGAGCTAGCTAGCTGCGATTCAAGTGAAAGACCTGCCTCAGTGTCTAAGTGGAGCTACATCTGGGAAGACATCAGCGTCAACCTACGGCCTCCACACACACATATGCACGTATGTTTCCCCAACACTCTCGTGTGCCTGCACACAGACAAGAGAATCCTTCCATGAGCATGCATGTAAATAATAAAATGATATAAACCTAAGCTCCAAACTGAAAGAAGATATTTGTAACTAAATGACTCATCCCAGATTATGTAATGCACTCATAAAAAGATACCAGTAGGGAGTGGACAGATGCGGGAACAAGAACGCTCAATAAATGTGAAGAGTTTGCCGAGGAGAACTCATTGGTAGAGTTCCAGGCTGGCCTCAGACTCAGAGATCTGCCTGCGTCTGCCTCTAGAGAGCTGGGATAAAAGGAATCGTCCTAGCAAAAGTAATTATTGAGATGGAAAATGAAACTGTTAAGTCCCGTGAGAGATTAGCTGGAGTCTGACCCCGTCAGGTGCTGCTAGGGCTGTGGAATTTCCACATCGCTGGGGCATGCAGCTTTGCTGTGCTGGTCAGGTTCAGCCACACTAGAAACCCATTCCTCAAACAGAGATGGAAGTCAACATTTTAGGTGTTCTAGTCCCAAGTATATAGTCTAGAGTACTGATTCTCCAGACAGACAGAATACTGGTGTTATTTAAAAGTCTTAAAAAGAAGTCTAACAAAGCCCAAGATGGTGGAAGTTCTGGTGGAAGCTCCACCCCAGCCCCTGGCATCCTCATACCCAAAGAGTCTGGAATGTTCTGGGGGAAGCTCCACCTCAACCCCCCTCCTTCATCTCTCTCCAAACCCTGCCTCATCTCAGAAAGTCTATCAAACATGGCTCCTCCCCCAGAGATAATCAAGACCACATCCATAGGGTATTTAAACTGAGCCCCAGAAAACAGACACCTGATTTTTAGGTCTCCTCTATGGGAGGCTGGAAAATCATCCAGGAACATTTTACACATCAAACCTGGGCCTTTTCTAATTTGGTTTGATTTGGTCTGATTTGGATTGCTGAGTCGGCGGAGAGGCTTATGGGGTGCAGAAACTTATTTTTGTTTGTTTTAGTTTTTCGAGACAGGGTTTCTCTGTGTAACAGCCCTAGCTATCCTGGAATTCGCTTTGTAGACCAAGCTGGCCTCAAACTCACTGAGATCCTCCTACCTCTGCCTCCCCAGTGCTAGGATTAAAGCATGCCACCACCACCTGATTGTGCAGAAACTTTTCAATGGATGGGGGCTGGAGAGATGGCTCAGTGGTTAGCAGCACAGTCTACTTTTCTAGAGTACCCAGGTTCAATTCCCAGCACCCACAGGGCAGCTCACAGCTGTCTGAAGCTCCAGCTCCAGGGGACACCCTCACACAGACATACACACAGGCAAAACACCAGTGCACAGGGGGAAAAAGTCCAAGATGGTGGCACAAACCCGTGCATTTAGGAGACAGAAGCAGGCAGATTGTGGGTTCAAGGCTAGCCTGAGGCACAAAGTGAGATACCCCTCATCGGAAAACAAACAATTAAAGCAGGATGCTGTGGCAGATAATTCCAGATACTTAGGAGACTGTGGCAGAGGGATTGGTTGGGCCCAGGAGTTGGAGTTAGCCTTGAGAACATAGCGAGACCTGTTCTCAAATCAATTACCCACTCCCAAAATCCTCGGCCCTTAACCCATACTTTAAAAGTACCAGCATCTCTGGAGGTAGCTTTGTTTTTGTGAGTTGTAAAAGGTTTCCCAGGGAGATCATTCTTACGTGCAGTCTCATCTGAGAATCACCCCTCTGTGACGTACAAAACAAGGTTGCTTGTGAGAAAGGCTGGAAATCCCTCAGCTCTAGCACTAGGACAAGAGATAAATAATGGATTCTTCATCTGTAGACAGTCATACAACAGAAATAAATGGTTTTTTTGTTTTGTTTTTTTGGATTTTTGGAGACAGGGTTTCTCCGTAGTTTTTGGTTCCTGTCCTGGAACTAGCTCTTGTAGACCAGGCTAGCCTCGAACTCACAGAGATCCACCTGCCTCTGCCTCCCGAGTGCTGGGATTAAAGGCGTGCGCCACCACCGCCCGGTAGAGATAAATGTTTTGCAGCATGAATGAATCTTACAGGATGCTGAGTGCAAAAAGCAACTTAAGAACAACCCAGCTGGATGGTGGTAGTGGCAGAGGGCGCCTTTAATCCTAGCTTTCAGGAGGCAAAGGTGGGCGGATCTGAGTGTGAGGCCAGCCTGGTCTACAGAGCTAGTTCCAGGACAGCCAGGGCTACAAAGGAAAACCCTGTCTCGAAAAACAAAAGCAAAAAAGAACAAACCCAACAATAAGCTCATTGGGGTGTCTAGGATCAACTCACAAAGGTCGGTCTGCAGTGTCTTTTTATATACCAGCTAGGAACAATCGAAAAGAAAAAATTAAGGCAATAACCTCACTTATACTAACAGCATACAAAATAATGAAACACCTTTGAATAAATACAAACACGGAGGTAAAAGACCCACGCACTGAAAACTACGAAATGTTACAGAAATGCACAGCAAGACCTTAAAAAGCAAACCAGAAAGGCGTTGGCATCAGTGGATTAGCAGAGTCGGCATTGCTAAAGCACAGGTGCTGCCCAAAGCAACTGAAAGAAGCAGTGCAATCCCAGCACAGCTGCAAGGATCTTCAGTGGGGGGAAGAGCTCAGTCCCAGGACTGCAGAATCGCAAGGGCTCCCTAATAGCCAGAACACATGGAAACGTAGGAAGTCAGAGGACCTGAAACCCTGTCCTGAAAAGCAAAAACAAACAAACAAAAAGGTGAACCTTGAAAGCACGGCGCAAGAAGCCATATATAAACATCACGCCTATGTGATTCCACTTATGTGAAATACTCAGAAAAGCGAACACCATAGATACAGAAAGTTAACTGGTGGCTGGGGGATGAGAAATGACTGCTAAATGGATAATGAACCTTTTGGACCTGGAAACAGGTATGACTGGACAACATTATGAACTACTACAGGTCATCGAACTTCCCATTTTAAACAGGCTAGTCTTATGTAGTGTGAATTTCACGTCAGTGACAAAGAAACCAATCCGCCACACCAACTGACCTGTACTTTATGGGGATGTGGTCACTTATAGTAAAGCTATGAAGAAAATCAGGGAGAGGCACGGCATTCGGTCACCAGAGTGGGACATAGTGCTGCTGGGATCCAGCTGAGGGCCTAATGCGTGCCAGGAAACACTTTAGCGCTGAACCATGCTCTGCTTTTAAACCACATGAGTTCTCATTATATCATTTATTATTATTGTTATAATTATTGTTACTATTACTACTACTACTACTATTGGAACTGTGGGCTGGGTTAGACTTGAACCTGTGATCCTCTTGCCTTAGCCTCACTAGTGCTTAGATAATCCATTATGTATCATTAATATAAGCATATGTGAAATAACTCATCATAAGTTGCAGGATATACTCTAAGGGATCTTTGTGCTCTTTGAGACAGGATCTCACTCTAGTACAGGCTGGAGCCCCCTACGAGCTCCCCTTCTGTGAAGTGAGTTCCTCCACCAGCTATGAGGCTGGGTAAAAGTTGCTGGGGAGGATGAGGCCTGGAACTCACTGTGTGACCCACGGTGGCTTTGACTCTTGATAATCCTCCCTCAGTTGGGCTACAGGCGTGAGCCACCACCCAGCTTCCATGAGTCTTCTTTCTTTTGGTGACTATTTCAGTCCATTTGTATGCCCCAGTGACAGGGCTGCTGTTATCAACAAAGCTGCAGGCTCTGACTGTTCCTGTTGGTTTCTTGCTCTCTGGCCCACCCTGAGGCCTGATAGGAGCATCCCCTCCCCTTTCCCCAAACTGACGATCCAGAAAGAAGTAGAACCTTGCTCATACTTGACATACTTTTTGTCCCAATAAATATCTACATCCCAGCCTTCCATCAGTGGCAGCCAGAGCTCCCTGAGAAAGCACAGTGGGTACTAAAAGTACCCTGTGGTCTGTCTTCCCATTGAGTGTCCCTGCCTATCCTGGAGGCAAAGATTAAGAGTGTCATTGTAGGGCTGGAGAGATGGCTCAGAGGTTAAGAGCACTGATTGTTCTTCCAGAGGTTCTGAGTTCAATTCTCAGCAACCACATGACGGCTCACAACCATCTGTAATGAAATCTGGCCTGCAGGCATACATGCAGATAGAACACAGTGTCTTTGTAGCTGGGTGCAATGCTGGCACATGAGTTCGAGGTCAGCCTGGTCTATAAAATGAGTTCCACAGTAACCCTACAGCTGTTACACAGAGGAAACCCTATCTCAAAACCAAACCAAACCAAAACAAAAGAATGCCATTATAATGTGGGTCTGGTATGGGTGCTGCTGCTGTGGGTGTGGTATGGGTGCCTGAAAGAGGAGAGCGAGCCCAGGAAAGGGAGCAACTAAGTCTAGGACACTGGCTGCAAGGAGTCTAGGACCTTGGCCCCACTTGGAGTGGACTGGGAGCGAGACAGGGATGGATAGACAGGATGCTCAATTCTGTCAATGCCTTTGAAGGAGTCAGGCCTGCAGCTACCAGCTTACTTGACTTCTGGGACAGGATGGGGAACAAATAGGACAGCCATTCTTTTATCATGTGTTTTCAAGCAAGCCATCACCGCTTTGGCCAGCTCTTATGGATCTTCAGTGAAAAGATTTGGGCCTTTCCACCACACAAGATCTGATTCCAACTGACTTGCTTCTGTTTATACCAGGTTTGCTAGCCCTGGCCTGAGCTGACTAGTACAGAGGGGATCCCAAGCTCCTGTCTTCTCTTAAGCCCTAAGGATGTAAGAAGATCCAGGGTGAGGCAGATGGGAGGATGGGTACTAGTAATGGGGCGCACAGTGAGCCCCCATGAGCTCCCTAGGCTGTGTAAATGCGACTGGGGTCGGTGAGGCCCACCTGGACCGGTGCTGGTGGGGGAAGGGCAAGGAATGCAAACCCACTTGCTGGTTACAGGCTCTACCGATCAGGAAGGGCCACTGCCAGCGCACTGCCACCAGGTGGCACCCCAGTCCCAGGGGAAAGGTTACCACCTTGAAATGCATGGTTTGATGTGCTACCTTACACAGAAAGGGCCTCTAGGGAAGAAATTCCCAACTCACAGGATCAGTTAAGACCAGATCAAGAGACAGTTAAGTTTGGGGGGCGGGGGTTAATTTTAGAATTTAGAAGTCCCTTCACCTTGCAGACATGAGACCCGAAACAACACAGGAGAATCGGTAACTGTCCTTTGGCTGTCATGACACAGCTCCCTCTACTCACCTGGATACCCAGAGCGGGTTACTGAGTCACCTGGGGTCACATAGGTCAGTTGGAGAGTAGCAGCGGTCACTTGTCACACAGTGGAAGGAGAGACCGGCTCTTCTCTTTGTCAGTCCTGGAGTCCAGACACTGGGCACATAGCAGTGCCCCTGACCCACGGTGGCTCCTGCCCTTGAGGACAGAGAGTCAAGCAACCATATACACTGTAACATCACTTCAGACCACAGGTAAGCGCCACAAGGAGTACAAAGCAGAATGAGGCAGGCATGGGGATCAGGGGTTACTTCAGTCTCAAGCCAGGAGCAGGAAAGGCGCTCCCAGAAGGAGTGTGGGTGGCCGCCTACGGAATGTCTGGGGCAGGAAACAGGAAGTGCACGCAGACAAAAGCTGCTGCATTCTCTGGGTTCTAGACACTTTTCAGAAATTAGCTCACGTAACTTCACCCCAGCTGCTGAGGGACACTGAGGATGGTGACAGCTCACTTGGTTAGGGGACAGAACCAGGTGGTCTGGTTCCAGAGTTCTCTGGTGGGTCACCATTCTGTGTCCGGAGTCCCTGGTATAGAGGGTGATCTGGCCTCCATCTTGGATGCGGGGTAGGAACAGAAGTGGTGGACCACCTTCCCACAGGGTGGTCTCGGGCCTTTTGCCACCTAGTGCCAGAACTGAAGTAAGGCCCTTGAGACCCTTCCTGCCCTCCAGTCTCCTCTGAGGTAGTTCCGAGGTCCCTGTTCCCTCCCCCCAGCCTCTCCCTTGGCAGCAAACTGGGCCACTTCATTCTAAAGGGATTTGACTCTCCCCGTGAGGACTGGAGACTGGTGAGAAAGGATTTAGGGATTAGACAGTGATACCCGGGAAGGCAAAGGACTTAATCGGCGGGGGTTGGGTTCAGGTGTGGGAAGTGGAGCTGGGAAAGGATTTGTATCTCTTGACAAAGCCAGGGTGGACTGCGGAAGCAAGGAGGAAGTGGGGCCCCAGGGGAGGAGAGGGATGGACCTGAGTTCTCATTTTCTTCTTGTGACTTTACTGATAACCCATAGCAGCAATAATAGAGGCTCTCACCCCAGGCACTCACTGATCTGCCAGTGACGATGTCACCTGAAAGCATCCCAGTGGCATCAGAGAGAAAGGCAAAAGATTAGTTTTCACTCCAGGCTACTGGCACACTCAGAGAAGAGAGGTAACCTGAGGCAGCCGCACCCTACAAGGCCAGGTTAAGGGGGGACCTTGCTATAGGGCTGCCCTCTGAGTTCAAGGGCTTCCTAGAATGGCCCTGGCGTTGTAGAAGTAGAGTGTTCCACAAATATTTGTTGAAGGGTTTAAAAGACCGGACTATGTTTCCCAAATCTCTGTGCCAATCCTTGTGCCACTTTGCCTGCTATGGGCATCAGGAGATCTGAGGTCAGGGCACCAGGGGAGGGACTTTGGTTCTGAGGGCTATGTTCGCCATTTGATGAGGAAGCCACAGAGGCCTGGAGGCACAAGCCAGCAGTCATAAAGGGAACACGGTGTCCCCATGCCCACTCCCACCCCTGTGCACACTGCCGCTGGAGAGCCCCTAAAACACATTAGTTCTGGGACACGGAACAAGGAGGCCACTCAGGACTCCCAGGCTAGAACTCTTCCTTGCCCAGAGCTGCTCCCCAGAAGAGTCGAAACCCCAGCGCCCTAACTTTCAAGGCTAAGGCTCCCAAGCGTCTCTATGAGTCCACCACACTTCCTCAGCTCCCAGTACAGTGCCCTGAGAGCCCTGCACCCCTGTTGCCAACGCGTACCTCCAGGCTGTCTGGCCCTGGAGGCCAGTCCAGGTGGCAGTCACAATACAGAAGAGTCCTTGTTAAGATCTGGAGAAATGGGCTTCTGGTTGGCAGAGGTCACATTTCAACGGGCAGATAAGGGAGAAGTTTCTGGAAACAGCTTTGGGTCAGGGCTTCGAGGGCCAAGGAGGAGCTGGTTGGAAGAAATAAAGAAGACCTCGGGCAGAGGCAGGAGGTAGAAGTGTGTTGAGGGAACAGCAGGGGACATCTCTGACTGATGAGAAAGGGTATATACAGAAAGGGGGACTTTTGAAGCCACAAGGGATGCTGGGAAGAGCTGGAGTAGGCCTTGAAGTGAGTCAGTGGGATTGGGGTGACTTCTGAGGGAACTAGGGAGCCAGCGATGGTTCTTGACCAGAGGGAAGCAATATACTTGCAGGGAGGAAGAATTGTGGGGCAAAGGGTAGGAAGTAGAGGAAAGGCTAGCATAGGACAGAGAGTCTCAGAAGCCAACTCCGAGGAGTTTACCGGACTATTTATCTATGATTTCTATTATCAAATTAGCCAATGGCTTCCTGGTGGACTGAACACAGCAAATCTCAGTGGACGCAATGAGCAGCCAGAGAACTGGAAAGGGACAGACAAGAGGGAGAATTTTTTGCTTGGACCTTTTTCTTGGGTATCTACAGATATGGGCTTGGGGAGCAACTCTAGGGACTTCATCCTTGGGATAAGCATGTCCCTTGTGGTTTTCTGAGTGGGCCCTGCAGCAGAAGGCACAGTCAGGTGTGTCTTGACTGACAGCACTCTTCTGGAACCAGCCCTTCGGCAGGTGCCTCCACACATCAGGTGACTGGCCACTTTAGAGAACGTTTGGCCAGCACTTCTAAGAGAAGTCATCTGCACGGTCCTTGCCTTATAAACTGCAAGAGGCTGCACCACCAGAAGGGGCTGCGCTCCTTTCCTTTAGTAAGAAGCACACTGTCCCCACCCCCGGAGACTCTTAAAGGTCTCGAATCCAGTGAAGAAGGCAGCTCTGTCCTGTGCTAAATCAGAAGCCATAACTAGGGCTGGGACACTTGCATTACCTGGCAACTCTGTTGTGGTCAGGCTCAGAGGTGTCAGGCACTGGCTGCCCCTCAGCCCACACCAGGGGCACAGCCAAGTCCTTTCTTATGCCATGAACAGGCCTTACCATCTGCCTTGACTCTGGGTGAGGAGAGACCTGGATTTGAGGTAGCTGAGGGTTACTTCTGCATTAATTAATTCATAAAGGAATGAAGGAGTGTGTTCAACTGATAGCTTAGCTTCCTTGATCTGTCACTGGGCACTCTATATCTCTTGTACTCTTTGAGCCCCAGCTTCCCCTACTATTAAGTGAGGCCCCATGAACTCTGTGGGATGCCGCCTGTTTCCCCTTCTGTCCAGACCACCGCCAGCACCAGCACCGAGCTTTGGTTTGAAGCCCACCACATTCTCTCCTTCCCCCTCTTTTCCCCTCCAGTTTTTGTTATTTGTTTGAGCCCAGGCTGGCCTTAAATTTGTGATCCTCCTGCCTCTGCCCTGAGTGCTGTTTTTGTTGTTGTTGTTGTTGTTGTTTGTTTTGTTTTGAGACAGGATTTCTCTGTAGCTTTGAAGCCTGTCCTGGAACTAGCTCTTGTAGACCAGGCTGGTCTCGAACTCACAGAGATCCACCTGCCTCTGTCTCCCGAGTGCGAGTGCTGGGATTAAAAGTGTTCACCCCCACTGCCTGGCTTTGAGTGCTGTATATATACATACCACCACACTCCATCCCTGTCTACGGGAGCCTCTACTAGGGGATGCAGGATTTGTGGGGACTCTAGAAGGTAGATCTTAATAAGCAAGATCACACCAGGGTTTTAAGCCCCCCACTCCCACCCCATGCTGCCTCTGCATCTCTGGTTGTAGCCACACTTTGCATCTACCAGAACTTAGCTCATGCTACTGTGCCAATAGAGGTTGAGAGGTCCTTCTTCCATGTTCCCACATCTTGAGGTGCCAGTCAGATTCTACTTTTTCCATGGAGCCTGCTAGTGTCCCTTCATCCAAAGAACGTTGTCCTTTCTGATCTCTTACTGTTAGATCCTCTCCGTGGCCGTCTGCCTTGCTTTTGTATTCTCTTCAGTAGGTGTGGGACCAAAGGGTGGTGCGTGAACATTTCTGGATTCCAGAGCAATGCCTACTACCTGACATGCAGTAGGACAAGAATGTGTCCCTGGGCTTGTGACCAGGTGCTAGGTGCATGGAAATAGACCAAGGTGGCTGGGGACTCTGGCAGGAGGAGGGGCTGTTGGACTCTGAAAAGAGGAAATTGCTTTATGGTGAAGGGCAGAGGGAGTAACTGGGTGGAGACAGTCTGATGGCACAGGCTGGACATGAAGCTGCCATGAGTCTTCCCACAAATCATATGTGTCACTAGTGGGGAGCCCACAGGCCCTTGACCAGATGGGAAGCAGAGAAGCCACAGCAGGGCTCTGTGGGCCCTGGTTTCCACGGTTTTCTCTTTGTCTAGCCTATGGCTGACTTCTGACCAGGCAGCCAGCAAGGGATGCCTGTGTAGGGCCAGCTAGGAAGTGGTCACAAGAAGTCAAGTCTGAGAATTACATGCATTAATTCCCTTTTAGCCTCCTGCTGCTTACCGGCCCTAAATCACCCCCAGGTAGTGAAGGCAAACAATGCAGAGGGGCAAAGGGACTTGGAGAAAGTTGTGGACAGTGGGCACTCAAGCCCAAGCCTCCAGATTTCCAGAGAGGAAGCCACACACGCCAGCTGAGATGTGATAGCTTCAGGAGTGGCTCCCAGAGTGAAAGGAAGGTCAGACACAGAGAACTGGGGCCTGGGAGGGGGGAGGCCATTCTTCCTTGCCCCTCAGCAAGACACCACGTTCTTCCCAAGCCTATTCTACAGGTAGAGAAAAGGGGGTACCAACTCTGGTTTGTTTGTTTGTTTGTTTGCTTGCTTGTATTCTAGGCTAGCCTCAAACTCCGTAAGTAACTAAGGGTGATCCTTGAACTTCTGATTCTCCAGCCTCCACCTCCCGAATGCTGGGATCACAGTCTGTGTAGAAATATGCCGTCATGACCATGCAGTGCTGGAGATGCAACGCAAGGTCGCGCATGCTAGGCAAGTCTTCTACCACTAACTGAGTTACATCGGCAACCCTGGGTGTTGCCTCTGAATGACCCCCAAGCCGAGCAGGTAGTAGTGATCATAAGTGGAAGGCAGAGTCTACACCACAGTTACTAGAAGCTGAAAGACAGTCGGGGGCATCCTTTCCCAGTGGGCACAAGGAGAGCTGTCAACATTTCGGGGTAAGAGCAGCCCAGCCCAGCCCTGTGGAGTCACTCCTTGGAAGAGGTCGTTAGCCAGCTCTTTTCAGCCTCCTTTTGATTAAGATGAGGAGTACCGCCCAAGTAGCTCAGGTGTCTGGCTCTCCTCCAGGGCCTCTGCGCGTCCGCCCCGCCTCTCGGGCTCCTTTAAGAGGCGGGTCTTGGTCGCAAGCCCCAGGGCCTCGGCCAAAGGCTGGGACTTTACTCCGGCGGCGGCGGCAAACGACTCGGAGCTCCATCAGCTGCCGCAGGCACCTCGCCTCGAGGCTGAGCCACGATGAGCGGCAGAGTAGGTGACCTGAGCCCCAAACAGGAGGAGGCATTGGCCAAGGTGAGCCTGATCTTGTCCCAGTTGTGGCCTTCGCCCTCCAGCTGGAAGCCGCTGCTAGGGAAGGTCCCCGCGAGCAGGCGACTGAGGGAGAGGCGGCCAGTCGCCCCCGCTTGGCTAGTGCCTAGCGGACCGCTTCTCGCTCAGTGTGAGGACCTCGGGAAGTTTGGACATCGCGGTCTCCAGCACGAGCAGCCCTGGCGGTGCCCCCTGGGAAGAAGTGGTTGCTTGGAAGCCCTCAGAAGCGGCTGAGGGCACAAAGGCAACATTCATCCTCGGGGCTGGCAGGGACTGGCAGCAGGGCCGTGGGACAGAGGCAGGGCCCCAGGTTTCCTCCCATTTCCGGGAGGTTTTCCTCTTACGGAGACAGCGGCACATGGAAGGGTCCTGGACAGCTCCGTGGCAAACTCCCCAGAGCCCTTGCGAGGCATCAAGTCACTGTGTGACCTTGGGCCAAGCACTCACCTGTGTGTGTTCTTTGATGAAGTCAGAAGAGGGTGGCCGCGGGGCACCTCTGTGTGAAGTCTTAAGATTCTGGGACTAACTGGGTTGAGTTCCTTTCCGAGAGAAGAGCCCTCCTCCCTCTGGCAACCCAGACCCTTGGCTGGCAAGGAACTTAGTGGTGCCACTCAGAAAGAAAGGATAGGTCCAGGCTTTGCCTTGGCACATGGGCAGATCGGCACCTATCTATTCCGTTCAAGTTCAGGGGCTGGCCCTGCCGCCGGAAAGACTAGTTGCACTGGATCGGAATTGGTGGGGTCCAGCCCCAGCGTTCGCTCCACAGCCAGGCAGTTTCTTACTTGTGCTAGAGTGTAGCAGCAGATGTGGTTGCTGGGGGTGGCTTTTTTCCCCATGCCAAGTTTACTGTTGACCTGCAGAGGAAGTCTGGCGGACGTGGGTTTGGTGGTGATTAAACTAGGGGCTGCTAGGTAAGGTCTCGGTGAGGGTGGCCTCCCCTTGCAGTTTAGATGACCATTGTCCTAATGCTGGGAGCTGCTTTGGGGGGATGGGAGGGTCTGACCTAAGGCAAAGGGTAGAGGTGGCCATTCCTCATTGGTCCCCTCTGGGGGTGTCCTATAGGTCAGTGACCAGGTAAAGGTCACTGCTGGAGCAGAAGGCTTAGGGAGAGCAGCGGGGGGCCTACTCTCCCCTAGAGCAGATGAGAGGTTGGGGTTAGATGTGGCCTTCCCTGGAGTCACTGTTTACCCCACTTGGTGGCTACCTGCTGGAGCTGCCCCCTCCATCTGGGCTGTCACCTCTCTCCTTCCCTCTTCTCTTTTGTAGTCTTTGGAGCTCAGCTCGGCCAGCGGTTTTGAATGAAGGCATTTGAGACTACCCGCTTCCTTCCCTCTGCTCTCATTACCCAGGGGGCGGGCAGACTGCAGAGGGAAGAGCCTGGGATCTGGACTCAGATCTGTATCCCAGCTGTTGGGGGTGTTGCCTGAGCCTCTTGCTTTCATCTCTTCATCTGTAAAATGTGACAGCGACACCTCTTGCAGCTCTGGGAGAGATGGGAGACACAGAACCCAGATAATGGCTGTGCACAGGACAGGTGCTGGGCACACAGACAGTACTCCCTGTGGCTTGACCAGAGTGTCTGCTAACGGTGTTGATGACTGTTCGCTGGGAGTACACCCACTTGCTCAGAAGTGAGGCAGGGCAGTGTCCTAGTCCCTTTCGGGGCCCTTCTCTCCAGCCCGACACGCCTCGCAACACTGCCCACAACCTCACTCAGCCAGAGGCTACAACAGTATGTCAAGGAGGGCTCTGGCAAAGGCCCCCAGTGGAGGGTCCCTTTGGGAAGAGTGAGGTTGGGGAGCTCCCACTCATCCAGTTGTCTCTCCCTATAGTTTCGTGAAAATGTCCAGGATGTGCTGCCCACCCTGCCCAACCCAGATGACTATTTTCTCCTTCGATGGCTCCGAGGTGAGGGGAGGTGGGCGTGGGAGGCTGGGGCAGGGGCAGGGGCAGGGGCGTGTTCTGGGCAATGGAATGATATCCTCTGGAAACCCTGGCAAGCTGAGACAAAAGGATGGCTAACGCCATCCACCCCAACCCTTCTACAGGATACAGACACAGAAGCCCAGAGAGGTGAAGGGACTTGCTAGGTGAGCTGCAGTCAGCAAGAAGACCCATACCTCTGGGTATAGACGGTTAGCATCCTTTTCATCTACCCTGCAAATCTGCTCTGCAGACATGAAGGAAAATCAATGCCCAGAAAGGCCCCACTCAGTGGGAAGTTGGAGGCAGAGCCGAGATTAGAACCAGGGTCCTGGTGCTGTCACCTTGAATGAAGGGCACTGTGTATGGGGACTGAGGAGGGTGCTCCCTCCCCATCTTGAGTTCTAGTTTCAGTCATGTGCCAGCTTGGTTGTGTCACTTGGGCCAAGGTCACACATCTCTAGGCTCCTCTTCTGAGAAATGGATTAGACATGGTGCCCAGCTTTTTTGCAAGATAAGGCACGGCAATGTCTGTGGAGTGACATGAACATGTTGCTGCTAGTGTCAGGATCAGACTCAGCCTCCATGCCTTGTACCTGTCTGTGCTCTTCCCTCTTCTTATCTGTCATCCGAGGCATGTGCCACCCTTCTGGGCTCTTCTGACACACTTTCACTTTTCTTCATAGAAACTTTACTACTAGACAGAAAACTGAGAGAGTTCCGCTGCGTTTGACTAGCAGAGCTCTGGTTGTGCCGGGGAATTCTGTGGCAGACGTCGGTCAGACCTGCCTTGTGTCTGCGTACTCACACATCTCCCAGCCCAGGAAGACCTGCGATAGATAAAAAAGATGCCCTTTTTGCTTTCCAGAACTTTAATAAAGCTGGCATCTTCTTGAAGACCTGCTAGCAGCACCCGAGGACAGGTGTACCCAGGAGAGCCATGTGGGGCTCACGGGCCCCTGGACTTATCACCTGCTCACCCTTACCCCACTCCCCGATGTAATCTGGCCCCTCTCCCAGTTTACCTAGAGAGAGTGGAGGGGTGGCGTGGGGGTGACAATGAAGTCTGTCTATGCTGGAGGAAATTTTGGCCTAGCATTTGCTGAAAGGCTACAGCTAAAGGCAGGTGGGTGGAGGAGTGGGAAGATAGTAGCCTCCTTAAAGGGCCAGTTGCAAGATGATCCAGCTATGGAGATTCTGCTAGAAGGAAGCGAGAGAAGTCATTGAACAACTCTGCAGCTCTCTTTTATTTAGGCACAGGCCAGTGTGAGGTTTTGGCAGCTGGTCTCCCAGACACTAAGCTTTTGCTATCGGAGTCCTGGGATGGGATAAACCACTTGTCTAAGGCTCGATAGTTTAATCAGGACCCGCATCTGGTACTAGCTCCTCCCTTGCAGGATGGTGATTCTCACTCTCCAGATGAGAAAACTCAGGCTCAGACCGGGCAAGGGACTTAAAGGCGCAAGGAAATGGAAAGCGTGCTCAGAGTAGAGTCCAGGGCCCTGGATTCCCAGCCAGCACCTTTTCCAGTAAGCCACAACATCCTTCCCAGGGAACGGCTCCTGAGGTCAAGCATTGCTTCGTAATAGTTTTGGGGCTGCTAAGGAGCGAACCCAGGTCTGGGGCATGCCAGGCAAGCATTCTACCACCCAGTTGCATTTCTGGTTTCAAATTCTGCTTCTGAGCAGAGGAAGTTTCCCCGCTGTAGCTCGTTTGTGCCTCACATTTTCTGGGCAGGAGCTCTGCCTACTCAGACCCTATTACGAATTTGAATTGGGGTTTTTGTTGCCTTAAAAAAAAAAGCACTCTTTCTCCCCCTCATCCCTTTGATTCTAAAGGAGTCTTTTGCAGTAGAATGTGGTATGAGCTTGGGGTTCACTTCTCTCTGGCTCTCCCCAGCAGTCAGCTGGAAGTGAGATCCCGGTCCCTGCAGCAAGGAAGGCCAGTGAGCAAGACAGAATAGAGGTGGGAGGAAGCCTGGGAGAGGGAGAGTGTGACTGAATGAGTCTGCAGCTTACAGGGCTAGGGTGCAGTCAAACCAGAGCCCAGGCTGCCTGCTCCCGGACCGGGTTATCATGCAGTGCCCCATGCCAGGCTTCCAGCTGCTTCTGAGCAGGGCAGCAGGAGCCTAGAAAGACCTGACTCAACAGACATGGTGGGGAAGATCCTGAATGTTGGACCTTGGCAGGTAGGGTTAACTGGAGAAGTTCTCCTGGATAAGGGCACTCAGTATACTACTCCTGGATCCCTGTTCTCCACCAAGATAAGGGCTCTCCTCTCTTGAGGGGAGTGTCCTTTCTCTGAGAAACTCCCATTTTCACGGTCTAGCTCCTCTGTTACAAAGGATAGTCAGTTCAAGCTTCTCAAGTGGTCTGGTCAGGCATATGCAGTATCTAGAAACACACAAGATAGGAGAGCTGAGATGCAGACCCACGTTACATTCCTCTAAAAGCTGCCTGGGGCTGCTGGAGGCACAGGAAGGGTGGCAGTGAGGAGAGTGGCTGCTCCATCTGCCAGGAAGGATCTGGCATGCACAGTGGCAGTGGCCTGGCCAACTCTTTCTCTTGTTGTTTTTTTTTTAATATTTTATTATTTATTATGTATACAATATTCTGTTTGTGTGTATGCCTGCAAGCCAGAAGACTCCATTACAGATGGTTGTGAGCCACCATGTGGTTGCTGGGAATTGAACTCAGGACCTTTGGAAGAGCAGGCAACGCTCTTAACCTCTGAGCCATCTCTCCAGCCCCCTTTCTCTTGTTTTTAAGAAGTTTTTTTGAAATGTGTAGTAGGAGAGGGAGAGGGATAGCGGGCGAGAGATTGGGCGTGAGGAGTGCACGCCACAGTGCGCACATGGCGGTGAGAGAACTGTGGATTTACCCACCTTTGCCTGGCCTCTGGGGAGCAAGCTCAAGTTGTCAGGTTGCCGGGCGTGCACATTAAGCCCCGCTACCCACTGAACTATCTTCTCTCTTTTTAAAATCTTATTTATGTATTTTTTTAGGTATGAATACTCTGTCTGCACATTTGCCTGCAGGCCAGAAGAGGGCATTAGATCCCATACAGATAGTTGTGAGCCACCATGTGGGAACTGAACTCAGGACCTCTGGAACAGAGCAGCCAGTGCTCTTAACCACTGAGCCATCTCCAGCCCACCCACTGAACCATCTTACTGATCTTTTTTTCTTTCTTAAGATAGTGTTTCAATATGTAGCCCAGGTTAGCATAAATTTCCAATGCGGCTCAGGCCGACTTCAAGGAACCACACCCAGGCTTGATCAGACCTTTAGACACACTGCCCTGACTCTGATGGAGGACTGGACTTCACGAATGCAGACTCAGGGTGTATGGTCCCCTGCTCCCAGAGCACAGTGCTGAAGGACAGCTGACAGCCCAAAGGGCAGCCTGTATGTTCAGTTCCAGGGCTATCAGTAGATCTAGATGTCAATTAAATCAGTGGAGGATGTATAGCCAGGAGAGATAGTTCGTAGGTCAGAGGCCACACCCATCAGACTCTCTGGAATGGAGTAGACTCCCGAGGAAATGCGAAATGCGAGAGGGATACCAGTGGAGGGCCTGTCTCTCTCTCCACGGAGGGATTGGCGGAGGGATTGGCGGCTTAGCCGGTGTGCAGGTGTGAGGAGCACAGGTGTGAGGGATTTGGGGTTTCAATTGACTCTAAGCTCCACCTGAACTAAAGGTGTGACCATTGCAAAGAGAATTCTTAGGGTATATCGGAGAAGGGGCAAACAACACCTGGGCTCAGTTTGTGAGGTTCGCCTGGGGGGGGGGGCGCGGCCAGGGGGACAATATCCAAAGGGAAGTGATTAGGAGATTGTAGAGCTGCGTGTGAGAAATGGCTCTGAGGACGGGCAGCACAGCGGGAAGGAAGGCCCAGGAGGGCAGCCGGAGTTCATAGTTTGCACGATGAGGGAAGGAACTCTGTTCTTGGGATGCCCCTGGAGTAGACTGCAGCTCACAGCGAATTAGTGAGGCTGGCAGCTCTGCTCTTCTGCAAGTGGCCTCAGGGGACAGGGAAATCTTGGGTTCAGATCTGAGCAGGACAACTTGTTGGGGTGGGTCCACGTAAGCTAAGACCCCACTGTGCTCCTTTGAGGAATGTGTGAGTCTTAGGGAAATGTCAGGATTGGCTAGAGGCACACTGACTTCTGCCTCTCCAGGATGTTTGGCAGCTCAGCCGCAGCTCCCGGGACAGCTATGTTCATCTTTGAACTGTGGGTCAATTTCTCAGGGCTGGATGTTATACTGTGGAAGAGATAACTTTTGTCCTTGTGGGGGATGGCCGATTGAGAAAAGGTTCCAGGGTTCATTTTCTCTGAGATAAGACCCTTCACCTGATTATCTGCCTGGATACTCTGACCCCAGCATGGCAACGCTGCCCATTCCCAACTGCCTTGAACTTGGCCTGTCTACCCCACCAGCTCAGGGCTGTGGGGTTTTACAAAGCTGACAGGTGGCTGGGGGAACCCACAAGGGGATTGGGCCCCCAGCCTGGGAACAGATCCGTAGACGTGCGGTCGGATTCCCAACCCTGGTCATGCTTTTGTTACAGCCCGAAGCTTTGACCTGCAGAAGTCAGAGGCCATGCTCCGCAAGGTGAGTCCCTGCCGCCGCCACAGTTCCTCCCGCCAGTCGCATTGTGCCTGGACTTCTCCTCCCTACCCATCACCCACCCCTAGTATAGGTTTTGGTTTGTATGACATAGTTATTAGCCAACAATTGTTGCTTTATTCCTGAGGGACAAAGTGCACTTCCTTCCCTGGAAACATTGGACTTCCCTACTTCATAACTAGCCCAAAATGATGTTCTTGCTGATATATCTGAAGAAACTGGGGCCTCCTTTTCCACCCTTGTCCAGTTCCTTCTAGGGGTCATCTATGCTGGTCACCTATTCAAGACCCCACCACCACCACACACCTATTCTTCTGCCTTGTGTTTCCTAAATCTTTGTGTATTTGCAGCATGTGGAATTCCGAAAGCAAAAGGACATCGACAACATCATCAGCTGGCAGCCACCCGAGGTGAGGACCAATTATCCCACTCCACCCCTGTGTGAGGATGCTTATTAGGCTCCCAGTCTGTACCCTGGTCTACTGGACCTGGAACCTCAAAGGGAGACACTATAGTTCCAAAACAGGTATTTCTTGACACCCGGGGGAGGGTATGAAGGGAGATACTTGTGAACCAGCAGAAGGGATGGATGTCCCGGGCCTGTCTATGAGATGCCTTTGTATGTCTTTGGCCAGGTGATCCAGCAGTATCTGTCAGGCGGCAGGTGTGGCTATGACCTGGATGGCTGCCCAGTCTGGTACGACATCATTGGTCCCTTGGATGCCAAGGGTCTGCTATTCTCCGCCTCCAAGCAGGACCTGCTCAGGACCAAGATGAGGGACTGTGAGCTGCTTCTGCAGGAGTGTGCCCACCAGACCACAAAGGTATGGTCTGTCTGCCATTGAGTGATTTGATCATGGCGAAGATAGTCAAGGGGAAGCAGGAATGTCACATAGGGATGGAAGCACCTGTCTCAGAGTTTGGGTTTCACAGACCTGAAATCTCAGGGTTTTAGATGAACATGCTACCAATCCATCTGTTCTCTTCTCTTCCCTTTCTTCCCTCCCTCCATCCCTTTGACTGAAGATTGAACCCAAGGTCTTGTGCACGTTAGGCAAGTTCTCCACCACTAAACTATGCCCCCATCTTGTCACACTTTCATTTTGCTAAGTAAAAACTTAAAATAACCTTCTATTGTTGCCATGGTGACTCCCCCAAACTGTAGGAATGGTGTATGTAGGGGAGATCCGAGACTAAACTGCGGTCCTTTACTGAAGACATCCGGTTTAATAAACGTCACTAGTGTGAGAGTTAGAGCCCAGCTGGTACAGTGCTCACCCCGCACATCCAGGGCTCCACCCCAATACAGCAGGGAGGTGAGTGGTATACACCTGTAATCCCATGATTCACAAGCCTGAAGTAGATAGCCGAGTGGTGGTGGCACACGCCTTTAATCCCAGCACTCGGGAGGCAGAGACAGGTGGATCTCTGTGTGTTCGAGGCCAGCCTGGTCTACAGAGCAAGTCCCAGGACAGGCTACAAAGTTATAAAGAAACCCTGTCTTGAAAAAACAAACAAACAAACAAGTCTGAGGCAGGGGGGTCTTGAATTTGAAGCTAGCCTGGGCTATGTAGTGGGACCTAAAAACAAACAACAGAAAACAAAAAACTATACATTACCACAGTTGGAGTTGTTGCTCAGGGACAGGCAGCTCACCTAGCACAGGCAAGGGCCAAGGTTTAATTCTTAGCACAACACCCCCAAAAAACAAGACAAAACAACAACAAAAAACCTCAGAAAACCACCTCACTACATTGTTACACTTTTCTTGTTTCCGTGGGAACCACTGAGATCCTGTCTTGGACTAAACTACCCTTGGGCAGCTATGGGGTGTGTGTGTGCCTGGGTGGTCCTCATGTAGACAAATCCAGGATCCCTGCTCCTCCAAGTTTATTTTCAAAGCATCAGGGTGACAATTCCCTGCTAGGAAAAAGACTGAGGCACTGGAGAGATGACTCAGCAGGCAAATGACTTGCTAGCAAACCTGAGAACCTACATGGCAGAAGAGGAGAAGCAATTCCCACAAGTTATCCTCAGAGCTGCACACCCCCACTGTGGCATGTACACACACACACACACACACACACACACACACAGAGTGGGGGGAAGGGAGGAAGGGATGGGGAGACAGACAGACAAATATAAACGTATTTTTTTTTTTAAAATAAAAAGAAAGGAAGGACTGAGGAGCAAGCTGGAGCTGTGGCTAACCCCTCCTCCCCCAGCAGCTGCAGATGGGTTAAAGCAGTGCTGTTCTTTGCTGAGGTTCACAAAAAGTCCACCCAGTACAGAACCTGAGAGGCTGGGGACACAAACATGGTTCAACCTGCTGCTTCCTTAGAGCTTAGGTAGAATGGAGTGTCTAAGCCTACGGGAGAGGTGCTGCCCAGGGAGCACACAGTAACTGACAGGAGGACAGAGGCCATCAGGAGAACCTGCTGGACAGTAGGGACCTTGGATATGACCTTGATCCACCCTAGTCCTTTGCTAGAGGAGAATAGTTTGTCTAGGTCATAGTTCCACCCTGGATGACATCTGCATCTCTGCTGCTGTTGTTTGTACCCAGTGAGTATTCAGCGACTTCCTTCTGCTGTCTGTCTGTTCCCAGTAGCTAGGGAAGAAGATAGAGACCATCACCATGATTTATGACTGTGAGGGGCTCGGCCTCAAGCACCTCTGGAAGCCTGCAGTGGAGGCCTATGGAGAGGTAAGAGGCAGGGAGCGGGGGCAGGACTCACAGGTTGAAGGGCACAGTGGCCTGGAGGCCTGAGCTACTGAAACTAGGACCACTTCTGCTTCCACAGTTTCTCTCCATGTTTGAAGAAAATTATCCCGAAACACTGAAGCATCTGTTTGTCGTTAAAGGTAAGTTGGGAATTTCTGGTGATGGAGCCAAATATGAACAAGAGGCTGGAACCATTGCTTGGGGGCAGACTGAGTGAAGAGCAGCCCTTGACCTTAGCCTGTACAGATGCTTTACGGCTCCCAGAGCGTGTGAGCCACCTAGCCCCTTAGGATTCAGGCTGGTGATGCCGTAGGAGGAGACTGGTTGGCTACAATCCTTGTACAGCTTGGAAGCCAGCTTCAGACATGCCTGGCTGAGCCTCACGCTTAGCTGCCCCATGAGTGGAGATGGGTGGCTGATGACGCTGGCAGCATCTGAGTTACCGTTGTCTCTGCTTCACGTGGTCTTGCCTCTCTTCCAGCCCCCAAGCTGTTTCCTGTGGCCTATAACCTCATCAAGCCTTTCCTAAGTGAGGACACTCGTAAGAAGATTATGGTCCTGGGGGGTAAGTGGCCCAAATGCTACACATTGGTGTGTGTGGTCCAAACAACGTCTGGCTTTAGGGGTATGATCACAGCCTCCAGGGCAAAGACCTATCTTCTACTTTGGGAGTAGTTGGGACATAGGGGCAAGTGGAGACAGATCTGTGGCTTCTTGTGTTTCCTCACACACTCTAGAAGCAAGCACTGGGCTCACCATGCAAGTTCAAAGATGAACGGAATTCCAGGGCTTATCCTGAAGGGGCTTACAGTATTACAGGGAGAGACAACTGCAGAGAGAAGGCTATGGTATGAACCAGAAGACACTAGAAAGAGCATCAGGAGGGTGCGTGGAGATCATCTGGGGGCAGGCAGGAGTGAGTGGCTCCACTCCCACAAACACCTTTTCAGGACTAGGTGCCAGGCTGCCAGGATTAAGACAGTCCCTTGGCTAGCTCTCAGGGAAGGGGGACACAAACATGCTTGTCGGCGTGATACATAGGACAAGGGGAAACCACAGGGTAGTCACAGCTAGCAGCAACTCTCATCCCACCAGAGTTGAGGTGAGAGCCATGTCGACCTAAGCTACACACAGCAACATGAGCAAGGTGGCCACATGGAACAGAGCAGAAAGAGGAGCACCGAGTAAAGACCTCCCTTAGGATGGTGCAGGCAGCAGTCATGGAATGAGGCAGAGTGCCACAGAGTTACCATGGTCATATTTTCAATGGACTCATACCTACCAGCAAAAGTCCACGAAAGCCAGAGGCCAGTTTGCATGCCATGCTGTTGCTCACGCAAGAGATGGTGTAAACCTAGGAAGCAATGTCAGGGACAAGGAGGAAAGGCCGGACTTACAACTTGCCTAGGAAGCAAAACAGCAGAGATGGACTGGCCACAGAGAGGAGGTTAAATCACGAATAGAGGTGACTGTGCAAAATCTACTGATGCTGAGGATCCAGGAGTCTGCAGTGAGTCTGGGGGACATCCAAGTCCTAGTGTAGGCAGAGTAAGAGGAGCCCACTGGGGACCGTGAAAAGGCCAGAAGAAGGCATCAGATCTCATTTCAGATGGTTGTGAGCCCCCATGTGGTTGCTGAGAAGAACAGCCAGTGCTCTTAACCTCTGAGTCATCTCTCCAGCCCCTTGGTTTGTTTCTTTACCTTTGGGCTAAGACAAAGCGAGAGTGGCAACTTTGGGCTGGAAAGGCGGTCAATGTCTAGTTTCCCAGCACCTTGGAGGTTGAGGATCTCCAGGTCCAGGTCTGTCTGGGCTGCATTCTAAGTTCAAGGCCAACCCAGGTTACTAGTGAGACCCTGTCTCAAAAACGACAACGTGGGCTGGTTCCATGGGTACAACACATGCTTGTTATACAAGGCTGATGACCTGAGTTTGACGCCTGATCTCACAGTGGAAGGAGAGAAACAACCCCCAAAAGCTGTTCTTTAGCGTCCACATTTATGGTTCCAACACACACATACATCAGACACAAAAGAACAAGAAAACATTTAAGATACCTCAGGACTAGGGAGGTAGAAGGTTGAAACTACACAGTGAATTCCAGGTCAGCCTGGGTTACACAGTGAGACCCTATTCCAAACCAAAGGACGTCAGGACTGGGGCGGTGAAGTCCCAGCTTTGGCTGTGGCCGACGCTGTTCTGTGTAGGACGGGAAGACCTCTCTTGATTTTCTCCCAGCTCTCCAGCTCAGCTGGGAGAAGAACAAAATCAGCGCAATAGGTTTTTCTGGGTTTTGGTTTTTCTGTTGCTACCACCCACCAAGTGCGTGAGTGAGGCAGTTTGGTTCCCTGGCAGCAGAGCTGTGTAGGAGGTTCAGGCTGTTCTCCTACCCACACTTCAAATTCTTTCCACCAAATGTGCTTTGGGCAGACTGGGAAGAAAAAGGATCTCCAACAGAGGAGGGGTCAAAGTTACTCCAGGTTGGTCACGGAGTTTAGCAGTGCCAATGAAGTCACCCCAAGGCCACAGGCACCATGTTCTCAAGAGTCACATGCTTTGGGGTCCTAAACACCTGAGGGCTGGCAGACACAGGATTGTCAGTGTCCCAGTCATCTATGCAGAGGATACAAGGCTAGTCCCTGGCCTGGAGCTGCTTGGTATAGATGGTCTATACAGTCGGCGTGGCTTCTGAGATTAAACATTGTGCCAGGCTGGTATTTCTTGGGGAAATGATTCTTGGCAGCAGACACTTGAGAGCTAATTGCTCCAATAGGGAGGGGATTTAGTTAGAAAAGCAACAACAAAAGCAGTCAATCAGGGCTGGAGAGATGGCTCAGTGGTTAAGAGCATTGCCTGCTCTTCCAAAGGACCAGAGTTCAATTCCCAGCAACCACATGGTGACTTACAACCATCTGTAAAGAGGTCTGGCGCCCTCTTCTGGCCTTCAGGCATACACACAGACAAAAAAAAATTGTATACATAATAAATAAATAAATATTTTTTAAAAAAAAGCAGTCAACCAGCCCAAAACAACAAGAAGAGACATGAAGTTGACTGGGTAAAGCCACGTAAGCCCATTTGAGGGGTCCTTCTCCAGTGGGGTGCTTTCAGTCAGTGTAGGAGAAAATAACTGCATAACTGTGTAAGAACCCGTAGTCTTGCTGCATGACACCCCCACCCCACTTTTGGTCCCCACCCACTATGACAGCAGCCCAGGGTTTCTGAACCCCGGCTCTTTCTGACGCCGTGTAGTACTGTGGACGCATCATATGCTCACGAAGTACTCCATTTTCCCCCAGACACAGTCTCACTATGGAGCCAAGGCTGGCCTCACACTAATGGTGCTCCTGCCTGCAGTCCCTTGGGTGACGCGTGCACCATGCGAGCCTGTAATGCTTCCTTTTAAGGCAGGGCCAGCCTTCTCTGCCTCTTAAGGACTGACCGCCAGGTACGAAGTCCTGCCTAGTGACACATTTTTGTCCTTCCCTCTCCTGCCAGCAAACTGGAAGGAGGTTTTACTCAAACATATCAGCCCTGAACAGTTGCCTGTGGAGTATGGAGGTACTATGACCGACCCTGATGGAAACCCCAAGTGTAAATCCAAGGTATGGGCCAGCAGCTGGAGGTCAAGGGGGAGTCTTTGCTCAGAGGGCACCCCGACTCATCCTGTGCTCTGCTTCTAGATCAACTATGGCGGTGACATCCCCAAGCAGTACTATGTGCGAGACCAGGTTAAGCAGCAGTATGAACACAGCGTGCAGATCTCCCGAGGCTCCTCCCACCAAGTGGAGTATGAGATCCTCTTCCCTGGCTGTGTCCTCAGGTAACTGCCTGCTTCCCGGGATCCCAACCTTTGTCAGTGCCAGTGGGTGGGCTGCAGTGCAAGAAGCCCAGTTGCCATGGACACACACACACACACAGGTGGATGTCCTCTGCAGGTGGCAGTTTATGTCGGAGGGATCAGACGTGGGTTTTGGGATTTTCCTGAAGACCAAGATGGGGGAACGGCAGCGGGCAGGGGAGATGACAGAGGTGCTGCCCAACCAGAGATACAATTCCCACATGGTCCCTGAGGATGGGACCCTCACCTGCAGTGAGCCAGGCATCTGTAAGTATCTGGGTCTTGGCAACACATGAAGCCCGCCCATACCTTTCTGCTTATGACACGCCTCTTCCTCTCTTCCTCAGTGCGCTGGTCACCTTAGTGTCAGAATAGGAAGGGGTACTCTGTCTCATGACACAGAGCAGGAAAACTAGATTTGGAAAGATGCAGTGACTTCCTTAAGGGGGTCAGATAGTTAACAGCAGGGCGGGACTCTCACTGATATTCCCAAGTAGAGGCGATTGCCATCAAATCCAGGGAGTACGGGACTTCAGAAGTCCGGCTTTTGGGCGCTGGGCATGGTGGAGCACACCTGTAATCCCAGCATGTGGGAGGCTGAGGCAGGACTGCAAGTTGGGGCCAGCCCGGGCTGTACAGGCTTTCTCCAAGGTTAACTAGGCCTGAGACATCAGTCAGACATTTTTTAGGGATGCCTGTCCCCTTAGAAGTCAGAGGCAGAACTGACTGTGTGGGTGTAAGGATTTCACAGGGCACGGCATGCCAAAAAAAAAAAAAAAATGCCAGCCTTAAGCATCCTGAACACCACTCACTTCTAGGTAGACACAGGACGTGAGAAGGCAGCATACACAGGACAAAAGGGCTTACAGGGGCTCATGTGGTGATGGCTAAAACCCTTTAGACCCAGAATTCTACTTCTGAAATGTGGCCTACAGAAACCTTTACAAGAAGTTCCTAGCAGCCCGTAAAGCCAGTGAGTGACACAGCACATGGCCACAAGAAGGTCCATCCACACAACAAAACATGCAGTCATTAAAGAGAACACACCGACAGTTAAGATGTTACTTCATGTTAAGCAGGTAAACATGAAATACAGTGTGTGTGGTATATAAGTGTGTAAATAGAAAGGAGTTCTGGGAAATCCACACTAACTTGAGGGCAATTGGGCTGACAGAGGGAGTTCATTTTCCTCTATTTCTGCAAATATATTTTACAGTGTATTCTAGGGTAGTGGAAAAAGCACCAATGTATGCACACAAGCCAGACAATTTCTAGTTTCCTGACAGAGCCAGGAGACGAAGGGTAGAAAAGCGAGGAACAAGGGCATTATGCTCCGATCTGAGCTGGACTTGACCATTGGCTGTGTGTGGACTTGGGCAAATGACTTGGCCTTCCTGAGGGTGGCTCCTGATTGCTGCAACTGGGAACTTGCAGAGATGCCAGGTTCTATGCGATAAGATCCGTGAGGCCATGGGCATGATGCCAGAAATAGAGCATGCGACTCAGCACCGACAGCCATCTTTATTACTATTATTAGGGTAACTAGGAGAGCAGGACTGTCTCCAGAGATGGCAGCATCCCTGCTGAGGCTGCACCTCTGAGAGCAGCACTAGCCCCGCAGAGATCTGCTCCTTCCTTCCCGTCCAGCAGCCTGCGGTGCTGGTGCTCCCTCCCTAGGGATACACCACACCGGGCGGGCGGGCGCAATCTGGCTCCCTGAGGAGCAGGATCATTCTTGTTAGTGAGCAGCCCGAGTCACAGGGGCAAGCATACTCTGCGCTGCACCGAGAACAAGGATTGGCACAGCCCAGGCATTGCCATCCACAAGGGAGAGAGCACTTTATCTCTTCAGAAGGAGGCTGAGGCATAGACAAGATGTCCTTTCCCATCACGTAGCTAATGTAGATGCTGAGAAAGGACACTAGAGGCTCCTAGTCACAGACTGAGGAAAAATTAAGACATTTATCCTTGCTGTGACGAGAGTCCCAGATCAAGGAAGTACGGGGTAGCAGGAGGCCAACACTGTTCATCTGAAGGATAAACAGCCTTTAATACAGCAGGATGGGAACTGCAAACCCTCGTTTACTTCAGTCCTTCCTGGATCTGTTCCCCTTACCTGCCTGGGATCTGCTTATTTGCTGGAGGAGCAGAGGCAGGCCACAGGATAAAATTCCCCTTTCCAGATGGAAAGGCAGGGAGGTAGGGTCAGATGTCACTAGGAGGCAGGGTTGTTGAGATCTAGAGATCCAAGGGCAATGCCTCTGAGGACCAGGTGACCCTGCAAAGTGGAGCATGATCACCCCAGAGAGAATTAAATCTTTGGGTATGTCAGCTTCAAATGGTGCAAACACAACCTTCCCTGGGCTTCTCTGCCCCTTGCTCAGGTGGACTGAGGACAGGCCAACATTTGGGTGGGTTTCACCTTCTCCCAATTACTTTTTGAGAGCCTACTGTGTGAAATGCTCAACTAGGGATGGAAAGAATGAAGAAAACAGTGAAATGGACTTTGAGCAGTGGATAGGAAGGTCTGAAACACTGTAGGAAGGGGTCAGGCAGTGCTGGGAGAAGAGGCTCGCGAGGCATGGATGCTGAGAATGTCTAACTTTGCCACCACCTCTCCCAGAGGGCTCCCAGCAAGTGTCTCTCCTTCACCATAAAATGCGGGAAGTAGGCTAGAGCAGATTTCCTTCTGGAGTCCACGGACGCCCCAGAGAAGTGGTTCCGAATCTAAGAACCAACACTGCCCTCTCATAAATAATGTCTATTGTTCCCATTACTCACAGACAATGTAATCCACCTATGCATATCATTTTAAAATCAATATACTCCGGGAGCTGGAGAGATGGCTCAGAGGTTAAGAGCATTGCCTGCTCTTCCAAAGGTCCTGAGTTCAATTCCCAGCAACCACATGGTGGCTCACAACCATCTGGAATGAGATCTGGTGCCCTCTTCTGGCCTGCAGTCATACACACAGACAGAATATTGTATACAAAATAAATAAATATTTTAAAAAAAATCAATATACTCCAACCCGTAATATAAAATAGAAACGAGGAAGTCAGTTTGAATATAATAATTATTATGAAGTACCAAGGATTTAACCCAGGGCTTCCTGCATGCTAGGCAGGTGCTCTAACCCCAAGCACCAGAGCTAGAATTTATACATTTTACTACATATATGAGAGGCAAGATGGCACCTACTTCCCTAAAGAACAGCGTCTTTCTCTTTGGGACACTGGCCCTGAAACCTCAAGGTGCTCCAAGGGGCCAGTCACCTAACACATGCTGAGACGCCCTTGACTGGAGGGCCTCCAGGGACTCCATGAGCCTTTGAATACATGACCAGTGTCACCCTGTGCCACACAGACCTACGAGCTGTAAGACTGCCCTTCCCTATGCCTGTGCCTCCTACAAAGCCCTTCCTTGTGTTCGAGGGCAGATTTTTTGCCGAGCAAAGCATCTCAATCCTGGTCCAAGGAGATCAAAGGACGGTGGACTCTGGTTGCCCAGAGGAGGGGAGTGTGGGATCTGCAGGACCTCTGGTAGAGACGGGAATCAGATGACTGACACCATGAAGTGTCAGGGAAAAGGAGTGGGCGCTGTGCGGACTGCTGGCCCAGTGCAGTTTATCTCGGGGTGAGAAGTCAGATGCTGGGAAAGTGAGAAAGGAGCAGCGCAGAAGGGTGGTACTGCTGCTTCTGTTTTCGGGCTTAGCTGTCCTGAAGGGGCATCTGAAGGAGATAGGACAAGCTTGCAAAGAGGCAGAGTTAGAGCGAAAGCAAGCCTGTTCAATGGCCAGGACTTAGACGCCGTCCCTGCCAACTGTGTCCATGCTCCTTCCTAGAGGACACACAGCCCACAGCCTCCTCACCCACCAGCCTGCCAAACACTGCCCATCCCTTTAGAGGCCTGACTCTATAGCAAGCCTGCCAGGCACTGTACAGTCACATATGCAAGGAGCATGCCCATATTCAGTGTATGTTTGGAGAAAGCTGGACAGTGTGTGAGAAAACCTTGCCTCCAGAACAGTGCCATTCCTGGGTGCTACCACCAGAGAACCTCCAACTGTAGACATACCCTCCCCCCCCCAGTTATTTTTACATATAAATTAACAAAAGTGTTACAAACTGTTCTGAAGTTTATTTTGGCTTCTGTATGTATCTTAGACACCACCACCATTCTCCCCGCCCCCACTCTGTCTGTGTAGCTCAGTCTGGACTCAACAGTATATAGCCGAGGCTGGTCTTGAATGTCCTTACCTTCCTAAGTGTTGCGGTTACAGGTGTGTATCCCCATGGCCAGCTAAGCTCTTTTTTTTTAATATCAGAACAGTGTTCCAGAAGACAGACTACAACACAAATTGCTCAAGCAACTCTCCTTTGATGAGCAGCCCATACTATTATAATAATATTATTACTATTATTTTATTATTATGGGCAGGCATGCAGTGAGCACCCTTTGCCCCATTAATCTTCCCAGAGGGAAAGCACCTGGTTCATAAATTTTGCAGAGAAATGGAATGGGCTGGGCTTCCCAGGATCCAAATCAGGCAGGAGTATGGACAGGAAGGCAAAGCAGAGGGAAAGCCCACCCCACCATTGCCTCACTATGCGACGTAAAACCCTTTCCGCTGATGCCAAGTAGGACCACTGCTGAGTTCAGAGCTGCAGTGAGGAAAAATGTGACCACAGAGATAGAGCACAAACCCTGTGCTTTCCCACACAGACGTCATCGCCACACGTCAGCCTGGTCTAAGGAATCCATGGCTGCTGGTCTTGAAGGCCTTTTCCTTCCGAGCTCTTACAGACCTGAGTCTCTCTGTTACCCATCTCTCTAGGCCTGTGCTGTGCCATACAGTTTTCTTCCACTTTATGAACACAGTGTCAACCCCGTGAGACTGAGTTTCAGAAGGTCCAGTACTTTCCCCTCCATCCCCTAGCACACCCTTGCTCAGTCAGTAAAATCCAGCCCTGCTCAACTCCCTTCGCCTCCTGGCGGGAACTGCCTGAACGTTTCCTTTTCTGCTCCCTCAGACGTCCTGCGCTTTGACAACACCTACAGCTTCATCCATGCCAAGAAAGTCAGCTTCACTGTGGAGGTCCTGCTTCCCGACAAGGCAGCAGAGGAGAAGATGAACCAGCAGGGGGCAGCCACGCCCAAATAACAGCTCTCGCCTGCCCCCCTCAGAGCCTTCCTGTCGGTTGTTTCTTTGTAGTAGCGACTTTCCTACAACCTAGTAGCCCTAAGAAACTGGGGTGGAAGGAAGACTTCAGACTGCACAGGAGACTCAGGCCAGAATCCAAAGAGGACAAATAGCTAGGGTGGGTCCTTGTCATCAGACTGCTAAGGGGGTCTCCAGAAACTGGCTCTAACTATGTCTACCCTGGAGACCTGCCAACTTCACCTGCCCAGTGACAGCTAAGTCAGGGAGAGGAGGGGTACACAGGATGGCAGCAGGGAAGAAATTAGAAAGAAGTGAAGAGATTGGGGTGCCACACTCAGGGAAGTCAGCTGCTGGGAAGACATTTGCTCCTAAACGAACATGGAACAAACCTCCATGATCGTAATGATGGTTGCAAAGGAGCAGGCTGCTAGGCACAGGATTGGAATCCCCCCCTCTTCCAAACTTTTGTAAAAGGCTTGAGTATTTCCCCGCCCCCTCCCCAAGTCTCAGGAGTAACCCAAGTCGGCACTGGAAGGCAAACAGAGGGGCCTCTCTCCCCTAGAGAACCTCGCCAACTCCTGGGCCCCACTGGCTGCTTGTTTAGTTCTAATGGTTGCCAGTGACCCAGTGTTCTGTGGAACTTTGGTACCTGGCCACTGCTGTCCAGTGAAAGAGAAACCTTCCAAAAGCACAAGGAATGACAGATCTGAAAGGGCCCAGGAGGCCGTGGGTGGGTCCTAAGCCTCTAAGTAAGCCTCCACTTGAGCAACCCTACACAAAAACGGGAAGTGGGAGTGACCAGCACACAGAGAGCCCTTCCCAGTCTGAGTCTCCCACAGTGCCTGGGAACCGGTCTTCCGACTGACCTGGGAGAGGGCTCGGCAGGTCCTTCTCTGTGGAAGCAGTAACGGCAGGGGAGCGGTGGGTTCCTCTTGCCTCTAAACGCTGGTAGCCAGGGAAAAGGGGCGGCCACAGGCGACCTTGCAGTAGCAGCTCTTGACCCTACACACCTTGCGAGCGAACGCCAGGTTACGGTTACGGACTGCCCAGAATTCTGGAACGCGGCCCCAGGCCCTTGCGGGGACCCCCTTTCCCCTCGGAATAAGACCCCGGCCCAGCCTGAGTACTCGTTCACCAAGCAGAGGAAGCTCTGTATAGGTGCAGGGCTAGCGACCAGAGAGGGCCGAGGCTACCCAGGATCTAGTCACACACCTCAGGAACATTTCCTGGCCTTGGTTTACAATGCTGTTAGGTACATTAAAGCAATTTTCAAATCAAAGGAAGTAGAATTCACTGCCTATCGCCGGCTTCCTAGCGGTCTCTACACTAGGTCCAAACACACAGAGAGAGAGAGAGAGAGAGAGAGAGAGGGGAGGGGAGGGGAGAGGGAGAGAGAGAGAGAGAGAGAGAGAGAGAGAGAGAGGTTCTGATCCTCTCCTCTCGCGTGAACTTTCCACGAAGTTGTCTTCTGACTAGCTCAGCCACGGAGTGT
The DNA here is from genome assembly GCF_018167655.1 of Microtus oregoni. NCBI lineage: Eukaryota > Metazoa > Chordata > Mammalia > Rodentia > Cricetidae > Microtus > Microtus oregoni. The sequence goes on from NW_024543078.1 coordinate 36,562,128, forward strand.
CGTCCGCCATTTTTGTTTATGGCATGAAGATGCTCCCGACAGCCTTCATGGTGAGGGCGGAGACCCCGCCCCATTCGGTGGTTCCGGACGTACGGGGTGGTTCGTTCGCGCCGAGCGGCGAGGGCGAGCGTTTGCGGCGTGAGCAACGGGTACTAAAAGGGGAGGGAGGCTGCGGATTAGCGTCACGTGGTTTTAGGGACCGTCTTCTAATTCCACTCCAGCACTACCGGTGTTTCAGGGCCTGCAGACAGATCTACCTTTCCCACCCGTGCCGGCACCGGGCCCTGTCCCCACTGACACTCAAGATCCTATGAGGACACAGTCTGAAAACGGTGTCTTCCACAGGGAGTCGGTATCAACCTTTCAGATCTTTAGTCACGGGTTAAAAAGAAAAAAAAAGGCTACAAGAGCAGTACAGAAACCCTGCTCTTTAACTACCTGGAATTGTTGCAAAGATTTTTTTTTTTTTTTAAATACGTATCCCAGGCCAAGCCTGGAACTCCCTATGTAGACAGTCTGGCTTCAAACTCAAGTAATGCCGCCTGTTTTGCCTCCTAAATTTTGGGATTAAAAGCATTCGCCACCATGCCTGATTTTTGAAAATATTTAGCACGCGTGTGTGGATGCCTCTGGAGGCCAGAAGTGTCAGATCCCCTGAAGGTGGAGTTACAGGTGGCTGGGCGCCACCTATGTAGGTTCTGGGAACCATGAGTTAGTCTCTGGAAGGGCTGGAGGCGCTATTAACTACTGAGCAATCCCCCCCCCCCCCCCCATTTTGTTTTACTGACTTGGACACTTGGGATTTGGAAAGGAGGTGGCTAACATCTACAAGGTGACACAGCAGGATTTGTCTCCAGGGGCCACACCGTTGCCTCTGATGTCCCAGAGTGCTTTTCCCCTGCAGGGAAAGGGCTCATAATAACTAATCCCCCAACTCCCTCCTCCTTTTTATTCTGCTCTTTTCCCTGGAGTTTAGTATGCTGAAGCCTTGGCTCCTGGCCTCATTAGTGCTCATTCATGTGATGTTTGGCCCCCAGGAAGATCCAGTTAGATGCTGCAGAGGAGGGACTGGGGTTCTCGGCTCCCACCTCTCCAGAGCACTGACCATCAACTCTCCCCGGCGCGTTTACCGAATCCACTTTTAGAGCACGGGATCTGAAAACACCTAGTCTAGATTCAAATCCGTTTCTTCACCTTTCAGTTGTGTGAGTCAGGAGAGAGACCTTTCTCTCTGTGCCTCTAATACCCCTCTGTAAAACAGGACCCAAGGCTAGTGCAAGAGCTTAAGGAGGCAAACCAAGCGACTGAACAATACCTGAAGACTGTTTTAATTAGTCCTCATGACTGGCTAGGCAGTGTGAATGCTGGCATGCCTCCCATTTGCACAGGAACTGAGGCTCAGAGAAATACACCTTTGCTACAAGTCACACAGCTAAGAAGACAACATCCTCCGAATGGAACCCTGATCTGTTTAGCTACAAAAACTAATCATGCCTGAGAGAGTTTTGCAGTAGCTGTTCGGAGAAAACACGACTATCTGCAAAATCCAAGCCTAGGAGAGGGGCTTGGGTGTACAAGGCAATTTTCAGACACTCCCTGCAGTGGCGATAGCCCGACCTGTCCTTCAGCCTCGGACTTCTGGCGGGTTCTTTCCTGGTGTTAGCCCAGTGCTACTGGGAAAGGAGGCAGTGGTGAGGCTCTAACTTGCAGTGATTCGCACCGTGCTGGGAAAATCATGTCGGAGCAGCAACGGCAAGGAGCCGAGCGCGACCTCTACCGGGACACGTGGGTGCGCTACCTGGGTGAGCGTGGGAGTGAGAGACTCAGCGACCCCATCACTCTGGGAAACAGTAGTCGTGGGATGCGGATCTGGAGTCTGAAGGAAAAGGTTGGGCAGGAGATTGGGCTCAGGACAGGACCAGGGACTTGTCCAAGGTCACACAGCACTCTCTCCGCGGGTCTCTGCTGGAGGCACAAGCCGCTGCGTGGTTTGCCGTCTGTGATGATGAAGCACTAGCCATGGGGTCAGAGGATCTGGATTCCTACAGCCTGCCATCCCTTGGTGCTTCCTGAGCCTCAGTTTCCTCTTTTGCAAAAAGGGCTGAACACGAGGCATTGTCGGGTGCTGATTTTAAGAGTTGACTAGCCTGAAAGGCCTTGACACTTGTTAATTGTCAGTGGAACCCACCCGTCTGTCATTGGTGCAGATTCCCAGAACCACAGCTAGGGGTCTCTGATCAACAATGAGCTATGAACTTCTTTGTTGGCGTCAGTCCACAACCCCGAAACCAAAAGGTAAAGTCACTTGACTTAGATCACCTGCCCCATTGTAGTTTAGCAGACTAGGATTAGAAGCAGCTCTCTGTATAGCGCCCCCTCGTGGAACAGCCTGCGGGCTGGAGAATTAACTGCCTTTTCCCTCCAGGCTATGCTAATGAGGTGGGGGAGGCTTTCCGCTCCCTGGTGCCCAAAGCTGTGGTGTGGCTGAGCTATGGCGTGTCCAGCTCCTACGTGCTTGCTGATGCCATTGACAAAGGCAAGAAGGCAGGAGAGGTGAGTGCTAGTTCACCCTTCCAACTCCATCCTGGTGTGGGTCAGTGTGCAGCCTTGCATGTGGGACAGTCCTAGCCGTGTTAGCATCCTGCGGTCCATAAGCTAACCCTATTTGTAGGCTAGTTCATCCCCACCTGACCAACCCACATGGGTTGGAAGTGGCAGTCAGTACTTCTGGATGTCGGCAAGTCATCCTCGACCCTGAGTGTAGCCCAGAGTCCCCCTCCCAGCTTCCTTCTGCCCTGCCCCTCGTTCCTCCTCCCCGCTCTGCCCTCATGCTTCTGCCTATTGGTTTCCTGCTTCTGCTCCAGCTGGGTTAAATGTCTTTGTATCTACCAGGTGCCAAGCCCTGAAGCCGGCCGCGGCACCAGAGTGACCCTGGCTGTGGTCGACACCTTTGTGTGGCAGTCTCTGGCCTCTGTGGCCATCCCAGGCTTCACTATCAACCGTCTGTGTGCTGCCTCTCTCTATGTCCTGGGCTCTATGACCCGCTGGCCCCTGACTGTCCGCAAATGGACCACCACCACACTTGGGCTGCTGGCCATCCCCGTCATCGTCCACCCCATTGACAGGTATGTGTCTTCGGCCTGCAGGTAGAGTTAGGCTTTGAGAGCTGTGGGCGCAGAACCACAGCATCAGAGGCAGGGCAGAGGAAGTAGAGAGGGCATCTGTACCCTTGTCATAGGATGTAGCAGATACTTTGACCATGTGGGTGCTGGGAATTGAACTCAGGACCTCTGAAAGAGCAGCCAGTGCTCTTAACCTCTGAACAATCTCTCCAGCCTCCAGAAATACATTTTAAAAAAAGAACTAGATGTATGTATCAATCCAAATAGACCAAGATATAGTATGAGCAGAGGTCTGGGGGTGGGGTGGGGTGGGGCATAACTGACCCTGAGTCTCACAGTGAGTGCTTTATCCACCTTGCCTCAGTTTCCCCAACTGTAGAAAGAACAGGAAGATGGTTGTTATTCTCAGGGGGTTAGGTTTGACTTTCCTAAGTAGCCCAAGTGGGAGGAGAATGGTAAAATGGGGCCCAACCTGGTTGCTGTTGGTACCCTGTATCTAGGACTCTTTCCCTAAAGTCCAGTGTGTTTCCTCACTCTTAGCTACCTGCTTACCGTGTCTTCTCTTCTTGCAGGTCAGTAGACTTCCTCCTGGATTCCAGCCTGCGTAAACTGTACCCATCGGTGGGGAAGCCCAGCTCCTCCTGACCCGGCCTGTGCCCTGCCCATGACTGGCCCGCTCACATCAGAGAATGTGGACACTTGGCTGTTTGGTGTCCACGACACTGGCATCCAAGTGGGTTCAAAGTAACGGATGCTTAGAGACAAAAACCTTGAGGAGTGTTAGCTGCAGTGAGTCCCAGAGGTGGGACCTGACCCTGTGGTTGTACTGAGTGGGAGTTGACGCTGGCTGGGCATGTGTTCTGAAATATTTTTTAAGTATTTATTTTATGAGTATAAGTGTTTTAGCTGCATGTATGTGTGTTTGTGCACTACCCTTGGAGGTTTAAAGAGGTCACTGGACCACCTGAAACTGGAATTAGGGACGATTGTGAGCCACTATGTGGGTGCTGAAAACTGAACCTGGTTTCTTTGCAAGAGCAGCCAGTGTTCCTAACCACAGAAGTACCTCTCAGCCTCTAGACCTATCTTCTGATGAAAAAGTTAGACCCTCCCATGGAAGAGAAGGCCACTAAAGCCCAGAGAAGACATGGGATACTCCTAAGGTTATGGACAGCTGAGGACCAGGCTATCCAGATGCTCTAGGTCACTTTGTGGTAATGTGGCTGAGTGACTTAGGGAAGAGCACAGAGGTGCAGCCTTTGGGACACTCAGGATAGAGTCTCTGGCCAGCCCATCCCCGCTGCAGGAGCTGTCGGGGTCTGGTTGGGAGGCAAGACAATCATACACCAAGTGCTAGTCCAATAAACCCTTAAGCAATGGTATTTTCTTTTCTTCATTGGGAAAAGTAGGGATGCAACCACACCAACAGCATCGAAGGAGAAGTGGGCTGGTTTCCTGGCTCTACCAGAAGGGGTGTGGGGAGAACAAGGGAGGGATGTTCCCAAGCCTGTTCAAGAGGAATATCAGATCCAACGAACCAAAAAGGAAGGGAGGGAGGAAGGAAGGGTCTGAAATGAAGGTTTAGGTGGGGAGAAATGAGAGGGTGTTTCATGTGGAAAGGTGGTATGGTGTCGTTGATGGGGTTGGGGTGGGGTCTCCAGAGCCGTGGCAGGGAGTCTGGACTGAATTCTAGACCTTAGAAGAAGTGTTGGAAAGTCTTGGAGACAATGTGGAGGAAGAGGAAACCTTAATTTGCTGCTGGGGAGATGCAAACTGGTGTAGCCATTATGGAAGTCAGTACGGAGGCTCCTCAGAAAATGAGAAATAAAATGACTTCATGACCAGCCATACCACTCCTGGGCGGGTGCCCAAAGAACTCTATCCTCAGACACGACTTGCACATCCATGCTCATTGCTACCCGGTTCACACTAGCTAGGAAATGGAACAGCCTACGGGCAGATGAATGAATAATAAAATGTATTACATAATAGACTTTTATTTAGCTATAAAAATGATAAGAAGATGTAAGGAAAATGGATGGAAGAGCATGCCTGCGTCTTAACTGTTTATGCTGTAAGGTCCCTGTCACAGGCCTTCTCTGGTCCTTAGAATTTAGACCTGGAAAGGAGAGTCATGCCATCTACCCTCCTCCTGGGCTAGTGGGAGGGCCAGAGCAGTGTGTCACTGGTCAGTGTTTAACCACTGGCTTCTTTAGGATAGAGAGACTCTATTGCTCAAGTCCATGCAAAGATGCTCCCATTGTGTCCTCTTTAAGGCCACCCAAGTGAAGCCCTTGAACACAACCAGGAACAACGTCACATTACCTAGGTGACTGCCAGAGCAGTTCCTTTGAAGGACGCCATCAGCCCGGCTCTGCTGTGTCTCATCTGGCACATGCACATCCGTGATCATAAATTAGGAACAGGAAGGATGTGTGTGTGGGGGGGGGGGGGGGCACCAGGCAGCATCTACTCACCTCATAAAACCCCAGTAAGAACCAAAGTTTGTTTCCGCCGAGGTTCACCCCGCAGAGCCAATGCACTCACTAGGCATGTGTGAGGAGCCACAAACAGGAGCACAGCTGCCCCTAAAGCTGCCACACAAGGCCCGCACCCACGACGATGATGGCTTCCGCATGGCTGTATGAGGTCCCCTCCCTAGTCCTGCCTGACCTGGTTACTTCTAGCCCTTCCCTAGAGCAGACCTGTGCGCTCCTGGCTGAGAGGAGTGGCTGGACACTGCCCTATGAAAAAGGTTAAATGTCAACAGAGTCCAGTTGTGATCTTTTGTAAGCAGCCGCCACCGAACTCATAGGATGGGGGCAGTTTGGCTCTTAGGAGAGTCCTGAACAACAGACCACAAGGACAATAATAAGCTTTAACAATTATAACCACACACTAGAGTAAGAGCTTTTCCAGACTTGCAAACTGATTGTTTCTGGAGTTTTCCACTTAGTGTTTGGACAGCAACTGACTACAGGTAATTGCTGCATAGAAAGGAAAACCACGGACAAGACGGTAGATAGAAATTACCTCAGCAGGGGCTGAAGGGGATGGCTCAGCGGGGAAAAGCTTTTGAAATCATGGGTGCACTGCAGGTTGTCCTGAGATCCACCAGTGTTCAAATCTGAGATAATTGCTTCTGGAAGCTTGGCCTTAACATTGTGTAATCATGAGCAATAAAGTCAAGGGTAATGTCTTCACACGCTGAAGCAATAAGGGAATGAAAGGACAGATTGAGAAAGGCTCATAAGAAAGACACCTATAGCCAGGCCCACACCTTTATCTGAGCACTGAGGAGGGCTGAGATAGGTGGATCTCTGAGTTCAAGGCCAACCTGGGCTACACAGAGTCCTGGCTAGCCAGGGCCACATAACAAGGTCCTGTCTCAAACAAAACAAAAACAGCAAAGAAACCTACCTCTAGAACCCTGCTAACTTCAGGTTCTCCAGATTGGTACAACTGGTGGCAATCTCAGAGTCACCTGGAATGGCATCCAGGTTTGATAGAGAAGGATGACCCACAGGAGTGGCGTGGCTGGGCTTGAGGATTGTTCAACACTGCAGACATGGCTTCCAAACTCTTGGGTTTAAAAGCTTGAACCAGGCATGGTGGCTCAAGCCTTTAATCCTGGCACTCAGGAGCCAGAGGCAGATGGATCTGAGGCTAGCCTGGTCTACAAAGCAAAAAAGAAGGATAAGGAGAAAAATAAAACTTATAGTTAGCCTGCCTTGGCTTCCAGAGACCCTCTTCGGCCTTGCTGGTGGTCATGGGACCCCAAAAGGGCCCTGATAGTGCAGACGTGGAAGCAGGTTGCTGCTCCATGATCAGGTTTCCTCCCTGGCAGGACTAGGCTGTGAGGGCCCAGGCCAGGGCTTGGTGGCACCTGATTTGTGGCTTCAGGCAGAGCCAATGAAGGGAGCTAAGGTCTGCCTCAGCTCCTCCCTTCTTCATTGAAGTGTTTGCTTCCAAAGATGGACTGGGGAGTTACCTAGCAAACAAGCTGCTCTTTTATCCCAGGAGACAAGATTTCTCTGTGTAGCCTTGGCTGTCCTGGAACTTGCTCTGTAGACCAAGGCAGCCTCAAATTTACAGAGATCTGCCTGCCTCTGCCTCCACCAACCAGGGCTCTCTGCAAGACTCTTAAGTTCTTCTCACTGCAGGATTCTTGTTTGATTCAGGATAGTCCATTGGGCTCCTGAGGCTCCCATGGGATATGACCAACAAGGTACCCTTTCAAAGGAACTGATATGACAGGAAGAGGGTAAGGTCCACCCCAAAGCAGGCTAGCAGGGCCTATGATGAACCCCAGGCATCTTCAGGGGAGACTGTTGGCAGGAGGCTACAGTGAGTAGGTATGGCTAGGCAGCCCCCAGGCCTTATGGCTTTGTTCTAGAACACCCTGGCAGTTAGGTCTCCAAGCAAGCCCTGGCTAGTTTTAGGGAACACTAAAAATCTCCACCAGGGGCAGCATGCCTCAATATGCCTTTGTTGACTGGTCAAAATGGCCATTGATTTCTCATTTCTCAAATTTCTCAGTGGCTCCATTTCTCCTAGTGGCCCCAGAGACCCAGCCCTTCATATGGTAAGGGTCTCGATAGGATTGCCATGTAGACCAGGATGGCCTGGGACTTATTTTGCAGCCCAGACTGGCTTCAGACTTGCTGATTGTTATGTCTCAGGTACACTCTATTCTTTGGGTGAACTTATTCCTTTTTTCTTCCATCCTCTCTCCTCAATTCTTTTTATCCTTCTCACTTCTTTTAAAAATATGTTGTGTGAGCACATAGGTGCAGTGCCGGTAGTGGCCAGAAGAGGGCGCTGGATCCCCTAGAGCTGAAGTAACAGGTGTTCGTGAGCTGGGAGCCAAGCTCTGCTTTTCTGGGAAATCAATAAGCGCCCTTGAGCTCTGAGCCATCTCTTCAGCCTCCCCTCACACTTCTCTCCCTTGTTCTTCATTACAGGCTTGCCGAATAAAATACAGGATGATGTAGGAAGAGGGATGTTTGAAAAAGAATATGAAAAGGAAAAAAAAAAGGAAAATCTATATGAAAACCAGTGTTTTTGCAAATTTCCTAAAAAAATGCATGTATTTAAAAGTTTCATTAACATTACCTTACACAGGGCTGTGCGGTGGTGGTGCACACCTTTAATCCCAGTACTAGGGAGGCAGAGGCAGGTGGATCTCTGAGAGTTCAAGGCCAGCCTGGTCTACAGAGTGAGTTTCAGGACAGGCTCTAAAACTATACAGAGAAACCCTGTCTCAAAAAACCAAAACAACAACAACAACAACAACAACAACAAATATTGCCTTACACAGAATCTATGGCCTCCCAGAAGCCGTAGATAATTGAACAAAAAGCCAGTGACAGGTGTGGGACCCCTTTTTCACAGTGTTGGTGAGGGGTCCACACCCCCCAAACAATAAGACTGTCGTCATCACTCTTGGTTACCCAGGCCTTACTAGAATAGGTAAAACTTCACCTGCTGAGGACACCACACACTTTGCTCACGGGACGTGGGAAATCAAGCTGGTGCTGACCTGAGAACATCCTCCCCATGACTAGATCTCACAGTGCCAGGAGTGCTGTGCAGGCTGCTGGGGGAGAAAAGCCATCAGGAACCCGGCCCAGATGTGCACCCTGTAAACTACAATAATGACGAGCCTGGAGAGATGCGCCCCCTGGTGCAATAATGGCCTGGACCTTATTGGGGTAACCAATAGCGTTCTCATTGGAATTAAGGTGTATTCTGCAGGAGACAACTCATGTCTAGTACTGTACCTGGTCACCAATCTGTGGCTGGAGAGGTCATAGGACCTACTGTTATCATTTTGCTAAAGGAATATAGTGTCACAATACCTTTTAAACACTTAACCTTTTACCCATATGCAACTCTCACCCTCATCCAAGAAACTTCTTTACACGGTGCATGGTGGTTATACAGAGTCATGACTGATCGACGTGCGGAGAGGAAGTGACAGGGAGTTCTCAGTCCTTAACGGGACATTGTGTCACTCCCTACACTGCAGGACACAGGACGTTTGTGAGAGCCAGAGGCTGGGGAAGATTGCTGTGACATGACATTTTCTGGCTATGACAGGGCCAACGCGCTCATCAGCTCACGGCAGCTGTGGTCGCCAGCGCACAACCAAATCAGACAGTACTCCAGGACGAAAAGGGAAGGGGCTCATGAGGCCCTCCCTGAGCTGAAGAGCTATCGGTAGCTGACAACCTCTGGAAGAAAGAGTTTATCTTCTTCAACAGTGACCCATGGCAGTTGCCCATGCTACAGTGGCTGGAGCCCAATAGCCATGAACGTTGGGTGGCACTAACTGGACTCAGTGCGTTAGAAACACAGATGGAGATGAAGTTGGGAACATTGTACCGGGGGGGGGGGGATTCTGGGAGGAGTTGGAGTGGGAGAACGAGGAGCGAATGTGATGTAAACACTTGGTGGTTGCGTGTGAAATGACCACGGAACAGTCAATATGTTTGAAAAGATATGGGATGCTCAGTTAGACTTTAATGTTAGATAAGGAATACATTTTAAGTGCCATCCAATATCACCCTTTTATTCTTTCAGAGTCTGACTGCTTTCTCTTCTTCACCTTTCCTTCCCTCTTTTGTGATTCTGGGTACTTTCCCCTCCCCTGCCTACTCAAGAAGGAGGGGCAGTCTTAGCCCATTTGGAAATTCACCCAGGAAGCTGGAGGTCATAAAGCAAAGTGGACACCCTGGCTCTGGTCCAATTCCACCATCCGCAGGCTGAAGAAAACAGGGCCAGTGCTGTTGGAAGCCCAGTTCCTGTCCTGGCTAGTGTTATGTCAACATGACACAAGCTAGAGTCATCTGAGAGGAGGGAGCCTCAGTTGAGGAAAAACCACCATAAGATGGCTGTAAGGCATTTTCTCAATTAGTGATCAATGGGAGAAGACCCAGCTCATGGTGGGTGGTGCCCTCCCTGGCCAGGTGGTCCCGGATTCTGTAAGAAGGTGGACTGAACAAGCCATAGGGAGCAAGTCAGTAAGCAGCACCCCTCCATGGCCTCTGCATCAGCTTCTGCCTCCAGGTTCCTACCTTCTGTGAGTTCCTGCCCTCACTGTCTTTGATGATGAGCTGTTAAGTGGAACTGGGAGTGAAATAAATGCTTTCCTTCCCAGGTTGCTTTTGGTCATAGTGTTTCATTCCAGCAATAGAAACCCTAAGACAGTTCTTTTTTTAAAAATAATTATTATGTACACAATATTCTGTCTGTGTGTATGCCTGCAGGCCAGAGGAGGGCACCAGACCCCATTACAGATGGTTGTAAGCCACCATGTGGTTGCTGGGAATTGAACTCAGGACCTTTGGAAGAGCAGGCAATGCTCTTAACCTCTGAGCCATCTCTCCAGCCCCCTAAGACAGTTCCTATCTATAAGATGGGCATAAGAGCCTGTGCCCTTAAGTGTGTGCATGGCTCTACTCCCCTCCACAGAATATCATTAGCTTGGCGAGTCAGGTTTCACATTCATCTGCCACTCACGGTGCATCTTATGGCATCAGCAGGGCCCTTGGGTTCTGGCCCATGCTCATTCTATGAACTAGTCATCTCTTGGCAAGCATTGCACCAGGAGATGGGCACGCAAGCCGGTGTCTATGTACCATGCACAGGACAAGAAGCTGAGAAAGAAACTGGAAGCCTTGTCCCAGCTCCCCGGGGCTGTGGTGAACATCATGTGGTCATTTCTACAGACACAGAGCTAGCAGAGGACAGAACACCAGGCCCAGGAGTGCAAGACCCTTCCAGCCCTCTGTGAGACCCTTTGAACAATCTGCTTAAGCAATGTGGCTCTTGATTACTCGGGCTGTCCAATCAGGGTGGTTACCTCTTCCATCTACAAAAAGGTACTGGAGGGGTGGGGTTACCCAGTACACTCTACTGAAGGGTGCAGGGCAATCAAACCATTTCTTTTATCCTTGTCAGAGCAGAGTCTTTTGATGGGGTATCATGGGGGCAGTTTAGAGCAATACCTTCTGACTAAATAAACAAATACTCAGGTCCTAGATCTGCCGCTTAAGGCTATATGACACGGAGTGGCTAGGTCAGCCTCTCTGAGCCCAGTTTCTTCATTCATAAAGTGACTTTAATAAGGGTATTGGGGTGGTGTGACGATGGCATGAGCTAAACTTGTAAAGCACTTGGGACGGTGACACTCCTCACCAAACAACAGCTGTCATTTTTGCTTTGCCCAGCAGCAGAGAGAATTGGTCATGACTTCTTTTGCTTTGGGGAAAATTATTTTAATTGCTGAAAATATGTGCTGTGAGGTCAAAAGGAAGGAGGTGTTTATGGGAATAATGGGTGGGGCCCGTGCCCATGGGTCAGGCAAAGTCAGGAGTATGCGCCTCCTGCCAGAGGTGAGGAGCTTTTGTGTCTGAAACTCCCAAAAGGAAACCTCTGTCAGGTTGCACGGCCTGGGTCGTTGCCAAGTGCGGATCTGTCCGGGGTGCTGAAATCTGCTGTTGTATCTCCTTCTTATGATTCCCGTGAGCCACTGGTCTCTGCCTGCTGGTCCTCTGTTTAACCTACGGGAATACACTAAGAGCCTACTATATAGCGAGTGGAAGTGGAAAGGGTTCAGATAATCTTCAGCTCGAGTTGCTTACAGCTCACAGGGAGGGAGTCAAGCACAACTATCTTAGGCTAGATGAAGCCAAGCAGAGACATTTCCCTATTCCTGGGCCTCTGTGACACTCTCTTTCTCTGCTCACTGGTATCACACAGTCAGCCGGACTAATGATCAATTGTAGAAATGAAAGGAAGAGTAGAGAGAAAACTGAGGTTCGGGGTCTCTGAGAAGCAGGACATCCGTCTAGATAGGGGTGAGCTCCTCATCGTATTTCTGCATGCCCTCGTCTGGGAGAAGCACTTCCACCGTGAAGCTGACTTTCTTGGCATGCACAAAGCTATAGGTATTGTCAAAGCGCAGGACATCTAGGAGACAAATGGAATATTAGTTCCCACTGGCTGTGCCTGCAAAGCTGGTACGACTTCCCACCTCCCACCGCTCCTTTTACTTCCCCATGGGACCCAGCATCCTGGGCAGAGCCTGTAAGCTGACGGTCCCTCCTCCTGGCATTCACCCACAATGGGCTTTAGTTGCCTCAACAGTGAGAACAATGGGTGTTAATTACATCCCATTGTCTTCACAACTGCACACAAACATGAAGAGACATGAGAGCAACAGAGGCTTTCCAGCCCTCCTGGACAAAGTGGGGGCCGGGCATAGCCCGAGGTAATGGTCTTAATCCTCAGGCCCTGGGTGACCCAGCAAATGATCCTTCCCAGATTGGGCAGAATTTGGCACTTGTGCACCCACACTGAGGCTGAGGAAACATGGCATCCTGTTTTGAGGCTGTGCATAAGTTGGCTTACTTCTCATGGCCTCAAATGGGCAAAGAAAACCATGCCCTATTATCCTTTGTTTCCTGTGGCCCAAGCACTCTCCATCCCTCAGGGATGTGTCTCTGACCCTTGGTGCACATGAGGTGTCCATGAATATGGCTTGGGAATGAATGAAGGCTCTGACCTGGACTGTATGCCCTGATATGTTTGTGGGGAAGGGGACCACTGCCCATGTTCATCCTTTAAGCCATGTGGAAGGTAGCTCCTATTTTCAGAGCCCGTGCACGACTGGGGTGGACTTACAGACGCCAGCCTCTGAGCAGGTGAGGCTCCCATCCTCAGGTACCATGTGAGCATTGTAGCGCTGGCTGGTTAGCACCTCAGTCATCTCCCCGGCCTTCTGCCTCTCCCCCATCTTGGTCTTGAGGAAAACTCCGAAGCCGATGTCTGCACCATCAGATGAGAACTGCCACCTGTGAGAGGTCAGGTCGCTGCTCAGTGTGATGGGTCCCTGAGGGGTCAGAACCCAGCCAGGGGAGGAGCGACGATCTGTCCCTACCTGAGGACACAGCCTGGAAACAGGATCTCATATTCCACCTGGTGTGAGGAGCCACGGCTAATCTGCACCGAGTGCTCGTACTGAGTCTTCACCTGGTCCCGCACATACATGGACTTGGGGATCTCCCCACCATAGTTGATCTAGAATAGATTCTGGAGTCATTTTTTTCTTTCTTTTTTTAAAATTTTATTTATTATGTACACAGTGTTCTGTCTCCATGTATGTCTGCAGGCCAGAAGAGGGTACCAGATCTCATTGTAGATGGTTGTGAGCCACTACGTGGTTTCTGGGAATTGAACTTGGGACCTCTGAAAGAGCAAGCAGTCAGCGTTCTTAACCTCTGAGCCATCTTTTCAGCCCCTCTGGGGTCATTTCTTGTACCAGAGATACTTCTTATCATCACTGGGAAGATTTCTGCTCCCCTTCTCCAAAGCCTTTCCTGGCTCTCTAGGCTGGGCCAGCACTTCCGCTGGAAGCTTCTTCTTCCAGCTTATTCCCAAATCAAAACTCCATTTCACCTCTTTCTGCGTATCTTCTCAGTAGCTCCCACGAGTCCTAATAAGCTGGATCACCCCCCCCATACCCACACACCCACTAGCTGAATACCTGGTCTCTATACCCTGGGGTCGGTCTGGATTCGTTTGTGGAATGAATAGGTGGACGGGGAAGTCACCCATCTCTGTTCCTCCAACCCCTTCCTGTCCTCAGGCTCTGTGTACCTTGGTCAAACATTTGGGGTTCCCATCTGGGTCAGTCAGAGTTCCCCCAAAATGAGCAGGCAGCTCCTCAGGACTGATGAGTTTCAGCAGGCCTTCTTTCCAGCTGTCTAGGTGGAGGGAGATGAATCGTAGTTATCACATGTGGAAGAACCAAACAGTCCCCCACATCCGCCAACATACCCTGAGCTTGTTGCCAGGGATAACTGCCAGGTCTCCTTGACCCACTGTGGCTGTGGAATATTCCTTCTCTCCAGTGGGAAATAGGAAACCCCTGGAATGCTGGGCTAAGTGTACTGAGCCTTGTAGGGCACCCAGGGGAATAGAGGGCATAGACTTGGGTTCACATCGCACCAGGATTTGGTGCCTCCCCACAACCAGGCTATCTTGTCATCCGTCAAGCTCTCCTTCATAGTGAAACCAGGTGGAGGTAGGAGTTGGGGTATTGGGAAAAAAGAATATTGAAGAACATAAGACTCCCACCCCCACGTCTAGATCCTCAGCTCACATAATCAGATGATCTGAACATTCTGCTTGGGAGATGGTTTTCCTCCAAGCTCAGGCTCACTGATTTGTGTTAGAGAGTTAGGGTTTGTTGTTATTGGTGGGGTTTTTTCCCCCTCATTTACCCTATCCTATCTCTCTGTCTGTCTTTCTGTCTGTCTACTTATTTCATCATGCAATGGATGTTTCCAGGGCCTCACATATGCTGGGCAAGTACTCTGTGGCCGAGCTACACTCACAACCCACCTCTGCCACTTTTAAAAGCAACTCTTGTCAGAGCAATGGCATACAATGGTGGTCTCAGCATCCATGAGACTGAGGCAGGAGGATGGTGAATTTGAGGCCACTTTGTCTCAAAAAACAAAACAAAAATAAATAAAAAGTAATTATTTTTCTTATTTATAGTAATATGAGAAAACATAAAACTGAGAAAACAGGAAAATACAAACAATACCTTTTTTTGTTTTTTTGTGACATGGTTTCTCTGTAACTTTGGAGCCTGTCCTGGAACTAGCTCTTGTAGACCAGGCTGGCCTCAGACTCACAAAGATCTGCCTGCCTCTGCCTCCCAAGTGCTAGGATTAAAGGCATGTGCCACCATCACCCGGCATACAAACAATACCTTTACAAGCAGGATCTATTAATTTCTCTTTGTTTTGCATATACTTGTTTTATTATTTTTTAAATTATATTTATTTATTTTGTGTGTGGAGAGGTCACATATCACAGCATACACGAGGATGTAAGAGAATTCTCCTTCTACTGTGTGGATTCTGGGATGGCTGGCCCTCAGGTCATCAACCTGGGGGCAGCTGAACCATCATTCCAGTCCAGTACAACTTAGAAAAACAAATTATATTGTCCATATGGCTTGTGTGTAGGTGCACATGTGTGTGAACATGGACAGGCACGTATGTTCACCTTCGTGGAGGTCAGAGGGAAACCTATGGCAACATTCTTCAGGGCCTGTCTACTTTGATTTTTTTTTTTTTTGAAACAAGTCTCTCATTGGCCTAGGATCACCAATCAGGCTAGGCTTCAAGCCAGTGAGCCCTAGGGATCTTTCTGACTCCACATCCTCAGTGCTGGGATTACCAAGTGTGTGCTAACACACTCAGGTTTTTCTTTGTACCATGAATTCTGAGGCTAGAACTTATTCCACCATGCTTCAAGGTACACAGTCACTGAGTAGGCCTTCTCTATTCACAGTATGTGTGGCTTTCTGATCTACTTCCATTTTTTCCCACTTGACAATATTTCTTTTTTAAAAAATATTTATTTATTATGTATACAATATTCTGTCTCCATGCGTGCCTGAAGAGGGCACCAGACCTTATCACAGATGGTTGTGAGCCACCATGTGGTTGCTGGGAATTGAACTCAGGACCTCTGGAAGAGCAGGCAATGCTCTTAACCGCTGAGCCATCTCTCCAGCCCCTTGACAATATTTCTTTAGTCACTATTCAGTTGTAAATTTCTGGGTAGGATGGTGCACTCTTGTATCTACTGGAAGAAGAGGGATCAGGAGTTCAAGGTTCTCTTTGTTTACTTACTGAGCCTGAAGTCAGCATGAGCTACCCAAAACCCTGCCTCAAAGAACAAAACAAAACAACAAAAAGCAGTATCATCCTGCAGCACAGCTCCTGCGGCTACCCAGAATCCACCGAATGATGCATCTGTCTGCACCTGTCCAGACCTCTGTGTCAGACTTCCTTCTCTGAGTCCTGGCTATATCTCCTGCTTTTCCTCCTCAGTCTGAGCTGTCATTAGAAGCACTGGCTGGATGTGCAGGTGCAGAAGGGAAGCCAGGGCACGTAGAGCCAAGGTTGAGAAGCAACAGAGCAGAAACTTATAGGTGCAGGAGGCACTCACCCGAGGGTGAAGGCAGGGTATAGGGCCTAGGAAATGACTTGGCTCTATGTTATGAGCCCCATCTCACCACGGGGAAGAAGGAGCTTGTGACTGCAAGCACATGTTGAGTGCTGGCAGGGATGATGGACCACCGTCACTTTAAAGCTTATGTGTGAGGCACAGGGATGGGGGCCCTGGAACAACTTACTTCCCAACACCACAATTTTCCTCCGTGTGTCCTCACTCAGGAATGGCTTCATGAGGTTGTAGCCCACAGGGAACAGTTTGGTAGCTGGAAAGATACAAGAAGAAGAACAGGAGAAATCAAGCCATGGGGCAACTTTTCCACAATGAACACGGCCAGTGATATAGAATCGTAAAGGACCCCTTCCAGCCCAGACTCTGACCCAATCACCAAGAAATAGCCAACTAACCATCCATCCATCCATTGCCTACCTGCCCCACAAATAAACCAGTCACCAGCCTCCTCATCACCCAGTCAATAAGCTAACCAGCCTGCTAACAAATAAATAATCCACCAACTCACATAAGTCAAACTCATCAAGTCAGCCAAACAGAAAATCAATTGGCTGGTCCACTGACCAACCAGCTGGACAGCTGATTAACGGCTCACTCCAGCTACCAACCATTCACACAAAGAGCCAGCGATCCCAATAACCAGCTGACAATGCAAATTCAGCTGAAGAATAACCTAGCCAGCCATCAACCAACATGCCAGGCACCCACCCAAGCAACCAGTCACCAAAATGATAGCCATACAATCAGCTAAGCTCAAAGTCAGTCAACCAATCAGCCAGCCCAGTCAACTCTCCAATCCATCACTAGTTACTTGGCTAGTCAGCCAACCAACTAGTAAATCAACTGGACAACTAACCAAACAATGAGTTACCTGATGTGGGATTCCCCTCTGTATGCTATTAAAATGTTTTATTACCATTGGTTAGTAAAGAAGCTGCTTTCAGCCAATGGCTTAACAGAGTAAAGTTAGGCAGAAAATTCAGAGATGTATAGAGAGAGTAGGCAGAGTCAGAGAGATGCCATTTAGCCACCAGAGGAGAAAGATATGAGCTGCCAGCCAGAATCTTACTGGTAAACCATGATCCTTGTGATAAAATATAAAATAATAGAAATGGGTTAATTTAAGATATAAGAGCTAGCTAAAAATACGCTTAAGCTATTGGCCAAGCAATGTTTTAATTAATACAGTTTCTGTGTGATTATTTCAGGTCTGGGCGGCTGGGAACAAACAAGCAGCCTCCACCAACAGTTACAAACAAACCTACCTACCCGAGGAACAGCCACTTAAATGGCTAGTGAGCACCCAGAATGGTACCAGGCCTGGGACATACACCACAGGCATAGGCTTAGAGCCCTTCATAGGGTAGATAACTTGCTCAGAAAAACAGTGAGCTGGGCAGTGATGGCACTTGTCTTTAGTCAGCACACAGGAGGCAGAGGCAGGTGGATCTCTGTAAGTTCGAGGTCAACCTGGTCTACAGAGTGAGTTTCAGGACAGCCAGAGCTACAAGTTAGATCCTGTCTCAACAAACAAACAAACAAACAAAATTATCCCTCCTCCTCAAAAAAAAAAAAAAGAAAGAAAAGAAAAGAAAGAAAACCAGAATGAATAGGAGAATAGACCTGGTGGGGTAGGCCTGTAATCTCATACATTATGAAGGCTGAGGCAGGAAGACTGCAAGTGTAAGGTCTGTGTGAGCTACGGAGTGAGTTCAAGGCCAGCCTGGGCACCTTAGGGCCAGAGACAGTCTGAGGAGGGAGAGAGGATCATGGGTGGGAGAGGGGAAGAGGAGCTAGTGAAGCTAGCTGCTACCATTGCCTGAGCCTTCCTCTGTGCAGAGTCAAGCCGTTGGCATGCAGACAGCAAGCAAACCTTCCCACAACAGCCCCAGGGGAAGGCACTGAGCCCCAAGAGTGAATGGCAAAACTGTGGAGGCCCAGGGAGGGGCAGTCACTTCTCACTCACCCTTCACAATGAGCATGAATTTCAGGGTCTCTGGGTAGTTCTCTTCAAGGAGGCCAAAGAACTGTGGAACCAAGAAAACCCTCTCAGAGCCCACACCTTCTCCCCTTCCCCCCTTTGCCATCTCCTGCCTGGAGGGTTTCCTTTTCGGTATTACCTCCATTGGCCTCTTAAGGGAACCTTTTCACTCAGACTAAGAGCCAAATGCTCATGGGAACCACGCCATTGTTTAAACAGCAGAAGAGAACCGTGTGAGGACATACGTCAGATGTTCAGTGTCGCCTAGCACTGTGCACATGCTTTACAGACAGACTCTCCGAGTCTCCTGGTCTCACTGCCCTCATTCTGGATGTGAGGACCCTGAAGCATAGTGGGGGCCTAGGGTAGAGCTGGGTGTGTGTGACCTGCCAAGGGACTGACAAGTCTGGGACTGTCTGTGGAAGCAGGCCCTGTGCTCTCCTAAGATCTACTCTGCAGACACTCTAGGAGTCCTACTAAGGTTTCCTTGGTGGGCGGGGCCTAGAAGGAAATCACCTTTTATTAATTTGTGTTCTAAGTAAACTGCAAGGTCAAAGCAGGCCAAGCGTGTCACCCAAGTGTGTGTGTGTGTGTGTGTGTGTGTGTGTGTGTGTGCCCGAGCGCGAGTGCACATCCACCACTGGGCTTCCTCACCTCCTGGTATACTTCCACCAGAGGTTTCCAGAAGTGCTTCAGTCCCAGACCCTCACAGTCGAATATCATCACAATGGTCTCAATCTTCCTCCCCAGCTGTGAGGATGAGCAAGGGACAGAGCCAGGGTCAAAGTGTAGGCTTGGGAACTGGAGACCCAAGTATATGACCCTCAGGGTGCTTCCAAACCTCCACTCTGTCCTCAAAGTAGCAAGTGGAAAAGAATGAACATATTTCCCCACTCATCCACCCACCCATCCACCCACCCACCCACCCATCTATCCACCCATCCATCCATTCGCCCACCCATCCATCTATCACCTACCCACCCATCCACCCACCTACCTATCCATCCACCCACGCACCCATCCATCCACCCACCCACCCATCCATCCACCCACCCACCCACCCATCTATCCACCCATCCATCCATTCGCCCACCCATCCATCTATCACCTACCCACCCATCCACCCACCTACCTATCCATCCACCCATCCTTCCTTCCACCCATCCTTTCACCGACAATAGCTTGACTTAATACTTTTAAAAAACTTTATGATGGTGTGAAGAACACATTCAGTCAACTCCTTAGTCTGATTGGTGAGTTTTGATTTTTTTCTGGTCTAGCAATATTCAGGATGGTGTTGTCTTCTGGGGTCCATCTGTATTCTAATGAAAACACTCTGCACACACCTGAGGCAGGCTAGTTAGTCTACGCTATGATGCTGAGTGGGTCAGAAGTTTTAACTTTATCTCCAACTAGTGTTATTTTAAACTTAGAGTTTTTATTTGGTTTATTAAGATGGACCCCATCATAAGCTGGAGAACTTCCTAACTGTTATCATCCCTTACTCTTTGCAGACTGTCCTGCCAAGGGTGAGGCTCAGAGAGGTCGGAAACTTCCCAGGTTCACACAGCTGATAAGCAGTGGAGCTTTCTGACCTGAGATGAGAGTCCTCTGACCATGATAGTAGAGAACACTGGTGTGTTCTCGGGACCACCAACCCTGGTCATCTCTCCTGCTTCCAGTCACCCATCCTATCCAGTCAGAACCTCACCCGCTCTGTCTGCAGGTCACACTCGTGCAGGATGCGCTCACAGTCCCTCATCTTGGTCTTCAAAAGGTCCTGCTTGGTGACTGAGAAAAGCAACCCTTTGGGGTCCAGTGGCCCAATGATGTCGTACCAAACGGGGCAGCCATCACGGTCATAGCCACACAGGCCTCCAGGCATGTACTTCTGGATCACCTGGACGTGGAAAAATACATGACACTTGGCATCATACACCTCTCTGGAACCCCCAGTACCAGCCCAGCCTGACTTCAGGCTTCTGGGCTCGTTGGTCCTGCCTGTAGTGCCATCCATGTCTTGTTTAGTGATAGAGGATGTCAATTCTGAAGGTCAGCAGATATGGTTCAAACACAGACACTGGTGTTTCTCTGTTCCATGTCCTTGAGCAAGCGATGCCACCTTTCTGAGCTCCATCCCACCTCCTCTTGCATAAGATGGCTCAGATTCTTGCTTTCTGATAAATTCTGGCAGACATGGCATACTGTCTACACCTCTGAGATCATGTTACTGTGACCCCATTGTGGGTACCACTCTTACCAGTCCCTTGATGGATTGTTGCTTTCTCACCTGGACAGGATGCTTTGAAACTCTGGAGTGGGTAGAAACACAGAGGGACTGACTGGCCACAGTGTCTCAGGTACAAGTTTGAGAGGCCAAGCAGGGCTAAATTCAAACCCCAGCCTCACCATGGGACTGTGGGACTTCGGGCAAGTTGCTGGATTTTTGCTGGATGCAAGGGATGATAACACCTGTCTCATAGTGTTCAGGTGATTAAATGAACTCATACTGGGACTTATTATTATTATTATCATTTTGGTTTTTCATAACAGAGTTTCTTTGTGTGACCCAGGCTGTCCTGGAACTCACTCTGTAGACCAGGCCTCAAACCCAGAAATCCACCTGCCTCTGCCTCCGAAGTGCTAGGTGTCTGCCATCATGCCCAGCCAATGATGGAACTCTTGAAGCAGGGATTTTCATTACTCTTACAGAAAAGGCCCTGTGGGGTTAATGGCTTCCAAGGGCATCTCTGCTTGTTGACCTCCCTCATGGTCTCCAGTGGCCAGAAGCTGCTTGAGTGTTTGGGGGTGGGGCTCACCTCTGGGGGCTGCCAATCAAGGATGTGATCAATGTCCATGGTCTTCCGGAACTCCATGTACTAAAAACAAAAGGGATGGTTAGGGCCCATGAGGCTCCCAGCTCCCTGAAAAGGGCATGGATGTAGGGGTGTGAGGCATTGATTTTCCCCACGCTGCCCCCCATATAAATATCATCTCCAAATTCTCGGGCTGATGCTTTCCCTGCCCCCCATATAAATACCATCTCCAAATTCTGGGGCTGGTGCTTTACCTTGCGAAGCATGGCCTCTGATTTCTGCAAGTCAAAGCTCCGAGCTGAGGAAAGATGGGGGAAGGTGAAGATGGGACAGGGCTGCGCTGCTTTGCCCCTAACAAGTCAAAGCAATGGGGGACCCTAGGAATTTGATAGGAACTCCACTCTCCTAGACCTGAGCATGTGAAACAGGATGGTATGGTCAGATCCTGAGAGCCACGGATTGTGATGGAGCTGTGGGGACCCAGGCCCTCTTGCTGTCCCCTCATCTTCAGTAACCCCACCTCTTCCCTCACCTCGGAGCCAACGAAGAAGAAAGTAATCATCAGGGTTGGGCAGGGCAGGCAGCACATCCTGGACGTTTTCTCGGAACTGGAAAGAAAATGCCTGTTGGTGAGTTTCTCACACCGAGCCTTGGCCTCTCCACTCCAAGATTCGGTAATCACCTCTCCTTTGCTCTCTCCCTCAGCCTGACAGTGGTGTAGGTGGGTGAGTGCATGGACAAAGGCAGAATGGAGGGACGAGCGAATGGGTGGGTGGAAAGAAAAAATGAAGGATCAATTGATCAATGGATGGATGGATCTATGTATAGGTAGGCAAGTGGAGAAAAGGAGAGATGGGCTGTGAACAGGACAGAGAAATGGGGGGGGGGGATGGGAGGAGAAATAGAGGGCGGGCAGCTGAGTAAAGGGGGCCGCGTGTGTTTTCCTAGCTCCCTGTGCATTCTCTCCTCTTCCTGTCTTTTACAAAGACATGGATTTGAAGGAAGGAAAGGTTCGTGATCAAGCGTCCTCTTCCCTTCAGCCATGGGCACACCAACGCTCTGTCTATCGGATCTGGAGCCTACGGACTGGCTCTCCTTTCAGTCCCAGGAAAGGAGAATCCACCAGAGGAACAACAGCTGCATGCTCAGCTCCCACCCGGGGCTAGGGAGGGAGGAGGGGGGGACTGCCAGGCAGAGCTCTGGGGTCGGGCTCTTGGGCAAGCTCAAGTTTACTTCTGTAATGTCACCCACATGTTATATTTGCTCTGTCAGGACTGATGTCACAGAACTGCGTAAGATGTGACCCCTTAAGAGGTGACGGCAAAGAGACAATGTCAAGGACATTCAGAGCCAACAGATGGAGGCAGGGTCCAGGGATGCTTTCTGCCTCACTCTAGGCCACTTTCCTCTGAGGTCCTATGGGGGGTCGGGGACATCTCTTCTTACCTTGGCCAGGGTCTCTGCCTGTTTGGGGCTTAGGTCTCCAACTCGGCCACTCATGGTGCTGGCTGAGACTGAGGAACAGTGACCACTGCAGGCAGAGGCCCAGCCTCGTCTGTCTGTCCAGACCCAGCTGGAGCCTTTTGCCCCCACTTCTGGGTGTGGCTCAGGCACCTCCTCCAGGCCAATTCTTTAGATTGGACATTACATAACTAGGATTAAGTGAGGTCCCGTGCTTGGCTCTGGGACAGGTCTGGAGCAAACAGCAGGCCCAGAGGCCCTCTGCCAGATGAGGTAACTATGAAGGAAGGAGTCTGGCCTTCTCTGTGGACCCCCTCCGCACTCTCTGGCCTCCAGTGACCACTGTCCTGGAGAAGGGGCAGTCCCGTGGAGGATGAGCCCCACTCCTCAGAGGTACAGCCTTTCCCTAAGCCTTAGTCTCCTCATGCTCCTAAGGAAGGAGCTCCCAAAAGCCTCCACTGGCTCCTGCAGGGTGGGAGTCTGAGGCCCTGCAGCCTACTGAGCGCCCTGCATGGTGTTCAGAGTTGGGAGGAGATGCTCACACCCCTCACCTGCAGCGAACACTCACAGTCAAGAGACAGACAGTCTGTGGGATGGGATGCAGTACTGGATAGAGCTTGCCTAGTGTGCCTACAGCCTTGGGTTCGATTCCCGGTACTGCAAAAAGGAGAGAAGACAGGCTGCTGAAGACAGAAGACAGAACTCAAAGGTCTATGCTGAAGGCTGGTCTTTTTCATAGGGCCATTGCTACTTTTCTGATGTCTTTCAAATTCTGTTGCGAGGAACTGGTCTTATAGACTTGACCACAGGGAAAGGCCAGGCACCCTCCCCCTGTGTCTACCCAGAACCCCGTGTGTGGGGCCTTTGGTTATGCACAGCTCCCATTAGTACTGAGGGTTCCAATGGGTCAGGAGCATGGCCTTGGGGGCAAGGATGTTTTGGGGAGATTTTCATTTATGGCCGGGAAGAAGTATCTACCTGGAGTGAAGAAGCTGGTGGGCCATCCACAGTCAGTGCGCAGGGAAGCCCAGAAGTTTCCTGTGTCCTTTGTTTTCTGTCCCTTTCTGCATTCTACCACCACACGGGCCTGAGGCTAGCCCTGCTCTAGATTTCCTTGTAACACCTTTCAGCCTAGTGTTTCCTGGGCCCCTCGTCTCTGACAGAGGACCAGCTCTGCCCAGTGTTTCCTGGGCCCCTCGTCTCTGACAGAGGACCAGCTCTGCCCCCTAACACAGATGAAAGCACTGACTGCCTGGGTTTCTATGCATTGCTAGGGGATTGCCCCCTTCCCCTTCTCTGGAGCCCTGATAAGGAAAAGGCCATCCTGTCAGTTACTGTCTCTAGGAAAACCTTTAACCCAGCATATGCCTATCGTCTCAGCACTCAGGAGGCTGAGAGGGGGGGTGAGAGGTTGTAAATTCAAGGACAGCCTGGGCTACACAGCAAACCAAACACCAAGCAAGCAAAGCTGTCTCAAGAGACTGTGCATAGCTAGAGATGATCCTGGGCTAGCCTTAGCTAACACAGCTAGGTTAGACCAAGCCACTGTCCCAGGTCCACTATCCCTAAACTAGAGCATCCTAGATGTACAATTTTGGGGCAATCCTGGGCCTCTTTTCTGAGCTATCTCGGAGTTCTTTAAGGAGGTGGATGTGGGACACTCTAGATGCTGTCTTCTGGCACCTTGCCTGACTTGTGGCCCCGATACAGTTGGGTCCACAGGAGAAGGAGTCACCTTTGGCCATTTCCCTCTGTCTGGAACACCTGATGTGTCACTCTGGAGCAGTTAGGTAACTCCCCACCCCCACCCCCACTTCACATTCCAACCACCCACTTCCCTCAGGCGGCGGCCTGTGGAGATTGGGTTCCAGAGCTGCTCTGTCATTAGCTCCTAATCCTGCCAGGTTCCCACCAGTCTCCGTTCTCTCCCTAATCCCTCTGATGGGAGGCGACCCGGGACTCCGAGGCTGGGGACGAGGGGCAGAAAGAGAGGAGCTTGGGTCTTCATAGGAACTCTGGGTCCTTCTGACTGGGCCGTGCATTGCCGAGCCGTCAGCAGAACTTCCTACGATGGCGGGCACTGTCTGTCCTAATTAGCACATTTAGTAGTCACTCCTGTGGGAAACAGCAGAATAACGAAGTCTGGGCTTTCTGCGATTGCTGTTGTGAGACTGTGGTTCCCAGTGGAACCCAGGCTGGCTTCAGACTCCAGAACCTTCTGGTTGACCTCCCAAGTACCGGGACCACAGGGTTGCACTGCTGCCGCCAGTTTATAAACCTGAAGGCAGGGCCCATGCTGGCTGGGTGCTGACTGATTACCAGTGTCTGCACCACCAGCTGCTAGAGCTGTGATTTTAACTGATTTTTCCCCCAATCCCCTTTATTTCTCTCTGGTGTTGGAGAGTAAGCCCAGGCCTTAGACTAGGCTATGCAGGTGTCTTACCACTGAACTACACTGTGCCCGGGGCCTCTTTTAACTTTTTATTTTGAGACAGGGTCTCACTAAATTGTTCAGGATGGCTTTGTATTCACTCTGTAGCTCAGCCAAACTTTGAACTTGTGATCTTCCTGCTCAGTGTCCCAAGCAGCTGAGATCACAGGTCTGTACCATTGGGCCTGGCATTTATTTGAACTTTAATTCCCCCATGTGGCTTATAGCTAGCATGATCACATTTAGTAAGGTCGTGCCACACACCACGATGAATTCTGAGCACAGTATCTCTACTAGACATAAGCAACCCCCTAGAAGGGGTGGGCACCATTGTTTAGCATATTCTACAGATGGGCAAGTAAGGCATGGCATGGAGCTCACCCAGGGACTTGGCTGTCCCACAGCCTCAGCTCCAGGAGTTTCACACTGGTAAAGGACTGTGGGAGCCAGAGGGGTCGAGGACACAGGAGAACACAGCCCACAGGAGCCATGCTCATAGGTGCTCACAGAGACCGAGGTGACAAGCTCCACCCCTACCCCTCATCTTTTACCCCACTGCAAGCCTTAACACTGGGCTTGGGGACATCCGAGAGCTCGGTAAACAGCTGGATGCATGTTGAGTCCCCACCTCCGCACACGCCCTGGGCTGCCGAGAATGTGGACCCAACTGAAGTTTAATGTTCCCTTCCTTTGAAACAAAGGACCTGGGGAAGGAGCCCACCTGCACATGCCCAGAACTACCCTCCCCAGGTAAACACCCCAGGCTGCATTGAACAACGCATTTGCCAAGGATCTAGGGGACCAAGGCAACCACAACAACACGCATGAGTAAACACAGGTGGGGGAGTTGACAGAACTGCCTTGCCTCACCCAAGAACCTTCTAGGTTTCTAGGCGATGGGAAAGGACTGCTCTCAGCAACTCCAGTGTCCATCATTCCTGCCCACTTTCCCTAAAGTAGATCATGCTGGAACCAGCTAAGAGAGTCTGCAGGGAGTGCAGAGGCCTCCGTGTGAACAGACATGTTAGGAAGAAGCAGGCAGGAGAGAGCTCAGACCACAGGAAGGGAGGCACAGGGGTGTGTGTGGGGGGGGGGAGTAGGGTGCACATGCTGTCTGTCACACCCTCTGGCAGTTCACTTGCCAGGCTTTATAACCCTGGGGCAGATTTATTTATTTGTTTATAATTTTTTCCAGTGTTGGGGATCCAATCCAGGGCCTAGGGCATGCTGGTGGGGAGCTCCACTACTGAGCTTTTGTTAGGGAAGATGCGAGAAGGGTTTAAGGAAATAAGATCTACACACACAATAGAAATCTTTCATTCTTTATATACAGCTTGGTGATTTTTTTTTTTTGCACACTCACTGGGTTGTGTGCAAACGTCTAGTCTAACTGTAACAAAGGTTCGGCGGCGGCTTTGGCTACACAGCATGGAGTTTCACTCGGGCCTTTGACAAATAACTAAAAGGATAAGCGTGGGTCTCTGCCTTCATGTCACCATTGTCTTCTTCGTTGCCTTAAATGTTGGGTCGGATTGCGGCTCATCTCTCTCCACAGCTATGCTTATTTAAAGTGTCTGCCTAGGGACAGGAGAGAAGGTGATGTCAGGGGACCTAAGTTTGGTTCCCAGCATCCTTTCTGGGCAGTTTGTAAGAGCCGGTAACTCCAGCTCCAGGAGAATCTGACCTCTCTGGTCTCCAAGAACACCTGCACACACGTGCACACATAACAAAATAAGTCTTGGAGAGTCTGTCTTAAAGCTGATGATACAAAGTTGAATTGCCTTAAGTAAAGAGGTTCCACCCCTCACCCAGAGTGCCAGGCTGAGTTAGAAACTGAAGTTGCTCCATCAAGGAAGAACAATCGTATCCAGGGAAACCAACTGCTCCTTCCAGCAATGAATTTTTCTAAATCCAGAAGAAGCTTGCAGGACTTAAACCAAAACAATTACCAAGCTGACCACAGTTTAACCAAGAATGCCTAATAATGCTTACTTAATTTTTTTTCCAGACAGGATCTCATGCAGTCCAGGTTCTTCATGTAGCCAAAGGTGACTTTGAACTTCTGATCCTCCTTCCCAGACCCTCCAAGTGCCGGGATTACAGGTTTGTGCCCTGCCCAGGTAACATGCATTTTTCTTCCCCACCTCTGAGTTTGTTATTGCCTTGTACAGCCTCAAGCTCTTGTTAGGTCCTGGAAAATGGGCTGGTAGTCATCCAGTTTCCAGTGTGCTAACACTGGATAATAAAATCCGTCCCTGTCTCACCAGTACTATTTTGTGTGTGTGCACACATGTGTGCAAGTGCTCGGCACTCACCTGGTGCATGTGTGTGTGGAAGCCAGAGGTCAGAATCAGGTATCTCTACCGATAGGATCTCTCTGTGTAGCCCTAACTGTCCTGGAATTTTTTTTAAAATATTTATTTATTTATTTATTATGTATACAATATTCTGTTTGTGCGCATGTCTGCAGGCCAGAAGATGGCACCAGACCTCTTTACAGATGGTTGTGAGCCACCATGTGGTTGCCGGGAATTGAACTCAGTACCTTTGGAAGAGCAGGCAATGCTCTTAACCACTGAGCCATCTCTCCAGCCCCTGTCCTGGAAATTTTTGTAGACCAGGCTGGCCTTGAATTTACAGAGATCTACCTGACTCTGCCTCCAAAGTGCTGGGATTAAAGGCATGTGCAGCTATGCCTGGTTTGCTCTGTTACTTCTTAAGGTTGAACACTGTCTCCCATGGAACAGGCTCTGGAGCTTCTTCTGTCTGTCTGTTGGTGGACAGAGCACTTGGGCGCCTTCCACTTCCTGATTGTGAACAATACTGCTAGGGACATGTTTTTGTGCAAATTTTATGGGGGCATATGCTTGTCAATCGGTTGAGCTGAATGCACAAGAAAGGAGTCCTTGGGTTGAATGCAGGCTGCCCTGCAAGGCAAACACAGAGCTTTCTGTTTCCAGATGGATAAGGTTCTACCTTCTCATCCTCTCCAATGTTTGTTATTTTCTGTTTCTAGATACATTCCTATTCTGGCCATCCAAGGGACTCTTCAAGATTGTAGCCTCGACTTGTGTTTCTCTAACCACGTTAGAGCCTTTCGTGTTCTGTGTGAAGGAATGGTGACTCTATTTTTCAAAGATAGGCTGGAGAGACACATGCCTCGAGCACTCTGGGCCCTGAGTTCTAGCCTCAGTACTGAGAAAAATCAAAACAAATTTTTAAAAATACCCTCTCTGTATCCTTCTTCTGGATGTGGACTGAAGGCCAGTTATGCTTTTCTTGGTACTCGGGGCTTCATTGCTTTCTCTGAAGTTCCCAAGCCTTGTCTCGTGGCTACTCTTCCCATGTAGGTGACCTCCACTCTGGCCTTTTCTTTTCTTTTCTTTTCTTTTCTTTTCTCTGTCTTCCTCCTCTAGTCAGCTGCAAGATTTGTAGCTTAGCTGTCCTGATTTTGTTGTTGCTTATTTGTTTTCAGTTCTAATTTTTTTCATTTCTTTTTTAAAAAGACTTTTTCTTAATTTAATTTAAAAATAAGGGATTTTATTTTTTTGCCAGAAGAGGGAGTCAGATCTCCAAGAACTGGAGTTACAGTAGTCAGTTGTGAGCAGCTCTGCATGGCTGCTGAGAATTGGACCCGAATCTTCTGTAAGAGCGGTGTGAGCTTTAGGCTGCTGAACTAATCCCTTCTTTCAAACTCAAATACAATTGTCCTCAACTTTCTTTTTTTGGGGAAAAAAAACTTTACAAATTTTAATTAATTAAATAACTGATTAACTAATTCATTAATTTTTGAGAAAGAGTCTCCTGTAGACCAGACTGGCCTCAAACTCACCACGTGGCTGATGATGACCTTGAATTTATAACCATCCTTTCCACCTCCCAGATGATGGCGCCATGCCCAACTTTATACATAAACTTTGGGTCTATTTCTTTTAACTGCTATAAAAATGTACCTTGCATAATTTTTACCAGTTCAATATTTTCTGTTTGTTTGTTTTTTCGAGACAGGGTTTCTCTGTGTAGCATTGGCTGTCCTGGAACTTGCTTTGTAGACCAGGCTGGCCTGGAACTCAGAAAACCACCTGTTTCTGCCTCCTGAGTGCAGCGTGTACCACCATGTCTGGCTCCAATCCAATAACTTTTAGTGTCTAATTCAGAGCCATCACTGAAGGGCTCTAGTAGGCCCAAGCCTGGCAAATACTACTCTGAGAAGTCTTGCTCTCCCCATTCCCTTTTCCTTGTTAAACAGATTACATTTCTAAAGCTAAGCACCAAGGTCTATTGCCTTATTTGGCCATTTCCTCCTCCTAAAGCTGACTGCCAAGGTCTAGTATCAAAGTATTGTGTCCAGCAATCAAAAGCCCCTTTTGGTTACTCTAGTTAACATGCCCAACCAAAGCAAACCAACTCATTCTAACACGGGTTTCCCCTTTCTCTTTATAACCTGCCCTTTGCCTTTGGGCCACGTCTGTCTCCTCTCTATCCAGAGGCAGTCCTTTGTCCCTCTGGGGCAAGTATTCTCTCTCCCTGTCCCCACCTTGTCCCCTTTCACCCCCTCTCTTATGTCCTATCTCCTGTCTTTGTCCCTCTGGGGAAAACAA
This sequence comes from Microtus oregoni, assembly GCF_018167655.1. Taxonomy (NCBI): domain Eukaryota; kingdom Metazoa; phylum Chordata; class Mammalia; order Rodentia; family Cricetidae; genus Microtus; species Microtus oregoni. The sequence goes on from NW_024543078.1 coordinate 36,591,596, forward strand.
ATCATTCTGAGAAGCGGTCTCGGTTTGTCTGTCCTGTGTTGGTGTGTTTGTCCTGTGTCGGCTCTGTCCCTCAGTTGCCTACATTCCAATTGTCGTGCGTTTTTTTTTTTTTTATCAACAACGGAAACTCTCTGTCCACTAAACAAGTGACATGTGTCAGGACTGCATGTGTGCTGTTTTCAGTGGCCACCCACCTTGTTTTATGCACGCAGAGTCTCTCGCTAGCCTGTAGCTCACCGATTAGGCTAGGCTAGCTGGCTGGCCAGCCCCAAGGACCTGCCTGTCTTCTCCATGTTGGGGTTACAGGTCTGTGAAGCTTTTGAACATGTGTCCAACACAATTCTCAGGCTTCCCAGGTAAACAGTGTGTTAACGGACCAGCCACCAGGCACCTCAAATAGAGCTAAGCCCAAGACAGGTCTGGATATACTAATGAACTTGCATTTTCCTCAGCAGGAGTCCAAAACAGCAACGGAGCACCTGATTTTAGAATGGCACCTCCAAAACTGTGGACCAAGGGAAAACGTTTCTCTTTATAAGTCAATTGTTTCAGACATTTTATCACGGCAAGGGAAAGCTATGGAGTCAGATGTCCCTACTTTCAGTCTGAGTACCATCACTGGGGCAGTCACTGTCTCTGAGACCCTAGTGGGAGATGGCCACTAGGTGGGGCAGGACTCAGTAAATGTGTGACTCGTCTATGGCCAGACAGGGCATGGAGCCTGGGCTAGCTGTAGGATGAGTAGAAGCGAGGGTTGAGGCCGACGATGGTGCCATCATGCTGCTTTACCGTATGGAAAAGAGACCTGAACTCTGTTGGGTGAAGGTGGAGGATTCCTGAGGCCTGGGGGCTCCCCAGAACTGTGCTGGGAGAGGGAGTCCTGGGCTGAGGGCAGAGCTCAAGCAAGCAGGATAACCAGGACTTGGGAGATGCAGGTTATCAGGTGAAGCCGGGGCAGGAAGAAGGGTTGTGGCAGGCCATAGAGGGTTTCAGAAGACGTGTGAGCACACAGGGACCCGTGAGGAGTCAGGGAAGGTCTTACACGGAGAAGTGTGAGCCAGCTGTCATTTCAGGGACATTTATGGCTTTGGAGTCTGGGTGGGAAGGTAGCAATGGCCTTAAGTCATCTAAGCTGGAGGTGTAGATGACAGGGCAGGGCCTATGGGAGGAAGACATGGTCCTGTCAGAAAAAATTACCAAGCCGGGATCTGAAGTAGGATCAGACCACCTCTTTCTGCCACTTGGAGCAACCTCAAGAAGGTGGGGCTGGTGGGCCTGGCCTCCTGGACCTCCTGTGAGATAAAGTGGTCCTTCAGGAGGCAAATGGATTCTGTTGAGTCCCTGGTGAGCCAAGGTATGTCTGGCCCAACACTGCTCCCTGCTGGAGGAAGATGGAGGTCACAAGGCCACCAAGCCTACTTGCTCCCACTTACTCAGGCCAGCTGCCCTCAAGTCCATGGGGTTTTGTGTTGTTTCAGTGGTCTAGGGGACTGAACCTAGGCCCTTGCACGCGCTACGCTTATACTCTACCACCAAGCTGTATCCCTGTCCAGCTCCCCAAGTTCACATCTTGCTCTCTCTCCTTTATCTTTTTAACACACAATTTCTCTGTGTATCCCTGTCTGTCCTGGGACTCGCTCTGTAGACCAGGTTGGCCTCAAACTCAAAAGAAATACCTGCTCCTGCCTCCCAAGTGCTGGAATTGAAGGTGTGTACTACCACCCAGCTATGCTTTCTCCTCTTATGCTGTATCTCAGGACAAGTTACTTTCTGCCCCAGCTCTGGATCTCCTCCCCTGTAACTGTACAGAAAACTTCCTAACGCAGACTGGTCTGGACACACGGTAAGCTGGTCGTGAGCTGGGCTTTTTCTAGCTCCTGGAACTCCATGCTTTTCCTCTGGCCCACACTGAAGCCCCACCCCACACAGCCCTCCTTCATAGAGAACAGGTCAAGTCTGCCCTCTCCTCTCAAGAAGGCACTGAGCACACAGTGGGAGACTGACCTGGGTACCTGATCCAGTTTGCCATTAGAGCCAGGCTTTATTCAAGTCTTAGCAAGGGGACTTCATCTCTATCTGCTTCAGGGTGGCAGACAAGGAGCTGTGTAAACTGTGGAGGGCTGGGCCCTAGAACATAGCTGAAAACCTGCTCTGAACACCAGGGGTTGTTGTGTCCCTCTCGACTTTGCGAACTCGGCTGGGGTGGGAGGGCAGGGGAGTCTTTCCAACTGCCATAAAAACACCCCTATAAACGCCCTATGCACCTTCTTCCAAAGGCTACGAGGACTTTCTCTGGGAGGTGTTCTGGGAAGAGTTGGCCTTGCCTCCATCCCTGAGACAGAGGAGGCCTCAGGCTTTCCAGCATCTTATTTGAAGAGCTTGGATCTATAACTCCCTGCCAAAAATGCCACCCCACCCCCGGCAAACCACACACTCTTACAGCCATTTACGTCAAACATGATTTATTGACATGTTTTATTGACATCTATTTTTTTTTTATTTTTTTGGCTTTGGAGCCTGTCCTGGAACTAGCTCTTGTAGACCAGGCTGGTCTCAAACTCACAGAGATCTGCCTGCCTCTGCCTCCTGAGTGCTGGGATTAAAGGTGTGCGCCACCACCGCCCGGCCTTATTGACATCTATTAAACTCGCCTGACTCTCCTCTGGCCCCAAACACCTTATGGCCACAATATCCCATTCTTCACCCTGGAGGCCTGTCCTTATCTAACCATCCCACCCCAAGTTCTTCCAAAACTCACTCTTTTCTGGGCGTGCCCCACAAATTTGGTTCCTGCCACCATAAGACACGATGCACACTTGATTTCTGATCATCGAGGTCACTCTGCCTCTCTCAGTGTGGGTGAGCTTCCTGTTGGTGGAGTTAGATCAGCTGAGCAGCCTCACTGTCCCCAGGGCCTGCGAGGCCTGGTGCTGGGCAGATGCTCAACAACTGCTAAAGATACGATTAGTGGAGACGTAAAGGAACACACACACTATTCCCGTATTCATCAGTCTTTTGGTTGGGGATGCAGCTCGCAAGCAGGACGCTTGTCTAGCATGTGCAAGGATGTGACTTCTAGCTCCAGAACTACAAAAAGAAAAAATAAAAACTCATACTCTATAAGGGGTGTCCCACCTGACTCTACAGGCTGCATGAGGCCCAGGGTCTCTATGAACCTGGCTAATCACAGAACCCATAAAATTGCATGAAGTGTTATGTGGGTGTTTTCTGTGGGTTTTTAGATTGTTTTGTAACTCGGTTGGCATGGTTCATGGTTCTCAGTTATGAACTTTGTCGATGACAGCATTGTGTTGCAATGTCAGAGAGTTGGACGTGCCTGCAAGAGTGAGGGTTTGCTGAGGACACATGACTTCCTGAGCTCTCAATGCCCTGTCCACTTGCCAGGCAGGTCTGCATCATCTCCTCAGGTGACCTCTGTGATCATTGCTTAACCATGAGGCATTGTTGTGCCAGCTTTGGGATCGAGAGATGCTGGTATCCACAGCTCGTTCCTTGGTGCCTGGTGCCTACCCCTCTGTCCCCAGCAACAATGTATGCCTGTTCTCTGTGATGGAAGCATCAGCTGTTCTTGGGCCTGGGGCATATCTGTCTCTGTTACCGGCAAGGAAATACTAGTGAGGCTTTACTAAAGGGGAAAATTGGCTTTGGGTGGTTAGAAGGGCAAGGGTCAGGGTTAAAGTCCAGGAGCCTTTTATTTTAAGGCCACATTGAATCGTTTTGAGTACTCATGACATGAAGTAAGATGAATGAACTCAAGACAGTCCTAACCACAGCGACAACTCTTTTGGTCTGCCAGCAAGAAGATGGAGGGAGACAAGAGGGGCTCAGAGTGCAGGAGCAGCCCTGGACTTGGAAATGCCTTCTGACTCTTGCCTGACAGTCCCAGGCTCTTGGGATCCAGCAAAACCGTACAATTTTTTTCCCTCTTGCCAATCTGCTTAGGCTGATTTTAGGCAGGTATTGCCAAGAGGCAGTGCCATGAGCAATTCCTGCCTAAGACTCTAAGCCTTAGCTGTAAGTGGTCCAGATACAGTGGCTAGGGGCTGCCCTGAAGAGCCTCCTCCCTCATCTTCAAGGCTTATCACTTTTTTCCATTAAAATGTCTTCGATAATGAAGACATCTAGCACGCAGAGAAAATCAAATGATGGCATCTGGAACCTGGAAAGGGGCCGGGGCATGGCTTCTTGCTTGCAAGGTGCCTAGACAGTGGCGTCTGCCAAGGCTTTGAGGATGACAGCACTTTGAAACAAGGGCCCCCTTACCAGGAACATCTTACTATTCCACTTCTAGGGACATTTTGCCCAGCAGCACAGGAGGACAAAGAAGGCAACATCAGTGATCCTGAGCCAGTGTCTGGGTTACCCTGCGTGGGACACAGGTCTTCTGTCCCAGCCATAAGTCCAGGAGAGAGCAGTGCAGCAAAGCCCAGGCTCCTAGGCTCCAGGTAATGGCTTCTCTGAGCCAATCCACAAAGGTGCATTGGTTCGAGCTTGGTAACATTTGCTCGGTTAGTTTCAGTCCATCCAACAGAGAAATGGTAGGCTGGCTGGGTACCTGTGGATGCCAGGAGGGCCAGCCTTTGAGATATTAATGCAGACACAGTCACTGGCCAGCTCCTGGGTCACGCAGGGAAGGGATATTGGTAGCTGCCTTCCAACTCTCTCCTTAGAGACATGCAGATGTATGGAAAGCTGGAAGGCTCTCCAAGAAGCATGCTAGAAGCCAGGATGAACCTCCAGAATAATTCACCCTGTGCCCAGTACCAATATCTCCCCCGCAGCTTAGCTTTGGTTCTGAGCTCCACTCAGGCCAGAAAGAACTAAAGTTGGCCAGTTCTAGTGGTGCACATCTGCAAACCCAGGACTCGGGACACTGAAGAAGGCAGACTGCAATGCCAGCCTGGGCTACATGGGGAATTTGAAGAAGGCTTGGCAGGGGCAACTGCCTGAAGAAAAAGGAAACAGTCAAGGTTGAGTATTAGCAGGATCCTAGCATGTGTGTGTGGGCTGGGGGCGGGGGAGGTGCACGAGGACATGTGTGCATGCGTGTGTCTCGTCATTAGATTCAACAACCCGCTCAGCCTCGTAAAGCCAAGTGTGGCTTTTCCCCTGATGATTCCCCTGCCATGCCCTGCCTCTCCACTTCTGCCATTCCTTTCAAAGGCAGCCCGATTTAGAAAGGGCTTGCTGCTCTGCTGGAGCTGGGGCTTTGCTCCTCCTTCCCCGGCTCCCCAGCTGCTTCCAGCTGGCCCTTCCGGCCTTGCTGACCTCCAGCTGGAGAAAAACCATCCCTCAGCTGTACTCCCTGTGGCGAACAGAATATGGCTCTCCTGTACTGGATCCCAGTTGGGATACCCGGCATGGCTGAATCCTTGGTGGGTGGGTGTCTTCAAGAGGACAAGAGCAAGGGCAGGGTCCTTTTCCTAATGGATGTGCGCTGTCACCCTCGGCCCTGTTCTCGAGGTCCAGGGAATGAAAGTGCTGGACTGTGTCTAAGGGGTCCCATGGGGAGGCTCAGATGGAGATGGGGATTGGAGATCTCTGTAGCCACATTCAGCACCGCCCTGTCTGGGGGGGGGAGGGGCAGGGGTGCATGAAGGAGTTGGGTGGAGCAGGGTCAGAGGCGGCCAGTGTCCTCCTGGTCCGGAGGAGGGCTTGTTGCCCTGAGGCCCTGCAACTTCTCCTCGCAGGCCTTGTCTGGGAGCAGCACCTCTGCAGTATAGCCGACTTTCTTGGTGTGCAGAAGACTGTAGGTGTTGTCAAAGCGCAGGACATCTGCAAGGACAGAGAGGGGACAGACAGCATAAGGCCAGCTCATGCGCACTCCTGGTGATGTTGGGAACGTGTTGACCAGGCCATGGGTAAGACGTGAGCATCAGCGACAGGCCTGCCCCAAGCTCACCACTCATGACCTCCTCCTGGGAGTGTGGTGACCTCAGTAGGAGTATGACCCCTTCTACCACCCTAGAATTACACCAGCACTTCACAGGCAGCCCCTGAAGAGGGGATGTCATACCCATCACTTTGACTTCCTGGCTTGTGACATAGGTGTTTTTGCTCTGAGTGTCCTTGCCATGATGCGTACCCTTGCTGGAGACTCAAAGCAATAAGCTCACTGAATCTTGGGCTAGAACCTCCAGAACTGTGTGGTAGAGTAAATAATCCCCTAGGCTTATTGCCTTGGGTATTTTGTTATAGTATGTGAAGCTAGCTAAGACACTAGACCATTTTGTTTTTGTGAAACTGATACCAGTTCTAGCCACCTCTTTGGGATATTTGGAGTTTAGACAACTGGGCAGGCCCCTTGCAGAGACCCTTGGCAAAGTCCATGGCTACTTAGTTGTCTCCTAGGCTGCTATTCTCCTAGGCCCTGAGTCTCAGGAGTTTGTGCAATGCACCTCCGGCCTTACATCCACCAGTCAGATCTAAGACCCTGAAGATGCCGCTGCTGGAGCCCTCCTGTACAGTTCTTGCTCTTTCCCTGAGAGCTGGATGTAGAGGAACTCCAGAGAGGCCGGACCAGCCCCAGGTGGCTGTCTCTCTTCCTACCACAAAGGCAACTGCAGGAAAACTTGGCGTTCTTACAGACTCCAGCCTTGACGCAGGTGAGGCTCCCGTCCTCAGGCACCAGGTGGGCGTTGTAGCGCTGGTTGGGCAGCACCTCTGCCATCTCCCCGGCCTTCTGCCTCTCCCCCATCCTGGTCTTCAGGAAGATCCCAAAGCCAATGTCGCCGCCCTCGGAGGAGAACTGCCACCTGCAGCAGAAAGAGCCTCTGAGGACCTCCTGTGTGGACTGCGAGGCCCTTCCAGGAATGCCCAGTCACAGTCCCTACCTGAGCACACAGCCTGGGAACAGGATCTCATTCTCCACCTGGTGGGAGGAGCCTCGGCCCACCACCACTGTGTGCTCATAGTGCGGCTTCTCCTGCCGGCACAGGTAGTAGTGCTTGGGTACGTCGCCGCCATAGTTGATCTGTGAGTTAGCGGTGGGTAAGCTGACAGGCAGCCACAGGCTAGTCTCCTCCCTCCCCATCCTCTGGGCACTCTGTACCTTAGTCAGGCACTTGGGGTTACCATCAGGATCAGTCATGGTTCCCCCAAATTCCACAGGCAGCTGGTCAGGGCTCATGAACTTGAGGAGCTCCTGTTTCCAGTTATCTGTATGAGGAAAAGGGGCACCGAGGAGCTCTGGAGACCAACAGAGAGACCAGTGAGAGGGCCACTTGCTTCCCTGAGAATCTATTCCTCAGAGCACTCATGAGCTTGCTTTCTGGCTCGGAGGCCATGACCCAGAACTGGAGGCTGGTTCTGTACGCTGATGAGGCAGACCAAGGCCAATGCTGTGGAAGGAGGATATCCCAGGAGAAGGGGGCCTCTGGCAATACCTTCTGCTTTCCAGACAGGCACAGAGCCAGCGCCAACTGGGGGGCCAAGAGCTAAGTCACTTACCTCCCAGAATCACTATCTTCTTCTGTGTCTCCTCACCCATGAACGACTTGACCAGGTTGAAGGCCACTGGGAAAAGCTTGGGAGCTGAAACACACAGAACATCACTGGGAAGCTGGACCAGAGACAACTGCAGTACATAAAGGCGCAGCCAATCCTACGCTGAGCAGGAGTTGAGAGGATCTGGGTTATGCTATGCCCTGCTGTGTGAGCGCTAGCTCAGACTTGCACTTCTGAGTCTTAGAGTTATTAGCCGTAAAGTGACCATATGGTGTCTGGTTCTCAATAATCAGTGATGTCCCTTAACCAGCTGTCGGGTGTTGGGGACAAACTGGACCCCTGGTCAGCAATGATGATTCCTTAAGGCCACTCATGGTTTTGCTAGGTGACCTCAGAGTCCTTTGGGGTGAGAGTATCCTGTCCCACCCCAGGGGTACCTGCTTACTCATTGAGCACTTCCTGTGGGCCAGGTTTTGTGTGCCATCTTCTCACTTAGCAGACTCTCATTTAATATCCTAACTATGGCGGAGGCATCATGGTGGTCTCACTCCACAACACGGAAAAGCTGAGTCTCATTGAGAGGAAACCGACTCGCTCCAAATGAGAGAGCTAACTAGACGTGAGCCCAGGACATCTGAGTCCAGGGAATGTAGGACGGCCATCGAAGACAGGGACCATTCTTGCTAACAGAATGGCTCATGGTCCAGTCTACACTGACGTGAATAAGAAAATAGCAACAAATATTTAGACACCTAACATGCTGAAACACACCGGGGAAGGATTTTGCATAGTACAAAAATATTGGTCTGCAAAGGAATGGAGTTAAGAACACAAAAACCTTATTCACAAAAGATTGTTTTTGAGAAGCTGTAACCCAAAGGCCTATTCATTGTCACCTCACCCCAGTCTCCCTTCCCCAGGCAGGGGTCATCTTGGTCATGGACTCACCTCGAATAATAACTAAATTTTTCACTGTCTCAGGATAATTTGCTTCCAAGATGGCGAAAAACTGTAAAGTCAAGTGACATCGGTCATGGCTGTAGCCAGCCCTTGAATGCCCAATCTTCTGTAGCTCTGATACTGCTGAAGCAAGAGGCCCAGCCCCGCCTTCTCCATGACACGTGCATCCTCCTCTGGGACGTCCTTGCTCCTCATCCTCCCTCTAGGGTGCCCCTAAGGCCAGCATCTCAAGGCCAGACTGGTCCACAGGTCCTCTGGAGGGTGTCTCTACTTTTCTATGGATGGGAAGCTGGTGTGGGCTGTGGGTCCCCCTTGGCCTGGTGCTGTTACTGCTCTTGTCTCCTGCCTTACCTGCTGGTAGACTTCCACTGCTGGCTTCCACAGGTGCCTCAGGCTCAACCCTTCCACATCGAACACCATCACCATCCTCTCGATCTTCCTGCCCAACTGCAGGAACAGAGCAGGCACACTGGTTAGATTGATAATTCATGCAGGGGATCCTGGCCACCTCTCTCCATCTTCTTGATACCCACAACCAGGTAGGGAGGCCTGGCAAGCGTGTGTAGGGTCCCAAACAGATGGCATCCATCTAGGGTGTGAGGAGAGGTTAAAGCTGAGCTCTAGGCTCTTCGGGTATCATAGTTTGTTCGACACTATTGCCTAGCGCATAATTAAAGCATGACTCAGGGCTGGCAAGATGGCTCAACAGGTAAAGGCACTTGTCACCAAGACCATTGACCTGAGTTCAATTCCTGGGACCCACTTGGTGGAAAGAGAGCTAATTCCCAGAAGCTGTCCTCAATCTCTGCATGTCACCATGGCATGCACTGGGCTCATACTTCAGATGCACAAAACCAACAAGGCTGCCTTCTACACTGGGTTCACTCTGAAAGCTGCAGAGGTCAGAGGGCAGCTCAGGGCAGGAGATGAACATGTCCAGGTGAGTATGAAGGTCTTCTTAGAGTAGAAGCCTCACTCTTGAGTGCTCCATATACAATTTGTTTGGTTTTCAAGACAGGTTCTTTATATAGCCCTGGCTGTCCTGGAACTCTCTCTGTAGGCCAGACTGGCCTCAAACTCACAAAGACCCACCTGCCTCTGCCTCCCAAGTGCTGGGATTAAAGGGATGCATTACTACATCCGACTTGCCAATGTACTATGTATGTATGTATGTATGTATGTATGTATGTATCTATCTATCTATCTACCTACCTACCTACCTATCTATCATGTGTGCCAGGTGTGTGTGTTCAGGTACATACCATGGTGCCTGTCTGGAAGTCAGAAGGAAACCCGGGGGAGTCATTCTCTCCTCCCACCGTGTTAGTTCGAGGAACAGGACTCAGGTTGTTAGGCATGGTTGCAAGTGCCTTTACCTCTGAGCCATCTCACTGGCCCTAGGATTTCATATATATTTTAATAACTCTGTAGTATCTCCTTGCATCCCATGGGGGGATGCACAGAGTCATGGCTTGACTATTAGTTTTTATAGACAGAGAATCTACAGTGGTGACTATCTTTTCTGTAAGTAAAGCTGGCTGGCTGTTCCAAGAAATCCTAGGAACAGTGCTAAGGGTTCTCACTACTCCCATGGTCAGTGTCGGGGCCTGGCTTTTTATGTGGGTGATTGGAATCTGAACATGGTCTTTGTGCTTGCTCGGCAAGCACTTTATGAACTCAGCCAGAAGAGAAGGCATTGGTGACCTTACCTCAGGCCAGCAGAGAGTCTCACACACACACACATACACTTACACATACTCACATACATACACATACTCACTTGCACATACATTCACACATACACACACAAACACACATACATACTTGCACACACATATACACTCACATATATTCACACACACACACACACACACATTCACTATGATACTCACGGAGGAATCAAAGTGGGAGAAAATCATACGGAGAGCTGGCGAGAGTTAGAGAGACAAGGTGCTGTCCTTCCCTGGGCCTAGTGTCTCCACTTGGAACACTAAGGCCACCAAACATGCTGCCTGAATCCCACTGCTTACCTTTTGACTCTGCAGCTCACACTCATGCTGAAGCAGCTCACAGACTCTGATACGCTTGCGGATCATGTCCTGCTTAGAGGCAGACATCAGGAGCCCCTTGGGGTCCATTGTCCCAATGATGTCAAACCACACAGGGCAGCCTTCGTAGTCATAGCCACACAGACCACCCGAGTCATAGAGCTGGATCACCTGGACAAATGGACAAAGTCCTCACTCAAACCAGCCCACGCTGTGCCATCGGGTGGCTAGATGGGGGAGAGGGAGGGCATCAGCAGGCTTAAGGCTCACCTCTGGTGGCTGCCACGTAAGGATGTGGTTCAGGTCCTGCTGATTCCGGAACTCCACATGCTGCAGAGATATGCAGAAGCTACAGAAGCTACATGTCTCCAAAGCCTCTGCAGGTACTGGGGACATGAAGTCCAGCAGCCCTCCCACAGCTACAAGATTGTGCCAGAAGACTTTAGCCTCCACAGAACTGGGGATGGAGGTGGGAGGAGGATGCAGGGAGGAGGGACTCAGGCCTTGTTCAGGAAAGGACCCAGGAGATGGAAAGCAGAACACGAGAAGAGACTCTCTCTACCGGCCAGAAGCCTGGGTGAGCACAAGGGGAGCCAGGGCAGGGAAGCAGGGTCCTACCTTCCGGAGCATGTCCTCCGACTTCTTAAGGTCAAAGTTCCGAGCTGCGAAAACATGGGAAGGACAGGCCAGATCTAGAATGAGCTGGTCTTGGGGGTTTAGCAAGACAGCTCAGCTGGTAAAGGCGAGGTGCTTGCCACTGTTAGGTCCTAAATTAGGGACAAATGGCTAACTGCAGAGGTTAGAAGAAAAATGGTCCCCAAAGGGAGTGGCACTATTAGGAGGTGTAGCCTTGTTGGAATAGGTGTGGTCCTATAGGAGGAAGTGTGTCACTGGGAAGGGGGAACTTTGATGTATATATACTCAAGCCACGCCCAACAAGACAGACCACTTCCTGTTGCCTACTTAAGATGTAGAAATCTCAGCTCCTTCTCCAGCACCATGTCTGCCTGCATGTCGCCATGTCCCACCATGATGATAATGGACTGAACCTCTGAAACTGTTAAGTCACCCAATTAAATGTTTTCCTTTATAAGAGTCACCATGGTCATTCATACAAGGAGCAAGATCCACCGTGGTCTATGGTCTCTTCACAGCAATAGGCACCTAAGACACTGAGATGCTTATTTAACATATCAAAGTAGACCTGGCTGCCAGGTTCTCCCAGCATCCCTCAGTCCCTACCAGTTACAGGGGATGACTGGCATACCTCACCCTACCCTAAATCTCTCGAGCCCAGGTGCTGTGCTGCCCTCCTTCCTTTCCCTTTCCTTCCCTTTCCTCCCCTTCCCTTCATTTCCCTTCCCTTCCCTTCCCTTTCCTCCCCTCCCCTTCCCCTCTACTCCCCTCCCCTTCCCTTTCCTCCCCTTCCCTTCCCTTTCCTCCCCTTCCCTTTCCTTTCCTTCCCTTTCCTTTCCTTCCCCTTCTCACTCCTTCCCCTTCCCTCCCCTTCCCTTCCCTCTCCTTCCCTTCCCTTCCCTCTATAATCCAGACATTTTGGTTACCTGGCCCCTTGGTCTGACTCTCACCTCTCCCCCCTCCTCACAAGGCTCAGGGTCATGTCCACTCTGGAATCTTCCAGATGTCCCTCCTCTGACTATGCTCTCTCTTTTACCTACAATAAGCTTTCTCCTCCACCAAGCCTAACGATCTGAGTTTAATCTCTGGAACTCACATAACAGAGAGAAATCAATCAGCAAACTTCCGCTGCCTCCGTGTGCATCGGTTGGTTGCCTGCGTACTCCCACCTCCCAATAAACAAACAGACACAGAAACCATTTAAGAATGGTAGGAGAAACTGGTTCCTAGAGGTTCCTGAGGACAAGATTAGGGTGTCCTCACTTTTCCTTACACCCTCAAAATATCCTTGGGATTTGGGAATCTGTGTGTGTATCTGGTTGTGCCTGTGCATGCATGTGCACGCGGGTGTGGGGGCCAGGGCTCACTGTTGGTGCCCTTCTCAACCACTTTCTCACTGAATCTGGAGCTCATCAATTGGTTAGAATAATGGCTGACCAGAAAGCCTCATCTCCCTCCGTCCTGCAGTTACACATAGACCATGCTGGATCTTGCTCCTTGTATGAATGCTGGGAGAAAGAGCGTGGTCCTCATATTTGCCCAGCAAGTACCTTAATGATCTCAGCTGGAACTAGAGGCATGCCGGCAGCCCACAAGCACAGTTTATTTTAGAAATGCCTTGGCAGCTTCTTTGTATGGCGACTAGCTCGCTATCAGATTTTCCACCAAGGGAGCTGAAGTGGAACACAACAGCAGAGACTTTCAAGTGGAAGGCGACATTCCAGCCAGACAGCCTTTGCCCTGTTCGTTAATCACCTCAAGAAGGAACCACAAGGGCCACTAGCTGGCCTCCCCATCCTCTGTGACAAGTCACTCGGTCATGGCATACACAGGCAGCCCACGCTACTCCTCAGCAGCTTCCACAGAGCCCAAACCCGTCTCATAAGGGCTGCAGCCCCCCAGTCACAGGCCAAACAATACAGAGCTGCTTGTCAGGGTAGGTTTCACTGCAAGTGTCAGAGAACAAGCCTCTGCGATGACACTCTCCCGGTCCTCTTTTGTGTGTATTAGCGTCACCTGCATCGGTGTTAGCCCGCTGAGTGGTCTATGATGATGGGACCAGCCATCTCTGAACTGCTCAGTGTGGCGGTCCCTAGCTGGATGAGGCCACTGAACAGCAGAAATGTAGCCAGTGAGACGAGGACCCGCAGTCTTAATTTAAGATAATTTGGATAGTTAAATATGTCCACAGGATACCACACTGAATATAGCAGTTCTAAATACATCAACATTTAAACGTTTGTCTATTTACTGTGTCTGGATCTTTTCTGTACCAAGCTTAAATTCCAAGAGTTTTATAGGCCGAGCTGCCAGTTTGAGCAGTACCTGAGTGCTCATCATGTTTTATAATTGGATATTGCTTCAGATAAGAATGCTACTAGTTTTTTCTTCATCCTGTTGGCTGTTTTTTTTCCCCTGAAAACCTAAAACTGTTTAAAAATAAAATTTAAAAACTGTTTCTAAAAATAATTATTTAAAAACAGAAAGAACAAAAAGAGGGGGAAAGTGGCCTTCAGGTTGGGGTTTCCTTCATGTAGGCCTGGAGACTTTATATTTGACTCAGCACTTTGAAGACAGGGCTCAATACCAAGCCTACAACAGCACAGAAGAAAGCAAGGCTGATAGACTGGCTTCTCGCTGGTCCTCTGCTAGCAGTGTGGAGCTGGGGCTCGGTTACAAGTCCATCTGGTTGACAACCACTTAACCCACGTGCCTTGTGTTCACTTCTGGGATGAGTCTTGACTTCCTCCTACCTCAAGTGCCCACTCTATTCCAGGCAAAGGACTGAGTTAAAAGATTTCTCACCCCAGCCTTCCCCCCAGCTCCACCTGCCACAGATCTTCCCCCCAGCCTTCCCTGCAGCCTTCCCCCAGCCTCCCCCCCACTCTAGCCTCTTGCCCCCCAGCCTAGGTGCCATTTCTGGTATTCCTCTTCCAGACTGCTGTGAGTTCTAGAAGCCCCTTCTCTGCCATTACATCACTACTTGGTGTCCCAGAGGACTGAAGGCAGACCCAAGTCCTAAAGGTTCACAGAAACCCAATTCAGTGCCAAGCTGGGAAGGCCCTGGGGCCTCCATGCATTTACTCTGTTGAAGCCAAAGGCACTGGAGTAAAAGTATTAGGGGAATCAGGACAGATGTAGAATGGAGCGGGAGGGGATCCCCTGGGACCGGCTGTCTAATTAGGCTAGCTAACCAGCATGCTTTAGGTCGTCAAGAGACCCTGCTCAATAAAGAAGAGTAGTTAAGGGGGCTCTGGCTGCAGTCTCTGGCCTCCACAGGCCGCCCCACCGTCATCCCTTTCCTCTCAGGTCGCGGTTCCCTCTGGATGCCTCTAAATGCTCTGGCTGTGCTCCCACTGAAATCTACAATAAACTTCCTCCTTAACCCATACCCGGGAGCAATCATTTCCTCTTTTCTTTGTCATTCAGGAGACCCAAGCTCCCTCCGAGACAGAGAGACTAGGGCTCAGACGAGTCTGTGCAGTGCGCACAGATTCTAGCAATGGAGTTTAGGTTCTAGCCTAGAGAAGGCCAACAGGAAGCCTGTGTATCAGCAGGATGAGTGCCCTGAAGTGCCCACCTCACTTTCCTGCCATCTTGCTTCTTTCTCTCCTTTCCCTTGCTCCTTGCCTCCCTGATCCCCATGACCTCACCTCGGAGCCAGCGCAGAAGGAAGTAGTCATCAGCCTTGGGCAGCGCTGGCAGCACATCCTGGAGGGCCTCCCGGAACTAAGAGGAAAAGGAAGGGCATGATAGAATGTTACAGAAGTCCTCTGTCAGAGCCCGGGCCCTGACAGCTCAAACGGTCAATCAAGAGACAAGCAGCAGTGACAAGCTGAGGAGAGTTATTTGGTGTGGCCACTTTGGAGAGAGAAACCAGGAAAGAGGCCCACAAGTGGTCCTGGAATGAAGCTTAAGTTTAAAAAAGGGCAAGAGGTACGCATGGCTAAGCCGTCCTGACCAGTGGTTCTATATGCCACTGCCCGGCAAGTTTGGACTCCAGTCTGTCCTGCACGGTGGTGTGAGGAGCTGTCAGAACTGTCTGGCTCTTTTCTGGGGAGACAAGTTCCTCTTCTGGCCAGTGCCAGAGCCTTCCCCAAATAAGTACCAGAACTCCAGCCTTTTCTCCCCCAACTGCTGATGAAGGCTAGCCTGACAGTTCTAGAAGCATTGCCCCAGAATTGCACCCCAATAGTCTGGATTAAAGAGGGGCTCCTTCCTCTGAGCTTCAGTTTCCTCATTTATGGCATGAAGGTAATGTCAAATGTGTCCAATCAAAGGCTTCAATGTGTTTAAAATAAACATGGAAACCAAGTTTGATGGCACATATCTGTAACCCCAGCACTCAGGAAGCTGAGGCAGGAGGATCAGGAGTTTGAGACTAGCCTGGGCTACATATGGAGAACTTGTCTAGAAAAAGAAAATCTATAGGGACGGAGAGATGGCTCAGCAGTTATTATTAACCGGGATACGTGCAGGTAGAACACCCACACTCATACAACAACATACACATGCTTGTGCGCGCGCGCGCGCGCGCGCGCGCACGCACACACACACACACACACACACACACACACACACACACATCTCTGTAAGTCTGGGCCTAGTGCCCAAAAAGCAGAGGTAGGTAGATCTTATGAGTTTGAAGCAAGTCAGGGCTAGATACCCCAACCTCTGAGAAGTATCGATAATTGTTTTATTTTTGAGACAGGGTCTTACTATGTAGACCAGACCTGCCTCTGCCTCCCAAATGTTGGGATTAAAGGTGTGCGTCTCCATGCCTGGCCAATAGTAATCCCAAAAAACTAATGAGATGAGAATACATTTTGCTGTGCTTACATAATTAAAAAGAAACTCGTGAAGACAAATGACCAAGTGTGAAGGTAGAGAATCCCACACTTTAACAACCAGACCATGAGTCCTCGGGTCTGATAACCCACAACGCTGTACACAAACATCCACAGCCCCAACTCCTAATGGCTTGTCTGGAAATAGTGGTGCTCTAAGCTTTCCTAAAGTCAGCCTCAGGGGCAGCTAACGACCCTGCACATACAGCTGCTAGGACAGGCCAGCTCCCAGCAGCTCCTGGATCACGCTGTGTCTT
The DNA here is from genome assembly GCF_018167655.1 of Microtus oregoni. Lineage (NCBI taxonomy): Eukaryota > Metazoa > Chordata > Mammalia > Rodentia > Cricetidae > Microtus > Microtus oregoni. The sequence continues at coordinate 36,607,811 of NW_024543078.1, forward strand.
CTCTGAGAGAGCACGGCTGTCACTGCTTGGCTGGGCATTGAACAGATTCTCCTCTTTGGCCTTTTTCTCTTTGGTAATCCATAGTCTCCGAGTACCTAGCCTGTCGCTGTCATCAGTGTGCAGTCTCTGATGCTAACAAGGATTAAAGCATGAATCCCAGCAGGCACTGGAAGGATTCACACTTGATCTGAGGGAACAGAGGCAGTTGATGGGGGCTGGAGGGTGGGAAAGGGTACAGTGTCCCTTAAGGAACAATAATGCTTCTCTCTCATCCCTGCTAGGTGACTGTCTGCCCAGCCTGGAGAAAAGTCACACTATAGTGTCCTATAAAGACTGGGTGTCTGGAAGTGTGGCCACACTGTCCTATGAAGATTGCATGTCCGGAAGTGTGGCTACACTGTCCTATGAAGACTGCGTGTCTGGAAGTGTGGACACAGTGTCCTATGAAGATTGAGTGTCTGAAAGTGTGGCCACACTGTCCTATGAAGACTGCATGTCTGGAAGTGTGGCCACACTGTCCTATGAAGACTGCATGTCTGGAAGTGTGGCCACACTGTCCTATGAAGATTGAGTGTCTGGAAGTGTGGACACACTGAACAATGAAGATTGTATGTCTGGAAGTGTGGCCACACTGTCCTATGAAGACTGCATGTCTGGAAGTGTGGCCACACTGTCCTATGAAGATTGTGTGTCTGGAAGTGTGGCCACACTGTCCTATGAAGACTGCATGTCTGGAAGTGTGGCCACACTGTCCTATGAAGACTGCATGTCTGGAAGTGTGGCCACACTGTCCTATGAAGATTGCGTGTCTGGAAGTGTGGCCACACTGTCCTATGAAGATTGTGTGTCTGGAAGTGTGGCCACACTGTCCTATGAAGATTGAGTGTCTGGAAGTGTGGCCACACTGTCCTATGAAGATTGTGTGTCTGGAAGTGTGGACACACTGTCCTATGAAGATTGAGTGTCTGGAAGTGTGGCCACACTGTCCTATGAAGATTGAGTGTCTGGAAGTGTGGCCACACTGTCCTATGAAGATTGAGTGTCTGGAAGTGTGGCCACACTGTCCTATGAAGATTGAGTGTCTGGAAGTGTGGCCACACTGTCCTATGAAGATTGTGTGTCTGGAAGTGTGGACACAGTATCCTATGAAGATTGTGTGTCTGGAAGTGTGGCCACACTGTCCTATGAAGACTGCATGTCTGGAAGTGTGGCCACACTGTCCTATGAAGACTGCATGTCTGGAAGTGTGGTCACACTGTCCTATGAAGACTGCATGTCTGGAAGTGTGGCCACACTGTCCTATGAAGATTGCGTGTCTGGAAGCGTGGACACACTGTCCAATGAAGATTGCGTGTCTGGAAGTGTGGTCACACTGTCCTATGAAGATTGAGTGTCTGGAAGTGTGGACACACTGAACAATGAAGATTGTATGTCTGGAAGTGTGGCCACACTGTCCTATGAAGACTGCATGTCTGGAAGTGTGGCCACACTGTCCTATGAAGATTGCGTGTCTGGAAGTGTGGACACACTGGTGCACGTTAAGCTCAGGAATCCTCTAGAAGGAGCTGATTCCGTGCACAGCTGTACAAAGATCTACAGCATCCACAGCCTTTCCCCTCTTCCTCCTTTTTTCTCTTACAATTTTTAAAACAGTAAGTGTATGTTATTTTTAAATAATGGAGAAAGTAGGAATGCCTCACAGGGTTCTCTATCACACTCCCTCCCAGACGCCAGGTGTCTAGTCCCAAAAGAACCCTGTGCCTGTTGCTTCCTGAGACCAACAGCACTGGGCGGCTTGTCAGTGAGCCCTCCTATTCCGCTAAGGTCCTCTCTTTCACTTGGAGAGCCTTGGCTGAGTTCCCAGGTCTATCCTTCACCCAGGTCTCTCATTTCTCCCTGTAAGATCCTTCCCCGTGGGAGACACTTCAAAACAAGCCATTCATCATTGTCCTTTGAGACGGAGTCACCAGGTAATCTGGTCTTGAATTTGGCAATCTTCCGGTCTTTGCCTCGTCGGGTGGGATTGCGCCTCCAGTGTCTGCCTGTCTGTCACAAAACTTTAGCTTTCCTTTCAAAGAAGGCCGAGTGTGAGCCTGGGCTGGATTCCTATGGACTGGGCCTCTCCTTTCTGATAGTCCTTGCTTTCTCCAGGTATAGTCTGCAGGATGCTCTCAAAATAAGACCCTCTAGCCTTCTATTTCTGTGTGCTAATAAAAAGTAAACAAATACGTCTGATAAGAAGACTGGGAACCCTGGCAACTGAAACCAAAGCAAACCAAACACTGTCGCAATCTCGGCAGAGATCTACAGATCTGCCTGGCAGTAGTCATAAGCTGGGAACAGGGGCCAAAACTGGGTGGTGTGGCCCACTGCGATAGAAGGCTGAATTTACACACACACACACACACACACACACACACACACACACACACACACAGAAGTCACCCCGAGGGAGGAAGAGGAGGGGTGCAGCATACAGCGGCTGCCTCAGAACGGTGCTCTCCGGAGGCACTGGGCTTTGCCATCCAGTCCCCACACAAGGCTACAGCCAATGTGCGCCCGGTGAGTTCAGCTTGGCTCCCACGCCTTCCCTCCCTCCACACCCCTCACCCTGGCCAGGGCCTCCTGTTGCTGTGGGCTCAGGTCCCCGACTTGTCCGCTCATGATGCTCTTCCGCTTGGCCTCGGCTACCACCACCCTCACCCCGGTTTTGCCTAGCAGGTCTGATACGGGTCCCGCCCCAAGGGAGAGTCCTTGTTTCTGCCCCGCCCTACCCAGTGCTCCCTCGTTTTTGTTTTTGTTTTGTTTGGTCTGCCCAGGTCATCAGGCCTACCCTTATGGGGCAGAGAGGTGACTTGACCTCAAGAGGTGTCTTGAGAGCCTGAGGTAGCTGGTGGCTCCCACCTCCGGGCCCTCTCACGATCAGGGCTCTGCCGCTCAGGTAGCGGTGGGACACAGGTGTGTGGGGGGGAGTATTAGGGGTGTGTTCACCTAAGGACACAAGCATGGGGGCAGGTTCTTCAGAGCCAAGTGGGAGCTGAGGATGTCACCCCCCACCCCCAGTCCTTTAGCCTAAGGAGAACCCAGCCCCCTACCCCTGACTTTGAACACAGGCTCAGCCCTCTAGACGGTTGAGACTGATTAGGTAAGATGTGCCTCCTGTGTTAGCAGAATGCCTGGCATGTCACACTCACGGTTGCGGACACAGTTTCAAAACTGTTATGAAGGCTCTTAGTAGAGCCAGAGCTACAGCTTGGCCCAGGTGGTGAATCCCTGGGAGTTAGGACAGCGAGAGAGCCAAGGAGAGGGTGGGGTGGCTGACTCCGAGGAAGTTGATCTCTCTGGACAGGGCGGGAAAACACCGGCTGCCTTGGCATGAATTTTCTGGACAGCAGGTGGCAAGGGAGCGGGGGAGGAGGCGGTGAAAACAGGCCACTGAGACCTTTCCCCTCTGTCCTCCCATGGGTCAAATCAAGTTCCAGATATACAATGACCAAGCATGGGCTCATATGAGGCTGATGCCCACTGGAGATGTGATTGGTCGTCAGCAAGTATGGGCCGTGCTAAGAAGCAGCAAACCAGATCTCAATGACTCAGGACCAGAAACAGTTAATATTTTATTCATTATTTTTGCTATTGATTGTATATTATATGATTATTTCAGATATACTGAAAAATATAAAATACATTAAAAAAACAAACAAACAAGCTGGTTCTTATGTAGCCCGAGATGGTTTCAAGCATTCTGTGTCATCAAGGAGAGTCTTGAACTCTTGGTTTTCCTGTTTTCACCTTCCCAGTGCTGGGGGACAGGCAAGTGCCATGATGCTTGGTGTGCTGGCTTATTTTATATCAACTTGACACACACTGGAGTCATCCCAAAGGAGGGAGCATCAACTGAGACAATGCCTCTATCAGACTGGACTGTAGGCAAACCTGTAGGGCATTTCTTAATTAGTGATTGTTGAGGAAGGGCCCTGCCCTGTGGGTGGTGCGATCCCTGGGCTGGTGGTCCTGGTCTATAAGAAAGCAGGCTGAGCAAGCAAGCCAGAGGAGCAAGTCAGTCAGCAGCACCTCTCCATGGCCTCTGCACCAGCTCCTACTCCAGGTTCCTGCCCTGTGATGAGTTCCTGCCCTGACTTCCTTCAGTGATGAACAGTGATGTGGAAGTGTAAGGGACCTTCTCCTCCCTATGCTGCTCTGGTCATGGTGTGTCATCACAGTGATAGTCTCGCTAATGAGGACACCTGCCAAGCACTCTACAAACTAAGCTGTAGCTTGGGTGAAAAGACTCAGGGTGGACCAGCACACAATGCATTGATTTTACTTTTTTCATAGTTTTTATTTTTTTGAGACAGTGTGTCACTAACCCGGAACTCACTATGTAGATCAGGCTGACTTCCATCAAACTCACAGAGATTCTCCTGCTTCTGGCTCATGAGTGCTGGACTTTTTACATTTTGTAATTGATAGATTCCTTAGGGCAGTTTTAGGATTTCCTCTGACAAATCAGAAGGCAGAGTTTTTGTATGTCCCCTGTCACTCCCACCACTTCTGGGACCCAGGTGGGACCCTCTGCAGTTCCTCGGTCTGTGATTTTCATTGGTGAACAGTCAGCAAAGGTTAAGACCCGTATAATGGCATGTCCCCAGCTGTGGGTTCAGAAGGAAAACTCTCTCTACCCTACACATCCTCCATGCTCTGCTTGCTCTTTTAGTTTTTGAAAATGCAGGTGCTTGGGTCTGGAGAAATGGCTCGGTGGTTAAGAGCATTTATTGCTCTCACAGAAAACCCAGGTCGGGTTCCCAGCATCCACATCAGACAGTCACATGCCTGTAACTCCAGTTCCAGGGGAGCCAATGCCCCCTCTGCCCTTCTGGGGCATCCACATGGTGTACATACATATGTGCTCAGTCCCACAAGCATATGCAGCAAATAAATAAGTACATGTATATTTTTAATTGCAGCTACTAGCAGTGTGTGGTGGCACTACTGTAACTCCAGCCTAACTGGGGGGGCTAAAGTACATATACATATACATATATATATATATAATTTCAACTTTATGGATATGGGTGTTTTGCCTGCATATATGTCTGTGTGCCCTTTACATGCATGTTTAGGAGAGGGTGTCAGATCCCCTGGGAATGGAGTTATAGATGGCTGTGAGTCACCATGTGGGTGCTGAGAATCAAACCCAGATCCTCCAGAAGAGCAGCCAATGCTCTTAACCACTGAGCCGTCTCTCCAGCCCTGAGACTTTCATATATTACTGGCAGGAGCAGCAACTGTTTTTCTAAAAATTACTTGACAACACCCAAACATTTTACCACTTTGCTCAATGATAATTCTGGTGGAAAATAGTTCAGGTTTATAATTATATTGAACACATGCGCGCGCGTGCACACACACACACACAGTGCTGGAGAGATGGCTCGGCAGGTAAAAATGCTTTCTATAAAGTCTGATGACTGAGGAGTTCCATCCCTGGGGTCTACATAGTAGAAGAAGAGTGCTAACTCCGGAAAGTTCACCTCTGACCTCCACACTCACATCATGAGACACACACACACACGCACGCACACCAATGGGAAAGATTAAAACCCAGAATGTATATGGTTATGCATTGTTAACAAGAATCTGAAACAAGTTTAAGTAAACTATGGTGGTTGATGTAGCTGGTGAAGAATTTATAATACAGGGGAAAAAATAACCATGAATCATCTTGAAAACGATGGGACCAGATGGCGTGTGCCTCACACTTCTGGGAGGTGAGACATACCCACTCAGTGAAGAAGGCTTGAACGCAGAAAGAAACGTGCTCAACCTTCCCATCTCCCGGGAAAGGAGAAAGGCAGTAACATGTCTCCTGTGGAGAAAAGCCTGTGTTTAGCCAGCTCTGCCCGCCGGTTCTGCTCTAGGGGCTTGTCAATATTAGTTCAGTGCTGACTAACAGAAAAATAAGACAAGGCACACAGTAACCCGAAGCCCTCAGGCCGCTGGGGGCGGGGAAAGTCCAACTCCCAGGGTCTGCATCCAATGAGGAGGTAGTGGCTTCACAGATCAGAGCTTCAGTCAGGATGATCAAGTGTTGGCCATGACCACTGCGGGAAGAAATTACTTGATAGACAAAAGGAAGGAAGGAAGGAAGGAAGGAAGGAAGCCAGGAGGCAGAGGCAGACGGATCTCTGTGTGATCAAGGCTAGCCTGGTCTACAGAACGAGTTCCAGGACAGCCAGGAGAAACCGTACCCCAAAAAACCAAGAGAGGGGGGCAGGACCTCTTTTTTTTTTGACAGTCCCTGGGAACTGAGAAACCCCTGATGGTTGAAGCTGAAGCTGTTACCAGTGGAGAATTCTTCGCAGCCCTAATTTACTCTCTCATACTGGTGAGGGTGCTTGATTTAAAAAAACTCATTGGGGGCTGGAGAAATGGCTCAGTGTTAAGTGCTTGCCGCTTGCAACAGTGAGGACCTGGTTTGGTTCTCCGGCACTCACAGACAAGCTGGGTGTGGGCAGTGCACATGTGTGATCCCAGCCCTGAGGAGCAGAAGGAAGATGGTGTGTGTATGTGGGGGGGGGGGGGGGGGCTGCTCACTGACCAGATGGTCTAGCCAATCAGTGAGGGCCAGATTCCATGAGAGAACTGTTAAAGGACAATAAAGTAGACAGAGACTGAGGAACACAGCAGGTAGCCAACTTTGACCTCTGTCTGCCACACTCACACAGCTGGAAGGTGAGGACAATGGAGAGTATGAAGCCATCCTTGCCTTGGGCTATGTAGCAAGTCCTTGACTCAAAAAACCTAAAAACAACCCCACAAACAATAACAACCACAAAAAAAAACCCAATAGCAAAAACATATATTTATGAAAACCGGGAAGTTGAAAACATATTCTGGGTTTTAATCCCCCCCCCACTGATTGATTGATTGATTGACTGTGTGTGTGTGTGTGTGTGTGTGTGTGTGTGTGTATCCCATGATGTGAGTGTGGGGGTCAGAGGTGAACTCTCTGGTGTTAGAACCCTTATACTATGTGGGTCCTGGGGATGGAACTCAGTCATCTTGATGAAAAGCCTCTTTACTGCTGGGCCATCTCTCCAGAACCATGTATATTCATTTCTGTAACCACGCACAGTGAGTGGTGCTGGTATTGCACGCCTGTAATCCAGATTCTCAGGAGTCAGAGGCAGGAGAATTGAAAATTCCTGATGCCAGGAGACGCTGTCTCTACAACTAGAAACAACAGAACCCACTGGGCAGTGGTGGTGCACGCCTTTAATCCCAGCACTCGGGAGGCAGAGGCAGGTGGATCTCTGTGAGTTCGAGACCAGCCTGGTCTACAAGAGCTAGTTCCAGGACAGGCCCCCAAAGCTATGGAGAAACCCTGTCTTGAAAAACCAAAAAAAAAAAAAAAAAAAAAAAAAAGAAAGAGAAAAAGAAGCAACAGAACCCTTCATATCAGTGAAGCCATAGATGGTACAACGATTTTTAAATTTGTATCTGTAACCAGAGCAGCTGTGTGTGTTTGTTAGCTCAGCACACAGAAGGCTGAGGCAGGAGGCTAGAAAATTTAAGTCCAGCCTGGGCTTCACAGTGAGACCTTCTCTCAAAATAAAATGTAAAAAGAGGCAGGGGTAGGAGTAGCTGGAGAGATGGTTCAGTGGTTAAAGACACTGAATGCTCTTCCAGAGGACCCAGGTTCAATTCCCAGCGCCTACATGGCAGCTCACAACTGTCTTGTAACTCCAGTTCCATGGCTTCTGACACCTTTACACGGACACGTGCAGACGAAACACCAATGCACATGAAATAAGTAAAGAAATAAGTCATTTTTTTGAAAGAGGCTGGGGTGAAGCGTAGTGGTAGCACAACAGCACCTGAGGCCCTGGTTCAACTCCCAGAAATACCCTCCAAGTATAAATCCGTAACATTATCACTTTAACATACGGCCAATATGACTAAGAAGTGGGGCAAACAATCTCATTAATACTTAAGGAATATCGAGACGTCTTGTATTTTAAGGGGGGGGTTCTAAATCTTTTAAATCAGTACATATTTAACACTGCCCAACTCAAGACTCCTAGACTCATTCTAGGTGTTCAGTAGCTCACAGGTGGTGCTAGGTTAAATTACGCCTTCACCATGCCAACACCCAGTGATTCCAAACACCTTAGATAGAGTCATCACAGATGAAACTGGTTACAGTGGAGTGGGAGCCCTCTAGGAGGTGCCTATTAGAAGCTGAGTGCGGAGTGGACCCCCAATCCAGTACGACTTTAGGAAAAGGAGAATTTGTCCAGGGATGGAGCTCTGTGGGAATGCTTGCCTATCATACACAAGGTCCTGGACTCCATGCCCAGCACTGCAGAAAGGGGACAATTCGGACACAGAGGGAGCCACCACCCCATGAAGATGAAGGCTAAAGCTGGGATGACGCCTCCACAAGTCAAGATTACAGTAAACTGCAGAAGCTAGAGAAAAGCGGGGTCGGGTCCTCCCTTCTAATCCTTCAAGGAGCTAACTCTTTCGACTCCTTGATCTTCGACTTCTAGTCTCTAGAGCCTTGAGAGGATAAGCTTGTGTTGTTTGAGCCTCTCCAGTTGGCAGCTCGGTCCCACAGCCTTCGTGCAGAGTCCCACCTGGCGCAGGGATGAGTGGCTGCCGTATTGGATCCTGCAGGTTGACTCTTAACCCTTCCCACTCAGGAATCAAAAAATGAGTTCAGGTCTCCCATTTCTCAGGGCCACCCAGCAGTACAAACAGGACTGGGACCCAGGAAAGTGGGGCAGGGCCAGGCTTTTGCTGCCATTCTGTCTTTCTGCCTGCCCGAGTCCCTTGTTCCAGGCTGCCCTTAGTCCTCCCCTGAATCTGCAGGTCATGGCACCTCAAACATTAGCTCCTGTTGGCATGGAGGACATTTTACCATCTGGGCCAGAGGTTTGGAGAGCAGATGGTTCCCTTCCCTGCTTGTTTCTGTTGTCAACTTGACACAAACTTAGATATGTCTAGAAGAAAGGAGTATCAATGGAGAAAATGCATCCAACAGATGGGGTATAGGCAAATCTATAGGACTTTTTCTTTTCTTTCTCCTCTTCCTCCTCCTCCTCCTCCTCCTCCTCCTCCTCCTCCTCCTCCTCCTCTTCTTCTTCTTCTTCTTCTTCTTCTTCTTCTTCTTCTTCTTCTTCTCTTGGATCCAAAATGTTAAAATGGAGGGAGGGGAATTTTCTTCCCTAAAAAATTTATTCATTTTCATTCTATGTACATTGATGTTTTGCCTGCATGTATGTCTGTGAGGTTGTCAGATCTTGGAGTTATATATAATTGTTAGCTGCCATATGGGTGCTAGGAATTGAACCAGGGTTCTTTGGAAGAGCAGTCAGCGCTCTTAACTGCTAAGTCATCTCTCTAGCCCCATGGGAGGCATTTTCTTATTAATGTTTGACATGTGAAGGCCCAGATCACTGTGGGCAATGTCACCCTGGGCTGGTCGCCCTGGGTGTTATAAGAAACCAGTCTGGGGGGCTGGAGAGATGGCTCAGTGGTTAAGAGCATTGCCTGCTCTTCCAAAGGTCATGAGTTCAATTCCCAGTAACCACATGATGGCTCACAACCATCTGTAATGAGATCTGGTGCCCTCTTCTGGCCTGTAGCACACATGGAGGCAGAATATTGTATACATAATAAATAAATAAATAAATAAATAAATAAATAAATAAATAGAAACCAGTCTGAGGCGGGGGGGGGGGGGAGCGGGAAGGGGGCGAGGAGGTGGCCTGGAGAGATGACTCAGCTGTTAAGAGTGCTGATTGGTCTTCCAGAGGACCTGGGTTCAATTCCCAGCACCCACATGGCAGCTCACAACTGTCTGTAACTCCAGTTCCAGGGAATCTGTCACCTTAACACTAATGCACATAAAATAAATTTAAATAAATTATATATATAAAAAGAAAGCAGGCTGAGTAAGCCATGGGAAACAAGAGGCCATTAAGCAGAGCTCCCCCAGGGCTCCACGCCGGGTCTCCCCACCGCAGCTCTGCCTGAAGCTTCCACTCCGACTTCCCTCAGTGACAGTGTGACCCGAGAGTGCTAAGCAGAAAGAAATGCTCTCCTCCCAGGTTGCTTTGGTCGTGTTGTCTACCGCAGTAATAGAAACCTGGCTGCAGTGCTTCATCCTTCATCGTGTCCTCATCTCTCCCTGCCTTGTGCCCAGAGATCGGCCTGCCCTAGGAGCGGAGAAGCTCCACACTGGTGTGGATATGATGTAACTAACCTACATCCCACGCCCGTGGCAGGCTCCCAGGTGTTCCTGAAGTCTCTGTCTCGTTCATGGGTCACAGGTGTTCCTCTGGCAGCTTTAGCTAAAGCAGGTGACCTGCCAAGAGAGGGAAAAGGTTTCGGGATACAGGGCCCTGGCATCATGATGAGTGCAAGGGGCTCCACAGGCCCTCTTTTGCTGCCCCCCATACCATAGGTATATTGGTCTCGACCCTCAAACTCTTGACTAGACAGACACCACTGGACATCCCTCCAGATGTGTAGCCTAAGTTTGGTGATGCTGCCTGGCACAGAACCTGGTAAGCTGCCTCATATCTGGACTGGGAGGTAGAAATTTGACTCTCAGACTGCTAGGCTGCTAGGCTCAACACCTAGCCATTTAAGAGTGACCCCAAAGAAAGGCATGGCCTGATGCGCCCCTCCTACCCCACTCTAAAGAAGGGAGATAACTGTAGAGATGGGGCAGGGAGATGGAAAAGGGCGAGCAAGGGGAGCCCGACCAACTGCTCTTGGGATCCAGGATCAGAAAAGAAATGGGTTAGTCCGGAGCCCTGAGACCACCTTTGGACTTTTGTCTTCTTTCTTCAACAAGCTAAGAGGTCTCCGGCCCTTGCCACGATGCACGGTGCTGGTGAGCAGAGTATAGGGATTTCAGATCATTCCCGTAGCTTTCACCCAGCTCAGGGCCCTTATTCACGCCTTCTTCTCACACTTGAACGCCGTCTCACCTCTTTGCACACATGCCCAGGCAGTGACTCTTTGGACAAAGGCTACTGTGCCTTTTTCAGATATTGTTCTCATTGGGCTTTTCTTTCCTTGACTGTTTCACTGCCTTAAGGTCCGGCTTGGAAAGCAGGGACATCGGCACCGAGCTCATCTCCTGGTGCTAACACATGAGAGGGCCGAGCTTTAGAAGCTAGGAACAATGAGTCCAGGCTTGAACTCCTGTCTTGTCTGTAACCTAAATCTTACCTCCTTGACTACCACCTACCCTGGCTATAGAAAGAAACCTGTTAGTTGAGATCAAAGCATGACCACTGTACTAGGGAGACCCAGACTGGCTCTTGGATGAGATGATGTTGAGCCTCTTGGATGGGAAGGGTAAGAGCACATTCTAGGTGAATGAGAGAGCCCAAAGAAAGTCACAGAGGCGACAAAGAGGAGAGGAGCTGTGAGGTCATAGGGCTCAAAGAGATTAAAGGTCAGGTCACCAAGGAACTTCAGGTCCTGACATCGGGCCATCTCTTCTGAGCTGGCAAGTTCTATGTCAGCTTGACACAATCTTGAGTTATCAGATGGGAGGGAACCTCGATTGAGAAAATGCCTCTGTAAGATTGGGCTGTAGGTATTTTCTATTAGTGACTGATGCAGGAGGACCCAGCCTATTTTCTGGTGGTCCCAGGTTCTAAGAGAAAGCAGGCTGAGCAGGCCATAGCGAGCAAGTCAGTAAGCAGTACCCCTCCTTGGCTTCCGCATTAGCTCCTGCCTTCAGGCACCTACCCTGTTTGAGTTTCTGTCTGGACTTCCTTCAGTGATGAGCTACAATGTGGAAGTTTAAGTCAAATTAATAAACCCTTCCCTCCCTAACTTTTGGTCATGGTGTTTTGTCACAGCAGTGGTAACTATAACTAAGACACCTTCTCAGAGAAAGCGACCAATGTTATTCTAACTGTGCCAGGAAGATAACCAAGTGTGGAGGATGTCCTGGAGGTGATGGATGTTCAGAGTAGAGAATCAAGTCATTAGGCTGTTGTGAAAATTCATGGTGGGGGTGTGGGAAAGAACCTCAGAGGAACCATCAGGAATCAGAGAGACATTGCACCTCACTTCCACCCCACACTGGAATTCTGTTGGTGGCAAGTTTAATTATGGACTAACAAAGCCAGGGATTGCTTGTATCTGATCAAAGGGAGTGATATATTTAATTATTGACTCATTCTAGACGATTCTTTTGAGGATGTCTGTCTTAGAGTTTCTATTGCTGTGATGAAACACCATGACCAAAAAGCAAGCCGGGGAGGAAAGGGTTTATTTGGCTAACACTTCCACATCGCTGTTCATCATTGAAGGAAGTCAGGACAGGAACTCACACAGGGCAGAAACCTGGAGGCAGGAGCTGATGCAGAGGCCATGGAGGAATGCTGCTTATGGCTTGCTCTCCATGGCTTGCTCAGCCTGCTTTTTTATAGAACCAGGACAGCAGGCCCAGGGATGACCCCACTCACCACGGATTGCGCCTTCCCCATTAACCACTAATTAAGAAAATGCCTACAGCTGATCTTACGGAGGTGTTTTCTTAACTGAGGCTCCCTCCTCTCAGATCACTCCAGCTTGTGTCAATTTGACATAAAACTACCCAACACAATGTCAAATACAAGTGTGTAATACTTCAAAGCCGGAGGATTGTGAGACCTATGATGAGCTGTGCTACATAGTGCAGTGGCATTTCCATTGTATTTTAATAAATAAAGACTGCCTGAAGATCTGAGAGGAAAACAGTCCCGCTGCTCAGCCTTACAGACCAGGTTATGGTAGCACACACCTTTAATCCCAGTAGCCACAATGACACACACCTTTAATACCAGTAACCACACTAGTTGCCACAGAAACTGGGTGGTGCATGCCTTTAATCCCAGCCCTAGGGAGGATTAAAAAATGGGAGGAAACAGTTCTCAACACACAGTCTCATCCTGAGATTCCTGGAGGCAGGATCTCCATTTTCAGACTGAGGTTGAGGTAAGAGCCAGTGGCTGGCTGTTTTGCTTTTCGGATCTTCAGGTTGAACCCCAATTTCTGACCCTGAGTTTTTATTAATTGTACTTCAGCATAGGGAGACTTTGTCTAAAAATTCAATTTATTACATATACAAGGACAGTGCTATTGATGACACCACAGTGACTTCTGTGCTGGAGTCACCCAAGGATGCATTTCTCAGGGTGAGCCTGTCTTGTCCGCAGAAATCCCACACCCCCACTGCCAACTTGACCGGATTTGTAATCACCGAGATACCACACCTGTGTGTGTGTCCATCAGTCCAAGTGTATTGTATGCCCGTGGGGAGGCCAGAGATTAGTGTTGTGTCTTCCTCAGTCACTCCACCTTATTATTTGAGACAGGGCCTCTCACTGGATGACCCTGGCGCTCTCCAATTCCACCAGACTGACTGGCCAGCCAGCCTGAAGAATCCTCCTGTTTCTGCCTGGTTTACACAGTGTTTGGCTTTTATGTGGGCACTAGGATTTGAACTCAGGTCCTCATGCTTGTGCAGCAGGTACTTTGCCCATTGAGTCATCTCCCCAGTACTGGGCACACTAGTCTTGATTGCGAATACATAGGAGGATAATAAAAAGATCTTCCCACTGTGCATGTTGCACGCCTGTAATTCCTGCTCTTGGTAACTAGAGGCAGGGGGGTCATGATGGAGGTCATTCTTGGCTATGCAGTGAGCGCCATGGGATTTTTGATCACACGGTGATACTCCAAGACTATTAATAGCAAAGGTTTGAAAAAAGATTTTTCTATCTCTTGGCAACAAACCAAGGAAAGTAGAAGGAAATGTCCTGCTTGTTCTTTGTATAATCAGACTCCATTCCCTGCAGGAAATAACCCACAGGGAATGCAAAGAGATAAAATTTAGCAAATGGATAATATGTTCTATCTTGCAAAATTTGGAAAATTAAGCTATGTGCACCTTACCATAGATACACATTCAGGATTTCAATGGGCAACTGCCTTACGTTCTGAAAAGGCTGATTCTGTAATTACACATTTATTAGAAGTCATGGCCATTATGGGGATACCTATACATATTAAGACTGATAGTGCTTCAGCATGTCTGTAATAAAATGAAACTATTTTTTGCATATTACAACATGAAGGATATTATAGGCCTATCACTCCCAGTCTTACAAGACAAGCAGTTATAGAAAGATCTAATCATACTTTAAAAGCTATGCTTAATAAACAGAAAGGGTAACAAAGACCCCAGAGCTAGAGTGCACAGTGCTTTATTAACTTTAAACTTTTAAAATGCTAATGAAAAAGGAACAGTGGCTGTGGAGAGAGAAACAGTGAATTAAATCAGCCTGTATATTGTAAAGATGTGCTACCCTCAGAATGGAAACCAGGATATGTGTTACATTGAGGAAGAGGTTCTGCTTTCATTTACATAGAATAAAAGTGATGGAGCCCATCAAGATTGATAAAGATTAGATTCGAATAGGAGAGACCTCTTGATTAAGGAGGGGTGATATTTCATCAAACAGCTTCATCATTCAATCTAAGCTGAGGTGTAAGTCTAAGGAATGCCTTTCACTTGAACAGGTATGAAATATATATATATATATATATATATATATATATATATATATGAATGATAATTTACCAGAGGCACAATTGCCTTACTGGCATAAAAGGAAAAATGGGACTTCTTTTTTTTTATAAATATTTATTTATTATGTGATGGAGGAAGGTCATTGGCTAATAAAGGCACTGCCCTGGCCCATTTTATTGGTTAGAGGATAGGTGGGAGGAGTAAACAGAACAAAATGCTGGGAGGAAGAGGAAGTGAGCTCAGAGACTCCACCGCTCTGCTCTAGGGAGCAGACGCCTGAGAGAGACGCCATGCCCCGCTCCCGGCATGAAGCTCCGACCCAGGATGGACTAGGCTAGAATCTTCCCAGTAAGACCGGTTCTCACAGATTATTAGAGATGGGTTGATCGGGATGTGAGAATTAGCCTGTAAGTGCTAGAGCTAAAGGGCCAAGCAGTGCTTAAAAGAATACAGTGTCTGTGTAATTATTTTGGGGCATAAGCTAGCCGAGCAGGCAGCCGGGGTGCTGGGAACGCAGCCCCGCCGCCCCTATTACTACAATTATGTATACAATATTCTGTCTGCATGTATGCCTGAAAGCCAGAAGAGGGCACCAGACCTCATTACAGATGGTTGTGAGCCACCATGTGGTTGCTGGGAATTGAACTCAGGACCTTTGGAAGAGCAGGCGATGCTCTTAACCTCTGAGCCATCTCTCCAGCCCCCAAAATGGGACTTCTTAACCCACATGTCTTAATTCCACATTAGAATGTTAAACTGCACATTGCCATGTGGCCTATACCATCTTGGACACACCAGCTTGTAAGTTTTCTTCTCAAATAAAAAGGGCATTTTTGCTGTATGATATTAAAAGCCCAGTTAAAGGATTTAAAATGTTTTAAGTAAATTGAAAAGGTTACTAAAAAAGACAGGCTAAAATTCAAAATTATGGTTCTTTGAGATCTAAAATTAAATACACCTCAATCTTGAATATATACATACATACATACATACATACAGATAGATAGATAGATAAAAAGTATATTTATCCACACATATCAAGGTACATTTAATTTTTAAAAAAATTTTAATTAAAATAAAATACTTTTTCTGTTGGCAAAAAAAACATAGTTTGCCTTAATAAAAATATAACCTACTAAAAAAGAAACTACTCAAAGTTAGGGTTGGGGCAGGTGTAATAATCTGTCCTGTCCCTTTAAGAGACAAGCCACACCCACTCCCTTGCCCCTTCCACCAAGGCAAGCTGATTTTCAGCTTTCAGTCTGAGTCCCTCCCTTTTCTCTCTCTCTCTCAGAGAGGTTGCTGCTGAGGCTCTTTTCCCCCTCCCCCCTCTGCCTTTCTCTCTCTGCTCTTCTCCCCTTCTCTGCTTTCCCCTCCATAACCCACTAAATAAATATCCAACCTCACTCTGCATGATGTGCCTATTGTCTGTCTCTTGCCCACTGCATGGTTTCCTGCCCAGGACCAGCCACCTTCAGAGACCTGTGGTGTGGTCTTGTGGCATGCCTATCTGTCTGTCTTTCCTTGTGGGACTGACTGCGCCGTTGAGGTCTCTCACCCACCACAGCTCCCTGCCTGGAACTTGCTGCCCCTCTAGGCTCACTACAGTAACTTGGGGAACTGCACTGTCCCTGCCTGGGACTGGCTTCTCTTGAGACCCACTGCCTGCTGCCTGCCGCTTGGGGACCTGCGGTGTGGTCTCGTGGCCCGCTGCCCACTGCAGCCACTTGGGGACCTGCAGCATTTTACTTAAACCATTTCAGCAGGGTTCTGTTTTTGTTTTTACAGGATACTAAAAACATCCACCTAAGGAATCTGGAGACCACTGGACAAATGAGACATCTAAAGGAGAAGGACAAACTGTTAAGAGAAAATGTCCCAAGAAAAAGAGTAAATTGGCCTAGTGGCAGAGCACACCCCAACAGGGTTGAATTTCACAAACCTTCCCAAACACTGTTTTTGATGCTCTCTAAAATAATAAAGGCAGATTTCTTTTTAGTCCTAATTTAGTTAAAAATCAAAGCTGGATTTGATGTTGAAATGCGGCTCTCTCCTTCTCTAAACCCAAGCATTCTTGTTAAAGGACAATCCAAAAGCTCTGTCTCATGTCAGAAGAGCCTCCCGGTATGGATCAGAAGAAGACCAAAGTTAAGGGCTAACTATTGCTACTAATCTCATAACCCTTTAGTTTTATTTTGACTCTTTAACACCTTCCTCAATAAATAAATATTATCTCAAAATTGATAAGACTGTTTACATATATATATAAATATATATAAAGCATTCTGCTGAGATATTAGTATTCATACAGAATACTAACTAATTTTATAAATAAGTTTCATTTAGCTTTTTGTGTGTGTTTTTAGGTTTGAGTCTGAAGTAGATATCTAGGAACTAAGTTTGTGTACCCCAGATTCCTTAGTAGATTGTGGCCCTATAGGCTTTCAGAGATCCGCTGTCTATTCTGTCCAGCGGGACATGAACGAAGGGTCCCTGATAAACTTGGAGAGGAGGAATGGAAGGGTAAGAGACATGAGAAATGACAGCAAATCAGGCTTTCTGATCAAGCTGCAAATTTTATTTTTTTCTCAGAAGCTGTTATATAGCAAACAGGCAGCAGGGAGGGGAGGGTTTCAGGAAAGTCTGGTCTGCTGGAATTCAGGTCTGAAAGGTCTCTGGCTGAGAGAAAGAGATATTAACTAACAAAGGAGGTGCTAATTGCTTCTAAAGCCTGGAGCCTGTTGTCTCACTAGGAGATAAGATACCAGATTAATTTCCTAGGCCTGGAATTTACCCTGCAGAGGTGATGGAGGTGAATATTTTACTTAACTTGTGAGTTTAAGATGGCATAAACATAATACAGGCCTCAGAATACAGGTCTTTGTTTCTGGCAGCTGTCTATGGCATTTAAAATGTTTCAGTTTTCTGTAGTCAACTGTGACTATTCCTAACAGAGACCTTTGTGATCTCCAAAAAGATGATGGGGCCCTGCAACGACAGATTCACCTGGACTGTGACAAACACCATCCAAAGATCAGTTTCAAACTACAAACTGTTCAGGACAACTTCAAAGCTGCTAGCTGAGAGGGTCCTGCCTCACAGACTACTCTTTTAAGACAAGCCCTGCCCTTTCCTGTTACACAGAGACTGGACAACAAATACAGCTAACTCTCCCAGGACTTGATCATTTTCTCAATTTTCTCAGGGTCCCCTAAAAATGCTGTCACCCTCAGGCATCAGGAGGTAAGTTTAAGAACATGATGCCCACATTCCCAAGATGTGGGGTTGGTGGTTTTTGATTATTTGGTGGGTTATGGATGTTTATCATCATTTAGAGGAGTTAATTGCAAATTGGTCATAGTAAGGGAGGTTGGATTCAAGGATCTCTTTCTGAAAAGAAAAAAAAGCGAGATAAAGAAATGATAGAATAAAGGGGTACGTTATTGTTCTACTTTTAAACTAAAAACAACTATTAATCTCAAATATTTTGCATTGGTATGAATTTTTGTATATTGACACAGATATAAGATTATTTTTGTTATAATAGTCTGTAAGGTATTGGAACTATGTAGCTCATTTTAAAATGTAATGTAAAGTTCTAGTCCTTGAAAGCTATTATTATAAATTATTTAGGATAATTAAGAAATACAGGTTAGTAGTTAGTTATATATAGCAATCAAACTTGAGATCATATTAAGTATGTTTTCAAGGTCAAACAGAGATATATTTTAGATAGGTAGATGATCTTCAAATACATCAGGGACCTACAGAATATGGCATGTAAGATGTTTTAATAACATAAGACTTTTCATGACAGAGAGACATGTCTGCTCTTGGCAGCATATCTACTTCAGAGAAGATGATGGGCCTTGAAGAACTTTCACATGGAGTTTTCTTTCATTATGGCAAAGTTAGCCACTGGGCAAGAAACTGCCCTTGCCTCAACTGCTGACAGTATGCTGTCCAAACTGGACAAACAAGACACCGAAGGCAACTGCCAAACAATCCTTCAAAAATTCCTGCTTCACAGGAAAGCCCTTCAGCTATGCTAGGTCTATAAACAGAAGATGGATGCTCCAACATTGCAGAGGAACACTGGGTGACTGTCCAGGCAGCCAGATGTCTCCATTATTTCTATAGTTTTGGAAGCTGTTTGCTCTGCCTTTCCTGGTTACTCAGGTAGTCCTTTATCCTTCTCAGGTCTCTGATGGAATTGTAGACTAGCTATTTGAGTTTTACCATTTTCTTTGTTACCAAACTAAAAAAAAGAAACTTACAAAAGAGATGTAAAGTTTATAGAGGTTGAGAGGCATAAAAGTTTAAGTTGTTTATTTAATAAAATATTTTAAGGTCTAAAATGATATTTTAGGCTGGTAATAGAAGATATGATAGAAAGTGGTTTAAATAGAAAATTTGGATTCATCAACATAAAATAGATATGAGAGTATTTTCTCTAAATTTGCCAAATACAAATGGACTGGACATTGTGAATGTAACTCTTTGTTTTGTTTTTCAAGTAGGGTTTCTCTGTGTAACAGTCCTAGCAGTCCTAGAACTAGCTCTTGTAGACCAGGCTGGCTTCAAACTCACAGAGATTCACATGCCTCTGCCTCCCGAGTGCTAGGATTAAAAGCATGCACCATCACTGCCCAGTGTGAATATAATTCTTGCCTGATAATTGTTCTTGTTGTATAAAGTTTTTACTGTGATAGAGTGTTGGAGCCCCCCCCCCCAAAATGGTTCCCTTTCACCCTATCAAAGGTCAGAGAGTTCAGGCCTATTCTTGCTCCTTCAAGGTTATGACAGGAGGTTTGTCCCAGGGTGTGGCTGCCTACAGTATACTTGGCCTAAGGTGTGGTTGCTGCGTGTCCTACCTAAACAACAGAATACTAAGCTCAGAATGTAGTTACTTGATGTTTTGGGTATTAAAGAGGTAATTACTCTGTTTGTTCTTTGTATCCTGGTAAAGCGGTCTTTTGCCTTCTTCCTCTGTTTTGGATTAGAGTAAATAAAGCATATAAAACATAAACATGGGTGGATTCAGCATTCACTGAGTTGCCTTCCTGACTCTATCCTGTAATTCTGTCTATTTCTCTGTTTTTTCTACCTACTGTTTCTTAATCATCACACTTCCCTCCAAGCATGGACAAATAAAAGCCAGGAGGGACCCAGCTGATGTTGTTGGCCAGACACAAGATATGGCATTAGAGTTAAAACCTTTCCTTTTTATTTAGACAAAAAGGGGGAAATGTTGCAGGACATTCGATCACACTGCAACACTTCAAGACTTTTAATAAAGTTAATCTTCAATCATGGGGCAGAACCAGTGACTAGCCGACCAGAATTAGTCATAGAGAAGCCAGGAATTCGGATAAAGAAGATAAAAAGGGTGGGACTAGAGTTTGGTGCTTCTTTTGGTTCGGGGACAAATGAAGAGATGTGTCCTTTGTGTCTCTGGCCAAAAAGAAAGGTCAGCTGGTTGCTTCTCAGTTTCTCTGATCTAGCAGGTTTTCACCCCAACATCTGACTTCTGAGTTTTTATTGGTAAATAGAATAATAGAGACTTAATTTAAACTTACATGTTGCTGGGATTGTGGAATCAGAAGGTCCTTCAGGATATGGACTGAGTGGCCAGTAGGGTGCTGACTCAGGGGGAAATAGGGCTGAAAAAAAATAATTAAAATATCAGTAGATCCATTGCAGTCACTAAGCTGATAGAAAAACATCAAGTGAGTTTTAGGCCAGCCTGGGCTACATGAGATCCTGCCTCAAAGACCAAAACGCAGATTAGTGAGATGACTTTGGTAAAGGTGCTTGTTCACCAAACCTGAAGACCTGAGTGTACTCCTCAGAACCCACTGGTGAAAGGAGAGAACCAAGCTGTCCTCTGACTTCCACATGTGCCCCCTGGCACACTTGCATCCACACACATGCAAATATTAGTTAAAATAAAGCAAAATGAAAATCATTCCCAAGCATTGTCATCAGCGTGTGATTTGGGGTCAATCTCTTCTCTTTTGGAGCCTTGGGGTACTGTCTCCTTAGTTCTAATTAAGACCATCCCACAGAATTATCTCTTAAGATCCCCCCAAAAATATTTCCTGAGGTGACTGGTTCAAAAAGTGATGAGACTATTCTATTCTATTCTGTGAAATACTATGCAAACTTTCTCAAGGGTGGGATAGACTACATCCTGACTGGACAGAGAGCTCTCCAAGACACACACACTGTGTAAAGAACAGAAGGGTTGCAGATCACACTGCAGTGCACTGAATGCTGCAAGGCTGACATTTATTTTAATCAGGCTTTTAATAGGAATATGTGTTATATAATATGAAGTATATTTACATATTGTAGTATATTTACACATATTACATATGCTCATTATGTTTCACTGTGTGTACATGAAAACCCATTGGAAAGACTCAATGAGGTAGGCAGGTTTGATGGCATATACCTGTAATCCCAGGATTCAGGAAGCCGAGATGCAAAGACTCAGAGTCAAGGCCACCCTTAGGTACATTCTAAGACTGTGTCATTACTCTCTTGTCTTCTCCCTAAAAGTTTGCAAGGTAAGTCTGGAAGCAATACTTGTACACCCAGTGGCATTATTCATAAGGAGTATGCAGAAGCCACCCACCTGTCTGTTCTCAGGTGAGTGGTTATACAAACTGTGACATATACACACAGTAGAATATTATTCAGCATGAAAAAGATGGTTGTGGCTATTACTATTTATTTATTTATATTTTTGAGATAGGGTCTCACTATGTAGTCTTGACTGGCCTGACACACATAGCTGAGGTTGAACCCCCATCTATATATGCAACCCTTCTGTTTCTTTTTTCCAAGTGCTGAGTTTTTTCCAAGTTTGCCACTCCCAGTAAAGAATGACATTTTGTCGCATGCCTCCCTCTGCATGGCTTGAGGACTGACCTAAGTGAGGCTGTGAGGGAATGAAGGAATGGTAACAGACATATACACAGAAAAGCTGGGGTCGTGTGGATTGGCCTCTCTGGTGGAGAAGCCACAGCACCCTGGAAACTCAGTGTGTGTGTTATATACAGGCAGGTGGGGTTATTATACACAGCTGAACAAGGAGGCAGGTTTAGATAATCTCAGCAGCAGTCGGCTCTTTTGGAGAACAGACTCCACGTGGTAAACTTCTGGGGGAAGAAAGCTATGGTGGCCATTTTCTGCACACACTGTCAACATTTGCACCTTGTAGTGGTTTGGAGGAGAATGTCCCTCATAGGCTAACACATTTGAATGCTTGGACCCTAGTTGGACAAACTGGGAAGGATTAGGAGGTGTGATCATGTTGGAAGAGGTATGTCACTGGTTTGGACCTTGAGATTTCAAAGAGCTACAGCTGGCTGGCTGCCATTCCCTTCCCTCCCCTCCCCTTCCCCTCTTTCTCTCCCTGCCTCCTGCTTGTAGATCAGATGTAAACTCTTCACTGCTCCAGCACCACAGTTGCCCGCTGGCTGCCATGGTCCCTGCCACAATGGTATAGATTCTCCAGCCCTCTGGAAATGTAAGCCCCTAATTAAACACTTTCTTTTATAAGCTGCTTTGGGTTAGATCTTACTGGAGACAGAGATTCTGTTTTGCAAGAGGAGAAGGATTCTGGGGATGGGGACTAGCTTGGTCAGTGAAGTGCATCCTGTGCAAACATGAAAACCTGGGTTTGAATTCTCGACTCCCCATCTGTAAGTCCAGTGCTAGGACATGGAGACAGGAGGGTCCCTGGGACTGGCTGTCCAGTCGTATGTATGGTCAAAACAGTGAGAGGCATTGCTTCGAAAATAAGGTGTGCAATTGAGGAAGACACTCAGTATCGTCTCTGGCCTCCACACTGGTGTACACACACACACACACACACACACACACACACACACACAAGTTCGTGATCTGCATGGACCTGTGGCTTTACATCTTTACACCTTTTGTGAGCAGGCTGCCCACCACAGCAGAGCAGGTGCTGGACAAACCTTTCATCATAACAAGAATGAAAGAGAAAAATGACCAAAACAACAGTCCCTGTGTTATGGTTTGAATGTGAAACATCGCCCTAGGCTCACGTTTTTGAACACTTGGTACCCAGCTGGTGGCCCTCTTTGAAGGTCTCGCTAGCTGAAATTTGATGCTAGGGTCACCTTACATGTGCTATCTGCCTCTTGTCTTGTCTGGCTCTTTGTCTGATCAGATGGACCTCCCAAGGGACTCAACAAGCTCCTGATGCCATGATGGAACCCCAGATGCTGTGCCTTCCCTACCCTGATGGACAGGGCCCCGAACACACAGCCCAAATTAACCTCTTTTCCCGTAAGTTCTTGCCATCAGGCATTTCGTCACAACTACAAGGAAAAGCAGCCAACACATTTACCAAGAACTCCCCTAGGCTCCATGGGGTCCCCACCCTACCATGTTCCAGACCCAATTTCCTTATCCATTTGCAAGGAGAGCATCTGGTTAGTTCTGAAGTTAACTCTGTGTGTTTTTGACAGAATCTAGAAGCACCTAGATTAGTAAAACACACACCAAGACAGGAAGACCTGCTGTGAAATTTTGGCTCTCTCTCACAGGCTGGGAGCATGACTAGGGTAAGTCGGGGAAGGGGGAGCCCACCACAGGTGTTCTCGCTCTGCCTCTGAACCACCACGATGTGAGGGGCTCTGCTCCAAATCTACACACACACACACACACACACACACACACACACACACACGCATGCCTTTTCACATTGGCATCTCGAGATGTCAACATCTTCAAAACCCTCCTCTTCCCTCTCCTGGTGCCTCAACACTTTACCTGAGACATTGGACAGCACTAACCTGATTGGGTTATTATGGAAAGAGAAGGCAAAAGAGGGGGAGAAGTGAAGAGGGGCGAGGGACTGAGAATGACCAGCTTTCTCTCTACATACTGCTGGATCACAATCAGTGTTCAAATTCCAGCTGCTTCCACCACGGTCCTCTGTAGTAGCCACTTTTAAGATGGCCTCCAGAGCCCTCACCCCTGGTATGCGCACACCTGTTGAGTTCCCTCTCACACTGAGAATACCTGGGTGGTACGGTTAGTAGAATAAGGGATGGATACACCTTGTGAGACGCTATGGTTCATTTTGTAAGTGTGCCCCCTGAGACCCGAATTCTGAAGACTTGCTCCCAGTCTCTGGTGCTATTGGCAGGAGGCGGGACCTGGCGGGAAGAAATCAGGGTCTTTCCACCCTTCCAAGGCACAAATGAAGCTGACAACAATACTCATCTTACTGGGGTCCTGCCCACCACGGAGTGAGATGCTCTGTCTGTCATGCCTTCACTCCACTGTGGTCTCCTCAGCGTGGGCTCTAAGGCAGCAGGGCTAAGCAACCACAGACTCACCTTCCAAAACAATGAGCCTTGCTTCTTTGAGTCCTAGCTTCTGGTGCTGGTTGGGCAAACCAACATGGGGACAGCTGTCACAGATGTCTGTCAGGGCCTTGAGCTATTTGCTAATAGTTTCTGAATTCACAATGATGAAATTAATTAAAAATCAAATTCGCAAACTGGCTGTGGTTCATGCCTGTAATCCTAGTACTTGGGTACTGACATCAGGTGGATCAGAAAATGGAGGCCAGCCTCTTCTACATAGCAAGTAGAAGGCTAGTCTGGTTGATTGGAGACATTGTGGTCTAAAATAAACCAGTAACATCAATCCCCATTGTCAGGTGTGTAATGAATCCGAAGTATTTCCGGCAGTGTTCATCCGGAACACTGGTTACGCGTCTCAAAACTTCACTGTGGTCTTGGTTCTGACCATACAATTCAGACACATTGCAGTTTGCCTGCCGTCCGCTACAGTGCCAACGGATGCTTCTTGAACCGCGCTACTCAGGTTGGAGTCCTATGACATACAGTGTTTTTACTGTGCATACAACATGTTCTGTTGTTTGTTTGGGACAAGCTCTCATCATCAACTCTGGCTGGACTGGAACTCCATATGTAGACCAGGCTGGCTTCAAACTCACAGAGATCCTCTTGCCTCTTGAGTGCTGGGATTAAATGCATGTACCACTACACAGGGCTCAGTCTTTAAATCTTCAGGATTTATAACCAGGTAGCATTTGATTTACCTGTTTTATTTATATATGCACAGGGTTTTATAAAAGCACACAGCACAGGCTGGAGGAATTGACTCGACGATGAGGTGCTTGCTTGCTTACTGCACAAGTGGAGAACCTGAAGATGGAGCCACAGGACTCATGGTGGCAGCATTGGTAGTGCCAGGACTCTTGTAGGGAAATGGGAAGTAGAGATGGGAGCGTTCCCAGGAGCACATGGGCCTACTGTGTAGTTACTAAAGAACTGTGAGAGACCCTGGCTCAAACAATGAAGACCAAGACATGGGCTGTGCACTGAACTCCACAATACTATGGCATGTGTGCCCAGTAACTCAAGGCTGGGCTGGGTGCAAGCTACCTGGGAGGTGGAGGCAGAAGGATTGTTTGAGACCAGAAGTTCAAAATCAATCTGGAAAAGATAGCAAGACCCTACCTCAAATACAATACAAAACAGAAACATCAGCTGTGCTTTGGCGTATACTTAGTCCCTGTATACTTGGATTCCAGGGTGCAATGGACTGGATCATAATTCTTTAAAGATTACGTCTGGTGGGGGTGTGGAGACATGGCTCAGAGGCTAAGAGCATTTGTTCTTGCAGAGGACCTGGGTTCAATTTCCAATGCACACAGAGCAACTCACGACCACCTGTAACTTCAGACCCAGGGGATCTGATGCCAACTTTTGACCTCCTCAGACACCATCACACACATGGTGCACATTCAGGCATTACATCATACACAAAAAATAACAATAAAAAGATTCCATAGAGCTAGGCACAGTACCTCACGCCTGCTGCACGCCTTAATCCCAGCACTCAGGAGGCAGAAGCAGGAGGATCTCTGTGAGTTCGAGGCCAGCCTGGTCTACAGAGCAAGTTCCAGGTCAGCCAGGACTGTTACACAGAGAAACCCTGTCTTGAAAAACAAAATAAAACAACAACAAAAAGATTGTATCTGTGGGGCATGCACAGACATTCTTCTTGGACTGTTCTGAAGACAGTAGTGTGACAGTTACTTACAGGGCATTTTAAGTGTCTTATGAGTCTTATGAGAGCATGTCTTATACATGCTCTCAGATGGCCAGAGAGGGTGTATTAGGCTGCATTAGAAAGTGAGACACTTGAGCACCACAGATTTTGATATTTTCTGAGGAGTGTCCTAAAATCAACCCACCGGGAATACCAAAAGATGGATATTTTAATTTATTATTATTATTATTTCATGTTGTTAAAATTCCTTCCCAGGGGAAGAGTAAACAATGTTTACCCCTTCTCTTTGGTCCCGACAACACACCTAGACTCAGTTCTGCCACAGTTCACTCTGGGGTGCCAACGGCCGTGTAAGATTTCCTTACAGAGCAGAGGTGAGGCATACTGACAGGGGTGTGGGTGTTCCCCGCAAAAGGCCGCACCTGGAAAGCCTTATGCAGCTGGGATAAGAGCTTCCAATAACTTCATGGGTAGATCTCCTACTCTAGTTGTTGTGTGTTTGTGTGTTACAGGAAGAGCTGTCGGTTAGCGGAAAGCACTTGAATACTGGGTCGGTGTTTAAATAGTCGACAAGCACAACCGGGATAGCTGGGTAATAGGACACACAGTTGAATGCCCCAAGATGGCAGTTGCTTGGCTTGGAGGACATTCAGTCATCACAACAGTGTGTTGTGCGTTTGGGCATGTGTATGCCATGGTTTGTACATGGAAGCCAGAGAGCAGCTTTGTGCAGTCCCCCCTCCTCCAGTACAGGGATCCGGGGATCTAACGCAATTCATCAAACACCTTTGCCCACCGAGCAGTCTTGCTGAGTATTATTTTTCACAGAGCAGCAGCTAGCTAAGACTCTTGTTTGTGTCTGACTCTCATCCCAACCCATCCCTAGCCTTACCTAAGACCTAGGTCAGTAGAAAATGGCCCCAGGATTTGACAGAGTAGGCAGAACTGAGGACAAGGCAGGGACAAGCTGGGGTCAGAGGGGTTCCCTAAGTGCCTTTGATGGCTCAGGCCTCCCTAGAGAGGGGGCTGTCCAAGGGAAGATGATCCACTACCGCTGGGCGCCCCAAGGCTGTACTGACTCCTTTTCTCCCTCTGGGAAATGGGATGATAATGAACCAGCGGCACAAGCCTTGGAGAAGGATAAGGGAGGGCTCAAGGTGGGTGGGGGGTCCCTGAGCCTATCTCCCCTCTGGGCTGGGATGGCAGGTAACAGGACTCTGTCCAAGCCAGGTCAGGTAACGTGCTGACTGCAGGGGAGCCCAGAGGAGGCAGCTGGAGTGTTGATGCACCAACTTGGATAGTCTGGGGACCCCCAGAGGCTGTTTGCTCCACTGTGCACAGAACTCTGCAGGAAACCCCAGCACTCTTCCCAGACCACCCCATTATCTCGACTGAGCACACCCACCAACTCCATCATCTTAACAACTTCATGGTGATCCGTCTTGAAATCTGTCTCTGCTCCAACATCTCCTTTGATTCCTTGCTATACCTGGAAAAAGAGTAAACTCTTTCGTCTTCGCCTACACGTCTCTTCCTCCCTGCTTCTTTCTTTTTTCTGTCTTTCATCTGTTATTAAAAACTATGGGCCATGGCTAGAGAGATGGCTTGCAGTTAAGTTGCTCATCCATGGCTAGAGAGATGGCTTGCAGTTAAGTTGCTCATCCAGAGAACCTGGGTTGAATTTCTAATGCTCACATGGCAGCTTGCCGCAGACTCTCACTCTCGTTCCATGGGCTCTGGCGCCCTCTTCTGACCTCTACAGGCACTGGCGCACAGACCTGCAGGTAAACCGCCATACATAAAAACAAAAGAAACCAAGAGGGGCTGGAGAAGGAGCTCAGGGGTTAAGAAAGAGCACTGCTCTTGCAGAGGACCATAAATTGCTTCCCAGCAACCACACATGACAGCTTCCGGGGGGTGTGGGTCTGACATCTCATATGTACATAGTCACACACAAGCACAATACACATAATTTAAAATAATAAATAGTTGGGTTGGAGGGATGGCTCAGTGATTAAGAACACTGGCTGCTCTTCCAGAGGACCTGGGTTCAAGTCCCAGTACCCATATGGCAGCTCACAATTGTCTGTCACTCCAGATCTGACACCTTCATACACACACATATGTGTGTGTGTGTGTCTGTGTGTGTGTGTGTAGACAAAACACCAATGCACATAAAATAAAAATTAAAAAATAAATAATTAATAAACAAACAAAACTTTAAAAATAACCTGGGTAGCACATACCCACAATACCAGTACTCGGGAGCCCGAGACAGGAGCACTGCCGTGTGTTTAAGGCAAGCCTGAGCTACATAACAACAGCCTGTCACAAACAAAAAAGACTAAACAAAACAATAACACAACAAGAGCAAAAAATACAAAACAACCCTACTGTGTGCAGGCACTGGTCTAGACATGGAAATCAATTGTGACTATCAGCCTGGGTCCCTGTCCTGTGGGAGTCCACAGATGGAACTTTCCAGACAGGCACATCAACAGTCGTACCCTGGGAGAGCAGAGCTTGGCCGCGGGAGCCCTGGCAGACGTATGAACATGGAGACTGCGGTAACCTGAAGGCTGGGTGTCGGGGAGCTCGCAGGAAGCAGAGATAGTTCTGAAAGCCTGGTAATCCTGAAGCTGAGCTCTGTGTCGCCGTGGCTTGTCCCCTGAAGCTTATGTGGGAATTTAGTACCCCGTGTAAGAATTCTGAGAGGGGCTGGGGTCTGTGTGGGTGAGGAGATTGTAGGAGCCCGCTCCACGCTTGGATCGGTACAGTTTTCATGAGATGGGGTTAGCTCTTGCCAGAGTAGACTGTTGGTAGGCATGACCTGCCTCGTGCCTTTCTGCTTTCCACCAAGTGATGAGAGCATGAGGCCCTCACAGGTGTAAACTCACAGACATGTAAATTTCCCAGTCCCAGTGTCATAGCAACAGAAACCAGCCTATAGCAGTCTGCATAGGGAAGAGGGAACGTGTTCCATGCCACAGCACGGCTGCGACTGCGCCGGCTTCTCCCCAAACATGGCCTTGAGTTCTATGAGGCTGGTGCACTGGAGAGGAGGGGAGGAGGGGGTGTGGGTCTCATACAGTCAGTGCTAGCCCATGGAGAGAGCCTTCCTTTCTGGATGTCACAAGCCCTGGATAACGGAAGTCTGAAGTCAGGTTGTGAACTATGTTCCTCCTGAGATGAGGGGTAGAACTTTCCTTGCCTCTTTCTACCTGCTGCCATTTCCCCGTGCTCCTCCAGGTCCCTTGTCATTCGGCACCCCTCTGACCCCTGCCTGTAGTCATATGGCATGTCCTCTTCTCCTGTTTTCTGTTTCTGAGAGTCTCAAGTAAGCTAGGAGGGCCTCAAACTCCCTGTGTATCCAGGTTGGTCTCAAACTCGCAGTCCTCTCTCCTTCACGCTCTACTTACTAAAATTACGGGAGCGTATGCATCACCATGAATGGTTTATGTGGGCCTAGCAATTGAGCCCAGCGTTTCCTGCATGCCAGATGGGCACTGTAGCAACTAAGCTACATTCCTTTCTGGTTTATTTATTTATATCTTATTGTTTTAAATATTTATTTATTTTAATTTTCTGTGTGTGAATATTTTGCCTGCATGCATGCCGGATGCACGTGGAGTCCAGGAGAGGGTGTTGTAACCCCTTGAGTTAGAGTTAGAGGTGGTTATGAGCCATCCTGTGTGTTCTGGAAACTAAAATCGGGCTCTCTGGAAAAGCAACCAGTACTCTTAACTGCTGATCCTTCTCTCCAGCCCCTGCCTCAGGCTCCTGAGTGCTGGGGTTACAGGCACACACTGCCATGCCTGTCTCCCTTCTAAACTTTTAATAAGGACAACAGAGATATTACCACAGAATTACCTCATCCTAATTTGATGAGGTAATTTGATATATAAAGACCTTTTTCCCAAGTAAGGTCCTGGTCAAAAGGGAACTCAATATATATCTGGGCAGGATACAACTGCACTAATCAAAAAAAAAAAGGTGGGTTTGTGGGCACTTCTGAGTTGAGCAACTGTGGCCCTGCTTTGAGACCACATACATATCATGTCAGCAGATACCTGGTTTTCTTAAGTGTGCTCCGTCCTGAACAAACTCAACACCTCCTGCCCTCTGCTGTCCATGGGTGGGAAAAGCACACTGGAGTCCACAGATCCATTATTCAAATGCTTGGGGGGCTGAACCTCCCCAGCTGTGTTGAGACACCAGTTCTCAGGCCGTGGACATCACTGCTTTAGCGTCAAATGAATCTAGGTTTCCAGACTGTTTCCTCTCTGGCAGCCTTGCTCTGTGACCCTGAGATGGTTTCTCAGCCCGAGTCTCCATCCCTGCCTTAGGGAAGCAGTGAGGATACCCATGTTCCCACACTGCTTACTACCCAGCAACCACTCATTCAAATATTAATTATATTAATAAGTGTGTGACTGACTGCAAAGCTCTGAGGACCAGAGAACAGTAAGTGCATATAAATTATACTTCTGGAACCTGCTATGTGCCCAAGTTGTTCTCCTTGGATCTTCAAGGGCCCAGCTATGTCAGTCATAATAATAGTTAATAACATACGCTAATAATTAATTGGCATTTCTGGGCTCTTTGAGGCCTAAAGAAATGTAATTATGAGGTTTCTCAATCCAAAAATACTATCATATCACACCATCGTATCTCCACTATATAGATTTGGAGTAAAATACATTTTCTTAGGAATAGTTTCTCTTTCATCAATTTTTAAAAACATTTTGTGTGTGTGTGTGTGTACCTCTGTGTGTGTGTGTGTCTGTGTGTGTGTGTCTGCAGAGGTCAGGAGAGGGTGTGGGGAATCCCCTGAAGCTGGAGCAAAGTTCACCTTTCTGAACCTTGTTTTATAAAACCAGGAAGTTGTTGGACATTTAGGTTTGGTATGTCAACACTTAGATTGAACTTGGCACAAGAGAGTCCACAATTGCTGTGACTTAGGCTACTCAGCTCCTAGCTGGAGCTGCCTGAAAGCATGGGACTTTTTATCCTGGTGACACTTCACCATGCTCAGGTGCATCTTTATCTCTGGACGTAAGCGGTTTCAGAGAAATGGGGGCTACCGCGTGGATCCGGTGTCTCAGAGATTGAAGAGCAGCCTGTGAGGCAGTCTGGGGTGGCAGTGTGTGAAAGGGGCATTGGAGATAGAGGCTGACATTTGGAGGCCAGGAAGAAGCCAATGAGTACAGAGTGAATGGGTACTGAAAATGGAAAAGTATTGGGGGGGGGGGGTCCTTGGCACGTAGTCCCTTCCCCTCTTGGGATATCAGTCCCCACATCTGTAAAGGGACAGTAATTGTGTTGCTCAGAGTCACTGTGAGTGCCGACGTGACTCAGGGCATGCTGCCCCATGCCCTGCGGAATGCTCCCAGCATCCCTGTCACATGGAAACGCATGCACACACTGCATGCACACATTCGTTCTTAATCTCTGCTCTAATATGCTCACCACTTCTGCCTACCAGGTCAGTCATTATTTGCAGTATAACGCTGGCAGTGATACCCCCTCCTCCTTGGTGTGTCACAGGAGAATGATTATAATCCCAGGTCACTAAGTTTCTGTGTTGGGATAGTGCCCAGAAAGCGCCCATCCACTAGTACCAGGGACTTAGCCAGTGATCGGTCACACATGTGATTTCCCCATGTTTTGGCAGCTTGTGGAAGTCCTTGAACCACACACGACTTCAGCAAGTAACAGACACACTAGACCCCTGCCCGCTGCTGTATTCCCGTCTACAGACACCCTCCCAAGGGTCCCATTCCAGAGCACAGTGAGGCCGATTAACAAAAACACATAAAATTCCTTTATTTCTGAGTCTCCCCTTGTAAGAGAGGTCTGGAAATAAAGGAGATTTAATACAAAATTACATAATTAGTCAAATACTTCTCGGTTAGGCTCTCTCTCTTGTGCAGAGAGACTAGTCCCGGCCAGCTAATAACCCCAGGGGACCCCAGGGTGGCACCAGGCATGACTGGGGAAGGCTAGGGGCCAGAGGCACCCTGGCAAGCCCTTCTGCAGCAGGGAGCCAGACCGGAAAGTGGGCAGGGTATGTCACCACCTTAAGAAGTCCCTAAGGAACTTCCAGAGCTTGGTGACCCAGAGATTGGCGCCGAGGTCGGACAGGTACTGGATCTCGGGCGTGAGCATGCGCCGGCAGAGCTGCTCGTGATGCGGCCCGATGCTCTTCTTGAGGTTGTAACCTAGGATGGACTTGACGCCCAGGGGCTGCCAGGGCTGCATAGCCGAGTCCTGGATGGCCTCGGCATCCACCGCTTGGCCGCCATCGATGCAGATGCGACGCATGCGCTCGTTGGCTTGGCGTAGCTCGGCCACCTCGCGCACCATGCGCTCGCGCCCGAAGGCCTCCACCTTTCGCCAGAAGCTGGCATTGAAGTGGCGGTAGAGGTGCACATCCAGCAGGTTCCAGGCGGTGGCACGGCGGTACAGCTCGCCCGAGAGCCGCGGCACCGGCGAGTCGCGCCGCGCGTTGAGCTTGAAGTACAGCACGTCCTCCAGATCCCAGCAGAGCAGCTCCCGGAGCAGCACCAGGGACTCGTCGAAGTACTCCTGCAGCAGCACCAGGTGGAAGCGG
The DNA here is from genome assembly GCF_018167655.1 of Microtus oregoni. Taxonomy (NCBI): domain Eukaryota; kingdom Metazoa; phylum Chordata; class Mammalia; order Rodentia; family Cricetidae; genus Microtus; species Microtus oregoni. The sequence goes on from NW_024543078.1 coordinate 36,640,129, forward strand.
CGCTCCACCTCCAGGATGTGCTCCTGCACGCGTGGGCTGCCCGGGTCCAGGCCGCTGTCGTAGCCTAGGTCGAAGAAGAGTAGGTTGCGGAGGTAGTGCGCGTTGTAGCCGCTCGGGTCGTAGTAGCGATCGGGGTCCTGCAGGAACTCTGCCAGCTTGTCGTGGCTAGACAGCTTCCAGGTGAGCGGCACCAGGGACCCAAAATAATGGAAGGAAGACTCGAAGAGACGCGCAGGGTCGCGGATGACGGTGATGAAGGCAGCGCCGGGCCGCACCAGCCCGCGCACCTCTTCGTAGTGGAAGCGCATGTGGTTGCAGATGATGTTGAAGCAGGCCCCGGGTCGGTAGTCCTGCACCAGGCTGCGTGTGAAGTAGGACGGGTAGTGGAAGTCGTTGCGGCCATTGGGGAAGGCGAACTTGAGCCCATGCTTCTGGCCGAAGCGGAAGAGGATGTTGAGCAGCGTGCTGCTGGCGGTCTTGTGCGTCTTCATGAACACGATGTCTTGCCGAGGTTGGCACCTTCCGGCAGAGCCGTTGCCGGGAGTGGCCACCTCTGACTCACTGGGAGCAGGGGAGCAGGGCGCTGCGGGCTCCGAGGTCCTGGGGGAGACAGAGCGATGAAAAGCAGTCAGGGGCTTGCAGGTGACAGTCCCATGGGAGGGTCTGGTAGGAGCTTGATCTAGATCAGCCTGAGGGCCACGATCTACTAATGCAAGCCTGCAGGTTTGAACACTTTGCTTTGTGGGTGCTGGGTAAGCACTCTACCGAGCTGAAATTCCCCCTGCCCGAGATTGCTGGGTTTTTCGTGTGTGTGTGTGTGTGTGTGTGTGTGTGTGTGTGTGTGTGTATGGCGGCGGGGGAGGGGGTTAGTTGGTTATTACCAATATTTTTCAGGTTACCTTAATACCATTAACTGTGGTACAGGCTGCCCCAGATATATGCTGAGCAGCCGCATGGGGAGATGGGGCTGCTTAGGAAGAGGAACACAGTCACATAAGCCCAAATTTGAAAAGTTTGAATCAGGGCCCTAGGCCAGATGAGTGTTTGGGGACAAATCACACTCCATCTCTATCCTGGCCCCCACTGTGGCCTTGTGGGAGCCTCAGATTGGACACAGTGTTAGGCGGCACTCCCGCTCTGTGGGGCGGGATCTGCCCTTATCTCCACTTCGCTGAGGTACATAGTGAGGCCTGGGTGGCACCGAAGAGTTCTGCCAGAATGTCTGCCCCACGCAGCACGGTGCAGGTGGACCATGACCGGTACCCTGCCCTGCTCCCTCTGTTGGATGGCACTCACGTGAAGGCCACGTTGGGGTGGAGAGGCGGTACCACATAGGAGTAGAGCAGCAACAGGAAGCTGGTAAAGAGAGCGCCCAGCACCAGCCCCTTGGCCTTGGACTCCCAGGGCTTCTTCGACAGCAGAGGCATCTCAGAGAACTGCTAGGGACAGTACAGAAGAGCAGAAGGGTCAAGAGGTTAGTCTCATGGAGTCTCCACAGCTGCCAGGGCTCACAGTAGGGGCCTGCTTTTGCCAGCTCTGCGGACTCCCTGGCAGGATCCTGACAGGGTAGAGAGATAGAAGATAGCAGGCTCGAGGAGAGGAGGCAAAGGGGCAGAGAGAAAATCCTGCTGAGCACGGTGCTAACTCCTGACTGACTGGCAAGGTCATGGGAGTAGGCCTTTTGGGCTTTATAATGAATGCATTCCGAGGGACAAAAGAAGAACCCTCTTAGTCCTGTGCCCCAGGCCCGCTCATAGGGAAGTTTAGAATCTTTACTGTTTCAGAAGGCATAGCCAGCCTTCCTGTCTCCTGTACCACCCTCCCTGGTGAAAAAAAAAGAAAAGAAAAAAAAAGATATCTAGTTTATAGCTATGTTCAAAATACTGCATGGAAAGTAGTTATATTAAAAACTGCTAACTCAGCCGGGTGGTGGTAGCGCACGCCTTTAATCCCAGCACTCGGGAGGCAGAGGCAGGCGGATCTCTGTGAGTTCGAGGCCAGCCTGGTCTACAGGAGCTAGTTCCAGGACAGGCTCCAAAGCTACAAAGAAACCCTGTCTTGAAAAAAAAAAAAAAACCTGCTAACTCAGCTGGACGGTGGTGTCCTAGGCCCTTCTTTAATCCCAGCCCTTGGGAGTCAGAGGCAGGTGGATGTTTCTGAGTTTGAGGCCAGCCTGGTCTACAGAGTGAGTTCCAGGACAACCAGAGCTACACAGAGAAACAAACAGACAAAACCGCTAACTCACTGTAACGGGTGTCTTAGTGAGTTTTTGCTGTAGTATGCTTGTTTGGAGAGCAATTTGACCTGGATGCAGTGGCCTTGCCCACAGCAGACAGAGATGTGAGTGGTAATGAGGGAGGCTTCAGAACTGGAATCCAGGAGAGAGTGGAGGCTCGAGTAGGGGGACTTTTCCACTTTCCCACAGGTGTAAAGCCAAGGTCTGGAACTTTCCACTTCTCTCCCAGCTGATGCTCCCAAGCCCCCAAGGCGGCAGGAGGTCATACACGCTGCCCTGTGCCCGCATGCATGGCACGCTACCAAACGCATCTAGAGGCAGCACCGCCAGGCAGCCTCCATGGGAAAGTTACCTAAGGTGCCCACGGCTGCTTGCTGAGGGGAACCCTCCGGGCCCACCCCCAGAAAAGGTGGTAGCACTTGCTGAGCCTGTGGCTCATCAACTAGGAAGTTTGCCTTCCAGAAAAGGACAGAGAGAAGCAATTGTCAGAGGAAGAAACCACACAGGAGGGAATGTTTCCTCCTGCAACAATGGAGAAGCATCGCTCACTCTGTGAAGCTGGTAAAGGCTGGGGAGAGTGTTTCCAGAGGGCAGGGATGTCAAACGAGGGTCACCCACCTGTCACTATGGATAAGTGTGTCAAGTGTACAAAGGCATTGTGCCAATAGCAACTTGATTAGAAAGAGAGAGAACTTCCGTGAGCATCAGCAAAGGACAAAAGGGACATCATGTCTACCAGGCCCGTCCCAGAAGTCATGATGAAAAGGGAAGTGAGTTAACCAAAGAGCAACACGAGCTAGTTGCTCACTAACATGCTCAAGGCCCTTGGCCAATTCCCCAGCAAAGAAAAAAGGAGAAAAAGAAAGAAAAAGCCTGGCATCTGGGAGACTGGGCCAGTCTTAGCTACATGTCCAGTTTGAGAGCAACCTGAACGACATGAGGTCCTGTCTCACTCAACACATCAACAGAAGGTTGGAGAGATGGCTCGGCCATTAACCTCTAGGCTCATAACTAAACCTATATGAGTACTTGATGGGCTGGAGTTCAGTTCCCAGCACCCATATTGGGTGGCTCACGACTGCCTGTAACTCCAGCTTCCAGGGGATCCAGTGTCCCCTTCTAGACATTGTGGTCTCTCTCTCTCTCTCTCTCTCTCTCTCTCTCTCGCGCGCGCGCGCGCGTGCGCACACACACACACACACACACACACACACACACACACACTTTACAATAAATAAATCTTAGCCAGATAAAGTGGCACACACCTTTAATCCCAGCACTTGGGAGGCAGAGGCAGGTGGATTTCTGAGTTCAAGGCAGCCTGATCTATATAACTAGTTCCAGGCCAACCTGGCCTGCATAGTGACACCCTGACTTAAAAACCAAAATCCTAAAAATCAAAAGCAAAACAAACAAACAAAAAGCTATCGAAAATTCTAGAGTGGGGGCTAGAGAGATAGCTCAACGGTTAAGAGCACTGACTGCTCTTCCAGAGGACCAGGGTTCAATTCCCAGCACCCACATGGTGGTTCACAACTGTCTGTAACTCTTGTTCCAGTTCCTCTTTCACACAGGCAAAACAGAAGTGCACATTAAATAAATAAATAAATAATTTTTAAAAAAGAAAGAAAATCCTAGAGTGATACACACTACTCCTCCTGGTCCACATATGTCCCTAGGTAAATATATGTGAAAGTCTGGACAAAAGCAAAATGCAGTGATGGGCGTGGAATGTGAGTGTTTGTTACCAAAATTGCTTAGAACCAGAAATGTTTCTGATTTTGTACCTTTTATTTTGGAATATCTGCGTATGCTTAAAGAACTCTCTTGATGGGGCTGAGGCGATGGTATAGCTGGCAAAGTGCTTGCCAATCAAACATGAAGATGAACTCAATTTCTCTACCACCCACACTAAAAAACAAAAGCCAGGACTCTTGTTATCTTAGTGTTGGGGAGGCAGAGACAGGGGACCCTGGGGCTCAGTGACTGCTTAGAAGGTTTGGTGAGAGTCCTCGCCTCAAAAAGTAAGGCGGATGAAGTTTGGCAGTGTGGCACGTGCCTTTAATCCAGCACTCAGGAGGCAGAGGCAGGCGGGTCTCTGAGTTTGAGGCCAGCCTGGTCTACAGAGCGAGTTCTAGGACAGCCCAGGCTACACAGAGAAACCCTGTCTTGAGAAACAAACAAAAACATGTAAGGTGGAGCATTATCAGGGAAGAGACTTCATGCTGGCCTCTGACTCCATGTGCATACATAAACACATGCACATATGCACATGAGCATGTATATACGCATGAGAGAGACCTTGGTAACAGCCAAAACGTGAGCATGAGATTCATTTGCTATCTGCCTAGAATGCATAGCCAGAAAGAATTTTATGGTACTTGAAAATTCTGTTTGATTGTGACTTATCACATGAGGTGAGATATGGGATTTTCCACTTGTGGCATCATGTTGATATTCAAAACGTTTCAGATTTTAGATCATCTTCAGTATCAGATTTTGGGCTGAGGACACGCAGCCTGCGTTCTACATTTCCACAGTCTAATCCTCTGAACCTAGCTGGGAGGGGTACAGATATTTCTCTACATTACTCATTTTTACAATGGTTGCCTTTTAAAAAGGATCACAGACAATTTAATAAAAAAGGAAACATGCCAGGCGGTGGTGGTGCATGCCTTAAATCCCAGCACTCAGGAGGCAGAGGCAGGTGGATCTTCGTGAGTTTGAGGCCAGCCTGCTCTACAAGAGCTGGTTCCAACCTGATTTTCGATAAAGGAGCTAAAAGTATACAATGGAAAAAAGAGAGCATCTTCAACAAATTGTGCTGGCAAAACTGGATGTCAATCTGTAGAAGAATGAAAATAGATCCATATCTATCACCATGCACAAAACTCAAGTCCAAATGGATTAAAGACCTCAATATCAGTCCGAACACACTGAACCTGATAGAAGAGAAAGTGGGAAGTACTCTACAACACATGGGCACAGGAGACCACTTCCTACGTATAACCCCAGCAGCACAGACATTAAGGGCCTCATTGAATAAATGGGACCTCCTGAGACTGAGAAGCTTCTGTAAAGCAAAGGACACTGTCACTAAGACAAAAAGGCAACCCACTGACTGGGAGAAGATCTTCACCAACCACGCAACTGACAAAGGTCTGATCTCCAAAATATATAAAGAACTCAAGAAACTAGACCGTAAAAGGCTAATCAACCCAATTATAAAATGGGGCACTGAGCTGAACAGAGAATTCTCAACAGAAGAACTTCAAATGGCCAAAAGACACTTAAGGTCATGCTCAACTTCCTTAGCGATCAGGGAAATGCCAATCAAGACAACTTTAAGATACCATCTTACACCTGTCAGAATGGCTAAAATAAAAAAACACCAATGATAGCCTTGGCTGGAGAGGTTGTGGAGAAAGGGGTACACTCATCCATTGCTGGTGGGAATGCAAACTTGTGCAACCACTATGGAAAGCAGTGTGGCGGTTTCTCAGGAAATTCGGGATCAACCTACCCCTGGACCCAGCAATACCACTCTTGGGAATATACCCAAGAGAGGCCCTATCATACAACAAAAGTATATGCTCAACTATGTTCATAGCAGCATTGTTTGTAATAGCCAGAACCTGGAAACAACCTAGATGCCCTTCAATGGAAGAATGGATGAAGAAAGTATGGAATATATACATATTAGAGTATTACTCAGCAGTAAAAAACAAGGACTTCTTGAATTTTGCGTACAAATGGATGGAAATAGAAAACACCATCCTGAGTGAGGTAAGCCAGACCCAAAAAGAGGAACATGGGATGTACTCACTCATATTTGGTTTCTAGCCATAAATAAAGGACATTGAGCTTATAATTCGCGATCCTAGAGAAGCTAAATAAGAAGGTGAATCCAAAGACAAACATATAGGCATCCTCCTGAATTAAAGACAGAGACAGAGACTCACATTGGAGCACCGGACAGAAATCTCAAGGTCCAAATCAGGAGCAGAAGGAGAGGGAGCACGAGCAAGGAACTCAGGACCGCGAGGAGTACACCCACACACTGAGACAATGGGGATGTTCTATCGGGAATTCACCAAGGCCAGCTGGCCTGGGTCTGAAAAAGCATGGGATAAAACCGGACTTGCTGAACATAGTGGACAATGAGGACTACTGAGAACTCAAGAACAATGGCAATGGGCTTTTGATCCTACTGCACGTACTGGCTTTGGGGGAGCCTAGGCAGTTTGGATGCTCACCTTACTAAACCTGGATGGAGGTGGGCGGTCCTTGGACTTCCCACAGGTCAAGGAACCCTGATTGCTCTTCGAGCTGATGAGGGAGGGGGACTTGATCGGGGGAGGGGGAGGGAAGTGGGAGGCGGTGGCGGGGAGGAGGCAGAAATCCTTAATAAATAAATAAATTAAAAAAAAAAAGAGCTGGTTCCAGGACAGCCAGGGCTGTTACACAGAGAAACCCATCTCCAAAAACCAAAAATAAAATAATAATAATAATGAGGAGGTTTGGAGGTTTTGTTCTTTTTTTTCCCTAAGCAGTGTGGAGTTAACCTAGGTCTCCAGCATTCCAGGCAAGAACTCTACCACTGAGCTAGGCATGTGCTCACACTTTAAAGTTTACAAAACGCAAACCAGATGTGATGACACATGACAGTAATCCCGAGGGAAAGCCGTGGATCAAAAGTTCAGGCCAGCCTAGGCTACAATGTAAGACAGTACCACAAAAACAAGCTAAACCAAAACCCAGTCAGGAGGGGAAGGTGTGGACCTCAACAACTGCTTTGTTTATTTAGAGACAAGATCTCACTACGTAGTTCTGGCTGTCCTGAAACTCATTATGTGGACCAGGCTGGCCTCGAAGTCACTGAGATCTGTCTGCCTCTGCCTCCCGAGTACTGAGGCTACAGGTGGCGCCACCACCGCCAGGCTGGACCTCGGCATCAGGATCCCTCAAGGCTGGGCAGGGCTGGGCTTTAACAAGGACTGCGAACTAGCCGGAGATGCTTTCTCGGTTATAAACTGGAGAGAAGCTGAGGAGAGGAGTCTAGTTGAGGAACCTCCTGAGCGGTCGATATACTGGTATCACTAGCTGAACCCTCCTGAGTTCTGGGCACCGAGTGGCGATGCGGGGCTTGGGGGAGCTGCCCACGAACCAAGAAACTGCCACCAGCTCTCTGCTTCACGGGGCTCCGGAGAAAGCCGGCTCACAGACCAAGGCTCGGGCCCAGAACAGACAGCGAGCACAGGAGCTTAGTTTCTCTAGCGGGAGGGATCAAGATTCTCTTAGTTGGCTCTCGTAAGCCTGAGGGCCCACCCTGCCTCGGCAGCCCCACTCACCAGGGTACTCCTCCGGAACTCCGAGAAGCTGCAGTGGTGGAGGACTGGCAGTAGGGGGCAGACCAGCATCCTAAACTGCCAGGCAGGGGCTTTCTGGCCCACCCAGGACAGTGTGTTTCCCCCACACACAAAACGTCACTCATTCACTCATTCTCCTGTTTGGGTTTTCCCAAACCTCACCAGCTCCCTGCGTATACTGAGCCCTGATGGGACCACTAGTATCTCTGCCAGCAACTGATGCCACTCAGTGGGTACCATCACGTTGTACCATCACCCCGTTTTGTAGACGGAGGGGGGGGGGGGGAATGAGGCTTCAAGAGTTGACAGGGCTTGCTCAGGGTCACACAGCAGGTATAAGCAAGGCAGGATTTTGAGCCCATGTCTGTGGATCTCCTACATGCAGCATCCTGCTTTATAAATAGCGGCTATTTGTCTGAGGTCTATGAAGCCTGGGGCAAAGGAAGTGTCTGCCTTGCAAGGCAGATCAAGGCAACACCGGGGCCTCTGTCCTAGGAGGTGTCTGACGCTGGTGGGCAGAGCTAGCTGACAGTCAATATGCAGGCATGGGAAGTAGAAGGGACCCTGGTGGCTGGTTCTCCTGGGCCAGCCTTTCCTGAGGTGTTCAAGGTTCCTCACCCCCTAGTTGTCTAGTCTCTGTGAACTGAGCAACGAACCTCCTGAGACTGTCTGCTGCTGCCGATGGTGGGTCCCCAGTGGCCAAGGCAGGGAAGGCAGGCCCTTCTCTGCCCAAACTGGGGGAAACAAATGGGTTGGCTAGAACAACCCCAAAGCCACCCCGCTCCAAAGCCAGGTGATTAATCAGAGTATTAATTATTAATAGCATTGCCGATTAGCCATTGTCATCACTGTTGACAAGGGCCCAGTCCTGCCTCCCAGGAGAGGTACCTGCGCCCATAATCAGGAACAGGTGAGTCATCCCAGAGATGCCTGAGCCTAGCACTTGGTAGATGTTTAATAGAAGATGCCCCGTGGCCTGGGCATCTCGGGGGAGAACATGGATAAGACCCTTGGTCGGGCAGCTATCACCTCAGTGAGAGCCACACGGGGAGACAGCTCATGGTGAGACAGACTTTCTGTGAGGGTCATACATGACATGCATGTCAGAGGGCCCATGAAGGTTTGTTTAGTTGCGTATCTCTGTGGTAAAGAGTTTGCTTGGCACGCACAAGCCCCTGGGTTCTGTCTCCAGTACCAGGAATGGCAATGATAATGACTATATATGTATATATTTATATTGTTCCTTCACTGGGTGAGGTGGTGCATGCCTATGATCCAAGGACTCAGAAAGCTGAGGATTTTGAGTTGAAGGCCAGAGAGAGTGGGCTTCTGATCAAGACCTTGTCTCAAAGAGCCAAATGAATAAACTTCCCGTGTCCTGCCATGAGTGAGCCACACACGGAAGTCATATGTGAGGATCATGAACATGCATGTGAGAGCCACACAAGAGAGCTGGAAAGAGCCAGCAACCAGGCTAGGAATCTAGTTTTATTTAAAGCCCAGCTCTGGAGCCAGGCATAGCGGCATACACCTGTAATCCCAACAACTCAGGAGGCAGAGGCAGGAGGATGGCCAGATTGAGGACAAACTGGGCTAAACAGGGAGACCCTGTTTCAAGAAATTAAATACGAGGCAAGCAGGATGGCTCAGCAGGCAAAGGTGCTTGCTCCCAAGACTGACAATTGAAGCTTGATTCCCAGGTCCAGAAGTTGTCTTCTGATCTCCTCTTCCCCATAATAACTACTCTCTCTCTCTCTCTCTCTCTCTCTCTCTCTCTCTCTCTCACACACACACACACACACACACACACACACACACACACACTCCAGCTTGCTGTATGCCCTAAGCAAGGCTGTTTCCTTCTCTGGGTCTTAAATTTCTCCTCCAAAATAATACTAATGTTCTGTCCCTATGTTTCAGATGGAACATGCAGGCACGGGGCTGGCACTGGGCAGACATTTGCTGAACTGAGTTATCATGACCCCCCAGGGTCCTGGCCTGGTCCCATCCAGCTGTGTACCCGCCAGTCCGAAACAGAGTCTTACAGTGGACCTTAGAACTAGGTTTCCAGAGAAGCAGGGAGGTCAAACCTCAGAGAAGGCAAGAGTATCCTCAAGGTCACACAGCCCAGGGGAAGTAGGAAGCATGACTAGAATCTGGGTTCCCTACCTCCTCTGCCCATGCTGGTGACAGACCAGGGTACTAGGACATATGGTTCTCTTGTCATTTTCCTCACCTATCCCTGTTCTCGTGGGTGACCCCAGCCACAGCTGCGCGATAACTGGTAGCAAGCCAGACTCCACATCCTCCAGTTCAGCTAGGACCCTGCAGGACAGAAGGAGAAGCAGGACTCACCCACTACAACCTGCACACTGTAAAACTTGCCCGAGATGGTAAGGCTGCTGGAGGGAGTTACCACTGCGCAGATCCCCTGCTCTCTGTGCTGGGACGGAGGGGACACACTCACCTTGGGCTGCGACTAGCCGCCCCTTTCCTCTTCCAACACCCAGGCTGCCTCTGCAGTCAGAGACAAGAATGCTCTAATGATACCCAGCCGGCGGCTGGTTGGCTCCTTCCATCCCCCTCCAGTGCCTATGAATATTTATGAGCGTCCTCCCTGGGGATAATGAACGGAATGCCCAGGTGGTGCCCTTGTCTTCTTATTGTCCTCCGACTGGCCCCGCCCCTCTCTAGACCCCAACAGCCAGGTAGTTCATTTACCCAAGGGCTCAGCTACTAGTTCAATTCTAGATGCCCTTGGGCCAAGGGCACAGCTGTTGCGTGCTTGAAGGCTAGTGGTTGGGGGCGCCGGACTGGAAGATGAACTGATCCACCTGAGGGCAGCTCATTCAAGCCTCTTGGCTGCTCTATGGGTTCATCACAAAAAAAGAAAGTTAGGCAGAATAGGGAACAACAAAGTCACAGGCCAAATACACACTTGCCAGGAGCTTAGACCTGGAGATAATATATATTATTATATAATATACATCGAGAGAGAGAGAGAGAGAGAGAACAACAGATACTATCAGCACCCATTGTTGCAGGTGGGGAGGGTCATGAGATTGAGGCCAGCCTGGACCACATACTGAAACCTTGTCCAAAACTTAAAATAAGGGGTCACGTGTGGAAGCCATCTCACTAGCCAGCATACTTTTGTTTTAACTCGCTTTCCCATTCTCTACTGACAAATCGTGACCATCTTCTTGTGATCACCATAGACTTTAAGCTGTTGTGCCCACAGATATTACAGAGGGTGCATGTCCTGCCCAGAGGGGGGGCTCCTGGGGGAGAAAGCAGACAGGGGTGGTAGAGAAAACAGCAGCAGCGAGGACATCTGATCCAGTAGGGGAAGGGGTTAAAAAGGGGCGCCCTCAGGAGGCTCTCCAGTTTCCAAAGACAGTTTCTTTTCTCCATGGTAACACAGCCTATAAATCCCATCCTCCCTTACAGTTGATTCCCATGTACTGAATCAGAGCCAATGAAATACGAGCATTAAGACAGCAAATGAGGTTGGGGGCGGGTCTTTGGTAAAGGTGATTTCTCTCCAGAGGCTCCCAGATCCTGTACAAGCTACCTTTGTTGTTGTTGTTGTTGTTGTTGTGTCTTTGACAGGGTCTCATTGTGAAACCCTTGCTGGTCTAGAACTCACTGTTTAGACCAAGCTGGCCTTGAACTCATAGAGATCATAGCCTCTGCCTTCCACTGGAACTAAAGCCATGGTTGGGTAGCTTTTATTGTCAGTCTGACACAAACCTAGACACACCTGGGGGGAGGGACCCTCAATTGAAGAACTCTCCACCTGACTGATCTGTGGTCATGTCTGGGTGCAGAGGGCTGGCATTTTCTTCCTTGCTAATTGATGTAGAAGGTCCCGCCCAAAGTGGGAAATAGCGTGCTTAAGTGGGTGGGCTTGGGAAGGTTGCTGAGCTTGGCCTGGGAATGAGGCCAAACAGTGGTCTCTGCTTCACTGCTCCTGCCTGAGCGCGTTCCTTCCTCAGCTCTCCCAGCGATGGACTGTAACCCGTAAGCTAAAATAAACCCTTTCCTCCACACATTGCTTTTGATCCTGGTGTTTACCACAGCAACAGAAACCTAACTAGAACAGAAATTGGTGCCGGAAAACAGGACTGTTGCTATGACAGATCTGACCGTGGCATTTTTGGCAGGAAGAATTGTGGAAGGGTTTGGAACTTTGAGCTGGAAAAGTCAAGGAGCGCTCAGAGATTGACGGGCTGGTTTGTGGGAAGCTGGAAGGCAATGCTGAGAGAAATGCAGACAGTGGAGGCCTGAGTTATGACGGTTCATCATGGCTGGTCATGTAATGTTTCAGATTAAGGATCTGTGGAAGCAAAGTCTTTGCTTTACTGGGACAGTTGATGCTTGTTAACCAGGGTTGAGAAATTAGGTGTGATTAAGAAGGGACATTGAGGCAAACTCTTCTGAAAGTACTTCCTCAGGGTCAGCACACAGAAGCTGTGGTCCAGTGAGGTCAATATTGCATCTCAAGCTGATAGCCAATTATCTGTGGGGTATTTTTTTTTTTATCATATAAGAGGACTCAGCCCACTCTGGGCAGTACCATCCCTAGGAAGAAAGCAAACTAGAATAGACCTTTTATGTCCATTTCACGGACAAAAAAACTTAGGTCCAGAGATTAAAAGAGGTGCTTAGTACACACTGTAAAGAATGAATGCATTCATAAGGGCAAAACTGTAATTTGTACTTAGGTTAAGGGGTCTGAAATGATACCAAATGTAAAATGTATTTCCTCAAGGAATGGGGTCACTTGCCATCAATAACACTTTTGACTTGGTAAATACAATGTGACTATATAGCATTCACATTTTATCATAGTCTGTATTACTTTGGGGAAAAGTAAAAATTTATAAATAATGGGACAGTAAGATAGCTCAGCAGATAAAGGTGTTTGCCCTTGAGCTTGATCCCCAGAACCCATATGGTGGAGGGGGAGGCAATTCCTGAAAGTTGCCCTCTGACATACACATCACACACACACACACCCAACAAATAAAGACTAAAAATAGGTTTATTGCCATAGTAGAAGCCAGGCCACACCTTGGTTTGGAGGCAGGCATACTGCTCTTTCCAAACCTGAGCATTCTGAATTGGAAGGCATAGCCAATGATAGACCAGCAAGCGTGGGGTACTCATGGACGGTTTGATTGGGAGAGGTTAGACCTCCTGGACCTGCAAGGATCCAGAAACTTCTTCACCGTGAGGCTCTCTGGAGTTTATCATCCAATGGGGTGTTTTGTCTGCACCCTAGTTTGCTGGCTCACAGGATCCCTCCGAGCTGGCAGCCCTGGCATCTTAGCAGCCTTACTGGCCCTTGGCTGGAGTCACGGTGCCAATGGTTTCTAGGCCTGGCAGCTGACATGGGGTGGTCTTTCATGATTCAGATGCAGTTCCTTTTTCTTTGTTTTTCAAGACAGAGTTTCTCTGTATAACCCTGGCTGTTTCGGAACTTGATTTGTAGACCGAACTGGTCTTAAACTCACAGAAATCTGCCTGCCTCTGCCTTCCAAGTACTGGGATTAAAGGCGTGGACCACCATTACCCATTGTCAGATGCAATTCTTAATGTCAGAGTATCAATATCACCTGCACCTTCCTTCTTTTCCCCTCAGGTCTCCTCCTCCTTTTTCTTTTCCTTTCTTCGTTTCTTTTGTGTGTGTGTGCGTGTGTGCATATGTGCCTGTGTGTGTGTGTATGTGAGCGCATGTGCGCGCGCGTGTGTGTTTGTGACTGGTCTGGTCTGTTTTGGTCTGGTCTCACTATGTTCCTGATTGACTTCAAACTGGCTATCCTCATGCCTTGATTTCCTGATGCTAGAAATACAGACATGTGTCACCATGTCTAGCAACCTATTGTTTCAATAGGCAAACACACAATTGCAGTACGCACACCACACACCAGAACCTCTCAGTATTATATGCAGCCCCATGTATCAGGTGGAGAAACAAGTCCAGTAACCATGGCAACAACAGAACACATTCACAGTTCTTTTTGAGACACTCCCCTGTCCATGCAAAATCACCACCTTTCCTGATAGCAGATCCAAGCACAAAACAGCTCTGGCAGGAAGTGGCTAGTCACAGGTGCCAGTTAAAAGTCAAGCCACTACCTTAGTTCTCTAAACACATAGATACCCAGGACTGAGCATGGAGGAGTTAGCAATAAATATCAGTACGTTATAATATTCCTGCCATATTGTTTACAGTCTGAAGATACACTTGCTTGCATAAACACATGGCATGGAGAAAAAGTCTTACAGAGGCATTGTTGATGCCACACACCATGCCCAGGATAAGCACACCCACTGCTCCATTCCTGCATTCAGGCCTCAGTACAGCCTGCTCCAGAGTTCCCCAGTAGGGTGGTCTCTGTCAAGAGGCTCCCTTTTTCCTGACAGAGGTGCAGCCATGCTGTCTCTTGTTGGGAAGATCAAAAACTGTGAGGCATGCAGGGTCCTCTGCTCAGTGCCTGGCACACTGCAATGTGCCTTAGATCATTCTGGATCAATATTCATACCACCCTACCCTTCCAATGACCTATGCTTTCCCATGTTTTATACCCAGCTTCCCTCAACACTCACATTCCATGCCTGGCAAAATTAAGGCAGACAGGGAGGGCTTACCCAGTGTCCCAGCCAATGTATTATGGAGGGCCGAATCTCTCTGCCCCAGAGGATAGCGTGTGGGAAGGCAGATAACTCCTGGAAAATTCTTTTAGTTCCCACCTCATGACTCCAGAGGTCTCCTGTCAGGTGATTCTTGGGGACACTTCCATTCCATCCTGCCTCGTCCTCTCTACAGTCATTCACATTTCTTATGGAGTCAAAGCAAAGCAGGAAGCTTGTCAGACTGGGCGGTGGTGGCACACACCTTTGATCCCGGCACTTGGGAGGTAGGTGGATCTCTGCTCTTGAGACCCAGCCTGATCTACAGAGTGAATTTCAGAACCACCAGGGCTATACAGAGAAAACCTATCCCCCAAAACAAAAACAAATTTGTCACAAGCCACAGACTGGATGTTATAATCTGCTGGCCTGGTTTGTCACCTGGGTACCCTGTCCCTTTAAGAGACAATCCCTGCCTACTCCCAACCCCCCCCTTTTCTGCTGAGGCAAATGGACCCTCTTACTCTCACACTCTCTCTCTCTCTCTCTCTCTCTCTCTCTCTCTCTCTGCCCTTCTTCTGCCTCTCCCTTCTTTCCACTTTCTCTCCTTCCCCCTTCTCCCCTTTCCTTCCCCCTCCACAACCCACTAAATAAACTCTATACCCAAACTCTCTCTCTGCGTTATATATCTGTCTCTCACCTGCTGTGGTCTCCTACCCACCAAGGGAACTCTCTGAGGCTTCGGGTGGCCCGCCACTGCCCCCCGTGGGACCAGTCCCTCACTACCATATGTTTGTTAATGATAACATTGGTGCTGTGACTCAGCCAGACTCTCTCCACATTCTCTCCAATCTGTGGGTGAGCCAGCTGAGGACATGTGGGGGACCCTGGATTCAGGACCATTTTCCAACACTTGTCAGGCTGTCCTTTGCAGCTGAGGACTACTAGGGATCCTATAATCTTCTAACTCTTTTTCTATATGGTCTTTTTTCCAACTTAAAAATTGCTGGAGTTCTTTTTATCTTTTCTCTCTCTCTCTCTCTCTCTCTCTCTCTCTCTCTCTCTCTTCGTTTTTCGAGACAAGGTTTCTCTGTGGCTTTGGAGCCTGTCCTGGAACTAGCTCTTGTAGACCAGGCTATCCTCAAATTCAGAGATCCGCCTGCCTCTGCCTGTGCTGGGATTAAAGGCGTGTGCCACCACCGCCCTGCAAAATTGCTGGAATTCTACACTCAGCATCAAACGGTAGGTTCCTTGCACATATCTGGTCATGCCTCCATGAGTATGCAACCACTCAGCAGAGGTTCCTCTACGTAAAAACAGCCCAGTATTGGTCAACCACTGGCCCATTGAGCTTAAAGCCCCTCACTCGGGCCTTTGGCTCTACGTGACAATGTAGGGGTTCAGTTTGTGCCCACCCATTCTCATGGCCTGGACTTTGAGTGATGACCCAAAGTTCAGCTTGAGCCAGGGTCCATGCTGAACTTCTGGGACACTGGAGTTTGGTCTCTGAATCTTCTCACTTTACTCATGGAGGCTGTGCCAACCCATCCTCAGATAATCAAGCTACTTATCTGCCTATTATCAGCTTATATTCTGCCAGTGATTGCTAGTTGGAAATGCAGCCTGCTTTTTTATGTTTTTCTATCTGCTTTCTATTCCCAGCGTGTAATCACACCCATGCTAAACTGTCACTCTCAGCTTGTGGGCTGGGCTCTGGTTACCTATTTGGTCCACCATCGGCCCCCTACCTCATGCTGCCTCCCACCTCAGTGGCGGAATCTGTCTCTCTTTCATTCACGCAGCCCTTCTAGCAGCTCACTTCCCAACTTTGTCAGTCCGCCGGGACAATTGGTGAGACTGCTCCCTTTTAGGCCTAGAGCCTCTCGCACGCACGACTGCCCTTTCTCGGGCTCTGCCCTAGCACAGCCTCGCTGATCAGTGAGTGCCTTCATTATTCGGGTCCACAGCCCCTGGGACCTATGGATCCTTTCAGGGATACCGTTCCTTCCCTTCTGGCCTAGGGCCTCTCAGGACACTGCCCTTTCTAGTCCCTGTTATCTTGTGGACAATGGATAACGACCTGAGTCAGTTGTTTATTTTTCTGCCTCACCCATGGGAAACGGGCTGACACTTCTAACTTCTACCAGCGCACGGCTAAATGTAAAGAGTTACACCACATGGACAGCCATGGCTGCTGCCATTTTCTTTGAGCTTAACAAAGGGAGGAGTCGGAGGTTCCGCCCCTAGCCAAAGAATGCGAGCAGCAGGCTCTCCATGTGATCATGGTCCCGCTCCTAGCCAGCTTCCTCTCACTTTTTATTTAACTTTATGCGGAACTTAAATTCAACTGTGTGTAAATGTATGCATTCTTACTGTTAAATGTTTTAAGTTCATTATATTTTATTCCAGACTAAGAAAGCAATAAGTCACATATTTTAAATTGGTCTTTGACAAAATTTGTCTTTGACAAAAATGCTGTATATGTAATCCAACCCTGCTGTAAAATACATTAAGTTGCTCTCCACTAGTGTCAGTCCCACCGTTAAAGCTTCTATTACAAACAGTTCTTTCTTCCTTGTCTTTCAAAAGTACAAGTCTCACCTGTTAAGTTGAGAGCCAGGACAGTTAAACTTGGACTCAGTTCTCCAGGCAGATCCTACGCTGTAATTATAACTTATTTATACCTGATAAACAGCTGCTCAGAGATCTGGGGAATATGGCATTTAAATGTTTAATTATTAAAAGGCTTTTCATAACAGAGAGACAGGTTGGCTCCTAGCAGCAGCACCCTACTTCCTCGAAAGAAGACGGAACAATGTCCATCTACAATTCGCTTCATCAAACGAAAGCGCTAACTACTGGACGAAACTGCCTTTCATCTAAACCGAAGAATCACTGGAATTGACAGCCTCGCTGCTCAGGTCAAGGTAGGCGTGTCTTCTACAGATTTCTTAGCCCACGGCATCTTCTGGAGTCTGGCAGGCCCTGCTTCTAACATCAGAAGGCAAACACAGCCCTGATACCCCTGCCCTCAACAATTATGGAGGACCCTGAGGAGTAGCTCTAGGTAACCAACCAAGTAAGTTTTCTATCGTTTTTAATCAATAACTCAAGTAAAATTTTATCCTTCTCCAAGAACTCTGATACAATTTGACAGCTGAGAGGTTTTGTCAGTTTAAAAAGAACAAATTTCAGTACAACTTCTTAACATGTTCTTAATAAAAGGTGTTTTAACGTATACAAATGCAATTATTAAAGTGTGTATCTGCAAGTTATAAAGGTATGAAGACAAATACAAGTTATCAAATTTCTCTCTCACACTGCCTTTCATAGTGTTAAAGATATTTTTCATCATGCAAAAACATCTGTCACAGTCATTCTGACATTCCGCCATCCCAATTCCCTCAACCTGCTATGCCTAACTTCCAGCCTTTTTTTTTTAAATATTTATTTATTATGTATACAATATTCTGTCTGTATGTATGCCTGCAGGCCAGAAGAGGGCACCAGATCTCATTACAGATGGTTGTAAGCCACCATGTGGTTGCTGGGAATTGAACTCAGGACCTTTGGAAGAGCAGGCAATGCTCTTAACCTCTGAGCCATCTCTCCAGCCCACTTCCAGCCTTTTTATTTTAAGAAAAAGATGGGACTGTTATAATCTACTGGCCTGGTCTGTCACCTAGGTACCCTGTCCCTTTAAGAGACAAGTCCTGCCCACTCCCAACCCCCCCCCCCCAACCCCCCTTCCTGCTGAGGCAAGAGGACCCTCTCTCTCACCCTCTCTCTCTCTGCCCTTTTTCTAGAGAGGCAGCTTCTGCCTCATCCCCTTCTCCCCTTCCCCTTCTCCCCTTCCCTTCCCCCTCCATAACCCACTACATAAACTCTATACCCACACTCTCTCTCCGCATGATGTATCTGTCTGTCTCTCACCTGCCATGGTCTCCCACCCACCAAGGGGACCTACTGAGGCCCTGGGTGGCCCGCCACTGCCCCTTGTGGGACGGCTGCCCCTCATGGGACTGGCCTCTGGTCCACCATGTCTTTATAAATGATAACACTGGGGCCAGAGTCCCACTGTTTGTGGGCCACTCTCCCAGGTGACTCACTGCCCTTCTGCGCAGGACAGCTTACTCTTGCCTGGAGACAGTGTAGTAAACAGACCTATCTGTTGCTGGATGACATGTGGGCACAGAACCCATTAAGGGAGAAGCAGAGGAAGCAGGCACTCCATGTCTGTGGGGAGCTTCCTTTGGGCAGAGCTAAGGGCTGGGAGCAACTGTTTCTGCTTTTGTGTACCTGCTCACTCACCAATGTCAGGCAAGGGGGAGGGTTGGTGAAGCCTAGGAAGATCAAACAAGTAGGACCCTAGTTTGGGCAGGGTTAGGGTCCTGAAATGAGGACGACAAAAATTCCTGTGACTTGGAGTGAACTCTGCCACTTCTGAACTGTGTGACCTTAGTCTCTAATTTTCCCGAGCAACCGACCTGCTTGATTCCTGAATTTCCTCCAGATAAATAGCAATGGTGCCTCGCAGGGCACAGGCACAGTGCAGGGAAGGCTGGGGTGGCTGCACTGACCACAGGACCCACTGGTCACCTCCTCAGAAGAGGTTGAGTTCTTCTGATTGGATCTCCCTCCACACCTTTTTCCTCTGGACGATTTCCATGGCACCATCACCACAGAAACCTCAGGTGTCAGGTATCAGGCCTGCTGCCCATCCTAACGTGGATGGCTGCAGCCAGATGTGTGCCTGTCACTATAGACAGCTAGGGAACAAGGAGGGGCTCCATTGGGAAGCAACGATTATGCTCTGTGCTGCCCTTCTGCTAAGGGAGTAGACCAACCTGCAGAACCCTTCATGGAGCACTGGCTCAGGACTCCGGAACTGCAACTGTATATAGGAGCTTTTCTGTCCTAGCTGAAGAGTCTCTCCTTGGTGGCCTCATCTCCTCAGGAGCCCGTATCCAAGGGACCTTCCCCAAGCACAAGAGTCTGTCACTGCCCACGGTCCCCAGTCTCGGTTTTGAGAGCCCCTCCTGGGAAAGGCAGGTAAAGGGAGATTCCGGCCGGCCGGCCCCTCCTTCTCCACTAGGGCCCAGGCCACGAGGTCCGAGAGGATTAATCATTGACGGATTCACAGTTTCAGCAGAGTGCAGCAGCGGGCACTCAAGCCCCACCCACCCCACTTTTAGGATTCCCGGGGTCTGATGGGGAGGGGCACCCAGGCAAGCAACCAGCCTGAGCCTGCAGGACACAGTGCCGGTGAAGTATGCCCTGCAACACTCCTGTACCCCTCGCTGGGCGAGCATGCGATCCCATTTTGGCTAAGGAGGCAGTGCAGGCGGGGTGCTCAGGTAGGAGAATGAGGCAGGACACAGCCAGCCTGAGTGCTGGACCTCCCGACATACCTTGGCCCGGTTCTCCTTGGGCTCGGGGTGGCAGGGGTCGCCCCGGCCCGCGCCGCCGCCGCCGGGGCGCTCACTGGGCGGCGGGGCGCACTCGCCGGGGCCCCGTGCTCTGCCAGGCCTGGTCCATGCCCCCGCCCCGCCGCCGCAGCGGCTGCCGCACCCGCTCTCGCCACTCACGGCCAGGTGAGGCCAGCAGCCTGGCCCGGCCCCTGGCTTCACGGCCAATGGGCGACACGGCCCCTTCCCCCATCCTGTCCCCTGCGCGCCTGCCCGAGAGGCACAGAAGCTGTATTCAACTCCCTGGGGCTCAATATCGCGCCCCCGCCGCCGGCCCAACAAGGCCCATTTGTCTCCCAAGGGCCAAGGAGACCATTGTCCTGCCGCCAGTCCCAGAAGGGAATAGAGGGTGCCTGGGGCTTGGTGGTAGTGTTGGGGAGGGGTGCCTGGGCTCAGGGAAAAGGCGGCAGAACTAGTTGCCAGCCTTTTATTGAGAGTGCTGAAACTCCTCGGGATCCAGTGGAACATAGGCCTTCCTAGCTCCCCCTGGGGAGGCCAGAAACACATTTTGGTACCCAAGGAAAACAGGCAGAAGAGCCAGGATCCCTGGGCCTACCCAGGGAAGGAGCTTGGCTCCAAAGGCTGTCACTTCAACGGTTCCGGTTCTGCTAACTTCCCTTTTAAGAATGCCCATCCTCAAGAGCGCTGTGCAAATAGGAAGTGGGTGACTGTCTAGGTTCAGGCTGTCCTTCGTTCCAAAGCAGAACCAAGGACGGGAACTAGTCTGGAGTTAGACCCAGTTTGGGCAGTACAAAACCAGCTGACCATCCAGTTGAGCATGGGCCACGTCAGAGCCCCACTGCCCCCGACATTTCTAGGCAACTCTGGAATGGGGAAAATTCCACATCAGCCTGGCTGCCAGGCATTCTTCCATATCTGATGGGCTTTCCTTTGTCCATGTGAACCCTAGATACACATATACCCATGCAGGCCTGAGTCATCTCCTGGGCTCCAAAAGTCCCAACCCTTTGGTTCTTGCCTCCCCCAACTGCCACGTCAGAGCTGGCTTCAGACAGAATCCTCTCATCCCACATCTATAGTGAGACCATCAGTTTGGGGGCGGCCTTAAACTGGATTCTCGAGTTCACAAGCCACACTTCTCCTCTCAACTTTCTGCTATATATTCTCTCTACCTGCCGGCCCCACCTCTCCTTTCTCCTGCCTCACTATTGGACGTTTAAAGCTGTATCAGACCATCAGGTGTTCTAGACAGGTAAAGTATCACAGCTTCACAGAGTTAAATAAATGCAACATAAAAGTAACACACCTTAACATAATATTCCCCAACAGGTTACCAGCTGGGATACCAGCACACCTGAATGGAAAGTTGTAGAGGCCCAAAAATGTGAGCCTATTTCCATGTTGACCAAAGGTCAGAGAGCTGGGACTCATCTCTAGTTCCTTCAGAGTTATTGTGCTTCTACCTCAAACAAAGGTTCCACCTAGATTTAGATCAGAGTTCTGCTCTCTCAAAGTTATTGTCAACAGGTGTGGCTAAAAGCCAGACCTTATACTTCAGGAATAGAGAAGTAGATATGTTTCTACCTGAAACAAAAGTCTAAGGATCCAACTAAGGGTCCAGTTCCTTTACAAAAATAACTTTGGATTCCACTCAGGGAATTTGCCTACAGAATGTTTTGGTCTAGGGTGTGAGCGTGTTTTGTTCTAGCAACAGAATGTTTAATTATGGATGTAGCCTGCAACCTTCAATTGGTATGTTCATTTCCTTGTATCATGTTAATGCAGTTTTTTTGTCTTACTCTTACCTTTTGGGGTCAGGGGTATTTAAAGCAATTGGAAATTAAACACGAGTGAATTCCAGTACTCACTGGAACTTCCTCCAGATAACTATCCTATATGTTTCTCTGTTTTATTATTTTCATTAGCTTCTTCATATTCTTTACAATATTTCTAAATCCCCATGCCTCTACCCTGGCAAGAGGTATTTTGTCGAGGCTGGTCCCCAACAAAGTTAGGCTTTACCTGCCCTTAGGCCTCATTTCTCACCATTAGCCTTCTGTATTGGTTTTGTGTGTCAACTTGATACAATCTAGAGAAGGAGCCTCAGGTGAGGAAATGCCTTCATGAAATCCAGCTAGAAGGCATTTTCTCATTTAGTGATCAATGGGGAGGGTCCAGCCCATGGTGGGTGCCACCATCCCTAGACACTACCTGGGTGGTCTTGAGTAGTCTTGAATTCTACAAGAAAGCAGGCTGAGTAAGCTATGAGGAACAAGCCAGTAAGCAGGAATCTTCCATGGCTTCTGCATCAGCTCTTGCCTCCAGGATCCTGCCCTGCTTGAGTTCCTGTCCTGACTTCCCTCAGTGATGAATAGCAATATGGAAGCATAAGACAAATAAACTCCTTACTTCCTAACTAGCTTTTTGGTCTGGTGTTTCATCGCAGCAATAGAAACCCTAAGACAAGTTGATACCAGGAGTGGGGTGTTGCTATGAGAGATCCGACCATGTTTTGAGGAGGATTATGGACTTTGGAATTTTGGGCTACAAAAGCCATTTTGCATTGAGAGCTCAGTTGGAAGTTCTTGAGGAGCTTAAAGGAGAAAAATGTTGAGAGCAGTGCATATGGAGGCTTGCCCTTATGAAGTTTTAGAGGGAAATTTAAAGACTCTGGTGACTTGAAAGAAAATGCCCCTAAAGGGGGCAGCACTATTAGGGGGTATGGCCTTGCTGGAGGAAGTGTATCATTGTGACAGTGTGCTTTGAGGTCTCATATATGCTCAAGGAACGCCCAGTGAGACAGACCACTCTGTTGCCTGCAGGATTCTCCATTCTCAGTTCCCTCTCCAGCACTATGTTTGCCTCTGCCATGTCCCACCATGATGGTTGTAATGGTCTGTCCTGACCCTTTAAGAGACAAACCATACCCATTCCCTCTCCTGTCTGCCTAGGCAAGCTGATCTTCAGCTTCCACCATCCTGAGTCCTTTCCCTTTCTGTCTCTCCCTTTTCCCCACTCCTCCCCTTTCCCCGTTTCTCTCTCTTCTTCCCCCTTCCTTCCACTAAATAAATATCCAACTTCACTCTGCATGGTGTGCCTATCCATCTCTCACCTGCTACGCAGCTCCCTGCCTGGGACCCAGCTGCCTTCATGGCCCGCCTTGGTCTCAGGACCCACTGCCTGCTGCCTGCCACCACTCAGCAACCTGTGGTGTGGCCTCATGGCCCACTGCCCATTGCCACCACTCAGGGACCTGCAGCATTTTACTTAAACCATTACAATGGTAACATAACAAACCTCTGAAACTGTAAGCCTGCCCCAATTAAATGTTTTCCTTTACAAAAGTTGCTGTGGTTGTGGTATCTCTTAAAGCAATCAAAACACTAAGACAGAAGTTGGTACCAGGGGCTTGGGTATTGTTGCATTAGGCCTTAGTGTGTTTTTGTTTGAAGTAATATGGACCTTGGGACTGTGGTTTAGCAAAGCAGTTGAACACTTTAAGTGTTGCTTAATGGGCCATCCTAGTAGGAGCATGGAAGGCAGTGGTACTGAGTGTGATTTGAACTGTGGATGCCTGGATCAAGAGGTTTCAAGAGGAGAGGAATGTTAATATGTTGCCTAGAGACTGTTCTTGTGACATTTTGATAAAGAGTCTGCCTGAGGCTAAAGTGAAGAGATTTAGATTAATTCCATTGGCAAAGGAAATCTCAAAACCACCAAGCATAGACTGTCATGTGGTGGTTAGTGTTCACATGTCAGGGTGCACCATGTAGGACGAGTCAGTTGAAGAAGGGACTCTAAGATGAAATTTTAAGGCCTACGTGGCAGTAGGAAGGTCTGGCCTCTTCAGACGGACTGAACCTCAAATAGCTATACAAAGGTGTATTTATTGGAAGTTACACATACCAAGGTCCCCAATATTACCGAAGGAGATCATCACGTCTTACTGAAGGGGAACATCACACGCCCCAACTCTAGTCCTTCATTATGTATCATTTGCAATACACAATAATACAAGAACCTCAGGTGTGCCTGAGGCATCTTGTGACCAAAGTCGTGGGATGGTTGCAAAACCCCTTCAGCAAAATAATCACTGCTTCCTCAAGGATTCTTCAAGGTCAAAGTACTTCTAGAAAACAGTTGTTCATATCTGCCCCATACAGTGATTCTGCTAAATTCCTACAACATTCATGCTTATAAAGATTTATAATGAAAAAGGAACAAGCTGAGCAAGAAAAAATACAAAATGTATAGATTGAGGAGAAAAGGGGCACCAGGAAGTGGAACAGAGCTAAATTCTGTGTTCAAGGAAATAAACAGATTAAGAAAAGAGTGAAGGGAATGGTGATGTTAGGGGAAGATCCCACCCAGCTGTTTCCAATTTGCAAAAAGGAACTCATTAAAAAAAAAAAACAACAAACCTGAAGCAGGGCATGGTGGTAGATAGCTTTAATCCCAACACTCAGGGAGAGGCTGGCTGATCTCTGAGATTGAGGCCAGCCTGGTTTATAGATCCAGTTTCAAGACAGCCAAGCTTTGGCAGTGGAGGAAACTACCAAAAACAGAAAGCTGGTGAAAATGTAATTGAATGAGGGGGCCATGTTCCAAGCCCAGTAAGCAGCAGAATTTGGTAGCTTCAGTCACGTGGTTCTGAAGTTAAGAAGAAAGGTGTAGTGGCATTCCAAATGCATTTTAATAAAGACTACCTGAAGATCTGAGAGTTAAAACAGGCCCATTAGTCAGCCTCACAGCCAGATTATGGTGACACACACCTTCAATCCCAGTGGTGCATGCCTTTAATCCCAACCCTAGAGAGGAATATAAAACAGGGCAAGACAGCTCTCATAGTCTCCTTCTGAGACTCTGGGAGGCAGGATCACCATTTCAGACTGAGGTCCAGGTAAGGAGCCAGTGACTGGCTGTTTTGCTTTTCAGATCTTCAGGTTTAATCCCAATCTGACCCTGAGTTTTTTATTAATTGTGCTTCAGAAAGGGGCTATGGAATTTGCATCAGAGACTAAGGAAAACCGCTGAGGTCAAGTATGTGTCAGGGGTGTCCCTGAATCAAAATGAAGAGAGACCATGACCACAGCAGAGGTCACTCATTGCATGAAGACATTGTGTGAAGCTGTGAAGTCTAGATTACCTTAGAGACCCCAAGATTTTGGAGTTATCAGAGCTGTGGGATACATGCCGAGGAGAGCTGCTAACAGGGAGTGGAACCAGCCCAAGAGAGAAGTGTGTTGCAGTTAACAAAGCTGAAAGGAGTTGGAGATTTGAAGAACATTTTTGACATCAGACATGCAAAATGCACGCAGTTTGGAGTTTGTCCAGCTTGTTTTCGGTCTTTTGTCCAGTATTTCCTTACTATGCTCCTTCCTCGTGTTTTGGAATGGTAATGTCTATCCTGTGCCATTATATGTTGGATGTATGTGATCTGCTTTTTGACTTTACAAGGGATTACAGTTAAGAGATTGCATGAATCTCCGAAGACTTTAGACTTTTAAATAATAAAAACTTATACAAAACTATGGGAACTTTTGAAGTTGGACTGAATGCATTTTTGCATTATGATATGGCTACAAGCCTTTAGGGGCCAGGAAGTGGAATGTGACAGTTTGAAAAAAGAATGCTGGTTAGCCGGAGCTAAGGAATTAGCAGTGATTAAGAGACCAAAGTCAGGTGGTTGTGGCGCATGCCTTTAATTCCAGCATTTAGGAGGCAAAGATAGGTAAATCTCTGAGTTTCAGGGCAGCCAGGGCTAGAGAAACCCTATCTTGAAAACATACACACATATACACAGAGAGAGACCAGCATCTCTCATGAAAGCTTCTCAAAGTGTTTCCTGATGGCACAGAGAAGCTGTTCCAGGGGTGCCCATGGTTGTACCTCATGTTGGCAGCTGGACTTGAAGGCATGAGGGTCATGGAAAGCAGCTGAAGCTTGGCACTGTGAGAGGCCACTGGTGAAGGTGAGGTCTCACTAGTAATTAAAGGCCCAGGCTAAAGGGGTCATGCAAAGAAGTTGAATTTTGGCACCATGAAGACAGCCTACTATGAGAGGCTATTGGTGAGAGATGCCAGTAGCAAGGGGAAAACCGCCAGCAGCAGCTAGAGCCTAGAAGACAAACCGTGCTACAGAGGGTGGAGCTGAGAAAGACTCCAGTCCTCTGGATGAGTCCAAAAGATCAGATCGAGTGGATCCCAGATATTGGGCGGTTGGAATTTGGATTTGCTTTGAATTAATTGTGCTCTTATTTTTTTTCTCTCTTGAAGAAAGTACTTTACTGGAACCCACAGTTGAGAGACTTTTAAAAGAGAGGCTATTTTTAAAGGGACTGAAATTTTAAGGTATTTAAATTTGTAAAGACTGTGGGAAACTTAAAGTTATTTATATTTCTAATGTGAGATAAAGTGAGTTGAGCAAGTCATGGGAAGTCAGTAAGCAGCACCCTCCATGGCCTCTGCATCGAGGCTCCTGCCTCCAGGATCCTTCCTATTTTGAGTTCCTGTCTTGACTTCAGTAATGAACAGGAATATGGAAGTATATGTCAAATAAACCCTTTCCTCCTCAACTTTTTTTTAAAACTTTATTTAATTTTATGTATGAGTGCTCTCTGCATGTACACCTGTGTGCCAGAAGAGAGCATCAGATCCCATTGTAGATGGTTGTGAGCCACCATGTGGGTGCTGGGAATTGAACTCAGGACCTCTGGAAGAGCAGGCAGTGCTCTTAATCGCTGAGCCATCTCTCCAGCCCGAATAGAGGAGGACCTGTATTCGATCAAGGGTATACGAGTAGCTGTGCTCCCCTGCTAGAACCTCCAAACAAGCTCTCAACTTGCTTTTGATCATGTTTTATCACAGCAATAGAATCCCTAAGACACCTTTCACCTTCTGATGAGCTCCAGCAGGAAGTACAAGCCAGCTGATGTTTATAGACCATGACTAGACGAGTGAACCCTCAGCACACTGCTTGTGGGAAGGTTTCAGAACATTAGCTGAAACAGGAATCAGGCCAGTGCGACTATGAAACCCAAACGCAGAGTCTGTGTCCCTCCTCGGATCCCTGGACCCATAGTTCTGAGTGTGCCTGGACCCATCTGGGTTTGTCCAGGTGACTCCTTTCCAACCCAGGGAGGCTTCTGAACACAGAATCTAACTGGCTGCAAAAGTTCAGCCATTTAATAACAAGAGCTCCCCACCCTTATTCCACAACAGCACCCTGAGAATTATGGGCACAGCTGTGTAGGAGGCTGTGGAAAGCTGAAAAGAATGAGGATATCAGTCAGACTCCTGGAGGAAGAACTGGGCTTTGTCCAGACACCGGCATGAACTTCATGGAAGCTAGGACTGGCCACACACAACCAGAGTATGAGGGTGCTGGGCTGGTGCTCAGGTGCGTGTGCATCCCACTAGCTGCTGCCATGTCCAGCTCCCAGTGACGATGTCCAGCTCCCAGGGAGGAACGGCTGGAGCTCACACAGGCCTTGTCCTCTTGGCCTTTTTCTCAGACCTCACAGCGTCATCATGGGCTTTCCTTTTCTCCGCCAGCTTGTTGGCCTGTGAGAAGGAAGGAGAACTCAGGATAGGATAAAGAGCAAGCAAAGAGGGATGGATCTCTTCTCTTATGGGGGCTTCCCTTAGCAGAGTTTCTAGAAAAGCTAACAAGCAAATAACCAGAGACCCCGACTTGTACCTCGGGGTGAAAGAACAGAAGCCCTACCATTGCCTATATTTTACAGCCCACAAATCTCCGGCTTGGAGATTCTAAATCGACTCTTGCACTAGCTCTGAGGGAAAGACGAATACCACTCAAACCTTTATTGAAAGCTAGCAGAGAGGGCACAAGGAGGAGACTCTTTCCAGGACCACAGGTGATGCTCCTAAGAACCATTCAGAGGGGGCCAGGGTCTGCTCTCTATTTCCTGAGCATGACTATCAGCAGGGAACAGGTCACACTGTACAATGGCATGGAAAGACCTGATAAACTACTGTGATTTCTGTGTGTTTGTGTATGTGTTTTAAGACAGGGTTTCTCTGTGAAACACTCCTAGCTGTCCTGGAACTCACAGAGATCCACCTGCCTCTGCCTCCCTAGTGTTGGGATTAAAGGTGTGCACCACCATCACCTGGCTATGCTGTTTTTAAGATGAACCTGGTGCCCCACACACACACCCTAAGGCAAGGCTGCCAGCCACTCTGGAGGCCTCGGTACACAATTGCTTTGTTTTCTTCTCCTGCCTGCCCCCCTCAACTCTGT
This sequence comes from Microtus oregoni, assembly GCF_018167655.1. Taxonomy (NCBI): domain Eukaryota; kingdom Metazoa; phylum Chordata; class Mammalia; order Rodentia; family Cricetidae; genus Microtus; species Microtus oregoni. The sequence continues at coordinate 36,668,064 of NW_024543078.1, forward strand.
GATCAAAGCAAGTGCTCAAGCACCAAATAAACCCCCAGCTAACACACACTGAACAAGCACACAGGAGCTTAAGAAAGACTTCCTGAGTCTGCTGGGCTAGGCCCATCCTCAGGACAGCTCTGAGTAAGCATGGGAATTAGCTATGCTGCTTAGTGGTGGGGACTCTCTAAGAAGAGTGAGGCCTTGGCTTCTATTCCCAGCTGTGTAAAACCAAACCAAACACACAAAACTCCAAAGAAAACAGGCCTTGGCCAAATGGGCCAGGTTAGCTCAACCGTGCAGATGTGTGGGGGCCTCGTCAGAGAGCAGAAACCTACCTCTCGGATTTTGCGCCGTTTGCCAAACATGATCTTTTGGTAGAGGTACTTCTCCCGCTTTTTCATCATCATGATGGCCAGGCGCTTGGCCTCACTTTCCTCCTCCTGGGCCAGTCGCTGCTTGTCTTCCAGTTTCACGGTACCGGCCACCACCTGGGGCTTCTGGGGAAACAACGCAGCTGCATGAGCACTTGGCCTTGTGGGTAACTGGCTGCTTCCCAGGCAGAGCTTTGTCCAGTGCTTCCCTACCTTCCCTTCCAGACGCTGCTGCTCCAAGGCTGACAGGTGCGCCTCCTCCTCCTTCTCTGAATCAGCTTCTACATCTTCCTCCTCCTCATTTTCCCCCGCATCACCATCACCTTCATTGTCATCATCTTCATCGTCCTCATCCTCATCTTCCTCTTTCAAGTCTCCTACAGACAGTAACTTCTGCATTCCAAGGCAGCTCAAGGATGCTCCCGCAATGGCCCCCAACAGCTTTCACAGCCCCAGCTGAGCGGCCTTCAAATAAAACACCCTTGCTACCCGTGCAAACACTGACAACACTGGTTCATTCTGCTCAGCTACTCCAAATATCAATAGCAGACTAACATTGCAAATGCTTGAAAGGCTGAGGGCTTTCTGTTCCCGCTGTCCTTTTCTCTGGAGCCTGCCAACTCTGTAGCCAAGGGAAATGGCCAGCTTGGGCACAGGAGCCAGGGCCACCAGAGGAGCCTGTCCATACTGCTACCCATCCTTGCCCAGCTCACCTGGGTCCTCTCCCCGCTGCAGAGCCAGCAGCTTCAGCTTCTCAGGGGGAATGTAATCTCCTTCCTTTTCAGATACGAAGGGTGAAAGGTGTGGTGGCAGCTGCACCCCAGGGAAGTACTCTGCCACAGGGAGGAGGAGCCGGGCATTCACACAGTCAAACACCCATTGGGGCTGTACGTAGTACCTGATGGAGAGTAGCCAGCAAAGTCAGGTCACAAGGGAACAATCAGAGGTACCACTGCATCACCAGGGCCTAGGAACCCCCACCCCCAGAGGGCATTTGAGGGCTTTGAGAGTCTACCTGCCAATGACGGGGGTTTGCTGCCCAGGCCGATCAACAATCTGGTGGGTGATGCAGGAGTCTGTGACGTCATAGGTGGCTCCAATGCACAAAGACTTGTCCCAGGATACATCCCCACCAAAACTCCTACAGGTAGGCAGAAAACCCGTAAGCCTTTTAGGCATGAGCTGCCTGCCCTGGAAGCATCCCTGAACCTACTAGCCACAAACCCACCCTTCCAGGAAGTGCCTTACCCACCCCAGAGCCTCCTATCTGGGATGACATCTACAGTCCTGGTCCAGAAAGAACTCAGCTAGTGACAGAACAGCTCTCCCCTTAGCTGAGTGCTCTGGAGGTGTCTGCCTGTAGGCTCTGCACACACTGCTTTGTGAGGAGTGGAGACACCCTCATGATGTTACCAATACACCACTAGGCTAGGATGGAGACCGGACTACTGTACAGTCACAACTATGGGCTAATTAAAGGCCTCCCCACCTGATGATGAAGGCCAATGCTTCACGGGGCACCTCTCGGTTCAGGAAGAACTTTAGGCCTTCGAAGAGTTTCTTGTGCTTTTCCTGTGCCTCCAGCTCTTTCCTGCGACCTTCCTCCTGTGCTGTCATCTCCTGCAGGGAAGGGGCCAAGTGTCACACCACCAGGCCATCCAGCTCTACCAGAAGGAAGGGACTGGCAGATCCCAGATTCTAGGTGATGCCCCCGCCCAGTCTCATCCCATGTATTCCTGGAAGGTAGCACTGTGCTTACTCACCCCATCAATAGGAAACTCATCGGCCTCAGCCTCCTCTGTAGTAGGCACCACCACTCGGGCCAGGCTGGCACTGAGGGCTGCTAGTTTCTGTAGGTGGGAAGCAGAGCTGCAAGGTGGCCTGCTTGCAGGTGGGGAACTTCATCTGGGCGTGGGATAGGCTGGAGAGCAAAAACAGCTCCAGGCCACATCTGGGTCAGTCATAAAAGTAAATCCTAGAACCACCTACCTAGCCAAATCGCTCACTATTCATGGGATAGAATGGCGTAGGGCCAGTGCTCCTGAAGCCCATCTTACCTCCATAGAGCTCTCAGAGTCCAGAGCATATGTGTCCTCGCTGACCTTTGTCTCTGCCTGGGCCTGACCTTCAAGCTGGGAAGAGGGAAGAGTACACCTACAGCCCCTTGCCTCAGTGTAGGACAGGAGGGCTAGGTGAGAAGGTGTTAGGCTCTACCTTGGGTGGGTAGTGAAGGTTAAGTGACTGGTAGAGGCGGAAGTTGACAAAGCCCAGGAGAGTGGTGTAGAACTCAGTGAAGGTGGCCATGACCCTGTAGTCCACGTCCGTAGGATGCTGGGAGAATAAGGAGACACATCAGCAGTGTTAGCACAGGGGTGGAGATAGGTATTATGCCCACAAACCCACGGGCATCTTAAGCACAAGGGAGGCTCTGGACAGAGGCCCCAAAGGCTCTGGGTCCATGGAGACCAGTGCCAGGTTCCCATGTGGTAAAGGAGAGCCAGGACAAAGACAGGAAGTGGTCTGCAGTGCTCCACTGCACTTGGCCCTGCCTCTTTCTGGCCCCGGCTCTCCCACTCCTCCTTCAATTATCAGTGGGACCTAGACAGAGGACACACCTTGTCCTTCACCCATCCCAGCATGAGCCTAAGATCTGCTTCAGGGCAACTGGGAGCACTGAGGCAGCCTTCCCAGGGCCCAGCAAGGCCTATGTGTGCAGCTCATGGTCCACAGCCCAGAAGAGGTGATGACTTCTACTGGCCGAGGTGCCTCGGAAAGCCAGGTGTGGCTAACAGGACTCAGACCACCCACACCCTGCAGAGTGTGTGATGAAGCTCAGAGTTTAGCATTTCTGTCTCAGACCCAGCCTAGGCCTAACACTATGTTGAAGCAGAGGTAGAACACCTTTCCCAGCTGCCACCCGGCAGGCAGAAGTGAATGGCTTCCCTCTGCCATTACCACAAGGAGCTGATCTACAGAATGGATCAAGTGTCTCAACTCTGGAATGGTCCCATCCTCTAAAGTCAGAAAGGCCTACCCAAGAGCCCACCAAGCCCTGCTAACCACCACGAAACACTTATAAGACATGTCAAAATTGATAATAATCACAACATCCCCTCAGCCTGGGGCACCCACAACTCTGAGCTAGCTTTCCATCTTGCTACCAGGCAGCAGTCTATGCCACCAGGCTTTTCCTGATAGGCACAAACTTCATTTTCCATAGTACTGAGCAGGGTAGGTACATTCTGCCCTCACCACCGCCATTACCCCAAGACCCACTGCTGTATGCCCAGCATTGGCTGCCCAGGGGAGGGGCATATGAGGGCCCTTTGCTGAGAGGAAGCAGTTGGCTGCAAGCTGGGAGGAAGGAGGCATGGGCAGACCATGCCCTTCCCCCAGGGCCAGCTGTGTGGAGGATGGCCCTCACAGGGTCCTATTCACCACCCCAAGAACACACAAAGAGCAGTCTGAGAAGCATGGGGGTTTGACATCAGAAGGAAGGAAAGACAGAAAGGGCCAAAGAAGTTAGGCAGGAAGGAGGAGGAGCAGGGAAGGAAGGGCCATGCACACTGGCTCCCCAAGCCTGCCTCAAGGAACTGGAAAAGGGACGGATGAACTCCAAGGCCACCTCTTGTTCACAGACAGAAGCCCCACTACCAGTTCACCCAGACACGGCAGGTTCCAGTCTCAGGCACCCCTGCAGCCCACCGAGCACAGAGCCTCAGCTCTCTCTGACAGTTGTTCTCTATGCAAGGTACCAATCCCTGCTTAGTGAACAGGAGGGAATGAGGGAAAGGAGATCAAGTACAACCCACAGACCGACAATTCAGGGGGCAAGTCCAGCTAGGACTGACCTTCTGGGGGATTGGGAGTTAGCAAGGCTTCCATGGAAAGCAAAACCAGACTCCTCTTAGCAGAGGCCTAGGAACAATCCTAAGCACTTACAGATAAGCCAGTAAAAGTCAGTGCCATGTGCTAAGTGCCTCTCTTGTGCTCCCTTCCCTGGAGTCAGCAGGGCTCCAGGCTGTGGGGGGATGGGCAGAGGACACAGGAGCAAAGCATTTTTGTTGTGGTGTGTCAAAGGCCGAGTGGGAACAAAGACCCCAGTGGGTCTGAGAGGAGGGCTGGGCTCTGCCATCTGACTCAGGTGGCAACTGTACAAAACTCTGAGTATACACAGCCCCCAGAGCTATCCTCACTGCCTATTCAATCACAAAGGCAGCTATCCATTCAGTGCCAGGTCCTTTCAAGACTTCTTTCCCCTGAGAAGATGAGAACGCTATTAACTGAGACAGACGGGTGAAGGACCATGCTCAAGATCACCTAGCACAGTGGTTCTCAATCTGACTCGCCTAAGGCCAGCTGCACATCAGATATTTACATTATGATTCATAAGAGTAGCAACATTATTCATGAAGTCACAACAAAAATAACTTTATGGCTGGGAGCCACACAACATGAGGAACTGTATTAAGGGGCTGCAGCATTAGGAAGGCTGAGAACCACACTCTAACAGAAGTGCTGGAGGAGGTAAGCCTATTTAGAATTAGCCTGTGGGTCGGAGTGTGCACCTGACACTGAGAATCCTATGGCTGATCCAGCACTACTGACTGACTGGGCTGTAAAGCACATATCCTACCCTGCCCCCACCCCAAATCCCCCACCCCTACACAGCAGTCAACAATCAAGAACCCAGCAAGGCTGGACTCCAAAGACAGCACCCACCCACATCTTTTAGGAATAAGCACAAGGCACCCCCCACCCAAGGCACACTTACATCATGGGAGAAAGCATAGGGTGCAATCCATATGATGGGTTGGCCCAGCACCTCAGCCTGATAGTAAATGCCTTTGATGGACAGGAAGACCTGGGGAGTGGGGAGAGACAGTATGAAAACCAAGGGCTAACGGGAGGACCAGGGATCCCAGGAGAACCTTAGTTCACCTTGCGCAGGGCTCGGGCAGCAATGACATAGTGCAGGAACTCCACAGTGAGTCGGCGACACAGTTGAATGGTCTGCACATGGCACTTCCCTGTCCGTGGGAAGGTGGAGAAGAGGAAGCACATTGACAGGGCATCATCAAGATCCCTCAGAGCATCGATAAAAGTGGGGTACCTGTAAGGTGGTGAGAACAGTGCGCATGAGCCCATTCTGTTGGGCTCCAAGGGTCTCTACCCACTCTGCCTCATCCCAGCAGTGACCCCAGAGGCCCTGACACCCAAGCCAGGCAGGCACTGCCACAGCTCTTCCCTGCCCCAGTGGTAGCAACAACTTCCCCAAGTTGACCAGCACCTGGAAACAACTCTATAGTGACTGAACAACTAGGGTACTCCCAGGGAACTCTGATCATCTCAGGACATAGCACAGAACCCTTGACCACTTGTTACCTTTTTGTGAATGAGGGGACACCAAACTGTGGTTCTCTGACTCTCTTTGAAAGTGCAATCTTCAAAGACCCACGAGAAAAAGGGAAAAATGGGAAGCTGGACTAGTGGGCCAGGAAGAGTAGGGCTGCTTTCCCAGCAGCAACCTGCACCTGGGCAAGGCTACAGGTCACCTGAGTGGGCTTTGTCTTCCTATTCCTCAGCACCCAGATCCGTGTAATTGACAGAACCAATGTAAAATGCTGGCACAGGGACTATGTCCAGTTAGAATAATTTCCAGGAACACCATGGTAAATGAGGAAGCGGTCAAAGTGTCACTTGGGTAAGAGTCACCACTGCCTTTGACAGTTTCCAAACAGAGGGACAGAATTGTAGTACAAAGTGAAGACACTGAGCCACAAGTCTTGACACGTGGACTCTAGTCCCGTTCTGAGCTGCGACCCTAACTGGGTCACTAGGCCTCTTCTAGCTCCAACTTTATCTAGAAAATGACACTGCTGGACAAAATGCTAACTTAAAATAGTGTATCTTTAGATGGGCAGTGGTGGCGCACGCCTTTAATCCCAGCACTTGGGAGGCAGACACAGGTAGATCTCTTGAGTTCAAGGCCAGCCTGGTCTACAAAGTGAGTTCTAGGACAGGCTCCAACGCTACACAGAGAAACCCTGTCTCGAGGTTTATAAAAAAAAAAAAAAAAAAAAAAAAAGGTTATCTTTAACCAGATCTAGTGGTGCGTGGTACATACCTGTAATCCTAGCCAGCACTTGGGAGGCTGACTTTATCTCCAAAAAATCAAACTAAAATCAACCAAACCAAGCCACCCATCCATCTACTTCTTGTGGCTCTAAACAAACCCTGAGTATGGCTGCATCTGCAGAGGTTTCAGTTCCCCTCCTCCAGCCAGGTTGCCCTAGAGCTGCAGGATATCTGAACCACATTCCAGGAAGCTTCATTTGAAGAAAAGGGTCTGCCAGGAGTGGTGGTGCACACCTTTAATCCCAGCATTTGGGAGACAGAAGAAGGATCTCTGCGAGTCTGAGGCTAGCCTGGTCTACATAGTGAATTCCAGGACAGCCAGAGCTATGGGAGAGCTTGTCTCCAAAAACTATAAAAAAAATCTGAGCAGTGGTGGCACACGCCTTTAATCCCAACACTCAGGAAGCAGAGGCAGGTAGATCTCAGTGACTTTGAGGCCAGCATGGTCTACAGAGCGAGTTCCGGAACAGCCAGGGCTACACAGAGAAAACCTGTCCCACACAAACACAAAACAAAAAGGATGACAATGATGATGATCCGCCTTGTCATAAAGAGCTCTGAAGGGCACACGACTACAAATGGTTGAGGTCCCACGCCCCAGACAGAACTGTTTACTGCAACTGAGTTGAGAGGTCTCAGGTCAGCAAAAGCAGGCTAAGATGAAGGGAAGCCTAGCATGAACTTAGCAAGTGATGGGACAGCTGTCTAGGTTCCTGAGACAGAAGTCAGGAACTTCCCCCAGTCTCCTTGGTGCCTCAGTTTCCTAACTTTCTAATCTGGAGGACAAGCACACACCCTTTCTAGACTATTAGGTTTTCTATGCGCCTTGGTTCTGGCTGAGGAAACCAGATGTTATTTCTTTTATGAATGAAACCAAGGTCAAGGCTCTTCCACATCCCAGGAAGTTATGACCCATCACCATTTTGGAACGGAGCATGCGTAGGCCTTCACTCTATAAAACGGACACTAGCATAGGGTTCTACACCTGATCAATTCCAGGCAAAAGTGTCCTGCGATACAGTAACTATTATGAACACTGAAGACTACTCAGCAGCAATGCTGGCTTCTAGTCATTAGATACCAAACACATTCCATCCAAACTGTAGAAGCTACAAGGGTCTTCAGGCATTTGCCAATTCTCCTGAAGAGGAAAGATTCACTGATTAGCCAGTGAAGGGGAGGGACTTTTTGAGAAGGTTGAGTGAGGAACCAGAAGTATGTTACCATGCCTTCTAAGTCTGTAGTGTGGGAACTCATGGCTCTGAACTTGCTGCTGTCTCTGCTCATAATGTGCTCTCCTGGCTGGCTCAAACAGGTCTTTTTCCAGAGGTCTCTCTGGGCATGTAATCAATGTACCCAGTTCTCTGCACACTGCCGTACAGCCTTTACTGTACCCAGTGCAACTTATAATCACAACACTCATGTGCCAGCTTGGTTTTCGGTCTAGCGCCTCTGAAAGGACACGCACTCTGCCAGTCAAGTCTTTCCTTGCCCCACTGCATCCCCAGCACTAGGACAGCACTCAGCAGCAACTGCAGCACGCTGAGGAGCATGACTCACCGCTCCTTGACGATGTGGTCAAGTTTGTAGTTGGGTTTGTTGTCCTTCAGGCGCTCCACAGCATTCCACTCGCTCTTTCCATAGGCTTTGCGCAGCTTCCGAACAAACACCTGGAAGGGGAGCAGGAGCCATGATGCTGTGGCATGGGCTTCTGAGCAGCTCCTCCATGGAGAGTGAATACACCAGACAGGCTGTCTCAGTGTCTTCTGAAACCAGCCACAGCTACTGCCCATGCCATCAGGCCCCTAAGGCCAAGCTCTGCCAAATAGCCAAGTTCATGGAGCTCCAGATCCATGATAATGACCAGAGGCAGCCCAGGGCCCCTCTGATGATGCACAGGTATGCTGACACCACATGCCCACCTAGGAAGAGCCCTGTTTAGCACGGAGGTAGATCATGGCTGGAAGGGCTCGCTTTTAGACAGCACACAAAGCTAGTTGTTGACCTCTATGAAAACAAGCTACCCAGAATAAAACCAACTGAGATAAACTTTAAGGCCACATCTTCCAAACCAACAGATGCTCAAAACCAGACCCAGGGCTCCTGAGAAGCCCAAACAGTATGTGGGATTATAAACAGCAGGTCTGGACACACTTCCCACCTCTTGCCCACTTCTAGCATTGTTTGATGTAGCTGCTGCCCAGTCTCCTGCTGGCCACTAGGTGGCGCCCACTCCTCAAAAAACCCTGTTTCCAGCCAGAGGCAGCAGTTTAACTTCAATTAGTCTTTCCACCCTCTGCACATGATGGAAATAGGTTTCTGCTGTCCCTGTCCTGTGGCATTTAGCATTAATGTTTCTCTATGTATGGAACTGAAGCCCAGGTGCCCTGGGAGCAACCCCACAAAGAACAGGAGGGCTTGGGAGCAGAAAAGGCACCAAAAGCCCTGACACGGTACCATTTCTGCCTTGAGGGCAAATAGTCATAGTCTTGTGGGGGGAGCAGAATTGGTTAACAATTATGTGCAAGTCCGGTGCAAATGATTTTTAGGCAGGCCGTCTGAGACATCCTTTTGAGGTAGAAAGACCTCCCCTTCTCTACAGGACTGGCCCTGAGTGCATCAGCAACCTGTCCAAGTTCAGTGAGTTAGAAAGCTGCAAACACAAGAAAGAACCAAGGCCTCACCTTGTATTCTCGGAACTTGTTGACGATGGGCTCATGGAGGAGGAATTTAATATCTTTGATGAGGTAAAATGTTCGGGCTGCTGTGGAGCCCTTATTTACTTTCTTCTTATGCTTGGGCTCATGGGGATAAATGCCTTTCAGGATACACAGCCGCCTGGAAGACAAGCCACCGTTAAACCAGCAAAGGCACAACACTGGCCACAGCGTGCTAGAAAGCAAGCGTGACCAGGAAGCAAAGGAGTTGGTGCTTCACCTCTCAAGTGAGTCTGGTGGTCACAAGTTCCTAAACACACAGTGCAAGAAGACTGTGAGAGGTGTGTCAGTGGGAGCAGACAGAACAGCCACAAAGGCTGGCAGGCACCTAAACCAGGATGCCATACTGAGAAATCAACATTTCAAACATATAGAAGGCAGAAGGCTGCGCACTCTAAGAGAGACAGCCAAGTAAGAACACTTGTTCTCCTGGCACCCAGGAGACCGAGGCAGGAGGAGCATACGTTTGAGGCTAGTCCGGACTGTGGGCGTTTGTCTCAAACAAGAGGAAAAAACTGGCTTGGGGATATAGCTCAGTGGCAGAGTGTGTGAGTAGCATGTGTGAGGCATGTGAGTAGCATGTTCAGTGACCAGTCCTGCAGAAAACAAACAAAACCAAAGCCAAAACAAAAAAATCTCTTCAAATCAGTAACAAAAGCCTGTAACCATCACACCCCTCCCCACAACAGATCGCACACAGAGTGGAGGCTGCAGTGGTCAAGATTAGCCTGATGGGAGGACCCACACACTGCAGAGACATCTGGACTTGATTCTACAAGGAGAGTCCCCCGTGTAGGACTCAGGAAGCCTTCTGTCAGAAGGGAAACGATAAAGGGCAATGACCAGGCAGCTGGATCTGAAGAGCCAGTTCTCAGACCGCAGCTGACAAAGCGAGGTGAGGAAGAGGAGAAACATCACAGGACGGCTGGGATGGCTCAAGCAAGGCCAGGAGTTTTCCCTGTGCATTTATGCCATTACCCAGGCTCCCAGACCCTAGTATGCTCCCTTCCAACCTCACCTGAAATCAGGCAGGCTCAGCTGCAGCTTCTTCCGGGCTTTATTTCGGGTGATATAGTTGGTGGCAGAGCCTCGTTCATACTTAGGGAGGAAAAAAAAAATTCTGTTAGAACAACAGCAGTGAGTGACATCCAACTCTGGGAAAAGGGAATTCTAAAGACAGCTAAGTGGGTAGGTGACAGAGACAGATTTCCAGGATGAGGACTGCTGAAGGGAGTGAAATGGCCCGCCCAAAGGAGCTCTATGCTGTCCTTGGACACCGCACCCACGCGATGCTGGGGTCTTGACCTACCCAGCACAGTTCTATATCCTGTCTAACATACGGTGATTCCACAGTTTATATCACTCAGTCTCCACAAGCCTGTGGGATAAGAGCCATCGGAATGTCCATTTCCAGCTTGCCCATTCAAGCCACACAGTTTACAAGCTTGGGTTAGGTCTCCAAACCCAGGTCTGAGTCCAGAGCCTGCATACCTAACTAAACCTCTGTTCATAATCTTATTTGTCCCTTTTTAATCACCAGCCTTTTCATACGGACCACAGGCACATAAAATGTTACTAATACAGACTAACAGAGTATGTTCCTCGGGAGGGAGACGAAAACCACTGCAACATCTAAGATATCCCCTAGCCATTTCCCCCTCCCTCAGGGGTGACACTACTCTAACTGGAAATGCTTGTCTTAAGCCACACACCATTGCCCAGCACCCTCACCCGCTTCATTCACCAGAAAGCAACCAAGTTCAAAGCATTAAGCTAGATGCTATGAGGGTAAGGAAGACAACAGGCTTGGCTTCTACTTGCCTCCAAACAGCAGGTGGTCTTGTCAAATCATCTGGATTATCTCATACACATCAGTGCTAAAGAGAAGCAGCACCCTATTCCAAACAGCCTGAAGCACTAACCACCTGTGTCCACTCCAAAAAAAAAAAAAACAAAAAAAAAAAAAAAAACAAAACAAAAAACCTTCCTCTGCAGGGAGACAGCAGGAACTTCTGAACCTAGGTCTGGATCTAAGGAGTCAGTGTCCCCTGAACTACCTATATTATAAACAACACCACAGACATGAAACACTATTCATCCTTTCCTCCAGACACTGACTATTGGGAAAAGGCCTATGATAAGCCTTGGAGGAGCCGAAGATAAGGTCCACAGTCTTCATTCAATGTTTTCCACGGAGGCCTGTGAGATGGCTCAGAGGTACAAGCACTTCCACAAATCCCGATGAGCACACACAGTGGAAGAAGAGAATGGTCTCCTACAAGTTGTTCTCTGACTTCCATATGTGCACCGTGTTTCTTGGGGGCACACACATACATAACACAAAGTATATGTAAAAAGGAAAAGTATTTCCACTGAGCCAGCCATGGTGGTGAACACCTAAATTCCAGTACTCAGAAAGAAGAAACAGGACGAAAATGAGTTTCCGGCCAGCCTGTGGTATACAGTGAGAGTCTGTCTCACTACTAACTCCAGTGCTAGAAAACAAGATGTTTCCCATTTTCCCGTGCCACATGGATCTCTCGTTACTGTGCACTGCCATTGTAAACATTAAACCTGGTTCACATGGTGAGTTAACTTTTTGGATTAGGGTGTGTGTGTTGGACAGTACAACATTTTTCTAAACACCTTACAATGAGTAAGACAAACCATTCCCACAACAGATACTTTGGCCTCAAGAGTCGAAACTGTTCTGGAACCCAGTGTCGGATGTTACAGCTCGCTGAGACATCTCTACTTGCATCTGAAGTACAGGTTTCCCTATTTATTTTGGGACAAGGTCTCACTATGTAGGCCTGGCTGGTCTAAAATTTGCATGTAGACCAGGCTAGCCTCCAACTCATGGAGATTTGGCTGCCTCTGCCTCCAGACCAAGTTTTCCTTCTTATAGTTTATAAATGGCTAGCACTTGCTGGATGTTTAAGAAAGTGTTAGGTTAAAACAAATTTGGATCTTTCTTCAGGGTCTAGCCTGGGAAATGGATGAAACTTAAAAAACAAAAACAAAAAACCCAAACATACTTAAGGGAGGTAAACCAGACCCAGACAGACAAACATCACATGTTCTCTCTCATTGGAGGCTGCTGGCCCTACACCTTCAGATGTGAGTACATATCCTGGAGTAACTGTGGAAACCAGGAAAGTAAAAAGAGGCCAGTGGGTGGGGGTTGGGGGTGCACAACAGAGAAGGGACTATCAGGGAATAAGTGATCAGATAAAGGTAAATGGGACAAATGGGGAGGGGGTTCTAAATTAGGGAGTCGGGAGATAGACGCAGGAGAGGAGGGTAAAATAACAGTAAGGATGTCTGATAAAGTCCTGAGGGACTCTTTACAAACAGCACAAAGCAATAATACAGATTAAGCCTGTGCATAAATATACACATATCATTTAAATGAAATTCTCTCATCTGGGCTGACAATTCTCCCTCTAAGAGTCAAAGACCACCCCCAAAAAAAAAAACCAACCCCAGGCATGAGAAGCCTTTTTGGGAGTTGTTGGTCACATTGTTCAAGTGACTTCCAAAACATGACAGGCTTTTGCTGTTGCCCTTGGTTACATACATGAGATGGAAATAAGTCCTCACTGCTGAAAACACCGCCCACTTCAGATGCAGGGATCAGACATCACTCAGCTGAAACTGACCTGACCCTCTTACTCCCCGAGTACCAGGAGCTATGCAAGCTTCTACAGGAGGGAAGCAACCAGCAGTCCTACCCAGCTGTGCTACCCAGGAACCACAACAGCAATCAGCATGGCATGACAACCTGAAGGGTGCAGTGGTATGAACACCACAGCGTAATCAACAGTTTTCTAACTGGACCTCAGACCCTCTAACACAGGGAAATCCTGCCCGGTACTGGAAACCTCGCCAGCTGCTTGGAGCTAGTAAAGCACCGATCCTGAAGGATAACCTACAACTGCAATACTAAAGTTGATTTCCTAAACCAGCATAGTCCCTAACTACAACTACAAAACAACTCCCACACCTAAGGCTCAGGGATCATTGCGGAAGAAGGGATGGAAAAATTCTAAGAGCTAGAGGATCAGTGCATTTGTTGAGCCTGTGTCTTCTAGGAATGTCAGAAGCTATACCCATAAGCCTCACCAACATGCCCAAATGAGCAGAACACAGACAGCAGACTTGCCAATATGGATAGAAGACAACCCAAGAGACCCCAGCCCTACACAAAGAACTGCAGGCAACCAAGGAATGCTGAGTAGGAAGAACACACCAGTTAGCTACTAATACCAAATGGTCAGTCCTGAAAATATACACACAGAGACACATATGTACGTACAAATAGTTACTAAAAAAGGGAGGGGGCATGATTTTGAAAGAGTAAGTGCGAGTACATGGGAAGGGAGAAATAATGTAATTATATTACAGCCTCAAGAATGATTAAAAATCACAACAAAACAGATTGGTATCAGAAACTTGCAATCCAAAGGAAAGACTTGAGCCCACCTCATCTTTCCCTTCCCCATCCTGGAGTCCCTTCACGCCCAGGTATTCTCCACACAGAAGCAAGAATACTCAGATCAAGTCACTTTCTTTAGTTGTCTTCTCTGCTCAGAATAACCCTAAGCCACACACGACACAGCCCCCAACATCACCTAGATGGGAACTCACTTATTCACTGTCTCACAGCCATGTTGATGTCTTTCCAAAACCCTGCACACAGCCAGCCTTTCCTGCCTACCGGCCTTGGCATTTAGTTTCCACTGTGGCTTCCTTCACTAAGTATGTCTGAAGGAGAAAAGGGAAATAGCAGGCTTTGGCATTATCATTGGCAAGCTTACTTAGGAAACACAGGTTACACAGAAATAAGAAACTCTGTCTCGGCTAGGTAGTGGTGGCGCACGCCTTTAATCCCAGTGCTCGGGAGGCAGAGGCAGGCGGATCTCTGTGAGTTCCAGCCTGGTCTACAGAGCAACTTCCAGGATGGCCAGAGCTACACAGAGAAACCCTGTCTTGAACAAACAAAACAAAAAACTATCTCTGATCTGAAACAAAGCTAAAACTGAACTATTTTGTAAACCTGCTCACCGTTTCCTTCTTTTCTGAAAACAAGAACAGAAACAAACAAACAAAAAGAATACACACACACACACACACCTGCTTCCCACCAATACTCTCTCGGACAACAAATTCTGTTTGCTAAAGGTAAAATTAACCAGAAGCCTGAAAATTTCAATTTCTGTAAACTTGCTTAGCTCTGAAGTCTCGTTTGGTCTAAGGAGTCACCCTAAAATAGAGATCGTGACAATGCCTAACCCTATAAACAATGAAACACTTCTGCCGGAGCCAGGGCCTCTTTAAGCTACGGGTGGGTGGGTGGTGTCACAGCTGCACGCTGACTAGTTTGCTGTTTATCTGAGTGCCGAGAACTTCTCGTCGGGAAAGGAGGACACCCCAAGCCTGCACTTCCATGCCCCGCACCCACCTTAAGTGTTCTGACAGTCCAGATTTCCACTGAAATGCTGTCAGAAGAGAACCTCCGAAACAACACTAATCGGACTGAGTCTGTTGTTACTCTCCATCTCACTGCTAGCACCTCGTTAGCTTCCTTTAGCGCGCACTTAATTTCTGGCCACTGTATTTTTGTCCAACGGGAAGTGACTCCGGGAAAGCGGGGGGCCCCAGCTGATTGCTTACTTCTCAGTCCCCAGTGTCCAGAACCGGACTTAGCTCAACCGAAAAAGTCCGAAGTCGTAATGATGAACTTTACGCCCGTGGCTCACTCCTTCCACAGAGCACACGTTTCCCCGGCCTCCAGGGGCCTGCGCGCAGCAGTTCCATCCCGGCGCCGTCTCCTGACCTCTCGGTCCCCAGCGGCCAGGGAGAGTGACAAGTCCGAGGTCCTACCACCCCGGGAACCACTCACCTTCTTCTTCTCCAGACCTCCCATAGCTCCACGTTGAGAGACCCCCGAAAGCCGCGCGCACAGGCAGAGCCACTTCCTCGCGCACGTGTCCCACCTAGGACCCCGAAGGACCCCACGCCACCGGTTTAGGGCTGCCCGAAAATATGCCTGTGCGAATGCAGAGAACGTTAGGCTTCTGACGACCTCTTTATTTACGACAAAACTTTCTAAAGCTCAATCATTGGGGTAGTTCTTTCTGTACTTTTTTTATTTGCCAACTCTATGTAGACAAGCTTTAAAATAGCGTGGAAATGTAGGCAGTTTTACGACCACCCTAAATACAGTTGCTTGACAACGTGAGAGCCGCATTGCATTTCGGGATAGAGCAGTACCGAAGGCTGGGCGACCGCCCCGGAGCCTTCTGGGTTGCTGAAGGAACCGCATTCCTTAGGTGAGAGCAGGGTTGAATTGTCGTGGCAACGGTTGCTAGGCGTTGTAAAACCTGGCTGGTCAGGCTTTACCTTGTTGGCCTGAAGAAGTTCAGCTGCTCCTAGTTTGTTTGTTCATGTTAGGATAAGATGGAACAAAGGCCTACTTTTTTTTTTTTTCTACATACGGCAGAGAGATTTGAGGAATCACTTAAATCTGGGGGAATGGGTAAAGGCAGAAGAGGTAGATCTCTGAGTTCGAGGCCAGCTGGATCTATGTTGTGAGTTCCAGTACATCGAAGGCTACAGAGAGCGACTTTATTTAAAAAACAAAACAGAAAAACAACAAAAAGAAGCAGAATGGGAGACTCAACATGGTGGTGGAAGCCTGTAATCCCAGCACACAGGAGTCTGAGACTGGGAAATCACAAGTTCCAGTCCAGGTTGGGCTAGAGATACTGTCTCAAAACAACAAAACCAAGTAAAGTACATAAAGCAGGGCTAGGGTGATGACCAGTGGACAGAATTCCTGACATGCAATAGACCTGCGCTCAGATCTGCAACACACACATAACAGTTGCAGTAACAGCCGGGCAGTGGTGGTGCACACCTTTAATCCCAGCACCAGGGAGATAGAGGCCGGTGAATCTCTTTGAGTTTGAGGACAACCTGACAACCTGGACTTATGAGCAAGTTCTAGGACAGCCAGGGCTACAAAGAGAAACTTTGTCTCAGAAAAACAAGAAACAAAGGGCAAAACAACAGCAACAAATCTTTGCAGTGACAGTGGGGCCTGGAATCCCAGGGCTGATGGGATGGAGTGAGGATTCGGTGATCATGGGATAAGCAGGTCCCTTAAATTTACTGACCAGTCTGCCTAGCATAACAAAATCTGGTAGCTCTAGGTTTAGTGAGGAATTCTGTTTTCTTTCTTTCTTTGGTTTTTCGAGACAGGGTTTCTGTGTAACAGCCCTAGCTGTCCTGGAACTTACTCTGTAGACCAGGCTGGCCTCAAACTCAGAGACCCACCTGCCTCTGCCTCACAAGAGCTGGGATTAAAGGCATGCACCACCACCGCCCGGCCCCTGAATTCTGTTTTCAAAAAAGAAAAACATCAGCTGGGCAGTGATGGCACACATCTTTAATCCCAGCACTTGGTAGGCAGAGGCAGGTGAATCTCTGTGAATTCGAAACCAGCATGGTCTACAGAATGAGTTTCAGGACAACCACAGCTGCACAGGGAAAACTTGTCTGGAAAAAAACAAGAAAACACCCAAACATTCAACGTTAAGACACACCCAGATGAACACTCTTAATGGTACATCTCTGAGGGGAACAGGTATCCTAACAGTCGGGAGCCAAGGAACACCACAGTCACACCACACAACAAACATTCACAGAAAAGATGTATTGGGAAAGACACAAGAGTGAGTGGATGCTTCTGCTTGGAAGAGAAGCAGCAAAGCACTGAGCAGGAGGCAGGCTTTATACAGGGTTTCTTGGAGGAGAGGTAGAGCTTTCCAGGGTGGGATTGGTGGGATTCTGTGACTTGATCTTGTTTTTGTTTTTCTTTGTAGGTGTAGCTTGGACATTTGCCTCTTGTAGGGCTCTTTGAGTAGTCTAGTAGTGCCTTGCCACTCGTACCTCAAGGGGCTCACAAACACTACCCGGGCATACAACACACACACACCTAAAGTTGAGCAGAGTGAGATAATTTATGGAGTATTTCTAAATGCGTATTTAACACAGCTTAAATAAAAGCTAAACAAAGAAGTCTGTGTTGGGACTGAGGGCACGGCTCTGTAAGATAAAGCACTTGAGGGCAGTCATGAGGATTCATTTGGATCATCAGAGCTATGTAAACGAAACTATAATTCCAGGCCTCCTATAATAGACAGGAGCCAGATGCTGGAAAGCTCACAGGACGGCTAGAGTATGCATCAGTGAATAAGAAACTTTGCCTCAAGCAGTGGAAGGTGAAGACAGAAATCTGTTGGGGAATATTATTTTTTAGGTGTGTTACTTTTGTTTATACTGCATTTGATTAACTATGAAGCTGTGATTCTTTGCCTGTCTAAAACACCTGATGATCCTAATAAAGAGATGAACGGCCAATAATGAGGCAGGAGCAAGGATAGGCCAGGCTAGCGGGCAGAGAGGAGAAATAGGAGAACTGAAGAGAACAAGGGGTGGAGGATGGAGGTCAGGGGTCAACCGCCCAGCCATCCAGTCGGCCACAGAGCAAGAGTGAAAGTAAGATACATACAGAAGTAAGAAAGACAAAAGCCCAGAGGGGAAAAGTAGACGGGATAATATAAATTAAGAAAAACTGGCTAGCAACAAACCAAGCTAATGCCAGCTATTCATAACTAAGAATAAGCCCCTGTGTGTGATTTATTTGGGAGCTGGGTGGTGGGCCCCTCAAAAAAATCAAAACATCACACAACAGATACCTGAAGTTATCATCTGCTCTCCACATTCATGCCAGGGCACACACTACACATACACAGTATACACACATATAAAAAAAGACAATTTCCGGGCTGGAGAGATGGCTCAGTGGTTAAGAGCACTAACTGATCTTCCAGAGGTCCTGAGTTCGATTCCCAGCAACCACATGGTGGCTCATAGCCATCTATAATGAGACCTGGCGCCCCCTTCTGGCATGCGGGGCACACATGGAAGGAATGCTGTACACATAATAAATAAATAAATAAATATTAAAATAAAAGACAATTTCCATGTTGTTTTCCTTAAGGAACAATCGCAAGATTCATATATTCACACCTGCTTTAGGTGCTTGTTATGTGTGTGCAATGCAGAAATATAGACCATTTGTGTCTTTTCATAGTGGCAAAATTTATTTAATAATAATTTCACAAGTATTTCAGCGTCTTTGACTACAACATATCAAACTGGTCCCAATTTTGTTTGCTGGCTGGCCATTGGCAACCACCAAGAAAGGCTATAAGTCAGATGACGTATATGCTGACCCCTCTACAACGGAACAGCTCTGAGACTGGATGAGACAGGAAAAATCTTGTTGGCTACAGAGTCCTCATGACAGTTTGCTTATGCAGTCCAAATAGACTTATAAACTTAACGGATGCCATTTACCTCAAACATAGAGAAGATCATCTTCAACAGATGTGTGCACACTGCACATTCCATGCTTTTGTTGATGTATATATACATGCTACCTTTAAGAGTTTGTGTGTTTTCAGAACAAAAGGACCAGACACCAATGAAGACAAGATGCCCAGATGATCTCAGAATGCCTCTGTTGCAGTCTCCTCAAAACTCTCCATCTAGCCGGGCGGTGGTGGCGCATGCCTTTAATCCCAGCACTCGGGAGGCAGAGGCAGGCGGATCTCTGTGAGTTCGAGACCAGCCTGGTCTACAAGAGCTAGTTCCAGGACAGGCTCCAAAGCCACAGAGAAACCCTGTCTTGAAAAACCAAAAAAAAACCAAAAAAAAAAAAAAAAAAAAAAACAAAAACTCTCCATCTAGAACAACTTCAAAGTGGCTAAAAAGGTCCAGCCTCACAGACTACCCCAGGCAGGACTTCAGATAAACCCTGCACCTTTCTGTCACACAGAGACTAGACAACAAATGAGACAGCTAATTCTCCCAGAACTTGATCATTATCCCAATTTTCTCAGGGTCCCCTAAAGATGTAACAGGCTTTCTTGTACCACCAGCCCCCAAATCATGACACAAAGACATATTACTAGTTATGAATGCTTGGCCTTATCTTATTCTTGACCCACTAGCTCTTATAACTTAATTTAACCTGTTTCTTTTCATCTAAGTTGTGTCTTGGGGCTTTTTTACCTTTCTTTCATCCTGTATGTCCTACTCCATGTCTGATTGGCTGGCAGATGGCTAGCTGACTGGCCTTGGGCATCTCCCTTTTTTTCTCCCTCATTGTCTCTTCTCTTTCTCTCTTGAGCCTTCTCCTACTCCTTCCTCTCTTTGCCTGCCTGTCCTGCCTATCCCTCTACTGCCTAGCTACTGACTGTTCATCTTTTTATTAGACAAATCAGGTGCCTTAGGCAGACAAGGTAAAACTTGCCACCCATCTTTACATAATGAAACAAATGCAGCATGAACAAATTGTACAGATTGGCAAATAGGACACAGGGGAAGTCAATTGTCAAACTTTGCCAAGAGAGGGTAAACAAGTCCTTCAAAATTCCTGCTTCACAGAAAAATCTGTCAGATATTCTAGGCCTGTAGGCTGAAGATGGATGCTCCAACATTACAGAGGAACCTTAACTGTCCAGGCAGCCAACTGTCTGTCAATTCTATAGTTTTGGAAGTTGCTTGCTCTGTCCTTTCTGTTTACTCAGGCAATATTTTATTCTTCTCAGGTCTCTGATGGGGTGGAAGACTAGGTAGCTATAGTTTTACTCTTTATTATCATATTCAAAAAAGAAATTCAAAAAAGAGATTTAAAGTTTATAAAGGTTGAGAGACATAAAGTCTTAATTTGTTTATCCAAAAAAAGTTTTAAAATCTAAAATTATACTTTTAGGTTGATAATACAAGATATAATAAAAAATGACTTAGGTACAAAACTTTGGACTCATCAAAATAGGATAGATAATAGAGTACTGTCTCCAAATTTGCCAAATATAAATGGAATTGACTTTGTGTATCAGGGGGATAGATGGAACCAGAGACCATCCTGGTGAATGAAATGAGCCAGACTCAGAGACAGAGCAGCACACGCCATGAGCAAAACCTATATCTGTCTAGATGTGACAAGCAAGTAGAATAGGAATCATTTGGACACGCCCACGAACATAACCTATATCTATATATCCATCTGTCTAGATGTGACAAGCAAGTGGAATAGAAATCATTTGGACACACCCACGAGCAGAGCCTATATCTATATATCCATCTGTCTAGATGTGACAAACAAATGGAATAGGAATCATTTGGAAAGAAAGGGACTAGCAGGGACGAGTTTCAGGAGACTGTAACAGGGAGACCATGAACAGAACACACAATATAAATGGGTGAGATTTCATAATGGAACTTGTTCATGTGTATGTCACAAGTGAGTGTGAAGCAATGGTCAGTGCTGATGTTTGCTACTGAAGGTACCTTTCTTATGGCATGCTCAAGCACACTCTTTTCCCTCAGGGGAGGAGTTTTTTCTTCAGCATTAATTTCTGTTTTAGTTTTGTTTCCTGTAGCAGTGGCTAAATACCCCAACAAAAGCATCTTGATGGATAAAGGGTTTATTTTTCTCACAATACCTGGGTACAGTCCATCATTTTGGGGAAGTCAAGGCAGAAGGGACTTAAAGCAGTTAGTCACATGACATCATGGTCAGAGCAGAGAGCAATGAATGTATGCTTGCTAGTACTCAGCTCATGTTCTCCGCTCTCACACACAACGGGATCCATTCCTAGGGAATGGCGCCGCCCACAACGGGCAGGTCTTCCCACCTCAGCTAAGGTGATCAAAACAACCCACACAGACATGCCCACAGGCCAGCCTGATCTAGACAGCCCTTACAGCCCTTCATTGAGAACTCTTCCTAGGTTGTGTCAAGTTGGCAATTAAAACCAGCTGTCACAGTTTTCTTCGGTTTTGATGAGTCAGTATTAATTTCTGATAATTAAGGTTTATTGCTCCTTTCTTTTTCCTCCTCCTTCTCTCTCCCTCTCCCTCTCTCTCTTGCAGGTATTGAAGCCAGGGCCTTGTGTATGCTAGATTAGCACACTACCTCTGAGCTACATCTCCCCCATCCCCAGGTGATTCAAAAATTAAATTATATCTATTTATTTAAATATTTAAAATTAAATTTATTTATTCATTTACTCATTCATTTATTTATTTAATAAGAGGAAAATCTGTGGGAGCTGGTTCTTTCTTTTTGCCATATTAGGTTCTGAAGAGCAAACTCAGGTCATCAGGCATAGAGAAAAAGCCTGAGCTATCTAACAAAAACCCTGTGGATGGTAGGGGTTGGTTCCCTTCATCTATAATCTTAGCAACTTGGCAAATACCAGGCTAGCCACTGCCACATAGCCATCAAAATAAAGCAACCTAGGAATGGTGGGTTACATAACTGTAATCCCAGCCTTGGGCACTGTTCTGGTTCCACTAGAAATAAGGGACACAGCAGAGAGAAAAGATGACAGAGTTAAGTCCACACAGAGATGAGCAGCTTACCTAAGTCTAAGACTCCAGAGTCACATAGGACCTGGAGGCATCATTTCTCACACATCCCCCTCCAGCTCCCTTTCCTGGGCCCTCTCTGACCCCCACTTCTTGGCCAGAGATGTGGTCAAAACAAGTAAAGTAGATTGCATGTCTGCTTTGGCAGTGCCTTCAGAGTTCCTGGTGGGAGATACAAACCAGTGCCAAGGCCAGGGACACAAAGCTCTCCTGGGGTTTGTCAGCAGGAACCCAGGGCCTCTCCTCTAAGAGTTCTGGCCAGGTGATCCATTCGAAGAGACGAGGTGTATAGCCCATCACACACACACACACACACGCACACACACACACACACACACACACACACACGATAATTCAGAGCTTGAGTCGCTACATTCTCGCCCATTGTTCCTCACCACCACTTAGAATGTTCTAAGTCTTTTGGCTTTTCAAGACAGGGTTTCTCTGTGTAACAGTCTTTGCTGTCCTGGAACTCATTCTGTAGACCAGGCTGGCCTCAAACTCACAGAGATCCGCTTGCCTCTGCCTCCCAAGTGCTGGGATTAAAAGAGTGTGCCACCACTGCCTGGCAGAATGTTCTAAGTCTTGTGCCACGTGCTCTAGGATTTCTTCTTTCTCCGTTCTGCTCCAAATTGTAGGATCTGGAAACTTGTTGTCTGGGACACTAACTGTTCTATTCACACCCTTTCCTGAACTGTGGTGGTTGCTGGGAAGAGCTGGCATGGGATGATCTTGAACCACCTGCCAAACTCTGCGGTATTTTACAACATTTCCTCGATTTCCAGCAGAACCCAGAAATAGTGAGATTACAAAAGCAGAGAGTACTAGGGTGGCTGCCAGGGGGCTAGGGGCAGGATAGTGTAGGGGAAACAGAAGATATTGCCAAGATTCAAACCTGTAACTGTGAGAAAGTTCTGAGGAGTTAGTGTACATCATGGTGACTTGTAGAAGAAAGTTTCTGTCCTGCCTGGTTCCGCAGCCATTCAGTCCTAAATAAACACACAGAGGCTTATATTAACTATAAACTGTTTGGCCTATTGCTCAGGCTTATTACTAACTGCTCTTACAACTTAAATTAACCCATACTTCTTATCTACGGTTAGTCACGTGGCTTGGTATCTTTTCTCAGTTAGCCATTCTCATCTTGCTTCCTCTGTGTCTGACTTGTGACTGACTATGTCTCTACTTTTCCTCTTCCCCGAATTCTCTTAGTCTGGTCACCCCATCTATACTTCCTGCCTGGCTACTGGCCAATCAACATTTTCTTAAACCAATATGGGTGACAAATCTGTACAGTGTATAAGAGCATTATCCGTTAGCATTATAATATTGCACTAGAGAAGAAAATAAGATGGGAGGAGACAGTTCTCAGCTCAGTTTCATTCTGAGGATTCCTGGAGGTAGGATCTCCATTTCGGACTGAGGTAGAGGTAAGAGCCAGTAACTGGCTGTTTTGCCTATCTGACCTTCAGGTTGAACCCCAATATCTGTCTCCGTGTTTTTATTAGTCGTACTACAGTGACTGGAGTTAATGTTCTATTGTATACTTGAAATTAGTTAAGTAAACAGAAAAGTGTTTTCAATCTACACCCCCCACACACAAACACACACACATGTGCACACATGAGCACACGCACATACACACATTGGTGACTAAGGAGCTGATGGATATTATGTGAACTTTTCCTAGGGAGATGAGAATAAATGTCTACTCCCCCAAGATGGGGTACCAGTGACAGACACTGACAAGCCTGGGAGTTTACTGGACTTACAGAGCATGAGTGACCCAGAAAAGTCTGTCTCAGCAGGGAAGATGATTTCCCTATAGCTGTCTCTGTGGAGTCTAGACTTAAGTAAACCTCACACTCTCCATGGCACCTCTGAGACCAGAGGTGACCTACAACTAGGGCGGCTCTAAACCTAGCTGAGAGGAGGCGTCTCCAGGGAGGGTCTGCTCTGTCTGCAAGAGAGTGTTGGCAGGATCCGTCTCAGGAGAGCTGCTTCTGGTACAGACGGCAGTGTGCTCTGAGGACAGGGCTCCAAAACATGTTAAATGTTTTCTTTCTTTCTTTCTTTCTTTTTTTTTTGGTTTTTTGAGACAGGGTTTCTCTGTGGTTTTGGAGCCTGTCCTGGAACTAGCTCTTGTAGACCAGGCTGGTCTCGAACTCACAGAGATCCGCCTGCCTCTGCCTCCCGAGTGCTGGGATTAAAGGCATGCGCCACCACCGCCCGGCGTTAAATGTTTTCTATAACAGAAGCTTTTCACAATGCCCATGGTTATCAAACCGTCCTGCTGGATACCCTAAATATGCACAGCTTTTGTCAAATAGATCCAAATAAAGCTGAAAAACCACAAAAACTTCTACAGGAAGGTGCTACATTCCCAGTTCATAGAGAAGCAAGCTCAGGGAAGGTGCAGCCTGTCTGTTTGCATGTGTGCATGTGCGTGTGTGTGCGGTGCACAGCTGGAACCTGAGTCCTTCAGACAGTCTAACTTTGCTTTTTGAGATATAATCAGTTGTTCCTGTTGTCACTTTATCCGGGACATCCTAAGCTAGCTATGATGGTAATGGCACTCTCGGGCTGAAGGCTGAACAGTTTGGGGCTAGCCTGACTTTCACAGTGAGATCCTGCCTCTAAAACCAAACCAAACCATGACAAAGAAAGAAAGAAAGAATATGTTTTGCTCTTCCTTCCTTCCTTCCTTTCTTCCTTCCTTCCTTTTTCTTTTTTCTTTTTTTGAGGGGCAAGGTCTCACAATTTCTCAACTATAGCCAGACTGACCTAGAACTCACTATCTAGCCCAGGATGGTTTCGGGCTCTCAGCAGTGCTTCTGCCTCAACCTCTGGAGCACTTGGATTACCGTGCCCAATTTATGAGGTGCTAGGGCTTGAACTCAGGGCCTCGTGTGTGCTGCTAGGCAAGCCTCCTACCTACTAAGCCACAGCCCCTCCTAGCATTTAAGTTAGCATTACAGAATAGTGAGGTTTGCTGTTATTTTCATACATGTACGCCATTATATTTTGTTCTTATTCATCCCCTCCCCCATTATTCTCTTACCCCCCCCACTCCTTGCTGGTCCCCAACTCCCGAGAGCTCCCCTCCTGATTTCCTTCACTCTTTCTCCCCTTCAGATCTTTTCTGTTATTAGGTCCCAAGAAATTCCTTTCTCCAAAGTCTGGCATTTAGACAAACACCAACATTCCCTCAGGGACTTAAGTTCCTAAGTGCTCAAAGGAGTCCTCCCAATCTCTGGCAAAAGGGACACAGGGCTCCTCCATTAACCTATGCTCATGGTGCCTATCAGGTATCAAGGTCTATGTACCCTCTAGGCCCCCTCATTCCCGGCTCACAAGTACCTGTTGCAGAGTCCTCCTGGCGGGCATGCCCCGCCCCCTACCCTAAACCTCTCCTATATAATCCAGCCATTCTGGCTCCCCGTTCTCTTGGTGCTCTGAGTCTTTCACTACTCTCCCTGTCCCCTCTTTCTAGTGCTCTCCCCTCACCTTCCCCTCAACTCTCTCTTCTCGTGGCCTGGTTCAGTCGGGGCTGACTGTGCTCGCCCTCATATCTACAATAAAACCTTCCCTCACTCACACCTAGGAGCTCTCATGGCCTTGTCTTCTCATTCACCCATGTAAGCAGAGATTGTAACATGTGTGTTTTATTACACAATGCATGTTCTCTGTGTACCCACATGGGTCCATATCTGTTCTGTCCATTCTTCTCATGCCATCTGGCCTCTCTGGGGTCATGTCCAACAATGGGCTGAGTTCTAGCCTGTTCACCCAGGAGCAGCAGGACGTGCTGACCTTTTGCTATAGGGGAGGCTCCCATAGAGGAACTGTGGACTCTTCACAGACAAAGGTCACCACAGGCCGGAGGGAAGGTGGGGTTGAGTGAAGGGCCAACCAAGCAGGTTTTGTTGATAGGCATTCAAGACAACAGGGCTGTGTGGGAGGGTCAGCTCAGGTCTGGACAGCACAGGGACTCTGGGGTCTATTTTCTTAGAAACGGCAAAGTTAAGGCAGGTGTGGAATGTGAAGTCCAGCGATTTCTTCCCTGCGGCTCCTGATCTTGGTCGAAGTGTCTAGCGGCCCAGGCTGGAGTGGGGGAGTGTTCAAAAACACTTATGAACAGCAAAAGCTTGAGAGCTTGTTATGTGAGGGGAAGAAAAAGAAATCTTCATTAAACAAGTAGTAGACCCTCAAAGATTACTGGCTATTGGGACACTTTACACCCGGATGCACGGCCTTGGCAGAAATAGTTTGCTGGTTCACATTGTACCTCTTATCCTCACAAAATGAATGCGTGTGCAGATTCTCTTTACTCCAAGCTGCTTGCTCGCTGCTCACTCCTCTCTCCGTTCTTCCCTCCTCCCCTCCCTCCTCCCCTCCTTTCTCCTCTCCCTCCTCCCTTCCCTCATCCTCTCCCTCCTCCCTTCCCTCCTCCTCTCCCTCCTTCCCTCCCTCCTTCCTTTCTTCCTCTCCATCTTACTTCTCAGGTTTTGAGGTCTCTCTATGTAGCCCAGAGTCTGGCTTAGAACTTGCAGTGATTCTCCTGCCTCAGTTTCTCCAGTTCTGTGATATAGACGTGCACCAAGAACCATGCTCAGCTCCCCACCCCCTCCTCTTCCATCATTTCTTCCTCCCATGGTTGCCCAGGCTGGCTGGAATTTCTGGGCTCCAGCTGTCCTCCTTCAGCCTCCTGGGTGGCTGGGGCTAGGGTGTGCACGTCTCTGGCTGCAGCTCTTCAAATAGCAACCCTCTGTTATGATGGGATCCTTGGTCTTTCTCACTTTCCCTGACAACATGACCTTGCCCAGCCCAGTGGCAACAAAAGAGAGATTACATTAATGAATACTGCTAATTAATACAGACCCATGTTTATACCTGTTGATGGCGTGGCTGGTGATAATTAGCCTGGTACAAAAATAAGTTCTCTGGAAAGTGTGACCTATAGCAATTTGCCATAAAAATAATTGTAACAAACACCTCATCTGGAGATGATTAGGGGCATTTTATGACCCCCAACATCCTCACAAGGAGAGTTGAACAAATGCGGTTAGGATAATTTTGTTCAACACTCATATATGTGGGGACCAACTTGAAACTCAGAGAGGTTAAACATTCTAGCCAAGGTCACACAGCTTTGCTAGGTTCGTGCTTTGAGTCTCTAGGGGGGGGCGGGCAGATAAGGGATCTTTCCTTCTCCCTACTGAAATGTTTTTAAGCAATTTTTCTAGCTCAGGGCAAGCAGCCCCGCAGCCCTGTTCCCCATCAGTGTTGTGACTTGCTTGGTTCATCCTCATTCTTCAACTTGTTTTGTTTTTTCTAGGAAGCTCCAGCTGTGTCCGGTTGATTGAGGAGACTAGCTGGTTTGGGCCAGGTCCAGCAGTCGCCCCACCTCCTTGGCAGGCTGGTGGCAGACAACAGCTGACGCCAGAGAGTTCCTCACGTGATCACCGCAGCTCCCTGCTCCATTCCTTGTCCCCGAGAGTCAGAGTGGGCACTTCCAGGGACTCCTGTGGCGTGCACCAGGTAGGTATCCTAATCCCGAAAGTCTGCAGCAGGACGGCGTAGGGTGCGGGTGTGTGTGTGTGTGGGGAAATGACTGGAGGGAGGGGTGGAGCAGTGAGAAGTGGAGAAGCGGCAAGCACTATCAGATAGACTTGGGACAGGCTCTCTGTGTCCCTTCCGGGCTCTTAAAGTTGCGGGAACACCTACGGTTGGCTTCAAGTTGTCCCACAGGGTCCTACTGGTCCTTCCCCTTCTCTTGTTCCCCACCTGGGGACAGTGGCTTTGCCCTTCCTTCCTCTGAGCTTCGGCCTCTTGCCCCACAACAGACCTTTCCCCTTTTCTCTCTGCTGACTTAGCTGTGTGCTTCGGGGCGTTGGAGAGACAATTAATCAGTGACAGGAAGCCCAGCTGCAGTCAGACAAGCCTCAAGGCCGGTCCCAGGAGTCTCCGGTCTCCCACCTGTGCCTGCCATGGTGCCACTGAAGGTGCTGCTGCTCCTGTCGGGAGTTCTGGGGGTTCTTGCTGAGCTCTGTGGTGAGTAACCAGCCACGGACTGGAGCCTGCTGCTTCCTGAGTCTCGAGGAGGGATGGCTGCCTCTGCCGTCCCCTTGCTATATTTGGGGAATCAGAAGCTCCGGGTGGGCATGGGGAAGCTTACTTGTCCCTCAGGTCTCCTACAGACGTTTAGGCTTAACTGGGTGTTAGTGCTTGGGTGTGCTTAGTGGATGCTCCCCTCCCCTTCCATATCCCAGCAATCCGTTCATTTACTCACTGGACACATGGGAAACCTCTCTGGGGCAGGCCAGAATTTCGTTTGGAGAAAGAATGGGGAGTATATTGGTCTGATCCCAGCCCTCCTAGAGTTTGTATTCTAGAGAAGGTGTTGGCAAAGGCATGGGTTGCCAAACTGGGTTACCATGAGTGATGCCGAGTCAACCTGGGGCTACAATAGAAAGCCACAGGGAGGGGCCCATCACTCAGAAAGAGAGGGTGGAAAGGGCATGCAGAGACTGGACCCAAAGCAGGACAAGAAGCCGAGAAAGGAGGAAGTAAGAGGCAAGCATCCCAGGCCTACAACGGTGCCTGGAGGCCCTGCCTGCTCCTGCTATTTGTCCCAGGGCTGTAGTCCCCAAGAAATCTCTTGTGGATTCGAGGGAACTTTCAAAGCATGACTGTGAGCCTCAGGTTCCAGGTTTAGGCACATTCATGCCCTGGGACCAGGCAGGAAGCATAAGGCTGTATGGCTCACTTCTCCCCTTCAGTCCATGTACCCTGCAAATGCATTCTCAGGTGACCTTGGGCAAACCCTGTGCTACAGGTGTCAGATGAAGAAGTCAAGGGGCAGAGGGACCAAATGACTTACTCACGGGGCCCCAGCTCCAGCAGAACTTTACTGGACTCAATTCTTGGGATTTCAGGCCAGCCTTGTTTCTAGGCACCTGGAATCTCTGACCATGTCCTACTAAAGCACCTCATCCTTGTGCCCCGGATTACTGTCCAGACAGTCCTCGGGGGATTCCGCCAGCAAGCCAGAGATTCCTTTCTTGCCCGCTTCATCTCCAAAGCCCCTTCCTTCACCATCCTGAGAGCTTTGGGAGTTTGGGGTGCAGTCCCTTCAACACTCCCGGCCTCCTGTGTCTTGTAAAGTGAACAGAGGCTGTCCCTCCTGCCTTCCTCCTCAGTGCCCTGTGAGGACACCACACCCTGCCTGTTCAGCTTCAGGCTCTGTATGCAATGAAGTGGAAAGGACCGTTCACTAAAACCTACACAAAGAGGGCCCCTGGGCTTCTGTGTGCCCGCTGGTCAATCCTCAGGTGAGAGGGCTGGGCAGTCCTGTGAACGGCACGCCCTAGTGTGGGGGTAGGAGACCTGTCAGGGTTCTCTAGAGGAACAGAACTGATGAAATGAACATGTATTTTAAAAGAATTTAGACTGGCTTGCAAGGTGTGGTCTTGGTGGTCCAACAAGGGCTGTCTCTTGATGGAAAGTCTGAGAATCTCGTAGTTGTCCAGTTGATGAGGGTGCTGATCTTTGCGACCTAATCTCTGCTGGAGTTCTGGAGGATTCCTGGAGATTGCTGGTCCTCAGGAGTCTGTTGGAATCATGAAGAAGGTGGATTAATACCAGCCCCAGCAACGGAGTAGATGAATTTGACAGTGAGAGTGAGGGCAAGCAGGCAGAAAGCTAAGTCCCCCCCCCATCTCTCTCGTTTTTTTTAAAAGATTTATTTATTTATTATGTACACAGTGTTCTGCCTGCATGTACATCTGCAGGCCAGAAGAGGGCACCAGATCTCATTACAGATGGTTGTGAACCACTGTGTGGGTGCTGGGAATTGAACTTAGGATCTCTGGAAGAGCAGCCAGTGCTCTTAACCACTGAGCCATCTTATCTCTCCAGCCCTTCCCCCTATCTCTTATCTGCCACCAGGAAGTTTGGCCCAGATTTTGAGTGCATCATCTTCCTGCTTCAAATTCTAATCTCACTAAGAAAACCCCTTAATAGAGCGTCCAGCAGCTTGGGGGGGGGGGGTTTGTTGATACTAGATGCAGTCAAGTTGACAACTGAGATTAACTATCATAGGAACCTTGCCTAAGGCCACTTTTTCTAGCTTGAGTGAATCTGCCTGTCTCTTTCCTGCTAAAGAGAGTAAATTGTGTCATTTCCCCTTCCCGGGGCAGGTGAGTCCCTCTTAGGGTGTGTGCGCGCCTGCAGTGCGGGAGCAGGAGGAGGGGAGGGAGGGGGAACTGTGGTTGGCATGTACAATGAATAAAAATGTAAAATAAAAGAGTAAGTTGTGGTTTCCAGCCCCCTATCATAGGCAGGACCTCCAAGACAATCCAGTCTTCCCCACTCTGAGTTTGGGCCCTTCCCAAGGAAGGAAGGCAGCCATCAACTGGAATCCAGGCATGGCCCTGAGATTTCTGCTACCAGGGTATTTCTGTATCTTGGCTACAGATTTTCAGGCTAATCCCCAGTTGTGACAGGTTGTTAGTGACTGGTCTCCCAGTCAGAGACCCTTTCCACTGAAATAGGAATGGCAGAAAAAGTGGCCTTTCAAGGTTTGAGTGGAGGAGTTTCCTCAGGCAGCTGGGGAATCAGCTGACAGAGTCCAGCATGTGAAGATTTGTTGTGGAACATTCCCAGCATGAGGGTTAGAGTTTCGATCAGAGCAAGGGGAAGGGATTGCAGCCTGACACAGGCTTGGCTCTGAAGTACCGTGAAAGACAGCCTGACTTAGAACTTCTGATTTCTCTTCCGTGCAAAACAATGGTGGAACTATCGACACCACAGAGCTGCCGTGAGGGTCTGGGAGCCTGGTAGCCTACTGATAGGTGTGGTGGTTGCCTGGCAATAACATCCTTTGATCTCACTCCATCACCTCTCCTTGGCCCACACTAACTCCTCTTAGGGGATGCCTGCTTTCCTGTGTAGGCGCCGCCTTTTGTCATAGCAGACATTTGTCTACACAGTGGGTGTGGGCTGTGTGGTAATGGGAACTGGGACATGTATTTCCCGGAGAAGGTTTTATCTGGTAAGGAGTTCAGAATAGTCGCTTGCTAGTGGCATAGCCCTGAGTCCTCCCTCACACCATTTTCTTTCCTCAGTAATACCACAGATGGACAGCCAGCTAGTAGAGAAGATGGGCCAGCAGCTCTTACCTTGGATGGACCGGATCTCCTCAGAGCAATTGAACCCCAGCATCTATGTTGGCCTGCGCCTTTCCAGTATGCAGGCTGGGACCAAGGAGGACCTCTACCTGCACAGTCTCAAGCTCGATTATCAGCAGTGCCTCCTGGGGTATTGCTACTCTCTCTCTCTCCCCTTTCCCCATGACTTGATCCATGTCGTAAGAGATAGGAGACTGGGTTCTCTCATCTGGGTGTTTGTGACTTTTTGACAAACTCTAGGCGTATTTTGTCTTCCTTGGGCCTTCCTCCATCTGCAGAGTGAAGGGGTAAGTGGTGGTACTAGGCCAGAGATGCTGACATGTGTCCTTTGTCCTGAAACTGCATTCCCCTGATTCCTGAAGCAACACCTAATTCTTCATGTGCTCCTGACTTGTGCCTGAGACAGACATCACTAATCCATAACCAGATATGCAATTGTATATTGGTACAAAGAAGTAGTATCTAACTTATTCTGTAGTTTATTCATGTGCTAAAGACAGACACTACTAATCCACAGCTATGTTCTTTCATGCAGAACCTAGAAGCAACATATTTCTGTGCTCTTTCTCCAAGGAGTGGCCATGAAAGAGAGGCCTGCTCTGGAGTGTGAGTGAGGTGAAGAATAAGAAAAAGCCACGAGTCACCAGATGTAGTGGTTCATGCATTTAATCCCAGCACTTGGGAGGCAGAAACAGGCAGATCTCTGTGAGTTCAAGGTCAGCCTGGTCTACAGAGTGAGTTCCTGGGCTGCCAGGGCTATGTAGAGAGATCCTGTCTTCAAAAATAAAAACAAAAAACAAAAGAAAAAAGAAAAAGGGGGGAAAAGCCATGAAATACCTTCCTGATTTCATTCCTTCTCAAGACAGAGATGCAGGGAAGGGAGAGGAAATGTAGGGGAGAGTGCATGGTCTGGCTGGAGGCCAAGCCAGGAGATCTGGCGTGGGCACCCTTATGGTTCTTCCTGGAATTTAACTTTCTAAGTGTCTGTGGCATGTGTCCCCACCAGCACAGCTGACTGCCAGTTCTTCTTTGTGACCTTAGTGGAGGTTGTTCCGTCCACGAGGGTCGCACAGACATGGGGGCAGACCACCAAAGGTTCTTATACCAGAAGCAAACTTTATTCCAGGAAAAAGAAATAAAAAAATAAATCTCCATGGGGCACAAAAAACTTATCAGCTATCTGAGACCACGGCCGGAGATGGACTCGTAAGGCTGTGGCAAAGGCCAGTTTCTGAACTCCTTTTATAGCAAGCATTAGGCAATAACAAAAGAGTTTTACAATCTCAAGGTAAAACTCAGATGCAAACTGCCCTTCTTTGCAATTTCCATTAGCAGTTAAACTAATGTTTGTATTTAGTCCATTGCTTTCCCTGGCATTCCTTGGACAGTGTTTACCAAGGCTCTGCACCTCCCCTGAGACTGCCAGTTTCACAAAGCAGGGAAGGGTAGGGGACAATATAAAACCAAAATCAAAAGTCACGTACATCCCATCATTTAAAAGTTAACTCAGCTCAAATCAATTGCTGGTCATGAGTGGCCAGGGGGTTATCTAAAAGCTGATCCTCGCTTACAGAGGGCCGCTTCAGCCTCACAAAGAGAGCTAAAGGTTGCAAAGCGGAGTAACCCACTGTTAATAGTTAATCCCTAAGCTGCTGAGAAAGCTGTTGACAGCCTGCTCTCATCCTCCTAGGCTTACAACTTTATATTTGTTTATGTCTACATTCCTATTCCTGGAATCTACATTTCTATATTCTTTTTCTTGGGCCCTTCAGAGGTGATCCCAGTCAGGCTTACCAAGGGGACAGTTTCTCATAAAAGCGTATTGACTTGCCTGGTCCTAGGTCTGTCTCCAGGGATGACAACAGCGGTTGCCAGACCAAGCCTTCAGCAGGCCACCTGGCCTTCTACCTGCTTGCCCTCAGGGCCAACTGCGAGTTCGTTGGGAGCCGCAAGGGGGACCGGCTGGTCTCACAGCTCAAGTGGTTCTTGGAGGATGAGAAAAATGCCATTGGTGAGAAAGATGCCATCTGAGTGGTTAGGGACCTCTGGGAGGGCTCATCAATTCGCTCTGTTGTTTGTACTTTCGAGGCAGGCCTCATATTTGTAATTGTTCTCAGTAAACGGTGTTCTGGGTGAGAGTCAGAGCTTTGGTTTTCTTTCCAGGCCTCTTCTCACCCCCACACCCCCACCCCGGTCCACATCAAGTCCTCCCAGAGCAGTGGTGCTCAGTCTTCCTAATGAGGCCCTAATGAGACAGTGCCTCATGCTGTGGTGACCTCCAACCATAAAACTGTCACTGCTACTTCATAACTGTAGTTATGCTACTATTATGAATCATAATGTAAATAACTGTGTTTCCCAATGGTCTTAGGAGACCCCTGTGAAAAGATCATCAAAGCTACAAAGGGGTCAAGACCCACGATTGAGAAGCACTTATGTAGAGGCTCAGGCTGGACCCAGGAACAATCTGCCGGGCTGCTCAGTCACCAAGACTGACCTGTTGTCTAGCTCTGAGACACCTGTCCAGCCTCCTTTCCACTGACCCTTAGCCTCTCGGTCTACTGTCCAGCCTCCTGCCTTGGACCCAGTCCCAACAGCTGAAGCAAGGCTTTTCACTATGAATCTGTTCTTCATGCAGCTTAAGCCCTGCAGGGCCCCTCCATTCGCAGCCCCGGGCCCAGCCTGGCTTGCCTCTTCTACTTTTTAGGCATTGGTCTGGTTACTTCTCTGTGTGCTCCAGCCACACTGATCTCTCCTCACAAGTTTGGGTGTTCGTGTGTGCTCCTCCATCCCCTTTCACACTCCTCGCTCTGTGCTCACTTCTCTCCACTCCCGAGTCACTATTGTGAAGAATCCTCAATTTCCCAGCCACTTAAAGACTTGTGTGGCTCCAGGGACCTTAGGCCATACTTCTGTTATAATTGTGCTGTCTCATGAGTATCTGTTGGGCCGTCATCCTCTATTCTGACCTCCAAGCACAGAACCTGGGCTACACTGGGATCTCAGCTAGGCACTGAAGGAGGATATGATGCCGTGGTCTCCATGGGATGTGTTGGAGCATGCAGACTGTGGGGTCCCTGAGCTATGGGGCTTCTTTCTGGGAAGAGGCTGAAAGGGAAACCCCGAAGCCTGACGTGTCTCTTTACTCCTTGCCTTTCTTGTCTCAGGGCACAACCATGAAGGTCACCCCCGTACCAGCTATTACCAGTACAGCCTCAGCATCCTGGCACTGTGTGTCCACCAGAAGCGGGTCCATGACAGTGTGGTGGGCAAGCTCTTGTATGCTATTGAACACGGCCACCATGTCCGCCAGGGCCACCTCTCTGTGGGTGAGTGGACAAACCTAGCCTCCCCCCAGCCCCAGGGAAGGAAGGCCTCTATGACCTTCTCCTATGCTCACCTTTCTTGTGAATGTCCTCATTAGACCCCTAGAAGTGAAATGGTGGTGGTGGTGGGGGCTGAGAGCCAGCTCTGGAACTGGGCTTTGACCTCAGCTCCATTACCTGTTCACTGCAGGGTGTCCCCTACTCTGTCAGTCAGACTTTTCCTAGAAAATGGCCTCCCAGCAGCCTCTCACTAAAGGGTGCATTACAAACAGAGGTCTGAGCACACACTGGGTGCTCTTGAGACCAGTTAGCCTGAGGATCCTGATACTTGGATTCTGATCTGATTGTTGTATGTTGTATGACCTGGGGCCACCACAGTCAGTTTTTATCATCATGCTTCAAGGTCTCTGCTAGGCCTGGGCTCCAGAAGTGAGCGGGTAGTGTTATGCCCAGATTTCTGGTCCCCAAATGAATTCACGGAGCTGGATTTCCAATGCAATTACATGAGGGTTTTAATAATATTCAAACTTAAGTTTGGACCAACACCTTTCCAGCACCCCAGCATGGTGGGTGCAGAAAGTGTGGCAGGGGGCCCTTGGAGGGGAGAACTTTTAAAGGAGAAATGCCATAATCAGGGGAGGTCATGTCCTGTCGTCTTGAGATTGGGTAAGGAGGGCATAGGGGAAGGTAGTTTTTGAAACCATTGGTCAGTTTTTGGTGTGAAAATCTAACAAAGAGGGGCTGGAGAGATGGCTCAGAGGTTAAGAGCATTGCCTGCTCTTCCAAAGGTCCTGAGTTCAATTCCCAGCAACCACATGGTGGCTCACAACCATCTGTAATGAGGTCTGGTGCCCTCTTCTGGCCTTCAGGCATACACACAGACAGAACATTGTATACATAATAAATAAATAAATAAAAAAAAAAAAAAAAAAAAAGAAAATCTAACAAAGAGCCATAAATTACTGACAAGGTATCTTCAAGGACAGGATGCCTCCCAAGAATATCTGGACCTCATTTAATTTTATGGCCCTGCCCCCTATCTCCTTAATTGGCTATTTTCAGGGTATCTGTTCAAATTTCTGCTATGACAGCACATTTATGGAGCTGAGATCGCCCCCACCGCCCCCCCCCCTCCACTCATTATATGGCTTAAGATGAGTCCCTTTCTTTAAAATGGAGTTTGCAAAGTTAGGTTCACACAGTCGGGACTCTTTGGGGGAGGGTGGGAAACAGGAGGGTGGTGGTGGTGTTTGGTAGATAATTGCCCAGAGAGAAAAGGGCACCGGGGCCTTTGTCAATAAGAGGCTTGAACTGTTTCAAAGGCTTGCAGAGAAACAGTGAACACATTACCTATAGGAGGAGAAGAACTTAAAGATTCCCTCCCAGGCCCTGGCTGCTCCTCCTATTGATTAAACCAGACTGCCTGAGGGTAGATGAGGCAGCTGTTCCTGTCCAGTTCTCTGCGGGGCAGGAGGTTTAGCCCAGTAGCACAGCACCAAGCATGCCTGAGGCCCCAAATCCAATACCCAGCACCACAAAAAAAAAAAAATATGAATCAATTAATCAATAAAATAAAGCTCCCTGTGTGAGCCCAATGTGCATCCTGGTTGGGGAGCAGGTTCTTTAGGATCCGTCCTCTTGTATTCTCTCTTCAATCTGTCCGTCTGTCCTGCTGCTCAAGACACTCAGTGACCAATTAAATCCATTTGTCTAGACTTGAGAGGTTTTCTGGGGGCTTAGTATGTCCAGTGTTTGGATTGGGGAGTCCTGGATTGGTACCCCAGATGTTCCTGAACGCCAAAACTCACCTAGCCTGGTTCCATAGCTATCCAGTTCATCCTAGGCTCTATCCCCCAGACACGGAAGCCATGGCTGGCTTGGCCTTCACCTGTTTGGAGCGTTTCTTTTTCAATCCTGATTTGAGACCACGAATCACCATGGCCATTGAGACCGTGCGAGAGAAGATCCTGAAGGCCCAGACCCCCGAGGGCAACTTTGGGAATGTCTACAGCACCCCACTGGCACTACAGGTGGGAAAGAGATCCTGGAACCACGACCACTCAACAAGTCAATGGAGGGTGGGCTGGTCAGAGGCTGGAAGACCTGGCTTTTCCCCAGTGATTGACCTACCTCCTCCTTCTCTTCCCCACAGTTTCTGATGACCTCCCCTGCTTCTGGGGTAGGACTGGGTGCAGCATGTCTCAAGGCAAGGGTATCTCTGCAGACCAGTATCCAGGGCGGGGCCTTCCAGAATCCTCTGATGATTTCACAGCTGCTCCCGGTACTGAACCACAAGACCTACCTGGATCTTATCTTCCCAGACTGCCAGGCGCCCAGAGGTAGCTGAACCCTTTCTGTTTCCTGAGTAATCTGCTCTCTGTGGGTCCCAGTGATGGGCGGTTGGTTGGTTCTGCTTTGCTGAGCCAACAGGAGTGCGTGGGTCTGCACAGGACATGGCAGCTTAAATGAGGTCGCAGCTTTTTGATGCTCATGGTGTGGAGACAGATACCAAATAAGCCCTCTGAGTGGTACCCATTGTGGAAATGTTTGAGTGAATGGATGGAGAGATGTATTAGCCAAGGTTCTCTAAAAGAGCAAAGTTTATAGAATGATCTATTAGACTGACATATAGCATATGGTCCAGATAGTTTGACAGCATCCGTCTCTCTCTGGAGAGGTTGAGAATCCCAGAGTGTTGCAGTCCATGATGGGATGTCTTGGCAGTCCCATCGTGGTGCAGAAGGCCTGAAGGATTCTGGACAGCAGCTGGCCTTCTGTTTACACTGGAAGTCTAAAGAAGGTGGTTCCAATTATCAGCGAAGAATGCTGCAGTAGCAGCATAGAGGAACTTGAGAGTGAGGGCAAGCAGAAGCTGCTCCTTTCATGTTCCCCATCTGGGCTGCCATCAGAAGGTGCCGCCCACATTTACAGAGGGTCTTCCCCATTTTGAATAATCTGATCAAGAAAAATCTCTCCAAAGAATACCCAGAGACTTGCATTTTAGCTGGTTCTAGATCCAGTCAGGTTGACCAGTAAGATGGGTCATCAGAGATGTGTGAATGAATGAGTAGACAGACACGTTTGGTTCATTTTGATACCCAAGGAGCTTAATTCCCAGCACTGAATCACTGGGCACCATCTTGGTGAAGAACTTGAAGGAGTGAGTGGGATTTGCCAGAGCAGCGGGAGGAGAGGGCAAAGGCAAATGCGCAGAGACTGGTGATGCAGGGGTCGGGGCATCATCTTGGAACTGAGTGAGCAGTTCATCTGGGAGAGTGAGCAGGAGAAGAATACTGCACAGAAAGATGAGTCCGTCCGTTAGAGGTCACCAGGAACAAACGGAGAGGGTCTTCTGAGGTGAGGTGTAGCAAATAGGTGGGAGGCAAGAAGCAGAGACACCAGCAAGGGCCAGTGGGACTGGGTTAAGAGGCAGGCTTCCCCGGGTGGGTGTTCATTGACTGAGCCACTATGGGGGAAGGCCATGGCCACATGGGCCGCAGTGTCCAGGGAAGAAAGGAGAACTTGGCTCCCCATCCTCATGACCGCTGCTCTTCCTGTCTCTCTGGTGCAGTCATGTTGGTACCCGCTGTCGAGGACCCTTCACCGGCCCATATCCCAGAGGTCATCAGTGTCACACTGAAGGTCTCCAGTGTCCTGCCACCATACAAACAAACATTTTTTATCCTTTCTGGGTCCACCTTGGAAGATGTCCTGAAGATGGCTCAAAACACAGGAGGCTTCACGTGAGACTCCCTCCCCTCTTCCCAGCCCTCACCCCGCTCAGCCCTCCATGCTTGGAATGGAATCACGGGAAGGATGGGAACAGACAGGTTTCTTGGGATAAGTTCTGGCTTAATCTCTGCTTCTACTGCCTACACTCCTTTCCGGCCAGTGTTTTGGACCTGTGGTGTTTAGCCTGTGGTGTGAGCTGTGGACCACCACTGTCATTGAGAGCTCACTCTAGAAGCAGAGACCCAGCCTAGGAATTCCAGTTCTTCTACCCCCACCCCAGCTATCGAGCCAGGACAGTTATTCAGTTCAGACTTGAGATATCCCGCCTCCTCATAGGCCAGTGTGAGGAGCCGATGGTCTCTGGTGACATGCTCTGAGTAGGTCTAATGCCCGGCAGCAGTAGGTACTCTAGGAAGACTAATAGTATCAATTCATCTTGCTAGAATTTTGCCATTAATAACCCTGAAAAGCTAGACAATGTGTTTGTCCCTTTGAGATTCGATGGGCCTGGGAATGAGCATATCTCAATCGCTGCTCCTTGCTGGGCCCTGGCTATACCAGGAGGTGGACATGGCTCATCGGGGGGGACCTCTGGCTCAGAGAGGTTGAGTTCTTCCTGCTGGCCTGCTCATTTCCCTGAACTCTTGCCTCATCTTGAGAAATCCGTGCTTTCTGTTCCCAGCAGTAGTTCTAGGGAAGGCTGACAATGGGGACCATTTGGTCATTTGGGTCAGCAACTCTGAGACCAGAGCTGCATCAATACCACCACATTTCATTAATTAATTAATCTGGTTTTTCAAAACAGGGTTTCTCAGTGTGGCACTGATTGTCTTAGAACTGTCTCTGCAGACCATGCTGGTCTAAAACTCAGAGATCCACCTGCCTCTGCAGCCCGAGTGTTGGGGCTAAAGGTGTGCGCCTGACCATACTACTGTGACAGAAATGGTCCCAGTTTTCAGTTTAAGTGACATCTCCTCCCCACATCCCCGCAGAGGACTGAATCTGGAGCTTTGACAGGCTAAGCCGAGATCTACTACTGAACCGTTAGATTTTTGCTCCTCACTTGGAAACAAAGTCTGTACTAGTCACAAACCTCACTGCTATGACAAAAGGCCGTACACGGGCAAACTGGGGGGAAGGACCGGTGTGGGCTCAGCGTTCTGGGGGAAATAGTTCATCGTGGTGGATAACTGAGCTACATCTCTGGTCCCCACATTTAAAAAAATCTGAGACAGAACTATTTTGTTGTTTTATTGTGTTTTTAAGTTTGAGTCAGGGTTTTATAAGTTGCCCAGGTTGGCCTTGTTCTATAGTGCAGGCAGGCCTTGAACTCTCGGTGCTCTGCCTCAACCTCCCAAGTAGTTTGGATGACAGGCCAGAGTCACAAACCTGGCTGGTTTATATTTCTTGGAATGGAGGCACTCCCTCCCTGTCTAAGATGGAATTTGCTGATAAGCCCTTTGGAGGGACAGAGTGCATGATCTATGGGGTGCTGGTCGGGCCACTGGTGGTGGTGTCTAGGAGGGTTGGAGAATGTGAAGTTGGAGGCAGGAGGCTCAGAGAAGGCTGTGTGGTGAGTGAGAAAAGCACCTCTCTGTGCCAGGACCCCAAATCTAACTCCATTCTCTCCAGAAAAGGGCAGAGTAGAGAGAAGACTCAGATAGCAGCGTAGGCAGCATGCACCCTCAAAGAAGGGAGCGCTACCAAGTGAAACTGGAATGAGACCCAGGGCCACTGCTCTCTGCCTCTGGCCCCGTATCTCTGAGCTCAGGTCTCACACTCTGGTAGCTCAGTTCCATCAGCCCTAAACACCCACACCCATGCCAAGAGGCCCATAACTGCTGAGGGACGATGGTGGATAAAACCCAGGTGGGCAGCATCAGTGAAGCTGTAGAGAAAGTGGGGGGAGGGGTGCCACGACCTGCAGTGAGATGGCCTAGGAAGCTGGCCTGGTTGGCCTTCTGTTGCTGTGAAAAACCCCACAGTCAAAAGCAGCTTGGAGGTGGACAGGGTTTATATGATTTGCAGGTTATAGACCATCACTGAGTAAAGGCAAGGCAGGAACTCAAGGCAGGAACTCAAGGCAGGAACTCATGGGAGACAGGAACCCAGAATTACCAGCACTTTGGCAGGGTATGTTCTGGGGGGTCAATTATCAATCAAACATGGCCCAAGGAACACCCACTGGCCAATGCAATGGAAGCAACCTGTCAATTTCCTCTTCCCAGGGGTCTCTAGTTTGTTTTAAACAAATTTAAACTAACCAGCCCAGCAGGGCTAGAAGAAGGGCACCCGAGGGCAGGCAGGTTTCTGCTGGCGTGGGTGAGCCCCCTGCTTTCCTCCTTGGGGACAGCAGTCACTTCCTCTTTTTTCTATTTTCTAGGTATGAGAAAAAGCCCTCTTTGTCAGGCCCCTACCTGACATCCGTACTGGGGAAAGAAGTGGGGGATCGAGAATTCTGGCAACTCCTCCGAGACCCTGACACCCCCCTGCAGCAAGGTGAGTCTGGTGGCCTGCCGCCCTGGATACCTCCCACCCTGATCCTCACCCACTTTGAGATAAGGCTGCATCAACCCAGCCCAGCCTTTCCCCTGAGCCTTCCTGGGTCGCAGCTTCAGAGATGCATCCAAAGCATGCGTATTTAAAAGAAAATCTTTATTGGTGATGCACACCTATAATCCCAACAACCCTCAGGATATTGGGGTAGGAGGATTGCTGTGAGTTTGAGGCTAGCCTGGTCTGTATAGCCAGACCCTGTCTCAACCACTGGCCCTACCAAATCAAAATGAGTCACAAACAGAACTGTCTCTGCACGCCTGGGTTCTCAAGGGACCCTTTTACTTCCTCCAAGTTTGTGATATTATTTCTAAATGGTTAATTTAGATCTAGGAATGATTTAGGCCTCAGGCCTGATGATCTTCCACTATGCAAATGATCTTCCCCTGAGCCACACCCAGCCTGGAGGCTGATTTTATTTTATTTTTTTTTAAAGATTTATTTATTTATTATGTATACAACATTCCTGCAATGTATATTTGTATGCCAGAAGAGGGCACCAGATCTCATTATAGATGGCTATGAGCCACCATGTGGTTGCTGGGAATTGAACTCAGGACCTCTGGAAGAGCAATCAGTGCTCTTAACCTCTGAGCCATCTCTCCAGCCCCCTGGAGGCTGATTTTATTATTCTCCAATTTTCTCCAATGAGAATCTGGTGTTCACCATGCTAGTGAACGACAGAGCTGGGACTTGAAGCCAGGTATCTGCTGGACTCAAAGGTCACTTCTGGGACATTCATTAATGACACCCCTGGACTACACTGAGACAGTCCCTCTGTCTGACAACTCTATTTTGAAGGTGGTGATCCTGTCCCAATTTCTTTCATGCTGCCATTCAACTGTTAGTCCCATGTCTACCCATTGGGGGCGCTCTCTGCTGTGAGCTTGTTAGTCCCATGTCTACCCACTGGGGACGCCCTTTCTGCTGTATGAGCCTGTGGCCCGAGAGATCCTGCTAAGGCTGGATGAGAGTCTCCAACTGGTTCTGCACAGCTCCTAGCTTCTCACCACCAAACCCAGAGTGGGTCTTAGAGATGTGGCTTCAGGGTAGTGGTCACTTGATGTGGTTGGGGGTGGGACGTTGTCTTGCTAATTCCCTTCGTTCCATTTGTTTCTGCAGGCATTGCTGACTACAAACCCCAGAATGGGGAAACCATCGAGCTAAGGCTAGTTAGCTGGTAGCCTTGGGCTCCCTCCTGATGTCCTTGTACCCTGCTGCCACCTCAAGTGCACTTGGAGCAATGTCCCTCAGATCACTTCCACTATCTCAGCAGAGAGAATCCTAAACTGGCCCTGCCTAACCCAGGGGCCTTTTCACGAAGGCTGCAGAAGTCTAAAGAACAGGCTGCCCCTGACTTCCTCCACATGGGAAGACTGCTGGCTGTGGGTGTTGAGTATACTGCTCTGGGAATGGAGTCCTGCAAGGAGGCCTCCACAGCCCAGGGGTTGTGGTTCTGACCCCCATAACTTTGCTCTATATTGTCAGGGTGGTGTTCCCAGAGCTGGTCATAAGGCAGCTGCTGGCCAGCCTTCCGCGGGGCCTTCGAACATAATTAAAGCCCGATTTCCCTTTCCTGGCCGCAGTGTTCTGACGTCTCATAGTCATTGCCTGGGGTGCGGAGCAGAGGCGTCTGGGTGTCCAGCAGGACTTGTGACTGCTCTCCTGTGTATCAGGCGTGAAGTGGCACAAACAGAGCTGACTACACACACCTTTATAAATATCACACGAAACAGCCCATCTCTCATTAGGAAGACAAGGGAACCAGTGATAAATAAGTAAAAGTGACTCACGGAAGGTCACAGCTAGGCAGTAACACTGTAGGAGGCAGTGGCGGGCAGGAGACAGGACTTAGGAGACAGAGGCAGCTACTGACTCCTGCTGTGGACTGGGCTGTAGCTGAGTAGTAGAGCACTCGCTTACCAGGCACAAAGCCTTAGTATGCAT
Source organism: Microtus oregoni (assembly GCF_018167655.1). Lineage (NCBI taxonomy): Eukaryota > Metazoa > Chordata > Mammalia > Rodentia > Cricetidae > Microtus > Microtus oregoni. Next base: position 36,710,534 of record NW_024543078.1, read on the forward strand.
GTAGCCTAGGCTGGCTTTGAACCCACAATCTTCATGTCTCAACCTCCTGGGATTACCAGTGTGTCCCCACCATACCTGGCTTTGAAGACCTAATTACTGCCCATTCACCTTCTGATACTATCACTTTGAGGTTAGATTTAAGCACATGGATTTTGGGGGACACACAGTCATACCAAAGAATGCTTGTTTAAAAGGAACCTGTATACCTGTAATCTCAGCTGTCAAGAGAGAGACTGCATCCCAGAACTGCATGAAAGGAGAACTAAGCGATATTTGATGGGGTAGGAATGAATATTGCTCCCTTGTTACAGGCTCTGCCGGGCATGCACAATGCCCGGAGTTTAGCATCACATAAAGTCAGCTTGGTGGAGCACACCTGAGATCCGAGTGCTTGGGAGGCAGAGGCAGAAGTATCAGAAGTTTAAGGTCATCTTCATCTGCATAAGGAATTTGAGGCCAGCCTGGAAATAGCTAAGGACAATCAAAAACTTGAAGTTGGGACTTGCCTGCCTCATCTCCACACTAGGGCCCCCAGGTTCCTCTTTTTGAGTTTATGTCCTAAAATGGGTATCTTATCTGACACACTCAGCAGGGACCCAGAGAAGCCAGGGATGAGAAGAAAGTCATATTTGGTGCAGGGTCTCACCATGAGCTTTAAGAAGCCCCTTTTCCAGGTTAGGGGGACCAGTCTGTGTCACTGTGGGGTGGTGCTCTCTGGTTCATGGTGTTTGTGACATACAGGACACTAAAGCCCCGGTAGAGAAATGATCTGGTCAGGGTTGAGACCATAAGAAAAAAAGCTCAGACTTCCACATCTGTAGCCTAGTCACCAGGGATGAGTTCCTTTTTCCTTTCCAGCCTCCCTCAGAAGTGTTTTTGGCACTACCTGCTTCATAGAAGAGCTGTTGGGCCCTCAAACAGCAGGGTTCAGATTTGCGGACACCGGACACCGTGGGAAGTGAGCGGACCCCAAGGAATGAGAAAGCCCTCCCCTCCAGTGATGTGCTCTTTGAATCTGGGCTTCTTGGCCTCCCCCATTCTCCCGCATGCAAACACTCTCCTACTGAGAGCCCTGTTGTCTATGCGGTTGAGACAAGTTAAAACGGGCTTCAAAAGTGGGTAGTGGCACACACTTGGAATCCCAGCACTCCTGTACACACACCACAAACAATAAACTGTGGAGTACTTTCTCGTCAGGACCATCAGCCCCTGAGTAACGACACGGAGGCTTCTTATTGTGAACACTTGGCTTTTAGCTTAGGCTTATTCCCAACTAGCTCTTATCTAATTAACACATATTTTTAAATCCACATTCTGCCTTGTGGCTCTTTACTCTTCCTCAGTATGGCACATCTGACTTGCTTAGAGTCTGCTGGCGAGATCCATGGGCCTAGATTCCTCCTCCCAGTTCCTCTTCTCTGCCTGGAAGTCCCACCTATTCTCTCCTGCCTAGTTATTGGCCTTTCAGCTATTATTAAACCAATCGGAAGGTGACTTAGGCAGAGACATATCTTTACAGCGTACAAAAAGATTATCCCGCAACAATTTTAAAATCGGAAGTAATACTTTTTAATTGAAAGAAGCTTGGTGGATAATGGGTTAAAAATCCCAGAGGAATATAACTCACAAGAAGCCCAAATTCCTCCTCTTAAAAGAGAGAGAGAGAGAGAGAGAGAGAGAGAGAGAGAGTTTGACTCAATTTCCCTCCCATAACTCTTTTTGGAGACACTATCTAAATGTCCCGGATTTTGGTCCTCTGCCTGGAAGTCCCTATCTATAGTCCCTGTCCTTCAACTTGGGCTGCTCAGCAGCGATCTACGAGCTCCCACGGCATCAGAGTCATCAGAAGCAAGTGTGACAATGTAGATTCCTGGTTCATCCGGGACGGAGGTCTGATTCAGGTCTCCAGTGGGGACTGGCTTATTTTCACCTTTGATGGTTGTGAAGGGATCTGAAACACTTAAGGCCATACGGGATTATGACCACCAGAGGGTGCTGCGAGCCGAGCTATTGGTCCCGCTTTGCGATCTTGTTTTTCTAGGCAGGTTGTCATCCAGGACTTGTTAAGTCAGCTGACAGAGCCAGGTGATGCCTGTACAGCTGGGCGGGAGCTTCCCCAGAAATCCAATGACTGGAAAGAAGCTAGGTTCCAGGATGAGCCTTGATTCTTGATCACCTGGAGCAAGTTATGTTTGGAATCGCTCTCTGGGGTGAGGGACTTAACCTATCCTGAATTCAGAGAACATCTCTTTTTCGGATGGGATATCTGAGACCCACCCAGGAACAAGATTTTAGTGACAGCTGCTCTGCTTCTCGGCCTAGGATTCTGTCGTATGAGCCCCAGGAAGTCCAGCTGTGAGTCACCTCAGAGTGCCCAGAGAGCAGCATACGGGGTCGGCTAGCCCGGGATGGATGTCAGCCCGAGGTACCCTGCTTCTCGTAGCTGTGGTTAGCCCTGGTGATTCATTTCCCCTTCTGCTGGCCTAGAGGGGGCGCCGCCCTGGTCTGGCAGGGGAGAAAAGATTTAGAGGGGAGTGGAGAGGTAACAAGATGAGGCAGTCTTAAGGGACCACGTGGTCCAGCTCGGCTAAATTCCAAGGTCTCTGGAGACATTTGTGGTCTGGGGTCAGGAGTCGCTCTTCATCGCCCTGCTTCTTGACGACAGCTTTGGGACATCTCTGCAGAGCACACCAGGGTTTCCAGCGCTGGATACTTTAAGGGAGGCTCTTGTAGGTGCTGGAGACGTTGGTGGATTCCCGTTGGTGGCGGGTACGGCCGACACTCCCCACTAAGGGACTTTGCCCGCAGCTGCTCAAGCGGAGCCAGAAGGCGCAAAGGCTGTGGGAGGGGCTAGACGTCCTCTGGGCTCCGGGGCGGAGCCTCGTGGGGTGGGGCCGACTGAGCCCAACTTTCCGGGTGGAGCGCCGCTACGGTAGCCGCGGAGAGGGCGGGGTCGGGAGTGCAGAGCGGCGCGGGCGCGCAGGGCCGGACTGGATCCCCGCGCTCTACGCTGCCAGCTCCCGAGCCGAGCCGCAGCCAAAGCAGCCAGAGCAGCTAGAGCAGCTAGAGCAGCTGCAGCCAGGCCGAGCTCGCAGATCCGCGACCACCGGCCTGTTCTCTCCTATTCTTCGCGCTGTCGGAGGCGAGAGGGACTGGGGGAGCGGCGGCTGCCCACCTTTGCTTCCAAGCTCGGTGCGCGATCTCCTCTGTCCTGTCTGGTCATGGCCTGAGCACCAAATACGGAGGTCGGGGTCAGTGTCTTCACTCTGACGATCTGGGGGCCGAAGACGATAAAAACCAAGAGGATTCTATGTAAGAGCATCGCGTGAGCTTGGGGCGTGGAGGAGAGTGAAAATTTCCCCTGATACAGGAGGTGCCAGGGCTTACGAGGCCTGGGAGGGTACCAGGGAGTCCGGCATCCCAGCAGCTACGACCTCCGTTCGGCCCTCAGGGAGCTAGAATAATCGGGTGGCTCTAGGATCTAGCTCTTGAAGCGGTGTGGTGCCTTCTCTTGTCTGAGGAACCAGGACGTGGCTCAGCGAGTCCCTGGAAAGCCTGCCTCCTGCCCCAGCCCTTCTGGTGCGGATGTGCCGCTGCCCACTGGAGCGCCATGAAGGCAGGATGACCTCAGCCGAAGCAGAGGCTGTGGCTGGAAGTGCCCGGGAGCATGGCCTCCCCAAGTGGCCTCCTGACAGGCCTCAGGTCCTTGGGCAGCCTGCTCGGGTCAGAGTGGTTGTGGCAGCCCTGGTGTGGTTGTTGGCAGGAGCCAGCATGTCAAGTCTCAACAAGTGGATCTTCACAGTGCATGGCTTCGGACGGCCCCTGCTTCTCTCAGCACTGCACATGCTGGCAGCTGCCCTGGCGTGCCACTGGGGGGCCCGGCGGCCCATGCCTCGCAGCATCCAAGGCAGAGTGTTACTGCTCAGCCTCACCTTTGGTACCTCCATGGCCTGCGGCAATGTAGGCCTGAGCACTGTACCCTTGGACCTAGCACAACTGGCCACCACCACCACACCACTCTTCACATTGGCCTTGTCTGTGCTGCTACTTGGTCGAAGACACCATCCCTTACAGTTTGCTGCCATGGGCCCGCTCTGCCTGGGAGCTGCATGCAGCCTAGCTGGAGAGATCCGGGCACCCTCAGCTGGCGGTGGCTTCTTGCTAGTGGCCACCTGCCTCCGAGGCTTCAAGTCCGTTCAACAGAGTAAGTGCCTGGTCTCCATCTGAGGAGGTGGGGTGTGTGGCTGGTATGCTCTTGTCAAGGGGGTGGCAGTGATCCTCTTTGACAGAATTCAGGGAGTTCAGGCCTCAAACTTAAGCCTTAGAGGCATAGTTAATAACAGTTGCTGGTGAAGTGTGCTCTATAACTTAGCAAGCCTTTTGTCCTACTGGGTCCTCCTACGGCCTCTCCTTGAGTTAGTCAGGTCTTTATTATCCCCATTTGACAGCTGTGGAGTCTCAGCCTGGGCCTTGTGCCAGTGAACAGCAAAGGCAATATTTGAACATGGCATTCAGAGTCTATGCTGCCTAAGCTATATGTCCTAAGATTATGAACCCAGCAGGCCAGTGTGACCTAGGGAAGGAAAGGGAAAGCAGCCAGGCTGTGAGCTGATTGGGAACACTGGTTTATCCAAGCCAGGGAAGCGTTTACTAGTGGCCACGGTGTGACAGTCCGATACTGCGTGTAGATCATCAGTTGTCACAGCCATTTCCATCTCCATCTTCACGGTACAGGGGACAGTACTGATAAGACAGTGTTTTACAGTGGGAGGGGAGAGGGGAAAGGAGGCTGTCCTGCTGTGAAGCTCAGGCTGGCCTCAAACTTGTGATCCTCCTGTCTCAGCCTTCTGCCAAAGAGGTGTATGGTTGTCCCAGGGTCACATGGCTCCCCGGACTCCCACGTCTGGTTTGTGTGACTGGGTGGTGGCTATCGGGAGTGGGCAGCAGGACTCAGAGTTGAAGTAAGGTGCAATTGTCCGCCCAGCTCCAGTATGCCTGGGGTGGAGGCTGACTTCCTGTCTGGGCGGCTGAGGGGCGTTTGAGTCATAGCCCTACCCTCCCTCCACCTTAACATAAGGAAGAAGTAGGAGAGTCGAGAATGGAAAGTAAGGGGTTTCCGGGGCGCCGAGTATGGTTGGGGCAGCCTCCAGCTGAGGAACGGTGAAGTGTGGACTCTGTCCTGCCTGGCATCTTCAGCCGGGACCCAAAGGCCCTGTCCCCATCTTCACCCTAACCCCATGGGCGGGGTGAAAGCCCGGTCTATTTTAGCCTCAGGTTACATGAGCCGAGCCCTGAGCTGGGCCTTGAGTTGGTTCAGGGAAATCCAACCCTGTAGGGCCTTCCTGGGCAGGGACACCGAGCAGAGAAGGCTCCAGCTTCTAGGCCCACATTGCACCTGCCAGAGCCAAGAACTATTCATGCTGGGCTCTGGGCAGCTCCTGTCGGTAGGAGGGGCTGTGACTAGCCAGGCATCAGGGCATTCAGGCATGTTTATAGCGGCATGTTATTGACACCCAGTCTCCCCTAGGCTTGTGCCAGCTCCCTTCTTCCCTCTCAAGGCTCAGTTTCTTACAGTAAGTGTGTTGGGTGCCCTCTTCTTCGCCAGCTATGGGCTATTCAGAGTTATTGGTCACCCATCTGCTTCCCAACCCGACAGGCTTTGGGGCATTTCTATCCTCAGCACCTGACCTGGGGTCTGGCATAGAGAAGAAATTAAAATGATGTCTTTAATTGGTGGTTTTGATATCAGTTGACATCAGATGGGTAAATAGATTAGGCTGCATGCATTTGGGCCAGGTGCTAAAGAAAGCTAACGGTTCCACCAACAGAAACGGGAGCCTCGCTGAGGTGGGGGAGTGGACTGGATCCAGGGCTTGGAATGGATTTTTAAAAAGAGGAAGTTTCTCTTTGCTAGAGACTCTTGGGCCAGATTCAGACTAGAGGATACAGATGTTCCCTGGTGCTGGATCCCTCCCTGAGATCAGATGCCACGAGAACAGGGGCCAGGGATCCAGAGAGTGAGCGCAGGCGGCCAGAGAGTCTCTGCTCTCCAATGTGGGCCAGCTACAGGCTCAGTGGAGAAATGCCACCCTCATACCCAGACAGGCAAGGGAGTGAGGTGCCAGCCTGCCAAACCTGTTGTCGTCTGTACCCACCTGTGTTTCATAACCTCACTTGGTCCTCATCCTTTGAGCCCGCAGAGGGAGGACACTTTGCAGGAGGGAAGCTATAGAGCAAGGTGGGCACAGGTATGGTGTGGGCTCGAGAAGGCTGTGGAGGGAGCTGTGCACGGCCATGGCAACAGAGCAGGAAAGGGCATCCTGAGATGGGACACAGGCTGTGGCAGAGCCCTGTCAGTCATCAGGAGGAGAGCTGGGGGGTCAGCTCCTGTGCTGGGTAAGGTACACTGGGTGTGTATGCTGTTCCTCCCCATGCTATCCATGAGGAGACCAAGACAGGGAGCTGACTATGTCACACATCCAGGGAAGAGACAAAGTGGAAACAGGACAGGAGGTGAGGGTTTACATAGGTCACTGCTGTGCGTTTGCAGCAGGGGTGACGTGTTTTCAGATGCTGACGTGAAAGTGCCTTTGAAGCAGGCGTGGAAGAGCATGCCTACAATCCCAGTACCCTGGGAGGATCATGAGTTCAAAGCCAGCTGGGGCCACAAAGTCAAACTCTGTCTAGAAGCAGAAAAATAAAATACCTTTTCAGCCTGGCATGGTGGCACATGCCTGTAATCCCATCACTTTAGAAACTGAGGTAGGAGTGCCTCAGGGATCTGTAGAGTGTTCTGGGCCAGCATGAGTTACATGGAAGGCCCTTGGCTCAGGGCTAGTGAGGCAGTTTTAGTGGGTGAAAGCATTTGCTGCACAGATGACCTGAGCTTGATGCTTAGAACCCACAGAGGAAGGAAAGAACCAACTCCTGAAAGTCGTTCTGTGACCTCCACATATTCCACATATACACACACATACATCACACAAACTGTGTATGTGTGATCCACATATACACACATCATACACACACATACATCACACAAACTGTGTACGTGTGATCCACATATACACACATCATATACACACATACATCACACAAACTGTATATGGTCTACATATACACACATCAGACACACACATACATCACACAAACTGTGTATGATCTACATATACACACATCATACACACATACATCACACAAACTGTGTGTGATCTACATATACACACATCATACACACACATACATCACACAAACTATGTGTGATCCACATATACACACATCATATACACACATACATCACACAAACTGTGTATGTGTGATCCACATATACACACATCATACACACACATACATCACACAAACTGTGTGTGATCTACATATACACACATCATACACACACATACATCACACAAACTGTGTATGTGTGATCCATATATACACACATCATACACACACATACATCACACAAACTGTGTGTGATCTACATATACACACATCATACATACACATGATGTAATTTTTTTAGTGTTAAAGACCCCATTTCAACCTCGATCCTGTTTCAATCTCTCTCCCCTCAAAAAACCCCATAAATAAAAATGCCTTTGAGGGGGCTGGGACTATGTAGCTCAGCGCTAGAGAGCTTTCTTAGGGAGGGAAGCCCTGGGCTGGGTCCCAGCACCAGAAGGAAACAATAGAATGTCTCTGGAAAAACAGAGGATGGTGAAGATGGGCTGGCAAGGGTGGGGTTACTGAGGAGTCAGCACAACAGGCTAACGTTTTACGAGTTAGTCACTTCTGCCACGGCAATCGCTGCCCTTCTGTGGGCTGCAGGGAGGGGGAGGTTTGGCAGGATGAAGGACAGGTGCAGGGGCTACCCCGGAGGGTGAAGTCCACCTGAAACCGGACCCTTTCTGTCCTAGTGTCTTTCAGGCCCAAGCCTCAAACAACTCCTCAGGTACTAACTTTGGAGTGAATGAGCAGAGGCACTCTACTCCTTTCTAGAAAGGCTTGAGCTGGAGAGACTCTTGCCTAGAGAACCCAGCCCAGACAGCAAGATGAATGGAGAGGGGAATAAGTGCCATTTCCTGTTCTAAACATGGGGTGTGAGTAAGCACTGTGGGGCTCTTTGGAAAGTGTGTGTCAGGAAACAGATCTAGGGGGCCCAGGAGGACACCAGTACCAATTGTCGTCTCTCTTCTACTAAGACTTGGAGAAGGCTCTGTCTGGTCTCTGTCCTTGGGTACACACAGCCATTTCACCCTGTGTCGGCCTTTGATGGTCGCAGTGGTATGGACATAGGCACATACAACCACGCGGGCAGCGGAAGCCCTTCTTTTCCTTGGAAACCTAAAAGGCTTCTGGATTCATCTTGACAGGCCCCACTATTGGTAGTTTTTTTGTTTTTGTTTGTTTAGATTATACGCAGATTATGAAGCGAGACATGGTGGCGCACACTGTGATCCCAGCATTTGGAAGTGGTGGGGGTGTAAATACAGTGTTAGACAAGCGGAGGAAGAATTGAAGGCAAGCCTCAGCCACATGGAGAGCTCGTGGCCAGCCTTGGCTGCATGAAATCATAAAACATCTTTTAAAAAAGAAGGCAACCAAACACCCTGATTTGAGATCGTAAACAGTGAGTGACTGCCAAGAGCCAACAATGGCTGTCTTGTTGGTCCTTTGTCACCCGGCGGTCATAGCAAATGGGCGGATGACTAGTCTCACCATTTTGACTCAAAACTATTTTATCGAACTTCTTTCCTTCTTCCTTCCCCCTTCTCCTCTGCACACTCCCACCCCAGCTCCTTCGCCCTTTCTTTCATTGTAGCTGTAAGTGGTAGAGCTGGGTGCTCCGTGCTCAGTCCCTGCTTCCTGGCTGGAGTGGTAGGGATAAGTTTTATTTTCTACATCTCCTACGCATTCTCCACATTAAGGCTTTTGTACATGTTACCTTTGTGAGCTGTTACCTATAAAGGAGGAGTGGGCACAGGTCACAAGCCCAGCTGGCCTTGCAAGTGACACCTCACATCAGGAGCCACTAACCCTGCTGAGTGAGGGCCGGCTTCCAGGAGGCTGGGTCATGAGGACGGGGTGTTCAGGGCTGGCTCTGGGTGCTGCCTCGATCCCAGTGATGACAGCCACTTTTCCTGGTTGCAGGTGCTCTGCTGCAGGAAGAGAGGTTGGACGCGGTGACGCTGCTGTATGCCACCTCTGTGCCCAGTTTCTGCCTGCTGGCAGGTGCTGCTCTGGTGATGGAGGCTGGAGTGGCCCCACCTCTGGCTCCCACTGACTGTCGCCTCTGGGCCTGTGTCCTGCTCAGCTGCTTCTTGTCTGTGGTCTACAACCTGGCCAGCTTCTCCTTGCTGGCACTCACGTCCGCCCTCACCGTCCACGTACTGGGCAACCTCACAGTTGTGGGCAACCTCATCCTGTCCCGGCTCCTGTTCGGCAGTCACCTCAGCGCGCTCAGCTATTTGGGCATCGCACTCACCCTTTCAGGAATGTTTCTTTACCACAACTGTGAGTTCGTGGCCTCCTGGGCAACCCGTCGGGGATTGTGGCACAGGGACCAGCCTGGCAAAGGTCTTTGAGACCTGGGGGAGCACATGAGCCATACCTGGACAGTCCTAACCTGACTCTTAACCATGGACAATGAGGTTAAGTGGAGAGCTACTATGTCTGCCAGGCCAAAGAGAGGAGGTGCCTTCTAGAAGGGCTGCCTTCAGAGAGACACCCCCCCTCGCCCCTGACAGCCTCACCTGTTACAGCAAGGCCCGCCACTGGATGGTGGGTCCAAGTCTGGCATGTGTGCCTGCCAGATGAGTCATTATGATTAGGGTCAAGTATTACAATGAAAATTGCTGGGCAAACTTAGAACACCTCAATGTGTTATGAAGACAATGCCCAGTGGTTGCACAATCTTTCCTCCGGTGGGGGAGGCCGTGAGGCACACCACAGAAGGCTTCTTCATTGCTGGGCTCCTCTAAAAACTTGGGGTAGCCTGTGCCAACTTCAGGTAGCTACTGTAGCCTCACTCCAGTGCTTCCTCCTCCCCTGGATTTGGGTCTTCCATCCTCAAATAAACTATTTTTGCTTGGACATCTGTGTCATTCCTTGGGGCTACAGTCAAAGGGACATAAAGGGAGTGGCTGGCTACCGCATGGTTCTGTCTCCTTTGACTCTCTGTTGGCCTCCAGCCTAACACCGCTCTCTACAAGGTCCTCTACTGCCCAGGCTACCATTGTCCTGCGTCAGGATGGTGGTAGTGGCCCTTGCCCCCACCCCCAAATGTCCTCTCTCCTCTTAGAGAGATCTTCCCAAAACACACGTGCTCTGGAGTTCACTCTGCTCTGAGGACAAAGTCAGGGCTTTCCCCTTATTCCGTGTCCTTACCAGGCGCCTATCTCGCTGAGTACAATGCCAGCTCACCCACCAGAACCTTCGCTTGTGCTATCCTATCTGGTCCCTTTTCCTATATGCCCTCCACCCTCCGCCCTTCTCCTGGACACATCCTCACCTATAAGAGAAAGACCCCTGCATGCTACTCTCCCTTCAAGGAGGCCTGGTGAGAGGGGTTGTTCATGAGGGGGTGAGTCTAGGGTTGTGGGTACACAGGATCAGTCATAAGGACAGCTTCATGGAGGAGCAGGCACCAAGGAAGCACCCAGGCTAGCCTAGGGCCTAGGAAGTAGGCCTTTCATGCCGTGAACCTAGCCCAGAGTGCCCCTGTTGGTTGGCCCCAACTTTGTCTATTCATCTCTCAGTCTTTGGTGATAGACAGCTAAGTCCCTATACCTATTACAATGAATAAGAACCTAGCCTGGGGCACAAAGGCCTGGGACCAGACCCCCTGCTCTGTCAGCCTAACTGCTCTCTCTGTTTAGACTGCATTGTTCTTTTTTCTTCCTTTCTTTTTCTTTCTTCTTTCTTTCTTTTTTGTTGGTTTTTTTCCTTTCTTCCTTTCTCCCTTCCTCCCTTCTCTCTTTTTGTTGTTGTTTTGAGATAGGGTTTCATGTAGCCTAGTCTGGCTGGAAAGCCACCATGTACTACTGAGGGTGACTCCGGACTCCTGATCCTCCTGCCTCTCCTCCACAGGGCTGGGGTTACAGGCGTGTTCATCACAACCCTTGGGCTTATGCAGTACTGGGGTTACAGGTGTGTTCATCACAACCCTTGGGCTTATGCAGTACTGGGGCTTCAAGCATGCCAGGCAAACAGCATCCTACCAATTGAGCTACATCTCTAGCCCCTCCCCTCCCCTTTCTGAGCACCAGTAAATGATGCTCAGGGTTGTGATGGTCCCTGTGGGGAGGATTTGAATGGGGAGCCCAGTGGTGAGGAAGGAGGGGTGACCATCTCAGGGTCACTCACACCTTGCTCCCCACCACTGTTGCAGATCCACCTGGAAATAGGGTCCTTCTGAGTGAGGACAGAGTTAGAGCAGGTGCGGGGGGCAGGGGGCTGAGATCCAGAGAGGACTACGTATTTGTTCATAAAGGACTCCTGTGCCAGGGTATGTGGAGGGTGGCCTGAGGCTGGGTGGGAGAGAGACAGGTGGTGAATGGCAAGGAACACAGACAGACAGGGTTTCCTAGCCTCAGCCTCCACCCAGGCTGGCCTTATAGAGGACCTTGCTGAGTCACTGCCACCCACCTCTCTATGACTCAGAGATGCCACTCGTTTGGTCTGTCCCACCCTTAGCAGCTTGCCCATCTCTGGATTCTACTCTCAGGCTGGGCTGAGCAGGAGAGAAGAGATGCTTTGGCTGGGGAAAGCCTCCTTGGTGACTCTTGTCTTCCTTATTGGAGGTGCTCCACACCACTCTAGGAGTGTCCCTGCCCAGCCTCACCGAGGCTCTTTGGCCTCAGGAGATGTCTGCTGCCTGGGGAGTCATTCCCCGACCCTACACACACACACACGTCAAAGCCTGGTGGTGTGGGGACAGGACAGGGGTTAGATGGATCTGTGCTGGGCTTAGGTGCTGGCTTATCACCAGTAACAGAATTGATGTCCCCAAGACCCTCCAATCAGTTTCCAGCAGAAGCAGAAAGACCAGCAGCAGAAAGCCACGGTCTCACTACTCACAGCAGGGAATCTGGCTAGTCTTGCCGGACCCCACAGTCACCTCTAGTGATGATCACAGCAGCAGGAATCCCATTGCAAGGGCACTGTCCTTCTGGGACTCTGTTGTCCTGGGCAAGTGCCTCACCTCTCTGAGGCTTCAGGATAACAAATGTTGCCTTTCGGGTGGGTGTGGGGGGGGAGCTCTTCTCTCCCTCTCCGCTGCCTTCCTGCCTCCCTCCACCAGAGCAAGTCCGAAGCCCCAACTGAATGTGATCATTCCAGAAGGGGCCCTGATCCCACGGTCACACTCCACCTGAGAGCTAGGTCAGCCTTTCTTGTCTTCCTCACCAGACCTGCCTTCAGGACCAGTGCCTCCAGCATGGTGGGGGAGGAGTAAGGGTGTGGCAGGAGGGAGCAGATGTAAGGACCAGCTTCCTTGCAAGACATCCAGTGAAGCGGAAACAGCCCTATACTGCCCTGTTCTTTTAGGCGTGTGTTTCTTGTGATTTCTATCTTAACTGAGCCCTTACCACACACTTGGCCTGAGCTTCTGCGGTCTGAAGCACAGCACCAAGCCAGCACTGATAACTTTCTTTTGTCACAGTGTCACAGACTCGAGCTTCCGAGTCTTGATCTTAGCAATGACTGCTCGATGCCTTTCTTAGTAGGGCAGCAGCTTTCACCTTTCCACGTAAAGCAAGCGCTTTACGGCTTCTTTTCGCCATATCCGAAATGCAGACGTCACTCTGCTATCCTTGTGCTTATTAGTAAGCACAACCATGGTGACCCCACATCTGATAACCATAATGAAGACCAATGGCCGGGGTGGGCAGAAGCAGGACAGGCGTGGCATTGCAATGGTGCACCCTTAGAAGTGCAGGGATTTGTTTCTGTCTGGAATTTACCATTTGATATTTTCAGACTGTAGTTGACAGTGACATTAGTCACTTTTTCTGTTGCTAACACCCTGACCAAAGCAACACTGAAGGAAGAAAGGGTTGCTTTGGTTCAGAGGTTGAGGTTACAGTCCCTTGGGTCAGGCAAGTCCCCCACAGGAGACTGAAGCACTTGGTCACCTCACATCCACAGTCAAGAATCAGAGAGCGATGGAGCCGTGTTCAGGGCAGTTTCTCCTTTTTCAGACAGTCCAGGACCCAGCTCAGGGAATGGTGCTACTCTCAGTGGGCAGAGCTTCCCACCTCAGTTAGCTTAGTCAAGATATAATGAATGCACCACAGGCAAGCCCAGAGGCCCCACGGTGACAACTGAGACTACCCTTCATGAAGATCAGTACCAGGAATCCTGGAAAGTGGAAGTGGGGACAGTGGTGTGCTGTTGCACTAGTGACAAACGGAGCTCTGGAGTCAGAACTGGGTTTGAGTCCTGGCTCTTACATGCTGTGACTTGGAGCCAGGGCCTTCAGCTCCCCTGCCTCTGTGCTATAAATGGGGCAGTGAAACCTAACCCTGCGGCTCTGGGGAGCTGCCTGGGAAGTGCTTAGCCCAAGTGTCCTGAGTCACTGTCACAGATGCTAGGGAGTTGGTCTCTCCACTTCCTCTGCGGCCACCTGCACACTGACAACCTCAGGGCAGGCCTGCTCCTACTGGACAGAACAGGGTGTAGCCCAGGCCCCCAGGCTTCCTGCCAGGTCTTGGGGGAAGCCAGGAAGTTGGAGCTGTGCTGGGCATCCTGCCATTGTGGACTTCAGGCAAAGCCTTGTTTCAGCTTTAGCTACCAGGCTTCCCCTCCCATCCTGCCCTGGTACCCTTGGGTTGTCATTCGAGAAAGTCAGGGCAAACAAGGACTCCTTTTTTCAGTGCTAGGGACGGAACCCAAGGGTCGTGTGCCTGTTAGGCAAGATTTTCCTTCTAGTTCTACAAGAGGGCTGGGGATTGAGGCTATGGCTCCATTGGTAGAATACACATACAAAGTACTAGGTTTATCCCGCCAGTACTGTGGTGGCTCATGTCTGTATTCCAAGCACTCAGGAGGTGGAGGCAGGAGGTTCAGAAATTCAGTCATCTTTAGCTATATAGTGATTTTGAGACCAGGCTGGGAAATCACATCAACAGTAGGAACAAAAGGAAGCAAGGACTCTTCTTGTGTGTGTCCTTTCCCAGGAGGTACCGCGAGCCTCCTTTCCTGATGAGCCATCTTGCCAGTTCACTGGAGGAGCTGAGCCAGAAGGCCCAGGGCCATATGACAATGGGGAAAGAGTAGAGTAGTACGTTGTTTAAAAATTGTTGGAAGTTTGTGTGGTGGCACACACCTTTAATCCCAGCACTTGGGAGGCAGAGGCAGGTGATCTCTGATTTCGAGGCCAGCCCCGTCCACAGAGCGAGTTCCAGGACATCCAGGGCTACACAGAGAAACTCTGTCTTGAGAAAAAACAAAACAAAAAACAAACTCTGGAAGTTCACTATTTTGAATTAGCTTTTGCACTAGGTCTTAATGTGCCAGATTAAAAACTAAAACCTGCGCAAGTTCCACCCAGCAAACTGAGACTAAATTACTACTTAGTAGAAATGAAGGGAAGAAGAAAGGATAGCCCGGGTTCCCAAATAGGCAGCTGGAACTGGCATGACAATGAGGTCGCCTGGGCGTTTTTTAATCCTTTAATCTTTACCAAAAGGTAACCTGAAGTAACCTGAAGTGTCTGTCCCTCTGCCTGGCAGGCAGCACTCTGGAGGGTAGAGAGGATTGCTAGTCCTGGGCTGTGTGGAGAGCTGGCCTCATGCCCCCTCCCTTACACACACACACACACACACACACACCCCTACTCCTCCAGTCCCCAACACACAAATTTTGAAATGAGCAGCTTCTTTTGGTTTTAATTACCTATTTCAAGGTCTTGTCTTCAAGTACACCTTTCTGTTTTTGTCTGCCATTTTCTATAACTCCACATTCTTCTGCTCAGTTAAACACTTCCTCTAGCCAGGCGATGGTGGCGCACGCCTTTAATCCTAGCACTCAGGAGGCAGAGGCAGGCGGATCTCTGTGAGTTCGAGACCAGCCTGGTCTACAGAGCTAGTTCCAGGACAGGCTCCAAAGCCACAGAGAAACCCTGTCTCGAAAAACCAAAAAAAAAAAAAAAAAAAAAAAAAAAAAAAAACAACAACCAAAAAAAACCCCACTTCCTCTACTTTATACAATCAAGTGTGGCCCTTTCCTAGAAACATGGTGTCTTATACCTACAATCACAGCACTTGGGAGGCTTCTGAGGCTAACCTAGGCTACCCAGTAAGTAAATTCCAGGTCAGCCTGGGCTACATACTGAGATCCTGTCTCAAAACACCAAGAGAAAGTCTAAGGGAGACACCTGCAGGTCTCTTTCCTAGCCACACAGGTTTTACCAACCAACCTAGGAGGCGGGGATTAAACAGGACCACCCAGAGGTTCCTCTACCCAGGCTGTGTCCAGAGAAAAGCCCAGCAGCTGAGCCTGAGGACAAGGACACTGCTCATCCCAGCCATCATTCCATGAACCCCTCAAAACCTTCTTTGCCTCTGCTAATCAACCACTAGTTGAGGCAGGTACCTTTCCAGGCCGAATCCTGTATAACACACTCCCAAAGTTCTCTTTCTGAAAAGCTGATTCCTTGGGCAGGCTGAGCATGCTGAGCATTCCGGCCTTCCATCTTCTGTACACATACGCCCCTGACCCAAGCTCAGCTCAGCATGTCCCAGTGTGTCTACTCTTTCCTCTTCAGTTGTGAAGTCCAACTGAGCATGTCCAGGAATGGGCCAGCACCTGTAGGAATATGTCTAGGCTCCCTGAATATAATCTCCACTGTTGCTTTTTTCAAGGGTCAGGGGCGGCAGTGTCTCCCAGTGGCAGCCTTTTGAGTCCCCTTAGTTTTAGGGATCTCCATTCAAGTAGAGCTGGATTCTAGGCTTCCAAGTAGAAAAGAATTTCAGGAAGAGCCAGTCTGAAGCAGAGTTAGTTTATTTAAAAAAAACAAACATTTTAAGCACAAAGATTTAGAAAAAGAGGCGCAGGGGAGGAAAGCCAGCATCTCCGAAAGCGTGTGTCTGGGTGTCTCAGCCCCAGCTCAGTGTCTTCACAGCAGCCGTCTGTATGTTTCTGGTGGCTTTAGACTTGAGCCTAAGGTGCTCATGGCTAGTTTCTATGCACTGGACAGGGGCACCACTAAGGTAAAACTCTAGATCACAGGGTTGCTGGGGAAGTTAAGACATTTCTACTGTAAAAAAAAGGGGGGGTTAGTCTTGTTTTTGGGAATCTCAAAAATATCTAGGAAAGGAGTAAGGTCACACTTAAAGGTCATATAGGTTTAGGACTTAAGCAAGGTTCACTTATTTTAACACAAAATGTGTCTATAAATTAAAGGGCAACTCCTAGCTGTCACCCTTTACAACAAATGTTACTGTGCTAGAATATTCTCTTCTGCAGGAAGCACCAACCAGTCTCCTGTTCCCTCTCATGAATGTAGGAGCTAGAGGATGAGGAGACAGGCCGGCTACTGGATATCGTGTGGCCGCTGTAATGTCCACTCCTAGCACCCATTGTTACCGGCACAAGTCAAGCCTCACCTTGTGGAGGAGCTACCGGCAGTTGATGGCTGCCTGCCGAGGGAGACAGGGCCTCTCTCCATTGGCAGCATGGCCACGGCTAAGTTGCCCACACCCTAGGTATGATCCCACACCCACGAGCATATGGGCAGCACCACCTGGTTTCAGGGTTATTAATAACAACAACAGCAACAAAAGGAGGACATGATATTGGGAGGGAGGCAGAAGAAGGGCACTAGGATGACTTGGAGAAGGCCCTGGGGGATGGAGACAATCAAAATATACCTATACGTGTATATTTTCCAAAAATATATTATTTAAAAATAAAAAATATGGACAAGGAGAGGGAGGGAGTAGTGTAATGACATCTATCAATACACCATAACAAAACTCCTCACTTACAGCTGAACAGTGGTGGCACATACCTTTAATCCCAGCACTTGGGAGGCAAAGCTGCAGGTCTCTGTGAGTTCAAGGACAGCCAGGACTACATGGAAAAATCATACCTTGGAAAACCAAGAAAATTTAATTTTTAATATTTTAAAATATGGATACTTCCTTATATAGTCACAGAAAAGTTATCAACATTTAAGGGAACTTACTGGGAAGAGAAAGGGGTTCAGAAAAAGTGGGAAGGGATGAGGGTAATAAGAAGTAAATATGATTAGTTTTAATACAGTTCTGGTGAGGCCATCATCATGTGACCAGAATTCTGTAGTACACACCCTAGAGAAATGAACAACCTGTGTGCAATGTGTATGGCAGTTTCACCTATAACCCTTACACCCGACAAGTAAATACACTTCAGTGGGTAAAGAGTGACATAGCCGTAAAAATGCCATAGAACAAAGACAAGGGGCTGCGTGAGGGGCGAGCGCCAGGCTGCCCGGAGAGGCAAACCTGTAGGAACACACGTGTGCTTGTCAGCGTGTGGGGAAGGTTTGGGTTGGGGTCTGGCCACAAAAGGGACCCGTGACAGGCTCCTGATTTGTGGTGATGACGTCATTCTATGCACCTGTTAAAATCCAGCAGGGGGTGGTGGTGGTGGTAAGCACACTCAGGAGGCAGACGCTGAGAGGCAGCCTGATCTCTGTGAATTTGAGGCTAGCCTCGACTACATATTGAGTTACAGGCCAGACAAGAGTTCCAGACTCTGACTCAAAACAAACAAGCCTCAAAGAACTGGGCTGGGGATTAGCTTGGTGGTAGGACATTTGCCTAACACACACAAGGCCGTGGGTTGAGTCCCATTTGGGAATGAGGTGACCCAGAAAATTGTGAATTCAAAAGTTAAATTGACATGCTAATTTGAACTTTTTTTTTTTTTTTTTTTTTTTTTTTTTTTTTTTTTTGGTTTTTCGAGACAGGGTTTCTCTGTGGTTTTGGAGCCTGTCCTGGAACTAGCTCTTGTAGACCAGGCTGGTCTCGAACTCACAGAGATCCGCCTGCCTCTGCCTCCCGAGTGCTGGGATTAAAGGCGTGCGCCACCACCGCCCGGCTAATTTGAACTTAAAAAAGATTTATTTTCTGTGCATGAGTGTTTTCCCTACATGTATGTATGTGCAATACATGCATGCCTAGTGCCCTAGGAGGCCAGAAAAAGGCATCGAATTCCTTGGAACTGAATCCACAGAGAGTTGTGAGCCACGAGGTGGGTGCTAGGAATCCAACCCAAGTCTTCTGCAAGAGCAGTAAATGCTCAGAACCACTGAGCCATCTTTCCACCCCTAGATTGTTGTTTTTTTTTTATGACTAAAAGATTTTTTAAAAATATTTATTTATTTATCTATCTATCTATTTATTTATTTATTTATTATGCATACAATATTCTGTCTCTGTGTATGTCTGCTGGCCAGAAGAGGGCACCAGACCTCATTACAGAGTGTTGTGAGCCACCATGTGGTTGCTGGGAATTGAACTCAGGACCTCTGGAAGAGCAGGCAATGCTCTTAACCACTGAGCCATCTCTCCAGCCCCCTATGACTAAAAGATTTAAATAAAGTTCTTTTAAAAGAAAATTTCTATCTGTGTTTCTGCCAGGAGAGTTGCAGGGCGGGGGCTTGGCCACACCTGCCTGCTGTGTGTGTGTTTGGTGGGGGGTTTGCTTCTGCTGAAGGGTGAGATTAGTCCTAGAGCAGTGGCTTGCCTCCTCCCACTTCGACCACCTCATACCAAACTCCTGGGCAGTCCCTTTCTGAAAACAGGGCACAGGTAGGTTGGGGAGTATGGTGGTTGGTTTAAATGTCAGTTCGCCATAAATCAAAATCACCTATAGGGAGCCACACCTGGAGCATTGCTTGGTTGCCTATAATGGATGTGGAAAGACCCACCCAAGAGTGGGCAGCACTTCTAGAAGCAGCTCAGATAAAAAGGGCATGGTGGCAGGAAGATCATTCACCCTGCTCTCGGCCTTCCCACATGCCGCTGACATCAGAACCAGCATTTCCAGGCTCTCTGGGAGCACCCCAGGTTTTGGGGCCAGGCTGGGACTGCTGATGTCCCAGACTCATGGACTGTGGCCTCTCCCATAAGAGACAGACGCTGTGGAACTACTTCCACTGCTGAGCGTCCCATATGCTAAGTTAAATTCTTTTCTTTTCACCCTGCCGGTTCTGCGCCTCCCGAGACTCATACAGGGGGAAGGCCTGCAGTTTCTACAGCACTCGAGATGCACAGCACCGCATCAAGCCACCCAACAGGGCAGCCGTGCTGTTGTCTGCTCATAAATGATCTGAAAGCTCTAGATCAGACCAACTGGTCAGTGTTTGCCAACGTGACATAAACTAGAGTCACCTAGGAAAGGGTCCCTCCACTAGGTGAGCATGTCTGTGGGGCTTCTGGACTAATAATGCAAGAATAATTCGGGAGAGGGTGTAGCCTGCTCTCGGCTGTGCCAGCCCGGGCAGGTGGTCCTGCACTGTATAACAAACTGGGCTGAGCAAGCCATGGGGAAGGAGCAAGCCAATAAACAGCATTCCTCCTTGCTTCTGCTTCAGTTCCTGCCTTGAGTTCCTGTCCTGACGTCTCTTCATGATGGACTGTGTGGACCTGTAAGTCAAAGAAACCCTTTCCTCCCCGAAGCTGCTTTTGGTGTTATACCACAAAAGTTAAGTGGAGCACTGGTCTTTGCAGGGCATGGTGGCACACACCAATGGCCCCAGCATTCCTTAAGTACAAGCAAGAGATAAGGAGCTCAAGGCTACATGGCCTGGGCTACATGGAACTCCTTTTTTTTTTTTTAATTATTATTATTTAGATTTTTTTTTTTTTTGAGACAGGGTTTCTCTGTGTAACAGTCCTAGCTGTCCTGGAACTAGTTCTTGTAAACCAGGCTGGCCTCAAACTCACAGAGATCCACTTGCTTTCCTGAGTGCTAGGATTAAAGGCTTGCACCACCACTGCCCCGCTGGGATCACCTCTTAAACCAAACACAACCTTCTTGAGTTGGGTCCTGACACTAAGGAATTCTGAGCAACCCTGAATTTCAGGGCCTCCTGGAGTCAACTCCCTTGTCCTGACCTCTGTCCCCATAACTCCTGAACAGTCAGGCAGCCTGGGACACTGGATCTCACGGTCTGCAATTCTGCATAAGGCCTTTTGGAGAAAGCTGGGCGTGCATCGTAGGCTGCACAGTGGGAGCTCTGGCAAACTTCTCAGATGAGGCTTAGCAAAGATTAAGCTATTTCTTCTCTCTCACAGAGGCTTCTGAGACACATAAACAAAGGGCTGTGTGTAGACAGGACGGCCTTCCGGATGAGTGCTGCTGATCGGAGCAGCGCTGTGATCCACGCCCTGTGCAAGTCTGGCCTGGAAGACCAGAGTTGGGCCACTGTGGTGAAGGTGGAGGGGAGGCCCCATGTCTATTAGGTTGGCACTTACTGTGAGACTCTGGAGAGCACCAGGATGCTTAAGGAATGAACGAGGTGGGATTTTGGCAGAGTCATCTCTAGGTTGGTCATCTAGGGGAGAGCTGCAGGATCCCAAGGCTGCCATATGCACTGTGCACTGGTCTCTTTGGCATGGCCACCACTTGCCTCCCCCATCCTCCAGACAGTAGCTGTGACCTACCACTCACAGAAGAGTTACCCTCACCATGCTCTAACCAAAGAATTTAATATCTAAAGACACATACTACAGGGCAGTAATTGTTGAGTTGTTTGTTTGTTTTTTGAGACAGGGTCTCACTATGTTGCCCTGGCTGGCCTCAAACTCACCTTGCAATATTTCTGCTTCAGCCATCTAAGGCATGTACCCCCCAAACCTGTGGATTAGGAGGTGAAAAGTTATGGCAATGCTCTATTCTTGCCCTTATGAAAAGCACCATCTGGTGTGCTCCTGCAGCAACACAAGTAGAGTGTTCAAGTTTAGACCTTGGTATACTATTAATGACAGATCTGTACTGCTGACCCTGATATAGGAGCTGGTTGGGTTGGCTTACAGTGGAATCATAAAACGGATCTCCTTCTCGTAGATGTCTGGGATCAGTCCCATCGGGGAGTTAATCATGTGCATTGTATTCTTGCCGAACAGCTGGAACTCATAACGGATGAGCTGCTCCCAAAAGCCACTGTTGGGTCGAATGATGGGCCGGCATGATTTGGTCCACGTGTGGGCATCTAGAAGGGTCATGGCGTGGTATTTCATGAGGTAGGCGAGGCACAGGGCAGCGGAGCGGCTCACACCAGCAGCACAGTGCAGCAGGGTGCGGCCCTGCTTCATCTCCACGGAATGGATATGGTCAGCGATGGGGTCGAAGAAATCGCAGAGACGCGCAATGGGCGCATCGATCACAGGCACCTGCACGTACTGGATATCCTCGTAGAAGGTGTTGGCTACCTCTACTGAGACGTTGATGACCGTGGTGATCTGATTGCTGGACAGCAGGAGCTTGTTGTTGGCAGCCACACCATTGCTGATGAACAGGCTCTTGGTGATCTGTGAGAGGCCACTGATTGAAGGCTGAGGGAACTGGACTGCGAAGGCACCCAAAGGAGAAGTCATCAAGGTGACAGACAGGCCAACAGCCGGTGCTGGGTTACATGTCCATCTTTCTGCCAAGCTGTGTCCACTGAACACTGTGGAAAGGAGGGTGGAGAAGGGTAAGAACTGAGAAGAGTTCTGAGAAGTGGACGGCTGGGTCTCCAAGGCTAGCCAAGGCCTTCTCTGAGCAGCGGTCAGGGAACACGTTAGTTACACTAAAGTTACTGGATTGTTGGGGGGGGGGGTCTTTTCACACAGAAAACAATGGAAACAAGAACAGTCAACCACGAGAGGAGCACGGGATAGACTTTAAAGGGACTTCAGCTAGTGAGTGGAAGGGGGTCAGCCATGGTCCGAGAGACCATGGGACAAAGGAAGGAGCAACTTGGGTTTACTGGGATGGGTTCAGGTCAGGTCCTAAAGAGCTTCCGGAGAACAGGTGGTACTCAGCAGGGTCTTGGTCCCTAGAGAGTACCCACACAACTGGACACAAAGCTAATGAGAAACTCGTCATGTATTTTGCTCAGCTGTGCTTTCAACATTTTTGTTTGTTTTTTCGAAACAAGGTTTCTCTGTAGCTTTTGGAGCCTGTCCTGGAACTAGCTCTTGTAGACCAGGCTGGCCTTGAACTCACAGAGATCCGCCTGCTCTGCCTCCTGAGTGCTGGGATTAAAGGCGTGCACCACCACCGCCCGACTTTGCACCTTCCAACATTAATGACCCTAAGTCAACTGAGACCAAGTGAAAGTGAAGCCCGGCGGTGCTCACCTGGAACACAGCGCTCAGGAGGCAGAAGAGGAAGGTGGGGGGCTCTGGACACAAGGGCGCTGTTTCCTGCCCCCTACACTGAATAAAGAGCCAGGGAAACAAGCTACAGGGTTTCTTTAGTTTTTTTTCCTTTGGCAAAGAAACAGAGCTGTTTACTTAAAATTAACCTTTGGGAAAATGGGATTACAGAGAGAACAAGCAAATTTCCCAAGCAGGCCAGTTTCCGCTAGCATAAGGGACGTCTATCTAAATCCTCCCACAACAAAGGGTCATTCAAAGTAACATCAGGCCAGTCAGTCATGTTCCTACAGGTCTGTCTCCCTGTTCCGGCCTTCCAAGGAGTGTAACTTTGAAGTGACCAGTGTTTTTGTTTCTGTCCTCAAGTCCTTTTCTATCCACAAACTCACAAACCTCCTTTGCTTGGCTCACTGGAACATTCTGTTGTACAGAATAAAGTGTTGTACAACTTTAGAAAATAGAGCCAAATAAGATTTTTAAAATGTTGATCAACGGGGCAAGATGTCTACCTTATAAAGAGGTGATGAAACGAGACAATCCAAGGGCGTGTAGAGAGGTTAAAATGCAGATCCTTGTGGGAATGACACGTAAAGGCCAGGGGCTATAGAGTTGTAAAGATGGTCTGAAGCCATCACAGACGGGGGCAGAGAGCAGATGGGGAAACTGAGGCAAAAGACGGGGGAGTTCTAGACCAGCCTGGACTACTGAAATTCTTTTTTTTTTTTTTTTTTTTTTTTTTTGGTTTTCCGAGACAGGGTTTCTCCGTAGCTTTTTGGTTCCTCCGTAGCTTTTTGGTTCCTGTCCTGGCACTAGCTCTTGTAGACCAGGCTGGCCTCGAACTCACAGAGATCCGCCTGCCTCTGCCTCCCGAGTGCTGGGATTAAAGGCGTGCGCCACCACCGCCCGGCCTGAAATTCTTTAAAAACAAAACAACCCACAACAAAAGAACAGGCCCAGTATCATTCCCCACAAAAATGAACAGTTTGGATTGAGGAGGAAGGAGAGAGAAACTTGGTCGCGGCTGCTTTCGCACTTTATGGCCAATGAGGCCTTTGACATCTAGTTAATTTGTCACTCGTGGAAAGTGAGACTCGAGGAAAAATAGTTTTGTTCATCGTCAGATAGCAAGTTCTTTCGGGAGAAAGCTGGCAAATATAGGTGGGGCTTTGGTTAAATTCTGGGTTATAAACTGGACCAGAGTCCACAAGTTGATGGGCAGGAGGTGCCACTTCAAGTCTAGGACGCTTCCTAGGGAATTGGCTTAGAATGGCTCTCTACGTGGAGACAGGGCTCCGATCATCTTACCTCTCAGCCGCAGGGCCGCGGGAGTCTTTCAGGAAGCGACCGCAGGGCAGAGCCGCGGGCGATGGTCTCCGAGAGGGTCCGTCATGATCCTGGATCTCGGTAGCAACGGCTTCTCCTCGCGCAACAAAGGGCAGTTCTGGGCCTAGAGGGAAGCCGCGGCCTGCTCTGCACCCGGACGTAGCGTCGTAGCACTCGCGCAATCATCAGACCTCTCGGAGAAGCCGGGAAGGCTGCAGCACAGCATACCGGCCCGTCTCCACGGAAACGCGCCTGGCAGCGCGTCTCAGACAGCCGGAAGGACCGACCTCAGGGCGGCCGCCTTCAGGCCCCGCCCCCTCACGCGTCTCCTAGGCAACACCCTACCGAGAGTCACAAAGATTTGGAGGGCTGCAGCCTGCAGGCTCCGCCCCTTGCTTGTCTCCAGGGCAACGCGCAGAGCTCCGCCTTAGACTTCAGCATAGATAGTCGCTCGGCGTCCGCGCGCCCTTTCAGCATGGTTTTTGGCGTAGCTAACCTTCCCGAGTCTTTCGCCGGCCTGTTAGGTTCCTCCACACAGCCCAAAAGGCCTTCAGTCAAATGGGATCTGGGCTCGAATTTCGACTCTGTTGCCAAGGAGACCACTGCCTCTGGCACGGACTTCCGGCGCGAGAGACTTGACAGCCAGCCGGATCTCGGCCCCCGCGTCCAACCACAGATCTACTTCCTGCGGCCGCGGCCGGCAATTCCGAAGTTGTTATTCAGGTGTGGTTCTGGTGTGCCGAGCGGTCGTCAGACCCGGGACCTCTGAGGGAATCCGAGCTTTCAGATCCACACCGCCCCAGTCGTGTCCCCCCCCCCCCCCCCCCGCCCATCCGAGTTCCTCAGACTTCAGACCCGGATTAATCTGTAGGACCCTCATAAACCTGGACTCGGGCGTGAAGTCGTAGTTCCATTTTCAGCCCTCCGAATGAATCCTGGCCCTAGCTTACTGTAGGCTTGACATCGTGCGGTCCGAGCGCACTTTGAGGTGACACCCGGTGAAGCTCAGGTCTCAGGCCCACAATTACTTGACCACCCGCTTTCAAGCCTTCCCATTCTCCAGTGATTCTGGAAAAGCCTTTAGTTTCCCGTTGTTTGGCCCCAATCCCCACAAGCCTTAATTCTGCCCCGCTTTCTCAACCCTTCCCTCACCTAAGTTCCTACAGAGGATTTATTATGGAAAAACAATTTGGCTCAAAATGACCATTATTTATTGCTTGAAAGAGTACTTCCAACCTTTCTCCTTTTTCATGTCTACTGTTGATAAATTTGATGTGTCACTGAGTAGAGAGGATCTAAGTATTGAGGCTCTTTCCCTCGAAAACAGGGTTTTTAGTCTTGTGTGCGAATTCCTGACCTTTAAACCTGTTTTCCCGTCAGCACCTGGGTATGTTGGATTGACTTTCATAGAAGCCAGAAAAATGGAAATAGGAAGCTTGGGATTTTTTTTTAATTTATTTATTATGTATAGTGTTCGGTCTGCATGTATGCCTGTACGCCAGAAGAGGGCACCCTATCTCATTACAGATGGTTGTGAGCCACCATGTGGTTGCTGGGAATTGAACTTGGGTCCCCTGGAAGAGCAGTCAGCCTATGCTCTTAACCTCTGAGCCATCTCTCCAGCCCCGGGATATTGATTTCTTTGTAATATTTGTAAAGGTAAGCACACTCAGAAGACAGTTGTTACCTACCGATAAAAAGTAAATTGGAAAACATTTTATAATCCCTTGAAAGGTTATTGTCCCCCTGCCCTTCTTAAACTGGACATGGTTGCCCATGCTTGTTATCCCAGCACTCGGGATGGAAATTCAAGATCATCCTCAGTTTAAGAGGGCGTTCTAGGCCAGCTTGGGATATATGAGACTTTGTCTCAAAAAATATATCTTTTGGGGGTGGAGAGATGGCTCAGTGGTTAAGAGCATTGCCTGCTCTTCCAAAGGTCCTGAGTTCAATTCCCAGCAACCACATGGTGGCTCACAACCATCTGTAAAGAGGTCTGGCGCCCTCTTCTGGCCTTCAGGCATACACAGAGAATATTGTATACATAATAAATAAATAAAAATATATATCTTTTTGTTTGTTTTGGTCCTAATGATAAAAGAAGTATACTTTCTGATGATGTTGTTCTGGTGTGCTAATGAAAAGAATTTATGAAGGTAACATGAGCTTTCTTGTTTGTTGCTCCTTCTGTCCCTGTGTGTATCAGCCATCCAGCCAGCTGTTTCTGTTCAGTCAATTCGTGAAAGTGTGCATGGAGTTCTTCCTTTTTTGTTCTTGTTTGTTAGGGAATCTGTATTCAGGGAACACTTCTCCAGCACATCGGTCATTTCCCTGGTTTCCTTTAAAATGGTTTGTCAATCATTACAAAAGTAATGTATACTGATTAGAACATCATCAACAACAAACTGAAGACAAACCAGCAAAACGAATGAGCAGATGCGATCACTGTTAACATTTTGATGTGTACATGTAAGGTCCTGTGCTGGTTAGCTGCTGTCACCTTGAAACAAGCTAGAGTCACCTGGGATAAAAGAACCCCAGCTGGGGAATCTCCTGCAGCTGATTGACTGGTGGGCCTGTCTGTGGGGCGGGTTCCTAGTGATTGATGTGGGATAATGCAGCCACTGTGGGTGGTGCCTCCCCTGGGCGGGTGGCTGGGTTGTATAGAGTAATGGAAAGCAAGGCGGTGGTGGCCTTCCTGCTTTAGCTCCTGCACTGAGTCCTGCCTCAGCTTCTCTTGATGAGCAACTGTAACCTGTAAGCTGGAACAAACACTCTCCCCTCAGGTTGATTTTGGTTAGTGTTTTATCACAGCAACTAATAGGCTAAGATAATACATATATGTGTATGTGTGTTATAGTTTTAAAAACAAACAGCACAAAACATCACTGTTTAGCATTCTCCTTTTTTCCTCTTAACTAGTTATCACACCAAAATAGTTATACTTGAGTACATGTATTTTATCTGATGACTTAGAATGTATAAACAATTTTTTTGTTGTTGTTTTGAGACAGGGTTTCTCTGTAGCTTTGGAGCCTGTCCTGGAACTTGCTCTGAAGACCAGGCTGTCCTCAAACTCACAAAGATCCATCTGCTTCTGCCTTCCCAATGCTGGGATTAAAGGTATGCACCACAATCGCCTGGTCTGAACAATTTTTTAAAATGGAAAAACCATTTTAAAAGCTTCGTAGTGTAACTAAATTATCAGAAAATGAAAACCTACTGGCTAGCAACATCCTTTGATGTTGTTTATTGTTAAGATATGTAGCCAAGGTTAACTTAAACCACAATGTAACTAAGAATGCCCTTGATCTCCTTCTTCTGTCTCCCAAATAGGTGAGTTTTTATTGGTGCCAGAGACCACCCAGAACTGTGTGCTTGCTAAACACACATTCCACCAACTGAGCCTGGTCCCCAGCTCCTCATTCTCACATTGCTCCATACTTCTCACCCTGTGGGTGTCTCCGACCCATTGATGCCTAGGGGCTCAGGATTCCTGTGAATGCCAATGTCCAACACAACACAATGTAGCAAATCAGAGCATTGGGAGATTAGGAGTAGATGGGGGAATCTTTTTTTGGTAACTCAATTAGTGATTTCTGAGTGTGAACTCTTTCAGTGACATTGTTGTCTTGTGGTGTCAAAAGGTGGAACATACCGAATAGAGTCTCCAGAAGTCCTATAGCACCCCACACCTCCTCCCTCCCCAAACTCATTCATTAGACTTCCTTTATTAATGAACCCTGTGTCCACCCATACTCCTCCTTATCGCTCCCTCCTTCTTTTCTTCTCTTTTAAAGAGAGTTGCCTGTGTAGCCCAGGCTGGTCTTGAGCTCTCCATCTTCCTCCTTTCAGCTTCCCGAGTGCTGAGACCACAGGCATGCACCAGCACAACCAGCTTTCCTCCCCACCTTCTTCATCCTGTTCTGTTCTCTGCCCATTTCCCAGATCCCCTCAGATCCAGGCTATGAAGGAAGAACTCCCCATCTCAGCCTCTCTCAGATTCATCTTTTGCCTCTACCTTCCAACTTACATCCATCTAAGACCTCCTCCACCTTTGCTCTTACCCTGCAGTTTCTCATAAGATAACCACTCCAGAACAGTGGGCAATCTCAGGGGGTGAGCACTTGATTAGTGTGTGCAGCCCTGGGTTCTGGCCAAGCACCAGCACAGAGTGTCAGTAACGACAACGACAACTGCAATTCTTGAGGACTCTTCTGATTCTCTGCTGACCTCTATTGAGGCCTGCTCTGGGCCTTTCTGTGTCCTCCCAGGATGCTCTTTCTCCCTGTTCAGGAAGCAGCCTCTTAGCAGACCTCATCTACAGGCAAAACTTAGAGTGGTTTACTTGCTCCTCTGGAAGTGAGAAAACCACTTATCTTGAAAGCCACGGAGGAGCCAGGTGCTGTGGTACACGCCTTTAGTCCCAGCATGTAGGAAGCAGAGACAGGTGGATCTCTGTGAGTTCCAGGCCAGTTTGACTACAGAGCGACTTCCAGAACAGCCAGAGCTACGTAGCAAGAGCTTGTCTCAAAAACAAAACAAAATAAACTCAAAGAGCAGCTGTCAAACAGGCCTTGGCCAGCTGTCTCTAACCGGTTCCCTCTCCCCTTGACTAGCTGTCTCTAACCGGTTCCCTCTCCCCTTGACCAGCTGTCTCTAACTGGTTCCCTCTCCCCTTGGCCAGCTGTCTCTAACCAGTTCCCTCTCCCCGCCCTCTCTAGCATATTGAATTCCAGCGATGCCAATGTGAAGAAGCTTTTACCCAAGAGCCATCTGTCTCGGGTGATTATTCGGGACAACCTCAATGCACAGCGCATCTACGAGATGGAGGTAGGGTACCCCGACTTCTGGGTTGGAGCCTGTTAGCAGCCTGACTATTCTTCTCTTATAACTCCTTCCTTGCTAAGATAGCTGCCTGTGGAGCCCAGGGTGGAAGAGGGACTCTCAGCTCCTAGAGCTAATAGGAGGTCATGAACGTATTCTAAGGTAGGCCCCATCTTTATGGGGGAGAAAATGATACTTGGGGTTAGTGTCTCCCCCAAGGTGTCACACCTGCTCTCATGATCTGACAAGAGAGAAAGCTCTCGCCTCTTGAGTGGTGTCTTGCTTTGTTCCCTCAGAACATATTATATCCCGTGCAGAACCTCGGGCTTTCCTGCTTGAATCGGCATCAACACTATCTGGCTAGTTTTTTTGTTTTTAAAGTTATCTCATCTCCAGAAGAGAGCTGAGGCCAGCAACAACAGCAATAAACCCACAGAAGGACAAGGACTGAGTAGGGCCCTGTGTTAAACTTCCTGTGCTATGGTCTAGTAGAAATAGGCTGCAGTCAGAGATAGGCTGGTTGTATATGATCTTGGGTGAGCCACATTTTCTTCATTTTTAAAATAAGATTTGAAACTCTTTTAGTTACAGGTTGTGTAAAGTAAATTTGAACTACTTTAAGCAGAATAGGGAACTTGAGTCCACGTAAGCAAGGAAGGCTGGGACAGGACGACCCATGCTTCCCGGCTTCCTTGGCGGCTCTCGCTATCTGCCTTTTGACACCTGCCCCTCCTTTAAGGGTGTATCCCCTTCTACCTGACTTAGAAATTCTTGTGCAAGTATCTCCCATCCTGATTACACTGTGGTTACGGGGATCCCCTGCACCAGGCATGCGTCTCATGTCCTGATTGTGTTGTAGTTAGGGGGATCCCCTGCGTCGGCTCCCCACATACCCCTCTGCAGCAGTTCATTGAAATGCACGGCTGAATGGGTAAGAGAGGATGTGTCCTCCCAGCCTTGCAGTCTTGTTGAGACAGGAGAGGAGTTAAGGAGTGGATGAAGTTAGAATCCCTGTGACAGAAGGGCTGTCATAGGGAAGCTGGCATGTTTTAGATAGACATGTAGATATGTCACAGTGATTAGTAAGGACAGGGTGGGAGGATTTGTGGAAGAAGAAAGAAACAAGATGGACCTCCTTTCTACTGAAACCTCCATTTCATTATTCCCTTACACTTTTCACTTATTTATTATTTATTCTTGGGAATTAGACTCAGGACTTCACATACACTAGGCTGCGTTCCTGCCCCTATGAATACCCATTTGTAAAGCAGACTCCGCAGCTACAGACCGTCAGAGGGCGCCACGGTACTCTATCCAGCTCAATGTCCACTTTAAAATAGAGAAACTGTGAGGCCCTGTGTGGTCCACGCTGTTTCATGGGATGAATATGCACTGGGTCTCACAGGTCTCACAGGTCTCACAGGCCCCTTAGGCCCCTTGTCCTTCCAGGTCAGCAGCCTTGCCTTTTGCTACCAAGTGACTTGTTCATATCCTAAACTCATCTCTGTTTTCCCTAAGATGAAAGCTTCGGACAAGACCAAGAGAAAAATGAGCCATTTGTACGACCACCTGAAAAAGAAGTTCATGACAGACCAGCTGAGGAAGATGCTGCGCTGGAGGCGGGAGTCT
Organism: Microtus oregoni; assembly: GCF_018167655.1. Lineage (NCBI taxonomy): Eukaryota > Metazoa > Chordata > Mammalia > Rodentia > Cricetidae > Microtus > Microtus oregoni. The sequence continues at coordinate 36,740,668 of NW_024543078.1, forward strand.
CTGAGCACCCAGCAGTACTTGAACAGGCAGCGGGGAGGCTCCACTTAGATGGCAAGCCAGCCACGTAGCAGTGGCAGAACGATCTGCCCCAGAACACAAAACCACCCTGGTGAGAGCTGAGGGGCCGGAACTTGCTGGCCTCCACCACTGTAGAGCAATAAAGGGTTAGCAGCGGATAGGACGAGAGCGCAAGTCCTTGGTTCCAGTCTGCTTTGCTCCACCATCCCCTCCCTCCCAGGGAAAGACCTGCAGCCACCAATGCTTGGTGGAAGAGGCGGAGTCAAGCCAGTACTCCTGGTTTGTGCAAACAGGGAAACTTTTGCACCCACATTTGCTTTCTCTTTTTCCTACTTCTTCTTTCCCTCCACCGGCCCCGCTCCCTCCATCTCCTTCATGTCTACCCTTCCTTCTTTTCTTCCTCATTTTGGTCTGGAGACAGCTCAGGGCTTGCATATTCGCAGGGAACATGCTCTCCCCAGTCCTGGTGCACACATCCCCGGTGACACATCTGCCAGCTGCGCTGCGGCTGTTGACATCTTAGAGGGAAAGGACTGAGCAATGCCACTGTGCGACATTCCAGTGGTAAGGAGATCAGGGTGAGGCACCAAGTGGTGTTGTTTCTGCCACCTACCAGCTTGTATGACCTTGGGACCTCTCTGGGCCCCTGTTTCCTCCTCTGAAAGAATCAGGCAGGCAGTGAAAAGATAACCTGCCTCAAGGAGCTAGCAGAGGGCAAGCGGCTGGCCCGGAGCTCATCCTTTCCAACTGCTGTAACAATGGCGATACCCATAGGCTCCCAGCTCTCCTGGTGCTTCTGCAAGGCACCCTCAGACATCTCAGACATCCTGCTTCCTGTCTGTCCCTTCCCAGAGCCTGCTCAAGTCCCATGCTTGCTTTTCTCATTGACCTTGGGTTCCTATGGGGGCTTCATTCTGCCTGCAGTGTAGTACAGGTCTTGGTCCTTGGCCCTGGATTAGATTGTTTACCTTGAGAGCTGGAAGTAAGAACCCTCTCAGATTTGATACAGGTCTGTTTTGGATGCTTCTCCAACCAGCCCTGATGATAGGCCACTCTTGTACCCAGAACCCACACCTGTGTCTGTGCCAAGTGTTTGACTGGCTCTGACTTGTTCACACACTTTTCTTCCTGGTCAGGCTATGACACTGATGTCTCTAATCACAGATCTAGGAAAGGGAACAGGTATTTGCTTTTATTTTATCCTAGAAAATTTCATACAATGTCTCTTGACCCTAGCCATCCCCACTGCTTTCATGTCTCTCTTTTTTTTAAGGAAAGACTTTTGAATCAGATGTCCTGGTCTTCTGGCTTTGGTTGCCCCTTCTATGATGTCTGCCGCGTCTTGAGGGTAGAGTTGTATTGTAATTGTATTACTAGGGGTCAGTTGATGTCTGCATTTTGACCAGTTGTAACTTTTTATTTTATGTTTTGCCTACATCTCTATCTGTGTACCTTATGTATACCTGGTGCCTGCCGAGGCCAGAGGCAGCATTGGATCCCCAGACACTGGACTTTCAGAGGGTTGGGATCACCGTGTGGGTGCTGGGAATCAAACTCAGCTCCTATGCAAGAACAGCTAGTACTCTTAACAGTCAAGCTATTTTGGTCCATATGATGATGATGATGATGATGGGTTTTTGAGAGAGGGTCTAATGTATACCTTTCTGACCTTGAGCTCAATATGTAGCTGATGATGGTCTTGAACTCCTGATCCTTCTGCCTCTGTCTCCTGGGTGCTGGGACTATGGGTGTGTGCTAACACACTCAGTCCATCCTCACACTCTTCCTACATTCCTAAGAGAAAGCATGCTGTATCCGTGGCACTTACTCTGCTTTATAGATGACATCTAATTACATTCATTTTTCTGCAAATACATCACTTTTATTTACAGCTGAATAAAGTTTATTTTTATTTATGTATTTTTAAAATCCATGCATCTATTGATGGACATCTAGCCTAATTTCATTTCCTGGCAATTGTGAATACTGCATTAATAAACATGTATGTGTAGATGCCTATGTGTTATGCTGACTTATTGTCTCCTGAGTTCTCAAGGGTGGGCAGCATGCTAGTTTTAATATTTTTTGAGGAACCTGTGATTTCCGTAGTGGTGGCAACAGTTTCCATATGACTGGCAGTGTGCCCTTGCCAGCATTTATTGTTGTTGTTGGTGTCTTAATCATAGCCTTTCTGACTTGAGTGAGTTGGAATCACAAAGTAGTTTACTGTTGAAAATTTATGTGTATGAGTATTTGCTTGCATATAGACGTGCATGTGTGTACCATGTGGGCGCCCAATGCCTGAGAAAGCCAGAAGAGGGTGTTAGATCCCTGGAACTACCTGGAACTAGAGTTACAAGGGGTTATTAGACTCCTGGCATGGATGCTGGGAACTGAGTCCAGGTCTGCTGCCAGAGCGGTGCACGCCCTTAGCTGCTGTGCTGTCTACAGCCCTAGACTTCGTGTTTAAAATGATCTTACTGTTTTAGTCAAGATTCTCTAGAGAGACAGAACTGATGGAATGAATATGGGTATATATTAAGGGGGAATTTATTAGGATTTATTAGGTGGTTCACAGGTTGTGGGCTAAGTAGCCTAACATGGGTGCTTTCCAACAGAAAAGCCAAGAAGTCAGTAGCTGTTCGGTCCATGTGCTCCATCCAGAGGATTCCTAGAGGGCCACTGGCCTTCAGTCTACACTAGAATCCCAGTAGTAGGTTCTAGCCCAGTGGAGAAGTGCCTTAGCAACAGGGTAGATGAGCTCGCCATCGAGAGTGAGGGCAAGCAGGCCAGCAGCAAAAGCTTCCTTCTTAGGTGTCCTTTTCTGCCAGCTGCCAGTAGAAGGTGTGGCCCAGATGTAGGGTGGGTCTTCCCACCACACATGATCCAATCACAAAACATCCCTCACAGGTGTGCCCAGCTGCTTAGATTTTATTTGGTTCCAAAGATATTCATGTTGACAATCAAGATTAGCCATCTCATTTGTGTTCGTGTGTGTGTGTGTGTGTGTGTGTGTGTGTGTGTGTGTGTGTAGGGAGAGATACAGGGGATAGAGAACAATGCTGTGGATTTGCTTCTTTCCTATCCCCTTTACATGGGTCCTAGAAATGGAGTTCAGTTGTCAGGCCTGTATGGCAGGTGCCTTTACCCCTGAGCCATCTCTCTGAGCTACCTTTCCCAGCTTCTAAAGTCTAAGTTTTCAAAATAGTCCCTAACGACCCTCTGAATTTCACTGAAGGCTATTTTAACATCCACTTCTATATCTCAATTCTATTCACTTAAGCTTTCTCTTCCATTAGGTTAGCTAGAGGTTTGTCAATATCACTTTTTAAAATCTTTAAAATTGTACTTACTCATGAGTGTGTGTGCCAGTGCACACGTGGAGGTCAGAGGACAACTTTCAGGAGTTGGTTCTGTCCTTCTACCGTGTAGGTTCTGGGGACTGAACTCGAATTTGTCAGGTGTGGTGGCACCTTACCCACTGAGGCGTACTTGCTGGCCCTGGAATCACACTCCTCTTCGGCTCCTCGTGCTGAGATTGCAGGTGTGAGCCACTGTTGTGTGCACCTGCCTGAGGAGGCACAACTTACATTTCTCTACCCACCCCAGATAGGGAACCCATGACAGACAAAAGTTTTGGCCACACCAGAATCCAACTTGATGAACAGACAAATGTGTTGTATGATGATGAGTCTGTTTAATTAGTCTCACAGAAGTATGATTGAGGGGTTACTTACGGGAGCAGGGACTCAGAAGTAGCTTTTATTACACAAGCAGACGCCATGTGGGTGGTGACCGATGGATGCTGCAACCCTGGAGAGCAGTTGGACAGCTCCAAGAGTCTCTTCCCGGCAGCTGTGTGGGTTAGAGTCACCGTCTCACCCAGCCCGGCACAGTTTACTGTCTCTGTAACCTTGGGCTGGGGCTCTCATGAATCTTCTTAAGGTTCAGCTTTCCAGAGCACTTGACGTTTGTTCCCTCCTGAGTCTCATGAGCCTTCCGCTCTCTCATGGAAAAGATGGCTTCAATGAGAAGGGAACTGCTATCTATGACGGCCACCACAGCTGTCTGTGCCGTATTCCTTCAGTCTCCATCTGTGTCCTCCCCCGCTTTAGGGCTTGTGTTCTCGTTTTCTAGTAGTACAGCTGCCTCGTTAGGTTATTTATTTGTCATCTCTCTGATTTTTAATTAATTTAGCTATAAGCTTAACTGTCTCCAAAGGTTCTAATAAGCCAAGCTTTCATTTTCATTTGAGGTTACTAATATTTTAACTTTCTCACTGATTTCTTTAGTGAACCACTGTTCGTTCAAGTATGTAAGCTTAGTCGACATGTATTCATGTGATCTCTGTTGCTATTGATATCTAGTTTTATTCCCATATGATTTGATAATATGAAATAAATTATTTTGATAATTTTATATTCATTAGGCTTGCTTTGTAACCTAGAATGTGATCTATTTTAAAGAAGGCTCCATAGGCTGCTGAGAAGAATGCATAGCCCGTATCTTTCAGATAGACTATCCAATAGGAATCTGTTAAGCCCATTTGATCTATAGTATAGTTTATTCTGAAGTTTCTTTGTTGATTTTGGTTGGAAAGACCTATCTAAAGAAGAGAGTGTTGTATTGAAACCACCCGTTGTTATTGTATCAGTACCTATATGACCCTTTCTGCCCTTTGGTGTTTGTTTTATAAAATTCAGAGCCCCAAATCTTACACATTCTGTGCATCCTCACGATTGTGATGTGATTACCATTGCCCCTGTCCCCTTCTGTGAAACCGCGTATGCTACCATACCTTAGTACCTAGCTTAATAATTGTATCATTTTGAATGATAATGATTACTCCTTTTTTTGGGGTATAAATTTGCCTTTATCTCTTCTGGGGCCAGCAAAATGGGTTAGTGGGTAAGGGCGCTTGCTGCCAAACTTGATGACCTGAGTTTGATATCTGAGCCCTGCATGGTGGAGTGACTCCCACAAGCTGTCTTCTGACTTCCAAATATGTACCATGGTGTTGCACACACACACACACACACACACACACACACACACACACACGATAAATAAATGTGAAAAAAGACCTGAAAGTAGCTATATGTGTTTCTGTGGGAGGCTCCATTTGCTTGGTAAGTTGATTTCCACCCTTTGTTGACGCTCAATTGGATGTCATTGCTTGTGAGATATATTTATTGGGGACAATAGATACATGAGATCTGTTTTATTTAATCCAGTCAAACTAGTCTCAGTCCTTTTAATTGAAGAGCTGAAGCCATTTATATTTATATATTTAAGATATATTATTGAGAAAGGCTTGCAAATGTTGGCTGGATTTCTTTCTTTATTTTTTGGTGTGTGCATGTATATGTGCATGCTTACGGGTGGGTGTACATGTATGTTGGGCATGCATGTGGAGACCAGATGACAGCTTCTGGTTGGTTATGCCTCAGCAGCCAGCTTCTTTGTCTTTAGAGCTGGGTCTCTCATTGCCTGGTGCCTTCTGGTTTGGTTTGGCTTACCAGCTAGCAGGTCCCAGCTATCTGTTTCCATCTCCTCTGTGTATCTCCTACCTTTCCATTTTTGTAAACATGGGTTTTGAGCATCAAACTCATGTCTTCATGTTTGTGTGGCAAACTTTCACAGGCTGAGCCCTCACTTCAGTCTCCCTCTCTTTTCTTCTTTATTGGCCTGGGCTGTTTGCTGCTTTGCTGTGCTGGACGTGATAGGTTACTTCCTAGCCATCCTTTGTTCATTTGTTCCTCCCACTCCTGTTTTCATTTCCTCCTTCGTTTGTGTGAGTGTATGTATGTGGGTGCATGTAGGTCACAGCATGTGTGCAGATGTCAGAGGACAACTTGCAGGAGTGGTTCTCTCCTTGTACCTGTAGGTTCTGGATTGTACCCATGTTGACAAACTTGGCAGCAAGTGCCTTCACCCACAGGGCTGTCTTGCCCCTATTTCTAAAGCTAACTCCACACTTGATATCCACAGGCACATCCATCCAGCAAGGGGATTCATGTTCCAGGTTTAGAAACGACAAAGACAGATGTACCTGTTTAGATCTCAACAGGTGTTTTCTTCCTAAAGTCCCACCCACCTGAGAAACACCCTCTAGCTACAACATTAACCTTCCCGGGAGTATGAATTTGGAGTCCCAGGAGGGTGGGAAAACCTGCCCGGTCCACAGAAGGCAAAACTGTGTGTGGCCAGAAAAGGATGTCTGGTCCAAAAGGAAGAGAGGCTACTAAAGTGAAGATCGCTCTGGAAGACATTGGGTATTTGTCCAATACAGGGTCAGCATCAGCAAAAACATTAAGACAAGAAGAAGTCTTCATGTACCTAGAAGTCTCCAGGTTAAGGACTCAGAGAGAAGCCATTTAAATGCAGTCTCTTTTTGCGTGAGCTCCCTGTGTTTTTAATTTCGGCTCTTTTACCATATTTCTGTAGTGGGATTAAAGGCATGAACCACTGCTGTTGCTGGTTTTTTCTTCTATTTTAAATTTTATTTTATTTTGCTCTTTGAGGGGTCCACCACTCAGCTCCCAAATAAATGCATGGAGACTTATTTTTATTTATGAATGCCTGGCTTTCACTGGGCTTATTTCTAGCCAGATTTTCTTAAATAATGCTGTCTATCTTCTGCCTCTGGGCTTTTACTTTTTCCTTCTTACTCCATGGATAGCTGCGTGGCTGTGTTCCTACCCCATGACATCCTCCTCTCGTGTAAAATAGAGAGCAAGATGGGTTGAATGTTTAGGGCTAGAAGGACCAAGAGGAAAATTAAAGCCATATGTGTCTAACATAGTAATGAATTTATGGGGATGTGATTTGTTACAGCAATGGAAAACTCAGGTCAACATTCCTCCAATCTTAGAAACAAGCCAGAAATTAATGTATTTTTCTGGGGAAAATATTAGAGGGAAAAATATTAGAAGGTATTATAAAGATCAGTCATTGACTGTCCAGGTTCTACAAGAACAGGGCACAACAGCTGCTGATCTTTTAAAGTCACCAAAAGCCCCACCTTTAAAATGGTTGATGGACAAACCTGTATGGGTTGAGCAATGGCCTTTAACAACAGAGAAACTGCAGGCTTTAGAACAGCGCATACAGAAGCAACTAAATACTTAACATATTAATCAACCAGCCCTTGGAATTCTCTTGTATTTGTTATTAAAAAGAAAACAGGAAAATGGAGAATGGTAACAGATATAAGAACTGTTAATAAGGTGTCTCAGCCAATGGGCTCACTACAGTCTGGAATTCCTTTGCCTTCTCTATTGTCTAAAGGATGGCCTCTTATAGTTGTTAATTTAAAACATTGTTTCTTCACTGTACCTCTACAAGAAAAAGAGGAAAACTTGCTTTAATGGTGCCTACATATAACAATTCTCATTCTGTTAAGAGATATCAGTGGAAAAACAATAACAATAAAATAAAACAAAACAAAAAAGTAAAAACAAAAACCAAGCTGGGCAGTGGTGGCGCACGCCTTTAATCCCAGTACTCAGGAGGCAGAAGCAGGCAGATCTCTGTGAGTTCGAGGCCAGTCTTGTCTACAAAGCGAGTTCCAGGGCAGGCTCCAAAGCTACAGAAAGAAACATTATCTTGAGAGAGATACCCCATAGGGAATCTTAAATAGCCCTACCCTGTGTCAATATTTTGTGTGTAAGTCATTGGAAATGATATGTAAGCATTTTCTGCAATCTATCGTTTACCATTACATGGATGACATCTTACTAGCTGATTCAAATGTAGATACTTTAGAATATTGGAAGAGGTAAAGAAAATTTTTGCCTTATTGGGGATTACAAATTGCTCCTGAAATAATACAAAGAGGAGATTCTATTAATTATTTAGGATTTAAAATAGGTCTACAGAAAAATTAGACCCTTAAAGGTGCAAATTAGGAGAGATCGATTGCAGACTCTTAATGACTTTAAAAAATTGGTAGGAAACATTTCCTATCTACAGCCTACTGTTGGGGTAAACAATGATGAACTAAGTAATTTTTTTCAAAACCTTAGACAGTAACAAGGACTTAAATAGTCCAGGAGAATTACCAGCTGAAGCTGAGGGAGAACTGACTTTGGTGGGAAAGAGATTACAGGATGCACATGTGGATCATTTGGATGCAGAGCCTGATTGCATTTTCATTATTTTACCCTCTAAACATTCTTCTACAGGAATATTAATTCAGAGGAAAGATATTATCACAGAATCTATCTTTTACCACAAACAGAGTAAAAATTAGAAACTTATGTGGAAAAGGTCTCTGAGTTGATTCTAAAAGGGAAATTGAGACTTTGTCAATTAACAGGAATAGACCCATCAGAAATTGTAGTGCCTTTTACTAATGATGAAATTGACAAATTATGGGCAGAAAGTGAATCTTGGCAAAGAGCGTGCAGTAATTTTTTTGGGAGAGATTAACAACCATTCCAAAAGCAAGAGAATTCAATTTATAAAGAGAACTGACTGGATCCTTCCTCACATTGTATGGGAACACCAATATCTGGAGCCTCTATACTCTATACTGATGCAAACAAATCAGGAAAAGGAGGGTACAAATCAGAAAATTTAAGTAGATTGGCTAAAAGCCCTTATGGTTCTGTCCAAAAGTCAGAATTATATGCTATTTTCATGGTATTAATGGATTTTACAGAACCTCTCAACATACTCACTGATTTGCAATATGCAGAAAGATTTGTTTTATATATTGAAATGGCTGAATTTATTCCAGATGATACAGAATTGACTTTATTATTTATTCAGTTACAAGAAATAATCAGGAATAGGAATCATCTCATATATATATATACATATACATATACATATATATATCACATCTGATCCCATATGAGCCTGCCAGGCCCTCTAGCACAAGGGAATGAGGAAATTGATCAACTATTGATTGGAGATGTGCTGGAGGCCTCAGAATTTCTTAAAAACATCATATCAGCAGCAAAGATTTGAAAACAGATTTTTGTATCACTTGTCAATAAACCAAGGAAATTATAAAGAAATGTCCTACTTGTTCTTTATACAACCAAACTCCACTACCTGCAGGAAGTAACCCAAAGGATACTCAACTGAATGAAATCTGGCAGATGGATGTACTCCATTTTGTAGAAATGGAAAATTAAAATATGTATATCACACAATTGATACCTATTCAGGACTACTTTGGGTGACTGCTTTGAATTCGGAAAAGATTGATCCGGTAATCACACATTTGCTAGAAGTTATGCCCATCACGGGTATACCTGCACAAATTAAGACTGACAATGCTCCAGCACATGTCTCTAGTAAAATGAAATGTTTTTTGCTTATTACAATATAAAACATATTACAGATATACCACACAATACTATAGGGCAAGCAGTCATAGAAAGATCAAATCAAACTGTAAAAGACGTGCTCAATAAACAGAAAGGGGTAATAAAGACCCCAAGAAATGGTTGCATAATGCTTTAATAACTTTAAATTTTCTAAATGCTAATGAGAAATGAACTACAGCTGTGGTGAAACTTTGGATAATAGAAAAAACTACTGAATTAAATCAAACTATATACTTAAAGATTTGCTGATCTCAGAATGGATATGTGTTACACTGGGGAAGGCGTTTTGCTTTTGTTTCCACAGGAGAAGAAAAGCTATGGATACCATCAAAATTGATAAAGATTTGATTTGAACAAGAGACACCTCCTAATTAGAAGTGATTATAATTCATCAAACAGCATGGCCATTTAAAATAACCTATAAAACTAATAAATGCCTTTCCTTTGATCAGATGTAACTTGTTGAAAGAGATCCTCCCCAAAATTAGGATTGGGGAAGGGTTTTGTTTCTGTCTTTTTTTGAGAAAAAGTCATCCAGCTAAGGAATCTGAAGATCACTGGACAAATGAGACGTCTGAAGAAAAAGGTCAAATCACCTAGAGAAAATATCCCAAGAAAAAGAGTAAATGTGATATAAGTATATCACATTTCCAAAGGTTAAAATTTTATAAATATTGCTAAATGCCTGTTTCTGCTGTTCTTTACAGACATATAATGCAACTGTTCTTTTTGTAGTCCCAGTTTAATAAAAATGAAAAACTGGGTTTGGAATTAGAGTGTGGCTCTCTTTTCTCTAAACCCAAGATGCTTGTTAAAGTTAAATCCAAAATCTCTGTCTCATGTCAGAAGAGCTACCTAATAGGGACAGAAGAAAAGAAAATATTTAGGGACTATTATAGTGCTACTAATCTCATAATCATTTGATTTTTATATTGACTCTTTAACAGCTTTTCTTAAGGTATAAGATTAATGCATATTTACAACTTTTTGTAATGATATTAATGATCATGTAGAGTACTAATTTATTCTAGAAAAAGGCTTCATCTAGTTTCCTGTACATGATTTCAGGTTTGAGTCTCTATCAGGTAACTAGGAATTAAATTTTTATTCTCTGGATGTACATAACAAATATTGATCCTTTAACCTCTTTGAGATCTGCTACATACGACATTTAAAACGTTTACGTTTTCTGCAGTGACGGTGCCTAACAGTGGTCTTTGAAGTCTCCGAAAGGAAGATGGGATTCCACAACAACGACTGCACTAGGACTCTGGATAGCACCTCCAAACTGCAAAACACCATTTTGGCTTTGGACTACAAACTGCTCAGGACAATTCCAAGGTGGCAACTGAGATGACCCAACCTCACAGACTACTCTAGCCCTGCACGTTCCCATCATGCCGAGATGGACAACCAATGATACAGCTCTCTCTCCCAGGACTTGGCAATTACCCCGAATTTTTCTTTTCAGGATCCCCTAAGATAACTTCGCCCCCAGATAGCAAGAAGTAATTTAAGAACATGATGCCCACATTCCCAAGAGGTGGGGTGGGTGGTTCTTAGTCTTTCATTGGGTTATGTATATTTGTCATTGTTTAGAGGGGTTGGTTACAAGTTGTTATTGGTAATGCTCAGGAAAAGAGCTGAACAAAGGAGTTTAGATTCAAGGTTCTTGTTTTGAAAAGAAAAAAGAGGGATATAGATAAGATAAAATATAAAGCTACTACTCTTTATGTAAATATTGCCTAAGTATTATAAAATATAACATGTATTATATGATGTATTATATTAATCTACTCTGAAAAGAAAAATGGGGAATATAGAAATAGGATAAAAAGGTAGATTATTGAATCTATTTTTAAACCAAAAAAGCAACTACTAGTTTTAAATATTTTACCTTGAAATGCATTATTGTATATTGATACAAGTTTAAGATTATTTTTGTTAGAGCATACTGAACATACGTTTCTAATCTTGTTCAAGGTATTGTACCTATATAGCTCATTTAACAATGTAATACAAATTTCTAGTTCTTGAATGTTATTATTATCAACTAATTAGGATATAAAGAAATGCAAGTTAGTAGTTAATAATTATAATCAAAATTATAGTCATTATAGAAAACATATAATATATTTTCAAGGTCAAACAGATGAGAAGACGGACACTGGGAAGGGCACAGTCTTTGGAAGCCTTGACACCTCCTCCTGGTGACACACCAACAAGAGCACTCAAGACTGAGAGACTCCGGAAATGGAGTGAGGATAAAGAACCTGCATGTCGACCACTGAGGCATTTAACAGGTCACATCTGAATATCTTTTCATTTTTAATAACAAACATAGGTTACTGCATGTACGTGGGACAAAAGAAGTGTTATATTCAGGAGAGGCTGCAGGTATTGGGAGGAAGAAGCATCAGAGGAAAGAGATGGCAGAAGAATTGGAGAGGTATTGTACAGGAAGAACATGTGGGAAAACAGAAAGGGCTCAAGATTCTGCAGCCCAGTGGATACACACATGCATATGTGTACACATGGAATGCAAATCAAGTGACGTATTACCTAAAAACCAACATGTCTTGGACTGGGATGTAGCTTCATGGTAGAGCACCTGACAAGCATGTACAAGGTCCTGGATTCCATCCCCAGCACTGTAGCCTAAACACAGCACTGAATATCCACGTGCCAGGCTCCACTTGTCTCAAGCGTGACCTCCCTGAATACTTCAACAGTGATTTTATAGCCCCCTTTGTGGGCGAGAGCTGAAGCTCGGAGACTATGAATCCCACTCAAAGGCACACATTTAGTAGCTATCAGAGGCAAACCTACACTTGTCTTGAGCGGAAGCTCACCTACCAACCATAGTCCGTGGTTCCCTGGTTTGCCATTGCAGGTGGGGTGGAGGGCAGAGAGTTGAACCCGAGCACAGCTCATCCTTAATCTAGTCTCTGTGATTTCTCCATTGTCAGCAGACCCGAGCTAGACCCACGTGTCTTTTCTAGCAGGTGGCTGAAGACCTTGTCAATCATTCTGGTATGGACTGGCTATTAAGAGAAATTAGGTTAGGCAAGGGAGAGGTGGGTGACAGAGGTATTTGTTCAAAGTCAAGGGCATGGGCTTACTGATTACTGTCCTGGAACGGTTAAAGGTGTTCTGAGCATCAGCATTGGGTGCTCTGCGAAATATCCTCATGCCTAAGACCCCTACCAGAAATCCACTCACTCCTTCCCCCACTACCCTCAGAGGTACTTCATTACCTCAAAGGTCTTGGGACAAGTTCCCAGTTAAAACAACCAACCCAACAACTTGTCATCTGTGCAGTGGCCACGTTCCTGCCCTCTCTAGAATTCCTCCATGATCAAGGACAAAAGGAAGGGGCCTTCCATTTCCTGAGCCCCTTGACAAGCAGTCTGTTTTATATTTAATCCTCCATTCCGCATACACTTGCCTTTTGTCACCCATTTACAGGTGGGAAAACCGAGACAGAGCTAAAGGAGCTTACCGGCACAGGGCATGCCTGTCACACGCCAGCCCACACCCTCGGGTCCTGAACTTCCTTTCGAGCAGAGTTTGCCCTCAGCCATGGCTGAGGCTGCTCTCTGAAGAAAGCCCAGTTGCAGCTCCTGTTTGTGTACCCAAGTCCCCTGGCTGCAGCACAGCGGTAGACAACAGCAAAGGCAGGGCGCCCCCCTTCGGTCACATCACTGCTCCTCACAGCTGCCAGTTAGGGCCAAAGACCAGAACTCCAGCTCGGTGGATCCAGAGCAGCCTGGAAATGGGGCAAGGTGGCTGGAATCAGAGCATGGTCTGTGCAACAGGAAGTGAGGCTGCTTCCAGTTACTAACAGTGATCTCAAGTTCTTAGGTTTCTGCCTCTTTCATCTACCCACCCTCATGTTCATATGTCCACTGGTCCATACATCTACCAACCAACCTAATTCACCTGTCTCCTCACCTATTCATCCCATCCATCCACCCACCCACCCATCCCTCCACCCATCGATCCATCCTACTATCTAACTATCCATCCACCCACCTATCCATGCATCCACCCACCTATGCATGCATCCTCTAAGCATCCACACGCCTATGCATGTGTCCTCTAAGCATCCACTTAAGCATCCACTTGTTGCATGGAGATGAGGGGCCCTTTGTTCCATCCTGGCTGCCTGGCTAGCTTACACCCTAAATAACCACACAGAAACTGTATTCGTTAAATCACTGTTTGGCCCATTAGTTCTAGTTTCTTTTTTTTTTTAATTTATTTATTTATTAAAGATTTCTGTCTCTTCCCAGCCACCGCCTCCCATTTGCCTCCTCCTCCCCTAATTAAGTCCCCCCCCCCTCAGCCCAAAAAGCAATCAGGGTTCCCTGTCCTGTGGGAAGTCCAAGGAAACCCCCACCTGCATCCAGGTCTAGTAAGTTGAGCATCCAAACTGCCTAGGCTCCCACAAAGCCAGTACGTGCAGTAGGATCAGAAACCCATTGCCATTGTTCTTGAGTTCTCAGTAGTCCTCATTGTCCGCTATGTTCAGAGAGTCCGGTTTTATCCCAGGCTTTTCCAGACCCAGGCCAGCTGGTCTTGGTGAGTTCCCAGTAGAACATCCCCATTGTCTCAGTGTGTGGGTGCACCCCTCACGGACCTGAGTTCCTTGCTCGTGCTCTCTCTCCTTCTGCTCCTGATTTGGACCTTGAGAATTCAGTCCTGTGCTCCAATGTGGGTCTCTGTCTCTGTCTCCTTTCATCGCTTGCTGAAGGTTAATATTAAGGAGGATGCCTATATGTTTTTCTTTGGGTTCTCCTTATTTAGCTTCTCTAGGATCACTAATTATAGGCTCAATGTCCTTGGTTTATGGCTAGAAACCAAATATGAGTGAGTACATCCCATGTTCCTCTTTTTGTGTCTGGCTTACCTCACTCAGGATAGTGTTTTCTATTTCCATCCATTTGTATGCAAAATTCAAGAAGTCCTTGTTTCTTACTGCTGAGTAATACTCTAATATGTATATATTCCATACTTTCTTCATCCATTCTTCCATTGAAGGGCATCTAGGTTGTTTCCAGGTTCTGGCTATCACAAACAATGCTGCTATGAACATAGTAGAGCATACACTTTTGTTGTATGATAAGGCCTCTCTTGGGTATATTCCCAAGAGTGGTATTGCGGGGTCCAGGGGTAAGTTGATCCCGAATTTCCTGAGCAACCGCCATACTGCTTTCCATAGTGGTTGCACAAGTTTGCATTCCCACCAGCAATGGATGAGTGTACCCCTTTCTCCACAACCTCTCCAACAAAGGCTATCATTGGTGTTTTTGATTTTCGCCATTCTGACAGGTGTAAGATGGTATCTTAAAGTTGTCTTGATTTGCATTTCCCTGATCGCTAAGGAAGTTGAGCATGACCTTAAGTGTCTTTTGGCCATTTGAAGTTCTTCTGTTGAGAATTCTCTGTTCAGCCCAATGCCCCATTTTATAATTGGGTTGGTTAGCCTTTTACGGTCTAGTTTCTTGAGTTCTTTATATATTTTGGAGATCAGACCTTTGTCAGTTGCGTGGTTGGTGAAGATCTTCTCCCAGTTAGTGGGTTGCCTTTGTGTCTTAGCGACAGTGTCCTTTGCTTTACAGAAGCTTCTCTGTCTCAGGAGGTCACATTTATTCAATGAGGTCCTTAATGTCTGTGCTGCTGGGGTTCTATGTAAGAAGTGGTCTCCTGTGCCCATGTGTTGTAGAGTACTTCCCACTTTCTCTTCTATCAGGTTCAGTGTGTTCAGACTGATATTGAGGTCTTTAATCCATTTGGACTTGAGTTTTGTGCATGGTGATAGATATGGATCTATTTTCATTCTTCTACAGGTTGACATCCAGTTTTGCCAGCACAATTTGTTGAAGATGCTCTCTTTTTTCCATTGTATACTTTTAGCTCCTTTATCGAAAATCAGGTGTTCATAGGTTTGTGGGTTAATGTCAGGGTCTTCTATTCGATTCCATTGGTCGACTTCTCTGTTTTTATGCCAATACCAAGCTGTTTTCAATACTGTAGCTCTGTAGTAGAGTTTGAAGTCAGGGATAGTAATGCCTCCAGACGCTCCTTTGTTGTATAAGATTGTTTTGGCTATCCTGGGTTTTTTGTTTTTCCATATAAAGTTGATTATTGTCTTCTCCAGATCTGTGAAGAATTTTGATGGGATTTTGATGGGGATTGCATTGAATCTATAGATTGCTTTTGGTAGAATTGCCATTTTTACTATGTTGATCCTCCCAATCCAGAAGCAAGGAAGATCTTTCCATTTTCTGGTGTCCTCTTCAATTTCTTTCTTCAAAGACTTAAAGTTCTTGTCAAATAGATCTTTCACATCCTTGGTCAGAGTTACCCCAAGATATTTTATGCTATTTGTGGCTATCGTGAAAGGTGATGCTTCTCTAATTTCCCTCTCTCTTTCTTTATCCTTAGTGTATAGGAAGGCACTGATTTTTTGGAGTTGATCTTGTATCCTGCCACATTACTAAAGGTGTTTATCAGCTGTAAGAGTTCTTTGGTAGAGTTTTTGGGGTCGCTTATGTATACTATCATATCATCTGCAAATAACGAGAGCTTAACTTCTTCTTTTCCGATATGAATCCCCTTGATCCCTTTATGTTGTCTTATTGCTATTGCTAGAACTTCAAGCACTATATTGAAGAGGTATGGAGAGAGTGGACATCCTTGTCGTGTTCCTGATTTTAGTGGGATGGCTTTGAGTTTTTCTCCATTTAATTTAATGTTAGCTGACGGCTTGCTGTAAATAGCTTTTATTATATTTAGGTATGACCCTTGTATCCCTAATCTCTCCAAGACTTTTATCATAAAGGGGTGTTGAATTTTGTCAAATGCTTTTTCAGCATCTAATGAAATGATCATATGGTTTTTTTCTTTCAGTTGATTTATATGCTGGATTACATTGATAGATTTGCGTATGTTGAACCAGCCCTGCATCTCTGGGATGAAGCCTACTTGATCATAATGGATAATTTTTCTAATGTGTTCTTGGATTCGGTTTGCCAGTATTTTATTGAGAATTTTTGCGTCGATATTCATGAGTGAGATAGGCCTGTAATTTTCTTTCTTGGTTGGGTCTTTGTGTGGTTTTGGTATCAGGGTAACTGTAGCTTCATAAAAGGAATTTGGCAATGACTCTTCTGTTTCTATATTGTGAAATACATTAAGGAGTATAGGTATTAGCTCTTCTTGGAAGTTCTGGTAGAATTCTGCATTGAAACCATCTGGTCCTGGGCTTTTTTTGGAAGGTAGATTTTTGATAACGGTTTCTAGTTCTTCGCAACTAACAGGTCTATTTAGATCGTTCACCTGGTTTTGGTTTAGCTTTGGTATGTGGCACTTATCTAAAAACATGTCCATTTCTTTTGCATTTTCTAGTTTTGCGGCATACAGGCTTTTGTAGTAAGATCTAATGAGTCTCTGAATTTCCTCTGTATCTGTGGTTATGTCCCCCTTTTCATTTCTGATCTTATTTATTTGCGTGTTCTCTCTCTGTCGTTTAATTAGTTTGAATAGGGGTTTGTCGATCTTGTTGATTTTCTCCAAGAACCAACTTTTTGTTTCATTGATTCTTTGGACTGTTTTCTGCGTTTCTATTTTGTTGATTTCAGCCCTCAGTTTGATTATTTCCAGTCTTCTGCTCCTCCTGGGCGTGTCTGCTTCTTTTTTTTCTAAAGCTTTCAGGTGTGCTGTTAAGTCTCCGATGTATGCTTTCTCTGTTTTCTTTAAGTGGGCACTTAGTGCTATGAACTTTCCTCTTAGCACTGCTTTCATAGTGTCCCATAAGTTTGAGTATGTTGTTTCTCTATTTTCATTGAATTCCAGGAAGACTTTAATTTCTTTTTTGATTTCTTCCTTAACCCAGGTGTGGTTCAGTAGTTGACTGTTCAGTTTCCATGAGTTTGTCGGCTTTCTGGAGGTAGGATTGTTGTTGAATTCTAACTTTAATCCGTGGTGATCTGATAAGATGCAGGTGGACACTGATATTTTTTTGTATCTGTGGAGGTTTCCTTTGTTTCCGAGTATGTGGTCAATTTTCGAGAAGGTTCCATGGGCTGCAGAGAAGAAGGTATAGTCTTTCCTATTTGGGTAGAATGTTCTATAGATGTCTGTTAAGTCCATTTGCTTCATTACCTCCAGTAGTTCTCTTACTTCTCTATTAGGTTTCTGTCTGATTGACCTGTCCATTGCTGAGAGAGGTGTATTGAAGTCTCCTACTACTAGTGTGTGTGGTTTGATATCTGCCTTGAGTTTTAGTAATATTTCTTTTACATACATGGGTGCTTTTATATTAGGGGTGTAAATATTCAGGATTGAGACATCATCCTGACAAATTGTTCCTGTTATGAGTATAAAGTGTCCATCTCGATCTCTTCTGATTGATTTTAGTTTGAAGTCAGTTTTGTTAGAAATTAATATGGCCACACCTGCTTTTTTCTTAGGACCATTTGCTTGAAAGACCTTTTCCCAACCCTTTACTCTGAGTATATGCCTGTCTTTGTGGTTGAGATGTGTTTCTTGCAAACAGCAGAATGTTGGATCCTGTTTTCGTATCCAATCTCTTAGCCTGTGCCTTTTTATAGGTGAATTGAGACCATTAATATTAAGTGATATTAATGACCAGTGGTTGTTCATGCCAGATATTCTTATTGTTTTTGGAAGTAGAATTTGTGTGTCTCCCTTCTTTGAGTTGTGCTAGTGAAGGGTCGCTAGATGCCTGAGTTATTGTAGGCAGTGTTGGCAATGTTGGATTCCTTGGGTTGTGGTTTTCCTTCTATTACTTTCTGTAGGGCTGGATTCGTGGCTACGTATTGTTTAAATTTGTTCTTATCCTGGAATGTCTTGGTTTCTCCATTTATAGTGAACGAAAGCTTGGCTGGGTATAGTAGTCTGGGCTTGCATCCATGGTCTCTTAGCTTCTGCAGTACTTCTATCCAGGACCTTCTGGCTTTCATTGTTTCCATAGAGAAATCAGGTTTAAGTCTGATCGGTTTACCTTTATAAGTTACTTGGCCTTTTTCCTTTGCAGCTCTTAGTATTCTTTCTTTAACCTGTATATTTTGTGTTTTGATTATTATATGGCGAGGGGATGTTTTCCTTTGATCCAGTCTGTTTGGTGTTCTGTATGCTTCTTGAATATTCAAAGAAATATCTTTCTTTAAGTTGGGAAAGTTTTCTTCCATAATTTTGTTCAAAATATTTTCTGGGCCTTTGAGCTGTGATAGTTCTAGTTTCTTATTGGCTAATTCTTACATCTTTTTTTTTAATATTTATTTATTATGTATACAATATTCTGTCCGTGTGTATGCCTGCAGGCCAGAAGAGGGCACCAGATCTCATTACAGATGGTTGTGAGCCACCATGTGGTTGCCGGGAATTGAACTCAGGACCTTTGGAAGAGCAGGCAATGCTTTTAACCACTGAGCCATCTCTCCAGCCCCCTAATTCTTACATCTTAATTTAACCCATTTCTATTAATTTGTGTATCGCCATGTGACTGTGGCTTACCGGCAAGATTCTAACCAACATCCATCTCAAGCAGGAGATCCATGGCGTCTTCCACTCTGCCCTTCTTCCCAGCATTCAGTTCTGTCTTCTCTGTGCCTACCTAAATTCTGCTTATCAAAAGGCCAAAGCAGTTTCTTTATTCAACCAGTGAAAGCAATACATAAACAGAAGAACCTCCTACACCATCCACCCACCTGTCCACGCATCCGCCTATCCGTCCACCCACCTGTCCATGCATCCGCCTACACCATTCACCCACCTATCCATGCATCCTCCTACACCATCCACCCACCTGTCCACGCATCCGCCTATCCGTCCACCCACCTGTCCACGCATCCGCCTATCCGTCCACCCACCTGTCCACGCATCTGCCTATCCGTCCACCCATACCCACCCTATTCATCCAGCTAGCCACTTTCCAGTCTGTCTATGCACTCACACACCTATCCACCCATGCATGTGATCCTTCAACACAGAGCACAGAGGTGGAGGGACTAGTTTTCATGTTTGCTGTGACACTTCTTTTCTGATCTGCATTGGGAAATGCATCATGGGAGTGTCTCTGTCCTGATACACTCTTATATCAGGCTAGTGAGATCTTAACTCTGGAATCTGGGCACATGGAAGAGCCCATTCTGTTGTCTTGTGCACTCCTATTGAACAGAAAGGTAACTGAGGCTGGCAGTTGGGGGTTGATTGCCAAGCTCAGATAAGGGTGGGCTGGAGCATTCTGATGCTGCCACTCACTTGTAAAGTGGGAATTGGATCATCTGCTCCCTTGATCTCTCAGAACTGTAGGGAGGACTCCACACAGTAAATGGTGCAAAGCGTCTTGAAAAGAGAGGTCATAAGCTACAATACTTCAGACCCAGATATGTCCAAGAGCCCACGCTCCAGGTTGGGACAGAGCCTGTAATGACCACCAGTGGGCAGCAGATGTTTACATTATAGTCAAAGCTAGGCTGTGCTGGAGGCGGAGGCCAAATCACTTAATTCCCTGGGTCTTCTAGTAAGAAAAGGAGACTGATGCAGCCTAGGCAGCCTTCCTCCCCTCTTATTATTTTTCTTTTTTTACATTTTTATTATTCAATGTGTTTGTGAAATGGTGTGAGTTTGGAGGAGAGGATATGTTCTGGGAGCTGGTCCTCTCCTTTCACTATGTGGGTCCGCAGAAGCGAATTCAGGTCATCTATCAGACTTGGCAGCAAGTCCCTTTAGCGACTGAGCCATCTCATGGCTCTTCCTTTATTTTTGAGACAAGGTCTCATGTGACCCCCGGACGGCCTTGAACTCAAGTAGCCAATTTTTTTTAACTTTTGATCTTTCTTCCTCCACCTCTGCCTATGGAGTGACAGGATCACAAGTGTGTGTCCAACACCCAGTTTATGTGGGGCTGGGGATCAAACATGAAGCTTCATGCATGCGAGGCATGAGTTACACCAATGGAGCTCCAGCCCCAGCCCCAGCCCAGCCCTTAGTCGACAAGAAAGTGTTACACAGTTTCACCATTGAGAGCCTGGTCCAGCTGTTGACTCTGGAAGTCAGCAGCGCTGTGAGGGTAGAGCCCACAGAGTCAGGCTAGAATGCAGGCTGGGACCTGCTGCCTTTCTAGCAACCTCTCTGTTCCTTGTTCCCATAGCAACAGACAGGAGGAGGCTGGTCTTCACACTTCCTTTCCGTTTCTCAGGGCCTGCGCTGTGGCACGGGGCTTTGCTCACGTAAAGTCGATAAATGCCGGCAGAGTGCCTGGCAGCAGATCCCGCCCTGCTCAGGCAGAAGTCCTACACTTACACAGCAGCACGTGGCGTGAGTTTTACTATCACTTCATACGGTGACTTTCAGTGGGAGTTCTTGGGTTGGTCTGCCCACTTGGAACATTTCCGAAGGTTCTGGGACTGAGTTTCTGAGAGTCAATGAGTATCCTAGTCTCGCAAAGTTTTGGGTGGTTGGCCAAAGTGCTTCACTGTGTGGGCAGAGAATTCAGGCCTCAGGCAGCCAGAGCTCACCTACATCCCCTTGGAGGGACAGCCCCACTCTGAGGAAACTGTTGCCTCATATGGGTCTGTGGGTTGTTCATATGCTGTCTGCCAGGGAGGACGTGGGAGAGATCGGTGACACACCAGCTAACATGGTGCCAGGTGCTGACAGTGCTGATACCCAGTGGTGTTCACAGAGTGATAAACACTTTGCAGAGGGAATGCTGCTGGCCGTCTCCATGACTGCCCCGGCGTTGCTGAGGGAACAGCCGTCTAGGCTGTGAGATCCCTGCATCCTCTCCACTATTAGATCACCAAGAAGGTGCAGCTTGCTGGCTTTCCCATCCCGCTTCCTTTGGCTACATTAGCCTTGGTTCACCACTGCTTCTGTATTCCGCTGCTGTTGCAGCTATACCTGGCTGCCCAGCAGAATCATGGCAGGGACAGTGTGAGGACATCCTTCCCAGAGATGCTTTTAATTTTTATTTTTTGGGATGGGGTCTCTCTAGGTAGCCTTTGCTGTCCTGGATCTCCCTCTGTAGAGCAGGCTGGCCTTGAACTCACAAAGATTTACCAGCCTCTGCCTCCTACATGCTTGGATTAAAGGTGTGTGTCATCAGGCCTGGCTCTCTGGAGATGTTTTTTAATAGAAGCCTAGGTGGCAGTCTTCTTCAGCTTCTCAGAGAATTCCTCTTGGAAGAAGTGGTAGAAATTGGGTCCTAATAAAGCCAGGTAGCTCAAATCAGATGAGAGAAGACAGTCTAAGAAGGTCAGAGAGCAGTCAATAAATCTAAGAGACTAGTCAATAAATCTAAGCTCTGTTCTTTACTCGGGTGAAATGGCAGAATAGCTGGCGCAGGCACCTGTATTTACCCCATCAAGTTCTTCCTAGGAGCTAAGAACAGTGATGCAGTGTGAGGCCGTGTGCAAAGCTTGTATGTAGGTGCTTATTGTTGGGTCCACAGGAGTCGCACGAAGACAGGAACAGACCATCAAAGGTTGTTACACCAGAAGCAAACTTTATTCCAGAAAAAATTAAAAGAATAAAACCCTATGGGGCACAAAAAGCTTATCAGCTAGTTGAGAGTTGAGACCACAGCCGAAGATGGACTCGTAAGTCTGTGGCAATGGGCAGTTTTCGAACTCCCCTTTTATAGCAAGAAGCAAGCATTAGGCATGAACAAAGGAATTTTACAATCTCAAGATAAAACTCAGATACAAATTGCCTTTTGGGGGGGGGGTTAGTTAAACTAGAGTTTGTATTTAGCCCATTGTTTCTTCTGGCACTATCTGATGGTGTTTACCAAAGCTCTACACTCCCCTGATACTGCCAGTTTTGTGTAGCAGAGAAGGGTATGGGAAATTGCACAACCAAAAAGTCAGATACATCCCATCATTTAAAAGTTAACTCAGCTCAGATCAATTGCTGGTTATGAGTGGCCGGGGGGGAGGGTATCTAAAAGCTGACCCTCAGATTTCAGAGGGGCGCTACAGCCTTGCAGACAGAGCTATGGACTGTAAAGCAAAGTAACCCACTGTTAATAGTTAATCCCTAAGCTGCTGAGAAAGCAGCTGACAGCCTGCTCTCATCCTCCTAGGCTTACAACTTTATATTTGTTTATTTCTACATTCCTATTCCTGGAATCTACATTTCTATATTCTTGTTCTTGGACTCTTATATGTGTGTGTGTGTGTGTGTGTGAGAGAGAGAGAGAGAGAGAGAGAGAGAGAGAGAGAGAGGAAGAGAGAGTCAGGGAGAGGGAGAGAAAGGGAAAGAGGAGAGAGAGGAAGGGAGAGAGGGAGGAGAGAGTAGACTCACACTGATGTCTCACAGATCTAGAACTCTCCAGGTAGTCCAGGAATGACTCAAACAAAGCAATCCTCCTGTGTCAGCTTCCTGGGTACCAGGATTGAGTGCTCAAATCTCACACCTGCCTTAAAATATAAGGTTTTAGAAATCTAGTCATCATAAGTGTGTCAAAATTCACAGAAAATGTAAACCCACCCTTTTGGAAGGTCTTCACACAAACAAGTAAGCAAGCAGCTGCGTGTGGTGGTGATACGGCTAACTCTGGCATTCAGTTGGCTGAGGCTGGAGAGAAGCAAAGCCAGTGTGGGTTCTGTTCTAGGTCATCCCAGGCTAAGTAGAAAATGAATGGGGAGAGAGACAGACATACAGACACAGACAGACATACAGACAGGGAGAGAGCAGTGGGAGTGGGTGGGGGCACAACATTGGTGACCGCAGGGAAACACTTCAGCAGCAAAGTCACAGTCTCTTCCAGCGGCTGCCTTACTGTACTGGGACAGGCCACCAGTGGCTGCCATATAGGGACAGACCTCCAGGGTGAGAAGGAAGGCACTGGAGGGGCAGCTGCACATCTTGCAGGCACATAGCAGAGCAACACTGCTCAGCTCACGGGAGGGGGCAGAAGGGAAGAGAGTAAGTGTAGACCCTGTAGTCTGCTGCTCCAGGGTGGTGCTGTCAGTGTCCTATAGGCCTCCCTAACCTCCTACAGATCTTACCACCTCCCAACCCATCTCCTTGTGGACCAATCTTTTGTACCACATGGGCTTTGATGAGTCCTTGAGATCCTGCTGTAGGCATTCCTTGGCCAAAAGATGCAAATGGACCCCTTTCCTGGCAACAAGGCCTTTCACAGTTGCCTCTGGAATAAAGGAAAGGCTGGTCAGAAATCCAAGTCGTCTGCATCACATCCTGTCTGTGCTCTGTTGGTGCGGTTTCTTGGTTTCTCCGGCATCTGCTGTGCTCTGCCTGCCTGCCTGTCAACTCTCCAACTGACTCTAACTATAACTCTTATTTGTATGTAGATTTTCACTAAGGTGATCTCTTCTGGATGCTCAGCTATGGCCAACTGAGGCCCGAAAGATGGTTCAGTGGTTAAAAACACTTGCTACTTTCCCCGAGGACTGGGAGTTCAGTTCCCAGCACCCATGTCTATCTGGTGGTTCAAAACCACCGATAATCCAGCTCCATGGGGTCCAATGCTTCTAACTTGCGTGGGCAACTGCACATTCCCCCACACAGACACATGCACAACCTAAAATATTAACACATTAAAAAATACGTCCCAGATGTTGCTGTAGCTATCGAAGGCAAGCAGGTAAAATGGACTCTCATTCCTTGCCCTGAGTTTACTGGCTCACTAGGGGAAGTGAGCCAGGGGAAACCCGTGTCTGGTGGTGTCTGGCCCTGCATTTGAAGGCTTTGGGAGCCTCTGAACCGTGTGCTCCTGCCCACCCACTGCTGCTGGGAGCGCTGCCTGTGGCTGCCTGAGGGAACTCGGTGTTTCTGCTGTGTGGGCTCTGCAGCCATCTGTGCACGACTCTGCGCAGGAATCCCAGCTCTGACTTGTACGAGAAGCTTCATCTTTTCTGGAAATTTATAATAATTAGAGGGCAATTGTCCTTTAGCGGCTGCAGGGCTTGGTCCATGTGTCCTCAAATCCCTAATCAAAATGTCTTTGAAGAATATAAACTATACAGTTCCTTGTGTGTGTCTGGAGAAATCAAACTCGTGGCCTCAAGCTCCATCAAGGATTCCACCTCTGAGCCCGACCCACAAGCCCTCCTGTACTTTAAATCCTTCCTGGATGACTTATCAAACCCGGTTCAATGTCATATTACTGCTGCTTACGTGCCTTGTTGATAGACGAAAATGTACTATTTTTTCACCGCTGGGGATTAACCAAATATTTCACTGTTTTAATTTATCTATTTGTGGGTGTGTGCCTGTGCAAGTGTATGTGGATGCCCAGGCCACGAGGAGCTTCCTTGGCCCTACCAGGGCAGCATTAGAGGAGGCGTCTTCTGTCAACCTCAGTGAATGAGCCTGAGACCTGGCCTAGGCAGCTAGATTAGGGCTGCCGGGACCAATCACAGCCTTGCCTCTTCGCACCGGTGTCAGCTGTCCCTCTGCTGGGCACCAAAGGCCCCACCTCCTCTAGGTGGAAATGGCTTCAGGATCAGCTAGAGTTAAGTCTGGTGACAACAAAAAGGCTGCCCCTCACCCACACAGGCCTGCCTGAGGCCATGACTTCAGGTGGTGGCATTGGTAGAGTGTTGAAGATGTGTGGTGTTGGCGTAAGAGCAGCCTGGCTGCTTAGGGAATCAGTGAGTCAAATTTCCCCATTCCCCATCGTTGCTTGTTCACAAGAAAATGAACATTAGAAGTGCTTACAAGTATGAATTTAAGGAATTTATTAATGCTAAGAGTGAATTTTAATTTTTTTTCAATTCCAGGGATTTGGGGTCCTTTATCGTCCCTGAGGATGAGTTTTTGAGGGTTATAGGCTAATCCCTTCTTGCGGATGCTGTCTGATTCCTGGTCTCCAGCCATATAGAAACATGAACTGCTCACACCCCTCTGGCTGTGACCTGCACTGCTCGCACCCCTCCTCCTGTGACCTGCACTGCTCATTGCACTGCTCGCACCTGTGACCTGCACTGCTCACTGCACTGCTCGCACCTGTGACCTGCGCTGCTCGCACCTGTGACCTGCACTGCTCACACTCCTCCCACTGTGACCTGCACTGCTCGCACCCCTCCCACTGTGACCTGCACTGCTCGCACCTGTGACCTGCACTGCTCACCCCCCTCCTCCTGTGACCTGCACTGCTCGCATCTCTCTTCCTGTGACCCGCACTGCTCGCTCCCCTCCTCCCGTGACCTGCACTGCTCACACTCCTCCCTTCCGTGATGTTGTGCCGCGTGTCTGTAACCAGAGACCGGATAACCATCTGGAAACCTGAGGGGCAGCTAGCCCAGAACATGCAGCAGTGCAGTAGAACAGTAAGAGAGACCCCGTCACAGCAACGGGGAAAGAAAAGAACTGCCTCCTAAGAGTTGTCCTGCGAGCTCTTCCCCAGCACACACAGGCCAAGGTGTAAGTATGCCTGCACTTACAGTCACACTCCGAGAGAGAAGGTGTGGACAGATGTGGACAGTATTGAAGCTAGGAGATGAGTAACACCGAGTTAAGAATGGCCCAGCCTTTGTGGTGGGGCTGGACACTCCTGTAGGGCACATCCAGTACTCGGGAGGCAGAGGCAGGCGGATCTCTAAGTTTGAGGCCAGCCTGGTCTATAGAGCAAGTTCCAGAACACCCAGCGCTACACAGAGAAACCCTGTCACCAAAAACATATTTTGATCCTTAGCCACCATGGAGTGGAACTCTTTGATAGAATTAGAAGGATTAGGAGGTGTGGCCTTGTTAGAGGCAGTGTGACACAGGAACTTTGAGATTTTCAACCATACCCAGCCTAGTGTTTCTCTCTCTCTCTCTCTCTCTCTCTCTCTCTCTCTCTCTCTCTCGATGTAGCTTCCAACCTCTGCAGTTGTCAGCCGCCCCAATGAAATGCTTTCTCTTTTAAGAGTTGCTTTGGTCATGGTGAGGCTTCACAACAACGGAACACTGACTGAGATAAGTGAAGTGTACAGCCTGTTGTTTTCCATATTCTGCTGTGTGTCTGAAAGTTAAAGATGCTTTTCTTTTACAGATGTCGGGCCTTTCATACGCATCGTTTCCTACCTTCAGGAAACTCCTATAGGGTCAGTTTTGGAGAAATTAAGGCTCACCTAGCTAGACATATGAGAATCAAAATGCAACAGGTGGTTCTTCAGACGAAAGCCCTCTTGCTTGTGCAAAAAGAGACTACAGACACACGTCCCCCAGTGTCCAGCCCCGGGATGCCTGCACACCCCAAAGAAGTCCTGTCGCACGGAGCCTATGACACTTGGGCATATGAAAGGCTGAACATGATGATGGCTGGCAGAGGCTCGAGCAGCAGCCTGGAAGGGCAGTGGGGCTGGAAGGGCAGCAGGCTGGAAGGGCAGCAGATGGAAGGGCAGCAGATGGAAGGGCAGCAGATGGAAGGGCAGCAGATGGAAGGGCAGCAGATGGAAGGGCAGCAGATGGAAGGGCAGCAGATGGAAGGGCAGCAGATGGAAGGGCAGCAGATGGAAGGGCAGCAGATGGAAGGGCAGCATGCTGGAAGAGCTGTGCACCCTCAGCACTTCCTCAGACCCTGTTACCTAGTTGGGACCATTATCCCCATATGCCCAAGCTCAAGCCACCCAGACATTGGCAAAGAACCCTGGTGTCTAAGCAGCCATCCCATCTCTATTCCACAGTTCCAGTAGGTTCTCTTGCGAGCTTGAGACCACAGATACAAATGTGGATGCTGGTTTGTGCTGTATTTTGTCCTGGGAGTCTCAAGTTCAAATCCCAGGTTTACACCTTTCTGCCTTTTAACTAATACTTTATAAGATGAACTGGGGTGGGTTTCTCTGATGGTTGTGCAACTAGACACAACTCACCATGGCATCTGTAAACTAAGCGTATCATCTCGTCTATTAGAGTTTCATACGGTGCACCATCATAGAGATGCCAGGAGGGCTCTACTGTATGGCGCCCAAACCTATGCTACAAACCTGATTTCACATACGTAATTTAATTTCTTCCTATCTTTTTCCTTTTGTACTTTATACTTTGGGGAGGGGATAAACAGGATTTTGCTACATAATCTAAGCTGGTCCTGAACTTATTATAATCCAGTCTGCCCTCAGACTCACAATAATCCCCCTGCCTCAGCTTTTAGAGTGCTGAAATTACAGGTGTGTAACAGCATGCACAATATATTAGTCAGTTCTCTAGAGTAACAGAACTTATAGAATGAATCTCTCTCTCTCTCTCTCTCTATATATATATATATATATATATACACACACACACGTGTGTGTGTGTGTGTGTGTGTGAGAGAGAGAGAGAGAGAGAGAGAGAGAGAGAGAGAGAGAGAGAGAGAGATTTATTGAAATGGCCTTCAGGCTGCAGTCCAGCTAATCCAACAATGGCTGATGTCAGAGCCTTGCTCCAAAATCCCAAAGGTCTCTTCTGTGATTCACCTATAGGGACCTGTCAAAGGCTCCAAACTAGCTGCCACTGACACCTCAAGCACCATCGGGTCTGCTGGATCATATGGTCCAAGTGGTAGAGCAGCCTGCACAGCAGCCTGGACCTGCTGAAGAGCCTTCTCCTGTTCCAGGTCCCATACAAAGCTAGCAGCTTTCCGAGTCACTTGGTCTATGGGCTGGAGAACCACACCCAAGTGGGGAATGTGCTGTCTCCAGACTCCAAACAGGCCAACTAAACATTGTGCTTCTGTCTTGGTGGTGGGAGGCACAGGTACAATAACTTATCCTTCATCTTGAAAGGAATGTCTCTGCATGCCCACACCACTGGACTCCTAAGAACTTTTTTCTTCGAGACAGGGTTTCTCAGTGTAATCCTGGCTGTCTTGGAACTCACTTTGTAGACCAGGTTGGCCTTGAGTTCACAGAGATCCTCTTGCTTCTATCTCCCAAGTACTGAGACTAAAGGCGTGTGCTATCACCGCCAGACAAATTCCTGAAAATTTCACTGAAGTAGAAGGCCCTTGAATTTTGGTTGGATATATTATCTATCTTTTGATGCACATATGTTTTACAAATGAGTTCAAAGTGGTTGCTACCTCCTGTTCACTTGGTCTAATCAGCATAATGTCAACATCATAGTGTACCAGTGTGATATTTTGTGGGAGAGACAGACAATCAAGATCCCTTCTAACTAAATTATGACACAGGGCAGGAGAATTAATATATCCTGGAGCTAAAACTTCAATGGCATTATCTTAGTGAGGGTTTTTGTTACTGTAAAGACACCATGACCATGGCAACTCTTATAAGGAAAATATTTAATTGGGGTTCACTTACAGTCTCAGAGGTGTTGTAATTTAAAAAAATGGCACATGAGAGAAAGACATCCTGCAATAAAGTTCATGTAGAGGGGTTTTTATTAGAAGAAAAGGGAACAAAAAAAAGGGGAGTGGGGAGACTGGTCTCTGGGGACAGGAGCAGCAGAAGAGAAGAGGGAGGCAGGGAGAGAGGAGAGAGAGAGAGAGAAAGGGGGAGAGAGAGACAGGCAGAGAAGGAGAGACAGAGAGACAGAAACAGAAGAGAGATGCGAGGTGGGCATTTTAAAATGTGATCGTGCACAGGAGGTGCTCTTAGTGGTTGCAGCTGAGGACGAATCCTGTCAGGACCCCAAGGGCAGGCCAGTACAGATTCCCCTTTATTATAAAAAAGTGAGGAGTTAAAAGTAGTAGCAGGTGAGGTGTGAATGCGGACACCGTGTTCTCAAGACTACTTCCTGCTGATGGGGGGCGTCATTCACCTTTGGGGCACCTGGGAAAGCTGGGGTGCTTCCCATGTCCTGGAGTAGCTGCGCTGTTTCACTGTCCAGGCTCACCTGGACCTGGAAAATGCCATTCGAGGTGGATCTAAGTCGACTCCCCAGGGCTTAAAGCGCCGGATCCTTTCCCATCACTGCAGCATCACCCGACTAGTTTGATGGTCTTGCGCCCCCAGCTCTGTGGTAGTCCTGCCATAATAGCTGATTAGGGATGGTCCGTGGGTCTCCAAACACATCCCAGTGGGAGCAAGGAGGTGGATGCCACAGTTCCCATAAATGAAGCAGAGAAATAAGACCCAAGGGTTTGCGATTCCTAGTGCCCCAGAAATTCGGAGTGTTTCATCAAGCTTACAGAGCAGGGGCCGAGGACTCTGAACCCTAGAGACACAGTCACCTGGTACCCGGACTTTGAGAACAGCCAGAAGGTGAAGAGAGGACTGGAAAGGAAAGCCTCACATCCAGGGAAATTGGCTCAGTTGCCAACATTGACTGGAAGGTGAAGCTGCCAGTGAATGAGAAACTGATTTGTTGCAGGTGGAAGAGAGGATCTGTTGAAGGTGGAGGAGGTGAGTAGGGTCCCAGAGTGAAGTGATTACCTTTCAGTGAACTCTGCCACTGAACAAACATGGCGCATGCAACAGAGTTAGTGTAAGAGGCTTATTGGGGGAGGGGGAAAGCGGAAGAGTGAAGGGGTGACACCTCCTTCCATTTATCAGATTGCCGACAGAATGTTGCAAAAGTCCCATAAGTATAAGGATATAGAGTGCCGGGAAGCAGAATTTTGGTAGGCTTATTCCCTATGAGTGAATCAGAATAAGATCCAATGGCTTTTTATCAAGTGAAGTCCATGAGAAAGGCACAAGCCACCCCAGAGAGTCGTCACTCAAGGAGTGGGGCAATAGGGCAACGCCCGAAGGACTCAAGGGTCCAAGAAAGACACAGGCCACCCAGTGAGTTGTCACGCAAAGGGACTGGGCTGAAGGCTCTGAACCCAAGAGAGCCGTTGTTGCCTGGTACCAGTACGAATGAGGCCAAAAGGTGAGAAACTACAAGAATTGAGTCCTCACTAATGGGAAATAGCCAGAGGTAGGGAAGGGGGAGGGGTCACCAATCATGCCAGTTTTGGATGGAGTCACATGTGGGCTGGGTTCCAGGGTCTTGGTGTACCTCAAACTGCGTGCAGGCAGGTGGAAGCACCAGGAGAGTCTTTCCTTGTCAGGGAACCAATGTTGTAATTTAAAAAAAAGCTGCACAAGAGAGAAAGATGCTATGTGACAGAGGTCACACAGAGAGGTTTTCATTAGGGAAAAGGGAACATAAAAAGAGGGAAAGGCGGGGAGGAAACCAGCCTCTGGGTACAGAAGCGGCAGAAGGGAAGAGAAGGGAAGGGAAGGGAAGGGAAGGGAAGGGAAGGGAAGGGAAGGGAAGGGAAGGGAAGAGAAGAGAAGAGAACAACACAAGGAGACGGAGATTGGACGAGAGCAGGGCCCTTTTAAAAGGGAACATAGCGAATGTGCACAGGAGGTGCTCTTAGTGGCTACAGCTGAGGACATATCCTGTCAGGACCCCAAGAGCAGGCCAGTACAAATGCCTGAATACTAATACTCTGTCAGGGCCCCAAGAATAGGCCAGTACAAATGCCTGAATACTAACATGAGGGTCAGTCCATTATCATAATGGTGGGACATGGCAGTATGCAGGTAGACATGATGCTGGAGAAAGAGCTGAGAATCCTACATCTTGCAAGCAACAGGAAATAGACGAACACACAGGGCAATATCTTGAGCATAGGAGACCTCAAAGCCTGCCCCACAGTGACATACTTTCTCCAACAAAGCCATACCTCCTAATAGTGCCACTGCCTTCAGGGGCCATTTTCTAGCAAATCACCATGCAGTGCTGGCCTTGCCAACCGAAAGCAAACTGCCTCTGGAGACAATGGTCTTGTACCCTGTAAAGATTTGTCACTTGTATTGATTTAACAAAATGCCGATTGGCCAGTAGCCAAGCAGGACATATAGGCAGGGTGACCAGCATAGGAGAATTCTGGAAGGAGGAAAGGCTCAGTGTGCAGTTGTCACCCAGATGCAGAGGAAGCAAGAAGTGAGAATGCCTCACTAATAAAAGGTTCCAAGCCACGGGGCTAACACAGACGAGAATTATGGGTTAATTTAAGATATAAGAGTTAGTTAATAAGCCTGAGCTAATAGGTCAGCCAGTTTATAATTAATGCAGGCCTCTGTGTGTTTCTTCGGGACTGAATGACTGCAGGACTAGATGGGACAGAAACCTCTGTCAAAAAATGGTGCCCAAAGTAGGGCTACTACATCCACCTGAGAGAGCTTGGGAAGTAATTCTATACACCAAAGAACAAAGTTAAGCATGGCTTCTTGGTAGCAGCACTTTCTCGGGTGGGCTCTGTTTGCTAAGGCAAGTGTGCCTCTTTTAAGAGAGAGACTTTCTGACTCAACTTTAGCTGCAAAAACCTTGCAGCCCTTTTAAGAGGCTTTACCACAAAGCACTTAAATGGAGTTTATGAATAGCCAACAGCGTGCTTCTTGGTGGTGGCAGGGACCTTGAAACTCAACAGAGTTGTGGCAGTAAACACGGCTCCTGCCAGTTCCTCTGCCATGAAACTAGACTCTCAGAAAGCTAAGGAATGGGTGAATCCAGCCATCAAAGCCATGGCTTTAATCCTTGCACTAGCCCTTAGCAAATTAAAGACTCATGTGGTCAGAAAAAGAGAGATATACAGTAAAGATAGATTTAGACAAAAAACTCTAAACAGTTTACAGTGTGTTTAAAATATATGTAGGCTTGGGAAAGAAAAGAAAAAGGATAAAGTCCTTTTAAAAAAAGAGAGTGGTTGGGTGTGGTAGCACACATCTTTAATTCCAGCAGTTGGGAGGCAGAGGCAGGAAGATCTCTGTGAGGTCAAAGACAGCCTGGTCTACAGAGTGAGTTTCAGGATAGCCAACGCTACACAGAGGAAACCTTGTCTCAAAAACCAAAAAATTAAAAATAAAAATAAATAAAATAGAGATTAAAATAAAGCCATGTAAAGATGGAAAATACACAAAGAACTGGATGCTGCATGCTATTGTGTTGTCTTTGAATGGTTTTATGGCTGAGGAAGGAGCAACAGCTGCTAAAAGATATTTGATTATAAATGCTGCTGGATTAATCTAACCTATTATATTTTAAGTTTTGTTTTTGTTTCCACATGAAATGAGATGCTGTGGATTCATTCTGGGTTAAGAAAAATCAGGTTTTATCAAGGAAGACCCCCTAAGAAAAATCTCCAATAGGAGTAGACGGTCCAGATGATCTGACATTTCAGAGAACCTCTGTTGGAGTTTCCTCTGAGTTCTACATCCAGAACTGCCTCAAGACTGCTGGCTAAGATGATCAAGCCTCACTGAATATTCTAGTCAGGACTTGACCATAATCCTAAATATTCTTTAGGTTCCTATCTGATTATCAGCACACCCAATCAGCAGGAAGTCGCCTAGAAAACTACCCACAGTCCCAAAAAATGGACTAAGGATGTTTGTCTTTGCTTAGAGTGTTGGTTACAAGTTGTTATGGATAATGGTCAGGAAAAAAGCTAAACAAAGGAGATTAAATTCAGAGTTCTTGTTCTGAAAAGGAAAAAAGGGGGCGGGGAGTACTATGGACAATGGTATTGTACTCTATAAAAATTTGTCACTTGTATTGGTTTAATAAAATGCTGATTGGCCAGTAGCCAGGCAGGGTGACCAGAAATAGGAGAACTCTGGGAAGAGGAAAGGCTCAGTTTGCAGTTGTCACCAGATGCAGAGGAAGCAAGATAAGAATGCCTCACTAATAAAAGGTTCCAAGCCACGGGGCTAACACAGACGAGAATTATGGGTTAATTTAAGATATAAGAGTTAGTTAATAAGAAGCCTGAGCTAATAGGTCAGCCAGTTTATTATTAATGCAGGCCTCTGTGTGTTTCTTTGGGACTGAATGACTGCAAGCCCGGATGGGACAGAAACCTGTATCATATGAACAGGTACCAGGGAAAAGGCATTTGTTAAATTAATAGCTGCATACCATGTACCAGGAGACATGTTAATTTGCTTATATAAGGACACTACATCTGGTCCAGCAGCTGCAATCAGAGTCACTACCTGGTTGAGTTTTTGACCCATCTGTCTTCTTCACTGGCCAGATAGGAGAATTAACAGGAGATGTGGTGGGAACTCCACCCCTGCATCTTTTAAGTCCTTGATGGAGGCACTAATTTATGCAATTTCTCCAGGGATATGATTTGTTTTAATTGACTATTTTCCCTGGCAGAGGCAACTCTACAGGCTTCCAGTTAGCTTTTCCAACCACAACAGCCCTCACTCCACAGGGTCAGGGAACCAAAATGAGAATTCTGCCAACTTCTAAGTATATCTATCCCAATTATAAATTCTAGAACTGGGGAAATAACTACAAGAATGAGTTTGGGGACCCACTGAACCTACTCTGAGTTGGACTTCAGCCAAAACTCCCTTAATCACCTTGCCTCCATAAGCTCCTTCTTTAATTGGAGGACCACAGGTTTCTTGGGATCTTGAGAAATCAATGTCATAGCAGAATCAGTGTCTAATAGACTCTGGAAGGTCTGATTGTTTCCTTTCCCCCAGTGTACAGTTCCCTTGTAAAAGGCCATAGGTCTCTCTGGGGAAGGAATGGAGGAAGGCTAGCAGTAAAACCTTTAGGTATTTTATCAAGTCCTACCTCATTGGAACCTGGCTGTCCCTCCTTTCGAGGGGTTCTGGGTCTGCAAACTAGCTCAAATCTGAAAATTGATTTATGGGCCAAGATTCCCTTTTGGCACGATCCAATGTAGTCTTTTTTTTTTATTTGCTTGAAATTTTTTACACTTAGACAGATCAAAAGAAAATGCAGCAGGCTTTTTATCTATTTAATGCCTTCATAAAGTTCATTTTGCCTGTGCTGCCCATCGTGGGCCAGGCCATGATGAACACTGGTTTATCTATGCTGCCTATTATGATAACTACAATCACCTCGTCTTTGGCAAGTCAGTGCTGCCACCTGGCCCCTGCTACCTCAGGGTCCAATAAAACCCATTGCACTTCATTCATCCAATTAAGCAGCAGCACCTCTAACTAGGGTCTGGCACAAGGAAAATGGTGACAAGACGACCCTTCAAACGTGTGGGTGCCCCCTCGCCATTTTGTGTCTTATAGGATTAGTGATGAACATGTGTTCTAGGCCTTCCACTGTGAAGGTTTACCCAGTGTACCAGAACTCATGTAAAGAGAGCTGGGCGTGATGGCCTGCATAGCTGCAATCCCAACCCCTGAGCCTTAAAAGTCCCGTCATCAACACTAAGCCAAGGGGTATCAAGCATGTGGGAATCAAATCTTTGTGCTATAAGTCAGGTGAGCATACTGAGCTGTCTCTGTCCATAATTCAATTTCTTTAGAAAAGTATCTTGTGGGGGCTGGAGAGATGGCTGAGCAGTTAAGAGCACTGGCTGCTCTTCCAGAAGACCTGAGTTTAATTCCCAGCACCTGCATGGAAGCTCATAGATTTCCAGGGGGTCTGACACCCTCACATAGACATACATACAGGCAAAACACCAATGTACACAAATCAAAAATAGATTCATAAAAATAGATGAAACAGAGGGCTATAATTGAGCCCTGCATGCTGCGATGGGTCACAGTGGTTTACCTGGGGAGGCCGAGGTGCAGAAGACCTCATGCCTTCCAGTCGTTTGAGACTTGCTGTGTAACCCCAGGCTGGCCTTGAACACACTATCTTCCTGCCTCTGCCTCCCAAGTGCTACCATGCGCAACTGAATGGAGAGTACTTAAAGGGAAAACAAAGGTTATGTACATTTTGAAAGATGAACAGCAATATCCTTGGCTAGAATAATCAGTAAGGATGGCCAGTCTAAGGTGGAACAGGGCATTGCAGAAATTCTTTAGGTAAGGTTGTGGTGGCCTCTGTGCAAAGTTGTGGTTTTTAGATGCACCATGTAGTAGCTGTTATCAGATTCAAGTGTGCATCAGAGCCCTCCCTTTTTGGCTCCCTACTTCTGCTTTGGTTTGGATTTGGCATAAGTGACTCTATTTTGATTCTGACAATATTTACCTAACAGACACAATAAAGCTAAGCTTTCCTCTTTGCTTGCTCGCCCATCCATTCCTCACGGGCATTGCAGCCTACCTCTTTGGGATTCCGGCATGTACTGAAGACTAGCTGAGACATCCAGCCTTGTGCACTGAGCAACTTTCCGTCCACAGTTGCCACTGTTGGATTAGCTAGGCTGGGGGAACTGAACTCAGTTTTTCAGGATGAGTAGCAAGTATTTTTTACCCACTGTCTTCGTCAGTGTTCTACTTCTGTGAAGAGACACCATGACCATGGCAACTCTCACAAAGCAGAACATTTAACTGGGGCTGGCTTACAGTTCAGAGGTTTTGTCCATTATCATCACGGCAGGAAGCATGGTGGCATGCAGGCAGACACAGTGCTGGAGAAGAAGCCAAGAGTTCTACAT
This sequence comes from Microtus oregoni, assembly GCF_018167655.1. Classification (NCBI taxonomy): domain Eukaryota; kingdom Metazoa; phylum Chordata; class Mammalia; order Rodentia; family Cricetidae; genus Microtus; species Microtus oregoni. Next base: position 36,776,341 of record NW_024543078.1, read on the forward strand.
CTGGATTGGCAGGTAGTAGGAAGCGAGGGTGAAACCCTGGACCTGGCTTGAGTCTGAAACTCCAACCTCCAACAAGGCCACACCTACTCTAACAAGACCATACCTCCAAATAGTGCCACTCCCTGTGAGCCTATAAAACTATTTTCATTCAAACCACTCTAGAAAACTCTTTGCTTTCTAGTATGACAAGAACTCTCAGGTAAGTCCTTCCTTCCTTCCTTCCTTCCTTCCCTTCCTTCCTCCCTCCCTCCTTCCCTCCCTCCCTCCTTCCCTCCCTTCCTCCCTTCGTGTGTGAGGGCAGTGCCTGTATGTATAGGCTTCTGTACATATGTTGCCTACAGAGGTCATAAGAGGCTCCCCTGGAACTGGAGTTGCAGATGGTTGTGAGCTGCCATGTGGGTGTTGGGAACCAGATTCCAGGTCCTTTGCAAGATCGGTCACTGCCCCAGCTCCGGGTTGGTCCATCGCTGCATTTCCTGCTCCAGACTTGGAGTTACCTTTTTTCCCCCCATGAAAGATCAATGATTTTAAAGTTTTTCTCTTTCTTTCTTTTTTTTTTTTTGTTTGGCATTTTAAAAATGAAGGCTCTGGGCCAGATGTGATGGTTCACATCTGTAATCCCAGAAATCTGGCTGCTGAGAAACGAACATTTGGAGGTGGAGGCCAGCCTGGACTACATAGAAAGACCCTGTCTCAACACACCAAAAACAAACAACCCCCTCCAATAAATTAACAAAGTGGGGGAAAAATCTCCCTTATCTCCAGCCACCCCAGTTTCTGTAGGATGAAGGGCATTGCTTGCGGTGGGGTGTCCGGCAGCTGTTCTGTGTCCTACCCTATCCGGAACTGTTTGGCGTTTGCCAAGCAAGCTGCTCTCCCCTGACTTGGGACTTTGTACACACTGGTTTCTCCTGGAATGACTTTCTGGTTCCTCTGACTCTGCAAACCTTGTCTCTTTGATAGAACTAATGACAGGCCTGTCATCTTAGGGAGCTTGGCAATTTGTTGCAGGAGTCAAAACATATTGTTAAGGATTTATTAGTTAGCTTCCCTCCCTGAGGGCTGCACACATATCTGACACATGCATGCCTAGGGGCTGCTTCCCAAGCTTGTCAACCTTGCTCTCATCTCCCGCTCTGGTCCCTGACGAAAGGTACCACAAAGCTCTCTAGTTAATAACGCAATAATAATTATTAAGCATCTACTATGCCAAACGTGCCTCATCCGCCACCACCTTATTACAGCCTCTCAAGGAGGCATTGTCTTCATGATACAGATGAGCAAAAGGAAGCTAATGGAGTGGCTACAGTTTCCACAGCTAGGGATTGGGCGCTGGCTGAATTTCCCTAGAGCCTGAGATTTGCTGGCTAAGACCCACCGCTGTCCAGAGCTGCGCCCAAGCGCACCTCGTGGCCTGCATTCACCATTGTTTTCCTAGCGCCTGGCACAGGCGGGACAGCAGCCCCGGGTGGGAGCCTGAGGCGCGAGTTGCCTTCCACGTTGCCTGCTCAGCTCTTGGCCCACGGTGTTCCACCTGAGCCTGAGCAGTGGAGAAGCCCACGCGCACCCACGCGCACCCACGCGCGCCCGGGTCCGCCCAGCTCACGTGAGGGCCCCACCTGCCCCGCCCACTCCTCCACCGACCCCGCCCTGCCCCGCCCCACCCCGCCCTCCAAAGGCCCCGCCCATTCCCCTTTCCGCCCCGCCCCCACTCCGTTCTCGGCCGCGCTCGGGTCCACAGCTCTATGGGGAAAGCGGCCGCTCCGAGCCGAGGCGGCGGCTGCGCTGGCCGCTCCCGCGGGCTCTCGTCGCTGTTCACGGTTGTCCCCTGCTTGTCCTGCCACACGGCGGCGCCGGGCATGAACTCGTCTACATCCGGCTCAGGGCCGGAGCCCAAGCCTCAGCTCCAGCCTGTGCAGGCACCAGAGCGGGAGTTGCTGTCCGAACAGGTGTGCAAGCCAGTTTTTGAGCCGGTGCCGAGATCCGAACCTGGGCCCCAGACCACGTCTGTGCCAGGGCCCTTAGGGGCTGGGCAGGAATCGGAGCCACAGGGCTTGTGGCCAGAGTCAGAGGCGGGCCCAAGAGTAGGGGCCTTCCCCAAAACCCCATCGGAGCAGCTGCCTCTGGGATCAACAATGGGGGTCGTGCCCCTAGCCAAACCCGAGTCCAGGTCGGTGTCAAAGCCCCAGGCCCTTCAGCGACCAGGACAGGCGAAGACGTCTGTTGGGAGCCCAGTTTCAGGGACTAGTGCCCCAATGGTCTCACCTCCTCTGGACAGCTACAAGGGCTGGCTCCTCAAGTGGACTAACTACCTGAAGGGCTACCAGCGCCGCTGGTTCGTGCTGGGCAATGGCCTGCTGTCCTACTACAGGTACGGAAGTGTCAGGGTGGGCCATCTGAGGTTGGAGGGTGGTGATGGCGGGCCTCGACTGAGACATTCGGAAGTATGAACTCCTGTAGAAGTGGTGCCTGTGACCTGGAGACATGGCCTCTGGCAAGCTTGGCTTAGAGGGTGAATGGCATGGCGGAGTGAACTAGGTCCTCAGTTCCCCTGCTGTTTTTGGTAGTTGTGGAGCCTGGGCGGACAGCCATAGCCAACCCTATAAAGTCCTTAGTGTTAGGAATGGAAGGAGACAGTTACTGAACTCCACACTTAGGATCCACTCTCGGGAAGGGCGCTGTTGGCTTCCTACCTTTGCTGACACCTGCTGGTTGCCAGGCCTTGGACTGGGACTAGCCGACCCGCAAATATGTTAGACACAGTGTGTGCCCTTTGGGAACCCAAGCTGACGTTCTGTGCAGAACAGACCATTTTACTGTTACCTTCCTTGTTCCAGAAGCAGCCTGGGTTTCAGAATTGCAGTCCAGCAGAGACATAGCTAACACTCCCTCCCACTAATTCTGGTTCGAAGTTCCTCACGGCCTCCTTCCCTTTCGTGTATTTCCTAGGTGTTTAAGCTTTGAGATCTCAGGTCATTATAGGCCAGTGGGGTTGCTGCGGCAGTGTCCAGGCCTCTCACGGAGTCCCTCCTGCAGCAGGCCAGAGGAAAGGATGGCTTTTCTAAAAGCTCCTGGGTAAGGGTGGTGATGCTGGTCCCGGGTCGCACACACTCCGAGGAACTCTGCTTCACTCTTGTGGACAGAGTCCTGCTTTGTTTGTTGGAGCTTGAGTTCCCAAGTCACTTGGCTCTGCCAGTCCTTCAGGTCCTTGTCATCAGGGTTTAGACTGTTCTTCCCAGCCCTTCGGAGACAAAGTACCTAGTTTAGAGACTAGCTAAGGGTGCCATGGCTGAGACTTTTTGTGCTCCACTGGTTAAATGTGGTCCTTGCACCAATGTGGGAGTCATTGGCCATGCTTGCTTCCCTACGGAGGGAAAGCCAAGATGAGCCTGGGTGTGTCCTACCCACATCGTGTCTTGGTGTCCTTTGACCCCCTCTGCTGTGACCCAGAACACACTGTCCTTAGAGTTAGCATGCCAACCTAGGAGAGCCTTTCCAGACACTGTTTTTCATCTATCTTAACTACACTTCAGCGATGCCGCTATTTTACCCAGATATGTGGCAGCAAGGACCTTCCGTGAAGTGCTGAATTACTTTTCGTTTGGAGGCAGGGGGCAGAATGTCAGGCATGGGCCACACACTTTGTTTTATGACACATTCATTTATTTCATTCCTCTAGCCGTGGCGTGAGGGATATTTTAATATCATCTTATTGCACAAGTGGGTATTCTCAGGCCTGAGAGGAGGACTTAGCTTTGCCATCTGGTCACCTGCCCAGAGATTCTTGGACTCAGCGCTCTTCAGTGACCTCACCCCTCGAGAACCACCTCATCTGGAAGCTTGCATACTAAGAAATGATAGTTTTTAGGAAACTGTCCTGAGACATAAAGTTGAACACACAGGACTCAAGTGCCTGTTCCACGCCTGTACCAGTACAGCCACCCTGGATCCCAGCCTCCACTGTTGTCTGTGTCGGGCAGATGTGCTGTAGAGGTCAGGGTAGGACGTATGACCTCGCCTTATCCCGCTTTGTTTGGTTTGCAGTAGAAGAGCAAAGGCTTCCCATTCTCACGCCTTCCCATGACTTTGTGGAGACAGTTGGCATTCGAAGGTAATCTTAGGATGTGGATTCTCTGGGCTACTAAAAAAAAATCTCATTGCTTGCTGACAAGATTGTAGAGATGAACTCTGGTTTGGAGGAAGAAGGAAGAAGGAAAAATTTTCTCTCTGTGTGTGTGTTTAAAGCCAACTTCTGTCGTTTCATAGGGATGGGTCTAGAGTCCAGGTGGGCATGGTTGTTGCTTGGCTCAGCTAGGCGGAATGAATGGTCCTGACATTTAGCCATCGTGTGTTCTCAGTTTAATGTAAAGTCTGCTGGGAAGGGGAAACTGAGGCTGAAGGCATGAGTGTTAGTAGTTTTCCCAATGGCACCCTGCTCACGGGTGTCGAGATGGAGACTGCCCCTTGGAGAAGCTGTGTCCGCTGCTCCTCTGCGCTGCCTTCTGGGACTTCTCAGGTTCCTCTACTGCCTCTTGGCGTTTCTTGTGCGGGAAGTCACTTTATTGTCCCTCCTGGTCTGCTCTCTTTTTGTGAGACGGTCTCCCTGGGTAGACTAGACAGGCCTTAAACTCATAACCTTTGTGTCTCAGCCTCCCCAGCACTGGGATGACAAGTCTGTACCACTATGCCTGGCTTCCTGTCCCCTCTTCTGATACAAACCCCATTCTCTAGTCCAAACCTGATCATCCTGCCACGTGGGCCCAAGGCCTAACTTGCTTCCAGGCCTGCAGCTCATGATCCCGACAGTAACAGAGCACCTCTGTGAGTGCTCCCTCTGTAACCATTGCATACTCCCTCTGTGGCCATAAAGTGCTCCCTTTGTAACCAATGTGTGCTCTCTGTGGCCATTACGTGCTCCCTCTGGCCACCGAGTGCTCCCTCTGTGACCATCGAGTGCTCCCTCTGTGGCCATCGAGTGCCCCCTCTGTGGCCATCGAGTGCTCCCTCTGTGACCATCGAGTGCTCCCTCTGTGGCCATCGAGTGCCCCCTCTGTGGCCATCGAGTGCCCCCTCTGTGGCCATCGAGTGCCCCCTCTGTGGCCATCGAGTGCCCCCTCTCTGACCATCGAGTGCCCCCTCTGTGGCCATCGAGTGCTCCCTCTGTGGCCATCGAGTGTTCCCTCTGTGGCCATCGAGTGCCCCCTCTGTGGCCATCGAGTGCTCCCTCTGTGGCCATCGAGTGCTCTCTCTGTGGCCATCGAGTGCTCCCTCTGTGGCCATCGAGTGCTCCCTCTGTGGCCATCGAGTGCTCCCTCTGTGGCCATCGAGTGCTCCCTCTGTGGCCATCGAGTGTTCCCTCTGTGGCCATCGAGTGCTCCCTCTGTGGCCATCGAGTGCCCCCTCTGTGGCCACCGAGTGCCCCCTCTGTCGCCAGGGTTGTGCTCCCTCTGTCGCCAGGGTTGTGCCCCCTCTGTCGCCAGGGTTGTGCCCCCTCTGTCGCCAGGGTTGTGCTCCCTCTGTCGCCAGGGTTGTGCTACCTCTGTCTCCAGGGTTGTGCTCCCTTTGTCGCCAGGGTTGTGCCCCCTCTGTCGCCAGGGTTGTGCTGTCTCCTTAGCCTCAGTCGCACTGCTTCCTTCTTATTTGCATTTAACAGCCACCGTCTTAGTAGTTCTCCACGGGACAAGATCATAGTGCTTGTGAGCCAAAACAGCAGGCAAAGAGGAGCCCTCTTACCCACAGCCTCTCTTCTGCCGGGGTGCTGTGGCTGACAAGAAAGCAAAGCCATTCCTCTTGCGTGCATCTCTTTTGGAAAGGCCATTCTCTTTTTTTAAAAAATGTCTAACTGGCTGGGTATGGTGGGCCATGCCCTAGTCCTAGCCCCTGGAGGGAGAGTGGCAGATCTTTGTGAGTGCAAGGCCAGCCTTGTCAGTGCAGGAAATTACAGGCCCATCAGGGCTACATAATGAGACGGCCTCAGAAAAAATAAACCTAATAAAAAATTAAAGCTCTTAGCTAAGTAAAGCCAAGTGGTCGGAGAAAATATGGGATCTTCTTTTTCATTCTTTTGAATAACAAATATCTTTTATTAAAACACAGATTTACAGAAGTTTCCAGAGAAGCCATACAAGATGGCCATAATGAACGTTTATTTGAAGTCAGGGGATGTACCCTTGGTATCACAGATCACATTAGTAGTGACGGCTGTGACATTTAACATTCTCATTCTGGTTCAGATGGTCGAGCTTGCCCATCTATAGTGTCTAAAGAAAGTTGTAATTGGTTAAATACTGTATTCTAAGGAACTGGTTAGCTGCTGTTCATTTATTTATTGGGTGAGGGGGAATACGTGCCTGCCCTGACACCCATGTGGAGGTCAGAGGGTGACCGTAGGGAGACAGTTCTCTCCTTCCATCGTGTGGGCTCGGAGTATTGACCTCAGTCACCAGCCTTGGTAGCAGGTACCTTCATCTACTGAGCCATCTCATTGGTCCTGTTTTAGCTGCTTTAAAATTGCATATTTATATTAATTTTATGTATATATGTCTATTGGCCACATGCTTGCCGTACCCTTGGAGGTTAGAAGAGGGCATCGGATCCCCTGGAACTGGAGTAAGGGATGGTTTTGAACTACCATGTGGGTGCTGGGAATTGAACCTGGGTCCTCTGCAAGAGCAGCCGGCATGGCCACTGCTCTTAACACTGCAATTAAATTCTCATATAAAAGGGAGGGGGAGCATCAGATGAAATTAAAATAAAGCCAGTTTCCCTCTAAAAATGTAAAACAGAAACACCCGTACTCCTGAGTTGACCCTGACAACTACCTTTATTTCTTGTGCTCTATACCCAAATCATGATACAGAACCAAACCCAATCAGAGGCCTTTGCTTTTAAACGTTTCTCCAGACGACGAGCTAGGCTTCGCTCATGCTTTCTAGCAGTGAATCAGGACAAGACAGATTTGCTAATGTGCATTTCATCACCAAGGGACTGAGGATGCCTCGTCTTTTATTTTGAACTGTTTCTAAGACAGTACTCATTAAATGCAAACAAAGAAGGCAGTCTCGGGGAAACAGAAGTGACGTGCTTGGTCAGATTGACTGGCACATTACTCAGCGTGTGGAATCTGGTCCATGCTGCTGCTTCTACAGTTTGGGCTCTGTCAGTCTTCTGCAGCTCTGCTCCATCACCTGGATCAGGAGTGCTTCACAGAGGAAGCAGTAGCAGAATTGTGTGGATATTCAGGGAGAGGGATTGCTTACCTTTCAAAACATCTAAATGTATTCTTCCCAATTTAACTAAATTAGTATGCTCATTTATGGCCACATAATATACTTCAGGTGCCTCCATTGCATATTCTGGAAGGAAGAGTTCAGCTTCAAAAGTCTTTGACCCATAGAAGGAATCCTGGAGACCAGCAATGACCACATGAAATAAGGGGCTCTGCTCTCACCAGCTTGGCTTTAATGCCGGGGCCTGGTTCTGCCAGCAAATGTTGGCTTTCCCCATGGGCCTGTGAGGCGGCCTGGCCATCCGGTCTGTTTTGTGCCCACAGTGCCTCGGCCAACAGATGGGTGCGGTGACATTCACGCTCCCAGGAGTCAAAGGATGCTGCTTATAAACACTGTCACACGTAAGCAGCATTTCTGGGAGGTGTGGGCCGCAGTACACAGTTCTCTCTAACCGTGTGGTAAGACACAGTAAGGTGAAGGATGTGCGAGTCTCCACTGCCTGCCCCCTGATTGTGTGTCTGTTCGGATACCACCCAGGAACACAGCTTCACATTGCGTTTCTGCTCTCAGCTCCCATTTTAAGCATTTTATTCCTAGCTCTTGTCTCACAGAGAACATTTAATTACACAAAACTAGGAAAGCATTCATAATGACACAGAATTCCCAAAGGAATTATCTCAACAGTTGTCACAGAGAGACAAAATTCCCAACACGACCTTTCTCACATTAAGAAGGCGAGGCGGAAGTCTGTGTTGTGTGCCAGTTGCTTGTTTGGTCCCATAGATGACATTTATTTCTCAGGGGATGATTTCAGACAGAAGTATCTTAAATATGTTTTTATTGTCCATTCTGATCTATGTGCAGTAATGGCTAAGCCAGTTAATAGGGAAGACGAAAGACAGCAGTCAAATGAGAGCAAAACTTAAAATCCCCCACTGAAGACCATCGCATACTTGAGCTGAGCGCATATCAGAGTGGGGGCCAGGTAACAAACACGGCTTGCTGAGCATCTTGGCCCCAGATGGATTATTTATCTCTCCCGTGAGCTCAGCTTTCCGGAGCCAACTCTTGTGGAGGTTGGGCCCCTAGAAAAGAGTGTTGTTTTTGATGTCACTTCGTTCATACGTAATTGGTGAAAGGTGGGGAAGCGGAAGCCCATGCGTAGCAGAATGCCCCCAAAACGTGAAGCGGAGCCTGGATATCTGTGGGTTAAGGTGCTGGGGCCCCTCAGGAAGTAGCCCGATCATATTAGATTTGACTTGGATTTGAAAAACTCAGCATCTCATATGTTAGGAGGCTGAAAGGGAGTAACACAGACGTGTGTGTGTGTGTGTGTGTGTGTGAGAGAGAGAGAGAGAGAGAGAGAGAGAGAGAGAGAGAGAGAGAATGACAATAGGGTTGTTGCAAAGAGTCACAAATGGACCGGGAGGGTTTTGGAGGTGTACTGTGCATGCCAACATTTTTAACATGCTCTGGTGACATGAACTGTAATTTCCCCCATGAAACCTCCTCTGAACTTTCCTGTTTCCATGAATAGCTGAAAGCCTGAGTCATATTGTTGCCTCCTCCCTCCTCATTCGATACCAGATGGAATTTCCAAGCCTATGTGTCTCTCCCATAGTCCCTCGTCTCCGCCCTGATGCCACATCGTGGCTTTAGTCTGCTTTCTGCTTAACGAGTGCCCCGACTTCCAGCCACCGTCCTGCTCTGTCCCTCCCTGCTATGGCGCAGGTTCCATCGACCCAGTGGCCCTGGAATGGCAGAAGGAAGCACATCCCTGCACTGAACTCCTCTGTAATGCCTGCAATGGCCTTTGGGAACATTGCATATTTGAGGAGACTCCCCAGAGAACGAGTCTTCCTTCGCTAAGAACTTACAGGGTGTGTCTGTGGACATCCTAAGGCAGCCGTGCTGTAAGGACACTATGGCAAGCTCAGCATCCTCTTCCTGGCATGGTGCTTTGCTGTGACGTTTGTATCTGTAGCACGGTTGGTCTCTGAGTGGCTGAGGGAATACATGAATGAGTGAGAGAGAATTACCAGTGAATTGTTGGGTTTTTAAAAAAGAAAGTGTGTTTCTAATTTGTTTTCTATGCAAAATCTTGTCTTCTGAAATAAGATTGGGCACATACTGTGGAGAATGCTGCTTAAGCCAGGAGTGCAGGAAAAGTGACAGGAAACGATATGTCACTAGGCTCCAATGTGCTGTACGGGGCGACTCTGGATTTGTAGCTTATCTTGTGTGGTTCATTCTTTTAGAGAGTATTTTATTTTGTTTGTTATTTGTGTGCATGCACACACACTGCACATGTGCACGCAGGTACCTATGGAGACAAGGAGAGGTGTCACATCACCTGGAGCTGAAGTTACAGACAATTGTGAGCCTGATGTGGATGCTGGGAACTGAACTCTGGTCCTATTCAAGAGTAGCAAGTGCTCTTAACCACTGAGCTCCTCTGCAGTCCCTGGCTCACTGGTATTTCTGTAGAATTGTAAGTATTGATATGTGTATGTAGTCTGTACACACAAGGGTGTGTGTATGTAGTCTGTATGCACAAGGGTGTGTGTATATAGTCTGTATGCACAAGGGTGTGTGTTTGTAGTCTGTATGCACAAGGGTGTGTGTATGTAGTCTGTGTGCACAAGGGTGTGTTCATGTTGTCTGTATACACAAGGGTGTGTGTGTATAGTCTGTATACACAAGGGTGTGTGTATGTAGTCTGTATACACAAGGGTGTGTGTAGTCTGTATACACAAGGGTGTGTGTAGTCTGTATACACAAGGGTGTATGTAGTCTGTATACACAAGGGTGTGTGTATGTAGTCTGTATGCACAAGGGTGTGTGTATGTAGTCTGTATACACAAGGGTGTATGTAGTCTGTATACACAAGGGTGTGTGTATGTAGTCTGTATGCACAAGGGTGTGTGTGTGTAGTCTGTATACACAAGGGTGTGTGTGTGTAGTCTGTACACACAAGGGTGTGTGTGTGTGTAGTCTGTATGCACAAGGGTGACTTGTCACTTTGTGATGTTGGCCATGGATAAAGGAATGAAAAGCAAAACTAAGTTTTTTATGGGATGTTTTTCATATAAGAGCTTATAGCTCTTTAAACTAGCCGTGTGGGCTTGTTTGCCTTCCATGTATTACATATGAGAAACCCTATGTGAATAGACCATGGGCAGAGATGCGGCCACTCCCCTCCATTGCTCCTGGATAACCCAGCCTTCCTTTTCATCTGTGAGGTCTTCTCCAGGAAGGGGACATGACTTTGTCTTTCTCTGTGCAGCTCAGGAGAAGCACCAGGACCCAACCCCACAGATGTCTTCCTGACTCCCATGCTCACTGGGCTCTTGGGCTAACCCCAGGTTTGATGAGTCATTAGGAGGAGTCAGTAAGATGCAGCGTACCATTAGCCTTATAATAAAACTGCACCATGAGGATGCATATCAGGAGAAAAGGGGGAAGACACATGGGGTGAAGTCCAGGGAAAGCACAGCTGTGGTGCAGGCTTCTAGGGACATGGTGGAGTCACACAAGACACATGAAATTCTCCGGTAATACTCGCCAACAACATGTATGAAATGTTGCCACCACAAGAGGCTCATTCCCTAGCCCACGGTTTTGCTGTGGACTGATCGTATGGAAGCCCCCTGTCCAGCAGGTGCCTAAATTCCAGATTCCTGGAAGGAGAGCAGATCTCCAATAATTGTGCACAGTGTGAGCATCATTGTCAACACACATCACATTGTGTAGACAGCCTGAGCATCCTTGTCAACACACACCACATTGTGTAGACAGCCTGAGCATCATTGTCAACACACACTACATTGTGTAGACAGCCTGAGCATCATTGTCAACACACACCACATTGTGTAGACAGCCTGAGCATCATTGTCAACACACACCACATTGTGTAGACAGTGTGAGCATCATTGTCAACACACACCACATTGTGTAGACAGCCTGAGCATCATTGTCAACACACACCACATTGTGTAGACAGTGTGAGCATCATTGTCAACACACACTACATTGTGTAGACAGCCTGAGCATCATTGTCAACACACACTACATTGTGTAGACAGCCTGAGCATCCTTGTCAACACACACCACATTGTGTAGACAGTGTGAGCATCATTGTCAACACACACCACATTGTGTAGACAGCCTGAGCATCATTGTCAACACACACCACATTGTGTAGACAGTGTGAGCATCATTGTCAACACACACTACATTGTGTAGACAGCCTGAGCATCATTGTCAACACACACTACATTGTGTAGACAGCCTGAGCATCCTTGTCAACACACACCACATTGTGTAGACAGTGTGAGCATCATTGTCAACACACACTACATTGTGTAGACAGCCTGAGCATCCTTGTCAACACACACTACATTGTGTAGACAGCCTGAGCATCCTTGTCAACACACACCACATTGTGTAGACAGTGTGAGCATCATTGTCAACACACACCACATTGTGTGGACAGACTGAGCATCCTTGTCAACACACACCACATTGTGTAGACAGCCTGAGCATCCTTGTCAACACACACCACATTGTGTAGACAGCCTGAGCATCATTGTCAACACACACCACATTGTGTAGACAGCCTGAGCATCATTGTCAACACACACCACATTGTGTAGACAGTGTGAGCATCCTTGTCAACACACACCACATTGTGTAGACAGCCTGAGCATCATTGTCAACACACACCACATTGTGTAGACAGCCTGAGCATCATTGTCAACACACACCACATTGTGTAGACAGCCTGAGCATCATTGTCAACACACACCACATTGTGTAGACAGCCTGAGCATCCTTGTCAACACACACCACATTGTGTAGACAGCCTGAGCATCATTGTCAACACACACCACATTGTGTAGACAGCGTGAGCATCATTGTCAACACACACCACATTGTGTAGACAGCGTGAGCATCCTTGTCAACACACACCACATTGTGTAGACAGCCTGAGCATCATTGTCAACACACACCACATTGTGTAGACAGCGTGAGCATCATTGTCAACACACACCACATTGTGTAGACAGTGTGAGCATCCTTGTCAACACACACCACATTGTGTAGACAGCCTGAGCATCATTGTCAACACACACCACATTGTGTAGACAGTGTGAGCATCCTTGTCAACACACACCACATTGTGTAGACAGCGTGAGCATCCTTGTCAACACACACCACATTGTGTAGACAGTGTGAGCATCATTTTCAACACACACCACATTGTGTAGACAGTGTGAGCATCATTTTCAACACACACCACATTGTATAGACAGTGTGAGCATCCTTGTCAACACACACCACATTGTGTGGACAGCCTGAGCATCGTCAACTAAGGAACAGCAAGGAAGTACCAAAAATCCAAAGCTCCCAGACTCCAATCCAGGGCTTTTCTTAGAAGAAATGTCCTTGGAAGGATGAATGGCCTCAAGTTTGTCCTCCTCCTTGCAGGCCCCAGTGATGCCGGTCATGGAAGTACTAATAATCCTCACTCTGTTTCAGGGACAGTGAGTGCTTCCTCTTGGCTCTGAGTGATGGGATGTGCTCTTATTTCTGATCAGACCAAGCCATATTCCTGCTGTGTTCGTGACTCTTCTGTGGATGTGAACAAAAGATTATAGAAGGGAGAGTTCATTTTGGCTCATGGTTCCAGAAGGAGAGTCCATACTGTGTGTGTACATGGGGACCACACGGCAGCAGGAGTGGGGGTGCTGGCTCATCACATCTTTACCTACACACAGGAGTGGAAAGAGCAAACTGGAAGAGGGTTGAGGCTACAGACTTTCAAGTGATGTACTCTTTCAGCAAGGCTCATGTCCTAAAAATTTCATAGCTTCCCCCAAGCATTATCACCACCATTGCGTTCTCATCCCCAACACCAATCTTACAGATTTCGTACATGGTCTAGCCCCTCCCCCTATGAAAAAATCAGGGAAAGATAAGGAGGGAGGGAAAAATAGAGGGAGGGCAAGAGAAAGAGGGAGTAAAGAATGAGATCCCTAGAACAAGGAGAAAACCAGCAAGGAAACTGATGCCTGAGAAGACAGCCCTGCACGGAACTGGCAGCTTGGTGTGTCCTAAACCAGACAGCAGATGTCACCACATAGAGATGTGGCTTCAGGAGTCTCAGAGCCACACTGACTCCTTTTCTTTATATGCAGTGCCTCCCATGTCCCCATTAAAAAATAAAAACAAAACAAAACAGCTCTGTGAATTTGATCCCTTGGTAATGCCCTTTCCCTGGTTCCTCCTGGACCACAGCCCTGCACATTCCATACCGATTAGACTCCTACCATTTGACTTCTGCTGCCTGAAACCAAGGAAGGGGCAGATGGCCTTGCAGAGCTGGCACGGGACACTGCCACAGTGTGTTGTCCTTGGATGGAGCTGTGGGAGCTGCTCTGATGTGGGGTACGGCTTCCCTGAGTTCACCAGGTACATACAGCACCCACTGTCCTTGCCAGCGCCCCCCCCCCACCCCTCCTGGGGTCTGCCTGGTCTGACTGTCTCCTCCACAACCACATGCCTTTTATTGTTCTCAGAACATCGCAGGGCAATTGCCTAAACTGGAGGGTGCCCAGCCATCGAAGACAAGCTATTGACCTGACGATAATACTAGGATCATCTGGATGTCCTGGGTTGGATCTACCCAGTTCCTCAGCAGTGATCTGGAGGAACCATGCTCTGGGTGCCCTTCCATGTAGTGGCATTTGGCCATGCACACTGTTAGCTAGGTGTGGGCTTTCTCCTACCCACCAGAGCCAAGGCTGTGTAGGGTCCACTGGGATGCATTGTACTTAGTAGACTCTCGAATGTCAGAAAAGTGTTTTATAGAGAACACACTTCATGGGCTGGAAGATCACCTAACAATAGAGTGTGTGCTTAGCATGTCTGATGCCCTGGGTTTGGTTTCCAGCAAAATAAATAAATAAATAAATAAATAACAATCAGGCAAAGCAAAAAAAATGCTTTGTAATATTGTTCTCTTTTATGCTATAAGGACCCAACATGCAGGGGCTGAGGAGATAGGGAGGTGGCTCCGTCAGTAAAGTGCTTTTTTTTGTAAGCATGAGGACCTGAGTTTGAGTCCCCAGAATCCCACTTAAGAAAATCTGGTCATGGTGACACAGGCTTGTGATCCAGCACAAGGGAGGTAGAGACAGGCAAGTCCTCAGGCTCTCTAGCCAGATTGCCTAGGCTGTTTGATGAACTCCAAGTCAACCAAGATTAGATGACAGCACCTGAGGAATAGCACCTAAAGCTGACCTCTTGCCTTTACGTGTGTGCACATACAGGCATCTGCACATGTGTGCACCCATACAAACGTGGCCAGGAGGAAGGAGGAGAAGGAAAGAGAGAAAAGGACTCAACATTCATCCTGGACCATTGCAGTAGCCCAGAAGGGCCATTGATGTGACCCAGGAGGACCATTGCTGTGGCCCAGGGGTGGGGGTGAGGGAATAATTTCAGTAGCCCAGGGGGATCATTGCAGTTGCCCCGGGGTGTTATGGAGTTTCTGGGGGAGTAAGGTACATCATCTGGGAGAGGACAGACCCAGGATGAAGAAGGGTCCAGGATATGAGAGGGGTCCAGGAAGGAGTGGAGGGTTCCAAGAAGGAGTGGAAGGGTCCAGGATATGAGAGGGGTCCAGGAAGGAGTGGAGGGGTCCAGGAAGGAGTGGAGGGGTCCAGGAAGGAGTGAAGAGGTCCAGGATGGAGGGGGAAGGGTCCAGGATGGAGGGGAGGGGTCCAGGATGGAGGGGAAGGGGTCCTGGATGGAGGGGGCTGAGTCCTGGGTAGAGTGAAGGGATCCAGCAGGAATGGAAGAGAAGGGTCCAGGGTGTGTTTGCTTTATGGAAGGATACCTGAGCCCTCCTTCTCCCTCATCACTAAGGAAACCCTTCGACAGAGAGGAGGAGGAAGGGTCTTTTGCTCAAGGTTTGGTTGTCAGTGGCTCATAGGGCGAGAAGAACAGCTCACATCAGGACAGACAGGAAGTAGAGAAGAGGGCTCCCCAGGTGACCTTCCCCCCACTGCAGGTTTCAGTTCTCTCACACCCCAGCAAAGCCACGTTATGATGCATTGTGGGACTGCAGGCGAGGCTGCATGGTTACTTTCGGTATTAAGGTGGAGCCTGTGGAGTGGGATTCTGCTTTGAATTTTGTATTTTGTGACTTACAAGAACCTTTAAGAAGTGGAGGAGCAGAGACTCCAAATCTTCCCTCTTTCTCTACAGGTTGGGTAAAAACTGTCCTGCCCGAACTTGAGGCCTTTGGCTTTTTGGAGAAAACTTCAGTGCATTACACAAAACTCTGGATGAAACAGCCCCCTGTGCTTCCCTTCCTGTACTACATTAGATTTCAGTACGGACCATGTTTGAGCAGCCGTCATAATGGTGGCCATGGTGCTTACATACGCGTTACTCCCATTTGATGACAACCCAGAGAGAAAGGAGGTGTAATCTGTGGTAGAGATGGGAAAGCTGGCTCGGGTCCCGGTGCAGCAGCCCTGTAAGTGGGTGTCTGAGCTGAGCTCTGATCCAGGACTGTGTGGTGGCCCACCCCTGCTGGGAGCCTCCCCTTAGAGTTTCCATCTATGGCCAAGCCTGAGCCCCCCAGACCTCCCATGGTTTAGGTACTGCCCTGTTTGCCTTGGAGATCTGTGCACACAGCTGCAAGGTGGTCCAGGAGCCTTGGGCACCCTCCTTTCTCTGCTCCTGCATGTCCCCTTTATTCAGGAGCCTTCAACCCCAGCTTCACTGGTTCGTTCAGGGCTGGCCCTGTGTCACTGCAAATGGGAATGTGCTGGTTCCGGAGGCCTCACGGGAGACTTGCTCCTCTGTGTTCAGACACTCGCCAGGCACGGCAGTGGTCTGCAAGGGCAGGCTCATCTGTCCGCCGTCCGTCGTTGTCTAGAACAGCAAGCAGTTGGCGCGGGGGAGCATGCCTGGAATCTTAGCACTTGAAGGCAGAGGGAGGGGGACCATGAGTTTACCTCAAAAAACTCACCAGCAAGGTGCTTCCCTGGGCCCAGTCTTCAGCACTACAATGTAAGGCTAACTATCTCAATTCATTCTATTTTAATCTTACTTTTAAAAAGAAGAGGTCTTGCCATGTTATCAAAGCTGGCCTTGTATGCCAGGGTGCAAGCAATCCTCCTGCCTCAGACTCCAGAGAGACTATGACTGCAAGTATATGCTTGTGTTTTGGGCCTTATCTCGATTATTATTGTTTTAGATTATTTTATGTGCACATGTGCATGCAGTGCCTGTAGAGGCCACAAGAGTCGGTTCCCCTGGAACTGGAGTGACAGCTGGTTGTGAGCTACCAATGGCATTCTGGGAACCAAACCCAGGTCTTCTGGAAGAGCAGCAAGTGCTCTCTCCAGCCCCCTTTATCTCCCTTATATTGAAGCATGCAGAGCAGTGGTGTTGACTAACGTCACACTGCTGTGACTTGACCGCCAGAGCTTTCTTATCTATGCTCTTGGAGCAGCTTCTCCTCTTTCCCGTCCTCAGGCCTTGCAGGTTTCACAGACCCAACTACTTTGGCTGTTTTGTAAAAGTGGAATCATAAAGCATTTGTCTTTTTCTGGCTTATTTTACTCAGCACAGCTTTGAAGTTCATCCTCATAGCATAGGACAAGCTTGAGCTCTTTTTTTTTAAGGCTGAGTAATAAATACTCCATTGTAAGAACACGCCACACTTTGTTTATGCTTTGGTTGTGGACATGTGGTGTGTCGATAGTGTTTGTTTGTTTGGTCAACCTGATTGATTCAAGCTAGGGTCAATTGGGAAGAGGCAACTTCATTGAGAAAATGCTCCCATCAGATTGACCTGTAGGAGTCAGTGTGGTTCTTTTGGAAGGGCCCAGCCCACTGTGGTCATGGGTTAATAAGAAGTCTGACAAAGGGAGTTACGGTGAACAGGCTGGTAAGCAGTGTTCCTCCGTGGTTCCTGCTTCCGGGTCCCTGTGCTGACTTCTTTCGTGGTGGACTGCAAGCTGAAATAAGCCTTTTTCTGGCCAAGTTGCTCTAGTCATGGTCTTTACCGCGGCACTAGGACCCTAATGAGAACCCATGGGCTGCTTTCCTCTCTTGTGTACTGTGGAAGCCATGCGCTGGGCAGCTGTCACAATAGCCAAGACCAGTGTTCAAGCCCGTTAGTTAGTTCTTGTACATGCACCAGAAGCAGGATTTTTCTTTTCTTTCCTTCTTTGTTTCTTAGCTTCTTTCCTCCTCCTCCTCCTTCTCCTCTTCCTCCTCCTCTTCCTCCTTCTCCTCTTCCTCCTCCTCTTCTTCCTCCTCCTCCTCTTCTTCCTCCTCCTCGATCTCTCTCTGTTGATTTAATTTTAATTATTTGTCTTTATAGATCCCTGTGAGTGGGTATGTGCACATGTGTGCAGGTGCCTGTAGACCAGGATAGGGCGGTGGAGCCCCTGGAGCTGGAGTGGTGTGAGCTGCTTGATGCTGGTGCTGGGAACTGAACTCTGTGAGTGCTCATAACTGCTGAGTCACCTCTCCAGCCCCAGCTGTCTGTTTCAGATGCCACTTTGGGGTGATATTTACTGTGGTTTTAATTCACATTCTCTGGTGATTAGTGACACTGAGGACCTTTTTATACACTTGCTGATAATTTCTGTATGATTTTAGAGAAATATATATCTTATACCCTTTTTATTTGTGTGTGGTGCTTGAACTCTGGGCAGTGTTGTACCATGGATCTACCTCCTTAGCCTCTTACACACACACACACACACACACACACACACACACACACACACACGTTTTGAAGTTCAGGGATTGAGTCTTACTAAGTTGCCGGGCCTGACCTTGACTTAGGATGACGCTCTGTCTCAGCCTCCTGAGCAGCTGGGATTATAAGCCTGTGCCATCGGGCTCAACCTTTTTGTTCACTCTTCAGATCGGTTGTTTGTTATTGTTGACGTGTAGGATGGCAGCCTCTGCTGGATGTGTGGTCTGAAGATGTTTCCTTTCTGCTTTGGTGGAGATCTCCACAGTTGGTGTGCACTGTGGTCCATCTGGCTGCTCCCTTTGTGGCTTCTGTGTTACAACCTGGAAAAGCCAAGTGTCAAGCCAGCACTTTCCCCTGCATTTTCTTCTAAGAATTTTAAAGTTTTAGATCTTAAATTTAGTGGGTTTTTTTTTTTCGCCATTTGGAGTTTACAGAAATTTTGGAAGCCTTAGGACTGGAATGCAGGGCCTCAAGCTTATGCTGTCCCCCTGAACCACACTCTGCTAATGATTAGGTAACTCCAGACCCATCCCCCCACCATGGCGGTGTCCAGAGTCCCAGTACTGTTTGTTGACAATTCCTCTCTTTCGCTATATAGTTCCTGACACTCGCACATTGGAGGCCTATTGTGGGAGGAGGGCCTGCTTGTTTGTTCCTGGCTGCCCGGCTAGTTTAGACCCGAACAATCCCACAGAAACTATATTAATTAAAACACCACGCGGCCCATTAGCTTTAACTTCTTATTGGCTAACGCTTACATCTTAATTTAACCCATTTATAGTAATCTGTGCATCACCATGAGGTTGTGGCCTACCAGCAAAGTCTCAGCAAGTCTATCTCCGGTGACTGCTCCGTGGCGGTTCCTTGACTCTGCCCTTCTTTTTCCCAGCATTCAGTCCACCTTTCCCTTCCTACCTAAGTTCTGCCTTGCCATAGGTTCAAATCAGTTTCTTTATTCATTAATGATGATCACAGCACACAGAAGGGACTCCCACATCACCTCCCCTTTTCTGTTTAAGTAAAAAGGAAGGCTTTAAATTTAACATAGTAAAATTACATATAACAAAATAGGTATCAAACAAGAATTACAGTTACAATATTTTTATCTACTTTATCTTTTATCATAACTATAACTATAAATTCTTCAACTCTGTCAAAGACTCCAGAAGGATATAATATTACCTAAGTAAACAGGAAGTGCATTGTGAACAATTTCCAAAACACTAGAATTGACGGAGACATCTTGCTGCCTGGACAGTCACCCAAAGTTCTTCTGTATTGTTGGAACATCCATCCTCAGCCTACAGGCCCATAGTATCTAGCAGACTTTTCCATGAAGCAGGAAATTTCAAAGACAGTTTAGCCTATATTGGCAGTTTGTCAGTCACTTTCTTCTGTCTCCTGCAGAATGTCTAGCAGACTCTTTCATGAAGCAGGAACCCTGAAGGATGGTCTCACCTTTAGGCAAGTTCAGCAGTCATTTCTCTGTGGATCCTGCATGTCCAGTTTCAACCAACGCCATAAGGAGCCTCTTCAATGCCCATCTTCCTCTTGAAGTAGCTTGTGCTGCCAGGAGCAGATGTGTCTCATTGCCATGAAAAGTCCTAAGTTATAAAACGTTTCAAATGCCATATTCTGAAGGTCTCTGAAAGATTTGAAGAATATCTGTCTTACTGAAATATATCTCTATATATCTAGAAAACCTAACTAACATGACTACAAGCTTGACTATTATAGATAATTATCTATTAACCTATATTTCTTAATTATACATTACATTTTTAAATGAACTGCACAATCACAATACCTTAATCAAGAGCAGAAATATATATACACAGTATAACAAAATTGACCTTAAATTTGTATCAATAAACTAAAATCCATACCAAAGCAAATCTCTATAGCATATCCCCCTTTAAATGTAAATAAACACTTATAAACAATATTTGGGAATATGAGCGCAGTTCATATTGTTTATTGGGTGAAGTATTTTCTTTGTGGGGGTGTTTACAGCAACCTTTCAGGAGGTCTTGTTCCATCAAACTATATTGGTCTGGAAGCAATCCACAGGTTCTCATCTTCTGTGAAAACAAAAGAAGATCCTCTTTTCCAAAGCAGCATATCCTTAGACTCAAATTTTGGGATCAAGATACCTTTATGTTAGTTTAACTTAGCAGGTCATACAATGAAATGTCTTTCTGTACTTAGTTCCTTCACAGTCAAAAAATTCAAAGATAACACAATAATGCAATAATATAATAATCCAGACTCTCTGTGAATTTTCCATCTTTATGTGACTTGTTTTTACTCTATTACTTTTAAATATTTATTTTATTATTGTTACTCTTTTAATCTATGACTGTCTGTACTCTGTCTCTTTAAAGACTTTACCCTTTTTTTAAAACCATTCACTTCTTTTCCATCTCTCTGTACTCTTTTTCTTCTTTCTCCCAAGCCTATGTACATTTATCCAATATTGTGACTTGTTTAGAGTTTTTTTTCCATCTGGATTTGTGTTTATTGAATATCTATAATTCTTTTCTGACCAGAAGTGCTTCTTAAAATGCTAAGCACTTAAGAATCTAAGCTGCGACATTACTAGGTTACATATGATACTACCTACTTGCCATGCCCATTCCAACATGGTGGAGCTGCTTGCTGCTTCTGAGAGCCACAAACACCACCCCATTTCCAGGTACACAGCCAGTCCACATTGCCATGAAGCAAGCCATAGCACGCTGCTCACAAACCCCATCCAAATGCTTAGTCTCCCAAAAGAGCCAGAGTTCGTGCTAACAGCATGGCCCATGGCTGGGAAGTTGCCATTTTGAAACTACATGGCTGCTACTGCTGAATCAGTAGGACCTCTCTTAAAGGACCTGCCACACACTGCCAGCAAACAGCAAGAAGCCGTGTTAAACTCTGTATTTTTGTGTCTAGACTTCCTTTTCAAGCCCTCTCAGGTTTTACGTGGATTTAGTCCACCACATTGGCGCCATGTTGGCCTCTTTCCCTATTTAGTGTTCCTGACACTCTCACATTGGAGGCCCTTTGACCATACACATGGGGTAGAAAGACAACCCTCCTGAAAAGCACCACACTGTTAGAACTGTGTGCTGCTGATGTCAAGGCCCAGCTGTGCCTTTGGCATCCGAGACTGTGGAGGTGGTGGTGATGGTATACCCAAGGAGACAGATCTCTAAGGTTTCTTCTTAAATCTCTCTCTCTTTCTCTCTCTCTCTCTCTCTCTCTCTCTCTCTCTCTCTCTCTTCCTCTCTATCTCAGGCATGTCTTTGCATGTGTGGGTTTGCGGAGGCCTGAGGTTGACTTCAGGTGTCACTGAGCTCAGAACTCACATATCCAATCTAACAAGTCAGCTTGTGTACTCTAGGGAGCCCCTGTGTCCACGCTGGGCCACCATGCCCACCCTACATGTAAGTGAATGCTGGCCTAACACTGTGCAGCAGGAACTTTGCCCCTGAAAAGTTCTCTTCAGGAGATTTACACCCTGCCCCCGTTTTTGAAGTGCTGGGCACCAAATCCAGGGCCATGCATTTGATGGACAAGTTCTTTCAGTCCATATCTTTACCCCTCCTGAGACCTGCATTCCGACGGTGATGTCAGGGGCAGACTCCCGAGCCCTTGGAAGATCTCTGAGAAGCCAGCACTTTGTGGAGTTCAGCATTTCGTCTCCTGTTCATCTGTGCGTATATAACCGTGGCTCGCCATAAGCCTCATGTCTATCTCTCCAGCATCATGTTCTGGGGAACTCTTCTTCCACCACCCCGACACAGTAGACAAAAGAGAAAGAATCCTCAGCTTGCCGTGCCCCTAGGACAGACAGCTTTACCCCCACAGACTGCTGGGGATGGCTTAAGCTCGCGTTTATATGTTAGTCTTGCTTGAGGGCCTGCAGGTGACCGAGACAGGTGTGGGCTAGTGGGATGTATCATCCCACCATAATGGCAGAGGACAGAAGGGAGAGTGGAGGCCAAGCGTGCAAGCAGAATGAAGCCCTCATGAATCATAGCAGATGGCCCTATCCTTTGTCAATGGGGAGGGAAGATGCCTGCTCTCTCCTCTGGATATTGGCCCTGCGAAGCCAGCAGCAGGTCCCTAACTGTGGGTTGTACATCACAGAGGGCATTAAGAGTTGCAAGATTGCCTACAGGTTCTCCTCTCCCTTCCAGGGACCGTATGCTTTAGTCTCTTGATGAGATTATTCCTTGACAGTTTCACACACATTTACAATGCATCTTAATGATATCTACCCCAACTCCAGCAGGCACAAGCACCCCGACATATACCCTTCTTTCTTCATGCACCATTCTTTGTTTTTAAACAAAATGCTTAAGTCCAATTAGTATTGCTTGCAAACATTGGGCAAACCCACCAGCAGCTACACCCCTGGGAGGAGTTATCCTCCCCCAGTAACCCTCAGTTCAGAGTGGAGCCTCATGAGCCCCTCCCCCAGCTTGATCTTGTGTAGGTCTTGTGAAAGTGATCCTAGCTTCTGTGTGCTCATGATTGCAATAGCCCTGTCACGTCCAGAAGAGAGCATGGCGCAGCTCTTCTCCCCACCCCCTCTTTGATGGTGTCTCCTGAGTCTCGCAGTGTGCATGATGTAGGTGTCCTTTAAGAGTAAATCCTTAACAGTCACTCATTCTCAGCACTTGGGCCAGTTATGCATCTGACCCATCTGTGAGTATCAATATAAATATTTAGAAGACAGCCTGACAGCGTGTCAGTTTAGGGTCATAGTAGTAGTGCTTGCGCCCTGGGCCTATGACCTCAGCTATGGGCTTTGGCCCGGGTTTATAGTAGTAGGTGGGAGTTCCTTCCTGTGGAGTACGCCTCAGATCCAAGCATGAAGCAAGCGTTTACACCCGTAATAGCCATGCTGTTTTTGTACTGTGGGCACACCTTGCCTGGCAGGTCGCCAGTGTAACATGCAGGGTCCATTGCTGATAAGGTCATGGATAGCTTCCCGTGGCAGCCTGTGCGCTGTGAAAGCTAGTCAACAGGAAGGAAGTGTCCAGACTTGTTCCTGGTGATTTCTCTTTGCCCTGAAACCAACATGTGTGGCGTCTTTAGCAACAGAGTCTTACCGTCCAGTTATGGTGGGAAACCAAGAGCAGTGGCAGCATCCTGTGCTCTTTCGGGTTTCTCCCCCATAACTCACAGGGAAATACGCCACACCTGGCACTGAGGGTTGGGGCCAGCTCTCCTGCTCTAGTATCCATCGAGGGTCAGGGCCAGCTATCCCAAGGCCAGCGGAGGGCAGGAGCAGCTCAGTATGGCTCTCTGATTTGGTCACTCATGGTTCCTACGGCCCCCCTGAGGTGAAGCAGGCCACAGATATCAACATAGACCCCAGCTGAATCAGGACCACAGACCCAGACATGACCTTTGGGCAGAGGCTTGGGCCTAGTCAACATCCTGGCTATGGGTGGAAGCCCAGGCCACTCAGATCAGGATGGCTCTGATGGCGGCACAGGCCCTGGACACCAATAAGACCACAGGTTTGGGCCCCGACCTCAGGCTTCTGGGTAACCTTTGTTGGCAACACAGGCCTCAGACTTCAACACAGCCCCTGGGTGTGGTAGGACCACAGTCCCAGATAATACTCTTCAGCAGCAGCTGGGTCTGGATGTCACCATTGCCCCAGGTGGCAGTGCCGGCCACTGGAGTCAGCAGAGTCCCTGTCACAGCATGGCCCTCGGGCACCAGCATGGCCATCAATGGTAACATAAACCTCAAACAGCAATACAGACCTTGGCTGCAGTCGGGCCATGGACCCAGACTTGGCCCTCAGGTGTAGCTTTGACCCAGACGTCACCATGGCATCAGGTAGCAGAACAGGCCACTCAGATCTGCATGGCCCCGCTGAAGCCTGGCCCTTGGAAGAGGCCCCACTTCTAAAGGCAGTGACTTACATGACTGGCTGAGCGTGTGGATGACTGACAGGAGGCCTCCGTTCTTGTCCTGTGGTTGCCAAAGGACTGCTCGAGTGTCCATGAGGTGCTTACCCAGTGTGTGAGTACCCTCCTGGTCACTCCAGAGTCCTTCAAGGCTCAGGGAGAAAGGATGACCCCAAACCTCCGTAGCCTCCTCTCATCTGTGAACAACCCTACTTTGTAGATTGAAAAGACAAAAGCACCCTGCCCCAGAACTAGGAATTTGTGTTTGGTGAACTGTTTCTGAGTGAAAGGGTGCTTTGGAGAGCTGGGGCGTTGCTAGAAATGAGGGGTGCTTCAGAATACCGGGGTGTTGTTAGAAATGAACACCTGTCTGGAGAGCGCCCCGCCACCACCCTCATTCCTCTTGGCTGCCACAGTCTGGAAGAGCGTTGAAGGGTGAGGCAGGCACAGTCAGTCTTCTCTGGGGGAGTGGCCAGACGGTACACTGTCCTATTGGAGTTGAGGGATCCTGTCATGGGGAGGCCCTTCTCTCGGGCAGGCTTTCCTGTTCTTCCCTCATTCAGTCCACCCGGTGGAGAGAGAGGTGGGCGTTTACCCACAGGTGTTCAGTGTCATGGGAACCCGAGACAGTGACCGCTCCAGGCGCAGGGCCTATCCTGGGTCTGCGCAGCCCTCCAGAAATGCCATGCTGACTGGGTGCGGATGGTTTCAAATGCACGCTGTACCTGCTCTCCCTTGTGGGGCCTATGCTTCTACAGCTGCTCCCGTGTTTTCAGTTTTCATTTGTGTTTATTAAAGCCCTGTGGGAGTCACATTAGATTACTGTAGCTAATGTTAATGCCAGTGCCTGTGGTACTGTAGGCTGCAGGTATGTGTGCGTATGTGCATGTGTGCAAATTCCTGAATAAATTATCCATAATTCATGCTGTAATTTGTACATTTAAATGTGATTGGCCTTGGTGTGTTAAATTTGGAATTACGCATTTCCTCGATTGATCTCTGTGTATCCGTCCTCCTCTCCCCTCCCCAAGACAGGGTTTCTCTGTGTAGCTCTGATTGTCCTGGAACTCACTCTGTAGACCAGGCTGGCCTCCAACTCAGAGATTCACTTGCCTCTGCCTCCTGAGTGCTGGGATTAAAGGTGTGCGCCACCACTGCCCGGCCTTGATTGATCTCTGATTTGTGGTATTTCCACCCTTCTATGGCTGGGTAACTGATTTTTTTTTCACTTTCTTTGCTTAGTGTGTTTCTTCTCTGGTCTGTTTTCACGCTGCTTGAGTCTTACAGAAAGGACACGAGCAGGAGCAGAGCTTCAGGGCACCCTGGAGGCGGTGGCAGCTGCCGCCAGGGTTATATGATAACTTAAAAAAAGAAAATCTGCTCAAGTATCCTGAAATGTTCCGTGTAGGAGAGCCCAGAGTCACAGGCCCACGGCTGCTCTCAAAATAGAACCAGCGCCGTGCCCTGGGGACCTCGCTGTCACCTTATTTCTCGTCCTTAGATGCTTAGTGCGCAGCCTCGTTCCCACCCTGGGGCTCAGGAGGCCCCGTTGCCACCAGAGTCACTCCTCACCACAGTTCTTCCTGTAGGGAAGATTTAAAATGTGATTCTCACTCTGGATTCGGTATATAAACGTGGATGTATTATATAATGAATCCCTGTTCCCATTACCCACGGCCAGCAGGTCTCACCTGTGGTCCCAAGCTGTGACATCCACGCCCCATGTGTTTTGAAGCAAATCTCAGACAGCTTTAACTTTTGTTGCTAGAGAGTTCCATATGTATCTCTTTACTTATTTTTGATTTTAAATTATTTTCTTTGTTTGTGGGGGTGGGGGACACTTAGACATCAGAGGACAACTTTTGGGAGTGTGGGTTCTCCCCTCCACCTTTGCTCCAGGGACTGAACTCAGGTTGGTAGGCTCCGTGGCAAGTGCTTTTCCCTACTGAGCCATCCTCACCAGCCCCATGTGTGCGTGGTGTATGTGTGCGCTTTATGTCTAACAGATAACAGTGATTCTATAATGTTAGCACATATCCCGTTAACACCAGCATTTCACTATGGATTTTAATTTTTTTACTTTTTTCCATTTTTTTATGTCTGCACATGTGTATGTGGTGGGGGTGCATGTATGCACGTTTGCATGTGTGTGCACACACATGTAATTTGTGGGGGGTGTGCATATGTGTGCACATGCATGCGATAGCTGATGTCAGGAGCCAGCCTTGATCACTCTTCTACTGTATTGTTTGGGCAGGGCCTCTCTGATGTAGCCAGCCTTGGCGACCAGTGTGCTCAGGAGATGCCCCATCTGCCTCTGTGAAGCTGGAATTGTGTGAGTCCTGGGATCAGCTCTCCAGTCCCCATTTCTCTGCAGCACAGTGGAATGGCTGAGCCACCTCCCAAGCCCCCAGTTTGTTACAATTTCTAATAAGGTCCACACACTTGCAATTCATCGATGCTTATCTTCAGGTTTGTAAAGGATAACCTTTTGAAGTTGAAAATAGATTTTTTTAATACCATACATCTTGATCATGGTTTTCCTTCCCCCGACTCCTCCCAGATCCTCTCCACCTCCCACCCACCGTTTCTTTCTCTCAGTAAGATATAAACAGGCATCTAAAAAAATAATAAAATAAAATTATCTAAAAATGAACAAGCCAGAATAGTGGAAGATACTTTTAATGTTGATATAATTTTAAATTTGGAGGAAAGTTACAGAAATAGTTTGAGAAACTCCTGTGCCCTTCACTCAGTTTCCAAATGGCTAATTTGCTGTTTGCCTTATATTTATGTTATGTTTGCATGCATTGTCTTTTAAGAGTAATTATAATGAGGTCCATTATCCTTTCCTCTTCCTTTTTTTTTTTTGACAAGTTCCTACTGTGAAGTCCTTACTGGCCTTGAATTTATGATCCTCCTACCTCAGCCTCCTGAGGGCTGGGATTCTGGCCCATGCGGCCGTATCTTATCATTAACTCCTTCCGTGAATATTTCTTAAAGCAGGGACACTCTCCCCGCTCCTCAGCACAAGCCATGACACAATGCTGCCAGGAACGCACAGGCTGACTTTATGTGCCATCTGCCCCAGGGTCCTGTGGGCACAGAATCCAGTGCAGGGCTGTACCACGCACGTTAATTTCAAACAGATCCATTTTTTCTGTTTCCCCATCATTCATGATTTTGACATCTGTGGTAAATACACGACAGTAGCTGCAGAATGCTTGACTGTGGGGTCTCTTACCATTTCTGCGTATTTAGATTTAGGTCCTGTGTTTTTGGCAGAAGCACTGCAGAACACAGCGCTGGATCCTCCTCAGTACACCCTGAGAGGAAGCATGTGACACTGGTTTCTCGTTCTATTATTAGCTTTTATTATTTGGCCAGGGTGGTGTTTGCCAGATTTCTCCACTGCAGACTTAATGAATTTTGTGATTTTTTTTAATTGCTAAGTAATTAGTGTTTTTTATTTTATTTTTTATTTTTTTATTTTTTTTGGTTTTTCGAGACAGGGTTTCTCTGTGGCTTTGGAGCCTGTCCTGGAACTAGCTTTGTAGACCAGGCTGGTCTCGAACTCACAGAGATCCGCCTGCCTCTGCCTCCCGAGTGCTGGGATTAAAGGCATGCACCACCATTGCCCGGCTAATTAGTGTTTTTTAAAAGATTTTTTAAACCAATTATATGTCTGTGTGTGCACCAGATGTGTATGAGTGCCCGCTGAGGCCAGAGGTGTTAGATGCAGTGCAGCTGGAGTTATAGGCAGCTGTGTGCCCTGTGGGTGCGGGGAGTCAAACTTGGGCCCTCTGAAAGAGCATTATGTGTTCTTAACTGCTGAGCCATTGCTCCAGCCAGTAGGTGTTTTTATAGGAAGACACATTGATGCTGGGCATTTCCTGGAGGATTAACAGGAGTCAGTTCACACCAATGCTGGACATTAACTGGAGGAGGATTAACAGGAGTCAGTTCACACCGATGCTGGACATTAACTGGAGAATTAATAGGAGTCAGTTCACACCGATGCTGAACTTTAACTGGAGAATTAACAGGAGTCAATTCACACTAGTGCTGGACATTAACTGGAGGATTAACAGGAGTCAGTTCACACCGATGCTGGACTTTAACTGGAGAATTAACAGGAGACCATTCACACCAGTGCTGGACATTAACTGGAGTTAATGGAGAACATTAACTCCTGTTCCTTGACAAACTTTCATCCACTGGTATTAGGATCCTTTGATGATTTATGCCCCATCAGCTGTTGCTTTGATGACTGCCAATATGTGATTTTTCAGTTAACACTATCATCTCCACATTTCTTAGTAGGCATTGTCCTATATCCTTCGTTATGTATTTATTCATCTGTTAATTTATTTATATGTATCAGTATGAGCCCGTAGAGTTCAAGTTTTTTTAAATGTATTTTGATCTTCAAATGCCCAGCATTGCTTGAGGAAATCTTTAAATCTTTTTTTTTAATATTTATTTATTATGTATACAATGTTATGTCTGTGTGTATGCCTGCAGGCCAGAAGAGGGCACCAGACCTCATTACAGATGGTTGTGAGCCACCATGTGGTTGCTGGGGATTGAACTCAGGACCTTTGGAAGAGCAGCCAATGCTCTTAACCGCTGAGCCATCTCTCCAGCCCCAAATCTTTAAATCTTTATGTTATTATTATTACTGTTTTATGTGTGTGGATGTTTTGCCTGTGTGTGTGTCTGTGCACTGCATGTGTGCCTGGTGCCTCTGGAAGCCAGAGAGGGCATCAGATTCCTTGGAGCTGGAGTTACAGGTGGTTGTGAGTGCTGGGAATGGAGCCCAGGTGCTCTGGAAGAGCAGCCTCTCCACTGCTGAGCCATTTCTCAGGTCCACAGTGCTTAGCGGGATAAATGTGTAAACTTGTCTTCCGCTTATCGGCCGTTTGATTACCTAATGATATAGCTAATGCGTCAAAAAAAAAAACCGACCCTACATGATCCTTTATTCACCATTAATTAAACAAATGGGTTGACTCTCCCACAGAACTTTATAGAATTAGAATGTGATCCAGGTTTAGCTGTGATGGGAGTTGCTTTGGTGAAGTGACAGTTCCAGGGGCTGCTGAAAGAGGCCTGCGCTATGGGAGGGAAGCGTCTAGGTAGAGGGCTATACACAGGCAGAGGGGCAACATACAGGGTGGGAGAAGAGCATGCAGGTAGAGGGAACAGCATGCAGGTAAAGGGAACAGCATGCAGGTAAAGGGAACAGCATGCAGGTAAAGGAACAACAGCATGCAGGTAAAGGGAACAGCATGCAGGTAAAGGGAACAGCATGCAGGTAGAGTGAACAGCATGCAGGTAGAAGGAACAGCATGTACACAGGGCAGGCACAGCCAGGCTGTGTGAGTGCAGGAGCAGCGATCAGGGAGGAAGAGCAAGCTCAAGAAGAACTCAAGATGTCAGGGAGTGGGGTCTAATGAAAGACAGGAAGTAGTGTAGAGCGGGGCTGCGGGTGTAGCTCAGTGACAGAATGCTCACTAGGCTTAGAACGTTTAGAGAACGGGGTTCAGACAGGAATTGTCTGGGACAGGCACTGGGGTTGGTACACAGATAGATGGAGAAGCTGTGGCTGCTTCTAGGGGAGGTTGCCATGGCCTGCGCGGGCAGTGAGAATGGATCTGAGTGACAGCATGCGGGTTCTGCCTGTTGAAGCCCAGGGCGGAGGCTCAACCCAGAGTATAGTACTGTGGAAAGCATTGCGGGCTCATCTTTTTGCGTTGGGAAGCAAACAAACAAACAACAACATGCTGCTCGCTAACTTTCTACTTGGCAAGACATCCCGGTGAAAACTGGGCAGCTGAAACATTTGCCTGACGGTCTGTAGCAGGCTTTCAACCTGAACCCAGGAAGTGCTGAGCCGTGGCCAGGCCATAGTGGTGCTCCACCATGTTGGTGGAAACACGACGGTGGGTCTGATGATTGTTCAGTGATTGGTGCTGATGCTGTGGAGTGAGGTGTCCTCAATCCAGTCCACCGATTGTATATGCTCCAGCATGGATTCACTCAGCCCTCCTCGTACTGTCTGAAGCTCTCCCCGAGCCAGGTGGGGACCAGACAGGCTGTGTCTTACGGGGCTTGGGATTAGCTTGCAGGTAGTAGATACAGATTATCACCAGATAAAACAACACATTATTCTGAGTACCTACTCCAGTATTCTCCATCAAAAGAGGCATGTCCCAATGACCAAAAAGTGTGTATTCTTCAGCTTTCTTATCTCTGTGACAAACACGCCTTATTTTGGAGGGTTTAGCCCTTGGTCATTTGGTCCCATCTGCTTGGGCAGAGCATCACAGTGGTGAGGATGTGGTAGAGGAGAGAAGTTCACCAGGAAGGGGAGAAAGGGGAATGCCAACACTTGGCTAGTCTTCTCTGTTTCCCCCCTTTTAATTCATCTTGGCCCCTAGCCTGTGCACCTTCAGGGTGGGCGTCCCTCAGGGCCACACCCAGAGGTGTGTCTCACCAGCCTCCCAGATGATTCTAAATTGAGCTCGTTGATAGCAAAGACGAGTTATCATGTTCCCTGATGCTTGCTCTGGCTCTGTGGTTGACCAGTTCTACAGGCCAGAAGTAGATTTATCTTTCCCTGAGCTCTTCCCTTTCTGTACAGTGGGGCTGATTCTAACAGGTCACGAGGGATATGACAAATACATGCTAACAATGTCTGCTGCCCACTTCAAGGGTGCTAATTTCAGTTGGTGAGCTTCAGGAGGAGGAAGAGGCTGCCTTGCAAGCCTCCTTTTGCACTTTCATATACATATATATATATATATATATATATATATATATAGAGAGAGAGAGAGAGAGAGAGAGAGAGAGAGAGTGTCCTTGTAGTGGGGCCTTTTTTAGCATCTCCTGAGGGAAACTTTAAGTGACAAAAATGAGGCCAGGCAAAATGAACTGGGTCAGGCCTCACAGTGACACTCCCCTTTCTGGAGCAAACATATGTGGAGGCTTCTCTTTGCTGGCACCATGTGGCAATTAGAGTTGCTGACCACACAGCTCTGACGGCTTTGGGGGAATAGACCTGCAGGCTGGGGGGAGGCAAATCTGTGAATCTCTGTGAATCCCCAAGGGCCAAACTAATAAACTAGTGGCTCTGTCCTGTTGGTCCTCCATGGAGCTGTCCAGCCTCTGTGTGAGGAACAGGGACGAATATATTTGCTTGGTGTGTGTGTGTGTGTGTCCTCCTCTCTGATGCCATCTTCCATGATGGACTGACAGTTCGGACAGTTCGACATGAATGGGACACAGTTTTCTTCCATCAAGTTTATCTTGGCTGCTCTGATAACGCCAAGAGAAGTCACTAATACACTAACCTCAGGTGGTCGCCATGCCGCATTGGCTGTTACAGGCTTCGGAGTTCCGACAGCTGCTGTCCTCACGGGGTCACTGCTGATGGTTGTTCGGCTTTGAGTCACCAAAGGGCACATAGTAGGTGATGGCCACAGTAGGTTGTCTTACAGTTATGTCACCTGCTGATACTTTGCCTCTGTTTGCTCTGAATTTATTAGATGGCAAACTGAAGCCTCGACACGAGCTCCCCATTAAAGGTACACAGTCCCCTCATCGTGAGTGTCCCTGAATGTTCTGACGTGACTGGGTGGCCATGCCATGGCCAGTGGGAGCGAGGCCATGGCAGCTGCCCATAAGAGCGATGGCTCTGGGCTGTTTCACACCTCCATGAACCCTCAGCCAAAGGAAGGGAATTGCTAAAAGGCTGGCAGGTCCCAGCAGGCTGCGAAGCATCATTTCACTGTCCAGACTTTTGAGAGACTCTGGAATGTTCTTCATCCTCTTAGCGTTATCTCAACCAGGCTTTTTTTTTTTTTTTTTTGTGGCTGCTTGATTGAAATTATCTTTATTTTTTTTAAAAAAGAAAACTATCTTTTTTCATTATACATACTAATCCAAGTTCCCACTCCCTCCCCGCCCCCACCCCCCCAGGTCACCCCTATCCACTCCTCAGAGAGGGTAAGGCACATTGCTTTGGTGAAGGTCCAAGGCCCTCCCTACTATATCTAGACTGAGCAAGGTATCCAACCAAAGAGAATAGGTTCCCAAAAAGCCAGTACAAGCAGTAGGGATAAATCCTGGTGCCACTGTCAGTGGCCCCTCAGTCTGCCCCAGCCATGCAACTGTCAACCACATTCAGAGGGACTAGTTTGGTCCTATGCTTGTTCCTCACCTGTTCGGCTATAGTTGGTGAGCTCCCATTAGCTCAGGTAAGCTATTTTAGTGGGTGTCACCATCATGGTCTTGACCTCTTTGCTTATATTCTCACTCCTCTCTTCGACTGGACTTTGGGAGCTCAGTTCAGTGCTCCAGTGCCAGTCTCTGCCTCTATTTCCACCAGCTGCTGGATGAAGGTTCTGTGGTGATATTTAAGATATCCATCAGTCTGACTACAGGGCAAGGCCAGTTTGGGCACCCTCTCTTCTATTGTTTAGGGTCTTAGCTGGGGTCATATTTGTGGGTTCCTGGGAATATCTCTAGAGCCAGGTTTCTTGCTAACCCCATAATGGCTCCCTCAATCAAGATATCTCTTTCCTTGCTCTCATCTCTGTCCTTCCTCCATCTCAACTGGGGAAAACTAAACAGAATCCTGGGAGAAGAAGGCAGAGTGAGGGAGAAGCCATGGAGCCTCCACCAGAAACAGACATGTTGAACTTTGCTGGTAGGCCACGAGCCTCGTGGTAAAATATAAAAGAATGGAAATGGGTTAACTCTAGATGTAAGAGCTAGCTAGCAATATGATTAAGTGATTGGCCATTCCCTCATATTCTCCTCTCGCCTCTTCTTCTCCTCTCCTCTTCCCTTTTTACCCTCCCTTCTCCCCCAACCTCCATGTTCCCAATTTTGTCAGGTGATCTTGTCTATTTCGACTTTCCAGGTGGATCTATATATGTTTATTTTTCATTTTTTTTATTGAGAAAAGGAGAAAGAAAAAAAAACAAGTTTCCACATCCTCCCAGCCTCCCATTTCCTTCCCCCTCCTCCCCCTTCTCCCCCTCCTCCTCCTCTTCTCCCCCTCCTCCCACCCTTCTCCCCCTCCCCCCACTCCTCTCCCCCTCCCTCTCCAGTCCAAAGAGCAGTCCGGGTTCCCTGCCCTGTGGTAAGTCCTAGGTCCTCCCCACTCTGTCCATATCTAGGAAGGTGAACATCCAAACTGGCTAGGCTCCCACAAAGCCAGCACATTAAGTAGGATCAAAACCCCGTGCCATTGCCCTTGGCTTCTCATCAGCCCTCATTGTTTGCCATGTTCAGAGAGTCCGGTTTTATCCCATGCTTTTTCGGTCACAGTCCAGCTGGCCTTGGTGAGCTCCCAGTAGATCGGCTCCACTGTCTCAGTGGGTGGGTGCACTCCTCGTGGTCTCGACTTCTTTGCTCATGTTCTCCCTCCTTCTGCTCCTCACTGGGACCTTGGGAGCCCAGTCCAGTGCTCCAGTGTGGGTCTCTGTCTCTGTCTCCATCCATCACCAGATGAAGGTTCTATGATGATATGCAAGATATTCGTCAGTATTGCTCTAGGATAGGGTCATTTCAGATTCCCTATCCTCAGCTGCCCAAGGAACTAACTGGGAACCTCAGCTTGGGCACCTGGGAGCCCCTCCAGGGTCAAGTCTCTTGCCCACCCTAAAGTGGCTCCCTTAACTAAGAATTGTGGTTCCGTGCTCCCCTATCCACCCTTCCTTTATCCCAATCCTCCTGTTTCCCCAAGTCCCCCCTCCTTCCCTTCTACCTTTTCTCTCCCCATCTCCCCTTACCCCCATCCCACCCCACCCCCAAGATCCCAATTTTCTCCCCGGCAATTTTGTCTACTTCCCTTAGCCAAGAGGATAACTATATGTTTTTCCTTGGGTTCACCTTCTTACTTAGCTTCTTTAGGTTCACCTATTGTAGACTCCGTGACCCTTATTTATGGCTAGAAACCAATTATGAGTGAGTACATCCCATGTTCATCGTTTTGGGTCTGGGACACCTCACTCAGGATAGTGTTTTCTATTTCCATCCATTTGCATGCAAAATTCGAGAAGTCATTGTTTTTTACCGCAGCGTAGTACTCTAGTGTGTATATATTCCATACTTTCTTCATCCATTCTTCCATTGAAGGGCATCTAGGTTGTTTCCAGGTTCTGGCTATTACAAATAATACTGCTATGAACATAATTGAACAAATGCTTTTGTCATATGATAGAGCATCTCTTGGGTATATTTCCAGGAGTGGTATTGCTGGGTCCAGGGGTAGGTTGATCCCGAATTTCCTGAGAAACCGCCACACTGCTTTCCAAAGTGGTTGCACAAGTTTGCATTCCCACCAGCAATGGATGAGGGTACCCCTTCCTCCACAGCCTCTCCAGCAAAGGCTATCCTTGGTGTTTTTGACTTTAGCCATTCTGACAGGTGTAAGATGATATCTCAAAGTTGTTTTGATTTGCATTTCCCTGATCGCTAAGGAAGTTGAGCACGACCTTAAGTGTCTTTTGGCCATTTGAAGTTCTTCTGTTGAGAATTCTCTGTTCAGTTCAGTGCCCCATTTTTTAATTGGGTTAATTAGCATTTTAAAGTCTAGTTTCTTGAGTTCTCTATATATTTTGGAGATCAGACCTTTGTCTGTTGTGGGGTTGGTGAAGATCTTCTCCCAGTCAGTAGGTTGTCTTTGTGTCTTAGTGACAGTGTCCTTTGCTTTACAGAAGCTTCTCAGTTTAAGTAGGTCCCATTTATTCAATGTTGCCCTTAATGTCTGTGCTTCTGGGGTTATACATAGGAAGCGATCTCCTGTGCCCATCTGTTGTAGGGTATTTTCTCTTCTATCAGGTTCAGTGTGTTCGGGCTGATATTGATTGAGGTCTTTAATCCATTTGGACTTGAGTTTTGTGCACGGTGAGAGATATGGGTCTATTTTCATTCTTCTACAGGTTGACATCCAGTTGTGCCAGCAGCATTTGTTGAAGATGCTTTCTTTCTTCCATTGTATACTTTTAGCTCCTTTATCGAAAATGAGGTGTTCATAGGTTTGTGGGATAAAATCCGGGTCTTCTATATGATTCCATTGGTCGACTTCTCTGTTTTTATGCCAGTACCACACTGTTTTCATCACTGTAGCTCTGTAATAGAGTTTGAAGTCAGGGATGGCAATGCCTCCAGAAGATCCTTTATTGTATAGGATTGTTTTGGCTATCCTGGGTTTTTTGTTTTTCCAAATAAAGTTGATTATTGTCCTTTCCAGATCTGTGAAGAATTTTGATGGGATCTTAATGGGGATTGCATTGAATCTATAAATTGCCTTTGGTAGAATTGCCATTTTTACTATGTTGATCCTCCCAATCCAAGAGCAAGGGAGGTCCATCCATTTTTTGGTATCCTCTTCAATTTCTTTCTTCAATGCCTTAAAGTTCTTATCAAATAGATCTTTCACTTCCTTGGTTAGATTTACCCCAAGATATTTTATGCTGTTTGTGGCTATCATGAATGGTGAAGCTTCTCTGATTTCCCTCTCTGCTTCCATATCCTTTGTGTATAAGAGGGCGACTGATTTTTTGGAGTTGATCTTGTATCCTGCCACATTACTAAAGCTGTTTATCAGCTGTAAAAGTTCTTTGGTGGAGTTTTGGGGGTCGCTTATGTACACTATCATATCATCTGCAAATAACGAAAGTTTAACTTCTTCCTTTCCAATTCGAATCCCCTTGATCCCATTATGTTGTGTTATTGCTATTGCTAGAACTTCAAGCACTATATTGAAGAGGTATGGCGAGAGTGGACAGCCTTGTCGTGTTCCTGAGTTAAGTGGGATGGCTTTGAGTTTCTCTCCGTTTAATTTGATGTTAGCTGTCGGCTTGCTGTATATAGCTTTTATTATATTTAGGTATGACCCTTGTATCCCTAATCTCTCCAAGACTTTTAACATAAATGGATGTTGAATTTTGTCAAATGCTTTTTCAGCATCTAATGAAATGATCATATGGTTTTTTTCTTTCAGTTTATTTATATGCTGGATTACATTGATAGATTTTCGTATGTTGAACCAGCCCTGCATCTCAGGAATGAAGCCTACTTGATCATAATGGATAATTTTTCGGATGTGTTCTTGGATTCGGTTTGCCAGTATTTTGTTGAGGATTTTTGCGTCGATATTCGTGAGTGAGATTGGCCTGTAATTCTCTTTCCTGTTTGAGTCTTTGTGTGGTTGGTATCAGAGTAACTGTAGCTTCATAAAAGGAATTTGGTAATGACCCTTCTGATTCTATATTGTGGAATACATTAAGGAGTATAGGTATTAGGTCTTCTTGGAAGTTCTGGTAGAATTCCGCATTGAAACCATCTGGTCCTGGGCTTTTTTTGGTAGGGAGGTTTTTGATAACGGCTTCTAATTCTTCGCGACTGACAGGTCTGTTTAGATTGTTCACCTGGTCCTGGTTTAATTTTGGTAAATGGTATTTATCTAAAAAAGTGTCCATTTCTTTTACATTTTCCAGTTTTGTGGCATACAGGCTTTTGTAGTAAGATCTAATGACTCTCTGAATTTCCTCTGTGTCTGTGGTTATGTCCCCCTTTTCATTTCTGATCTTATTAATTTGCGTGTTCTCTCTCTGTCGTTTGATTAGTTTGGATAGGGGTTTATCAATCTTGTTGATTTTCTCCAGGAACCAGCTTTTTGTTTCATTGATTCTTTGGATTGTTTTCTGTGTTTCTATTTTGTTGATTTCAGCCCTCAGTTTGATTATTTCCAGTCTTCTACTCCTCCTAGGTGAGTCTGCTTCTTTTTTTTCTAGAGCTTTCAGGTGGGCTGTTAAGTCTCCAATATGTGCTTTCTCTGTTTTCTTTAGGTGTGCACTTAGTGCTATGAACTTTCCTCTTAGGACTGCTTTCATAGTGTCCCATAAGTTCGAGTATGTTGTTTCTTTATTTTCATTGAATTCAAAGAAGACTTTAATTTCTTTCTTTATTTCTTCCTTAATCCAGGTATGGTTCAGTAGTTGACTGTTCAGTTTCCATGAGTTTGTAGGCTTTCTGGGGGTAGCATTGTTGTTGAATTCTAACTTTAATCCATGGTGATCTGATAAGACACAGGTGGTTACTAATATTTTTTTGTAACTGTGTAAGTTAGCTTTGTTACCGAGTATGTGGTCAATTTTCGAGAAGGTTCCATGAGCTGCAGAGAAGAAGGTATATTCTTTCCTCTTTGGGTGGAATAATCTATAGATGTCTGTTAAGTCCATTTGCTTCATTACCTCCATTAATTCTCTAATTTCTCTGTTAGGTTTCAGTCTGATTGACCTGTCCATTGGTGAGAGAGGAGTGTTGAAGTCTCCTACTATTAGTGTGTGCGGTTTGATGGCTGCCTTGAGTTTTAGTAATGTTTCTTTTACGTACGTGGGTACTTTTATATTAGGGGCATAGATATTCAGGATTGAGACTTCTTCCTGATGAATTGTTCCTGTTATGAGTATAAAATGTCCCTCTCCATCTCTTCTGATTGATTTAAGTTTGAAGTCAACTTTGTTAGAAATTAGTATGGCCACACCTGCTTGTTTCTTAGGTCCATTTGCTTGATAAGCCTTTTCCCAGCCCTTTACTCTGAGTAGGTGCCTATCTTTGTGGTTGAGGTGTGTTTCTTGTAGACAGCAGAATGTTGGATCCTGTTTTCGTATCCAATCTCTTAGCCTGTGCCTTTTTATAGGTGAGTTGAGCCCATTGATATTAAGTGATATTAATGACCAGTGGTTGTTAACTCCGGTCACTTTTTTAGTAGTAGGGTTAGTGTGTTTCCCTTCTTTGAGTTGCGCTGGTGAAGGGTCTCTAGATGTCTGAGTTATTGTGGTCATTGTTGGGCTCCTTGGTTAGTGATTTTCCTTCTATTATTTTCTGTAAGGCTGGATTTGTGGCTACATATTGTTTAAATTTGTTTTTATCCTGGAAAATTTTGTTTTCTCCCTTTATAGTGAACGAAAGCTTGGCTGGATATAGTAGTCTGGGCTTGCATCCATGGTCTCTTAGTTTTTGGAGTAAAACATCTATCCAGGACCTTCTGGCTTTCATGGTTTCCATAGAGAAGTCAGGTGTAAGTCTGATAGGTTTACCTTTATAAGTAACTTGGCCTTTTTCCTTTGCGGCTCTTAATATTCTTTCTTTATTCTGTATATTTTGTGTTTTGATTATTATATGGCAAGGGGATTTTTTTTTTTGATCCAGCCTATTTGGTGTTCTGTATGCTTCTTGAACCTTCATAGGTACATCTTCTTCAGGTTGGGAAAGTTTTCTTCTATAATTTTATTAAGTATATTTTCTTGACCGTTGAGCTGCACTTCTTCTCCTTCTTCTACTCCAATTATTCTTAGGTTTGGTCTTTTTATTGTGTCCCATATTTCCTGAATGTTTTGTGATGAGAGTTTGTTGGACTTGCTGTTTTCTTTGATCAGTGCATTTATTTTCTCTATGTTATCCTCAGAATCTGAGATTCTTTCTTCTATCTCTTGTATTCTGCTTGTTATGCTTGTTTCTGTAGTCTCTATTCGTTTACCTAGATTTTCCATGTCCAGCCGGCCCTCTGTTTGTGTTCTCTTCTTTGCCTCCATTTCAGTTTTCAAGTCATGAACTGTTTCCATTATCTGCTTGATTGTTTTTCCTTGGTTTCCTAGGGTATCATTCACTGATTTACTCAAGTCCTTGAACTTTCTGTTATACTTCTCATCCATTTCTATAAGGGCGTTTTTTATATGCTGTTTAAGGGTGTTAATCACTTTCATGAAGTCCGTTTTTTCTACTTCTTCTTGATTAAGGTGTTCATGTCCTCCTGTTGTGAGGTCGCTGGCTTCTGGTGGTTTCGTGTTGTTTTTCAGATTGTTGGGTGAATTCTTGCATTGGCGTCTGCCCATCTCTTCCTCCCAATACTCCCCTATGGATCTTCTTTTACAGGATCAGGTCTTCTTGCCCACTGATGTACCTTCACAGTGATGTCACTCCCCAGTGATGTTTCTCCTGGTGTCCAGATAGGATCTCCTTGCTACTTGGTTAGCTCGCAAACAAAGGGCCCACCCTGCTTGCTGCAGGCAGGCTATGGGGACAAAGGAGCTACCACCCTCCCCTTTGCCCTCCCAATTCGGGTTCGGTCCCAGCGCCCGAGCAGGCTGAGCAGGGAGGCGCTATGCCGCCAAAGCTCTATATATGTTTTTCTTAGGGTTCACCGTGTTACTTAGCTTCTCTAGGATCATGAACTATAGGCTCAGTATCTGTTGTTTATAGCTGGTATCCACTTATGAGTGAGTACATACTATATTCATCTTTTTGGGTCTGGGTTACCTCACTCAGGATGGTGTTTTCTAGTTCCATCCATTTGCATGCACAATTCAAGATGCCATTGTTTTTTTTTTTTTCCGCTGAGTAGTACTCTAATGTGTATATATTCCACACTTTCTTCATCCATTCTTCCATTGAAGGGCATCTAGGTTGTTTCCAGGTTCTGACTATTATAAATAATGCTGATATGAACATAGTTGAGCAAATGTCTTTGTAGTATGATTGGGCATCTTTTGGGTGTATACCCAAGAGTGGTATTGCTGGGTCCTGAGGTAGGTTGATTCCCAGTTTTCTGAGAAACCACCATACTGATTTCCAAAGTGCTTGTACAAGTTTGCATTCCCACATACTCCACATCCTCTCCAGCATAAGCTATTGTAGTAAAAGGCCCCTTGTTTGTTCCTGACTGCTCAGAGCTGAAATAATCACACAGAATTTAAATCACTGCTTGGCCAATCACTTAATCATATTGCTAGCTAGCTCTTACATCTAGAGTTAACCCATTTCCATTCTTTTATATTTTACCACGAGGCTCGTGGCCTACCAGCAAGGTTCCAACATGTCTGTTTCTGGTGGAGGCTCCATGGCTTCTCCCTCACTCTGCCTTCTTCTTCCAGGATTGTTTAGTTTTCCCCACCTAGCTAAGTTCTGCCTTGCTATAGACCAAGGCAGTTTTCTTTATTCATTAACCAATAAAAGCAACAGATAAACAGAAGGACCTTCCACACCATTTCCCCTCTTCTATCTGTACTCTTTTAAAGACTTTAAAAAAAAACACATTTATTTCTTTTTATAACTCCCTGTACTCTTTTCCTTCTCTCTCCCAAGCTTACATACATTTATCCAACACTGTGACTCATTTAGAGGTCTTTTATGTCTGAATCTGTCCTATTTGTGTGTCTGTAATTCTTTTCTGTCCAGGAGCCTTCTTAAAATACTAAGTGCTTCTAAGGCTGCTTTGCCTTTTGGCTCTGCCCAGTCCAGCATAGCAGATTGGAGGTCTGTTTAGCATGAGCCATGCTCACAGCCCCATTTTCAGGCACACAGCATGTCTATGTTGTCATTTAGCAAGTTGTAGCAGTCTGCTCACAAACCCATTTAAATGCTTGGTCTCCTGAAAGAGCCAGAGTTCGTGCTGGCAGCATGGCCTAGGAAGCTGCCATTTCAAAACTGTGTGGCTTTTTTTCTGCTACTGCTGAGTCAGGAAAACCTCTCTTAAAGGAGCTGTAGCATGCCACTAGCAAGCAAATTCCACCTAGCAAAAAAATGCGACTAAACTTTGTTTTTTAGTGTCTAGAATTCCTTTCCAAGCTTTCTCAGGTTTAATGTGGATTTAGTTGGCCACATTGGTGGTTCAGTAGGCTGCTTTTTTTATCTTATTGACTGTGTCCTTTGCTTTATAGAAGCTTCTCAATTTCAAGAGGTCCCATTTATTTATTGTTGCTCTCAGTGTCTATGCTACTGTCAACCAGGATTTTTCAAAAATGTATTTGTTGTTTAAGTGTCAGAGGCAGAGTCTCATGTAGCTCAGGATGGTCCCAAACTCATGGGGTAACCTAGACGTGCTTTGAAATGGTCAAACCTCCTGTCCAGGCCTCCCAAATGCTGGGATTACAGCTATGTGTCAACACACCCAGTTGTCAACCACAATCCTTTAGATTTTTAAAAGTTACATTTATTTACTGTATGTGCTTCTCTCTGTGTGAATGTGTCTGTTTTTCTCTGTGTGTCTATCTGTGTGTGTGTGTGTGTGTGTGTGTGTGTGTGTGTGTGTCTGTCTGTCTGTCTCTGTCTTTCTCTTTCTTTGTGTATGTCCTCTGTGGAACTTGTGGAGGTCAGACGACAGTTTGCGGGAGTTGGTTCTCTCCTTCCATCGTGTAGGTCTTGGAAATTGAACTCAGCTCTTCAGGCTTAGCATCAGGAACCTTCATCCATGAGACATATTAACGGCTCTCAACCAGACTTTTTAGGAAGAAACAAAGCATTTTATAAACACCATGAGCAGGAGCGCCACTCCAGACAGCGATCTGAGTTTGAGGATGTGTTCCTGAATTCTAGGCTCCTTGCAGAACTGCACTAGAAGCCACCGAAATGAAAACAAAACAAATGTAATTAACAAAGTAAAAATGAACCCTTGCTGCTGGCACAGAGTAGATTGAACATGATCCATCTAGAGGGAAGAGGAAGAATAGAGCTGGACTCCAAGGCCAGGAATTCCCCTGGGCTGCAAGACTCTGAGAGGCCCTGAGCCCCAGATTTATACAGCCCACTACATGATTTCCAAATAGTACAAATAAAATAGAAACTGAAAAATTGAAGACCTTGAATTTTTTTTGTTATGAGTAAAGTCTCCGTTTATTTGAATGCTCTGTAACTAGAAAAGCTAATCTCTATTTTCATTTTCTCAGATGTTCTTGATATTTTAAATTTTAAAAAATATTATACTAGCATAATTATTTATGCAGAATGATGGGTTTCATTGTGGATTCTCTTTATGTATGTAATTCAATCTGATCATAGTCACTCCGTTGCCCCTCCTGTCCCCTCCTCTGGCCCACGCCCCTCTTCTTCTCACCCAAACCCCCTTTTTCTTTCATGCCTGCTTTTGTTTGTGTTGGTGGCGCCAGGAGTTTTGTTAGAGCTGCTCACGTGGGAGATGAGGGGTTGTTTTTAGGAGTGTCAGTAACTCACCAAACCCAGGACGACAACGTTGTGACAAGGTTACCACCCAAGTGCCAGGCTTCATTTGAACTTCAACCGCCTGTCCAGTCTTGACTTTCCTCTATTTTGTAATGCAATTCTGAATTCTACACTGTATTAGTGATTATCTATGTCCATGTATTAGTCAGGGTTCTCTGGAGGAACAGGACTGATAACCTATGAATATGTAATACAAAGGAAGGATTTATGAGATTGGCTTATATGCAGTTTGGTCTGCATAGCTCAACATTGTCTGTCTGTACACCAGGAAGACTGCGGCCCCCATGTCTGCTCAATCCACAGGACGAGATGTCTCAGTAGTCCTGACTTGGTGCTGCAGGCCTGGAGGGTCCCTGGAGAGTTCATGTTGGAAGGCTGAAGAAGCTGGGTGTGGATGTCAGTAGAGAATGGCAGCTACAGTAGGAGCAACAGAATAGATGCACTCACCAGCACGGTGTAAAGGAGGGCAGGCAAAGGCAGCTCTGGTTTACCCTCAACTATTTTTATATCTGGGCTGCCAAGGGAAGGGTCTGCTCATTCTGGGGGAGCCTACCCTTATTAATCCTTTCAGGAAATACCTTCACAGACCCACCCAGAGGTGTGTGCTATTTGGCAAGCTTAACAATCACAGTCTGTAATTGTGTTTATGCTTCTTCTGATAAATATATTACCTCTCACCCATTTATTCCTACAGTCCTTTGCTTGAACCTGAACAGACTGCTGGGTATTTGTTATATACACAGTATATATATATATATATATATATATATATATATATATATATGCATATGAATATGATATATATATATATATATATATATATATATATATATATATATACTGGACTGTGGTCTATACTATGCCCAGTGGATAACTTACAGTGCAACCCTGATATCACAAACTGGCCTGGCTTCTTCCATCTCCACTATGCATGAGGCACTTTTGTTTGCTGTGTTTCCACAGAAACCTCTGGAGCTGTTGATCCTCTCTCTTTTCTGATATTGGGTCCAGGACTCACTGTTTTGACTTTTGGGTATAAGGAGTCTAACTCTTTATTGTGTCTGCCAGTTTTACATTAGGCCTTTGCCTGTTTCTCTGCCTTCCCTGCTCCCCAGCTCTCCTGCTCCCCTGCTCCCATTCCCCTCCTCCCCTGCTCCCTTACTCCCCTGTTCCCCTCTTCTCCTGTTCCCTTACTTCCCTGCTCCCCTACTCCCCTGTTCCCCTACTCCCCTGTTCCCCTACTCCCCTGTTCCCCTACTCCCCTGCTCCCCTACTCCCCTGCTCCCCTACTCCTCTGCTCCCCTACTCTTCTGTTCCCCTACTCCCCTGTTCCCCTACTCCCCTGCTCCCCTACTCCTCTGCTCCCCTACTCCTCTGTTCCCCTACTTCCCTGTTCCCCTCTTCTCCTGCTCTCCTGCATTGTGATGCTGGGGCCTTTCCAGGTCTCTGAAAGCCTTGTGAATTTTCCTGGTCTTCCAAGTTTGGCTTATCCAAAACCAGTCTGCCTAGCATGGTGCTATTGGTTAGTCACTATAACATTTAACACCCAGTCTCCATCCTAAAATTAAATCCACGATGTGAGGCTTGCGACAGACACCCCCAGCACTGCCAAGTCTGTGCTCAGAGCACCTTTCCTCTCGTGCCAGCATGGGAGCTGGGCCTGGCTTCAGCTCTGCCCGGCAAGTTCTCTAAGGGGCGTGGCCAAAGCAGAGCAAATCAGAAAGGTAAAGCAGTCTTCAGATAGGGGATTGATTTGTTGGGTGTTGTGATGGCTGTTCTGATGTCAGCTTGGCACAATGTAGGATTACCTGGAGAAGGGCTCTGGAAATTTCTGTGAAAGATCATCTTAATTGCATTAATTGCTGTGGAAAATAATTATGTTAGTTACAGCAGGCAGCATCGTTCGCTGGTCTTTCAGTAGCATGCATCTGTTTGTCTATTGCTTTCTGCTTTCTGATGTGGATGTGAAGTGATCAGCTGGTTCAGACCCCTGCCGCCCTAACTTTCCCACCATGATGGACAGGACCTTGAACCCTGAGCCAAAATAAACCTTAAATTATCCCCTCAGGGTGTTTTCATCAGTGACACAGAAGAGACTAAGATGGAAGCTGGTACTGGAAGCAAGGCCGTTTCTGTATGAACCTGACCTCTGGCTTTTGGGCCTTTGGGGATGTTTTGTAGGAGGAACGTGGAAGACCTTGAATGCTGTCAGCAGAGCTTGACGGACCATTCTATTGGAGCCTAGAAGACAAGAGCGCTGAGAGAAACATGGATGGAGGTTTCAGAGAATTAACTAGGGGCCATAAACGTATTCTTGCCAAGAGTCTGCTTTTATTCTGCCATGTTGTGAGAACCTGAAGTGAAGTAAACCAACAAACAATGGGCCAGTTTATTTCAGACGAAACTTTAGGACAGGAGAGCATTCGTGCTGGAGCTGATGTCATCCATGCTGTTAAAGATCTGAATTGCGAGAACCTTCCTGGGCTGCACAAGGAGAGGGGGACAGGGAAGGTGTCTGGGGGCAAAACTCCATCAGGTGCGTCTAAGGTCATTTAAATCAAGACAGCCTAAGCTGCTCCTTGGAAGCAACTGCC
Source organism: Microtus oregoni (assembly GCF_018167655.1). Classification (NCBI taxonomy): domain Eukaryota; kingdom Metazoa; phylum Chordata; class Mammalia; order Rodentia; family Cricetidae; genus Microtus; species Microtus oregoni. The sequence continues at coordinate 36,820,913 of NW_024543078.1, forward strand.
TAAGAAAGTGTCTCCCAGCGTCAACACACTTAGACTTGATACAGTTGTGGTTCAGGGTGGCCACATCCTGAGTTGGTAGGAGAGCTTGTCGGCAGCATCCATGTGGTTGCTGGTTATGAAGGCATGGAGGATACAAGATTGAGGGGGATCGTGGAGAGCTGCAGAGGCCAGGGACTCTGCAGCAAGGTTAGTGCCTTGCAGAAAGCACCTGAGGGTCGTAGGATATCTGCCAAGGAAAACTGCTGGCATAGGCTGGATGCCCCCACCCCGCCACGGCCCCCGATAGAATCTATGTGTGTCGTGGGCAGCAGAGCTGGAAGGGTAGCACTTCGGAGACTTCTGGAGCTCTGTTGATTACATTATGAGCCAAAATAACCTTTTCCCTTAAGCAAAGAACAAGAGCTTCCTTCTTCCATGTCCTTTATATAGGACTAGAATCTGGGCCGCTGGAAGGTCTGGCCCAGATTAAAGGTGGATCTTTTCACCTCAAAAGATCTGGATTAAGTGTGGGTCTTTCTACTTCTGATGATTTAGTTAAGAAAAATCTGTCACAGGTGTACCCAGCCACTTGGGTTTTAGTTGGCTCCAGATGTAGTCAAGATGGCAGACCACCAGAATACTGGGCACAGCAGTAAATTGCCAAGTGAATTCATCCCCCTGGCAGTAGTAGACGCTTGCCAACTGTTCTTCCCTCTGTAACAGCCGAGATCTGGGGTTCCCATGGAGTTCTGGATTTTCTTCAAGTGTCCAAGGGAGTGAGTTAAAGTGAATTCATTCACGACAGTTAGATCTCGGCTTTTAGACACAGGCCCAGCTGGAGATAATACAGTCTTTTGTCCCCACTATTTCTCCTCTGGTGCTGTGAGCTCCCCAGTCTCGTCACTGACATGAGGTGGCATCCCATTAGCCCTGTCACTGCCTTGAGCAACAGTGATAGCATCTTTGCTCTGTGGCTTTCTTGGTGAAACAGAATGACAGTCTCGAGAACAGCACCATTCCAGGGTTACTTCAAAGCAGAAGGTACCCTTGGGTCCTCCCCTTTGAGCTCCTGACCTCCAGTCTCTGCTCTAGTGGCAACATCTCCTTCTTTGCTTCCAAGACTTAGTGGGAAGATCCTGGCCTGAAGCCGCAGACCTGTTCTGCCTGTTGGGGATCTCCATTTCCTAGTGTCACAGCTTGAGGGCTCAGAGCACAGTCACATGCCACCTTACATCCCTTCCACCTCTCCGCACAGTAGGCAGACAGGCCTCAGAGTCCTCCTTGACCCACCCAAACAGGTCGTCCCAATAAGGCATTCTTTCCCGCTGGTGACCCCAGGGCATGTCCCAGCTCCGGGGGTGGAGATGAAGATTTCTTTAAGAGTTTCTTCTGCCTGGAAGTTTTGGGTTCGGGAGCTTCACCTCATACCTTCTCTTGAATCCCACAGAAACCAGGGTGAAATGGCCCACACCTGCCGTGGAACCATCAACCTGGCCTCTGCACACATCGACACAGAGGACTCCTGTGGAATCTTGCTATGCAATGGGGCAAGGACCTACCACCTCAAGGCCGGCTCCGAGGTGGACCGGCAGCAGTGGATCACCGTCCTGGAGCTGGCCAAGGCCAAGGCTATCCGCGTGATGAAAACTCAGTCAGGTAGTGCCCACTCAGCACGGGGTGTGTGTGTGACTGGAGCTGGCCAAGGCCAAGGCTATCTGCGTGATGAAAACTCAGCCAGGTAGTGCCCACTCAGCACGGGGTGTGTGTGACTGGTGCCATGGTGTCCCACCAGAGGAAGTGGGAATCAAAAGCATTTGAGAACAGCAGTGACCAGGAAACCCAAGGGAGTCTGGTCCAGTTCAGAAGGCCCAAGGCCTGCATGTGCCCTTCCCACTTGGTCAGGTGTACCCTCCACAGTGAGGGAGGGGCTCTACCAAGGTGTTTGTGGATGGCTGACCTGGGCACAGACAAGCTTCCAGTGCCAGGGGCTATGTATGCCTTCTTTTGAATAAGAATGATTTTGAGGACTTTAATAAATGTTTCAGATATTGTAATAACCCAGGCCCAGTATTGGATGGGGGTCCAGGAGGACCTCAGACTCGATTTCCCCAGTGACTACATAGTGAGCACTGAGGATGGTTTCCCCTTCTAGCTTGGCCAGGCAAGACATCAACTCCGACGGTCCAAACTATTTTACATTCTTAAATTGATTTTTGTTTTTAGAGACAGGGTTTCTCTGTGAAACAATCCCTGCTATCTCACTCTGTAGACCAGGTTGGCTTTGAACTCACAGAGATCTGCCTGCCCCTGCCTCCTGAGTGCTGGGATTAAAGACACCACCACCACCCAGCTAATTTTTAAATATACGCTACCGGATATGATTTATAAGCTCATAGCTCTAAAATCCCGTGAGGAAAACCCATATTGGACTCCTGCCCCCAGCTCCCTACCTTGGTCTCTGACTGGAGGCCACCAGAGGTGCGAGAGGTGGCGACTTTGCACACGTTCTCCAGGAGATACTTGTCTAAAATGAAACACTCCCCTGCCTTTCCGTTTAGCTGTTTATCCTAAATGTGTCCCTGTTAGTACATAAAAGCGTTGCCTTGGTTTTTCACTGTATAGAGGTACCATAGTTCCTTTAACCTGTTGTCTGGGGATGAGCCATTAGGCTGTTTCTTAAGATTTATGTACTTTATGAGTATGAGTGTTTTGCCTACATGTCTGTTCAAAGTGTGTGTGTGTGCGCGTGTGTGTGTGTGTGTGTGTGTGTGTGTGTGTGTGTGATGTGTATGTGTGTGGTGTTTCAGCATCCAGAAAAGGGCTCCATCTTCTGGGACTGGAGATGGGCAATTGTTAGACTTTATGTGGGTGCTAGGAACCGAGCCCAGGTCCTCTAAAAGAGCAGCAATTACTTTTAACTTCTGAGACATCTCTCTAACCTGAAACTGTTTCCTTATTTTTCTGCGCTGCACAGTGGCCCAGGGAGTGGCCTGCAGGTGTCTTACTTCAAGCATGCATATGTGCAGATTTGACACGGCAGTGGAGGAGGCTGGGAGCGGATTTAATGCAAGGGCTGTGTTAGATTGCTTAGGGCAGCTGTAGAGAGATGGTGGGCAGAAAGAGAGGCTCAGTAGGACCTTAGGCAGGACCATGTTTACTCACAGGGAGGGGACACTTCTGTTACCCACTCGGGCAGATGGCCAAAATGCCCCCAGGAGATAGAATGTAGCCCTTCCTTTGTCAGGGTGGAAATGCCTTCCATAGTCTGCGAGGGAAGCTGGGAAGTGTAGTCTTTCAGCAGGGAGCATTTGGGCTGTGCTGGGCCCTGTGATTGCCTGTGGACGACCACTGTGGTGACAATGGGGTGGGCACTCAGGTCAGCCTTGCTGTTCAAGTGAGGAAACCTGCCACTCATGGAGGAACTTGCTTCCTCTTTTCTCTGAATGAATGACTACAATAGCTTCTAAAATTGGTGGATAGGCAATATTTATTAGATTAACTATTTACATTTATTTATTGTGTGAATTGTGTGGTGTTTATGTATGTGTTTTTTTGTGTGTGGTGCATGTGTGTGTGGCGTATATGTAGGTGCATGAGTGCCACTGTATCATGTGTGTGTGGTGTATATGTGTGTATATGTGTGAATGTGTGTGTAGTGTATATGTGTGTATATGTGTGTGTGTGTGGTACATAACTGTGTATATGTGTGAATGTGTGTGTGGTGTATATGTGTGTATATGTGTGTTTATGTGTGTATGGTGTATGTGTGTGGTACATAAGTGTGTATATGTGTGTATGCGTGCATGGTGTATATGTGTATATATGTGTGTGTGTGGTGTATATGTAGGTGTATGAGTGCCACTGTGTTGTGTGTGTTATGCCCAAATCCGCAAAGTCCCCACAAAAGCCAACAAGGAGACCGAGTTCCATATGTAAAAGCAAAAATTTTAAGCAAGTTTGCAAACTCGGTCTCTCCATATGTCCAACGGATTGGAATAAACAGAGAGACCTGAGCTCAGTTAGAATTGGGTTTTTATAGTAGTAAAGGTGCGGGTGAGGGGTCTCTGAGGTTCAGGACCCCTGATTGGCTGACAGTTGTCTCGGGGTGTCCTGGTGAGTGTGTGCTGCCAGGTGGTCCTATCTACATCGGGTTGGAACGTTAGGCATTTCCTTTGGATGGTCTGTTTTTGGGTGGTGCTTGGATAATCTCAAGTTTGTGGTTCTTCCTGCAGCCAGGTATTGCTTCAGGGTAAACTACTGAGACTCAGGCCTTTTATTAAATTTATTGATAGCCGAGTTCTACTCTGGCAGGTGATAACGGTTGGAAGTAAAGAACTTCCTTTGGGTGACCTGCCCATACTTAGCTTATCATGGCTGGCTCCTACACTGTGGAGTTCAAAGTGTAAGAAAAAAAATCCTAAAATGGGCGGCTCTGCCGGCGCAAAGAAATCCAATTAGGTCAGATCAAACCAAATTAAAATGCCCATTGTTTTATTAAATACGGCGCTCTCAGGTGCCTGGCAGGGAGACAGGAAAGGGGGGAACACATGCAAACCAGGAACCACGTGTTCCTCCTCTGGGAGCCACTTAAATACCCTGTGGGAGTGGTCCTGGTCCCGCCCCCCCAAGGGAGGGGTGAGGACCTGGCATTCTGGGATTTGGAGTCCAGACCAATGCAATTCCAAGCCAGGAGCTGGGGCTACGCCCCCGACTTAACACAGAGGTTCATCTTGTGGGTTCCAGGATGGAAGAACTCAGCTAAAGTCCCACTACCTGCTGAACCTAAGAGGACAGTCCCATTCAAACCAGCACATTCCACTCCCTGGCCCCACAGACGTGTAGCCTTATTGTACTGCAGAATTCACTCACTCCATCTTCAAAAGTCCCCATAGTTTTTCACAGTCTCCTCACTGTTAAAAGTCTGAAGTCCAGAGTCTCGTCTGAGACTCAAGGCAAGCTCTCAATTGGAACTCCCTGTGAAATCCAAAAAGCACATTACATGCTTTCAACGCGCAGTGCCAAAGAATATACGTTATCTTTCCAGACCGGAAGAATGGGAACACAGTGAGGAAATGCCGAGCCAAAGTTAGGGTTTCTATTGCAGCGACGAAACACCACGACCCAAAACCAAGTCGGGGAGGAAAGGATTGACTTGGCTTACCCTACCAGATCATAGTCCCTCATCAGAGGAAGTTAGAACAGGAACTCAAGCTGGGCTGGAACCAAGAGCTGATGCAAAGGCCACGAAGGGGAGCTGCTCACTGACTTGCTTCTCTTGGCTTGTTCAGCCCACCTTCTTATAGAACCCAGGACCATATGCAGCCAGCGAAGGCACCACCCACCATGAGCTGGTCCCTCCCGCATTGATCGCTGAGAAAATGCCTTACAGGTGGATCTCATGGAGGCTTTTCCTCGGCTGAGCTCCTTTCTCCCTGATGACTCTAGCTTGCATTAAGTTGAAACATAAAACCAGCCAGTACCCAAACTAGACCAAAACTCAGCAAGGCAAACTCCAAATCCTGTAGCTCCATGTCTGATGTCAGGGGCTTAGATGGCTCTGCTTGTTAGGATCCAGGCTTTCTGCTGGCCTGGCCTCTGGCAGGATGTACCCAGGCTGTATGCTGACCAGACTAATCTGTACACAGGCGCAAAGGTCCCTTTAAGAGACAAGCTCCACCCCTTCTTCCCTGCAGTTCTGAAGAGGCAGGTCTCTATCTTTTTCCCTTCTCTCTCTCTCTCTCTCTCTCTCTCTCTCTCTCTCCCTCTCCCTCTCCCTCTCTCCCTTCCCTCCCTCTCCTTACTCTCTCAATAAACTCCACACTCAAGTTCTCTCTGCATGGCATATTCTGTCACCCACCGTGGTTTGGGCCCAACCGCAAAGGTTCCTCTCTGTTCTTAACACTGCCTTACGGTATTGCTTCTCTCCCAGGCTGGTTCCCCTCCCTCTGTGCAGCTCTCCTCCGCTGACATCCTGCAGCACTGCCACCTCTAATATCTTGGGGTCTCCAGCGCAGTCCAGGCCTCACTCCACAGCTTCACACAGTGGCCCCTCCAGGCTTTCGTGTATGGACTCCTGGTGCACACCCCCCTCAGTGACTCTCCCTAACCACAGAGGAAGATCCCACAACCCCTTGCTCCTGTATCCCTCACGACTCCAAAGCTAGACTTACATGGCCAGTGCTGCCAAGCCAGCTGTGTGCTTGGTGAGGAGCCTGCCCTTCTCCTTAAGTTACATTTGAATAAGCTTTGATTTGTGGAAACAGTTTTTAGGACCAGATAATTCCTGAGGCCTTTTCTTTTCATGAGTGGAAGCTTAGCTGGGTGGGGTCTTACCCTGAGGGCAGCACTCCCTTCATCTTGTGTGGGCCAGGCCTCCCCTCACCTCCTTCAGCACAAGCCTTGGCTCCAACATTCAATTTCCTGCTGTTCCTTTTCTCCCCAAACTACTTTGTATTTGTTTTGGCCTGTTATCATTTTAGGTTTGCTTAAGAGTTATCACTAATAATCACATGACCGAGCCAGTTTTAGGCTGTCTTGACATCTCCACTGTCAATATAATCCATCCCAAACTCATCAGCTTAGCCTCAGGCAGATTCTTAAGACAAAGGCAAAAAGCAGTCACATCCTCTGCCAAAATATCGTGAGAATGGACTTTAGCCCAGCGACTACTATTGCTCCTTTCTGAAGCCTCCTGACGGGGGGGGGGGGGGGGGGGGGCCTCCGTTGTCCACCTTGCTCCCAGCACTGCCATCTTCCAAGCCCCTACTACTGGCCCATTAACACTCTGCTTACAGTGTTCAACTGCTCTCCCTATTCTCCAAAAACAGCATGGCCAGGCCTGTCACAGCAAAACCCTACTCCCTCACACAACTTCTTCCTTGGTTATTTTTCTATTGCTGTGGAAAGACACCACGACCAAGGCAGCCTATAGAAGAAACAGTTTACTGGGAGCTCATGGATTCAGAGGGTGAGTCCATGACCATCATGGCAGGGAGCATGGCAGCGGCAGGCACACATGGTGCCGTAGCCACCGCTGAGAGCTTACATCTGACCCAAGACGGAGAGCCAGAAAGCAGACTGGGAATGAGGTGGGCTTAGGAAACCTCAAAGCCCATCCCACAGTGACACACCTCCTCAACAAGGCCACACCTCCCAGTCCTTCCCCAGTCCAACAGCTGGGGACCAAGCATTCAAATATATGAGCCTGTGGGAGGAGGGGCGGTCTCATTCAGAGCACCGCAAAGGGAAACTGGAACAAACTTTGAGACGATGGAGATGAGAACACGCAAGAGCAGCTCTCAGAAGTTTCTGCTGTAGAAACACAACCATGTGAAAAGGAGACTCAACAAACAGGAAGAACAGACCACAGTCACTAAAGCCAGACAAAAATGGAGCCATCTTGTTAGCTCAGCCTGCCCCTTAGAGTGCTGGTCAGACCCCATCACAGGAAGGAATCAGGCCACGCCCCTCTGCTCTCTTTCCTGGAGATTAATTTTGCATTAGCTCCTCTTCCATACCAACTTTGGCCCTTGTCTTGTTTCTTTTTTTTTAATTTATTTATTAAAGATTTCTGCCTCCTCCCCGCCACCGCCTCCCATTTCCCTCCCCCTCCCCCAAAAAACTCCCCCTCCCTCATCAGCCTGAAGAGCAGTCAGAGTTCCCTGCCCTGTGGTAAGGTGAGCATCCAAACAGCCTAGGCTCCCACAAAGCCAGTACGTGCAGTAGGATCAAAACCCAGTGCCATTGTTCTTGAGTTCTCAGCAGTCCTCATTGTCCGATATGTTCAGCGAGTCTGGTTTTATCCCATGCTTTTTCAGACCCAGTCCAGCTGGCCTTGGTGAGTTCCCGATAGAACATCCCCATTGTCTCAGTGTGTGGGTGCACCCCTCGCGGTCCTGAGTTCCTTGCTCGTGCTCTCTCTCCTTCTGCTCCTGATTTGGACCTTGGGATTTCAGTCCGGTTCTCCAATGTGGGACTCTGTCTCTGTCTCCTTTCATCGCCTGATGAAGGTTAATATCCAGGAGGATGACTATATGTTTTTCTTTGGGTTCACCTTCTTATTTAGCTTCTCTAGCATCACAAATTATAGGCTCAATGTCCTTTATTTATGGCTAGAAACCAATTATGAATGAGTACATCCCATGTTCCTCTTTTTGGGTCTGGCTTACCTCACTCAGGATAGTATTTTCTATTTCCGTCCATTTGCATGCAAAATTCAAGAAGTCATTGTTTTTTACTGCTGAGTAGTACTCTAATATGTATATATTCCATACTTTCTTCATCCATTCTTCCATTGAAGAGCATCTAGGTTGTTTCCAGGTTCTGGCTATTACAAACAATGCTGCTATGAACATAGTTGAGCATATACTTTTGTTGTATGATAGGACATCTCTTGGGTATATTCCCAAGAGTGGTATTGCTGGGTCCAGGGGTAGGTTGATCCTGAATTTCCTGAGAAACCGCCACACTGCTTTCCAAAGTGGTTGCACAAGTTTGCATTCCCACCAGCAATGGATGAGTGTACCCCTTACTCCACAACCTCTCCAGAAAAGGCTATCATTGGTGTTTTTGATTTTAGCCATTCTGACAGGTGTAAGATGGTATCTTAAAGTTGTCTTGATTTGCATTTCCCTGATTGCTAAGGAGGTTGAGCATGACCTTAAGTGTCTTTTGGCCATTTGAAGTTCTTCTGTTCAGAATTCTCTGTTCAGCTCAGTGCCCCATTTTATAATTGGGTTGATTAGCTTTTTACAGTCTAGTTTCTTGAGTTCTTTATATATTTTGGAGATCAGACCTTTGTCAGTTGCGGGGTTGGTGAAGATCTTCTCCCAGTCAGTGGGTTGCCTTTGTGTCTTAGTGACAGTGTGCTTTGCTTTGCCTTGTCTTATTTCTAACAGTTATTGCTACTGACCTTGCAGAAGTAAAGAGAACTATATATAGTTGGGTAACCTAGACGAGATGAAATGGGGAAATGTCTAAGCAAGATCACTGTGACGAGCTGCAAAAATCTTAACATTTGCAAAGAAGTGTGGCATGGGAATCAGATCTCACAGTAAAGAAAACCCAGGACCAGATGGCAGAGCTGGGGAATTCTACCAAGAACTTAAGGAAGCATACACACCAGTCCTATCAAAAAAAAAAAAAAGGAAAGAAACCGAATAAGAAGAAATAATTCTTATTGTGCAAAGCCATCCCTGACACCAAAATCCACCAAACTCTACAAGAAAAGAAAACTTGGCTTGTCATCCTATACGAGCACGGATGTAAACAACATTCAACAGTGACTTGTAAAGGATTGTGCTCCATTATCAAGTAGGATTTATTCCACAAGTTCAAGGAGGTTCAAAAGAAAAGCAGTCCATGTAATATACCAATTTGATTGACAAGGGCTGCACAGTCATCTCAAGCAATGCAAGGAAAGGAGTCGACGGATACCCACCACTCTTCCGCCGTACAAACTCAATAAGGGCTTGAGAGAAGGCTCGGTGGTTAAAGCCCTGACTGCTCTTCCAGAGGACCTGGGCTTGATGTGCAGCACCCACATGGTGGCTCACAGCCATCGGCAACGCCAGTTCCATAGATTCTAATGCCTTTCTCTGGTCTCCATACACCAGGCACGTATGTGGTGCACACACATACTCCAGGGCACAGAGAACCCGTGCACTTAATATCCACCGTGAGCTTGGGACCTAGCACTGAGCATAGCAGAGGGGTTAGAGCTCAACCATGGGTCTATTGTCGGCCTGTGTTCCATGGCACCCTCAGCAGATCTGCTAACCTCCTCGTGGGGAAGCGCTGAGGCGAGGTTTCTCTCTGCCTGGTACCACTGAGTTCTGGGCCAGTTCAGACTACATAGTGACACACAGTCTCTTACACACCGATGAAGAAAAACAGAAGTCAGGATGTGTGGATGAGGGCAGATGAGGGCACAGACCCGTTTCTATGGTACAGAGGGAATCAGGGCTGAGGGCCGTGAAGCTGGTTTCAGCTTAGCTTGAGAGACAAAGCAGAGCACCCGAGATGTGTGAGCCGGGACACAGAGAGGTTGCAGCTGAGAGCTGAGTCTTGTGGTGGCCCAGTGGCCTTGTCAGGGCTTGATACTGTCCTTCTGGCTAGCTTTTTGTTTCTTCAACTTCCCACTTTCCATGTTAGGTGGCACGCCATTGGTAGCACAGGCAGATCCCTCGGGTTGGGGCATGTCCAACACTGGCTAAGCGCCTTGGTCTCTCAGTGCCTATTTCCTTATCTTTGAAATAGGCAGTCGGTCAGGGTTAACCCCCAGTCCCCACCCACAGCCATAGGACCCTGGTTAAACCAGGTATTTCTGGCATCTAGTTCCCTTGTCTTGCTCAGCTTCTGGAAGGATTATTGGACAATATGCAGAAAGTGGCACCCTGTGGGTACAACAAGATTCATTTCTGGGAGCTGTGCTGTTGAGTAGTGTGCCCTACCCTTCACATGCCATTCTGCTCACAGCCAGCGGCAGGTCGTGTGACAGAGCCGCTCCACTGGAGACCAGGTTCCGGTGCCTGTCCCATCTACCTGCTGCCTGTCCCCCTGAATCACAGCACCAGCCCTGGATGACGTCACATCTCCCAAGGAGATTGTCGTGTTGGCATATGAAGGGTCTCCCTCCCAAAGGCTCATGGATTGGGTTCCCCAGTTGGTGGTCCTATTTAACGAGGGTCTGGAAACTTCAGGAGGTGGGAATTTTCTGGGGGGAGGAAGTCACTGGCAGTGAGCACTTGGGGGAACCCTGTGTCTGGCACCTTCCTGTTCCTTTCCTTGCTTCTGATCGGCCGTGAGTTGACGAAACCCCTCTGCCTCAAGCCCTCATCACTATGATGCTGTCTAAGTTCAGGAGACCAAGCAGCCATGGGCCAACTGAAAGAAAAGCAGCTAATACAGACATATCACCGGTGCAGGGGCTCAGCCAGGGCTGTCCTGGCAGGCATGGCACACTTCTTGAGGGAGCAGCTGGTTGATGGGGAGAATGGGTTTTCTCTGCTGGCTCTGTCCATCTGTGGGTCTTCTCCAGTCAGGACCAGCTGTTGGAGTAGGACTGGCCTGGAAACCCACACTGCCATGACACCCAGACACCTCTGCATACTCTGGAAGCAACTGCCCACTTGGGCACCCAAAATTTACCCCTATGGACTTCTCCATTTTGTGATTGTGCCCTGACTCCAACTGCGCAGAGGTTGGAGGCAGACCCAGGCTCTGCTCTGCGGTCATCTGATGATGTGTGAAGTCCCAGCTGACCACCTGCTCAGCGCTCTCACACTTTAGCCACGACCTCAGCAGGAATGAGCACAGACCCACCCCGAGCTACCTGGCACAGTGGAGGTGTGGTGCTCCCCTGGGGATCATGGCAGGGGTGGGAGCAAAGGGCTGTAGATCTGATCAGGAACCAGGGGCATCAAGGGCTGTTGAGAGACACCAGCATGACCATAATCTAGGACTCTGACCTTTGGCTAGGAGAATGACGGGCAGAACAGTTGGCCGAGTTCAGTGGTGAGAGCCCAGAAGTCACTGTCCATCCCAGGCAGCTCTGTTTTCAGTGGGCATTCCCTCTTCCAAAACCCCTACCAGGTGACCTCTTTCTCCTGGAATCTTACATCTGATTGCTTGAGTACAGGTTGGAAGGTGGGTTTGGATAATGGCTACCCCTGGGCTGTACTGGGAAAGGCGAATATGCCTGTAGCCTGCATGCAGGCTTGTTACATCAGGCTTTGGAAGCAGTGGGGCAGCTGGTACCAGAACAGCTCATGACCCAATGGTCCTTCCTCCTGTGTCTATTCTTTCCACTTTGCTTGATGGTGGCTCTGATGGCCCCTGCCTCTTGTTGCTGATGGCGGCTCTGATGGCCCCTTCTGCCTGCCACTGATGGTGGCTCTGATGGCCCCTTCCCCTGTTACTGATGGTGGCTCTGATGGCCCCTTCCCCTGCTGCTGATGGTGGCGCTGATGGCCCCTTCCCCTGTTGCTGATGGCGGCTCTGATGGCCCCTTTCTCCTGTGTATTTGGGGGTGCAGGGAATACTTTCCCTGATGTAGAGCTGGTCCTCATTTGTTCATAAATACCATGTCATGATTACTAAGCTCCAAGAAATCAGAAGCTCACAGTGCTTGCAAAGCAAAATTTAACCAATCCTGCTACACAAGGGAAAGTGAGTGAATTTTCTTTCAATGTGTTCGCGAATTCAGAGAATGTTGAAATAAGCCAGTCACGGCACAGACTCTGAGAGGCCAGGACTCTGGGCGCTCTTGGCATTCCCTTTCCCTCCCGACAGCCCTGTGGCACGTCTGGGAAGCACTTTCTCTCCACATTCACATGGAGTCGCTCAGAGCCCAAATGTTCCACATGCGCTCACGTTCACACGTCATTCAGACAACCTTCCTCCGTGTCCTTTTGTGTTCGGGGGGGCTAAGCCTGAAGTGAAGACTGAGGTCAGGAAATCACTGTCTAGGGAGAGGTTTGCAGATGGACTCCAGTGCGCCCCGTAAAGGAAGAAGACAGTTGTGCTTCGGGTGGAGTAAGAAACCAGGGGAACGGGGACCCTGGTGTGTGGCACTGTTTGAGGGAAGACACAAGCAGACATCTCCTGGCTACAGATACGGAAGCCATGACAGACCAAAGGACGGATACCGCTGAAGTCCATCTGGATGGACCCATGGGTGTTATTGATTGGGGTTCCTTACAGTATGGGTGAGGGGCTACTTACAGGAGCAGAAATGGCTCAAAGGCAGCTGCATCACCAAAGCTCATCAAAGCATCAGTGACAGCTCACAGAGCTGGAACCTGAGCCCACTGCTCAGCTGCAGGAGGCTCTGCAGATAAGAGTGTCCTTTGCAGGTCCGGGAAGCAGAGCTGGTCTCTGCTTCTGTCAGTTGCCTGGTCTGGCCTGAGCCTCTTCCAGGAAGCTGGGCTGGTCTCTGTTTCTACTAGTTGGCTGGTCTGATCTGAGCCTCTTCTAGGCAGCCCAGTTGGTCTGAGAGAGCTCTCAGCTGTCCCTCCAGCATATACCTGGAAGGGGAGGAGCCTAGTATATCTGCTCTGTTTCAGGCACAGTCTGAAACTTTTGAGTTGTGTACCTCCTGAGTTTAAGGATCTTTTCTGCAGGGTGGAAGGTTTTTTCTGGGAGGAAATTGCAAACCCCCTGTTCCAGAAGAACTCTTTGGAGAGAGCTAGCCATGGCCTGAGCAAAGAGGCTCAGGGCAGTCCCTTCCCTGAGGAAGATAGAGTGTTGAGGGGAATTGGATGACTGGGCGCTGCAGTAGATGAGTGTGGATAAGACAGGACGAGGGGCCTTCCACAAGGGAAGACCTATATGTCAGGCTACAAACAGCATGGCCCACTCCATCTAAGGCAGTGGTTTTTCTGAAGCCTCAAATATCGCATCTGAGGGAATTATGCCTCCTTTACTGCAAAACTAGAGCCTTCTTATAGATTGTGGTGTTAATCTTTTTCATTCACAAAATGATAGTGTATATTCCACTTGATTCTGATGGAGGAATAAAAGTTTGGCAATTCATTTGGGGTCTGTTTTAGCAGAGTGTCCAGTGTGTCCAAGTCTGGACTTCTTGGGGAGTGGAACCCTGCATGTGTGTTGTTGCTATTGAGAGTACTTGTCTCTGTGGCATGTTACCTGACAGAATGCCTGAGGGAGGGGACCTATTTTGACTCATGACTTCACAGGGATTTCTGTTCACGGTGGCAGGGAAGGAGTCCAGTAAGCTGGTTCAGTCTATGGCAGCACGTAGCAGGTGGTCTTCATATGTGGTTATCCATGAGACAGAGAGGAAGACTGGCACTGTGGGCAGGTAGAACCTCCCAAGTCTCTTTCCTAGTGACCTACTTCAGCTATCCAGGTTCTGTCTCCTAAAAGCTCCCATCTGAGCATCCAAAACATGAACCTCTGGGGACCATTACAGTTCAGACAATAACCATGACAGAGTGTGGTAATTGTGACAGAGTGTGGTATGGGACCACATAGGGGATGGTCATGCTGTGTTTGTTCTGGGCTTCTCTGGAGACCAAACTTCTTCCTCACAGTTGTGGCCTCTGGGAAAGGGACCCATGGTGCTGGGCCCACTCATTCCCCTCCTCTTGGCCCCAGAACACAACTGACCCTGTGCTTTTTGGCTCCGCCTCCAGGTTATCTTTGGGGAGACAGTCTTTACACTCTGCTCATTCTTCTTCAACCCCAGGTCGAGAGGGCAAAGGTCTGTTCTCTTGGTACCTGCTGCGAAGCTGCTGTGTTCTCCCCGATGCCACTGAGGGATTTGGAGATGATCATATGCTGTATTGAGCACACAAAATCTAGAAGCCCTTTAACAAGCCAACCTGCCTACACAGGTGAGGCCTGCTGGGCTTGCCTACCTGCAGGAAACCCAGACAGACCCCTTGTGCCAGGTCGTGCCACTGTTCTGCTTCCTGGCATCGACCTTAGTCCACCTGCCCTGCGCCTCACTGAACCCAGGAAAAATGGCCACATTCTCTCCTGCCTCTGTCCTCCTGCAGGGACCTGTCTTCATTGATGCTGTGCCTGTCCTTGGCTGATCATGGGTTTTTTTTTTTTTTGTTTGTTTGTTTGTTTTTGGGACAGGGTTTCACTATGTAGTCCAGGCTAGCCTTAAACCCATGATCCTCTTGAGTGCTAGGATTATAGGTGTTTGCCATCCTGCCTGGCCTGTAGCAATAACTATGTTTTTGTTGGTTTGACACTGAGTGTTCTTTGTCTTGTTTTTTTTTTATGATAAATACTGCTTCTAAGGAAGAAATGGTCCAACCCATTATCCTTCCACACTGTTCACAGTGCTGAGCCACCCATGTGTCCTTCCACCCTGTCTGAGGTTACCTAGCCGCCCTGCTCTGCTCTGTGACCATCCCCCAAGGGCTCTCCCTCTGCCTGAGCAGCCCTGTGTCATGCTCAGGCTGAGGGGCAGTTCCTGGCTGCCACCTATGGCATCTTGTTGGAGCAGCTCCAGCCCTGTTCCCTACTGAGGCTCCCTTTGAGAGTCAGCCATTTGCTGCCTGCATCCTCCAGACATCACGGTGACGCCTGCTCCCCTCCTCTGCCTTCAGGTTCATGGAGACTTGTGTCCCCTGTCCCTCTGCCTTCTTCCCAAGTGCTGGAATTACATGTGTTTGCCATGACACCTGACTCGCACTTACCATGTTTTTGTTGGTTTTAAATTCCGATCTCTTTGCCTTCTTTACTGGATGATAAATGCTACTTAGGCTGCCTCAGCCTGTGGCACGTGGTTATCTAGCCTCACATTTACTAACTTCTCAGCTCATCCACTGGCCAGATTCCCACTCGGGGAGCAGCCCCCTTAGGACCGCCTATGAAGGTCTACTCCGCTGCCGGCTAAGCATCTGTACCTCAGCAGGTAGCTCTTGACCTAGCCTGGGATGTCCAACTTTTTCAAACTGTGACATGATGTTGTCATCTAGAAACGAGTCAGGCTGAGATGTGTGTGGTCCTCAGGCCACAGGTTACAATCCCCGGACCTAAACATTCTCACTTCCGTCCTACTTCCCCACTTGGCAATGCCAGACTCACAGGGTCTGGGAGCAGAGAGCATTCAGGGCTGTGAGCAGCTAGCTGACGGTGGAGGCCTCCAGTGGCAGCTGGTGACGGACGAGGCCATCTGTCACGAGAGACCAGAGCTCACATCTAGGTCTTGCCAAGGCAGTCTCTTTTATTCTCAGACCCTTTCTTTGTCTGACAGGAAAACAGCATCTGAAAGGGTACAGCATCTCCTGGTATTTCAGTGATGAGAAAGGGGCAGCCCTAGGCTTGCTCACCAGGTAGCCCTCCACCACGTGGAAAAAAAGCTTTATCTGGTGTCCACAGCTGCCATCTGGTGGCTGGATGGACTTTTGGACCTGGCACAGCTGTGCTCACTCAGCTGCCCTTTTAAGGTCCTCTGGGGTCATTGGGATGCGGGAGAAGAGCCCAGTCAGAAGATGGAATCCCCTCCAGGTAGCACCTTTCCTCTGGGAAGGCTAACCAGACCAGAGAAGGGTCAGCTACATGCACTGCCTGTTCTTCCTATCCTGCTGCTCATTCTTCCAGATTCCAGCATCTCCGTGCCTCTGCCTAGGCTTCCTTCCCACTCACCAGCCCTCAGGTCCTCAAACCCAATGCTGTGTCCCTTTGTCAACATGCCCCTGGCATCTTCAGCCATGCAGCAGCCTAGAACACCTGACCTAACCCTACCTGTGGGCCCTGTGACACCAGTTTAGTTACTCAGTGTCAGCAATGGCCTGTGGCAGTCACTTTTCTTGTACCCTTGACTCTGGTGAACTCCTTTCTTTGATTTCTTTTATTTATTTGTTTGTTTGTTTCTTTTGAGACAGGGTCTCAGTGTGTGTAGTCCTGGCTGCCTAGAACCCAGTTTGTAGAACAGGCTAGTCTTGAATGCACAAAGATCCACTTGCCTGCCTTTGAGTGCTGGGTTTAAAGCAGTGTGCCCTGCCACCTGGCCTTGGCTGCTCCCTCAGCTCCTGCTTGGTGTGTGTGTGTGTGTGTGGGGGGGGGGGGTGTTCTTGTTTGCTTGCCCAGCTGTTTAGCTTTCCTCACCCCTGCTTGTTCATCTCCTAACCATGGGCAGTCAGGCACCAGAAAGACCTAGGCTCAATCCCGACTCTGGCTTGCATTAGCTGAGTCACTGTTCCCCTGTTTCCGCCCGTAGAACTGGAGGTTGTCTAAAAGAGTAAACAGAATTGTGTTGCACAGAGTACCATGGCCCCGTGTGTTCTCGGAGAGTTAAACAGTCACAAGGCCATTTGAAGCAGCATCAAACAGGCAGTGACTGAGAGTTTTTCCTTCCGGGATCTTGTGGAGTGTGGAGAGGTGGACATGAGAGCAGAGACAGTTCTAGGTCAGGCCCGCAGAGCAGGAAATCTTCAGGATGTGACAGTGCAGGCAGCAGGGGAGCCCCAAACTCAGAAATCTGTAGTAGGAAGTATCATGGTGCACACCCCCACTGCAGCCCCCACTGCATTTCCCCCGTCACCACACTTAGCCGTAGGTGGTAGACAGTGTATAAAGCTTTGGTCTTGGCCCAAAAGATCGAAAAAGGTATCTCTATGAAGCTAGAAAATACCAGATGAGAAAGAGGGAGGGAGAGGAAGAGAGAAAAGGAAAGAGAGAGAGAGAGAGAGAGAGAGAGAGAGAGAACACATGCATGTTTGGTAAACTGACCCCATAAAGTAGTTTATGGAACCAAGCACGGTAGTGCATGCCTATAATCTCAGCACTCAGGAGGTTGAGGCAGGAGGATTGAAAATTGGGACCAGCATGGACTAAATGGTAAGAAATGCTTCAGAAAAATCTTAAATTGTTTATAAAGTCCTGGGATCATGTCTAGCTGTCTCATACCTAGGTGACTTCACTAGTGAACTCCATAAAATGTTTGTAAAAGAAATAACACTGTCTTCTTAGATATCAGAGAGAGATTCCCAGGCCATTGCATGACGATGCTGTTGTCTTGAAACAAAATTAGACAAATATGGTACAGGAGAGCCCCAACTCAATGTCTGTCTTGAACATAGTTTGTAAAATCTTCAAAATATTAGCATGTGGAATCCAGAAAGACCTAAGTAGTTCACATGATCAAGATGGATTGAGGCCAGGAGCCTAACAAAGTCAGCATTTGATGATCAGTCTAAAGAGCAGGAACAAAGCCAGTATCACCCTGTGCATGCCGGGTGCTTCTTGGAGATGGACAGAGATTCCCACTCTTGTCCCCAGACCCATGCTCGCTCGCAGTCAGCAGGTCAAGCAGAGAAGGGCAGCAAGGTCACCCAGATCAGAATGGGAGAAATAGACTGTCCTTGCTGGCAAACGACCCAAGAGGGCTGTAGAAAAATCCTTAAATATCAGCAGCATGTCACCCTGGGTTGTTTCTTTGCTTGTTTGATTTGTCAGTTGTTACACTGGTTAGGGGGCCACATACCTCTAATCCCAGCCCTGGGGAACTGGAGGCAGGAGGAGAGAATTGGAGACCAGCATGGGATCCTTATTGAGATGCAGCCAGCGTGGGAATCCATCTTACCAAGCCTTCCTGAGTGAAATGGCAGGATCGTTTAAAAAAAAAAAAACCAACAAAACAAACAAACAAAAACAACCCAATTCAAGCCACTCACACTGTCCCGTTTGAGAAATTTTATGTATTGTGTGTTGTGTATCTAGACTTCAAACATGATGGCCACCTTACATTTTATCAGCCCACACTTTGTCCTGTCGTGGGAAAGTGTGATACCTGGTTTCCTTGGGGCCTCTGCTGTGGACCTCGTAAATATTGCAGCTTGGATGGAAATAGATCCTTTCAGTCGGGGGCCAAGGAATACCACAAAGCCATCATAACTATAACAGTTTACAGCCCTGCTCCAGGGAAAGGTTTTCCCAGTGTAATAACTCTGCTCAGGTTCCCGGACCTGAGAACAACTCTGCTCTGCTTGGGGAAGGTTTGCCCAATGAAAGTGTTACAATTCTGCTCCGCTCTAGCCCCAGAGAAAATTGTTACTTCTCTGCTCTGCTACACTCCAGCTAAAGGTCTTCACCCAATCCTCATTCAAGGGATTTATTGGGAGGGAAGAATCCCGGAGGGCGACTGCCTCTGCTGGGGTGAAAAAGGCAGGTGTAGAGCTTATTATACAGGGCTTCTCGGGGGGCGGAGTTTTTTCAGGGTGAAGATTTTCATGGTGGGAATTGGTCAGATTTTAATCCTTGAGTTTGGATAAACTCAGATTGCTGGATTCCGTGCCCAGGGATTGGTTGGTTTGGGTGCTGAATTGGTCAGGGGCAAAGTGTGTTTCTTTGGCTCTGGTTTCAGGGTAGTGAATTGGCTCTGTTCTCAAGGTCAGGGTGTGCTTTTGTCTCCGGTTTCAGGGCCAAGTGTTTGGCTCTGTTTTCAGGTCAAGGTGTGTTTCTTTGGCTCTGGTTTCTTGTGCTACTTTGGCTGGCCCCTTTAACCTTACAGACCTCCTCTTGGTCTGCAGGCAAACCACCTTTATTTATAAGCAAATAGAAATATCCTTTAAGTGAACACAAGAGGGCGCTAGAGGATGGCTCCTGCACATGCCCTACTTCTATACGGATGCCCAACATAAGGCTCAGGGTGTGTGAATCATTGTTAGATGATCTTTCTGTCTGCCTCACAGGGTGAGGGTAGGTGTGGAAAGCTGTAGGAGCTGGGCACGAGCCAGCCACCTTCTTATCTGGGGTTTCATTTCCGTAGGCTGGTCAGGCTCAAGGGCTCCCATCTCTGGCCCTGTACCCTTCCCTTCCCTGCCACCACTTTGATGTCTCAACCTATTCTGACATCATAGCCCAGTGTCAGAATCTTCTCACCAGCCAGATTCTACCCTTAGAGAGACAAGACAGGCAGCTGAGCAGGGCTGAGTGTAGGTGGCTGGTGGCCCTGAGGGCCTACCCTACAGAACATCTAGGCAGCCCATCAGCCTATCACCCCAAGATGGAGATCCTCTAAAAGGTAAGGCTTGCGAGCATCCCTCCTGTTGGCTCTGGCACCCAAAGTTCCTGGGGAGTGTGGAGTTGGCATGGCTTGGTAAACACCTCCCTGAATCTTTCTGCTTGTGTCCCTAGGACACAATCGGCTTGAACACTCAATGGTTCTCCCTTATTACATGAAGGAATGGCTTTCCCTCCATCCATTTATTTTTACGTGTACGGTGTTTTGACTACATGTATGTGTATCACGTGCGTGCCGTGCCCCCCAGAGGCTGGAAGATGGCATAAGATCCCCTGGGGATGGAGTTACAGATGGTTATGAGCCTGGGATCCAGAACCCAGGGTCTTCAAAAGAGCAACCGGTACCCGTAACTGCTGTCAGATCTCCAACCCCTTCCATCTCTTTGGAGACAGGGACGGTTGTGTAGCACACGCTGGCCTGGAACTTGCCATGTGTGTTAGCTTAGACTGGCCTGAGAATCCTTCTACCCCAGCTTTCTGAGTGTTGGGAGTTGGGTGTGTGCCGAGAAAGGGGCAATTCTATAGTTGGAGAAATGAGGGTTTCTGGGTTTTATTAAAGCTAGGACAGGATGGGCTGGGGACAGACACACTTCTGGAGAGCTCCTAGCAGGTAAGACCTTCAGCAGCATCTTGCACGTTGCTAATTTGAAAAATAGAAAGGTACCTTAAAACCTTGTGTATGGGGTTTTAAAAACCTTTTGTTTAATTGTTGTGGGAAAGTCAAGGGCCTGAGGCCCCTGTGTGTTCTTAGCACACTGTTACCAGTCACAGCCAGTCTTGTCTGGAAGCCCCTGCTGGTTCAGGACACACAACCAGCACTCCGTTTCCCCGACCCCTCTGTACCAGATATTGTACCTAGTGCCTTATGTATACTAGGGGAGCCCCCTCCCTCCCCTTTTTTTTTTAAATTTTGAGACAAGGTTTTGCTACATTGTCCAGGCTGGCTTTGAACTTGTTCTGTAGCCCAGGTGACCTTGAACTTGTCATCCTTCCAGTTCGCCCCTAAAGTGGTCAGGATGGCGGGCCTATGCCACTAGGCCCAGCTCATCTATATATCTTTAAAATAGGGGTTTTGTTTTTTTATCAAAACTGTTATGCCCAGATTATAGAGTCCCTGAAAAACCAACTGCAAGACCAAGTCCTGTCTGTAAAAGCAAAGAGCCTTTATTCTTGTTCAAGTTTGAACTTGGACTCTCCATGTGTCCAGGTGGGATTTTTATAATAGCAGAGGTTGGGGTGAGGGATTGACTGACATTTGTCTAGGGGTGTCCTGGTGAAAAGCGATGGGTGTGTGCTGGCAGGTGAGCCTATCTACAACGGTTGGAATGTTAGGAACTTCCTTTGGTGCCTTGGTAGTTATAGTTTGTGGTCTGTCTTGGAACCAGGTATTGCCTTAGGGTAAACGGCTGAGACTCAGGCCTCTGTGGTGCCTCTCACGGCTGGTTCCTACAAAAGCAGGACACCCACACCTATGAAATCTACACTGGATTGAGGTTTGCTTAAAGGAGCCGTGTTCTTTCCTTTGTACCTGACAGAGTGTGAGGGAGGAAGAAAGGGGATTCAGGGGCTGAGAAAGGACCCAGTGTTGGCTTCCGGCCGAGACACTGGCTTCTGAGCAGTCCCAGGGCATCATAAAGGAAGTTAAGGAACCTTGCTTGAGATATTTTGGCTCTTCTTTGGGAAAGGAGGTGGGCCTCAGGACAGTCTTCTGAGGGCTTGGCCTCAGCAGTAGAGATGATGGGGGTGGGTGGGGCTAAGTGGGGAGCTGCTGAGCCAGGGCGGCACAGAACACCTACCATCTGCAGGCTTGGCTTTGGATGCCACCCTGTGACCCACACAGATGGCTGTGGCTTGCTGGCTGAGAGGAAAGCAGGCGTCCTGACCTGGGCCCTCAACTTAGAGCCACAGCCAAGCCCATCAGGGTAGAAACAGGCAATGTGGGAGTTTTAAAATTGGTGATGTTAGTCAAAAAGGCTGAGTGTAGCAAAAGCCACTGCCACTGCCGAGACCACCTCAGCCTCACCAGGGACGTGAGCGTAGCTTTCCTGCCAGGCATTGATTACTGATCACTAGTTACTTCCTGGTGTACCGCACAGAAGCATACAAACACAGGCCTTTGTAATAACCAGGCTGGACACTGGTACACTGTTGTCATGCAGATGTCAGACTGGCACACATGACCTTAACCTGAGGCAAGTGTGACGAGGGTCGTAGCATTTTCCTGGGTGCCTTCCACTTCACCCTCAAAGGTCAAGGCCACTACTAGTCTACACCACAGTAAGAAGCTGGGTATGGAATCTCAGTTGCCCTTGGCACGAACAGGTGTGGCTGACTAAAAAGCATAAAAGTTGGGATTCTGACTTTGACCTTGAGTCTCAGTCAGACTTCCCACCAAAGGTAAGACACACATTGGCATCTCAAGATGATTATGAGGGGAAATAGCAGCAGCAAAGGCAGTAAAACAGAACCACACAAAACAAGAGGTGAGAGGAGCGGAGAGGAGCAGCTGGAAATTCAGTCATTGTCCCCACTGTCCTCGGCCCTTCACTGACCATAGACCTATGGCTCCTGGGAAGCAACTGTTTGGAGACGTGAGCAGGATGTTCAAGGACACCCAAGGCTGCTCCTAGGCCTTGTGTGTGGTGCAGTAGCTGTGTACTTAGCCACATTGGCGGGGACAGGCGTCAGGCTGGAGCGAGCTGCTGCCCTCCTTCGGACAGATGCCTTCACCTCCTCACTCCACCAGCCTTTATTCCATGTTTGTGATCTTGGGTGATGAATATTTTGCTAGTTCACTTTCTGTTGCTGTGATAAAAAAAAAAAAAACTCAGAGCAAAAACAGCTTTAGGAAGGAGAGGCTCATCTGGCTGGTACTTCCGGGTTACAGTCCGCCATTGAAGGAAGTCAAGGGGAGGAAGATGCTTTTCGGCTCAGTTTTAAGCGTGTGCTTAGCTTAGAAGCCTGTGCTTGCTTATCTAGTCCAGGTCCAGCTGCCTAGGGATGGTGCTGCCCACAGTTATCTGTGAACGTTCTGTACTCTGATGCACAGAGTAAATTAACTTCTTGTGGCAGCCAGGCCCTAGATTTTTTTCTAACTAGAGGTCTTAGGCTGCCTTAAGAACATATTTTAAAATAAAAATCATAGGATAGAGGAGAGAGATAACCTTGAAAGCCATAGTGGAGTAACACATGGATTTTTTTTTAAACATGATTAATAAAAACCTAGAGACAGATTTTGGGGTTCAACCTGAAGGTCAGAAAAGTAAAACAGCCAGCCACTGGCTCTTAACCTCTACCTCAGTCCAAAATGATGACCCTGCCATCAAGAGTCTCAGAATGACTGCATGTGAGAACTGTCTCCTCTCTGTAATGGTTTAAATAAAATGCTGTGTTCCCCTAGGGCCAGCAGGATCCCAGGCAGGTGGGAGGTGGCAGGTGAGGAGCATTGGCGAGTGAGAGACAGACAGACGACATGCAGATAAAGTGGGTATTTATTTAGTAGGTTATGGAGGAGAAAGGGAAAGGGGGAAAGGAGAGAAGAGAGAAAGGAGAGAAGGGGGAAAAGGAGAGAGAGACATGGGGTGGTGGTGGGGCGAAGTAAGCGAGCACAGAAGTTACCTCTTCAGGAGAGAGACAAAGAAAGAGCACAGGCTGGAGGAGGCAGGATATCTGCTTCCCTTGGTGGAAAGGGAGGGGTTGGGAGAGGGTGGGGCTTGTCTCTTAAAGGGACAGGGTACCCAGGTGACAAACCAGGCCAACAGATCATTACATTCCCATCTCTTTCTTATAATAAAAAGGCGGGAAGTTAGACACAACAGATTAAAGGAATTGGGACGGCAGATTCTCAAGACTGCTTCCTGCTTATTTGTGGGTGTTGCCTTGGGAGGAACCTGAGAAAGCTGGGTGCTGGTCACATCCTGTGGTAGTTGATTACTTTACTCCTGTCCAGTGTCTCTTGAACCTGGCAAGGTGTTGGCAGAGGACAAAGGTGAGTTTAGGAAGAAAAAAATTTCAGGACCAGGGAATTGAGAGGGGTGTATCTGATCTGTTTAAGGCAGATCCTTCAATTTGGGCTCCCTGGAACTCACAACAATTCTTTGGGTTTGTGAAAACATAAGTTTTAGACATATATATTGTATAAACAGCATATTTATGTCAGAATCACTGTGATGGATAGTTTTGCACAATGAAAAGTATTTTCAAGACTATGAAAGGCAGCAGGAGAGAGAAATTTGATAACTTGTATTTGTCCTCACACCTTAATAACGTGTATTTGTATATTACTGAAATTTGCTTGGTGAGGCTGTCCTTTTACACCAACAAAATCTCTCAGGTGTCAAACTGTATCAGAGATCTTTGAGAAGGATAAAATTTTACTTGAGTTACTGATTTAAAAAATGACAGGGAACTTACTCAGTTGTCCACCTAGAGCTAGGCTATCCATTCCAGTGATTCTATCCATGTCTGGAGATCTTCAGTTTAGATGAAAGCCAGTTTTGCCCTGTGGTCAGTGCTTGGTATTTGAAACGAATTGCAGATGGACATTGTTCTGTGCCCACCTATCTTTTGTCTTCTTTGGAGGAAATAGAGGGCTGCTAGGAGCCAACCTGTCTCTGTTATGAAAAGTCTTTTAGTAATTAAACATTTAAATGCCATATTCCCCAGATCTCTGAGCAGTTGAGGGCTGTTTATGGGTGTAACTACAGTGTAGAATCGTCCTGGAGAACTGAGTCCGAGCTTGACTATACTGGCTCTCAACTTAACAGGGGATATTTGTACTTGTGAAAGACAAAGAAGAAAAAACTGTTTGCAATAAAGCTAACGGTGGAACTGACAATAGTGGAGAACAGCTTAATATATTTTAAAGCAGGGTTGGATTACATATACAGCATTTTTTTTTTTTGGTAAGAGACTTAAAAGTACATACCAATTTAAAACATGAGGTACTGTTTTTGAAGTCTGGAATGAGATACAGTGGACAATTATATCAGTGCATTTACATCCAGTTGAATTTAATTAAGTCTTATACACATAGAGTTAAATGAAAAGTGAGCGAAAGGAAGCTGGCTGGGTGGGTCCTCATGTGGAGAGCCTACTGCCTGCTCTGTGGCTAGGGCGGAACCTCTGGCTCCTCCCTTTGTTAAGCCAAATGGTGGCATCCATGGTTGTCCACGTGGTGTGACTATTTAAATTTAGCTGTCCTCTGGTGGAAGTTAGAAATGTGGTTGGTTTTCTATAGCTGAAAACCTGAGAACAGTGAGAAAGACACAAACCCCAGGTGGATGTCTCCAGGACGGGGGTTGATAATAAAGCCAAGCAGATTCCCAGACTGTCAGCTCAGGAACCAGGGCAAGAACAGCGCAAGGGCCACTTTGAGTGGTCCATTCACGTTTTCTTCTATGAGAAGCTGTGAGTCAGAAAAACATCTGAGGGGCCCTGGGCCCCCAAAACTAATGCATCACTCAGTGATTGCAGTGCTAAGGGAGAACCAGAGAAAGGGCAGTCAGCCCCAAAGGGAGCAGTCTTACTAACTGTCCCAGCGGACTGACAGGAAGTTGGAAAGTGAGCTGGTAGAAGGTCCATGTTTAGGATTTTTGCCTGCAACACAGCAGTGGTAAAAACAGGACTCCATGAATGGAGAGACAGAATCTGCTGCTGCCCTGGGAGGTAGAATGGGTGTGGGGGGGGGGGGGGCAGTGCCGGCAGGACAGAATGCCTGTTACGCCACCAAGCTGGGAACTGGAGTAGAGCCCAGGAGACAGAGCAGGGCTGGGCAGCAATGGGAGAAAGGGAAAAGGGGAAGGAAAATGTGGGGAAGGAGGGAGAGAGACAGAAGTTACCTCTTAGGGAGAGAGATGAAAAAAGAGAGCTCAGGCTGGAGGAGGTGGGATAGCCACTTCCCTTGGTGGAGGGGGAAGGGTTGGGAGAGGGTGGGGCTTGTCTCTTAAAGGGACAGTGTACCCAGTATACCCAGGTGACAGACCAGGCCAGCAGATCCTAAGAGGTGTTCACCACTACTGCCTGGTTTCTATGGCAAACTAGTGTGGCTACTGTGGTTAAAGGTGTGTGTCACCACTGCCTGGTCTGTAAGGCTGATCAGCAGCTGTTTTAAACTTCAGGCAAGCTTTATTTATTAAAATTCAAATGAAATATCACTACTTTTTGGCATAATACTGATTCTGGAACTGCGTTGTGTGATTTAAGAGTGAGACCATCCAGGTAAATTTCTGTGTGTATGAATTTATTCACCTTTGGCCAGGTTTATCCATGTGTGTCTCCCACCCAGGTCTATTGTCTGGTAAATCAGCTGCTGGAAACACTGATTCTGTGGCTTCATCTCCACAAACTCCTGGGACTTGGGTCACGGGGAGTGGGGGAACTGCACCCCAACATGCCCAACACATCGTGGAAGAAGGGGAGGGGCCATCTATCCCTGTGTGACTGTGTGTGCCAAAATGAACCCCAAGACCTCTCATAAGGCTGCACTTCCAGTCAGGCATAGCAGATACACCTTTAGTTCCAGTATTCAAGATGCTGAGGCAGGGGAATTGATATGCGCCTGAGGTTAGGCTGGACTACATAGCAAGGTTCTATCTCAAAAAAGCAAAACAGCAACAATGAATGAAAAGTAAGTCACACATAATGGAATTGGACTGCCCCACCCTCCTGTCATTATTTAATTTAATCTCCTCTCAAACACTTCCAAATCCAGGAAGATAACGTTTCTGCTCTCTCAATAGTTCACATCAGAGACTGAATTTGGATGGGAAAGTTACTAAACATCCCTGAGTCCTGGGTCCACTCATTCTCCTTGTCTAACCCCTTTGGTGATAACCAGCTTTGGGGACCCCCAGATTTGATTGTTAGCAAAGGTGGGGTATGCTGCCTTCCAGCTCGGTGCCTGTCTTCTATAGACATTTCTATGTGGTCTGTTAGCAGATAATTTTGTGGGATTGACTCTATGTAAATTTGACTGCTTAGAACAAAGAGTAAATGCCATCGCTCCAAGGCCTCATGATATGGAAGAATGGAGCAAGGTCACACTGCTGAAGTGTTTTGGAAATGACTCCTATTTTGAAGGGAAGAATCATGGCTTCACAAGGTTTTGACAGATATGACAGTGATTTTTTTCACAAGATAAGTGTTCCTGCAGCTCTGCAAAATGGGTTACCCCATAAGTTGTCCACTTGTGGGTCTGCCTTTGTGAATCCATCAGCTGTGCATTTACTGCATAGTCTTGTGGGCTCCAACAAGTAGCTTGTCTCCAGGTCTGGGGATACAGCTCAGTGTTAGAGCCTGCATGCACAAGGTATACATTTCACGCACTAAGGCCTCTTCCCAATACCCCTGCGGTCCTGTGGAAACACTCAGTATCCAGGGCAAAGCTGTTATAGGAGCCACAGGGAGTAGCTCTGCCCCTACTGTGGGCAACAGCTATCCCAGCTGAGATGGGGTCAGAGGACTCTGTCATTGTCTACATTGCATTTGTATGTGCTAACCCACTTAATCCTTTACTTCCTAAATTGAATCCCTTTGGCATTTGTAGATCTAATTTCTGGTGTCTTATGTCCTGACAGGATTCCATCAAACGCCACTAAAGTAAACACCGGGCATTAATCTTAATTCGTAATTATTTAACCCAGTCTGGGGAGCTAGCTTGGTTAGTAAGTGCTTGCTTTATAAGTACCTGAGCATGGTCCCCAGAACTCTTGTTTTTTAAAGACAGACATGGTAGAATGTCTTTATAATCTATTTTTGTAATCCCTGTAATCTTTCAGGCAGAGAGACAGACAGACTCCTGGGGCTCCCTGGCCAGCCAGCCTGGCTTCCTCAGAGAGTTCCAGGCCAATGGCAGAGCCTGTCAAAGACAAGGTGAATGGCTCTGAGGAATCACACCTGATGTTGTCCTGCAAATACATGTGTGTGCACTTGCACATAGGCACAGGTGTTGTAGGAGGCCGCTTGTTTATTCCCGGCTGTTCAGCCCGGAAATAATCACACAGAAACTGTATTATTTAAACCACCCATTAGCTCTAACCTCTTATTGGCTAACTCTTACATCTTAATTTAACCCATTCCTAGTAATCTGTGTAAGGCTATGTGGCTGTGGCTTACCAGGTAAAGTTCTGGCATCTGTCTCTGGCAGAGCTCCATGGCTTCTCTCTGATTCTGCCTTTTCCCCAGCATTCAGTTTAGTTTTCTCCAGCTACCTCTATTATGCTTTGTGCAGGCCCAAGACAGATTGTTTATTAACCAGTGGTATTCACAGCATACAGAGGGGAATCCCACATCACACAGGGATATGTACACATAGGCACACTCACTTGCACACACACACAGACCTCTCCATCACAGCAAGCCAGCCCAGGATGGTGCTCCAACTCTCCATCACTTTCTAAAGTCTACTGACTTGGCTTCTGCACATACACCTGCCCTTTAAGTGATTTGAAGCACTCAGAGACCAGCTGTTTGTTGGGGAAGAGGACTCAGAAAGATGTCACTGTTATACCCAGATCACGGAGTCCTCCCAAAACCAACTAGGAGACTGAGTCCTTTATTCTTTTTGTTTTGGTTTTTCGAGACAGGGTTTCTCTGTAGCTTTGGTGCCCGTCCCAGAACTAGTTCTTGTAGACTAGGCTGACCTCGAACTCCCAGAGATCCGCCTGCCTCTGCCTCCCGAGCGCTGGGATTAAAGGTGTGCGCCACCACCGCCTGGCCTCTGAGTCCTTTATTCTTACACAACTTTGCAAACTCAGTCTCTCTGTGTGCCCAATGTATTGGAGTGATCAGAGAGCCCTGAGCTCAGTTAGGGTTGGGTTTTTATAGAAGCAAGGGTGGGGGTGAGGGAGTTCTAAGGTTCAGGACCCCTGATTGGCTGACATTTGTCTAGGGGTGTCCTGGTGAGGTGTGCTGACAGGTGATCCTGTCTACAGTGGTTGGAACGTTAGGCATTTCCTTTGGATGGTCTGATTCTGGGTGGTGCCTGGGTAGTCTCAGTTTGTGGTCTTTCTTGGAACCAGGGTAAACTACGGAGACTCGGGTCTTTATTGAGCTTGTCATGGCTGGGGCCTACAGTCACCCTACTTATTTTCCCTGTGTCCAAGAGTGAGGCTGACCATAGATGGTGCTGGGCTCTCTATGTCCATGTCAGTCAGCACTGGGATATTGCTTCAGTGGTCATAGGTCCAGGTCATCCAAAGAAGGGCAGCCCTGCTCAGGTAGGAAGAAAGTCTGTACGTTGATTACCTTAGGAGGTAGTGGTGCTTGGTTAACATCTGTCTTCCAAACCCAGCTTGTGTTCAGGAAGACGCTACTCTCTGGTCATCATGTGCAGCTCAGTGTGAATGCAGGGCCTGAGGCTTAGCAGGTACCCAGGAAATACAGCAGGACTCAGCCTTTGCATGCAGGCTTTGAGAGCTATGCCTGCCTCCCTCTAGACAAGGATATGGGGGGATAGGTAGGACTCAGAAAGGGTTGCTTGGTTTGTTATTTGGTGGAGGACATCCCGGTTAAGCAGCCAGTGGGTCCTGGAGCTCTCCAGACCACAACTGATTACAACGCAGCCTGAGCCCCGTGCCTCCCCTATGCTCTTAGTCAGGAGCGGTTTTGTTGCACAGAACCTCAAGGAGAAGGGAGCGGAGCATGTGCTGGAATTTTATGAGCTATCAAGCTGGCATCCTGCTGGCGAGCAGCAGGAGAAGGTGTTCTGCACTCATTAACAGAATCCTGTCAGAGCGCCTCCGCCTCTGCAGGCATCAGCTAGCCAGACTGATGCTCTCAGGGAGTGCTGCGCTGCTGTGCACTGTGCACCTGCTCCAGGGGAGTGAGCTGGGGAGGTGTCTGCTGAAGTGGGGAGCTAGGCTGTAGCAGGAGGAGGGAGGAATCGGAGCCCAAGAAAATTCTGGATCTTATGGTCTTAAGGGACATATAGTGATTGCCTCAGCTGGAAGATGGGTCCCCACAGAATCTTGATGAGCATGCATTTTCCCCACTCTTCTCTTTGTCTTTAAAACAAGTCTTAAAAAAACCTTGATTGAGATATGATTGACTTGCAACAAAATGCTTATATTTAAAGAGGGCAGCTTAGTAAGTTTTGACCAACATATATAACCCCAAACAACCACAGTCTCTTGATAATGTACAAGTTTCTCATTCTCAAAATCTCTATTCCCCACCTCCTTGCCTCAGACAATCATAAACCTGTCTTCTGACACAATAGGTTAGCTTGCACTTTCTAGAACTTACTTTCTTTGATTTTGATTATTTTGCTTATTTTGTGTTTATGGGTGCCATGGTGCACCTATAAAGGACAGAGGACAACTTTTTTCATTCTCTCCTTCTATCATGTGGGTCCTGGGGATCAAATTCAGGCTGTCAGGTTTGGGAGGAAGTGCCTAACCTGCGGAGTCATCTTTTCTCCATAGAAGTTACTACAAATGGGAGTGTGGAGTATGCACCCTGTGATCGGCTTCTGTCTTAGGGCTTCTGTTGCTGTGACGGCAGCATGCAGGCAGACATGGTGCTGGAGAGGCAGTCGAGAGAGTCCTACATCTAGATTGGCAGGCAGCAGGAAGAGAGTGATGCTGGGTCAGGCTTGAACATTTGAAACCTCAAAGCCCACTCCCAGTGACATACTTCCTTCGACAAGGCCACACATAAGAGTGCTGCTCTCTCTCTAAGCCTCTGGGGACCATTCCATTCAAAGCACCACAGCTTCTTTCACCCAGCATAGCCATCTTGACATTTCTATTTGTCTTCGTGTCTCAGTTTGTTGGTTCTATGGCTAAGCAGTGTCACAAGATAACCCATTGTTTGTTGATGGACACTGAGTGGTTCCCGTGTTTGCCCAGGATGAAGAGGCTGATATGAACATGCATGGTCAGTTTATTGTGGGGGTACATACTGTCTTTTCTTTGGGGTAAGTACCTAGGAATCAGATGACCGGATCACAGAATAGATACACGTTTCAACCTTTTCAAAAACTGCTGATCTGTCTGCCAGAGTGGCTGTAGATTTTTCAATATCTCTTGGCAATGCCAGAATCCGGGTGGGGAGGGGATTGGGTAGACAGAGTCAACCATGTCACACCAACTCAAGGAAATGTTGAATGCAGGCTTTCCCAAAGATCAAAATAACATTTTGTTGTGGTGTGTATGTGTGTGCATGCCATACCCTGGTGTGTATATGCGTGTGCCATGCCCTGGTTTTGTGTGTGTGTGTGCATGCCTCTGTACCTGGCTTTTATGTGGGTTCTGAGCATTCAGTCTCAAGTCTTCAAGCTTACAAGGAATGTTTTTTATCCTCAGCCCTCATTTAGCCTTTTGAATGACTATGTTCTCTGAAGTGACAATGTCCTTTCTGCTTCACAGAGTGGGGAACTTGTGTGCATTCAGCCTCATTGGCTCCCCTGTAGAATTCAGTAAAGGCAGGTCACTACAGACGGGTCATTGCCTCTCATGGTCCTCTGGACCATAAAGTAGTCCATCTTAGAGGCAGAGAGCCTTGTTCACACAACATGTTCTTAGAAGCACTTTAGCTGAAAAGCACTGGCTCCCCACTTGGGCCTAGAAGGTAACTAAAACCAGGACTGAAGCCTGGCATCACTGTCTTCATTTCTTCCTCCTTCGCTTTGGATTGATCACTGTCTTGACCCCACACACAGGAACATGATCACTCAGTGGAGCCCCTATCTGAAAACTGTTGGTACCCAACTGTCTCATCCACTCAACCCCAAAGGCACAGCTTTTTATGATCTGACTTTCAGACTTTAGATGCCCTGCTGCACACTGCCCATCCCCAAAAGGTACTGGGATGTCTTCATTGTTCTAAACCTTACAGTTACCTTAGACCTGGGAACAGCAGAGCCTTTCAGACAGATCACACCCTCATGAAACCACCCCAAAAGGATAACATATGGGAACTGAAATGTCCCTCAACCAATAAGGACATCCCTGAAACACTTTGTACTCCTGGGACTGAGTAATGATCAGCCAAAGCACACTGGCCAGGGCTCCTGTAAGCGTAGCTCCTGCCCCACCTTGATTCTTGCATCTAACCTAGAGATCATGTCTGCCCAGAATACAGGCTCGTGGTCACTGAACCCCTTCATTGATACTTCCCAGCATGGCTGTGTTGGTTTGCTCTCCTTTCTCTGCCCTTGATTCTCCTCTTCAACTAGCATGCTGGGACAGGCAGTCGAGCATAGCCTGCTAGGACTCCTGAGGCCTCCAGGACTCTTGCCCTAGATTTCCAGCCACATTCAGAGAGCACATTTTGTCTAAAGGGGAATGACTGATGTGCTGAAAAGCTGTTTGCTCCCAGATCTGACTGGTCGTGTAACATCTTGCCATTAGGAGTGTCTGCAAAGAAGGCAACTTAGGGGCCAGCCACTGGCTGTGGTAGGAACAAATTCAATACCAGTTGGGCTATTTAGAAAGACGTGTCTCCAAAACAAAAGCACAAAGCAAAACAAAAACCTAAGAACGGAAATCACACGATCATCTCAATAACTGCAGAAAAAGTCTAACAGCTCATGACAGAATCCCAGAAGGAGCTAGGGATGAGAGGAATGCAGCTTGACGTAAAGAGGCTACATATGCCACACGGATAGCCAGTACCGCTAATGGAGAAAGACCTCGTGTTTGCTCTAAACTTGGGAATGAGACAAGAGCGTACTCGTTGTACTCTTTCTTACTCAACATTGAGATATTGCACTCTGAGTCTCAGCCAGAGCAATAAGACACGAGAAAGAAAACAGATGCATATGTGAAAAGAGGTCAAATTATCCCTTTTGGCAGATTACATAATCCTGTGTTTGAAAGACCCTCAAAAAATTCCTGATGAACACTTTCTGCAAACTAGCCATATGAAAAAGCAATGTGAAAAAGCTCAGTAACCTTTCTATGTAACCAGAATTAATTTGCTGGACAGGAACAATGATTCAGTGGTTAAGAGCAGTGGCTGCTCTTCCACAGGACCTGGGTTCGATTCCCAGCACTCACATGGCAGCTCAGAACCATCTGTAACTTCAGTTCCAGAGGACCCAATACCCTCTTCTGGCTTCTGTGGGCACTGAATGCATGTAGTGCACAGACATATATGAAGAAAAGACACATACATAAAAATAAAAATGAAAGCCGGGCGGTGGTGGCGCACGCCTTTAATCCCAGCACTTGGGAGGCAGAGTCAGGCGGATCTCTGTGAGTTCGAGGCTAGCCTGGTCTACAAGAGTTAGTTCCAGGGGAGGAACCAAAAAGCTACGGAGAAACCCTGTCTCGAAAATCCAAAAAAGAAAAAAAGAAAAAAAGAAATAAAAATGAATAACTTAAAAAAAGTGAATTTTTCTGAAAAAGAAATCAAGGAAAGAGCCTATTGGTGATGGCTCAGTAGAAATTCCTAGTAATAGACTTAACCACGCAGTGGGGGCGGGAAGAAAGGTCATTACACAAAAGCTTTAAAACACCAAAAATGATAAAGAAGACTAGAATATGGAAGGATGGTCCATGTTGATGGGTTAGCAGAATTAATATTGCACAAATGGTCATATTATCAACCTAAAGATTCAATTTACTCACCACTAAAATTCCAATGACATTTTCCACAGAACTAGAAAAAATATCTTAAAACTCACAAAAAGATTAAAAAGTCCCCAAATAGTCAAAGCTGCTACAATACACCTTGATGGCTGAGAGGATGAGTCTTCCCATGTTCTTTAACCTGAAAACAATCCTATTCAAGAAGAACAGTGAGGAAGATATCACAATGCCTGACCTCAAATTATACCTTAGAGCTATAGTAACAATGACCACATGGTATCGGAACCAAAACAGACATGGAGACCAACAGAAAGGAATAGAGGATTCAGAAACAAACTCACAAAGCTAAAGCTATCTACGAATCCACTGAAGAAACAAACCACGCCGAGAAGAGGGTATCCACCTGGGGATGAGTGAAACTAGATTCCTGTCTCATCCTAAACTTCCAAATGGAGCAAGGACCTTAATATAATACCTGAAACTTTTTTTTTTTTTTTTGGTTTTTCGAGACAGGGTAATACCTGAAACTTTGAACTGCTGGAAGAAAGTAGATAAACACTTGAAGATGTAGGCATGGGAGAGGGGTTTTCTAGAGGCGACTCCCGCAGAATAAGAAAAAAAGAATCCCAGTAATTGACAGATGGGATTCCAGGACTCTGAGATGTTCCTTCAAAATAAAAGCCATGGCACAGGGGAAACTTTGCCCACACATGACAGGGGTTAACATTTAGAAGGAGTAAAGAACTGAAAAAGTAAGTGCCCCAAACAAACCATTCCATCACCAGATGGACTAGTGAGCTAGCCAGATGGTTCCCAGAAGAGGACAGCAAGGGGCCCATAGGAGGATGGAAGGAAGAACCAGTCTCACAAAGTTATCTTTGCTCTCGGTCTCTGCATGCTCCCCCTCATAAAGTAAAACACATATCCTCATATAAAAATAACATTTAAAAATCTTAAAAGAAGAAAACATATGGCCAGTAAATTCTTGAAAAAGTAACCAGCGTCCTTAGTCACCAGGGAAATGATTCCACATCATCCCAGTCAGAGGGAAACAAATGACAACATGCTGGTGGGGACGTGGGGAAAGAGGAAGTGTGGTCATCATCATGGAGATCAGTGGGGTGGTTCCTCAGGAAACTACAAACATATACCGCATGACCCAGCTGCACCAAGCCCGGGTATAAACCCAGAATATGGTAGGTCCTCCCACAGAGACACTTGATTATCCGTCTTTCCTATTGCTCTATTCAGAACAGTGAGAAAGTGGAACCAGCTTAGATGTCTATCAGCACAGAGACAGACAAGGAAAATGTGATGCATATACGTAAAGGAGTTTCTTTTATTTATCTCTAAAGAATAATGACATTGTAATATTTTAAGGAAAACTGATGATTGATCTGGAAATCGTGTTATACAACATAAGCTTGGCTCAGAGTCTATATGTGGATCCAGATTTAAATATATGCATGTGTCTCCAGCTCTGTGTGTGTGCAGCATGAACTCTGTGAACTGTGTGCTCATCATAAACTCTGAATGGCGAACTGTATGTACGTCGTGAGCTCTCATACCCCTCCCCCGGTGTGTGTGTGTGTGTGTGTGTGTGTGTGTGTGTGATGAAAACAGGGGACCAGGAGAAGGGAGGGAAATCCTGTAAGAGAGGGTGAGGAGGGGAAGACAGTAATGTAATGAACTCCATGTGATATAAGAACAGAATGGAGTATATGTGTGACTCTGGGAAGATGCAAACAACCAAAGTACAAATACCACAAAAGTCCACCTTGATGAACCAATGACTTTTATGGGGTTACAGGAGTATGGGTGAAGGGTAGCTTACAGGATCTGAGATAATTCCAAGTCAGCTGCATTGCCAAAGCCCACTCTAGCATGTGTGACAGCTCACCAAAGCTGGAAACTTGGGGCTCCCTGCACACCCTGCAGGAGGCTCAAAAGGTTGAGAAGTGTCCTTTCCAGGTAACTTAGCTGGTCTGAGCCTCTTCCAGGCAGACTGGCTGATATCGGCTTCTTCCAGGCTGTGTGACTGATTTTTCTCTTCCTGGTAGCTAGTTTGTCTGAGAGTAGTTGTCAGCAGCAGATCTTACTGCTTGGGAGTGGGGCTAGTGAATCTAGTCAGCTTCAGGGACTTCCTGAAGCCTTTGAGGAGCTTCCCTGCAGGGTGTACCTTTTCACCCACTTAGAACATCCTGTTGTTTTATCTCCATATGAACATCCTATCTTAAACTAACCCTGTTACTTCACTCCCCCTTTATACCCTGTATCTTAACAAGCTACCCTCATGGATGGAATATCTCAAGTTGTAAGGAAACCATTATAGAACAGGGCATTATTAGGAGGGAGGGGACCAGAGAGGGCAGACGAAACAAAGGAGGGCCATGGGGGCGGAGAAGACTAGCAGTATATATTGACATTGTCATTTACATGTGAAAATGTCATAATAAACCCATTACTTTTCTAATTTTAAAAATAAACCAAATCATAGAAAAAAGAAAGAAAAAGAAATCCAACCTGTGAAGACTTGTTAGAAAGAGGATTTTAAATGTGAAATGTGCATTTGCCCAGCATGGTGCTGGTTGTCCCAGAAGTGCCCCAGAGCCAGCTGGGTGAAGCAGCGCAGCAGATGTGGGCTAGAGCCGGGGCTAAATTGCCATTCACCGTTTTTGGTAATGTTAACTGGAAGCTGCCCTCAGTACGTGAGTGTTTGTAGAACTTCCTGACAAGTGCCAGAAGCGTGGGTGCTGTCCCAGTATCCACATAACTCCACAGAAAGTTGCAAGTGGGTCATCATCGAAATACTGTGGGCACTGTGGGCACAAGGGGTCCTGGTCTGTAATCCCAGCTCCTGGGAGCCTGAGGCAGGAACATGGTGAGTTCAAGGCCAGTCTGGGAACTTACCAAGATTGTGTGGTGGAGTGCTTGCCTAGTGTGAGGCCCTAGGTTTGATCCCCACAACTGAAAATATATAAAATATAGAATAAGATGCTGCAGGCAAAAATCCTAAGCTTTCATCCTTAGCACCAGATGGCCTTTCTAAAGCCAGATTTCCATGTACGAGGCTGGCTAGTGAGAAGGGTAGCATCCAACTCTCTTGGGAAAGAAGGAACCATTCAGCAAATGTGTTTTTGATTATGTTCTCCAGAAATTGATATTTTTAATAGCTATGAAGAGACCATATCATTTTTATGGCCTACGAAAGTATATCTGATTTCCCCCACAGCCTCTGCTCTGTTTCTAACACTCTTCTCCATTGATCTCTGCATCGATTCCCATGTCTGATATATTTTAATGGCTGCTAAGCTCTCATATTGTTCTTCAATTCCATGTGCATTGACATTGACTCTTCAGTTTTTTATTAATTATTTTTCCTCAGCCTGGTCATTTTTCCCTCCTTCCTTCCTCTCCTTCTAGTCCTTCCTCCCAACCTCCCCCACCATCCCAGTAGGAGACCAAAGCTACACGACTATAACATATGTGCAGAGGTCCTATGTCAGTCCCATGCAGAGACTGTGAGCCTCTGTGAGCCCCTGTGAGCCCAGGTTAGTTGGTTCTGTGGGTTTTCTTGTGGTGTCCTTGGCCCCTCTGCCTCCCATAGTCCTTCCTCCCCCTCTTCCACAGGATTCCCCGAGGTCCCCCTAATGTTTGGCTATGGGTCTCTGTATCTGTTTCCGTTCGTTGCTAAGTAAAGCCTCTCTGATGACAAGTGAGCTAGTCAGCGCTATATGAGCATAGCAGAATATCATTAGGAGTTATTTCATTGACTTTTTTCTTTTTTGCCAGTCATGTTTGGTTCTCTCCCAGGCCTCTGGGCTGTGCAGCCTCTGGGTCCTGGCCCTCCAGGCAGTGTCAAGGGTGGACCCCCTCTCATGGTGCGGGTCTCAAGCTGGACTAGTCATTGGTTGGCCACTCCCATAACTTCTGCGACACTTTTGTCCCAGCACACCTTGTAGGCAGGGCAAATTGTAGGTGAGAACAGAGGTGATGTGGTTGGGGTTCCATATCTCCACTGGAAGTTGCCTGATGTCTGGTTATTAGAGATGTCTGGTGTAGGTTTTGTCTCTCTTTTCTAGGAGTCTCAGCTTGTATCACACTCATATACCTGAGAGTTTCCATTGTGCTAGGTTTCTAGTTCATCCCAATGATGCCTAGAGTTCCAGTTGTCTTTCCCAGTACTCCCTCCCTCCCTCCTCCCCCGACCTGATCCCCCCTGTTCCCATGCCACTCATCCCCATTCAGTCTCTCCCCCCTGCACAGTGAGATTCATGCGTCCATCTTGAACCCTCCTTACTTAGCTTCTTTGAATCTATGGATTGTAGAAGGATTATCCTTTTCTCTATAGCTAACACCCACCTGTAAGTTAGTACATACTATGTCTGTCTTTCTGGATCTGGGTTACCTCACTCAGGATGATTTTTTTTCTAGTTCCATCCAGAATCCACCCAAGTTTGCTTGAGCAGCATTCCCTCTGGTAGGGTGCGCTGTGCTTTGAGCACATTTGCATTTCCTCTGAATCCCTGTAGGGTGCGCTGTGCTTGAGCACATTTGCATTTCCTCTGGAGCCCTGTAGGGTGCATTGTGCTTTGAGCAGCCTGTAACTTGCTCACATCAGTGTTCAGTGTTCCTGATCAGGAAAACTTGCTTTCCTGCTAAATTTTATAGACTTTCATATGTTTGAAATGAGTTCATATGTATATACTACGGCTTACATTTGGAGGTGGTAGTGGGGATTAAACTCAGGGCCTTGCACACGCTGAGTGTCAGTCAGTGTTCTGTTGCTATGATACAGCATCATGCCCAACAGCAACTTGTGGATGAGAGAGCTGATGTTGGTTTATGGTTCCAGAGGCATGAGAGTCCATCGTGGCAGGGAGACAGGGCAGCAAATGACAGGAGTGGGAAGCTGAGAGCAAATGGGGGGGAGGGTGGGGGGGGTGGCTGAAGCTATGAATCCTCAAAGCTCTCCCCAGTGACGTACTTCCTGAAGCAAGACAGCACCTCTTAAACGTCCCCAAACAGTGCCACCAACTGGGGATCAGACACCTTAGCCTTTGGGGGACAGTCTTCTCATTCAAAGCACAGTAGGTAAGCGTTCCACCACCACCAGTTAATATCAATGTTTACTGCGCCTCTCTCTGGGCCAGATAATGATGGGAGCCGAAAGTCAAAGGGAAACAGGTCCGCGGCCAGCTCTCAGGGACCTCCCTCCAATCGTGAGGAGGCAAACAGGCCACTGGAAGTATGCTTGGTGCTTTGTGCTAGTAAAGGGTGCCCCAGGGTAGTACTTCAGCAACAGCTGGGAGCAGGGAAGACTGCTTGGAGGAAGTGATATGTAACCCAAGAGTTGAAGGGCAAGGAGAAAGTATCCTGGAAGAGGTGGACTGGAGACAGTAGTGAGGGGCCAGTTTGGCTGTCTAGAGAGTTAGGGACAAACAAGGGAGGCAGGAGCAGCCCAATCCTGCTCCCGCCAAGGCCCTAGCGACAGCTTCAGGCTTGGCTTTGTTTCTCTGATTGCAGGTGGAGAGGTGATCAGACCTAAGCAGGCTGCTGGTGGTGAAGGGGCCTGCCGGTCCTGATGTTGGATAGCGGTATCAGTGCATCAAGACACTAGAGAGGAACAGCTTCAGGGAGCAGATCCAAGCTCCATGTCTAATTTGTTCCTTGTGGGTCTGTGGTACCAGAGCCCAAGTGAATCCCTGCAGCTCTTAGCTGTGTCGCTTTGTAGCCATGTGGCCTGGAAGGAGGGTCTAACCCCCGCCTCATGCTCACCTGTCTCAGTTCTGTATTGAAAGAGTTGGGTTGTTGTACAATGGGTAAGGTGTCAGCACCACGCCCAGCCTACTACAGTGTCCACAACAAATGACACTGACGGTGGCCTTGGTGGGGCAGCTGTGAAGCATCCTCTCCGCTGCACAGGAAAGAGGGCGGTAAGGGGTGATGGTATCGCTTTTAAAACTTTTATTATTGGGGCTGGAGAGAGGGCTCCACTGTTAAGAGCACTTGCTGCTCTTCCAGAGGACCCAGGTTCTCTTCTCCACACCTGCTCAGCTATAACTTCAGTTCCAGGGGATCTGATGCCTTCTGGCCTCCACAGGTGCTGCATGCATGTCGTGCCCAGAAATATATGCAGGCAGAACACCATGTACATAAAAGGGAAAATGTTATTATTTATGTTAATATAGGCTGGCCTCAGAATCATGGACAGGAGCAATTCCCCTAATTCAGTCTCCCTGAGTAACCTCCACCACACTGAATCTGGCACTTTTCCCTGGGCCATGTTAACCCCTTGGTATCCCTAAGAGGCCACATCGAGAAATACAGCCCGACCACCAGGGGTCGCTGGCGGCAAGCGGCTTGTTTAAACTCTCACTGGGGCCTTGAGTTAATGGGGTTGCCGGCAAACCAGCCGAGGCCTTTGGTGCGATTCAGTCTGATGATTTTCGCCGTGGCACAGACTTACAGAGCTGTAGCAATTACACAGGAAATCAGATTATCACCGGAGCTTTGGCGTGATGAGTCTCGAGAGCTAGCAGCTGTGTTAATTAATAAATTGTGTTGGCTTCTGGGCTTCACCGAGGGCAGATCATTTATTTTTTAATAGCTTTGGAACTGATCTACATGAGTCAGAGTAAATGGGCACAAAATTGCTGCGTGTTAGCCCATGCGCAGTGTGCCCCGACTAACCTGTTGGCTGTCTCAGAGCCCCTCTGTGGTCGGGTGAGTTGATGATCTCTGCATCAGCTCACTTGAAGCAGAGGGAGCTTCTGGGGGAATCACTGCAGTGGTCATCTTGGAAACGAATCCTGGGGGTGCAGAGAGAGGCTTCGGGAGAAAGCTCCACCCTGACAGGAGAAAAGGAGCCAAGGAGGGGACCACATTGTGCCTGCTTTCAGTGCCACCTCCTCCCCACAAGACTCGCATCTCTTCCACCTTTTCCAGGTGCCAGTTGCTAAAACAAGCGAGTGAGCTCTTCTCAGAATCAGCAGCCCTGCCCACTCGGCCCAGACACTGGCAGGAAAAACGGCAATGTGCAGAGCTCATAGAAACCAAAGACCCAAAGAGCCCCGGGCGAGCCCAGAACTGCTGGACTGGTCAGCATCAAGCAAGCATTTGCCCATCCTGCTGACTCCATAAGGCCCTAGGGAAGGGAGTGGCTTAGCTGAGAGAGACCTGGTGCAGTCTTTAGGGACCGCAGCACCAGTGACTTGCGTTCTGCCCTAGAGCCTGGGGCAGGCTGGATGCTCTCTGTGGATGGTTGCAGTGGTGGCTCCCATTTAGATAGCGTCTCTGTTTCACGCTGTGCTGTTGGGGATGGAGGGATGGGGTCTCATGCTGCTGTGTGGCAGTTTCTCATGGCCAGTATCTGGGGGAAAGCAAGGGACTCGTGTCCAGGCAGCAAAGTGATGGGCTATGGAAAGAAGACGGGGGGCGGGGGGGTCAGGTAACAGTTGGATGGTGACTTTGGGCTATAGGTGGTAGAGGACACATGTGCTTATTCTTGTGCCTTCTCAAGTTCCTTCATTGACAGGCATGCCCAGGTGTGAGAAAGGCTGCAGCTAGGCAGCCCTTCACGATACATGGTGTTGCTGCTGACTTGCATTTGAGAGCCAGAGAATTTCTGGGAGAAGTTTGACAAGTTGAAACTATAGTGTACATGCCGTACAGAGATTTGGATGCATGTCAGTTCACATACACATTCTCTAAGGCAGCCTTGAGGGAGACAGGCAAGAAGACAAAGCTGGTGGCTCCCCATTGGCCTCAAGAATTCCAGCAAACTCAATGTGGGGGTATGTGTGCATTTGCATGTATGTGTAGGTGCATGTGTGTATATATATACATGAATCTCTGAGTTCTATAGTATATATGCATGCATGTGTACATCTATGTGTGCATTCGTGTATATCTGAATGCATCTCTGTATGCATACATTTAAGTGTGTTTTCTTGCTCTCATAAATGTGTGTCTGGAGCTTTCAGGCAGCTTTTCAGCAGCACTGTGAGCTAGATTCAAAATGCAGTCTTAGAGAGGTACAACCAATTTCATCTTGAGAGAGAGAGAGAGAGAGAGAGAGAGAGAAGAGAGGTATACATGGGCATACTTCCTAAGTTGAAAAAACTTTCTTTTTTTTTCTTTTTTCTTTTTTTTATTTAAATTTATTTATTTATTAAGGATTTCTGCCTTGTCCCCGCAAAAACTTTCTTGAGGTGTGGAAATTTGCTGAGTGTGGCAAATATGGTGAAGGGATAATTTTTATATGTATGGGCATGCCTGGGGGCCACGGCGGCCAGAAGGCATTGGATCCCCTGGTACTGGAATTTCACATGGTTGTGAGTCACCATGTAGGTAATAGAAGAGCCGCCAGTGCCCTTACCTGCTCCAGCCCCTTGATAAGCTTTTTTTGTTTATTTGTTTTAACTTTAGGGCTTCAGCAGGGAGGGCCACACTTCTACCTGTTCACCCCCAAATTTTTAAATTGTTATTGCTCTGAGATTTCTGACAACCCTCTTCATAAGTTTTTAAGTGTCCATTGCCAGTAAGGAGTCCCTGTTTTATATGCTGTTCATCTCCAGAGGCAAGAGCTTGACAGCCAGGGACCAGGTTGTGCTCCATCTGGTCTCTATGATGCCAGGGCCGCAGTCTTGAGAAACACAGTGAACCTTCATTCTGTGTGGATAATGAACAGTTGGCTACAGAATGGCTGGGAGCCTTGGCTAGGACGATCGGAAGGACAGGGAACTCCACCCGTGGACATGTGAGGAGTCTTAGTAAATGCTTTGATTAAGAACCCGCTTGCTCTCCTCCCTGACTCTAAACCAGTGGGTAAATACATGGATATCACCAACATTTAGAAGCAAATTCAGAATGATGTTCTTTAAAAATTGATAAGCATTTATGAAAACAGCAAAATGGTGACTATTGAACCGCATGAAGGCTTAGGCCACCGTTTTCCGTAAGAAGCAGCTGGTGGAGAAGCAGCTCAGGTGGGGAAACTGGTAAGGGCAGCGGTGCAGCTTGCCAGCTTCAGTACTGTGTGGAAGGAACTGAGTTTGTCAGCCTTCCTGCTGAAGTTGCCTGTCAGCTGACACTCCGTACTCCAAATTGACCGTAGTGCTTTGCACTGAATCCTCTCTGGGCCTTCATTAGCTGTTGCTTCTAGGCCCGAATCCTTCCCAGCCGCTTGCCCCAGGGCTTTAGAGTCAGGTAGAGACTGGTTGAGTGGAATGTGAAATGCTCTCCAGCCAGTTACCATCCTTTGGCTATGGCTACGTGTGTGATTGGTGGCTGCTGGGGTTTTCAGTTTGTCTTCCTGTTTGCTCGGTAGACGTGAATAGTCCTGAGGGCAGAAGCCTTGGGTGACTTCTGCACCAGAGCTCTGAATGCCAGGTAGAGCGTGTGTGAGAGTCACACTGATGAGGCCACAGTGGGAGCCCGCTTTGCCCTTTGTGTCCAAGCACTGAGTTTCTAAGGGGCTCCAAGGGGCAGAGCCAGTCGGCCGCAAATCAGATGTGCCTAACTCCCTGTTCCCTGCTCCATACTGTTAACTATGTTACCTGAAAACCAAAGGTTGGGACGACTCAGGCTGTGTGTTACAGCCACACTCAGAGGTGATTTTATTATAGAGGAATATATTATACAAGGATATATTATAGAGGAATATATTCAGCCTTAAAAGGAAGAAAATCCTACTTTAGAATAGATAATTTAAATTATTTCATTTTCTCTATTAATTTTATTTTTAGATTGTTTTAATAAAATTACAATGTGAATCTTTGATACATTTTAGCCTACCTTAATTCCTATTTTTCCTCCTCCCAGAAGGTGCAGTTCCCATGTCCACTTGCTCCTCCTTTTGTTACAAGTGGCTCAGATGGTTGTTCTTTGTTTTATTTTTTTGTTACAAGTGGCTCAGATGGCTGTTCTTTGTTTTATTTTTTGTTTTGGGTGTTGTTGGGGATGGGATCCAGGCCATTGAAAGCTCTCTACAGCTGGGCTACATCCCAGCCCATAATTAAATCTGTATAGAATCAATATTTCCTTATATTTAGCTGTATTTTAAACATTTTAGCTAATCTTTATCCCTTTCTTCATTGCTTCACGTGTGAGGTATTTTCATTATTCTAAGAGCTCTTAGCGTTTCTTGTGGTCATATCCACTGGCAGTAAAGTCTGCCTTTTGGGTTGCTTTGTCTGAAAACATCTATTTCTACTTTTTAAAATTAAATTTATTCTATGTGCATTTGTCTGCATGCATGTATGTGTATGTGTGTGTGCGCGCCTGGTGCCTTAGAAGTTAGAGGAATGTGTCAAATCCCTTAGAACTGAAGTTGCAGTTTTGAGCTACTGTGTGGGTGCTGGGAATTGAACCAGATGCTCTGGAAGAGCAGCCAGTACTCTTACCCATGAAGCCGGCTTTCCAGCCCCTTTCTTCCCTTCAGAAAACAATGTAAGCCCAAGCCGGCTTCGCTTTCAAGAGCCTCCTGTCTCAGCCTCCTGTCTCTGAGCGCTGGGATGACAAGCTTGTGCCGCCACGCCTGACTCTGTTTTAAGTTTTGAACACGAACCTATTTTCCTTCTGCAGTGTTTTATATTTAAAATGCAACAGCCCAATAAACTGCAGGGTGAAACCAGCAGTTCTCAAAGATAAAACAGAAACAGCCAATAAACATATGAGACAATGTTCGGTCTCACCAGCCACGGAGAATGCAGATGAGAACTACATAGCGGGAGTCCGACACCTGTCAGAATGGCGGATGCTGGTGGGGATGCATGCGGGGAAAGAGGCTGGTGCGCTGCTGGTGAGAGTGTGAAGTGGCCCAACCACTGTGGAAACCATGGAAATTAGACCTCCCATGTGACCCAGCTACCAGCCCTGAGTGTTCATCCAAAACCCCCAAGCCCTTGCCCATCGTCAGCCCTGCTTCCAATAGCGGTGACGTGGAGCCGGCCTAGGTGTCCAGCACTGGAGGGCTGGCTTCCGAAAATGAGGTCAATACACACAGCCGAAGTGAAGTAGGGAGAGGGGAGAGGAGAGAGGGGAGAGGGGAGAGGAGAGAGGAGAGAGGGGAGAGGAGAGAGGAGAGAGGGAGAGGGAGAAAAGGCGCAAGAGGTTGGTGGTGCTGTGGAGGT
The DNA here is from genome assembly GCF_018167655.1 of Microtus oregoni. Lineage (NCBI taxonomy): Eukaryota > Metazoa > Chordata > Mammalia > Rodentia > Cricetidae > Microtus > Microtus oregoni. The sequence goes on from NW_024543078.1 coordinate 36,865,068, forward strand.
TATAATTGGTTCCACTTCCTGTTCTCACTCTGCTTCCTGTATGTAAACAGCTTCCTGCTCTTGCCATCGTGGTGGATCCTATCCCTCCACAACCTAATAAAACTTTTTCTCCTCTAAGCTGCTCTGATCAGGGTGTTTTATGACAGCAACAGAAAAGTAATTAATGCCCAGGAGAGGGGGAGGTACTCAAAAGTAAAGTCAGGGAGGCCCAAAAGGTCCCCAGACAACAAAGGCTTTGGCCGTTGTGCTTGGTGCCTGTTATGCCCAAATCCACGAAGTCCCCTCAAGGCCAACCAGGAAACCGAGTCTCACGTGTAAAAGCAAAGAGTCTTTATTTTAATCAAGTTTGCAAACTCGGTCTCTCCGCATGTCCAACATATTGGAATAAATGGAGAGCCCCGAGCTCAGTTAGAACTGGGTTTTTATAGTAGTAAAGGAGGGAGGGGTTGAGGGGTCTCTGAGGTTCAGGACCCCTGATTGGCTGACATTTGTCTAGGGGTGTCCTGGTGAGGTGTGCTGGCAGGTGATCCTATCTACAGAGGTTGGAATGTCAGGCATTTCCTTTGGATGGTCTGCTCTTGGGCTGGGCTCTGGTTATCTTGGTTTGTGGTTTTTTTTCCTGTTACCAGGTATTGCTTCAGGGAAAACTACTGAGACTCAGGCCTCTTATTAAATTTATGGAGGGCGGAGTTCTACTCTGGCAGGTGATAACGGTTGGAAGTAAAGAACTTCCTTTGGGTGACCTGCCCAGACTTAGCTTATCATGGCTGGCTCCCACAGTGCCCCTGGATGGTAAGATCCTACTCTTGGAGACTCCAAAGTGTCTGAAGATATCAAACACACGCTTTGGATATAGAACACAGAAATCAAGCCAGAAGTGAAGAGGATGCCTTCTTCCTGGTTTCATAGCGCTCTTGGTGGAGTAAAATCGTCAACAGCCTTACCCAGCTGTGGACCCCGCCTGCTACCGGATATGCCCACAGGGGCATGCTACTGATGACATCTTGCTTTCAAATAAAGTACATTTGTAGCATGAATTCTAATTGATCTTAATAATAAAAACCCGGAGTCAGATATTAGGGGGTAAAAGCTGAAAGATCAGAGAAGCAGTACAGCCAGCCTCTAGTTCTTAACTCTGCGAAATCCTCAGACCGAATCCTGACTCTGTCTTCTCCCGCCTTATATTCCTCTCTTTGCTCAGCCATATCATTTCTGTCTCCAACGCCACCACCATTTATCTCTGTTTCTCTTTTAGAGTGATTCAAGGGCTATACAAGGGTAACCTTGAACTCACAGAGATCTGTCTGCCTCTGTCTCCCAAGTGCTGGAATTAAAGTGTGTGCCATGGCTGCCTGGCCTCTGTGGCTACCTAGTATGACTAGCTTCGCATTCTGATCTTCTGGCAAGCTTTGTTACAGCACACGCAAACTATTGATACACACACATTATCAAGAGTAGTTCTAACATAGAAATGCCATTGTATAAAAATCCTTCTGTAACATAATACCATGTTCAATGAACATAAACAAAGAAAATGAGGTAGACAAAAACAGGTGTGTGTGGGGGAGGCGATAGCCAGACCTCCTGTGGTCTCTTTAAGCTTATGCCCTGGCTAGGCACCCCTTTGTGAAAAGACAAACTCCAAAGCCATTCTAATGTCGTGTTTGGGACTTTGGCTCACTTTGGATCTCAGATGTTCAGATTAGGGTTATTACTTAATCCATCATCTATGCAGATGTTTCAAGATCTGAAAACCTTTGAAACCTGAGACATCTCTGTGTCCAAACATTTGGATAAGGGACACTCAGCCCATGCTGTTTTGTTTAGTGTTTCAATTTTCTCCATTGATTTTAAAGTTTCCCTGTTTTGACCTTCAGAATTTTGACTGTGATGTGTTGAGTGTGTTGCAGGTGAAGATTTTTCATTGTTTTGTTCTTTTCCTAGAGCTCTCTGCGCATCTCGAATCTCTCAGTTAATGTCTTCCACAAGATTTTAAAAGATTGCTGGCTGCTGTTTCTTCCACAGCTGCTTCTGAACTCTCCTCTCTTCTGATACGTACGTCAGACCGTCTGTGTCTCCCACATCTCTTTCTCACTCTTAAGAGTTTTGGTTTTTTTTTTTTTTTTTTTTTTTTTGTTTTGTTTTTCGAGATAGGATTTCTCTGTGGCTTTGGAGCCTGTCCTGGAACTAGCTCTGTAGACCAGGCTGGTCTCAAACTCACAGAGATCCGCCTACCTCTGCCTCCCGAGTGCTGGGATTAAAGGCATGCGCCACCATCGCCCGGCTTCTTATGAGTTTTCCACTCTTTTTTTTTCATTAAATAGTTCTAGTTGTCCAGTCTCTTAGCTTGCTAAATTTTATTTCAGCTCTCTTCATTCTGCTGTTGCTCTTGTTCAATGAGTTCTTAGATTCAAACCTTTCATGTCCTCGAATTTCTGGTCATCTTTGTTTCCGGTCACATTAGAACATTCCATCTGTTTACTCATTTTCTTCTTTGCTTCTTTTTCCTTAAACACTGTGGTTATAGTTGCTCTGACATCAGCCTTTGGCCCATCAGCCAGCTCTGGTAAGTTAGCTCCTCTTAGGCTCTTGGCCCCTCAGCCATCTGTGGTCTCTCGAGTTGGCATCACGTCTCTAGGATGTTCTTTGCTGCTATCACTGTCCACTGGCTTCTTGAAGGCTGGGAGGTGAATTGTAAACACTTCCAAGAGGCTGGGAATACAGCCACACAGTTCTGTGCTCCTGGGAAGCTGTCTGGTGGCTGTGGGGGGAAACGCCAGCCCAGGCTGCAAAATCTTGTAAAGGTGGGACTTGCTTTTCCTGTTCTTAGTTATTATGTATCACAAGTTTTGAAACGGTATTAAGCTTATGCTCATTTACAAAGGAAATAGCTTTAATATTTCACTATTATTTGACATTTTCTTCCACTCTTTGTTGTTTGTTTTGAGATAAGGTGGCACTGTGTAGCCCTGGTTGACCTGGAACTCACTATGTAGACCAGGATGGCATTGAGTCTCTGCCTCCTAATGTTGGGATCAAAGGTGTATGATACTGTCATAGGGTTTCTATTGCTGTGAAGAGACACCATGATCATGGCAACTCTTATATAGGGCTGGCTTACAGTTTCAGGGGTTTAGTCCATTATCATGGCAGGCCATGGTGACATGCAGGCAGGCATAGTGCTGGAGAAGGAGCTGAGAGTTCTACATCTTGATCTGCAGGCAGCAGAAGCAACTAGTGTCACTGGGCATAGCTTGAGCATAGGAGACCTCAGAGCCCACCTCCACAGTGACCTCCAACAAGGCCACACCTCCTCATACTGCCACTCCCTGTGGGGGTCATTTTCTTTTAAACCACCACAGCCACCATGCCCTGCTTTCCCTCTTTCTTAATATATGTACTTCAGACAATCATTGGTTTTAAAAGGTTTTATTGCAGTCAAATACATAGATAAGGGGCTGAGGAGAGGCTCAGTGGATAACGTGTTTGCCCTCAGAGTGTGAGAACTGGAATACAGGCCCCCAGAACTGATATAAAGGTGTGACATACGGGTGTGACAGCTCACCTGTAATCATAGTGCTTTCGGAAGGTGAAAATGGGATCCTTGGGGCATGCTGGCTAACTAGGCTAGCTGAGCCAGAGAGTTTCAGGTTCGGTGGCATTCTCTGCTTCAGTATTTAGGCAGACACTGGTTGAGGAATACACCTGAACTTGTTTGTGCCCACACACAAATGCATATACAGGCATGAACACCACACATATATACATACAACCATTTTAACCATTTCTAATTTCCGTGTATTCCTTGACAATTTCACATGTATATATGCTGTATCCTGGTTGTGTTCTCCCTCTGCTGCCCCTCACCTTCTCCCCAGACCTTCATGTTTCCTCTTGTTTATAGCCCACTGAGCCCAGTTGGTAGTGTGCTTGGATGAGCATCAGCAACCTACCGGTGGCCACATCCCCAGAGAAAAATGACTCCTCCTCCTTCAGCAGCCATCAACTGCCAATCATCTTAGCAGTCTTTAAAAGGGCAAGTTCAGAGGCATTCCGTACATTAATATCCTCATCTGCACCCACCCTAGACCTTGTTCTGTCTTGAAAAACTAAAACTCTGTGCCCATTAAATAATGACTTTCCACTCTCTCTTTCCAGTAGCCCCTGGCAAACACCATTCTACTGTTTACTATTGTGGATTTGGCTTCTCTAGGAACTTCACCTAAGTGAATCCTAAGATGTCATTCTATGACTGATTTATTTCACATGGCATTGGGGCCTCAAGGTTCATCCATGTTCTAACACATGCCAGAACTTACATCCTTTTAAAGGCTGAGTAGTATCCCATCACAGGCCTATGTCACATTTTGTTTATCCATCCATCTGCAATGGACACCGGTTCTATTAGCATGTCGGCTCTATGGACCACGCTGCCATGAACACTGGTACACAGGTACTTCTCTAGCCCCTGCTTTCAGTCCCCTTGTGTATATTTATGTAATTGTCCAGGCCTGGAATGGCCAGGTAACAGGGTAACTATTTTCAGGAATCAAGATACAGCAGCTTCACCATTTTCCATCCCCACCAATCTCCTCTGCCAATGCAATTAATCCAAAAACTCTTCAGGCAGATTTTTTTGGACAACAGCAAAAAGGAGCCACATTCTTGGTGAAAATATCACAAGAAAGATTTCTAAGTTGCACGCCAATGTTTTTCTCTGAAACTTGTTGAGCTGGGGACCGCACAGTCCACATTGCCGTCAGCACTGTCTTCAGTTGTCTTATTAGGATAGCCCACTAAGTCCTGCTGAGAGCATCCGGCTGTGTTCCTAATCCATTCTGCCCAAGCAGCACAGTCAGGCTTGTCACAGCCGGTACCCTGCTCCCCTGGACCAACAGTCCTAGTCACTGTTCTGTTGCTGTGAAGAGACATCATGACCAAGGCAACTCTTACACAAGAAAGCATTTCATTGGGGCTGCTTATAGTTTCAGGGGTTTAGTTGTTATCACCATGGTGGGAAGCATGGTAGCAGGTATGGCAGACATGGTGCCGGTGTTGAGAGCTACATCCCGATCCACAGGCAGAAAGGGAGGCACCTCAGAGTCAACCCCCAGTGACACACTTTCTCCACCAAAGTCACACCTCCTAATCCTTTCGAACAGTGCCACTCCCTGGTGACCAAGCACTCAAGTCTCTGGGGCTGTTCTCATCCAAACCACCACATCCACTGCCGCCTCTATCCACCCCTACCTCAGACAAGGGAGTATTTAGTCCCCTGTTAGCGCTTACCTGTGACACACACCACAGCCCCCACTGGCTCCCGGGCTTTTCTGCCTTGCAGACCTCCCTATCAGCTACTCTCAATTTCCAGGATGTTCCAGCTTATAGACTCCCTCCCCACAGCACCCATCTCTAACACTGCCAAGGCTTTTCTCCATTCTGCCATATTCTCTCTCTCTCTCTCTCTCTCTCTCTCTCTCTCTCTCTCTCTCTGACTCTCGTGTGTGTGTGTGTGTGTGTGTGTGTGTGTGTGTGTGTGTGTGTGTAGAAGTCCATCTCGGGTGTTGGTTGGTCCTTGAGTATCATCCACCTTGTTTTCTGGGACAAAAATCTCCCACTGGGACCCACGGCTAGGCTAGGCTGACTGAGCCCCAGGGATCTGCCTGTCTCTGCTTTCTTGGTGCTTGAATCATAAATGCAAACCCCATCCCCAGCTATGGGTGCTAAGGATTGAGTTCAAATCCTCCTGCTTGGACAGCAAGTGCTTTGCTGACTCAGTTATCTCCACAGTCCCCAAGGCACTGGGTTTTAAAAGCAGAAAAGCATGGCAGAAGTCAGCCAATCCTGTGTCTTCTTACACACATGGAAACTGAGGTACAGAGAGCAGGGAGACCTGGTGTTCATGTCACTTGTGACCCTTCCCAAGCTCTGGCTGACAGAGCTGTGGTCCTAGAATAGCGGCACGTCAGGTAAAAGGCCCTTTCAGTTCTGCACAAGGCTGACGTGACTCACCTGCCCCTCTCATTGTTGCTATAGCCACTGACCACAACTATGGCTTTGAGGCACGACTAGGGTACAGTAGGCCATTCTGCCTGTCTGGAGGGTTCCTGGAAGGGTCCTACTTCCAAATACCAAGGAGAGTGCCATGCTGTACCTGGTTTCTGTAAGCCTAGAGTCTCTTTCTTCCCTGCCTACTGAGAAGACAGACCTGATCCAGATTTCTCTAGGTTGACTTGCCAGGGTATTTACTGGGAGTGGAGAGAGGGTGGTGGTGGTTAGACTTAGGAATTAGATGAAGTCCCAAAGAACGTTTTAAGTTCTGCCATTCCCAGTCTGCCCAGCTCTAGGTTTGCTCATTCTAGAAGTTTGAGCCTGTGCACTTGCATGGGAGCTGACAGGCCTCCACCATTGCGGACGATCTGGACTCCTGTAAACATGCTAGGGAAAGGAAGGACAGGAAGGGCTGAGGAAGGCCTGGCTATGAGGGTGTCCTAGTCAGGGTTTCTATTTCTGCAGGGAAACACCATGACCAAAAGCAAGTTGGGGAGGAAAGGGTTTATTCAGCTTATACTTCCACATTGCTGATCATCACCAAAGAAGTCAGGACAGGAACTCACACAGGGCAGGAACCTGGAGGCAGGAGCTGATGCAGAGGCTATAGAGAGGTGCTGCTTACTGATTTGCTTCCCTAGCTTGCTTAGCCTGTTTTCTTACAGAACCCAGAACCAGCAGACCAGGGATGGCACCACCCACCATGGGCTTGGCCCTCCCCCACTGATCACTAATTGAGAAAATGCCTTACAGTTGGATCTCATGGAGGCTTTTCCTCAACTGCAGCTCTTTCCTCTCTGATGACTCTAGTTTGTGTCAAGTTAACATAAAACCAGCCAGTACAGAGAGGGTGGAGAAAAGGAACCGTGGGTGCTCAGAGCACAACAGGAAGTGAGGCAGCAGGGCTAGGCTGGCACAGCTGGCTGGGAATTGTCTTGGTTTTAGCACATCTGTGGTAGAGATGGTGTTACAGGCTAGTCTGGTGGGCATGGTTTACTGCTTGTCAACATCACTGGTAAACCCTGTCTTCCTAGCAGAATGGAGCCTATGGTGAGGTTAGGGGGCTTCCAGCCCCTCCCCCATACAAGGGATTGAAGGAGGAAAAGCCTATGGAGAAGTCGGAGGGCTTCCATCTCCTGCTCCCTGCCCCATGCAAGGGATTGAAGGAGGGAGAGGGCCTGGCACAGCAGTGTCTTCCAGCCTGGTGGGTGGGAATCAGGGATGTGTGTTCTTGTTTTTAAGCCTTTCCAGAATCAGAAAATCATGGACTAACCAGGCAAATTTAAATGTTGCTGTATCGTTGAATTGTTTCTGTTTCAAACCTTGAACCTTTTGGAGCCCAGTACAAATATAGCCACGTGGTCATACATTTTTAACTTTGTTCTAGTGGTTGTGTGTGTGCACGCATGCACATGCTTGCGCTCATATGTGCATATGTGCACATGCATGTGTGCACATGCATTAGTGTGTGTATGCATGCATGTATATGAGAGTGAGCTTTTCTGGGGTCCGGGCTGGTCTTTGATGTGAGGCTGCAGGCATGCTGGGAAATGCTGAGCCTGCCATATATTAGACAAAGGAACAAATTGAAGGGATCCTTTGCCACAAAATGCTCCTGACATCCCATGCCAAATAAGGAAATGCACAAAGAAAGACTGGGATGCCATGTCCACCTGGCACCTTGTCCTCTAGAATCTATGCTGACTGCAGCAGGAAGCCCATGGACCCTGGTGCTCTGGGCACGCTTTCATTTCTTCCTTCTGAGTCTTGACAGTAATTATTATTTTTTAAAAAGGGAGGGGGAGGGTGGTGAGGTAATTTTCAGAGTTCTGCCTGGGACCCTGTCTCCCGGGCCCGCTGTGCCCTTCTTGAATGTTTCAGGTCACATTCTTTCTTAGCAGCCACTGACTGGATGCTTGTGCAGGATCCATACGCTTGGACCACTGACTGGATGCTTGTGCAGGATCCATGCGCTTGGACAGGATTTATGCGCCTAGACTTTTAAATTGCTGCGTTCCATCTTCCCCCTTCAAATGAAGGCAGGGATGTCGGCCAGAGGTAAAAATAAAAATGCTTCTGGTTCTTAACTAATGAGAGAAAAAAGTTGTGGTTCCGTGAAAAGAATTGGGCAGGAGTTACCAGTTTAGTTCAGGGAAGGAAGGATTCTCCTCGCCTCTATTCTGGAGGGATTAAGAGAAGCCAGGAGGGAGTGGGGCCCCGCAATGCCCACCAACTGTGGGTTCTCTAGGCTGGTTGAATTTCCTCTGGCTTGGAGCCACAACACTTCTACCCACCCACCCATTCCAGAGGAGAATGGAAGCTGAAGGTCACGTTGCTGGTCTGTGTTGGGAGCCAAGTCAGAACAAGGACACCACCATCTCATCCGGGAACTTCTGGTTGGGAACAAGAAACAGCAGAAGGGATTTTAACAGAAATGAAAACAACGTGGAAGTGGCTCTGGGTGATGTCACCAAGCTCTAGCAGTTCCATCTGTTGGTTGATTGACACCAAAGATGGGGCGGTGGGTGGGAGGAAGTGAAATTGCAGGACGGATGGAACCCTGACACCCCTTTTCCCAGCCTCTAATTCACAAGACAGATCCAGAATATGCGATAACGAGAGATGAGGGCTTGAGCACCGACCTTCTCTGGGCTCCTCCCATGCTGGACCCACGCGAGGGGCCACCCTCCTCCGGCCTTGATTAGACCCAGATAACGCCCTGGGTGCCGGGTCCGGTTCCCGACCACGCAGACACGCTTTAAGAGGCCGAGTTGCGGTTTCGCCGCCCTCGCGCGTCCCTCCAGGAGAGATCGCCTTTGTCCAGCCGGGTGTCTGTAGCCTCCGGGCGAGGCCGCTCCTGCGCGGGGCTGGCCGCTGTCCGCGGTGCTGAAGCGGCGGGGAGGCGGGCCTCCGGCACAGCGCATCTTCAAACCCAGCACCGCCCTCCTCGCCGGCTCAGCTTGGCTACAGCCAGCATTACACCGGTACGCGCTAAGAGCGCGGCGGGAAGGCGACAGCTGGCTGAGTCCCCGCGACCCCCGGGCCAGCTCCACGTCCACTCCGGAGAGCCTCTCCCTGGGGTGAGTTGGCGGGCTGACGGGTTGGGCAGGAGGGCCCCGGGGCAACCCGTCGCTTGAGCTACGTTTGCCTTCTTCAAGCCCTAGGTGGAGAGCAGCCTGGATGGCTGAGCTCGAAGCTCTGCCCCTACACTAGCCCCAGTCTTGGGTCGAGACCCCTTTGCCCTCAAACGTGGGACAAAGGATTTAGCTAGAAGTCGGACAGGAGGTGGCATTTCGCATCCTGTGTGTAGCCAGCAGTTCAGCAGCAGGAAGGACTCTGCCCAGGCTGGTGTCCCAAGGGAGACACCTTCCCCTCTCTGTGATGGAGACTGGCCCTGGAAAGCTCAGGCACTAGAATTCAACCTAGATAGAGACCAGCCATCTTTTAGTGGAGGAAGGCAAGCTCCATCCTTTACTGAGGCTGCAAGAGAGAATCCTCTCCCTAGCAGCCCAAGATGCAGTCAGCAGAGCTTCAAGGGTGATGATTGTGTCTGTGCGACTTAGAGTTGAGAGCCTTACTCAGGCAGATGTACTCTGGAGTGGATACCGAGCAGGCACGTGTGTGTGTGTGTGTGTGTGTGTGTGTGTGTGTGTGCTCCCAGCACGGAGAGGGGGTTTTAAACTCCAGTGGCGGCAGTCACAGGAAAAGCCCTCTCCAGCCTGCCTGTGCTCTGAGTAAGCAGTTTGAGGTCACTCTGGGAAACTCCCCAGCCAGAGGAGCCTTAGGGCCTCCTCAGCCCTGAGAACTGCCCCCTCCTGCCTTGAGCCGGCAGCTGAAGGGGGAGATGTGTTTAAACTTGATGGGTCACCTCTGCCTTCGTTCCTACCAACAGTCGGTCCCCATCTCCATTACCTGGCAAGGTCAGACAGACCTGGTAACTCCTTGAGTTGGGCGGGTGGGCTGCTGGGGGTGTTGCCTAGACAATGGGCTTTTGGCATGTTGGAGGTGGTGAGGGGGTGGGGAGAGGGTGAAAGTAAATGGACCCTGCCTTGAGGCCCTGGAGGCCTGTGTTAAATCCCAAACCATATGAGGTGCCTATTCTAACCCAGTAGGTCTAGACGAATCTTCTGGGTCTTGGTGGGTTCACCCAGTGGACGGGGGTGTGTGTCTTGTTCTGTTTTATTGTGTATCAGAAAGGACTCTGGTGGGCATGTGCCATGGGTCATCCGATGCTCAGCGGTGCTGATGAAGCGAAAGGTGGCGAAGACATATGAGGTGATGCACAGGTCTGGGGGTCAGCATGAGCTGCAGTAGTGCTGCAGTGCTGTGGAAATGCATGCCAAGAACGTAGCATTGCCTTCTTAAGGCAGACCGCTGGGTATCTAGGTACCATCGGCTTGTCACTGGTGTTCTTGAGAGAGAAAAGGTCATGAGGAGGAAGGGTGATATATGTTCTCTCTATACATTTTTCTTACCTCTTCCTTCTGCCTCGGAGCTTTTTCTCCTGCTAGCTTGTATTTTGGCTGTGTGAATGAACCCCTTCAAAGAATGATGCTTTGGGAGGATGGCTGACTCATAACTGACTCTGATGTCCTCGCTGTTGCAGTTCATAAAATCCAGAAATACACCAGCAGGCTAGCTAAGAGGTGGGCATTGCTTTGGTTTAGGAAAACAATGTACTTGAGCTTTGCTGGTCGTTTTCTCAAAATTTACCTTCATAGCCAAAAAGTTTTCCATAGTTAGATCAAATTGAGGGGTGTGCGTATATTTTTAGCATGCTGTGTGTCTGTAATGTAATCGGGCTGCCTATTTTTACCCATACTCTGAACAACTTAAAACCTCCTTAATAATTAAAGCAGGCTCATATCTCCTCTGTAACCGAACGACTTGAGGGTTACTAAATCCTATAGCTGATACTTAGTGATACCTAGTTCTAGACCCAGTTCACGTTTTCTGTTTTGCAAATACTTTCTTTTTGCTTATATAGTGGACAAGCCACACAGTTAGACAAAGTGTATGAGGGTTTTGGGCTGAGTCTTCCTGTTGGATTCCTCACGGTGAAAGATAACGAGGTCTAATGAAAGCTTAGCAATGGGGCCAACTTGATTCTAGCAGAAGCGATTGACCCCAGGTTACTCTTCTGGGCTTCAGATGTGTCTCTTGCACAGTGGAGAAAGCGATGTTGGCCTGGAGTGTAAAGCCACAGCTCCAGCTCGGCACAGGGGTGCTCAGATGCAAGGTGTTACAGGGACTCAAGTGTGTTCAGTTAAGTTTGTTCATTCTCAGATTTGTGAGGGCCATGGAAAGACCGGGAAAGCCTGGTGCAAACTGGAAGAGATATTCCCAAGGTAGGGACTGCCCTTGGGTGGACTGTTACCCAGAAATGTTGGCTAGGCAGAAATGGAGCCTGGGTAAAAGGATAAAGGGAATGCTCCCTCCAAGAGGAATGGAGTTTTGATGCCTGAAGCCATGAGTGGTCTCTGGTCATAGAAACTGACCCCAAGAAGGGCTTCAGCCTGCAGTTGGGCTTCCTGGCCTTTTCTCACCTTGCCTCCTCCCAGCAATGTGTGTCTTCCCATCTTGCTGATGCCCTGCCTCTCCCCGTGGCAACAGCAGCTAACACTGGGTACCAGGTACTCTGAAAGCAACTCAGTTGCAAACTGAGAGTGGAGAACTCTCACCATCTCTATTATATGGAGGAAGAGATGGGGCAGCTTGGTCACAGATGTCCAAGGTGACGCTCACACTTGGCTCTCCAGCATGAGGAGAGGGCCTCACACAGACTCCGGGTCCCTAAAGAGGAACACAGCACACAAAGTCACACCCCATCTCCAAGTGCATATTTCAGTTCTCTGGTCACTCACTCTGTGGTAGCAGTGTCCCTGCTGGGTGACAGGAGGAAGAAGCAGAGCTGGTGTGAGCAGCTCTAATCACAGCGGTGGGAGCCAGTATCTGGCCTGCCAGAGCATGCTGCCTCCTGTCAAGGTTCTTTATCCTACTCCTTTGATGGGAGTCTCGCCTACTGTGCTGTACCTGTGTTGACTTCTATAACAAGCCTGGGTGGCGCTGGTGGCTCTGTGGGAGAAGCTTCCTGAAGTCTAGGGACCCGTGTGAGGCCTCTGCATAGATGCCCTGGAGCCAGCCCTGGAGTTGCAGCAGGGGTTGAATCTTATTCCAGGGGTGATAAGGTCGTTTAAAGGTCATTCAATTGTGTGTCTCCCTCCCTTCACCTAATCCTACCTGCTGCTAAGAGCCAGGTATAAAAAGACGTGATGAATGGATTGCTCAGTGGATCTCATGTAGCTCCTTTGTACACACAGCCTGCCTCAGTGGCTACTCCAGCAAACACACCTGTGCGCCTGCTTTCTTAATTGGGTGGCGTTCGTGTTAAACCACTCGCCTCCCTTTTAGACTCGGTCCGTTCCCTGGGCTGCGTTTCCGGTTCCAGGCTCCATCTTCTGTGTCTCCAGCCCTGAGCCCTAGCACCTACCTCCTCCTGTGAGCCTCTTCCTTCTGCCCGCAGCCAGGCCCTGTCCCTTTTCCTGTCAGATTTTCTTTGGAGTGCACTCATTTCCCCAGGCCATGCTGTCACAACCCTGATTCAGTTCCTCGGCAAGGCTGACATTTTTGCACCTGGCCCCCTTCCCACATGGGACTCCTCTGACACTGCCTTGTGGGTGATGTTTCAGGAACAGATTCTGCTCTTGTCGTGCTCTCCCGAAGAGCCTTCCCCTGCTAGCTCCTGCATCTGGAAAGAGGACGGGCCCCAGCCTGGCTGGGAAGGGCTTTCCAGCAGGCCAGCCCTGGAACCCACACTGAAAGGAAAGAGCCTTCCGCGCACCTTGCTCTCCACCCCCGGGCAGAGTTTGAATGTGGTCGTCTGTCCCCTCTCCTCCAGGTCCAACCTGCCTTCTCCAAGCCACTTTCCCCCCTGCTTAGATCTCATCAGTCTTGCTCGGGTGGCCATTCATGGGAACCAGAGTCTTTTTATGTATCAAGTGCAGTATTAGGCACCAGTAGTGCCAGAGTCCTGTGGGCTGCATTATGTCCTAATGCCCTGTGCTTGTGAGTGTGACCTTATTTGGGAAAAGGTGTCTACAGATGTAATCTTTATGGCAAAGCCATTCAGGTCCCTATTGCACAAACACATACACACACACACACACACACACACACACACACACACGTATACACATGTGCAAATGCAGGCTTATGTACATATATGTGCACGCACATGTGAACATGCATGAAATACCATACAGGTACACACACACATAGGCACATACACAAACACATATACATGGACAGTATACAAGGACACACGTGCACATGCATGCACACACATGTGCACAACAGAAAACACTATAAGGACACATAGGCATATACACACCCACAGACACATACAAACATGTACATGCACACACACATGTGTGTGCATACACACACAAGAACACCATATAAGAACACAGAAGCAAGGCAGGGTTAGGATGACGTCCCAAGTGAAGGAATTCCTGAGGCCACCAGAAATTGGAAGAAGCAAGGAATCCACCTCTCATGCACGGAGGGGGGCACAGCCCTGCCGACACCTTGATTTTGGATTTCTTGCATCCAATGCTGTGAGAGAATGAATTTATGTTTTTGCCTCCCAGGTTTTGGCAGCCCTGGGACAAATCAGGTGACTGCCAACCTTCCCAGGCCCCCAAACTACTGGCCATTTTCTAGGAGACAGACTCTCCATCAGGTCCTCCTGAGTCAGTGTACCTAGAGAACCTTTCTGCCACCGCTGAAGCTTCTGGAGCTAGAGAGAGGCCCACACCCGGTACTCAAAGCTGAGCAGGACTCAAAGAGAGAAAGGCAGGTCACCAGGTGAGCAGGGGCAGTGGGGAGAGCTGATACCCATAAGGCGTAGCTCCTCAGGTTAAAATATACGAAAGGGTTAAAGTTAAACTTGGTTCTGTTGGCACCAAGGGCCAGGGCAGGGAAGCAGCAGGAAGAAGGGATGTTTTCAGTAGATTGCCCCTGTGGTTGCCCAGAGGATGGACATGAAGGGGAACGTGGAAGCTGAGGCCCTGGAAGTGAACAGGAGGGTACAACTGATCTGGATGGATTTGCAACTTACTTTGAAGGACTCTGGGATTTGCTGCATGCACGCACTGAGAAAGAAAGCAGAGCCATTGCCCCTGGGGTCTGCAGCCAGTGCCTAGGGACAGATAGGACTGTCACTGAGGGAAAGGTAGTGTCTGAGTCACTGTTCTGTCACTGTAAAGAGACATGACTTAGGGAGCATTGCTTACAGTTTCAGAGGGTGAGTCCATGGTTGTCATGGTGGAGAGAATGGCAGTAGGCATGGCAGGCAGGCAGGCAGGCAGCAGGCAGGCAGGTGCTAGAACAGCAGCTGAGAGCTTACGTCCAATCCATAGAAGGTAGTAGGCAGAGAGCCTGAGTCTGGTGTAGCCTTTTGAAACTCCAGAGCCCACTCCCAGTGACCACCTCCTCCAACAAGGCCACACCTCCTAATCCTTCCCTCGAATTCTGCCAGCTGGGGACCAAACAGTCAAACTTCTGAGCCTATGGGGGCCATTCTCATTCAAACCACCACAGTGGTCATGAGGAAACAGAAGAGATGCTGGACTCTACAGGGGTGGGGGTGGCAGAGGGCATGTGGGTGATTCTGGAGCTCAGAGGGAAGATTGTACTTCCACTGCTGGTAGGACACTAGTACAGAAAGAGGTGCATGCCACGGGCATTGATATTGTCCCATGGAGTGGAAAGAGTATGAACAGTTGACCAACACCTGGCAGTGGGAGATGCGGAGGTTGGAAGATTGTGTGAGACACGAGCACCAGGAAGTGGTTGACATGACATGAGGGACCTGTGGAGGGCTTCCAGCAAGGCCATCAGACTCCATCACTAAGCACGGGTACACCTGTCGCGTTTCCCTCTCCCGCTATCTTTGACCACGTGACTCAGAGCAGACCTGGGAGCTGAGTGCGAGGGGATGCCCAGATACCCCACGGATGTCCTTTCCTCACGCCCAAGTTGCACTCTGGGCAGTCACTGGTGTCCATGGCCATGAGCTGCTGCCCGTAGCCTGGGAGCTGAGGGTGGCTTGGTTTCCAGCCTGGTTGGGTGGCAAGCACCTGACCCCTGGTCCCTCCACACCTGGTTGTAGTTATGTCCCTTCTTTGCAGGGCCCGTCGCCATGGACGGCTCTGCTCTTCCGATTCATGGGGATTGTGCCACGCATGCGTCAAATGATCCAGACCCTCTCTGATTGCTGCCTGCCAGGTTGGTCTGTGTGCATTGATGTGTTGGCTTCTCTGATGTGACCCCTGGGACCCTCCTGTTCCCAGCCATGGGTTTCAGTGAGAGCAGGCAGCCATGTGGCAACATCTGTCTCTATTGCTGTCTGAGAGGATTACATGTACTTAAGAAACACAGCACTGTGACGTATTTAAATGATGCTAAGATATATGTTGCAGAATTTAGCCCTGTCTCATCACTTCCCTAGAGAGCCACACAGTCGGTTCCAGTGGTACATCTGCAAACCGTTCCCGAAGTGGAGGACGGCCCCTCCCTCGTCTGCCTCCGTGTGCACCTCCTTGCTTTTTCTCTGGCCCCAGTGTAGTCTGAAGATCCCCATGTGCCAATTCAAATAGATCTCTATCAGTTTGAAACAGTGGTGTAGAATTCCACAGGGTGTCCGTCAGCTTCCCTTCTGATGGCTCATTAAGATTCTTTACATTTTATTTCTGTTCAGAGAGTGCTGTGGTGTGTGCCTTTACTTAGCACAGCTTCCAAAAAGTGAAACTGTTGGGTGACAAGGGTGCACAGGATAGATATCAGCAGGCACTACCAGACTGCTGGCCAAACAGAATGCAAAGGGCCTGGGGATACAGAATACAAATGGTTCAGTAGGTCAAGTGCTTAGCGTAGGCACAAAGTCCTGAGTTTAATCCCCAGCACCCTCGTGAAGGTGGTGCATTCCTGCAGTCCCTGCTGGGAGTAGGGGTGGAGACAGGGTAATCAATCAATGGAGCTCCAAGCTCAGTGAAAGACCCTGGCTCAAAGAAGAAGACAGCACTGACAGAATCGCTCTGCTGGTGGGGTGCCCGCCTCGGCCTGGTGACCTGAGTTTAATCCTCAGGACTCACCTGTTGGAAGGGGAGAACTGACTCCTGAAGGGTGTCACACACACACACACACACGCATGCACGCATCCACGCATGTATGCATGCTTGCTACTGTTTATCTCCCAACAGTGTGGATGGCCAGCTTCCATGGCATTCTTCCTACTGTTACTGAATAAACAGTGAACAGGAAGGCATTTCCTCAGTCTGTTTTGCTTTTCTCCTGTTGCTGTTGAGACTGGGTCAGCCTTGCTGTGTTTCTTGACCAATCATGTGCACTCTGAGCTTGCTAATCATTTCTGTTGCCATGGTACCCTTTGGGGATTTGGAGTTTGTGCTGCTGTGGAATCACGCATTCTAGTTTGTGTGTCTTTTGTTACATACTTTGCAGTATTTTCTCCATGTTTTTTCTTTTGGTTTGGTTTGGTTTTGTGGTTTTTGTTTTTTGTTTTTTTTTTTTTCTAGACAAGGTCTCACTATGTATCTTTGGCTGCCCTGGAACTCACTTTGTAGACCAGGCTGGCCTCAAACTTGTGATTGTGGCAGTAAGAATGTCTGTTGAGTTGAGAATCTGTCAATCAGAGGTTTGGGAAGTGCCGGGGAAGTGGAGCTTGGAGGTCTAATGGCAGCCAATGTTCTGATCCCTCCCTGGAGGAGCAGACTTGATGCTCTCTTTCTCTGCATTGGTTTCTCAGCAGTACAGCAGTGCTGGCCACACTGCCCTCTCATTCCAGATGTCATGGGGATCACAGTTAAGCTGGGCCTGTGTAGTTCAGCCGGGTTTAGGGAAGTGATTGGGGATGCCTAGCATCTGACTCTGGTGTGGCTCAGGCTTCCCAGGTAAGCTCCTACCAGAGCTGGTGCTGACATCCTCAGGGTTTTTTTTTTTTTTTTAAGATTTATTTATTTATTATGTATACAACATTTTGCCTCGATGTATGCCTGCACGCCAGAGGAGGGCGCCAGATCTCAGTACAGATGGTTGTGAGCCACCATGTGGTTGCTGGGAATTGAACTCAGGACCTCTGGAAGAGCAGCCAGTGCTCTCAACCACTGAGCCATCTCTCCAGCCCCCCTTCCTCAGGGTTTTGCATAAGGAATTTTGTCAGTCACTCAGACTCACAAAACCCCTCAGTTTAGGCAGCTTAAACAATAGAAATCCACTCTCTCCTCTAGAAACTAGCAGCCCACGGTCAGAGGGCCAGCAGGCTGGGCTCCTTCTGAGGTGGCTCTCCTTGGCTCGCCTTCTCCCTGTGTCCTTCTGGACTCTGTGTGTCCACATCTTAATCCGCCTTTCTTGGGAGGGCACCTCCCAGAGTTGATTAGTGGGGACTCAATGACTTCATTTTATTAGAGGCATCCCTTTAAAGACTTTAGATCCAAGTGTGGTCCCGTTCTTAGGTTGGAGTTCAACATAGCATTAGGGGATGTTTGTTTCAGCTCCTGGCAGAGCCAACCAGCCAGCCAGCCAGCCAGCCAGCTTGGACTATTTTTGGCTGAGGATGCAGCAAAGCAAGGCTCAGAGAGGCTTCTATATTTGTATTGTCACCCAGCAGGTGGGTTTCCAATCTGAGTCCAGGCCCCCTGAGAAAGCTGACTGGCATCATAAGGTGGGGATCCACAATCCTGACTCCCTGCTCTCGGGTCACGTGTCCTGCTACCCTCCCTGAGCAAAGCACCTGGCCTTCAAAGACTTCCTCATTCCTTGTCTTGGGAAAAGGTTTATGGTCAGTTGATTGGATGTGATTTTGTCGCTGTGGGAAATGCCATACTAGAAGATGAAAGGGTTAGAATAAAAAAAAAAATGCCCATGATCTCACACCCTCACAAACCTGCCTTTGAATTCTATGTATTTTTTTCTTCCCCTTTCTTATGTTTCCCATCTTAGGCATCCGATTAAAGAGGTTGCTTTGTGATCTGCCCTTTACCCTGCCGATATAGCTGGCAGGTCCCCCTCTTTATCTTCTGTTAATGGCTGTGTAATAGTCCACAGAGCTGATACTCTTCACGTCTGAGTCATCCTTAGTTGCTGAGCATCTGACTTTTCCGTTGTGTGCTGTGACAGATAGTGAGGCAGTGAGCATCTCTGTACAGAACATCTCTTCATCCTCTTGATTCATTTCCTGAGGGAAAACTTCCAGGAGTTGGGTTATCGAGTTTCGGGCAACAGCAGCAACACAGCCAGCCGTCAGTGAGCCATCATATCCCTTTATGGAATGAGCCACACTCCAGAACAGGCGTGCATCGGCTTTCCAGGAATCTCAGTGGTGACACAGTATACGTAAACGAACTCATCAAGGTGGTTAATTTGTGTTGCTTTAATGACCCATCAAGGGGGATATTCTGTAATCAATTTGTATTTTTTAGTTTTATTTGTTATCCCTTTAAGTAAAATAATAATAATAATGAGAAGACTAAACAAATGGACAGAGTCTTCAGGGACTTGTCAATGAAAGTTAGGCTCCAACAAGCAAAAGACTCTTTGATTAATAACCAACGGATGTAATGATCTGTCCTGTCCCTTTAAGGGGCCAGCCCCGCCCACTCCCTCCCTGTCCACCCAGGCAAGGGGACCTTCCTTCTGCTTCCAGCCTGGGCTCTCACCCTTCTTTTCTCTCTCCTGAAGAGGTAGCTTCCCCTCTCCTCTTCCCCCACCTCTCTTTCTGTACCCCCCCTCTCTCTCTCTCTGCCTCTCTCTCCTCATCCCCCTTCTCCCTCCTTCTCCCCTTTCCCATTCCATTCCATAACCCACTAAATAAATATCCAACCTCATTCTGCATGGCATGCCTATCCATCTGTCTCTCACCCTGTGGCTCTTCATGGGACCAGCTAACCCCCGACCCAGGTTTCTCACTCACTGCGCAGCTCCCTGCCTGGGACCTGCTGCCCCACCTGGCCCCCTGTGGCCCCTTGGGAATGGCGCCATTTTATTTTTACCATTACAAGAGCATTGGATGGAGGCTGACAAGATGCCAGTGTCCTTGGAACTGGCTGGTGGCACTAACCCCAACTCTACCTCCTGGTACTCCAGAGAGCTGGCTTCCAGGCCAGGCAGCCCATTGCTGCCTACCAGGCTCAGCCCCCAGAGGTGGAGTCCATCTTTTCTACTGCCCCAAAAGTTCAGGGCACACAGGACAAACACTCCCTTACATCAAACAGATTTGAATGACACATTCTTTCCCATAATTTGTAACTTTTAGCATAATCAATGACAAATTGAAGAGTTTCCCCTTAGACATTTATTTTAATTGCCTAGCAACCCATTCTCATAAATTGCTCTGGAATTAATTCTTTGGCTTTGGAGCAAAGTCATTAATTTATTAATGACAATGGTAGTCAGCACCTATGTATGGATATTCTTAGAACACTGCTTCTGTTAAAGCTTCAATCAGAAGGCAGCCCCGCAGGTACCAGGCATGTGCTATGCACCCTGGGTGGGCAAAGGCACCAGCCCTTTTTAATGATGAGCCTGTTACGCAGAGGGAAGTCACGGTTCCCCAGGGGCTATAGAGCTTGCCTTTTTGTTTGTTTGTTTTGTTTTGTTTTGCTTTGCTTTTTGAGACAGGGTTTCTCTGTAGTTTTGGAGCCTGTCCTAGAACTAGCTCTTGTAGAGCTTGCTCTTACAGGACCCAAGGCTCTCCTCGCCTCTGGGCTGTCCACTCCAGGAAGAACAGGGGGAAGAGGAGGCTGTGAGGTGGTGTGCACCAGCAGCACAACCTTGAAGGGTCAACAGGGGAAAGTTGGGGACGGCGGGAGGAGAAGCCTGAAGCCAGGCTCAGCTAGGTATGGTTCCTGGTGAATGAGTAAGTCACTTAGTGGAAGCAAGCCATTGATCTCATCACTGCTGAGTCACTCCAGTGCTCATCCTATCAGTAAGTACCTTCATTGTACTCGGTCATATGGGAGGCTGCGGACAATGAGAGAAGACCTTGGTCTCTGTCCTCAGGGAGTTCTGTCCAAGCAGGAAACGGACAAATGAATAAAGTCCCAGAAGACCATGCTGGATTCACAAGAAAGAAGCCTAGAGTCCAAGAAATTGCCCCTGCCCCCAATCTGCAGCTTTAATAGGCTGCTTCAATGTAGATTTTACTCAATTGCAAGCATGTTGTCTGAGCTACTTTTCTTGCAGCATTGTGGATGTTAGCATAAGTTTTTGTCTGTGCTGTCATTGCCTGTGTAAGTCTAGATGACTCTGTGGCATCCAGGAAGCTGACAACACTGACATTTCCCTGCAGCTGGGCTCTTAGGTTGCGTCTGTTTTGACAACCAGTGGTGACAGGCACTGAGCATCTTGCTTTTTCCTTTCCAACCTGAAGCTGATTCCTCACACTGGGCTGTGGGGTGGGGACATGTCTGTGGCTCTCACTGAACTGCCATGTTGCACCCTAGACTCTTCCCATTAGTGACTTGCTTTCTCTTGCCTCTGGCACTGGGATGAACTCTGGATGTTGTGCACATGCATGAGCACACACACATACACAGGAGCACACACCGATATTTGAACATGATTTCAGTGTGTGTGTATGCACTAGCAAAGGAGGAACCTGGTGCCATCAGAGCCTGGCTAGCAGTGTGGTGCGTGGAAGTGTGATACTGGGTCCCTTGACCTTGCTGCTTGGTCACCTGTGAACCCTCACCTGACACCTAGCGACCTGTTCTTCTAGGCTGGACTCTAACCATTCTACATGAGCAGAACCTGATAATGTTGATGTGGCTTACTGTGTAAATTAATGTGTAGAAAGGTGGTACAACGTGTGTGCGCGCGTGTGCAAGAATTCATGCATTAAGCCGGGCGGTGGTGGCGCACGCCTTTAATCCCAGCACTCGGGAGGCAGAGGCAGGCGGATCTCTGGGAGTTCGAGACCAGCCTGGTCTACAGAGCTAGTTCCAGGAGAGGCTCCAAAGCCACAGAGAAACCCTGTCTCGAAAAACCAAAAAAAAAAAAAAAGAATTCATGCATTCATGTGTATGCATATACATGCATGTGTGTGCAAATGCATGCATCTGTGTTCGTGTGTGCATGTACATGTGTGTTCATGTATGCACATGTGTGTGTCTACGTGTGCTTTCCCAGGACTTTGAGATTCTTTTATTTTTTGCTTCACTACTTCACTTTCTTTTCTAGATGTGTTTTCTTTGCTGGTTTCTCAAGCAATCCGGAGTGGCTTTAAGTAGCAGCGGCTAGACAGTGGAGGTAGCTCACGGGCAGGAACACCAGGAATGACTTTGTGTGGGACTGACACACAGGCTTGTACTCTGCCATTCCTGGTTCAGGACAGGGACACTGTTTTCTGTCAGATTCTTCCACCTTCCATGGTAATGAGAGCACAGGACTGAATATCCCGCGTTGGATCCATTCCTGCACACCTAAGTCCTATAAAAATTGCCAATAAACTTAGGCTGCGGCACACTGCAATCTTGCTCCTGGGAAAGCTGAGGCCGGTCTTCCAGGCCTCTCAAAAGTAGGAAGCTTGGGGCTGCGTGATAGGGCTCCATCAGTAAACTGTGGGTTCATATGCGGAGATCTTGAGTCTGACATTGAACTGGATCCTTTGGACATTGTACTGAGTGTGGACTGGGGGCAGGCAGAGTGGAAACGGTGATTTTTCTGGGATGCTTTCTAAGAGTCCGTGATCCAGAGACAGTGAGGTGATGGAGAAGAGTGGGATTGGGCATGTGTTCCGTGGGCACAGAGCTCGGGATTGTGCGGCCCAGTGGTCTTAAGGCAGATCACTCAAATATGGCTCTGCGCTGTCTCCTGCTGATGGAAGAGGGGTGAAGGAATGGTTGGGAGAAAGCTCTAGAGAACCACAAGGAACTCACATTTAGACAGCTGGTTTTAAGACGCCCATCAGACTTCTAGGGGCGTTTCATATCCATAGAGGTCTGGGCAGAGACAGATGTCCCCAGATGCCTGCATTCCTGTAGCAGCAGTGCCTAAAGGAGCTGAAGTCTCTGGGGCCCCGCCTGTTGCCTTCCGCCCAGAAGGTGGCCAGGTAAGCTGCAGGTGGCCGGACACAGACGCGCCTGCTGCGGAAGCGGGGTTAGAAGGTGACCGGGTCTCAGCAGTGACCTCAATTTCCTGGAATTACCGCCAGGCTCCGGGCCACCCAATTTCCCACGTGCCCCAGCTTCTCAAGGGCACCCTTCCTTTGAAACGCAGCAGCGCCGAGCCTGCTCCTGCTGCTGCAGGGGGCGGCCCCTTAGCTCGGATTTTCGCGTGCAGACGTGACGTGGCCGCGGGAAGCCCGCCCCACACCCCGCGCCCCGGAGCTCGCGGGGTCGCACGGCGGCTGCTGCGGCGCAGGCTCCGGGGGAGGAGGCGGGGAGGCCGCTCGGCTCGCGCGGCGCCGACGGGGTTAAGGGACCGCGCTCAGGGCGGCCCGGTGCTCCGTGCGACGCGACGCCGGGACCCACGAGCGCCCACCGCCGCCTCCGCCCTGCGGCTCTCCGAGCTGCGCTCCCCGGACCCGGGGCCATGTAGCGCCCAGCCGCTCGGAGGCCGCGGGCCGCGGGGATGAAGGGACGCGGCTGCTGGGAGACGGCCTCCGTGCGCTCCTTCTGCAGCTCCGGCTGCCTGAATAAATTTAAGAAGGGTTAGTGCCGCCGGCTTTCGTGAGGCCGAGCTCCCCTCGCTCTCACGCACGCCCGCCCCGCGCCGGGCTTTGCGGCAGGACCCGTCCACGCTAGCCTCTGATGTCACTCACTCGTGGCGTGGGGATCGCGGGGAGCCCCGGGGAACCCCTTTCCCCACACCCCGCCGGCGCACGCTGCGCAGTGACTTTGCGCATGGCGAGTTTTGGAAAGGGGGCTGCGGCTAGAGATGCGCGGGGTCGATTAGCCTCTGGGGGTGAAAAAGGAAAAGAAATCCAGTCCAGCTGTTCATGGGAAGGAGATGGGGTCTGGGAGGGGCGCTCGTGTTTGCCGGCCCCCAACGTTTACCCCATTTCTTCCCCAGTCGGCCTGGGATCCTCACTACACCAGGGCCTTCAGGCGCCCTGAGCGCTGGCAAGACTGCAGCGCCTTCCTTAAGGGCCTTGTCCTCGAGTTACCTTAGCTCACGGTGTGACTCTGGAGTGGTCACCTGGGTCTGAGCAAGGGCCAGCCCTGAAATACCCCTGCCCTGCGGTGATTCTGGCTAACTGCTTTAGTGTGCAGGCAGAACCTTCTGGTGTTCTGACTTCGGTGAAGGAAAGCCAATGCCTTGCAAACTTGCAGCCCCCTAGTCATGCCTGCCATTTTTAATGCTTGAAACCCTTTTTGGAGACTTCTGTGAGTGAAACCTGCTGTTTACCTTGAGTGTTTCTGGTCTAATGTCAGTCCCTTGGAATCAGGATTCTTTCACCCTGTTGACCCAACAGATACAGAGGCGATTAACTTCACTTAACATGCCTAGGTTAGAACCAGCTCTTTTTTTACGCCATTAATGCCCCTTGGCCTGTAGTGAACCTTGTGATTAATTTTGCTTGTTGACTGGCTATGCCAATGGCTTCATGGGGTCTGACTAGCTCCTGCATTCCCCAGACCTGCAGGACACCATGCTTCAGTCTGGAAGTCGTGGAGAGTGTGGTCAACCATTGGCGTTCAGAACACAGGTGTAGGATTTTAGCGGTTGCACTTGGGTCGCTCGCTTATAGGAACGCTTATAGAAATGCGTTCTGTTCAAAGTACATTTTCTGCTCTTAACCAATTGGTTGTAATCTCCAGTTTTTACTTCCGATATATACTTTATGCATATGCAAAGTTAAATGATGATTCTGTTGTCAATTTAGACAGATTTATTCAGAGGGTGAGTTTTGGAATCAGTAAAATGAAAATACACATCAGATGTTAAATTGCTTTTCTCTCTTTGCCCATAGAGCAGTTTCGATTGCTACCTTGTGGAAGATTCAGGGCTAGCAAGTGTGGAATGAAATGCCTGCTTGCTCTCTGCTTGGTTGTGATAGCTCACACCTTTCTGAGGAAGCACGGGTGTGGGTACTGCGGTGTCTGAGTGACCTCTGGTTGGTCCAGTTTCCGTGTTCTCTTTCATGTCAAGATCATGCTGGGGATAAGGGCACTCAGAGGTTGTGTGTAATGTACGCAGCATTTAGAATGGTGCCTGGAGCAGAACTTAACAACTTCAGCAGGAGACCCTGTGGCCAGTGTCATGGTCAAGAACAGGCAGATCCAGGCCTCCAGACTGGAACCTTTCAGGCCAGCAGAGGTGTGTCCCCGAGGTGCTCTGTTGGCTTCGCATGGCCTCACTAGAACTTTTGGGACAAGCTGGCAACCTCCCATTCTTAACAGTGACTGTGCCTGCTAAAGGGGGAGAAAAGTGGAGGAGGCCCAGGTTGACAGAGTTCTGGTTAGCACCAGCTATGGGCACTTGGTTCTCCACTGTGCGTGGAGAGAACTCCAGCCCACCTCATAGAGACTCGGCTCCTCAGCTCAGACAACGTGAAAGGTTCCTAGACCAGACCCTCCTTGCTGGCAGGTCGCAGTGAGATTTATGTCCCACACCTCAGCTTATTTTATTCATGTTGGAGAGGGAGCTGGATTTGCTGCCTGCCGGGGGGGGGGAAGGGGCTGTGATCCAGACTGTGAATGGCTCAGCGTCAGAACTTTCTGACTTGGGGAATCAAGTCCCATGGCAGCTACACTGGAAGTCATATTGTGTCATGAGCCGGGAGACCTGGGTTCTTGTCTTGGCTCTACTGCCAGGTCACATCCCCTGAGTCTGTCCCTGACCCAGAGTCATCTACATCAGCCAATTCCTGACCCCAACCCTAAGCTCGTCAGCCGGCTTTCCTCATTGAAAAGACATCAAACCTACCTTCCCAGGGCCAGGGAGATGGCTCGGCAGGTAAAGGCACTTAGCACCAAGACTGCCAGCCTGATTTCAGGGGTTCTAGGAACCAAGTACCGTAAGTTGTCCTTTGATCTACACACACACACACACACACACACACACAAATGTTTGTTTGCATCTTAATCTCTTTATGTAGCGGTGAGGTTGAGATGAGATATTGTATATTGTGTGTAATCTATTTCTGTGCTTCAGACAGAACCTAGGGAGCCACAAGGGGAAAGGCCCATGTAGGGACTGGGGGAAGTTCCCTTCAGCCCCGGGTGTCACCTAGCCAGGCAGGTGACTCTACCACATGCAGCATGCCAGTTCCCGGAAACCAGGAGCTGTGCGAAAAAAAGCTCCTTTGAAAGGCGGCTGTGGGAGTGGTGGGGGAAACCCACATCTGTCTTCCGAGGACAGGGCTTGGAGACAAGCACGAGCTGAGGTGTGTGGATCCATGATCCCAATGAGGTCATGTAGAGCCCACAAGTCTAGAGGAACAAGGAATGGCGAGCTGATGACGTCAGGCCTGTGCAGCTGTTTGTCCTCACAATACATCATCAAGGTTCATGACAAGAATGACGTGCTTGAGTTACAAGAAACTGAAAGAAAAAAAACCCTCCATGTTTTAAGTAAATTTGCAACTTTGTGTTGAGCCGTCTTCACAGATCCTGGGGCACAGGGGGTCTGCAGGCTGCAGGCTGCAGTTAGGTGCACCTGGTAGGGAGATGAGGTGTCCCCAGGCTCAGTAGCACACCCCTTGGTCTGTGTGTGTGTGTGTGTGTGTGTGTGTGTGTGTTAGACTTATATATCTCTTTTTGACTGTCCTGTGAATCTGGAAGACTGAGCAGGTCAGGCCGGGTGCACTGAGCAGGTTGCTACAAAGATGGCACTTTTAAGGGCGGAGCGATGTGTCACCAACACAGGAAGAGACTGGGGTAATAGCGTCTGTCACAGGCCACTGAGAGTGACTGTCTTCACACAGACTTGGTGATGAGACTCCCTGGAGGCTGTTTGGCTGCAATGTGAGTGCCAGGCCCTTCAGAAAAGTCCTAAGTTGGTTCTGGTTAGGGACAGCCTCAAAGGGCTTGTCCTCTGGCATGTCCCATAAGCTGAGTTCCTGTGAGGCCACAAGGGGCTGAACAGACAGATGCCTGTGTTCTTACCCTGGGTATCCCCTGCTCACAGGGCCTGTCCTATGACTCTGGGTCTCCCCTGCTCACAAGGAAGCATATTCCTATGTCCTAGCATAGGAACTGTGGCACTGTCCTCTCATTTGGGGCTACTGTGGCTTTGCTAGAGGATGGGAGAGAGGGAGGGAGGAAGAGATGGAAGGGAAAAAGAGGAGGGAGAGTCACTTCTGGTGGAAGGAACTCTCCTGTTATGGGCTATGTGAGAGAATGTTGATGGAAATGGGAAGAGGATAGAGGTCAGGAGGCAGAGGGAAGTCTCAGCGCCTTATGATGACACATGAGAAGTGAGAGGGGACCCACTGAAGGGATGGGTCAGGAAGGACAGGCAGGCAGACTGAGGCTGTGACACCAAGCCTTGCCAGGTGACAGCGGTTAGTCTCTGGGACTGAACGCATGGTAAGGAAGGCATAGCCTTGGCATCTCGCATGGAAAGGAGGCATTGCTGCAGTGCTGTCCCTGAACTCAGGTTACTATTGCTTGATGTGGTCCGTGGAAGGGGGACCCTATGCAGTCACGAGTGGGAGCCTCTGGCTGTTCACTAACACATGGTACCCGTGCCCGTGAGGATGCTGGTGGGTTTTAGTCTCCTGTGCGATCGTACATGCAGTCTGGGAGCAGCGCTTTCCTGCTGTCATTTACACAGAGACAAAGATGGTTTGGAGACAAAAGTCTGGCTGGGTAACCAGAGTCTGAGTGTGGCGTAAGTCCAGTCCAAAAGGTGCTGTAGAAAAGGTCACCCCGGTTCCCCCATATGGAAGGGAAAGGAAGCCACCACAGAGCTTTGAAGGAGAGCAGTGGTGCCCCTGGTGTTGGCATTTTGTTGCTGTGACAAACGGGAGTGTGGCTTTGTTTGAGCTCAGCATCAGTACACGACTGGCTGATGCCATTTCTGAGCCTGGCGGGCAGGATACCACCGCAGACAGTGGTGGCGGCAGGATTGCTCTGACAAGAGCCTTGACAAACTCCTCAAGACCCCTTACTCCCACTGATCCTTAGTTATGTCATTTTTGCCAGAAAAAATAACTTTTCTTGCAATTATTGGACATGTGTTACCATAAAAATAAACCTACAGTGTCTTCTGTGGTTGGCCCCTCCCCTCTAGAACTGCACAGCACACGACCTGTTCAAACCATATGCAGCCCTGCCGACAAGTTATCAGAGTCACGGTTCAGCTGGTCTTTAGAATAATACACTGATCTCTATTAACTCTAAGCAAAAGAGAGGGCCACCCAGGGGCCAAGCCAAAAAGATGGCCCCATAAGGGCTCAGATATATCCCAGAGTTGTAGCAGGGCTCACAAGAGCCCTGTGAGACCAAACAGGGAAACATCAGGGTGGGCGGTGAGATGAGAATACAGCCTTAGCTACCTGTTACAGCATCAGGGTGGCCAGGGAGTTGAGAATACAGCCTGAGCTGGGCTGTTACAGCATCAGGGTGGCCAGGGAGTTGAGAATACAGCTTGAGCTGGGCTGTTACAGCATCAGGGTGGCCAGGGAGTTGAGAATACAGCCTGAGCTACCTGTTACACAAAGTTGAACTTGAGCTCAGACACCCCCTCCCCAACTTGAACTGGCCCCTTCCCTCCAGGGCAGGGCACTCTCATTCTCCGATGCCTGGTTTTCCTGTAAAGTGCCCGTCGGCTCGCACTAGCAATGCGTGGGATCGAATAGATGAGCAGCATGAATGACGATGAAGCCATGAGTTTCAGGCTGCTAAAGATAAATTTCCTTTTATGTCCTTTCCTCTGACGTCCATGTCGAATAATAACCGCTGACGCACGTCTGCAAAAATAGCAGCTGCCCACATCAACTGTTGTGTCAGGACAGAAGGGAGCCGTGGACTCGGGTTTGGTGCCCCATCTGGACAGTACCCTAGGGCTACTGTTGTGTGTTTCAAGGGAAGTGAGAGAAGTAACTTGGTACATGGCTGTGCCTGGACCATGGGAAGTGGCACGACCAGACCTAAGGTACCATTTCAGCCCTGGAGCCATTTGACCACTGTTTCTGCTTAGAGATTCCCAAGCTTTTTTCCCAGCCCCCCCAACCCACATACTTTGTTCTTGGCCAGACTCTTGAGGTCCAGCAGGGCCGTTCCCCTGTCCCTGGACTGCTGTTACTTTTAACGATGCTCTGAGGACAGCAGTTCCAGTTGCTTAAGGTCACAGAGTGACTTTCTGTGGCACCATGAGAGTTCAGGACACTCATCAGGTCCCTGTTCTGGTTTGTATTTTTCTTTTATGTGCACGTCTTTTTTTACATCATTTCCCTCTTACGCAGCTTCGCACGTGACTGCAGCTTGATTGCATCGAATGTCTGCGGAGCGATTTTCCCCGTTAGGCATTTGTGCTCTGCTCAGAGCATCAGCGCAGCCCAACTGCCGCCTGAGCATCTTTGGCTTGTAAGGCTCCTTCATTTGTGTGTCTGTCTGGGACACATTCCCAGGAGTGGGATGGCTGCATGGAAGGGTGTGAACATTCCCTCTGGTGTCATAGTCCTCGCTCGCCTAAACCGCTCATTCATGATGCTCACAGCAGGGCGCCCCAGCCTCCATGACTGTGTTCTGAAGGGATGTTGTTGGTTTTTTCGGGGGGGGAGGGGTGCTTGTCAGTGGGTGCATGTGTGTGCAGGTGTACATGTGGAGCCCAGAGGTTGACACCCAGGTGCCTTCCTCTCCCATCTCTCACTGACCCTGCAGCTCACTGATTGAGCTATGCTGGCTGGCCAGCAAGCCCCAGGGGTCTGCCAGTCTCCACCCTTCCCCACCTGCCCCTCCCCCGTATGCTGCCACACCTGGTTTTCACATGGATGCTGGGATCCAAACTCAGATCCTCATGTTCGCATAGCAAGCACCTTACGCACCGAGCCATTTTATCTTTTATCACCCAGCCCCTCATTTTATCTTTGAGACAGGGTCTCCCTATGGAGCCCATAGTGGCCTGTGACTCAGGATCCCCTTGCCCCAGACTCTCAAGGGCAAGGCTCACACACGTGCCGTGTTCAGTCTGCCCCTTGTTAAGGCTTTGAGTTTGGTTAACAGAAAGATTAGGCCGCAGTTCAGTGGCGGAGAACTTGGTTAGCCTGTTTGAGGGCCTCCGTTCCATTCCCAGCAGCAGAATCAAACAGAACAGAGGTTGAGTCATCTCTGGCGCCCACTCCTGGCTCGGAGGCTGCCTTTTCTCCTGCCCTTCCTGGAAACCCAACAGGAAGGACAGGGCAGAGCTGGCTTGTGCCATGGTGCAGACTCACTGTCCTGAGGAGCTGGGGATTCACCTCCCAGCAATCCCTGCTGCATAACCTGTGGGCCCCGTGCAAAATGAAATACAGGCAGTGACAACTGAGGACTAATCCAGGCGTGAGCCCAGGCCCTGTGAGTGGCAGCCCTGGGAATGGCGGCTCACGTGGGCTTATGGTGAGCCCACGACATACTCAGTGCTCTAGTTGGAAGT
The DNA here is from genome assembly GCF_018167655.1 of Microtus oregoni. Classification (NCBI taxonomy): domain Eukaryota; kingdom Metazoa; phylum Chordata; class Mammalia; order Rodentia; family Cricetidae; genus Microtus; species Microtus oregoni. The sequence goes on from NW_024543078.1 coordinate 36,894,717, forward strand.
GGCCCACTCAGCCTTCTCTTTAGCTTTCTCAGGGGTCACTCCACACGCAGAGGTCAAGGCCAAACATGCGTGTAGTCTAGCTGCTCTGCCCCACAGCCGCCAGGACACGCAAGGACCCTTGTCCTCCGAGGGCCATTTCTGTACCTGCTTTGACCTTACCCTGGGAGCTTGCTGCTGGCCATCTTCCCCTTCTGTTCATCTCCACCTGCTTTGGCCAAGTAGGACAAGTGATCAAAAGCAGCCTGCCTGGGACACTCTAGACACTTTTCCCAGTAAGATGATCCTGTATCCCATTTATTTCTCCCCTTTGGCCCCACCCCATCCCCTCTTCCTGCCAAGACAAGGGCAGCTGCTGCTTGTACTGCGTGTAGCTGGTGATGAATGGTGGCTGCTGGGACTTTTCCTTTGTGTAAATGGCAGGCGGCCTGTTCTCCCTGCCCACACTCACCAGGCTCCTCCCAGGCAGCAGAGGCGATAGCTGGGGTTTCATTTCAGAGGGCCTGTGAAGCAAGGTGGCATTCTGAATGCATTCAGTGGGTCCCCGTGGGGGTGGGGGCACTGAGGGTCCAGCCCAGCAGCAACCAGAATGCATTCCTGGCGTCTCCCATGGAGTGTAGAGTTTGGAACTTTCTTCAGGGTCTCTGGCTTGCCTTTGCTCCTCCTCTCATGGGAGATATGGGTCCCATACTTCATATTTCCCTCATGTTTTCAGTGTTTGGATTAGGAAGGCATTGATGTGCGAGTCCTCACTTAGATGTGAGATGTGTTTGGCTCCCTATATGAAGGCATCCCGAAGCCATAAAATCTCAGCCCATCCTAAATTACAGCCACCAACTGAGATTATTTTTGACATCTTTTTCCTGATTGCCGAGCTAATGCATATTCACTACAGAAGATTCAGTCGAGGGCTGATAAGATGGCTCAGCAAGAAAAGTGCTTCCCACGCAAGTGTGAGGACCAGAGTTCAGTTGCCCAGCGCCCATGTAAGTGATTAGCACTGTGGTGGCACACTTGCAATCTTAGGATTTGAGAAGCAGAGGCAAGAGCACCCCCAGGATAGGCTGGCTAGATCAGCTGGTCAGGTGGGCCAGATCCAGTCCAATGATCAAGGAAGACACACAGCAGCATCCTCTGGCCTCCACACGCGCACATGTGTGTACCTATGTGCGTGCATGTTTACACACGTGCACAAGTGTGTACCTATGTGCGGGCTGCTTACACACATGCACATGTATGTACCAATGCGTGGGCATGCTTACACACATGCACATGTATGTACCAATGCGTGGGCATGCTTACACACATGCACATGTATATACCTATGTGCGGGCTGCTTACACACATGCACATGTATGTACCAATGCGTGGGCATGCTTACACACATGCACATGTATGTACCAATGCGTGGGCATGCTTACACACATGCACATTTTTTAAAAAAAGACGTGGCAGTCTTGCACAGAAGTAACCACAGGTCACTCTGGCTGCTCCACCCTGACACCTTGTGTGATGACCTCATGTGAGTCCTTCGTTTTGTGAGATAGGGTCTCACTGTGTGGCCCAGGCTGGCATCATACTTGGGGTGAGCCTCCTGCCTTTGCCTGCCAGGTGTAGGATTACACTGCCACCCAGCTTTTGCCATTCTCTTGATCTCTGTCCATGACCCCAGCTGGTTTGAGGTTCTCTCCCCCATTTTGCCAATGTGGGAGCTAAACCATGGAAGGAGTTTGCAAAGCACTCCCATGATAAAGGGGCGTGTACCCTGCTGCTAGTCCCACCGTAAATCCTCCACGGCTTTCAATAGCACTTTCAACTTTTTTTTAAATGATTTGTTTCTTTTAATTTTATATGCACATGTTTTGTCTGCTTGTATGTATGTGTGAGTGTGCCAGATCCTCTGGAATTGGAGTTGTGAAATGTCATGTAGGCGCTGGGCATTGAACCCAGGTCCTCTGAAAGAGCAGAAAGTGCTCTTAATCGCTGAGCCAGAATTGGGGGACAGCGAGATGGCTCAGTGGGTTAAGTTGCTTGCTGCCAAGCCTGATGGTCTGAGCTCAGTCCCCAAAAGAAACAACTCCTGCAAGCCGTCCTCTGACGGCCACACATGCCCCCCATACATCTGCACACAGACACAAACACAAAGGAAAAAACACAATGCAATGCATTTTCACGGAATTGGGAGTGGGAGCTCATTACTGAATAGTAATAACTTTGCTTCTCATTAGAATCGAAGCGTTTTTGTTTGTCTTTTTGTCTGTTTGATAGTCTCTTGTGGAACTGTGACTATGTTGTCACGTACTTTTTTGTGTGGTAACCCGAGATGCACAGCTGATATTATTATAGTTGGGCTTTCTGTGAGGGCTAGTCTTCTTTTATCTGTGCCTCCCCCCCCACAAATATTTGTCATGAAAATCTTCAGACACTGAGAAAAGTTGAAGAGCTTATATTGTCAGCCTCTGTAAGTCCACACCTGTACTTTTAAACAAGTATTTTAATAAGTTGTTTAATAGTTATTGAGTTATAACCCATATGCCATAAGGATTCCCCTACTTAAAACATGTCATTCAGTGGTTTTAAAAAACATTCACAGGATTACACAGCCATCACCATGGTCTAACTGTAAAATGTCTTTTGCCTCTCCTGGAAAAAACAAAACAAAACAAAACCATATACTCCTTAGTGATCTCTCTCCATCCCTAACCCTCAGCAACTACCAGGCTGCTTTTGGATATTTCCTCTAAGTGGAATCTTTTCTGTCTTGTTTCACTTAACGCGATGTCTTCTAGGTTCATCCGTGTTGCGGCATGTGTCGGGACATTCCATTGTCACATACCATTGTGTGATGGTCAACATTGTACTTAGCCATTAAGCTATGAACACAAAAGTCTTTGTGTGAAGATATGTGTTGTTCTTTTTCTTGGGTAAACACTGAGTGATAGGACTCTGTTGCTGGCTCATGGTTTAACTGATGAGCTGTTTGCTGCTCTAATGGCAGTGGGAACCTGGGAGAATGGAGCCAGTAAATGAGGCGGAGTAAAGGAGTAAAGTCTCATGCAGTAGCTGCCTTTACTCAGAGCATCAGGAAGTTTATACTCTGAGGGTGCAGAAAAATCACACGAGTAAGGTTCAGTCACAAGGACAAGCCACACAAGGCAGAAATGTGTTTTTCCACAGAGGCGCATGAAACGGCAGCTGAAGCAAACGTTCCTGCCTGCTACACCTGGGAGCAGCACAAAAGCACATTTCAAGAACAGCTCTATGTTTTGGAGAAACTGAAGTCTTAGGATCATGTTTTCTTGGAGTTTTCACACAAGCGCTCAGAATTCTCTCACAATTCCATTCTTGGATCGTGTTCTGACAATGAATTGCCAAAGTATTTGTAATAGTGACTGCACAATGTCACATGACCACAGCCACAGGTTGGGGTTGTGGTGCCTCCATACCCTTGCTGACACTTGGGCTTTCCTGCTTGTTTTTTCAAATTGTGTCCATGCTAGCGGTGCAGTATCTATCTCATCATGGTGGGGGATGATGCGGTATCTCCTCGTGGTGAGGATGGTGTGGTATCTCATCGTGGTGAGGATGGTGTAGTATCTCATCGTGGCGGGGGATGGTGCGGTATCTCCTTGTGGTGAGGATGGTGTGATATCTCATCGTGGTGGGGGATGGTGTAGTATCTCATCGTGGTGGGGGATGTTGTAGTATTTCGTCGTGATGGAGGATGGTGTGGTATCTCATTGTGGTGAGGATGGTGTAGTATCTCATCGTGGTGGGGGATGGTGTGGTATCTCATCGTGGTGGAGGATGATATAGTATCTCATCGTGGTGGGGGATGGTGTAGTATCTCATCGTGGTGGGGGATGTTGTAGTATTTCATCGTGATGGAGGATGGTGTGGTATCTCATCGCGATGGAGGATGGTGCGGTATCTCATCGTGGCAGAGAATGGTGTAGTATCTCATCATCGTGGAGAATGGTAGTGGTTCTCCGCTGCCCGGGTGACTGAATGTTGAACTCTTTTCTTGTATGTTTTGGCCATTTAGGTGTCTTTGGAGAAATCTTTGTTCAAATACTTTGCCTATTCTTTTTGGTTGTGCCTGTTTGTCCTTTTATTGTCATATGGGCTGTTTATGTATTGTGGATGCAAGTCCTTTATATGAGTTTTAAATGCCTGTTTCCATCCCGTGAGTCTCCTTCCACTGTCCTGGTTTCATTTGATGGTGTCAGCTTCAGGCTCTTCTTTTGTCCCCGTGCTTTGGATGCATTATCTAAGAATTTGTTTTGTTTAGCTGTCTAGCCCAAATTCAAGCAGTGTCCCTTCCGTTTCCTTCTGAGAACTTTACAGCTGGTGTTCTGAGTCTTAGCTTGTTGCTTCCTGTTAACTGTATTTATTGTGAGAGGCGGGGAGTGGGATGTCCGGTTTTATTCTGATGCTTTCTGTCCTAGAAACATTACCTTAAAGATTTTTCTTCTCCTGGTTGACTGTCTTTTGTACCCATGCTGGAAGTCAGCTGATCGTAGGAGTCGAGTTTTGCCCACATTGCCAATTCTGTCCACCAAGCTGCATGATGTCCTTGCCCTGTGGTCACACTCAATGGTGTCGCTTATTTTAATGACTGACTTATCAGGCTTTGTGGATACCACTTTATGCTTCTGCTTGAAGATTCCAGATATTTTCCTGTATTTTCTCAAAAAATATTTTAAAGGTCTACACTGACATCTTTATTGCATCTGCTATAGGGGTTTTGTTTTGTTTTGTTTTTGACTTTTTGGCAGAGATTGTAAAGTTTTTTTTTTCCACTAAGGATACAAAATATACAGTTCATTTCTGTCAGCCCAGCAGTGTGTGTCGATCGGTTCCTTTCCCCCTACGAACCTGCTGTTGGAGCCTGTTTGAGGATATTTCTCATGCCATGGGTCAACCTCTTCCCTGTACTAGAAGCTGCCTATGTAATAATACAGTCCATGTCTTCTGAGTCAAGTCCCTCTGTTTACCAGGGGGCTACTGTGTTTATTCTCCACTTTACAAGTGGTAGCACTGAGGTAAGAGGGGCTGTATCCAGTCTCACTGTCCTCAGGGATGATAACTGGGAACGCAGAGGGATGGGGACTTGGCAAGATGTGGAGCATGAGTGTCACCAGCCCCTGGTGTGACTACTGACACACACTGGCTCTCAGTCACACTGGTCCAGACCAGTCAGCAGGGCTGTGTGCACCTGACAGGTGAAACTTGTGGCTTCCTGGAGCCTGCTCTCTGGAAAATAGACACAGAAGAAAAACGTCTCCACTTGTCCTTTAGTGCCCTTGGGAGGGACAGAGGAGCACCATGTCACTTTAAATGACATGTCCTGGGATCTGGGTGACCCTGGATGGCTCTGAGCCCTACCCTGGTCAGTCAGCTGCTCACTCAACAGGCTCCCTTGAAGGCTGAGTTGAGAGGGGATCCGATAGAAGTGAAGGCCAGGGTGTGACAGATGGAGCTCCCTCCAGAGGTGGGGCTGGGACTTGGGGTCACTAGGACTGTCTGCTGCCCTCCTCCGTAGCTCTGCACTCTCTCCTGCACATTGGCTGGACACACCGTTCTCTCGGGTGGAACTTTTGGCAGCCTGTCTGTGTACTGTGGAAGGGGCATCACCTTCTGTGTCGGGCACTTCTCATTCCTGTGGTAAAGCACCCTGGCAAATGCCACTAAAGGAAGGGCTCAGCCTATCAGAGCAGGGAAGTAAGTCAGCAGGAGCTTGAGGTAGCTGTTTCATTGCATCTACAGAGAACGAGCGAGTGAGTGAGAGAGTGGGGGAATGAGCGAAGGAGTGAATGCTTTGCTCAGCTAATTCTCTGTTCCTTTTTTATCATCAAGTAATATTCCCACGTATGGATTTACTACTTTTGAATTGTTTTTGCTTTGGGACCATTGTGAAAAACACTGCTACGAATATTCACATGAAAGTTTCTGAGTGGGGGTGATGGTTTTACCTTTTCTCAGGTCTGCAGCCAGGAGTGAGATTCCTAGGTTATATAGCATTTACTAAGCTACTCTCTAGAGTGGCTGTACCCCTTAGTGCCCTACTGTGTGAGGATTGCTGTTTCTTACACATTCTTTCCAATACTTATTTTATGAGTTTTTAAACAATTGTATAGGCTAGTGAGGTGGGTTAGTGAGTGTCTATAAACATATCTGTTTATCTGTTAAACTCTGTTTTAGCTGTGTGTTATCTTGAACATACTTCCTATATCCGTATCTGCAAGTATTGGTGCTGTAACAGGAGGTATTATTTTAATGTTATTTTCTAGGTTCTCAACTGCTGGAATTAGAGAATAAAACCCTTTGTGGCTGCCCTTGAGTCTGCAGTCTTGTGGGTTCTCTCGCTAGATTCCTTGGGGCTTTTTTTTTTAATTTTATTGATTTTTATTGAGCTCTACATTTTTCTCTGCACCCCTCCCTGCCTCTCCTCTCCCTTTCAATCCTCTCCCAAGGTCCCCATGCTCCCAATTTACAGGAGATCTTGTCTTTTTCTACTTCCCATGTAGATTAGATCCATGTATGTCTCTCTTTGTTGTCTAGGTTCTCTGGGACTGCGATTTGTGGGCTGGTTTTCTTGGCTTTATGTTTAAAAACCACTTATAAGTGAGTACATGTGATAATTGTCTTTCTAGGTCTGGGTTACCTCACTCAAAATGATATTTTCTAGCTCAATCCATTTGCCTGCAAAATTCAAGATGTTTTTTTTTTTTTCTGCTGTGTAGTAAGTACTCCATTATGTAAGTGTACCACATTTTCCTTATCTATTCTTCGGTCAAGGGGCATTTAAGTTGTTTCCAGGTTCTATCTTGAGCTCTCTCTCTCTCTCTCTCTCTCTCTCTCTCTCTCTCTCTCTCCGTGTGTGTGTGTGTGTGTGTGTGTGTGTGTGTATGTGGTGTGTGGTGTGTGTGTATACATATATACATATAAACTAAAAATCTTTTTCGAGAATGCAAATAAAGTAATCCCACATTAGCTCAGAATTGAGTATAATAAGGGGTTCTTTATTTAGGGGGAACTCACACTAGAGGAATGGCTCTATGGTTAAGAGCTCTGGCTGCTCTTTCCGAGAACCCAGGTTCAGTTCCCAGCACCTACATGGAAGCTCACAACTGTCTTTAACTCCACTTGCAGGGGTCCCATTGCCTCCCCCTTTGGCCTCTCTGAGCACCAGGCATGCATGTGGTACACAAACACACATGCAGGCAAAGCATTCATACACATGACAATAAGATAAACCAAGTAGCCAGTGACGTAGACCCCAGCCCCTCTGTGCCTGCGCTCATTTTGTCTACTCTTCGTGCGGGGGCTGGGGTGGGGCAGCCAAGAACCTCTCAGTGTGGCTGCAGATCTGCCCCTTCACCTCCTTCTCTCCAGCTCTGGCACACACATTTAGGAGTGTCATCTCGGCCACTGAGTCTTTTGTTGCTGTGTGTCTGTCCAGAGTCTGCATTCTAAAGCTGAGGAGGCCACTTGAGCTTCCCTTGGATTCCTGTTGCCTGTTTCTCTTTCCAGTCCTTTGCTTTTTAACCCATCTGTCTCTTTCTATCTGAAGTGTGTCTCGTGGAAAGCATATGGCTGGATATTTTATCTGTGCTTTTATAGCTGCAACGTAGAATGGCTCATGCTCTAAAAATACCTGGACTGGTAAAGCCTCTGATTTCCTCCTCTTCGGGGCCGCGGTGTAACGGGGCCTCTACTCATTCTAGGGCACTCTGCTGCTGCACTAAGCACCCAGCCCTCGAAGTCTCTGACTTTTAGTTGAACTGTGTAACGCTTTATGTTAGTGTAATCGCTTCTCGTTTGCTTCTTTGTTTTTCAGTTAGAGGCAGATCCCACAGTGCCCCCAGCTGGGCCTGCAACTCCTGGGTTTTCCTTTCCCTCCTCGGTAACTGTGGCTGCGGGCACTTCCCACCCCATCTGGCTGACACACTTGGTTTAAAATGACTACTTGGTTTGTTTTATCTTGCCTATATTTTGTTCTCCCTTCTTCTGCCATGATCTACTTTTGGTCTCTGATTTTTCTCTTCTTCCTTAGTTCATGAGCTGTATGGTCTCTTCTAGGTGGTTGATCTAGAGTTAACACTGTGTTTAAACTTTAGCTTTCTGTGTTTCTTGTCCAAATAATATTTCATTTCAGTTAAAAACACGGCCACATGAACTTTGGGGGACTGATTCAACCCTGCTGAAGCCATAGCAGCATTCTTTTCTAAAGTGTGCGTGCGCACACATATGTGCACGTACAAAGGCCAAAGGACAAGCTTGCACCTTGATCTGCTGAGCCACCTTGTGGACCCCTGTAGCAGCATTCTTGACATTAATGGTGGCCAGAAGTGGAGCTCACGGCACCTGAGTGTGGTAGCCCTAGGAGTGCCCAGTGAGTGCAAGGTGATTTAGTGAGGTCCGCGAGCATTGCTGGTGCTGCCTAGGTCTCCAGTCAGAGGCTGCCCTAAGAAAGGGGCTTACATAGACAGAGCCCTAATGTCCCAAGCCCTATGGTCCTAAGTAGCCTTTCAAATCCCCGCCACAGACTTCTAATAGCTGTATAGCTCTCTCCACTACAGATTTTATTGTATCCTGCCTGGCCGAGCACTGACAGGTCTTAGTGACCTATTTAAAAGGACTCCTATCAAGGTCACATAGATCTGGACCTCTGCAGATTGCTGTAGCATAGAACTGCCTGACTGGGGGTTCAGACTTTTCTAGATCATGTTTTGCTATTCTCGTAGAACACATGGTAGGTGCGCCACTGGCCTATTCTGGTTTCTGCAGCCTATAAGAGCGGTTACTGAGCAGGTAATGGGAGAATCTCAGCCAGGTTCTGGGGCCCTGGTGTTGCTTAGGAATTGAGGAGTATGCAACAGGCTTGGGGAGCAGCTGCTGAAAAATGAGTCTCCAGAAGTGGGCTGCTGCCCCACTGACGCGGGCCTCTCCTCTCAGGCTCTGTGCTCAGATACCCCCCACACACACCCCCTGTCTCACATCTCTGCTGCTTTTCCCTCCCTGGCCTTGCCTTGGCCCAAATCTGGAAGGTTCTGTGAGTCAGTATGTCCTTCCCAAGTGCCGTTCCTAGTCAGTGGGACTTGGCGTTAGAAACAACTCTCTACATTTTTTTGAATAATAAACCACTTTTCAGCCCTTGACAAGTAGCATCCTCTCTCAGGAATTCTAGTGTTGGGTTCCTTTAGTAAATAAAATAGACACTTTAACTAGTGCTAAGAAACGTGCCTTCCAGGACCCCTGAGAGTGAAGCTCACTAGTCTCACAGGAGACGAGGGGTGGCTGGGACAGAAGGCCTTCAAGAAGGCTGGAGTAGTCCTCCCCCTCCACCCAAGAAAAGGAGCTGACTCCTCTCCCATCCTCCTTTGCGTCACCTTCCATGGCTGCTTTCCTTGAGATTGTTGCTCCTGCTCAGCCTACACTGCTGGGGTAGTTTGGAGGCCACGCTGTCTCCAGCAGCGAAAACACACCCCAGACGATGCTGCAGCCAGAAGAGTGGGAGGCGCCTGAGGTTTGCAGAGGGGATTACACAGCAGGCCTGGCCTCTGTGGGCCCGATCTTGGGAAGATTCACGGGATTACAGATGTGTTTTGTTGTCTTTCTGATTCCCTCTTAGTTCAAGAGACAGGCATGGCATCAAGGAAATCCCTAACCTGTGACTCTTGAACCTCAGCCCCACTGAGCAGATGAAACACATTCCCGGTCCACTGTCTCTGGGGTCACCCCTTCATCTAGCATGGGTGTCTATGCAGTCCTGCCTGTGTGTCCAGCTCTGGCACTTGGGGATCCTGAACAGAGGCAGCCCTGCCCTCTCAGGACCGTGGCTTCTGGAGGCATAGCCCTTTTCCTTGTCTCCACTGCTCTGCAGTTCTGATCCCTGGAGGCTCTGCCAATGGAAGATTCTAGTGTGACCATACGGGTATCAGATAGTTTCCAAGGATAAGCCAACGGGACAGTGTTTGGGCCAGGAAAATGTAAGCCGAGAGTTTCCGGTGACCTGCTTAGTGCTTCTGTGTAGCTGACTGAATGCCTGCTTTAGATTTGAGCTGCGCTTGCTTTGACCTTGAGATGGGCATTGGTGTCACATCAAATGAAAGACTCAAGTTTGAGTACATTTGCTGTCCATTCAAGGTCCTTCTTGAGGGGCTTGTGGTGTTTATCTTTAATCCCAGCCCTCAGGAGGCAGAGACAACTCTCTGAGTTAAAGGCTAGCCTGGTCTACATAGCAAGTTCTAAGTCAGCCAGAGCAACATAGTGAGACCTTGTCTAAAAACAGACAAGCAAAGGTCACGGAGGATCCTTGACCCCAGCAATCAGCCTAGTGACCCGGTCCAGAATCTGCTCAGGGTAAGATCGGTGGCTTCAAGGGACCTGTGCCTGGGTCTGCCCAGGGTGGCACTTGTGCATTACGCCAGTAAAGGCAAAAAATGCCCGCCCGCCCGCCCCTCCCCCCAAAAAAACCTGGTGCCATGGGGAAGCCACAGCGCACAAATGAACAGCACACAGATCAGCTGCTCACAAGTAACCCAGTTGTAGATATGGAGCAAAGGCTTATGGGATGATAGGTTAAAAACTAAAAACCAAAAATGGAATCTATGTAATGTGGGCAAAGGCCAGATTTCGTCTAGGGAGTAAGGAAATAGCTGGCTGTATTGAGATGTCAGAATAGTGGGAGGGATCCTGTCCTTCTATTTGACTTCCCAAAGGGCAGCACAGAACATGGAGCGGGGAGCCCCAGGATCTGGATGCCTGGCGGCCCACGAGTTTCCTCAACTTTGGTGGCTATGTCTGCAGAACTGGGAGGTGGCACCTGGAGCATGGGGGATAGACAGACAGCGTGTCTGGAGCTGGAACCTAGCATCAGGATGTCAAAGCTGGCAGGACCTCAGGAAGCATCCGGTCAAGTGGCTCTGTCCAGGCTGGAGCATACATAAGTAGGCCAGATGCCTGCATGCCCCCCAAGTCACCAGACTCCCCTGAAACAGAAGGCCGGGCCTCTAGGCAGGAGCTTCTGACTGATTCACAGACAGAGGCCCTCAGTGGATGCTGGAGTGAGAAAGCAGAGGCCAGCCCGGGAGAGGCTCACTTTATCTCTGATAAACAACCCGAGAGGCTGTTGCCTGGGAGGTATCTACCTGCTGTGGCACAGGTAGATCTCTTGCTCTCAGCCCGGTGTGGCAGAGGCAGGGAAGGAGCCCTAGAACTTGATTCCTCAGCTCTGTCAAACCCATCACCAGAGATGGGGTGAGCACCCTCTCCACTGGGTCCATGCCAGGCCGTCCCGCGGCCAGCTTCCCAGGCTCGTCTGGCACTGGTCCATTCCTGCTGCACCAGCCCCAGCTCCCCATCTTTCCAACGTCCTCATTGCCTGGGGTGGGTCTCACCAGGACAGGGTGAGGGGACATAGACACCCTGGAAGGGCTAGCTCTCCCCAGGGCTGGGTCCAGGATACATATCTACTTTCCTTCAGTATGGCTCCATGAATGCCCACTGGGCTCTCGTCTGACTGGAGGAGGATGTGGGTACCGGTTGAATGTGATATCACAGCAAGTGCCATAATAGAGCAATTGACTGTCTTACGCTCCATCTCCACACCTCTGCACCTTACTTCAGGGGGCGAGGTCAGCACGCAGCTCCAGATCATCCCTGCCAAGGAAAGGTACCCAGCCTCTAGGGGCTGCTTAGCCCATGCTCACGCACCCCTTTGAGCTTGTCCATGGCTCTGATGCCGTGAGCTCTGGCTCCCTCTGAGAGGGGGAAAAGTTTTATTTTTGCTGTTTTTTTTTTCTTTTGGCGTTGGGGATTGGTGTTTAAGACCTCACAATTATAGAACAGGCCATACAGGCCTGTACTGTATAGGGCTATACCATATAGACGCAAATTTTGGTTCTGTGTTTTGAGACAGTCTCACTAAGTTGCCCATGCAGGCTTTGAGCTTTTAATTCTCCTGCCTCAACCTCCTGATAGCCAGAATTGTAGGCCTGTGCCTCCAGGACATCTAGGTAGCCAACTTCTCAGTCCTCCAGGGTGTGTGCTCTGAGGTCCCTGTGCAGGGTTCCCTGGAACATTTCCTGGCTGGAAGATGAGAGATTCCTGGCAGCTTTGATGTCAGTGATCCCTGGTGAGGCAAGGGAAGGCCTCCCACCTTATCCTGGGGGGTATGTCCCCGCCTTCCTCAGTACTCCTCCTCTGTCTGCAGTGGGAGAAGTGCTGGGCCCGGCCCTGGCAAGGCCCAGAAGATGAAGAGCACACCAGAGCCCGGCTGGTATTTCCGTCTAACAGGGTTGCACAATTCATTATTTATTGCCATCTGATTTTCCATCAGATTAGATCCTGTCATGTTTTCCAGTGTCTGGGTGGCCAGAGCCTCAGACTCTTGTCTCCTTGGGGGACAAGGCATCATCCAGTTTGCCACAGGGTAGTTTATCGCTGTCATTGTTGCAGGATGTCCGGCAGGACTAGAGCCCTGCGAGATGCTGTTGGATCAGGCCATGGCTTCGAGGTTCTGCCCAGTTCCCTGGAGGTCTTGGTTCCCAGTCGCATGCCTCCCCACCCCAGAGCTATCTTCTCTGTCATTGCTCTCAGGACAATGGCCAGTGTCACCCGAGTCAGTCTCTCCCCACAGGCCCTCCTGTGACTTGACCCCCCAAAGGAATCCCATAGAAAAGCAGGTGGGGTGGGGGGATACTCTGCATGTCACCACCCGCCCCGACTGAGCCAGCCTTGCAGCTTTGCGGGTTATTTAAAAGGCTACCCCTCTTCCCCCGCCCCCCTCCATGCACGGCACCGTACACTCAGGGATTCCCCACCAATATCCATTTTCCAAAGATGAAAGAAAGTTCTGCTTCTAAAAATAGCTCACCTGGCACCACAGTTGCCATGGCAACCCGTCCTTCTTAGGAGCCTCCCTAGGAAAGAGGGTTCTGGCCATGGTGGCACATGCAGAGGGACCTCTTAGACTGTCACCTCCTGCTATTAAAGAGGCTTGGTGAGCCCTCGGGGAGCTGAGGCTCCCTGTGGAGTCAACCAGACAGAGTTGTGTTGAAGAAGGGATGGAGAGTCCAGTGGGCAGGGCCTAGGGCCCCAGAACACAGTACATGCTAGGTCTGTGCCGGCCATGCACTGAGTATGCTACCATCTTCCCCAGAGAAGGCATCTCCGTCCCCAGAGGAACTCACCTCTGCAGCACACATAGTACAACCCCACATCATTTTATCCCTGTGTGAGGAAGGCTTGCAGATTAATAAGGGCCTTATCTTTACATCTGAGGTTGCTGCCGTCATGGCATGCAACCAGTCTGCTAATAAAATATGGTATTATAGGGAGTTTTATTTAGTTATTAAAAACAAAATTATCATTTATAGGAATATGAGTGGAACTGCGGATCATCTTGTTAAGAGAAATAAGCCAGCTTCGGTCAACTCTGTGTATTCTCGTGTGGAATCTAAGCTGATGTGGTTATCTGCACTCATGGATACGTGTGGCATGAGAATAAGGAGGGGCACTTGGAAAGAGTACAGGAACCAGCAAGAGGGCAATGGGGGTGAAACAATCAAAGCATTATTTTATACTATGACCATTTACTTCCAGAAATACCCTTAGCATAGGACTGACACACTTAACTCAGGCCCCAGGAAGATGACCACAGGACCACCAGGCTCCTCCTTATGCCAGTCTGCCATTTTCTTATAGAGGTACTAGCCAGAGTGGCATCTGTGCCTAGCTTTTCAGAGAGACCAGAGGGCCCACAAGGTCCCTGTGCCCAGGAAGGTGTCTCAGTAGTCACCTCAACCACCAGAGGTGCCTGGTTCAGTGAGCCAAACCCCAGAGGAGGAACGTGACAGGTGTTAGCCACAGCAGTCCCAGGCGGTTGTCCAATCATGGCTTCAAAATGTCATGCCCTATTCCCAAACCCCATGCGGCTGATATGCATGCCGAAAGGGTCCAGGCAGATTTGATTAGATTCCAGATCTTGAGATAAGGATCATGCAGGTGGACCCAGCATAATCTCAAAGGTTCTTAAGAGGGAGGAAGGGGAGTCCAAGAGGATGAAAACTACCTGCCTGCCAGTCTTGAGGATGGAAGAAGGCGAAGGCACAAGCCAGGGAGTGAGGGCAGCCTCTAAGAGTGAGAAAGGCAAATGCGTTCATCCCCCACCCCGAGTACTCCCGGGGCACACAGCTCCATACCTGAGTTTAGAACTCAGACTTTCAGGTCTGCATGTGATAAGTGTACTGTTTTAAGCCAGTTTAAGTTCCCTGGTACTGCGGTACGTGACCAGTTACCACGCCTCAGTGGATGAAGGCAACTAGGCTATATTTTCTCTCCAAGTTCCAGAGGCTACAAGTTCAAAATCAAGGTGTAAGTGGGGCCAGAGCCCCTGAAGCCTCAAGGGAAGAATCTATTATACACTGTTCTCTTGGTGTCCTGTGTTGCTGGCTGTCCTTGCTGTCCACTGGTTTTTATTTCCATCATTCCGGTTTCACCCTCTGCCCTGCAACTATGTCTCCTCCTCCTCCTTTTCCTCTTCTCCCTTCCTCTTTCTTCCTCCGCTTCCCCCCCCCCATACATACATACTCTATATAGTATCTGACCTTGCAGCTCGCCATCCTCCTGCCTCAGCCTTCCAGGTGCTAGGGCCACCGTCCCATGCCACTGTTTCTTATCTCGGGTTCTCTTATGGATAGCAGCCATATTGGATGTTCCGGCATGACTTCATCTTGACCAACTGTATCTGCACTTTCTCTTTAAGCAGTCACATTCAGAAGTTCCAGGAAGTTCATAAATTTGGGATCAGGTGGGGGAATGGCACTAACTCGCCCAGGACAGCCACTAAGTGTTGAAAGCTCACCCCCACAGGAGGCTTTGCCGTGAGTGGGAAAGCCATTTCTGAATGCTGCTCTGTAACACATTGGTGACTCGAATTTCATGAGTTTATTCTCTTTTAACAAAAAGAATCCGTCGTTCCATGTGACCCTGATGGGTGTTTTAAGAACCAGTGCTTTCCTGAAGATGAAGCTTCATCAAGTAGGGACTGGTCTTTTGTGGTCATTTATTCCACGTGGTTGCGCCATTTAAGAGCTGGCCTGCACCTTATTCCTGGCTCCGCGCCTGTCTTAGAGGCTGAGATCATTTTGCTCTTGGTGCTCCGCAGTCTGGGGCTGCTATGCCATTAGCCCGAGAGACCTGGGAACACTACTGGCAGAGGGAAGCACAGAGTCTCAGGCCCAGCTCTACTGCATCTTTCCAACGAGGATTTTCTTTTTGTGAGACTTCTAGACTCACCATGGCCAAGTCTTAGTCACAGCAGGGGTGGGATCATGCCTTGGGCTCTGTGTTTGAGCAACATCGGTGCTACTGCAGGAATGTGGAGTAAGGACCACCATCTCCTCCTTCAGGGGCAACATTTATATAGAGATGGCATGGGATGTGACCAGGACTCTGCCTACCCAGGACTCTCCAGTCCTTGGCTTTCTGCAGCAGTTCTGGCCTTGCCTCTGGCCTCTCTAGCCTGCCAGTCTGCTCACCACGCCATTGTTACCAGTCCTGCCTTCTACCTGTACGCCACATGCTTCCTTTTGTTGCGGGGAAGGAACAAGTCCCCTCGGCTTGTGTCAGACTCCTCCACCAGCTTTCCCTTCAGTCGCCCACCTTACCACTCATTTCTTCCCACACCCTGCCCTCTGTATGGGACCTGCCACCCTGTGCTCCTGCTGGCCACCAGAGAGCATGTCCCAGCCCCTCAAATCGTTCATTCCTCTGCTCACCCCACCTTGTCTCCCTGGGGAGGACTCTCCCTGCCTGTCTCTGAATAGACAGCCATTCCTGACCCTAGTTCCTCCCCTAATGGTGTGAAACTAACACAAGTGCATCATTTGTCCCCAGGATCAGAATATGGGCCTTAAGAAATATGTACACAGTGTCCCGTTTAATAACAGGTCAAATAGAGGAGCAATGACCCCCCAACCCATCACATGGGAGGATGCTCAGGCTACTTGGGCTTCAGAAACTGGGGGTCATGTTGAGGTGGGCCTGCAGCCAGCAAGCCACAACTGGACTTCCCTGACTGGAAAACCAGCTGCTGGGCCCAGCTGTTTGCTCAGGAAGATGGCAGGTGCTTCAGTGCCAAGGGGTCCTCAGCACCAAGACTCTGGCAAAGACAGCTCCAAATATTCTAGAATTCCCTTGCCTGATGGCCCCAAGGAGTTCTTTTTAAAAAAGAAAAACAAACATATAGAGTCAGGTGGTTGTGGCACATACCCAGCACTCAGGAGGCAGAGGTAAGCAGATCTTTGAGTTCAAGGCCAGCCTGCTCTACAGAGTTCTGGGACAACCAGGGCTACACAGAGAAACCCTGTCTTGACAACAAGAAAAAGAAAGAAAAGAAGCCGGGCGGTGGTGGCGCACGCCTTTAATCCCAGCACTCGGGAGACAGAGGCAGGCGGATCTCTGTGAGTTCGAGGCCAACCTGGCCTACAAGAGCTAGTTCCAGGACAGGCTCCAAAGCTACAGAGAAAAAGAAAGAGAGAGAGAGAGACAGAGACAGAGACAGAGACAGAGAGAGACAGAGATAAAGGAAGAAAAGCATCAGAACAATGGGCTTCTTTGGTCATCTCTGCATGTGTGCATCGTGTGCTTTGTAACTATTGAAACACACGCATCACCCCTTCTCCTTCTACCTCCGCTAGTGTCTCTTTCTCCCCACATAGTCCCTCTCCTATTCCTATACATTTTTTTTTAAATCCATAATTTGCTCTTGAGAGAAAATGATACTTTACTGAGCCTGGCTGGCTTTACTTAACATGGTGATGTCCAGTTCCATTCATTTTCCTGCAAGAGGTAGACTCATTGTGTCTCTCTACATTTTGCCCTGAATGGAGTTTAGACTGATTCTATATCTTGACTATTGTGATTGGTGTCATAATAAACCTGGATCTGTGGGCATCTCTTAGAGTCTACTGAGTATATGCGCAGAGTGACCCTGTCAGTCTCAAGACCTTTCTTGTCCCCAGATCCACATTCCTGGGTCATTGTGTGTAGTAGCTGGTGCTGAGGCTTCACATCCCAAGTGACTGAGCACACTGCTGCTGGTGATTTAGAGGACAGGCCATGCCAGCAGCTGGAGCTGGAGTCAAGCCCCTATTCTGCCCCCAAGCGCTCTAAGCTCTGAGCCCACAGTTGGGCACTCTTGCTCCTGCGGGAGTGAGGAAGAGTGAAGAAGGGCTGCTGTCTGTTGTCTCCTTGTCATGCCAGGGAGGCCCAGAGCACCTGCCAGTGGCCGCAGTGACCTCCAGACACTGGATCACTCAGGGCTGCGGTTGCTCCGGCCTGTGGGGAGGGGGCTGGATATTAGCCCAAGGCCTCTGGAGCTGGCAGGGACACTGTGTGCAGCAGATGCTTCCCTTTAGCTCCCCATTGCTCGCGGCCTGTGCAGCCGGCCAGCTCGGCACTGCTGTGAACTCAGGACACACTCAGAACAGTGACCAATCCATGTCCACCCCCATGTACCTTGCCTGCTGCGGGAGAAATCTGTTCTCTCAAAATATGCCTTCTTTTTTCTCTTACTTTTAATTTTGTATCTTGGTTGCATATTTCCTTCATCTAAGAAAAGTCTGTGTGGATTATTTCTAAAACAAGGGATTTCTGAAAACTTTAGCAGACAGGCACTGGGAAAAGTCACAAGCTCATGTCAGCCTCTTGGCTGTCCCATGCCAGCATTAAATCAGCAGCAGGGTCGCAGGCCAGCTGCCCACAGAGGCCTCTATGGGCACAGGCCGGGCTAGGAAGCAGGGAAGAAGGAAAGACTCATGTGGCACTGTGTGAGTGGTGAGAGGGAGCAGGCCCTTGCACAGAAGCCCCAGATGACTGGCACGAAGGAGGTGAGCTGAGCAGCCTTAGAGGGTCAGCTGCACCATCGCTGCCCTGGTGTCTTCTCACACAAATTTTCTGTGAGTGGACATGTTCTCTGTGTGTGCATATGTGTGTGTACGTGCATGTGTGTGTGCATGCATGTGCGTGTGTGTATATGTGTGTGTGTGTGTGTGTAGATGGGGCCATGTTCTGCATGGGGGTGGAGATTAGCAGGAAGAGGGTCTAGGGTGTAGATTTGGTGACAAGAGAGTGGCCTTAACTATGGCAGGGGGGTCCCCGGGCAGACTTTGGAGAGGCAGTGGTGTTGGGTTGGGCCTCAGAGGGAAAATGGGGTGAGAACTTGAGGTATAATGTTCTAGGCATCAGGGAAGTACATGATGGGAAGAAAGGCCCCAAGCACGTGGACAAGTGTTTGCAGAGCAAGAGACAGTTAGCATGGCTAGAGATGGGCATGGAGTTAGCCAGCAGTATTGATTATCCTGGGAGGCCTGCAAGATAAGGAATGGAGTTCTTCTCTCTCCTCAAGTATCTGCTCCACCCAGCATGTCCTGCTGCGATCTTAGGCTGTGACCTAGCGGAGCTGGTACCGTTTTTGTGGGCAGGCACCTGGAGTCCCTGCTCGCCACAGCACCCTTCCCTTCCAGCTAGTCCCCTTTGCCTCACACTCCCATTGACTCAGCCGGATGTGTGTGGGCCAGGCTAAGGGGCAGCAGCCTTAGCCAGAAGCATTGCAGGACACTATCTAGGGCACTGGCCACTCTGGTGTGACTCTGCCATCTGCAGCCCAGACGACAGAGACTCTCGCTTGGTGGTTACAGCAAGTCTGTCTCTCTCTTTAGATGATTCCGGGGATGATGACGAAGAGCCTGCTGCCCCAGCTGACAAGAGTGAGCTCCACCACACCCTGAAGAACCTCTCCTTGAAGTTAGATGACCTCAGCACGTGCAATGACCTCATTGCTAAGCATGGTGCGGCGCTCCAGCGGTCCTTGAATGAGCTGGACAGCCTCAAGATCCCACCAGAGAGCGGGGAGAAGCTGAAGGTTGTGAATGAGCGAGCCACCCTCTTTCGCATCACGTCAAATGCTATGATCAATGTGAGTGCTCCCACCAAAGGGGAGGGTACACCCCGTCAGCCACAGGTCCCTGAGCGGGAGGGTGCCTGATAGTCAAGGCCTCTGGTTTCTGTGGCTCTGAGTTGTTTTCCAAAGCCAACCCCTTCCCACGTGTGCCAACATTCTGCTTATGTCCTCTCCCCTACACAGCTACTAACCGCTGGAGATATTTATTATTATTCTTTTCTTCATGAAGCTCAGGACAGAACTTAGAGCCTCACACATGGTAGGCAAGTGCTCCTCCATTAGGGCTATAATCCTCCACCTAGTGACAAACATCTGTTAGTTTGTGTGTGTGTGTGCGTGTGAGTGCATGCATACTATGTGTGTGTGTGTACGTTTGTGTGTGCACATACGTGTGTTTGTGCGTGCATGTGTGTGTGTGCACGCGCTCTCACAAGCATGCCAACTTAAGATCTGTTCCCTTCTTCCACCGTGGAGATTCCGGGGGTGGGTGAGGGATTGGCAGCACTTAGTGGCAAGTGCCTTAACTACTGAGCCATCTTACCGGCCCCAGGGGAAGCAAAGTCTAGTCCAATGTCTTAGTCAGGGTTTCTATTGCTGCAGCGGAACACCAAGACCAAAAAGCAAGTTGGGGAGGAAAGCGTTTATTTGACTTACGCTTCCACATGTAGTCTGTCACTGAAGGAAGTCAGGACAGAAACTCAAGCAGGGCAGGAATCTGGAGGCAGGAGCTGATGCAGAGGCCATGGAGGAGTGCTACTTACTGGCTTGCTCATCATGGCTTACTTAGCTTGGTTTCTTATAGAACCTAGGACCACCAGTCCAGGGATGGCATCACCCACAATGGGCTGGGCCCTCCCCCTCCCCTATCAATCACTAACTAAGGAAATGTTTTGGAACTAGATCTTACGGAGGCATTTTCTCAACAGAGGTGGCCTCCTTTCAGATGACTCTAGCTTGTGTCGAGTTGATAAAAAGCCAGGATGGTGTGCGACTTAGCCTGGCCACCTGACCTCAAATTCATTGCAATTCTTCTATGTTAGCCTCCTGTAATAATGGCTGCCGGCCTTCTAGGATATTCCTTTGACTGACCTGATAAAATGGAGTGGCTGTGGAGTCTGCTCAAGGCACGCATGGGTGGAGAAAGCCAAAGCCTAAAGTTGAGACGGCAGTTCAGTGGGTTTGCTCAGCCTACATAATGGGGCATTGCTGTGACTCTGGCCCTCACAGCTGCTCCTGCTTTTTCCCTGTGTACACCCCAAAAACGTGGGGACAGGAGACGTGTGTGAGGGGCGGCAAGGACTTCCTTAGTCAGAGGGTAGCAGAGCTGGGCCTGCTGATAGTCATGCCAACCCAATCATAGAACGAGTGACCAACGTCTGCACACTGAGACTCCCATAGCTTCCTGGGCCACAGAATCCATCTTATTAGGGATGAGGGCTGGGAAGAGTTCTCTGTGGTGACAGGAATGCTGCATATGACCTCACTCCAGGCCTTCTTCAGTCTGCCTGCTGAGGGGTCCCAGGCTTCCACCCTCCACGGTCTCGTCCCGTGGACTCCCCTGGAGGTGCACATCCAAGCCAGAGGCACCAGGCTTAAAGAGCCAGCATGGCATGGCGCTGAGACAGAGGCAGTATCCAGACATGGAGACTGCTACAAAGAGCTCAGGGGTCTCCAAATATGGCTCAAGGGGTATCAGACTACCGGGTGACAGCAGGCAATGCCAGGACCCAGAATAGCCCCAGCTGGGGGGCCGTCCCTGCAGCTCAGAGGTCAGGGCAGGTCCAAGTCTACCCTGGGCTGCTTCTGAAGTGTGTCAGCAGCGTGACGATGGAGCCGAAGGGCCACTCACCACCCTCATCTGCTCCTTGTGCTCAGGCCAGGGCCCGGCCAGAGCCTTGGGAGTTTGTGACCTGAGGGCCAGCGCTGAGCACAGACAGGAGCGCCCTCCTCCAGACACTGACAATATGTCCCCTACATGCTTATGCCAGTGTCTGTCCTCAGACCCCACGGTGTGCGGGGTTGTGGCCAGCAGCCAGTGATAAACACAGTGAGGGATGCTGGGCTGCAGTGCTGTGTGTAGCTGCCCTGTGTTTGGCTCCCACCGTCAGGCTGCCCCCATTCACCATCCTCTTTCTAGCGAGCCACCTGTGTGGGCCCCGGTCAGTGACCCACTCTGTGTGTGTGTGTGTGTGTGTGTGTGTTGTGTTTTTGGCTGCTCCTACCCCTGACCCATCTATCTGGGAGCCGCCCCTGCCCACGTTGCCTTCCTAGATGGAAATTGCTGGACCCGGGAGGGGGGTTGTCCTCTCTGAGAAAGTGATGCTCGCTGCTGGCTGTACTCTAGTGACGTCTTTTATCATCGCTGTCTACAAAGCCATACAGCAGCTCCTAGTCTAAGTGCACAGTGAAATGCTTTATAGAGCACACAGCCCCCCAGCTTGGTTATGAGGCCTGTTTCCAGGTCTAGCCCCCCAGGGAATCCTAGGACGGTGTGCCTCAAGTGATGGGATCTGCGGCGTGGAGTGGCTAACGTGAACCTGACCCAGGGCATCTCATCAGGGAACAGGGTGAAGGCTAGCTGATAGACACTTGTAGCCTATACTAGCCCAGAGGCCCAGCTTGTTCTTGGGAAGCTTCATGACTACCACTACTTACCTGGCAGAACAGCATCTGCTCTGGCAGGGTGCCTGTGTGGCTGCCAGACATCACATGTCCAGACCCCCACTGGGTGCTAAGGTCCATAGGCAAGCTTGCCGGGGGTCCTGAGACATAGGAGTCATCCCTGGCCAGGGCTTGGCTTTTATGCCTGTATGAAAGCAGACCACCGGTACCTGGAGCTGTGGCGACCACAGGAATTTTCTACTCCTGCCCTCGAATTGTGTGCTTACCTTGTTGGTACTATGGTGGAGTTAGCACTGGAGTGCAAAGCAAGACTCAGAAAAGCCACCCTAGCTCCCAGAGTCACCAAGCTGGGTACCAAGCCAGAACTGCAGGATGGCCCACTACAGAAACGATGGCTCTTGAGGGTTGGAGCCTGGGTAAGCAGAAGCCTCCTCCTGCCTGCCTTACTCTCTGAGTCCTTGGTGTGTTGAGTTGTCGCTGGGGATGGAGTCAGGGCCGTGCACACGCTAAGCACGGCTCTGCCACTACACCACCCTCCCAGCCCCAAATACCTCCAAATGCCTCCGGTAAGTCTTCCAGGCCCCCATTTGCCTTATGCTGCCATGGGACCTCTGATAGCTGTGGCTGACGGCTGGGGACTCAGAGATGGAAATCACCTCCAGCGTTTGGCTGAACGTACAACCACCCTTTCCCAGCCCCTCAAATGAAGCCCTCAGGTGGTCCTCCCACTGTGGAGGTCTGGCTGCCTTTGCACTCCCCACCCTGCCCTGACAGTGAAACTTCTGGCAGCCCACACCCAAGTCTGGAACTCTCTCTGCCCCTCCCTACCCCGCCCCTGGCCCTAACAAGTGCCTGTGTTGTCCACATCTGTCTGTGCCTGGGTCCTACTAGAACAAAAAGTGAGAGCTGGTTGGCCTGGACAAGCCCTGCTGGGAACCCCTCCCCCACCCGAGGTTAAGAAGCAAACAGCAGCTTTTTACCCAGGCTGGGCCTGCCATTTTACCCCCTTGGACTTTTGGTTCTAAACCACCCGTGGGACACGTGAAGAAAGTCCCTGCACAGTTCCCAAGAGCCCAGGCTCTGTGGCTAGTGGTCCCGTGCCCACTGCTCTCCAAAAGCCAAGACAGCACCCTTATCTCCCACCCAGCATGCCTCTTCCTGTGTCCGAGGACACCAAAAGACGCGGAAATGCCTTTCCTGATGCTGTGCTATCCTTCCTTGCTGTGGACTGTCGTCATGTGGTTGGATAGCTAGGGAGGCCCTGCTGAATGGGCGCGTAACCCAGGCCTGTGCTGGAGGAGGCAGCAGGAAACAGGCAGGCCCTTCCTGTTCCTGGAGATCACAGCCGGGCAATCCTTCCTAGTGATGCATTCATTGTCTACTTATATTAGTGGTGGACCTTCAGGGTTGAGT
Source organism: Microtus oregoni (assembly GCF_018167655.1). Taxonomy (NCBI): domain Eukaryota; kingdom Metazoa; phylum Chordata; class Mammalia; order Rodentia; family Cricetidae; genus Microtus; species Microtus oregoni. The sequence goes on from NW_024543078.1 coordinate 36,917,722, forward strand.
GGGGTGGGGAGGATCCAGTGGAAAGAGAGTTCGGGAAGTCAGTCCAGGTCCAGCCAGCCACAACCCCACAGGAGAATGACTCTCAGGTTCCAGTCATTGACATCTCTATTCTCTGGGAGCAGAGGAGTAGTGGCCGCAGAACAGGCCCTGGCGGGAGGAAGAAAGGCATAGGGTCATAGTGCTGAGGTGAGCCCAGGTCTTCGTGCTTCCAGAGCAGACACAGCCTGCTGCCTCATGGGAGGAAATCAGCCCATACCTCCCATTGGCTGGAAATGGAAGGGCAGGAAAACCTCAGGCAAGCTTGCTTTCCTGCATCCCCTCCTCAGCATTCAACAGCATCCATGGGCCCACAGTGTCTCATAAGTACTTGGCCCATACTCCCTGAGAGGGCAGGACCTTGGCAGCCCCATTGTCCTGTAACCCCTGTGCCTGGCACAGGGCCCAGCACATAGGACTTCAGCAAACCAGAGAGAGAAAAAAACCCAAGGGAAACTGTGCAAGAAAGTGGAAGCAAATGAATGGGTTGCCCGGTGTCTGGCAGAACCCCCAGCGGGTAATTTTTCGGCTGACAAACACCAACCCGGCAAATCCTGCCTGAATGGTTGCTTGGGTAGCTGTGAAATAGCCTGCCACTTAGGGAAAATCTCGCAGCATTAGTAGACCAGCTGAGGGTTGTGGAAGATCCTCGAACACCTGTGTACCATGTAGAGGTTCTTCGCCACGTTCAGCACAGGGACATGTCCTCATTGCCCCCATGTCTCAATCCTCTCAGGACATGCCTCTCAGGGAAACATGAGTCTGCCACTTGGCTTAAGGCAAAGGACTGGGTCTGTGCATGCTGCACAATTTGGGCGCTGGGTCCTGTAAAGCGAAGGGGAAAAGCTGTCAGGCTCCCTCGTTTCTGCTGACGCTCAGCTCTGTGATGGAGCCAGAGGCCCAGGTGGAAGAACAGGCCTGTGGTGTAGTAGGGGTTCACTCTGCTTGCTTGGTGACAGCCATACCTCCCTCTTCTGCCCAAGACTTTGTTCCTCACTGTAGCCGGGTGAAGTTGGTGTCACTACTGTATCATTGTCTGTATTATCTGGGTGCCCAGAGCGGTCATTTTTGTCTCCCTCTGAGAATGAGCAACCCTTTCTGCTTAGAGAATAGGCTGTCAGTGAGCAAGGACAGATATCTGTGGACATTTCATGCATCCTGGGGACAGAGAAAAGGGAACTGGTGCCCTAAAGGATGCCCAGTGCCACTCTGAATTGAAGACAGGGCCAGCCGAGATGCCTCCTGAGTGAGAACGAAGGCTATCAAAATGGGCATCAAAGTACAAGCCCGACCCAAGAGAACGAGGACACTTGCTCTCTGACACCCACCACGTACCCTGGTTCCAGAGGGATCCCCCAGAATCTGTCTCCAGAGGAGGGCTTGTGCAGAAAAAGTGGGCGGAACTGGCTTGAGGTGAAGCCCTGTAAAAGACTGGCAATCATCCAAGTGCACAGAGGGATAGAGAGAGGCAGGGCTAACTCTGGAGTTTACCAAGGAAGCAAGCATCTCACAGGATGCAACAGGCAGATGGCAGGAACCTGGGAAATCTTGACACAAGGTTGTTGGGAGAGCCCACAGGGTAGGGGCACCTGCTCGGTTTGACCTGGAAGGATGATCCAGTTGGAGAAGGCTGCAATGTCAGAATGTAGTGACATATTCTGGGGGTATAGGAGGTGCCAAGGGGAGACAGATACCAGGATGGGACATTAGGACAGGCAAATGGATGCAGACAGATATGTACACCCCACACGCTTGAGTACTTCAATTTCATAGAAATTAAAAAGCCATGAGGGTCTCTTTGGGGGGTGATCACACAAAGAAGGAAAGTAGCAGAAAGGGCCACTTGCTACTGGGAATGGCTGGGACTTCTTCCCTAAGGCCTCATTTGATTCACCAACCGGGAGGCACATGGTGCTCCTTGGGCGAGCCCAGCAGGGGATGGGCATGAGATGCAGCGTGCCCTGGTCCTTCTGGGACCGTGGAGAGGCTGTTGCTAGCTGACCAGCATGCTATCCCTGACAGCTTGCTAGCTCAGGGTCTGGGGAGGTGGATTAAAAATAGATTCCAGAATTGTCTCAAATCAGCTGGTAAACCGGCAGCCAGATGGCGCGCGTTCCTGCCGCAAGGGGTGAACTATTTTGAATATGGAAAGGGCTATTTTGGAGTTTCAGTTGAAGCACAGAGCTGCCTCCCTACTGGTGAACATGAGTCACAGCCGAGAGGGCCCACCTAGGTTAGGGGAGGTCTAGAACCAGACCAGGATGCTGCCCAGACGAGTGGCCTGGCCTCACTGCCCTAGAACTTGACCTGGAATGGACCAGGAAGGCACCCCAGCATAGTTGCTTCACCCGGCCAAGAGGCTCTGAATTGACCCCAGGACTCCCATTATAGGTTCTCGGTCCCCACTCTTGAATCCAGACACCTAAGATGGACAGACAACTTTCAAAATAGTAACTTCTGGTTCAGGCAGCGCTGCTCCCTCCCACCTGTGAGGTTGCATTCAGCTTGTTCTTCTTGTGTACATAGGGCCTGCATGCTACTCCTCAGTGGGTCCCAGTGTGCCTACCAGCTCTAGCCAAGTGGGGGCACTCGGGGAGACTTGTGTCCTTGCCATCTCTTTTCCATTTACTGCCTTTGAGCTCCCAGGTCATTGAAAAGCAAGAATCTCCAGGAATCTGGGGCTATAAAGGGATCCACGTGGTAGCCAGGCAGCCTCAACCCTGGCATCGTGGGGAGACAGCTACCCAGGAGCTAAGATACCCAAGTACCCACAGAGAACAGATACCTGCTGCATGACAGGTCCCAGCAGGTCCTGGCCTGGCACAAATGGAAGCAGCCATTCCTCTCATCCCCTCACCCAGGGTTATCAGGTTCTATTGTGGTTAGTGACTGAAGACAAAGTAGGCAGCACAGACTGGACCCTCCCTCTGGACAACTGACCATCTCCCACGTCCTCTGTGAGCCCAGTGGCTACTCATCCCAGCTCCCAGTCGTCCTCATATCATGGGTGATGAAGGTAACCGTGCAGATTGAGTTTTAGAGTGGACACTGACATCCAGGCCCAGCAGGGTTCTCACTACACAGACCCCTGTGAGCCTGGGCTGCCACAGGCCACATAGGCCAGGCAGAGGGCCCAGGCAGGCTGACCCCATGGCTGATGCTCCTGCCTGTGAGAGGAACCATGAGGTCACTGGCAGGATTAGGATTAGGAACAGCAAAAGCGATTAGAGCTTACCCTTCTCCTGGGTACAGTAGGTGGGGGTTTCCAGGTCAGAAGCTGTGTCCCATGGGGCAGCTGCTAAGAAGAAAGGGAGAGGCCCCAGTGGGTGGGCAGAGCCGAGACTCTCCATCTGGAGTCAAGCTGGGCCAGGCCCATGTGGTAGACCTTCCTTTTTGAGGTTCTCACTCTGCGTTGGGGGGCATTTCAATAGGCTCCATGCATTCCCTGTCGGGAGCCCAGAGCTTTAACCTGCACCTCTGCCACTAAGGAGTACCTGTGTTCCCTGTCACCCTTTCACAACCGTGGGGAATTGTACAAAGGGGCAGTGTCTGGGAATTGAGACTTCACCCCATCCTGAGGGACCCAATAGAATCATAGACAGTGTAGGCATCCCAGGGCGGGTCCTTTTTCCCATAAGGATGCTGATTCTCAGAGGTAGAGGGGCTAAATGGGATGAGAAGCAAAGCACTATGCATGTGGGGCCCAGATGTTGACTCTGGCTCCCAGATGGACTCCGTCCACCTCGCCTCCATGGATCCAGGCTGTGAGCCCATGGGTGTGAAAGGGGGGACTTCGGGTGAGCCATCTGCTGATAGGTGGAAAGGAACTTTCTGGGCCTAGATATAGTGTGGTGGAATCTCACAGGAACTGTGACCCTGTCCAGCCTTGACAGGATCAGCCAAGCTTTTCCTCCCCCTCCCCCCCGCTGGGCCCCAGGCTTAATCCAGCTTAGTGAGTACAGCCCTTAGGGCACTGCCCAGCTCAGCATTCTGGGGCGGCAGGGCCGGGTTGGCTCCTGTCTGTTCATGGTGTGGCCAGGATGAGGCCTGCAGAAAGCCAGTGGCAGCAGAGAAGACCCTGGGAGATAGGAATGGATACCAGGTAGGTGTGTTGGGGCTGGGAGAGGGGGTAGATGGGCATCTGATGCCCACAACCAACCAGGGCAGCCCGTCTGTGGCACGGAGCCCACTGGTGCAGTAAGAACAGCCTTTGGTCCACCATGGTCCAGCCAAGGGAGCTCCTTGACTGTGTGTGGGACAGTCGACCGTGACACGCTGGGGTCTGCGTGGTTCGAATGGGGCCCAGCCATCTGTGGGGTGCCTGACTTCGTCTCCCTGTCCTTCTGTACCCAAGGGCCCTGTGGTAACCTCAAGGTAGATGGAGGTCACACATAGCCAGGGTATGTCCAAGCAATCTGCTGCTGCGTTGAGACAGCCCACTACCACCTCCCTGAGGTCAGGGCTGGGGCTTGCCCTCTACTACCAACATCCCTGTTCGTGAGCATCGCCACAGACTTCATTCCGCCTTTGGAAGACCAGTGGATCCCACATGATCTACGCCATCAAGAGGCTTGGGGACAGCAATAAAGATCCAGCCTCATGGCATAGGGTAGCAGCACTGATTCTGTACCCTGGAAATCACACAGGTGACATACACAGGGACTCAGACCCCAGACCTGCTACGGGGCTGCAGACAAGCCCATGTTTTTCCCCTTGCTGGTGCGTGCTAGAGAAATGGCTACCTCAGTGCCTGCGAGCGTGCCCCGCACATCTGTAAGCTGGGGAAGGCTTGCCAGGTCAGGAACCTGTGGGAATATACAGGTGCGGGCGTTCATGGCGGCAGAGAGGCTGACTGTGGTGGGGCACACGAGGGCTGGGGAGGAGTGGCGCCCAGGAGATGGGTGGCAAGGATGTGGAAGCCCACACCACGCGGCTTCTGGTGTGCACTTACTGGAGTTATGGCCATCCTTTAGCTCTCAGCTACCACAGGGCTCAATATTCAACCCAAGTCAAGAGAACCTTGTATGCATCTCTTGGTGGGAGGTGGTTCAACTGTGTAGAGGGGACAGATTCCAATTCCCAATCTGCTTATGACCTGGGCAGTGCCTTCTAGGGCCTCAGTCAAGGGGCAGCATGGAGAAGGGTGAGGGATCACCCCATTGGGCCCACCCTGGAGATGAGAGTACCTTTTCCCCAAAACCCTGCACCCTCTGTTGAGGTTCCCGCATCCCCATCTGCCACCTTCTGTGATGCCAGCCCTAAAGTGTCAGAGCCTTTCTTCATAGCCAGCAACCAGGTGGCAGGGACTGTTTCCAGCTGGGGCCAAGCTTAAGCTTATGAAGAGTGAGTGACGGGGACATGAGTCCCACAGGAGCAGTAGCCAAGGCGGACATCTTCCTGGGCTGCCCCTGTTAGCTCCTTGCTGTGCAGCCTCAGAGCCCTGGCATATCACTTTGTAATGGGGTGGCTGTCTCTTCTCACTCACCTCACAGCGCTCCCAAGAGAGTCTGGAATGCTCCTGGGTTGCCCAGAAGGACACTCTGCCCCTACTTTGCTGTGTCTTATTAATGGGACAGAATGAGCAAAGAGTCCCTTCTGGTCAAGCCACTGGGTCTGGCTGCCATTCTGTCAGTTGTCATGGCTCTGTGAACATTGTTGTCCCGTCCCCTAGTGAGGACGTGAGCTGAGTGGCTTTGCCAGACTCGATCCCTCTGGTCGCCTGTCATTTCCCATCCCACTCTCCTGGTTTCCTCAGGTAGCTCACGCTGTGCCTCACGTCGGCCTCCGCCTCTTCAGATGGGGTCAGGACCATAGGTCTTAGCAGGAAGGTGGCAGAGGGAGACTTCTAGAATGATGCTTGTTAAAGGAGAGCGCCATGGCAACCAACCCTCAAGCACTACACTGAGGCTGCAGGGGGTTGCCGACCTTGGAGGAGCTAGTCATTGGTCCATCCCTGCTGCCCAGAGGAGCCCGCAGAACGCCTCTGATCATTGCCCATTTCCATGAGTTTCAGTGTTCACTGGGCTGGCATGAATCTACGACACTCACTATCATTTGGGAACCCCATGGGAAGAGGGTCCATACAGACAGAAACAAACTCAGTGACTTGCAGCTGTGGAGGCCAGCCACTGAGTGGACCTGGCCTTAGCAGGAGCTAGGCAGTTTCCTGGCCTGAGCTGGAGGGGAGGTCGGAGGAGCCCAGGGATTGAGGGCATGAACACTAGGTGCCTGGGCAGATGCAGCTGATGGCCTACAAGGTCATGTCTAGAGAGTGGACCCTCAGCGCTCTGTGTCACCGCTGTCCCTCCTCACAGCCCTTTGAAATGGCACTGCACTGCTCCCATGTCCCAGTGTGCAACAGGTATTGACACCCAGCGGTCTGGTGGCTTAGTACAAGGGTGGGGCAGCAGTGCTGGGGAAGTGGCAACTAAGAACACCCGAGCATGCGCGGGCCCAGGAGCCATGCCCCATCTGCTAGTTAAAGGTTCCATGAAAGGGCAAGTCTGGTGGTCGCTGCATTAGACCAGCCAGCCCGTGCAAGGGCAGCTGAGAACAGAGCTGATGAGCCAACCCTGCCGCATAAGAATATAGTGGGACCATCTGTGGATGCAAAAAGAATCTGGATGTAATGGACCACAAACTTGAGAGAACTTAAAAGCACTAAGTTGATGGTTAGTTTGTCAACTTGATGCAAGCTAGAATCCGCTGAGAAGAAAGTCTTAAGGTCTGTGCTTGGTTGGCCTGTGAGCATGTCTGTTGGGCATTGTCTTGAGTTAATTGATAAGGGAAAATCCCAGCCCAGTGTGGGCTGCAGCAATCTCTGAGCAAGAATTCCTGAACTGTGTACGAGTAGAGAAACAGGCCTGAGCCAAGTAAGCAAGTAGCCATGCATGCATCTGTTCCTTCCTGCCCTTGACTGGATATATATATCTTCCTGAAGACCCGCCACTGTGATTTCTCTGCTAGGATAACTCATAACCTGGAGTTGTAAGCTAAATAACCTCCTTTTCTCCTCAGTTGTTATTGGGGGAGCATTTTTATCACAGCCCCAGAAATGAGGCCAGAGCAAAGTTAATGGCAGGGCACAGAGACACCCACCTGTCATCCCAGTACACACAAGAGGCAGAGACAAGGTGGTTGTGAGTTCTTGATCATCCTGGGCTATGTAGTCAGTGACCAGCAGTCTCAGCTACATAGTGAGACTGTTTCAAAACACACCCCCATGGTTAAAACAAATAAATAAATAAAAAGGCAGAAGTATGTGAGAGGGACGGTAAAGTGACTTGGTGGCTTGGTAGCAAGTTCCAGTCTTAGTCCTCTCCCCCTTTTCTGTGTGTGTGTATTTCTCTGGAGGGTGAACCTAGGGCCTCTTTTCCTAAGCTATAGTCCCAGCCCTATTTCTTTTTTTTTAAAAAAGGGTGTATTGCCTTCTTTTTTTAAAGATTTATTTATTTATTTATTTATACAGTATCATGCCTGTAGGCCAGAAGAAGGCACCAGATCTCATTATAGGTGGTTGTGAGCCACCATGTAGTTGCTGGGAATTGAACTCAGAACCTCTGGAAGAGCAGTCAGTGCTCTTAACAGCTGAGCCATCTCTCCAGCCCCCCAGCCCTGTTTCTACTAAGGCTAAGTCACCCAGCTGGCCTGGGCTGGCCTTGAATTTACAATCCTGCTTCAGCCTCCCATGTGGGTGGAGTTTCGGGCCTGGGCCACCATGCCTAGCCTGCCCTGGTTCTTCTCAAACAAGGCTTGTTAACCTCTGAGCCAGGAACTATGTGGCTTGCTGTCCCTTTTGACCAAAGCCAATAAAGAGCTGAAGAGACTAAGGCTACCTTGGATCCCACTGGGGACCTAGCACCCTGTAAGGATGTTCCAGCAGACAGCTGAGGTCCTAGCCACGGGATCTGACCAGGTCAGGTCACAGCCTGATGCTTACATGGTGGTTGGTCCTTCTCAGGCCTGCAAGGACTTCCTGGAACTAGCAGAGACTCACAGCCGGAAATGGCAGCGGGCTCTGAGTTATGAGCAGGAGCAGCGCGTCCACCTGGAGGAAACCATTGAGCAGCTGGCCAAGCAGCACAACAGCCTTGAGAGGGCCTTCTGCAACACCCCCGGTGGGCCGGCCAACCCTAGCAAGAGCCTCAGCGAGGGTGCGTGTGAAAGCGAGGCTGGCGGGCAGGTGGGCAAGTGGGTGGGCATGCTCCAGCACAGCCCTCGGGCCCCATAAACCTGTCCCTTAAAGTGACCTCATGTCATGTGGTCTTGTCCTGAGGAGTTCAGACTGTTGGCTGTGGTGCTGTATGCCCCACACCTGCCGCCAACTGGCAAGAGTCCCACACACCATGTCTACGTTCAAAGTCCTAAATGTTCAGTGAGCCCAGCTGTTCTCTCTGGGACAGGGTTGCCCAGAAGTCAGGTGGCTATCTACCTAACATCAGGCTAGGAGCATCACAGGTGCCCTGAGCAGGAAAGCTGGGCCACAGGCAGGCTGAGCAAACCTGGGCAAATCTGGGTGCTTCTGGAAGGAGGTGTCTGAGCAATGATGGGTTGGAATGCCCTGTCCCAGCAACGCAAGGAGAGTGGCCACGGAGCAGGGTGATCAGGGCCAGGTGTCTGAAGTGGGGCAGGTGTAGCTGGCAGGATAGAGGGGATGATGTCAGGATGCAGCTGCAAATGGAGCGGCTCTGTGTGTCTAGGAAGCTTCTTGACTTCCAAAGGCGAGAACAGTGAAGAAGATGAAGATACTGAGTACTTTGATGCCATGGAGGATTCTGCATCTTTTATCACCGTGATCACCGAGGCCAAAGAAGACAGGTAGGACGCGCAGTGAGCAGAGACGGCTACTGTGGCTGGGGGCTTTTCCTCTGCACTGGGGCAGTGTCTCTGGCTGGTTCTTAGGCTACACCTGGCTTTTTGAACAGCTCTACCCTTGGGGTACTCTTTCCATCACAGGCAAGAGTGTATTGCTTATGTCCTATTCTTTGTTACATTTTTTTAAAAAAAAAAATGCCCGAATGCTTTGTACCTGGAGGTCAGCCAGGATACTGACCAGATCACTTCCAGCCCGGGGGGAAGAAGTGGAGAGGGAAAGAGCCAGCAAAGCCCAGCTGCTCAGAACAGCACAGGCAGCAGCCACCCCCTTCAGTGTCATTGTCGTTATCTGAGGACATGCCCAGTCTCATTCTCTACTGCCAAGCCCGGTTCAGTGCTCATCTGGGCTGCTTCTGGATTCCCAGGTGAGAGAGCCAGACTCTCAGGTCCACAGGAAAGGACCACGGAGTGACGTGCACTGACAAACGGGAAGTGGGCAGGCTGGACAGGAGCTACGGTCAGGGGCTCAGGCTGGTGACCCAGCATGCTCCATCATTTCCCTGCCCCAGAGTCTTCTGGGAAAGGGCTGTCGACCAGCCATGTGTTTTAGCTAAGAAACTACTTCCCAGGAAAAATAGTTTAGAGGGGAGGGGAAACTAGGGGTGGTGGCGCACACCTTTAATCCCAGGGCTCTGGAGGCAGAGGCAGGTGCATCCCTGGGAGTTCAAGACCAGCCTGGTCAGCATCGGGGGCTCCAGGCTAGCCAGGGCCAGCCAGAGCTGCTTTTAACAAAAAGGTAAAGGTTCTTTCTCAATAGCATTTTAACCCGAGGCTAGCATAGCCTGGCTATGAACTCCTGTCCACCTGCTACCAGCAGTGCCATCTTTAGGACTCTAACTGGGGTTGTCCTGCTATCCCTGCCCTGAGGGCTCTGGGCTCCCTACAGTCCCCTGGTCTGGCTGCCTGGCTGCCCCACACTGCCCGTCAATAGGCTCCTAGAGCCTGGGCCCTCAGCCTTGGTGTCCCTGGTGCTGTGGCAATCTATGCCACAAGTGTCAGGAGAGCAGAGACTCATCAGACCCATCCCAGTGTGGGAAGCAGATAAAGACACACTTTATGTCTGCGGAACAAAGGGGCCCAGGGGCTTCTACCAGGCTCTCCCAGACGCGGCACTTACCTCTTGCCCTCTTCTTGGTCCTGGGTACAAGGACTCTAGACTGGGCAGCCAGTCCTGATGGATGGGACTTCAATGCTGTAAGCAATCGTGGTGGATAGGGTCTCTCCAGATCACTGTCTGGGTCCCCCAGTCCTCATTTTAGTGTCCCATTGGATGGACCATTGGATAAGATACGTCTGGGCTGCCCTCATACCGCAGCGCTGTCTAGATAGAAGGTAGGTGGGGTTAGAGATGGATGCGGAATTTGTAACTTGCTTCCCTTTCATTTCCTGCAGAAAAGCCGAGGGTGGAACTGGGTCAACCTCTGTGGACTGGACCTTGGCAGATAATGTACGTGAGGTGGGACACTCAAGAGCCAAGAAGCGCTCAGTTTCAGGGTCGGGAGGTGTCAGCACTACAAGCTCAGGGCCACCTTTAGGTTCCAGACCTGCCTCCCAAGTGGCAGGCAGAGGTGGCCTCTGCCCTTATCACCAAGCAGTGTAGCAGCGTCTGGCTTTCCACCAGCTCTTGGAGGGTCAGGAGCAAGCGCTGGTGGGGGTTGGGCTGCTGACAGAGTGCCTGCTTCCCTGGCAGGTATTAGATGTAACCTCATTCGTACCCAAGGATTCATGCAAAGTCAAAAGGCGAGTCCGCATCCCTGACAAGCCCAACTACAGCCTTAACCTCTGGAGCATCATGAAGAACTGCATTGGCCGAGAGCTCTCTCGGATCCCCATGCCGGTAGGCACGGCTGGGCTGGAATCCCGGGGCACCTGGGGTGCGGTGCACGTGAGACACTGGGGGTGCTGTTTTCCTCATAACGCCTGAGGGCTGTGTGGCTGGTTTTTGGTGTTCCTTAGATGATCCCACAGAGAACAGGGACCTTCAAACTGTGAAGGAAGGAGCCAAGGCAGAGCTCTGGGCGACCCCAGAAAGACCCATAGTGTCCCTGCTGTCCTCACATGGTAGATGGGGGTGGCAGAGATAAGTAGGCTTTGGGGGTGAAAAGGCAGTCCTTCCTGCCAGAGGTTGTCCCTGGTGCACGCCTGGCTAATGGAGATTCAGCAATGCCACACAGCCACCCAAGGGCCTCTGGAGTCCTGTGTCACCAGGCTGCAATACCATCTTCATGAAGGAAGCACTTGGGACTTTCTGTTAGCCAGTTTTACTCTGTGGCACACACGTCCTTTATATCTCTTGTCTCTGTGTCCACACTGCCCAACTGAATCACACCTGCACGCACGCACATACGCACACCCGTGCACACATACGCACACCCGCGCACACACACCACGCACGCACATACACACACACACCCGCGCACACACCTGCATGCACGCACATACACACACACACATACGCACACCCGCGCACACCTGCACGCGTGCACACACACATACGCACACACATACACACACACACACACACACACACACACACACACACACCGGTGCGGGCTCACGCACACTCACACTACGTAACTGGAGGGTAGAGTTGGCTAATGTTATCAGGGAAGGTTTACCTTCCAGGGTAGCATAACCCTGACTTGTCTGAGGCTAATAGTGTCAGTTTCCACCCACCGTGCATAGCACACAAGAGCCCTTGACAGAACACCTAGTCCATGGTTCCTAACAAGGAGGATGTATGTCCTCCATCTGTAGACCCCTGGACCCACTGTTCTTGGCTTTGAGCCTGAGCTTTGAGCTCTGATCACATGATAGCCTGATGCCATGGCTTTTGTGGGGTAGAAGAGGATGGCGCCAAGTGGCTTGTCAGCAAGTGACAGATACTGAGGGGAAAATGAAGGCAGGACGTGCTAGACTGGAACCTCACTGTGAAGTGCCACCAGAGCAGGGATGTCCCTCAGTGTCTGAGAAGGGCAGGGGCGCCCTGACGGCCACCTCCCTGCATCACCCACAGGTGAACTTCAATGAGCCCTTGTCCATGCTCCAGCGACTTACAGAGGACCTAGAGTACCACCACCTGCTGGACAAGGCGGTGAACTGCACCAGCTCGGTGGAGCAGATGTGTCTGGTAGCTGCCTTTTCTGTCTCCTCCTACTCCACCACCGTGCACCGCATCGCCAAGCCCTTCAACCCTATGCTGGGGGAGACCTTTGAGTTGGACCGTCTGGAGGACATGGGCCTGCGTTCCCTCTGTGAGCAGGTAAGGGCTGGAATCAGGTAGCGCTGCCTGTGTCCTCTGGTCAGGTGGCCAGGCTCATGGTCAGGGCAAGACAAAGGGGATGCAGCCCGTGACCAGACAGCTCATGTGTAACTGGGCATCTGTGCCCCTTGTGCAAGGCCAGGTCCATAGTCTCCCAGACACAGAAGGGCATGGGAGGAGAGTGTGCTCTGAGAGAGCCAGGTCTGGTGCAGGGAGAGAGGGACTAAACCCCAGCCAGGGAACAGGGGACCCAAACAGAGGGTCATCTACAGGGGTCGCTGGGAGTCCAGGCTAGAGCGTAGGTCAGCACTGAGCTGAAAAGTGGCGGGCTGTAGCCTGGGACATGCACACCGAAGATAATCAGAGCTACACGTGGCCACGTGATAGTCTTAACGCCGTACCAGGCCGTTCCGTGACTGAGTTTGAAACAGGAACCAGAAAACGTGCTGACAATTTAGATGTGGGGTTTGGGGCTCTCAGAGTCCTTGGCCTGACCCTCCCCCCCCCACACACACATTTCTTCATTCAGACAGTGGTGAGTGCCCTAGAGGTGTCGGGCATGGTCAAACACACAGGACACAGCTGGGACAGGAAGACACAGAGCTCTTGTCACGGGTGGTACTGCTAGCTGTTTAGGCAGAGTGGTCAGGGAAGCAGTCTGGAAAGGAGGGTGGACAGGGAGAGCCAGGCAGGCATCCCTGTGACCCATGCCGACTCCGGCTTCCTCTGCCCATCTGTCCAGGAGACAGATTGAGGACGGGGTGAGGGGAGGTGCCAGGGGGGCGTGTTGAAAGGAAAGACAGCATTTGCAGAGGAAGCAATGAGGAACGTGAGGAGGAGGGGTAAGGGAGAGTCCACAGCATCCAGTATGAACAGCAGGGAAAAAGCGGGGTCCTGAGACTGAAGTGGACATGTCCCCAGACCTGCAGCTGGGCTCCATCCCTGCACACGCTCATTAGGCTTGCTCTAGTTGAACGTGTAAACACCTCATTACAGGTAACAACCGCTCGGGGACAGCACCCCCATCATTCAGGGCAGCAGACAGGCTGTGTCTGTCTACTTCCAATGCACAGGAGGCATTCAAGTACCATTCATGGAAACAGAGACAACAATCATGGGGGAGCATTGGGCTCACCGAGTCCCTGAGGGGAATTCGGGAACAAGACTTGGCCCTGAGACCACGAGACACCCTGAGAGTAAGGAGGCTGGGCCAGACAGAGCCTGACTGTTGTGGAATGGGCGTGGGGCACCAGGAAGAGCCAATGGCACTGCCACTCTGTGTAGGACAGACAAGTACCCTGGGGGCTGAGTAGCAGTCGGTGTATGCTGTGACATAAGAGGGGGCCCCAGTATAGGGGGCACACAGGCCCATGTCAGGACACTGATATGACTCCCACTCTGGAGTCAGACCAGATTCTTTCCCTCAGTTAATTCGGTTCTGCCAGTCTGTCCCCTGCCTGTGTAGCTGTTTGGGGCCAGCCTGGACTACATGCTCTTGCCAGATCATGGCCTCTTAGTCACTTTTATATCGCTGTAATAAAACACTGTGAAGAAAGGTTTGATTTGGTGTACAATTACAGGTTAGAGTTTATACAATAGAGGGTTGGAACTTATAGGGTGGAACAAGAGCAGCGAGCTGGTGACCAGAGCAGCAGCTGAGTGCTCACATCTTGGTCCACAGCTTGGGGCAGAAAGAGTGCTACCCAGGAGAGGCATGGGCTTTTTAAACAAAGTCCATGCCTCACCTCCCAGTCATCCCCAAACAGTTGCAGGCATTCAAACACGTGAGCCTGTGGGGGTCATTCTCCTTCAGGTCGTCACACATGGTAAGGGGTACAGAAACCTTAGTAAAGCAGCACCTTCCACTTCTGGACACAGCTCTGCTTCCCCTGCCCCACTGTTTCTCGAGAGCTGGGCAGAGGCTTCTCACTCACCCCATGGACTGGGCAACCTGGACAGGCTGCTCTTCCACTGGGGACACTGTGCTTCCCACTGTGGGGATACATGGGATGGAGCCCTGCATCCTGGACAGAGGGCAGGTGTCCTGGCTGGCCTGCCTGACTGTGCTCACACACAGCTGGTCTGATCCCAGGTAAGCCACCATCCCCCGTCTGCTGCCCACCACGTGTTCTCTAAGCATGGCTGGAGCCTCTGGCAGGAAATCACCATCGCCAGCAAGTTCCGGGGAAAATATATCTCCATCATGCCGCTTGGTGAGCTGGGGTGCGGGGCTCCCAGGGTGGGAAAATGGTCAGCTCTAGGGGAAGCGCTTTGCACATCTAAAGCCCAGCTATAGCCCCTGGGAGAGGCTGCACTGCCCACCTCCACCGCCCACCCATCACCTAGCCTATACCCCACCCCTTCCTAAGCTTCAGAGACATTCCTCTGATTCTTGATCCCAGGCCTGTGGGTGGTCTGGCCAGAGCCCAAGGAAGGACCCATGACCTCTGACCTCTCTGGCCTCCAGGTGCCATCCACCTAGAATTCCAAGCCAGTGGCAATCACTACGTGTGGAGGAAGAGTACCTCGACTGTGCACAATATCATCGTGGGCAAGCTCTGGATCGACCAGGTCAGGGATCCTGGGGGATGTGGGGTCTATGGCTTAGGAACCAGCCACTGAACACCACCTGCTCTCTCTAGTCAGGGGACATTGAGATCGTAAACCACAAGACCAAGGACCGGTGCCAGCTAAAGTTCGTGCCCTACAGCTACTTCTCCAAAGAGGCAGCCCGTAAGGTAACTAGGACCATGCCCGGACCCCAGTGGGTGCAGGGCAGAGCGTGTGCTCATGTGTCCTGCCAATGTCCGCAGGTGACTGGAGTGGTGAGTGACAGCCAGGGCAAGGCCCACTACGTGCTGTCCGGCTCGTGGGACGAGCAGATGGAGTGCTCGAAGATCGTGCACAGCAGCCCCAGCTGTGACGGGAAGCAGAAGACCGTGTACCAGACGCTGCCCGCCAAGCTGCTGTGGAGGAAATACCCGCTGCCGTGAGTCCCGCCGGGGTGCCAGCTCTGGGGAATAGGAACTGAGAGAGGCAGAGGAAAGAGGGCAAGGAAGAGACAGGCACAGGGCCACTCCTGCCCCACCCAGCAGAGTGCATAGAGGTCTGGGGAATCCAATCTAGCAGAGAGCAGGGCCAGGAGGCCATCATCCCAGTGGGAAAGTGACTGCCCAGAGGGTCGTGGGCATAAAGATATCCAGTGGCTGCGCATGCCGTGTGGACACTTTGAGCAAAGTGACAGGGTAGAATCTTCCCCTGCAATGCCACGAGAGGTAAAAACAAGCTTGACAATAACCCAGAGGAAACTGTCCGAGAAACTTGCAATGAAAACAAAAGAGAAAAATCTACAAAGGAAAAATAACGGAAACAGAATCCACAGCAAGGTTGGTGGAGCAAATGCCCTTAGGAAGAGATGTTGTTGCTGCATGAATGCAAAAGCTGTGACCAGGCACGGAGGACCTGCAGCTCCAGACTCAAAAGGTAGAGACAGAGGTTGCAAGTTTGGGGCCTGGCTGAGCTGTAGAGTGAGATAGCCTGAGCTGTACAGTGAGGAACTGTCTCAAGAAGTCGAAAGAGAACTGAATGGGAAGGCCTACCTACTCCTTGGTCACCCCAAGGGAGCCCAGGGCCCCTCATGGAAGTGTGAATTCACCCCAGACTCCCTGGACAGTCCTCAGCTACATAAGATCCACAGCAAGAGCCCGTTCTCACGCGCTTCTAGCCCAGAGTCCCAGAGAGACAGGTCCTGCTGGAGAGAAAACAGCAGAGGGCTCTCCCATCTATTTAAGTAGTCAGTTTGGTTTTTTTTCTTCAGGTCACTACTTAGCCCAGGTTGGCCTGGTACTTACTATGTAGCCCAAGCCCCAAATCTGTAATCCTCCTGCCTCGACCTCCTGAGTGTTGGGATTTCAGTCATGTACCACTATGCCTGGCCACACGCAGCCAGATTCATAGGAAGATATTACTTGTTGAAATTCTGTACCCCAGAGCTATCCTCAGCAATAACGGGAGCCTAAAGACAGACAGATGGCATCTTGCAGATGCTGACAGATTCACATTACCACTGACTGAGAGAGGGGGATCTCTCCATCTCTCAGTAACCACCAAACTAACATTTTTCTGGACTCACAGGAGGAAAGTAAAGAAGCAAATTAAAATGGGAAGGAGGTAGAATAAGAAAATAACCACCAGATAGTATCTGTCTCAAAAAACCAACAAATAGACAGCAAAACAAAACCCCAACCAACCAAATAAATAAATATTTAGAAAGAAAAAGAAAGGGCTGGGTGCTAGGATATTCACGATCCCAGCACGGAGGAGGCCGAGGCATGAACGTTTTGAGTTCAGGTTGAATTCAGGGAGAGCTTGAGCTACATAGCAAGACCTTGTCTCAAAAAGAAAAAAGAAACCTAGGAAGGAGAGCCGTGGTTACAGCTCAAGGCAGGGGTAAGGTATGAGTAGCGTGTATGAGGCCCAAAGCACCAAAAATAAATAAGTGGGTTTTATTTCATAAAAATAATTTAAGAGGGGGAGCAGTAGCTCACAACTGTAATCCCAATATTCTGGAGGCGAGGTGGGAGGGTCTGGGTTTGCATAGTGGGGTTCCAAGCCAACCTGAGCTACAGAATGAGACCCTGTCTCAAAAAGCCAAGCTAGGGGTAGACATGACTGCTGCTCTTGCAGAGTCTGGATTTGGTTCCAACACCTATGCCCAGTGCCCAGTGGCTCACAACCACCTGCAACTCCAGCACCTGGGTTTCTGATGTCTTCTTCTGGCTCCCCTGGACACCCACACACACATATGCAGGAACACACATGCAGACACATACTTTTTTTAAAAAAAAAAAGAAAAAAGCAGAAATAATAATAATTTAAAATTAACACATAAATAACTTGTGTTCAACAAATACAGCAAAAATAATCCAACAGGGAAATGTGCCAGAGTCGTAATTAGAACTTCACACAGGACAGCATGAGTTGTGAGAAAAACCGCCACACAGGTCAGCGAACACAGCTCCGAGGGAAATCTGTCGCCTGGCATGCATCCAGAACCACACCAAAACAGCTTTATAAAAAGCCCAGTGGTAACTGGGGAAATGCAAACCCACACCACTGCGAGAAGCCATTTTATGTTCATTTGATTAGCAAAGCGAAGGGCTGAAGACGTAAACCTTCGGCATTTCTGCCGAGTGGAAATATGCTTTGGCAGAACCACTCTGGAACCACTGGACCCCGTGTCTTAAAGAACCAGCACGCACTATAACCCCCAGGCTCTTATAGACAGAGAAAAGCACGCTCGTTTGCAGTCCAGAGGACAGAATAACAAGGGAACCAGAGTGAAGCTTGAGGCTTCAGTGTCTCCCTCCGCGACTCCTCCAACAGGTCACTGTGAATGGGAAATGTCACAGAAGGCATCCTTGACAGCAGGCGGCACAGTCACGATGTGTTGTCACCCTTAGGCTGTGCTTAGGATAGAGCTGAAACACATTTCCTGTTTAGACTTAAGTCCCATCCCCACTCTATCTCATTATGTCTATAAAATACCCCAACTCCCCAACATTTTGGAAAAGTGTGTAGCTTGAAATTGCATTAAGTGCCCTAGCCTAGGTATAGGATTGAGAAGTTTTGAAAATTCCCAGCTAATCTATGAAAGATATGCTTGAATAAGAAAATAAAGAGTAAAAAAAGAAAAAGAGTAGGGTTGGAGAGATGACTCAGTGGTTAAGGGCTCTGGCTGCTCCTCTAGAGGACCCAGTTTAATTCCCAGCACCCGCCTGGCAGCTCACACCTGCCTACAACTCCAGTTTCAGAGGATTTGTGGCACAGGCATGCACATGGTGCATGCAAGCAAAACACCCATACACATAAAATAATCTTTTTTTTTTTAATTTTGAAGAAAATAAAGGATGGGAAGCTATGTCCACACTAACCGAGCAAACTTCCCAGAGCTGGAAGAGCTGTCCCAGGGTGGAACAGAGCAAACTACAGCAAACACAGATCAGGAGCACTGAGGGCAACAGCAGGTCGCCAGGTGTGTGAGTCTTCAGTTTGAACAGACCTTGCACCTAACAGCACAGTTGCGAAGTTCAGGTAGCACAGGGTGATAGAAAGATAAAAGGAGAGGGACCACGTTACAACCAGCGTGGGCAATTTGATTTGCTGCTTTGAAATACGGAAAGGAAAACAAAAGCAAGAGCATTAAGTCTGAACAACGGAAATCACCAGCTAACCAGAGAGCACCATGTTGCCCAGCTGCAGCACACCCACGTGGGCCATACCCAGCGGCTGGACCACCGGACACAGTTCAAGTACTAAAAAAGTGCACCAGGGGTATCGTTTGACTCCAGAGCAATTACGGAGAGGAAAACAAAACAAAGCATGGTTATACGTTTAAGAAATAGGCTTCCGACTAATCCGTAGGGCAGATAAAACACGATGAAAGCAGCAAATACACCTTGGATAATTACAAGTGTAATTGTAAGTGCTGGGACTCAGCCAGTGCCATGCTTTGAAATGAGAATCACCAGAAAAACGGGGCATAAAAACAATGCGATAAGCATCCGTTCCGAGGCAGAAAGCAAGCGGAAGAAGCAGCTCCAGCCACAGAACACAGTGGATAATAAAGCAGAAAACCCAGAAGACGAACAAAGTTTTATCTCCAACCAATGAACACACAGGCAGCCATGACCTAGATGGTCAAAGTCGGCAAGGTCCTGCAACCGACCTGGCTGTGCCTGACGCTCAATAAAACAAAATAGTAAGGAAAAACCTTGCGATGATGAGGCATCTATTAAAAAAAAAAAGACAAATTCCTTAGAAGTTCCACGTAGAGAAGCAGTTGCAGGTGGGAGAGAGCATGCCAGGTGAGGGCTATGGAGGGCGCGTCCGACCCAGCTGATGGCCTTTGCAGGCTGGGTTCCTGGGACAGCCAGGGGAGAGCAGGAGCTCACCAGGGAAGGTTCCTTCCGGGTCGCTCATGCTGCCGCGTGGCCTCCGCAGGGAGAACGCAGAGAACATGTACTATTTTTCGGAGCTGGCCCTGACTCTCAACGAGCAAGAGGATGGCGTAGCGCCCACTGACAGCCGCCTGCGGCCTGACCAGAGATTGATGGAGAAGGGACGCTGGGACGAGGCCAACACCGAGAAGCAGCGGCTGGAGGAGAAGCAGCGCCTAAACCGGCGAAGGCGCATGGAGACGTGCGCGGCGGGCTGCGGAGGCGAGGATGGTGAGCCCGGGGCAGCGCATGGCGGTGGGGGTGAGATGGGGAGGGATGATCCCCTGGGGGGGGATGAGGAGGGGAATGGGGGGAGATGAGAAGGTGGCCAGGGCAGCAGGCAGCTCACCCCACCCGCTGTGCCTGCCGAGCAGAAAAGGAGTCAGACAGCTATGCGCCACTGTGGTTCGAGAAGAGGCTGGACCCGCTGACCGGGGAGATGGCCTGCATGTACAAGGGCGGCTACTGGGAGGCCAAGGAGAAGAAGGACTGGCACATGTGCCCCAACATCTTCTGAGCCACTCCTGCGACAAATACAGGCGCCTGCACAGCCTCAGCCTTTTCTTTAATGCACCCAATTTAGTACTGGACCACACACACACGCACACACATTCACACACTTTTCCCCCCTGAAAGGGGGCTCCCTCCCTGGAAGGGATAAAGGCCGACCTAGGTTTTCTCCAGCCCCCAGGTCGCCAGCCTGTTATCACTGACTTGGGCCCCATGGGCACCCTAGTTCCCAGTTACCACAACTCAGGCCGGCTGACTGGGCCCCTGGGCTGCTCAGGTCACTAACCCCAATCCAGGGAGGAACTACCCCCTCCTAGGGAGCCTCTTTTGACTTTTTTAAGAAAAAAACCAAAACTCCATTTCTTTCTAACAATGAGGTTTAGTAACTGTTTTTAGCACATGACTGAGAAGATTCGCTTTCCAAGCGTGTGTTCTTGCCCTGAAACTGTCCCGGCGAGAAGCGCTCTTCTAAAGACATACGGAAACCCCGCCCCTTTGAGTGGGGAGCATCTGAAACCCAGCTGGGCTGTGTCTCCGCATTGTTCATGCTCCCGGTCGGCAGGCACAGAGACAGCCCGAAGCCTGCCCGACCTGCACGGGTGTGTGGGGTCCCTGTGGGGACAGACAGCCCACAGTGGGAGCAAGGAGGCAGCCCCCGCTGTGAGCTGACAGCAGCATCCCCTGCCAGGCCTTGGCCATGCTGGGACAGTGCCCCAGTCCCCAGAAGGCCAAGAAGGGCTGAAAGGCAGGGCCCAAAGGTGCTTCCTGCCAAGATCCAGGCCCCCAAATCAGCAATAAGGAACAAATCCTTCAGTTAGCCTGGGCTGGTGACCTAGGCTCTACAGACACCTGGCCTCCTGCCTTGTCCCTAGGCGGCATCAGGGTCCTCATCTCAGCACTCCTGACATCTTTATTTGCCTAATTTATATATATATATATGATATATAAATATATATAAAATAGCTATTTTGCTTAAATTTCTATGATCTGTGAACGTGAAAAATGATGAAGACAGGGTGTTCCTGTCTGAGTTTGGCCTCCTGTCAGCTGGACCCCACCCTCTCCTTGGACCCCCTCCCTCCCAGCCGCTTCTGCCAACCTTGGAAATGAACCCTGTTCCTCAGACCCTCTGAGTCCACCCCACTTCAGTTTGGTCTGGAAAGTTCATCATTGCAGGACTTTTCTTTCTACTCCAGGGCTGTTTTTTTATCTAAAAAAAAAAAAAAAAAAAAAAAGAAAGAAAGAAAATGAAAAAAGAAAGCAAGAAAACACCAAGTGTGAATGCCTTACAGTGCCCACTCTGGGGGGAGGGGGGGAAGTGAGGGGGAGGGACAGGGCCACGGGTCTCCCTCAGAGCTGGAATGTGCCTCTTCCCAGCAGGCTGAGCAAGTACCCTCTGACCATAATAAAAACCTTGGTTCTGGAGTTTTCCACAACCCTGTCCCAGAATCTGTCTGTGGCTAGATGAAGTGTGGCTAATAAAGGTGACAGCCATGTGGGGACATGGGAGGCGTGGGGCTCTGTTCTGCTCAATTCCCAAGCTGCAAAAGGAGTGGGGTGGTGGTGGGGGGGTGAGGGTGGGGGTAAGACCTGATGGGATAGTCTCAGTGGACAGAGGGAACACCAGCTGACCAGAGGAGAGGTAACCCTGTATCAACAGAGCCGTGGTGCAGAACTGGCCCCTGATCCTTTGTTCCCAGAAATGCCCAGGTAGAGGCACTCTGGCCATGAGTCCCACGGCTCCATAAAGTCTGGTGAGTTCCATGTTGCCTGACCACTGTGGCCTAGGCAACATCTACTGCCCTGTTGCCAGGCGACTCAGATCACTAACTTCTGAGTCATGGACCAAAGAGGCTTCCAGGTGAGGGAAGAGGTGGGGTGGGGCACTAACACCACAGGCTCCAACTGGGCCCCATAGAGAGCCTTTCCAGCCTTGCTCCATCGCTGGGTACTGTGAGCAGAAGCATCCCCAGGATGGACCTGACTCAGAGGGCAAGGGAGGGAACAAGCCACACTGGGCACCGTCCAGAGAGGACAAAGGCCTGCACACTGAAGCACAGAGATACGCAAAGAGACAGGAATGGCCTGGCAGAGCTCTGAACAGGGAGTAATAGCGCAGTGTTCTAGAAAGATTGACCTACAGTCTGGTTCCTGGATGAAAGCCCCTCTGAGTAGGAAAAGTATTTTTAAGGAAAAGGCAGGGCTGCCGTGATAACTGGGTTGGTAGGGTCTCCCACTCAAAACCTCAAGTCACCAGACTACACAAACCCTTCCTGGAGTAGTAAAGTAAAATAAAGGGGTCTGGGGGATGGCTCAGAAGATCAAACACTTGCATTGCAAGCAAAAGGATTAGAAATTCATGAAGTCCAGGCAAGTATGGCAGCCACCTGCAGGTCCAGCACTGAGGCAACAGAGATGGGTGCTGGAGTGGCGGGGAACAAGCTGACCAGCTAGACTAGCTGATGGGCAAATGTGGGTTCATTTGTGAAGCCCTACCTCAACATTGTGTGCTTAAGACATCCAGCATCCAGGTGGGGCCTCTACAGGTGTGCACACACATTTGCATGTACTCCTTGACAACTGCATACCACATACACAGTGCAGTACGATGCTGATATTTGCTGGGTCAGAGCACAGATTAAGCCAGCAAAGAAGCCAGAACAACAACAGCAAAGAATGTACGTAGACCATAGAGGCGAAGTGTTTCAGTGGTCCGCGGAGTGCAAGGACATCGGAAAGATGGTGTGGTTGTGGAGAAGTGTTAACTTGGGATGGGGCCCTAGAGATGAACCTGGGAAGAACTGAATGGAATGACCCAGGAAACTCCTAATTTTCCCCAAACTATAGAGCCCAAATTGTTGCTCCTGACAGAGCAGTTGTCTAAAAGAAACATCTGTACAGGAAAGAAACCTGGAGGGTCCAGGGAGAGGGGAGGAGATGATACCTAAGAGACAACTCTCAACACTTAACCTACACATTCTAACAGTAACAGAGTAACTACCTTAAGATTTTTGTGTGTATATGCTGCATGTGTCTGTGCATGAGTGCTCACGGAGGCCAGAAGAGGGCGTTGGATCCTCATTCTCTGGAACTGGAATTACAGACAGGTTGTTGTGAGCTGCCATATGAGTGCTGGGAATCAAACCTGGGTCCTCTGCAAAACAGTTGATGACATTAAAAAGAATTCTCAGGCATGAGAGGTGGCTCAGTAAAGCACTTTAGAGCATGTGCAAGGTCCTGTGTTCCATCCTTATCAAATGTTTTCTCACAAATACAAATAAGACAATATCAAATAGAAGGCAGCCACTTATAAAAGACATATTGCTAAGTGGTAAATTCATGCCCAGTTTTATTTAAAAATAGGTTAAAAAAAGGAAAACTAGATATACTGGACAAAGTTTTAAAATAGTTTCTTAAAATTTTATTTGTGTATGGACCACATACAGGCCTGGTGCCCATAATGGACAAAAGAGAGCATCAGATCTGCTGGAACTGGAGTTACTGACAATTGAGAGCCACCATGTGGGTGCTAGGAATAAACCTAGGTCCTGGCCAGCCAGGCAAAATGCACCCACAGGTGCAATAGTGGCCAGTCTGTTATGGGAGTAACCAGTTGCTCTCTGATCAGATTTGAGGCTCACTCCTCAAGAGAATTTGTATTATAAGCACCGAGGGACTCATCAAACCCTGGGGTTATCTTACAGGTGAACAAGGTCCAAAGTTTTACTTTATGTGTATGAATGTTTTGCCTTGAGTGTGTCTGTGCACTACATATATGTGTGATGCCCTCAGATGCAGAAGAGGGCATTAAAACTGCAACTGGAGGCATTTGTGAGCCTTCTGTAGGTGCTGTCCTGTCCTGTCCTGTCCAAGAGCCATAATAGCTCTTAACTGCGGAGCCATGGCTCCAGTCTTTTTTCAGCTTTCTGTGGAGGATCATTACAGGTAACCCTACACACTCTTTTGTCCAAGAGCTTTTTTTCTGCAAGATGGTGGACATGGGAAGGGCTGTATGGTTCAGCTTGCTTCAAATGGCCAGCCTGCTGTCATCTGTGTAGCTTGGTGTAGATGCTGTCTGGACTGGGGGCGGTACACTCCACAGAATGCCTCTATTGGCCAGTTGTAAGGAGGCCAGTGTTGGATGTCAGTCACCTCCAGAGATGAGTGGCTACTAAAGTGCTGTGTCCTCTGGGTTACATAATCAATCCTCGGGCAAATGTGGTGCCATGGTAGCTGATGGTTAATCACAAAAGAATGGAAGAAAAAGGCTGTCAGACTCCTCTCCAGTACCCACTGAATAACCCCAAGGCCAGTCTAGTGACCAAACTACTGGGGAGGCTTTCTGGGAGGGGTGCGGAGGACAGTAAGTCACAGAGTAGAGCTGGCCACAGCTTTAAAAGGGGACTGCAGGGGACCCTGGGAATCCTGTAAATATCCCAGGAAGGTCGAGGACATGAATCTTTATGATTCTTTGCCCTCTCAAGGTAAAAGCCCCCCCCCTTCCAGGTATTAGCTGGCAACTGCTGATAAGCACCCCAGGAAATGGCACAGGTCTGGCAGAAGCTGCATGGAAGCCCAGCCCTCCCTTTTGGATACTGATGAAGTTGACCTGATGATGGTAGTCCTTAATGTGGGCCACTCTGTAAACACCTGAAGGCCTACAGGTAGCTGGTAGAGTGCTGAGAACCCTACAAGCAAAAACTGGGGATCAAGACAGCAAGTGGTTTCTGGCCCCCATTCCAGTTTCAGCCCACAGCTCCAGACTTTTTAGAAACACTGGGCTAACTCTCAAGCAGGAACCTGTCTGTCCTTGTGGCTTTATTAAACTAGAAGATCTGTCTGCAATGTAACCCCCTAAGGAACAAGGAACAGAACGACCTTTTTACCTTGCAAGAAGGAAGTTTCTGCTGAAGCCAGCAGTGGTCCTGGCACCTGAACATCTTGCCTCACCATCCCTGCCATCGTAGAGAGGGTCCCTGGGCAGTGCAAGGGAACTGGCAGTCTGAAGGCAGAACCTGTTTGGAGTCCTGCCTTCTGGGTCAAGCTGACCCTGCAAAGCCAGTACAGTGTGGCTGTTGCACATGGAGCCTCCTAGGTTCCATCTCCAGTGAAGTCCAGTGAAGTCCAGTGAAGTGGGATGCCCCTCTGTATGCTGTGAATATTTTATTACCAATGGCTAATAAAGAAGCTGCTTTGGCCTATGGCAGGACAGAATATAGCTAGGCAGGAAATCAAAACAGAGGGAGAAAGAATGCAGAATCAGAGAGATGCCAGCAGCTACTGGAGAACACAGACATGAGGTAACAAGTCACAAGCCTCGTGGTAAAGTATATAATAGAAATGAGTTAATTTAAGTTGTAAGAGCTAATTAATAAGACTGAGCTAATAGGCCAAGGTTTGTAATTAATATACACCTCTTAATGTTTATGCAGAAGTGGTAACTTGCAGTTACAATCCAGAGCCTTGCAGAATTCTCAGGATGTTTCAGGCTCACCCAACCCTGTTGGATGACCTTCCAAATAGGAGCCAAGTAGCCAGAGGAGGTACAAAACACTCAGGCCAAACTTGAGTTCTGTGTAAATGGCAAATTTGGAAGTCTTATCTGGCTTAATTTACTACTGATCCCTAAAGGTGCCAACTATCAGCCAGGTGCTGATAACATGGGAAATATGAACCTGTAAGATAAAAAGCAGTGTCTCTCAGACAGACGAAATGAAGAAACCAGAAGTTTCCTCAGCCTGTACTAATTCTTGGAAAACAAGTGTCATGTCCTTGTCTTTACCTGGTAGTAGACAGTATTTTACTCCCAAATGGGGTTGGAAATTCTAAATCCTACTATACTAAGTTATTTTCCTGAGGATTTTGCAAACTCATGATTTACAAAAAGATCCCTAGTCCTAGATTCAGAACTACATATACCTCTGCACCAAAAAAAAAAAAAAAAAAAACAAAAACACCTGGGCAAGACAATGAAAATGTCCAGTCACAGTTGTGATGCCCAGTATCACTTTTGGAGATACCCACTATTAATGAGTTACAATTGAAGCTGTTGGGAGCAGAATGGGAATGTATCTGATGTCCTTTCTGGAATTTACCCTCCATACAAGTGTAATAGATAAAAGCATACACACACCACAGCTTTTTTCACAGATGTTAGAAACACGAGTGTTCACAGACTGTTACATGACAACACATTCAAGATAATGAAATGTCCTTTGATGGTTCAGAACAAAGCTGACGTATACTAGACTCACTCTGAAACAAAGTATGACATACTTGATGAAAAACCTAAGGAAACCCAAGAGGGCAGATGTGTTGCTGTATCCAAGATGAATAATCTGATCTCTAGGGAGAACATGGGGATCAGGTAGAAGCCTTGCTTTTCATGTTCAGCCCTTTGTAATAAGTGTTTTTTTTTTTTTTTTGGTTTTTCGAGACAGGGTTTCTCTGTAGCTTTGTGCCTGTCCTGGAACTAGCTCTTGTAGACCAGGCTGTCCTCGAACTCCCAGAGATCCGCCTGCCTCTGCCTCCTGAGTGCTGGGATTAAAGGCATGTGCCACCACCGCCCAGCATAAGTGAATTCTTATCATGTCCACGTGTCACTTAGCATCTTCAACCCTATCCCTCTCTTTTAGAGCCGGTGGATACCTTATGAATCAGTTCCAAGGTCAGCTATTTCATGCTGTTCCCAGGAAAGACCCTACATTTTATCTTGCCATCAGAACAGTAGGACCTCTGCATAGGAACAAGCAGCACTAAGAAAAGCTGAGGTTGGATTTAGTATATCCAGAAAGTTAAAGATAAAACATCTAGGAAATGAAGTTGTTCCGTGTCTGTGGATGTTAAGTGAAGCTAAGAACAAAGACAGTGGATATGTAACAGGTGAAGAGGAAGATCTTGTATTTCGCATAAGAATGTACTGAACTTAAGGAGTCTCACCAGTAGAAATTTATGGTAACGTTTTGATTACATGTGTAGGTTAAAAAAAGAAGTATTACCTGCCAGTAAAAATGCAGGACCAATTTTCTTTAAACAGTGGGTTTAGAGACAAAAATGGACCACACACTGCCTGGATAGGGTCAACAGAAAGTTGGATTGGGGGTTATGTGCACCAACACAGGAAATCCTTCTATTGGAGAATGTTCCAGAGAAAAGGACTACTTCTGAATGATACCCCCCCCCCCCCAAACAATCCGGCAACAGGAATTGTCAGATGGGATAGTCTGGGGTAGCCTAGAACCCAAGCAGGCACTTCTAGCCACATGTGCATAGTCCTCACCAATTCCCCATCTTCTACAAACACCATGGCAAGTGGGTAGATGTAGGAAACAAAGCCCAAAGTGTTTTGGATCAGGAGTACAAAGTCACAGTTCTATCTTCAGTGGTCTTCAACAGAAGTGAAGAGTTGGTGGGACAAGAACCAGAATTCTCCCAATGGCCATCAGATGAAACTCTTGCCTTTCCGGTTCTGAATAGTTGTCTGAAGCACATGGTCCTCCTCCTCCTCCTCCTCCTCCTCACTGTTTCAGAGTATGGGAGGTGCTGGGCTCTCTGAAGCCCACAAAGGACAAAGTAGAAAAGCAGCAGCAAAGGCTCTCCAGGAACTAGCACCACTGAGGAAGCCTCCTCCTCCAGAGAGCTCTTTCACACCTGCACACCCTGAGAATCTTTGGAGTTCAACATTCAGAGTGCTATCCAGCCCAGCAATTTGACCAGTCAGAGCTGTCTACGTTTGAGCTTAGACAGTGTGGTTGACTTGAGAAATGGCTCCTTCAGCAACAGTGTAGGTGGTGCGTTGGGAAATTTGAACATCAAGAATCATCTCCAAGCTGCCTGGGTAACACAGCCAGGATGACTCTGACAGCTGCTCAGGTAGCCTACAGACCTACATAGCCTCGACTGGAAACCAGGAGATCTGCTACAGGAAGTCGTTCTGATACTGGACCTGCTTTGATCACCCCCTTGTGGGTCTTGTAGATCTGAGTCTCTGGGGCCACATACTTTTCATATCCCATTGTTGATCTTCCTGTCCTCGGAGCCTCTCCAACTTCAGGTTGGTGCTTGCTTCATCCTATGTTGAGGTTCCAGGAGCTCAATGGCTCAGACTCTGTGCCCTTTCCTCAAGAGTCACACAAAAGAACAGTCTCACAGCAGGCATTAACATCTTCTCTTTTAAAAAATAAATATTTATGTAAACTTAGGGAGGAAGATTCAAGGAATCTCCTTCCCAAAGCACAAATGTCCCACATGAGTCAAATCAAGATTAAGTCCACCAACTCACTAATGAAATCCCCTTCCCCAGAAGCTGCTGTGCTGAGGCAGGTGTGCAGAGGAATTATCTGCCTCCCAGCTCCTCAGTCCCCTTTGGTGATGAGGTCCTCAATGTAGGCATCCAGCTCGTCATCTGTATTGATGTCTATGTCCTGGAACAGAGTGGGGTGGGGGTCAGTTGGAGCAGGAAAACAGGTTGGGGGTTAGGACTAGGCCAGAATTCCATTCTGTTCTCTTGCCCAGCTCTCTGCTTCTTGTTCCTGCCCTGTTTCTAAATCTGTTATCCCTTGTTAGAACTCATTGTGTATGCCCAGGAATGCCAGGTTCTCTGCATCCCTCCACCTAGTGTCTTATATTGAAAATTGGACTATGCCACATCCCCCAGTAATGTTCCGCTCTTGGGTTCAAACCACATACTTAGAGGTCCTGCCTCTCCTACCATCCATAACTCCCTACTACAGCTTAGTCAGATCCTAGTCTCCAGAGTCCATCCTAGTCTAGTAGCCTCCCCTTGGATTCAGTCTCCTTCGTTACTTTAGAGACCATCCCATTCGTAGCTCTAGGTTCTCTACCAGCCTGCCCCCAGTCTACTGTGTAGAAGAAAGATGTACCAGACCCCTAAGGGCAACATCCCACTTCTCCACTACTCAACTCCACCTGGGACCCATTTAGATAAGTAAGAATTTTGCATTCCTGGCAACCACATGGTGGCTCACAACCATCTGTAATGAGGTCTGGTGCCCTCTTCTGGCCTGTAGACATACACACAGACAGAATATTGTATATATAATAAGTAAATAAATAAATAAATATTTAAAAAAAAAAAGAATTTTGCTTATGGCTTAAAGGGTTCTCAAAGCAAACTGTATACGGTCTGTGGGGTCTGGCTGGGACGAGGCCCAGGCAGCTCTATCACTTCAAGCCCTCTTGTGAGGACTCAAGAGCAGCCAGGGCTGAAAACAGACTCTTGTGGGTGCATAGTCCTGTGAAAAGTCCAGCCTCACTCCAAGACCAGTTAGTCTAGCTTCTCCAAGGGATTTGCTGGCTCACCTCCTGTACTTTTTGCAGGAGTGCTACAATGTTGGTCCTCAACTTCTGTAACTTTTCTTCTGTCTCACGAAGCTTTCTCTCAGAGGTGCGCAAGCTCTCCTCTGAGGCTTTTGCCCGTGAGTCAGCACGACTTTGGTAGGAATGACACAGATTCTGGAGTCCCACCTCATACTGCTTGAAGTATTCTTTCTGTGGAAGGAAACATGATAGGGCCATAAGTTCACAAGTAACTTGGGTTTATTTCAGTACTGGGGGAAAGCAGTCTTCTAGAACCAAGGTAAAGAGATTTTAGTGACAGTCCTTTGGGGATACCACAAGGATGAGGATACAGTGCACTCAGCAAAGTGCTTAGTAAACTGCAAGGATGGCTTACCTTCCACACAGCTAAAAAGGACTGTGGAATCATTCTAGCTTTAA
This sequence comes from Microtus oregoni, assembly GCF_018167655.1. Classification (NCBI taxonomy): domain Eukaryota; kingdom Metazoa; phylum Chordata; class Mammalia; order Rodentia; family Cricetidae; genus Microtus; species Microtus oregoni. Next base: position 36,947,140 of record NW_024543078.1, read on the forward strand.
TCACACCTTTCTAACTCCAGAACAAGACTTGTATATCCAACATCGTGTTAGGATCAAAGAGCTACCAAGCACCTACCAACAGCAATTATCCCCAGATTTGTTTAGTTGTACAACAAAGCCTTTTATTATGAAGTGGTTAAAAGTAGTTAAAAACAATTTTAAGTCGTATCCCAGTATGATCTGCTCAGAAACAGTCACTGAGAAGGGAAGTCATCCTCACAGAAAAACTACCACAGGTCCTGGCTATCCAGTGCACGTACTTGCTTCTCTGAAGGCTGCGTGAGTCGCTGCACTGAGGGGCTTACAATCTACACTACGATCTCACACCATGATGACAACAGAAGCTTCACATTTTACATAAAAAATATCTTGGCTGCACAAAATAAAATTTAAGCCAAATGCAAATATCTTGAAGACAATTATATTAAACTTTTAATTGTAAAATTACTGAAGAGCACCATTTACATACTGATAAGAAATAAAATGAACAAAATTGAAAGTTTGGTTTTAGAAATTGCAATCAGAAGATCAAAGTTGTGTACTACTACTTTTACAAAAACAAGCTAGATATTATTTTTAGACTTGGACAATCACACTGATTCTCTTTGGGCTGAGCGACAGTGCTTACTGCTGAGGTCCTGCCGTACTCTGGCTTTTGCTTTGAATTTCACAAGTTGATGCCAAAAGTAACAAGTAGATGTTTGTTCTCCTAGGGCCTCTGGAGAGCCCAGTCTAAACAAGGGCAAAAGCCACAGTCTGGGCTGGGCTTGCTGTGAGACAAGAATGTGGCATGACATGCTACTAAAAGTGCCCCTAGAAAGGCCAGGACAGCAGACAAAAATCAACTTGGGTGTTTCTGTAAACAAAGCTTTATCCTTGATGGATGCCTCTGGATACTTTCATGCTGTAATTGCAGAGCTGAGTAATTTTACACACCATATAGTCTACAAACCCATTATTATTTGCTAACTGGCCCTGGGCGTGGTTCAGATCAACAAGTCTTTCAGCTTCAACCATTTCCAACATAAAAATGAGGCTTAGATTGATACCCAAAGATGCACCATATCATCAAATCTTTCAGCCTGCTGCTGCTTACAAAAGCCTCCTGCCCTTGCCTCCAAACAGTCTTCTGCACTTACAAAAGCAGGCACTTACTGAAGCCCTAGTTGTTTTACTTGGTTAGGGTTTTTTGGTGTTTTCCCTCTCTACCAAGTTGCTAAGGCTCTCTGGCCACTGCCACAACATTCATTTCTCTCAGGCTATGGCCAGCTACCTAGTAGCAGCAAGTCCACCTCTAGCAAAAAGCCAGTAGAGTCCTCTGGGCTACATGAGTTCTCATGTTCATCTCCAGATACCACCACTTTCCCTCTTCCTCTTTCCAAGTCCCAAGTTCTAGGTATGCTGAGTCTAATCTCTTTAGTGTTACCTAGGACAGATTTGAAAAAAAGAAAAGAGATGCATGTATCCTAAATCTGAAAAGGAGCCTCAAGGGGTGAAGCTAGCTTTCTTTCCTGCACACCAGTCCTATCTTCTCAAATCTTCCCTCAGTAAGAAGGGAGAATGATGAGATTGTAATAAGCAACCAAAGATCAGGCCAGACTCACCAGAGGAAAAGATATTAGTTCTTCTGAATTCATAGCACTCAGCTCCTTCTTAGAGATGGGGAAACTCGGAGGCAAGAAATATCGCAAGCAATTGCTAAGTAGGAAAAAAAGGGAGGGACAGGAACTCAGAATAGCATGGAAAAAGTGAACTATTGTCAGCCCTAAGGAAAAGGCAAAGAAACACAAACCGAAGAATCTGGACCAGGAGGTCAATAGTCTCATGGTTGGTACTTGGGGCAGTAGTGTCAGGCTCAATGGCTAGACCATCAGAGGTAGACGGCTCTGGTAAGGCCGAAGCCTGTTGGGCTACAGGCTCCTCCTCCTCTCCACCTTCTTGCTGCGTGTCAGGACTCTGATGCTCTGGAGAAGGTGGCTTCATCAGTCGTACATCTTCACTGCCTTTCTCCACCCTATGGAGGACACAGAGCGTATCATGTCTGTCCTAAGCTCCTAACAGGCTGCTAGGAAGGACATGAGGGTACCGCTTTCCTTTACCCTAGTTAACTTCTGCTATTCTGACATCCCAGAAGAGGGCATTACCAGCGGTCTCTTGGTGTTGTGTCTGTGGGCACGTAGTCAAACTTCACTTTCCACCGGACCACATTCTTGCCCATCTCTACAGCTGTGACACGACCTGTGTACCACTCCCGGTTCACACGTACCTCTACATGCAGCCCTTTATCTGAGAATTCAAACACAAGTGAAAACCAGACAACTACATCAGTGCTCCCGACTTAGCCAGTGCTGTACTTGTAAAAGGTCCCCAGGTGAGTCCCCCAGTATGCACTCTGAAGTTTGGCAATGCGGATTCTTCCATCTGTCATAGAGCCAAGACACAGGATGAGTGACTTGCCAAGGGCAAACACCAAAGAATTTGTGTCAAAACAAAACAAACAAAAAAACCCAAAAGCAGAAAACCACAAGTCAAGCATGATGGCTCGTGTCTTTAATCCCAGCACTGGGAGACTGAGCCAGAGGATTACAAATTCAAGGCCAAACTGGACCATCTAATGCAAGTCTGCTCAAAAATCTCAAGCATCACAAGTAAAACTAAACATCATGAAGGGAAAGCTGGACCAACTATAGAAACCAAGCCCAGAGAGCTGTTAACTTAAGGAGGAAGCTGCTGACAATAAAGGCTCTATTTCCTTTTTCAAAACAGGCTGACAGGACTCCCTAAACTTACCTTTCTGAGCCTTCTTGAGTTCAGCTGAGTCATCTTCCCCAGCACTGTCTGAGAGCTGCGAGGAGAACGGTCTATTAGAAGCTTCTTCAAGTGGTCACTGTTTGTCAATGAGGGCTCTTTTGTGTTACTGGCTATACATGGTCACCAGCTATAACATGTCTTTTTTTTTTTTTTATGCTGTCCCAGGTATCTACCCTTCCACCACCTTTATGAATAAAACAACAGGCAAGAGACACATTTCAAGTGATTCTAGGCCCCTAGGTGTACACACACACACACACACACACGCACACACATGCACATATATACTGGCCCGTTATTAGAACAAACCTCAAGATCCTACCTGGCCCCATGTTTCTACCCATCAGGGTAACAGGCTCAAAGCCTTAGGTCATGAACACAATGGGTGCTGGCAGAGGCCCAGGGAGGCAATCCCTGTGAGCCTCATGTGATCACCCACCTCATTTGCCTCCTTCTTTTCCTCCTTCACAGAAAACTTGCTTCGCTTGCATCTTTCTTTCCTCTTTTCAGCTTCTTCTTCAGCCTCTTCCTCATCAGAGACTACAAGACTCCGCTTCCGCCCTGAGGTGACCTAGATCAGGAGAGTAGGAGCATGAAGGCCCTGTTCAGCCTTCAGATTTTGTACAGATTTTGAACTATTCAAAAGAGCTTATGTCAGTTCCTGCTCAGAATTACTCAGTACACACATAAGCAACTTCCTGGTACTTATACTATGTGGACTTTGACAACACTTGTTACCAGAGAAGATTCTCGTTTAACCTTAGTTAGTCAAGCCCTCCTTGACAAACAAAGACCACTGCCATAATCTACCAAAGCTGTCTGTCACCAAGTTAACAAGAAGCCAATGGAGCTGACTCAAGTTTGCAGCAGACCAAGGTTGGGTCTGCTGGGTAAAAAACTCACTGTGTAAGTTCTGAGCAAGTCTCTTGCTATATAGGCTCCTCTTCTTCAAAGGCATCAGAAAAGCATGGAGATTCAGTGATCCTGGACTCCCCTAGTATAACTTTTCCCCTACAGCATTGCTAATGAGCTGGAACATGGAGGAGGCAAAGTGTCTCACCACGGAATGTTTAACAGGTGTCTCCAGCTTCTTGACCACTGGAGTCTTGATGGCTTTTTGAGCAGGAATCTCCCGAAGGTTCTTGGAGTTCGGGAGTAGAGATGGTGACGGGGGCTGCACAGGAGGGGTGGGTCGGGGTGCAGTCTTGATGGGAGAGTTTGCAGGCTTTCGAGGTGCCTCAGCTGGCTGGAGCAGCCTGGATACACTAGTTTCACCTCGGGCTGCAGTAGCAGGCAGCTTTGGGGGGTTGCTGATAACCGAAGCCTTTCGGAGTTGGCTAGTTGGTCTAGCAGTTTGAACAGAAGGGGGTCTGCTAGGAGCATTCTTGATCACGGCAGGTAAAGGGGGTGACCGAGGACGCTGAGGTCTCCGTACAGGTTCCTAAAAAAAAGCCCAAACAGTGGGAACATTGGTCCTAGCTTAAGACACCAGAAGAGCCCCGCCTCCCTTATGTCCCTGGGCTTTACTTCAGTGGAAGGTCTGGTAGTCACTTCTAAGGGCAATTTCTTCAGGTCAGCTTGTGAGCGGATGGGTGTGGTTTTCTGCAAAACAAAGGTAATGATAAATTCTTTACAATCTTTTTGGACCCTCACTATGTGCCTAAGACAGTGATCTAGGTCTATTTCTGAAAGTTTGCTATTATCACTACAAAGGCAGTATGTGTGTGCACGCATGTATATATTCGTATACATTATATACATACATACATACACACAGATATACATCTATATGCATACAGATATAAATATAAAGGGTACCTAAGTGACTGATTCAGCAACTGAGAGACTGGGGAAGTCTTTAGAGTTTCTAAAAAGGAAACCAAAAAGGTGGGAAAGAACTGGTGAGAGAAGTTGGCATGAGGCCAGAGAAGGGAGTGGAATTCAGCATGCTTAAGACATTTCCAAACTAGGCAGTGGTGGCAAAAGCTTTTAATCCCAGCACTCGGGATTTTTTTGCAATTTGTGAAATTGAAAATTGAGTTTACAAGCCGGGCGGTGGTGGCGCAAGCCTTTAATCCCAGCACTTGGAAGGCAGAGGCAGGTGGAACTCTGTGAGTTTGAGGCCAGCCTGGTCTACAAGAGCTAGTTCCAGGACAGGCTCCAAAGCTACAGAGAAACCCTGTCTCTCTAAACTCACTCCCCCCCCCCCCCCCCCGTAAAAGGCATTTTCAGTTAGTTAAGTATAGACACAGAAGAAAGGAAAATAATTTTGTAATAAATACAAAATTGGGTTCATTGGTTAAAAGTGCAAATTGTTCTTATAGGGCACCAGAGTTCAGTTCCCATTATCCACAATCTGATGCCCTCTTCTGGATGCCACAGGCACCTGCACACATTCCATGCACACACCTGTGCATGTACAGGCAGACACATTTTTAAAATAATAAAAATTAATCATTTAAAAAATATGAAATCATGAAACATTAAGCACATATGAAAATTTGATCAACCTTAAAAATAAAAAAATCTTTGCTGATCAAATTTGCAATATAAAGATAACTCTTCTACATACTGGGAAAACGTGCAAAATTGTGGAGGGCACATGACTGGGAGAAAAGGAGAGAGGAGAAACTGGTTGGGATGTTAATATATGAGAAGAAATAAACTGAAAAAATGCAAAACAGTACATTGCCTGCAAGGCTATTTTTTATTTTATTTTCAAATTTTATTTATTTATATTTTAATGAGTGCTCTGCATGTACACCTGCATGCCTACCAGAAGAGGGCACCAGACCTCATTATAGATGGTCATGAGCCACCATGTGGGTGGCTGGGAATTGAACTCAGGACCTCTGGAACAGCAGCCAGTGCTCTTTATCTATGAGCCATCTCTCCAGTCCCCGAGAATTCTTTTAAAACCATAACATTTTGTAAACTCTTCTTTTTTTGTTTTTTTCTTTCCGAGATAGGGTTTATCTGTAGCTTTGGAGCCTGTCTTGGAACTAGCTCTTGTAGACCAGGCTGGACTCAAACTCACAGTGATCCGCCTGCCTCTGCCTCCCAAGTGCTGGGATTAAAGGCTTGTGCTACCACCGCCTGGCTTGTAAACTCTTTTCAATTTCACAAATTACCAAAAAATTATTATGCACTAAAAATAATATATGCATATATTAAATAAACATGGGATGGTTGGCTATAACACTAAAAATTATATAGAGAGGTTTTTAAGTGTAGGCCTTCATGCAAAATTGGAAAGAGCTACTCCAGAGAATCTTAAGTCTAAGACCAGCCTTAAAGGTAAACTCAGAGACTTAAAGAAATAAAAATAAGGGGCTGGAGAGATGGCTCAGAGGTTAAGAGAACTGGCTTCACTTCCAAAGGTCCTGAGTTCAATTCCCAGCAACCAATGGTGGCTCACAACCATCTGAATGAAAAATGCTGCCCTCTTCTGGCCTTCAGGGACATATGCAGGCAGACCACTGTATATTTAATAAATAAATCTTAATAAAAAAGAAAGAAAAATAATAAAATAAAAAGCAAGAAAAGGGTTTAGGGATGTAGCTCAGTGGTACAGCTTGCCTAATACATATATAGACAAAGTAGTTTAATTCTTAACGGGAGGAGGAGGCAAAAAAAAGTTATAAAACTATTGAGTTAGTGGTGATTTCTTCTATGATAGGATATTTGTTTTTTGGAATGCTCATACATTCTAAATACATCGGACCAATCTGGATATATAAACAAAATAGTTTGTTACCTAAATAATCAACAAGGTGCACTGGAAAAGTGTTTGGAATTCGGGGTCAGAAAACCTTGGTGTGAACACATGGAAGGGACACGAAAGCCACTGAAAGCTTCTATCCTGGACAGACTGCTGACACAGGCTGGCTCTGCCCACTTGCTCATGATGGCGTACCTGAAGAGCTTCTAGTTTTTCCTGTTGCTGGCGAATTTTCTCTGTCAGCTGCTTCTGCTTTTCTTCCTGTGTCTTTAGGTCCTTTTTTAATGTCCCCAAGGGAACCTTCTGCTTCTGTTCAGAAGCTTCACAGCTGTAAAGGAAAGAAACTGGTGGCAAAGCAGCATTCTGATAAGATAGAGACCTGCTGTCTTACAACCACCACAGAGCTTCCAATGTATAAAAATGGTATGTTACAGGACACATTTATTTGTCCTTCTTGTGCACAAACCATGCAGCATTGCCCTCAAGAAATACCCCAAGAGTGGAGGGAACAGTGGTGGGGCTGGTAAATGTCGAGTTAGCTTTACTGTCAACTTGACACAGCCTAGAGTCATCTGAGAAGAAAGCCTGGATTGAGGAAGTGCCTAGATCAGACTGGTCTGTGGGCATTCCATGTTTGTCAGGGACTACCTTGTTAATTGATGTATGGGAGCCCCAACCCACTATAGATGGCAATCCCAAGACAGGCAGTCTTGAGCTGTACAAGAAAGCCAGCTAAGCATGAGCCTGAGTTACTGAGCCACTGTAACAATGTTTCTTCACGGTTCTACTTCAGATTCCTGACGTCTCTAAACGATGGACTGTACTTAGAAGTATAAGCCAAATTGCTTCTGTGATATCTGATGTTCTGTGATGTCTACACAGCAACAGAAAGAAAACTGTAATAGGGAGGGAAGAGCAAACATAATCCTTGTTAAAGACTCACCGGTCCTGCTCAGGATCGGGGTTCATGGAGCAAATCCAAGTATCAGGATAATCTTTTTCTACTGAACTCAGCTGGAAGGGGAGTGTCCTCCATTTCAGACACAGATCTGCAAGAAAGAAAACACCCCTCCCTACATGTCAGCCACACCTATCAACAATTACTGGAATCCAGGCTCCTCATCTTAGCAAAGATGTCCTGGACTTTCAACACTCTTTATTTATTATTACAAAACTGATACATTTACCTTATGGACAGAGATTGGAGCAAGGATTAAAAATATTATGGAAGCCTGGTCTACAAGAGCTAGTTCCAGGACAGGCTCCAAAACCAGAGAAACCCTGTCTCGAAAAACCAAAAAAAAAAAAAAAAAAAAAAATTATGGAATCTAAATGCCACCAGCCCTTCCTTTCTCTAGGCTCAGTCATTTATTCATTCTAGAAACAACACGGTACTAGACCTATTGAGCCTGGCCCAGCTGTGGTATGAAATGTCTCCAAGGTGGTGTGACTGTCCATATCATTAAGAGAAACTGGAGAACTAACACAGCTTCAAGACTGTGCTCACAGAGCCACTGCCAAACAGATCCTGTTCCTGCTGGAAGCTATGTTTATGAATATTAGTCAAGTCAGAAGGCCAGCAGGAGGGCACAGATCCTCACGATAGGAGCTTGGAGAAGAGTTCTCACTATTCAACTCACCACACTGGATAGTAGTTGGGATTTCCATAGCCCTCCGGCGTTTGAAACGCAGCTCACTGGATGGAGGTTGGTTCCAGTTGGCAGAAAGGTAGCCAAACTCATCCCAAAACTTGATGATTCCACGCTGGGCTAGAAGGCGAATGCCCACACATTACCTAAGAAGCAGGCCTCATCAGCCTCACCATCTTCTTAACTGATAAACTCACCCTCTCAAGCCATAAAAGCATCTTAAAGCTCAAGATAAAAGAGAGGCTGAGGCCTGGCTCCCAATCCCATTACCAATGGCGATGTCCTTCCAGTACTGTGCCAAGTGCTCCCCCATTGCTCGCAGTAGATGCCGGTACTCCTTAGCATCAGCGAAGTCCTGCTTGTTATGTGTAGGTTCCAGAACCAAGTAGGGCACATCAACAACCCCAACAACCCCACCACATGCCCTGCAAGGACAAAGAAGTCACAACTGTCACCAAAACTCTTTTGCCATTCACCCTGGGCTGGAAAACCTCTCCTAGAGCAGTACTCACATGCCCCCTTCCAGCTGTGGGCCCACTTTCTCATACATCTTGATCAGGCGACTACAATTGTAGATAAACATACCATCTAGGTCCCGGTGTTCAATATTGACCCCAAAAACAAAATTCAGTTCCTTGGGTTCTTTGAGTGCTCTAATAAAGAGGAAAAAAACAAAAACAAAACCATCAAGCCTATTAACTCATTAGCACAAAAACAATATGGTAATAATGGTGTGTTAAGATTTTTGAGACATGTTAAAATTTTCCATCTCCATTCAATGTGTGATGTTAGACTTGATATGGATCTAAACTGTTCAGTGACCCTCTGTATAAACAGAATTCTGGGGTTTTTTCATGTTGTAAAACAGAGATGATTTAAATATGAATGTGGTACTATGAAATTGCTGCAAATCTCTGCAAGGAGAGTTAGAGAGTAGAATAAACATAACATTATAATCATACCATCCTCAAAATCCCAATTATGTTAACAGCAATAGTTCGGTTTGTTTAGTTTTTTCAAGACAGAATCTTGGAACTCGCTTTGTAGACCAGGCTGGCTTCAAACTCACAGAGAAAGTCACCTGTTTCTGCCTCCCAAGTACTGGGATTAAAGGTGTTCACTAATACGCCTGATTTATACAACAATAAGAGTTTAAAAGGCAAAAAATTAACAAGAATACTTAAGAGAAGACATTCATATGACATGTCAAGAAAATCTTGGGACAAGTTAGAGTGAAGTGAACTGAAACTTCTGCTTGTAACAAGGAATTAGCTAGAAATTCATGCCCTAGGGCCTGAGAAGCTCTAAACAGAGTTAAGGTCAGTGATCTGATGAGTTAGAACCAAAAGGCACAAAATTCAATCTATAGTATCATTGTACATTTATAATGAGTAGAGAAAATAAATTATGAACATATAAAAAAAAATTCATATTTTTGTAAGCATAAGGGAGTTTCACATTTATTTAAATGTCTATTTTTCAAGTTTTACACAATGGATATTTTGTACAACATTAACAGAAAAGAGTAAGAAAAGGATAGCAGTGAGTTAAGTGTCAGTTCTGCCTGCCTTCTGCAGGATCAGAAGCGTCTGACCAGCATTTGCAATCACAGCAGTGATGCTTTTCTCCAAGTAAACTTGGTAGCAAATGGCAACCTGCCAGTGCAAATGGTACATAATTTTAAAAGCCCAAAGGTCTGTCCCAAGTACTAACCGCTGCTTGGCATCCTTGATCCTTTTCTTGACATCAGCTTCTCTACGCAGGGTGATGGCTGTATTCTGGACTTGCCGCAACATCACCTGCCAATACATAACCAGTAAGACAGGGGAGGAAGTGCTTTATGCTACATTAAGTAATATGATATCACCTGGATACTAAAACACACCTGAAGATTATACCTTTATATAGAAAAGTGACCTTACTGGGGACAAACTTCAAAGCTGTATTTCATTTTACTAAGGTCAGGATGCTGGGTTCCAATCCACATATGCAAGGAAAGAGAGTCTGAGTCTGAGGACTTACCCTGGAGTCCCGTGTCAGGTCCCCGCCCATTCGCACTTCTAAAGTCCGAGCTTTGCTCTCTGCCTCACGGGCCTTCTCTTCAGCTAAATCCAGAAGAAATCAAAAGTTCAGAACTCTGTCATCCTTCCTTAATCCCTGCTACACAAGAAGTGCATACTAACAACAAGGGCCAAATGGGGAAGTCTCTGGGCCTAAACTACAGAACTGCACCAGAAAAAACAAAACAAACAAACAAAAAGACAACAAAACAACGACTGACATTCAAAACTGTCATGGACAAGATGGTACATCTTATATTTACAGTAATCTGTAAGCTAAGGCAGGAGGATCATTGAGTTTGAGGCCAACATGGGATATAAAGTAAGTAAGTCTATCTCAAAATCATAACCCTAAGCAAAGCATTATTTATATTTCCCTTTTGTTTCACAAATGACTTACAATAGTTAAAAAAAATTATTCAATGGGAATTCAACCTTCAGTATGAACTGAAGCCTGAAGAATGCTTTAGACAATTGCCTCCACCAAAGAGCTAAGAAAATTATAATTATTCCGGGGGGAAACCTTGAGATTTCTGTCCTAGAGTCAGGATAACCTGAAGCAGTATGCAATATGAAATATTTAATCTGGTCTTGAATCTATATCTGGCTTGGTATCTGACTTAAATGAATCTATAGATTTGTTTTATGCCACTCTAGTCCTGCATTAAGTCTTATAACTAGTGAGAGGGGAAAGTCAAATCTAGAGAGACAACAGTGCCGATGGCATTAGAGATGGAGAAATTGAAGAGGGACTGGATCTAAGTAGGGGAACAGCCTTGACCTAGGCTTTTAATACAAGCGGTAGCCCCAACTTCATCCCTCCTCCTAACACAGGGAGTAGCATTACCAATCCGTGCTACATGTTCTGCTTTCTTCACTTCCTGTTCTGCCCGAGTCTTGAAACGGCTTGATGTATACTTGTACATTCTGAAGAGTAGAAAAAGCAACCTGAGGGCCAAGCAGTAGTGGGGCAAGTAGCTAACTTGAACAGCTCAGGAAGTACTCTGCCTCCTCCTATGTGGTGCTGCCCTGGCTCTTTGTGATGAAACAGATCCAAGCTCATTTTAGTAAAATGATTCAAATCATTATTCAATTTGTCCCCAGTCTCCTGATGTGTCTTTGGTGTTCAGCAGGGATCACTAATCTTAGAGCAGGAACAAACCTCAGTAATAAGCCATGGCTTCTCCTTTCCTTTAAAGGGCCTATAGGCTAGGCCCCTGAACTTGAGATAAGACAGCTGCCCGTGCCACTCGCCACATCTCAGAAGGCACATCTCTGAACCAGCCTGGCCAACCACCCAGCAGCCTGTCTGTCACTTCCGTCCTCACCATGGAAAAGACTCTCTGCTAAACAGGCACAATCAGCAAGCAGTGTAGAGTCTTCATACTACACCATCCTAACATCACCCCCAGAGAACTGTGGCCAGGCCCCATTTCTCAGCCCAGATCATGGTAACTAGGCTCTTACCTGGGTTTATACAAGCAACAGGAGAGTCTCTTGGTCTGCACCTTGTGTCCATGAATGAAGATCCTCATCCGTGGATCAATATAGAGCACAGCAGCATAGGCTCGGAAGGAGCGTCGCTCTGGCTTCCTGGAAATAGCAGGAACTGAGAGGTACTGTCTTCACAACAAGGTAAGTCCAAAGCTAATGACTTCCTCTCTGCTCTGCAGTTCCTCAATATTCATTTCACATCCTGGCTTCTCTTGACACTTTGACCAGAATGGCCCCTCATCACAGGTACATCCTCCCCAGTCATATCCCTAGCACAGATGCCCCACAGATACCTCAGCTGGCCCTTACAGGGAACCCGGTGCAATTTCGCCACTAGGACCCAGGCCTCAGATTCTTCTATCAAATGGGAGAGTTGGAACAGGGAATCATTAGTCTTTGTTTTAGTTTCACTGATGAGCCACTGTCCTGCTATTAAGCAGTTAGGAGTTCTCAGCTCTATCAATACTGCCAAGGGAAAGCCATGAAAGTGATTTTCCATTTTCCCCTGAAGTCATCTCCTAAGGGAGTAAAGACCAGTTCCAGGGCCTGCCACCATTCCAGCCATACTCACGTGCCCTCTGGGGAGGTCTCTGCCATCTGGATGTCTTTTGGATTTGAGATTATGTCTAGTTCTGGTTCTCCATTGTCCATGAGCTTGAGATTAAAGATGATCACCAGTGTTCCTGAGGAAACAGAAATCCTTTCTCTGCCAGCCAACCATGGCTCCTTCCTACACCACCAGAGGCTCTAGGGCTCCCAGATTCTCTGGGCTACATGTCCAAAGCCTATACTTACCACTATTCCCGGGAATCTTCATGAACTGGGCCATCACCTGCTCCTCAGTGTGGAAGGGAGAGTACTTGTAGACGAGCTCTGTCTCAATGGCAAACTTCTCCACATTGTCTGTGACAGGTTCCCGTGTTCGAGCATTCCAGGTAGGCAATGGGACTATCACCTTTGTTTTGGGTGAGCACAGATGAACACTGTGATTGGGGATCCAGAACCACCTTCCCCGAAACATGCAGCTTTCCTGTCTCTTCAGTTATGTAGTCTGGCATCAGCTGCAGCTTCTGGTCCTTCCTCAAATTCTTACCATTATGCTAGTCTGTGCCCTGAAGGTTTCTGTGCCTATCTGGGATGTCTTTGGCCATTTCATTAATTTGGTAAAAATTCTACTTTTACCATTAAGGGAAAATACATTTACAATTATCTAGCTAATCTAGAAACACAAAATATAACCTCTAACTCAGCAATTCTACTTCTGGGCAAATACCCCCAAAGGAACTTTTGCACATATTTACCAGCATACATATACAGGAACAACTCAAATATTCACTACATAGTGATGGAGGAGTTAATTTCATTGGTTAATAAAGAAACTGCCTTGGCCCATTTGATAGGCCAGCCCTTAGGTGGGTGGAGTAGACAGAACAGAATGCTGGGAGAAAGTGAGGCAATTACCATGCCTCTCCTCTCTGGGTCAGACGTGATGAAGCTCCAGTCCAAGATGGACGTACACTAGAATCTTCCTGGTAAGACACTACCTCATGGTGCTATACAGATTACTAAATATGGGTTAGTCAAAATGTGAGAGTTAGCCAGTAAGAGGCTAGATATAATGGGCCAGGCAGTGTTTATATGAATACAGTTTGTGTGTTGTTATTTCAGGGCATAAGCTAGCCAGGCGGCCGGGAGCTGGGAGGCAGGAACGCAGCCCGCTGCTCCTTCTACAACACAGTGTCTAAACGAATAGTTTATGGTAATAAAAATGAACAAAGGCACAGCTACAAACATCAACATGGAGGAATCTCACAAACACAGTATTATCTTAAAGGAATACAATTTCTACATTGTCGGTCCATGTGTACATGTACAAAAAACTAACACACACGCACTAGTGACAAACAATGCCTCACACCTTCCAAAAAGTGATTGATGGAGGAGGGTCTATGTGTTACTTTCATTGGTTAATAAAGAAACTGCCTTGGCCCTTTGATACGACAGAAAATCAAGTGGGTGGAGTAGACAGAACAGAATGCTGGGAAGAAGGGAAGTGAGTCAGACGCTATGGAGCCAGCCATCGGGTCAGACATGCTGAATCTTTCCCGGTAAGCTACCACCTCGTGGTGCTACACAGATTATTAGAAATGGGTTAATCAAGATGTGAGAGTTAGCCAATAAGAGGCTAGAACTAACGGGCCAGGCAGTGTTTAAAAGAATACAGTTTGTATGTTGTTATCTAGGGTGTAAAGATAACCATGAGGGAGCCAGGAAGGATGAAAAGCAAGCCTACCCGCATCTCATCACTACAAATGGCACCCAGACGTGGACAACTGAATCCACAGAAAGCCTGAGAAAGCTTGGGAAAGAATAGAGTAAAGCATGTTTTCTTGGTAGCAGAAATTTCTCGGGTCTGCTCTGCTTGTTAGAGGCAAGCAAGCGCTCTCATCTAAGAGAGGCTTCCTGACTCAGCTTTAGATGCAAAACCTTGCAGCTCTTTTAAGAGGTCCTGCCACAAAACACATAAATCGTGTTGATGAAAAGCTGAACACATGCTTTTCGGTTTTCAGCCGTAGCAGGAAAAAAGCTGTGCCGCTTTAAAATGCTGACTTTCTGGGTCATCCTGCCAAGGCAAACTCTGACTCTTTCAGGCAGGCAGTCCGACTGAGTGTGGTCCGTGAGCAGAATGCTGCAGCTTGCTTGCTAGCAGGGACCTTGAAACACTGTAGAGTTGTGGCAATGAACACGGTTCTAGCCGGTACCTCAGCCACAAGGCTGGAATAGCAGAAAGCTAAGGAATAGGCTGGATCCAGCCAGCAAAGCCACAGCTTTAATCCTACCCATATTGCTCATTAAATTAAAGACACATGTGTTCACAAAAAGAGAGATATACAGTAAAGATAGATTCAAAGATGAAGAAAACCTCTAAATGGTTTACTATGTGTTAAAAAATATATGTAGGCTAAAGGTTAAAGTTCCTAAAAAAGAAAGAAAGAGAGTAGTTGGGTGTGGTAGTAGACACCTTTAATTCCAACACTTGGGAGGCAGAGGTAGATTGACCTCTGAGACTTCAAGGAGCAGAGGTAGATTGACCTTTGTGACTTCAAGGTGTGGTAGCGCACACCGTTAATCCCAATGCCTGGGAGGCAGAGACAGACGGATCTCTGAGAGTTCAAGGACAGCCTGGTCTACAGAGTTATTCCAGGACAAAGATATACAGAGAACTTGCCTCAAAAAATAAAAGTAAAAATAAAAATAAATGAAATAGAGGTTAAAATAAAGCCACACAAAGATGGAAAATGCACAGAGAATCTTGATACTATGAATTGTTTGAATGCTGAGGAAGGAGCAACAGCTGCTAAAAGATATTTGTTTATAAATGCTGCTGAACTAATCCAAGATAGATATTTTGAAAATACTTTGACTTTAAAATTTGGATCTAAGGGCATGATGCTTTGGAAAGAAGTTTCTTCTTTAGTTTTCACAGAGGATGAGACCCTGTGTATTGCTTCTATCCCAATATGGTATGATAGACTGTGCCCTCCTGAAAGGTTGCTGTGAACACCTTCAAAAAATTACTTTGCTCAACTGCCAACTGAGATGAACCTAGCAACAGGTTATACTGTGAAAGACCTAAATAACAGTGCCCCCATTCAACACGAAGCAGTTTGGAGAGAAAAAACTGCGCCCATCTTCCCAAATATTGTTTATAAATGTTCTTTTACATTTAAAGGGGGAAATGATATAGACATGAATAATTTACATTGGTATAATTTTTACTCTATTGATATAATTTTAAGGTCAATTTTGTTATATGTATATGCATTTCTGATCTTGATTAAGGTATTGTGATTGTGTAGTTCATTTAAAAATGTAATGTATAATTAGAAAATATAGGTTGTTAGTGGATAATCATCGATAATAGTCAAGCTTGTAGTCATGTAAGATTTTCTAGATGTGCATAGATATATTTCAGATAGGCATTCTTCATATCTTTCAAAGACTATAGAATATGGCATTTTAAATGTCTTAATAACTTAGGATTGTTCATGATAGTGAGACATGTCTGCTCCTGACAGCACCAAGCTACTTTGAGAGGAAGATGGGCATCGAAGAGGCTCCTTATGGAGTTTGATAGTCATTTGGGCAAGAAACTGCTCTTGCCTGGACTGTTGCATAAACTGGACACAGAGAACCCACAGAGAGGACTGCTGAACTTGCCTAAAGGTGAGATGGTCTCTCGGGGTTCCTGATTTATGAAAGAGTCTATGAGACATTCTGCAGGACACAGCAAAAAGAGACTGAACTGTCTTTGAAATTTCCTGCTTCATGGAAGAGTCTGCTGAATACTATGGGCCTGAAGGCAGAAGATAGATGCCCAAACGGTACAGAGGAACTTTAGGTGACTGTCCAGACAGCAAGATGTCTCTGTCATTTCTAGAGTTTTGGAAGTTGCTTACTTCTTGTTTACTTAGGTAATATTATATCCTTCTGGAGTCTTTGATGGAGTTGAAGAATGGATAGTTATAGTTTTCCTTAGTTATGATAAAAGATAAAATAGGTATAAATATTGTAACTATAATTCTTGCTTGATAACTGTTTTGTTATATGTAATTTTACTATGCTAAAGTTAAAGCCTTTCTTTTTTGTTTAAACAGAAAAAGGGGAAATGATGGAGGAGGGTCTATGTGTTACTTTCATTGGTTAATAAAGAAACTGCCTTGGCCCTTTGATACGACAGAAAATCAAGTGGGTGGAGTAGACAGAACAGAATGCTGGGAGGAAGGGAAGTAAGTCAGACGCTATGGAGCCAGCCATCAGGTCAGACATGCTGAATCCTTCCCGGTAAGCTACCACCTCGTGGTGCTACACAGATTATTAGAAATGGGTTAATCAAGATGTGAGAGTTAGCCAATAAGAGGCTAGAACTAACGGGCCAGGCAGTGTTTAAAAGAATACAGTTTGTATGTTGTTATCTAGGGTGTAAAGCTAACCATGAGGGAGCCAGGCAGGATGAAAAGCAGGCCTGCCTGCAGCTCATCACTACAAGTGATGATCCTTAAAGTTATCAGAAGGTGATTTCCCCAGGGGCACACTGAGGACTACACAGATCAGGAATGACAGGGGACTTCTAACTTTGGTTTATGATTATGACTACATAGATGTGTACTTTATTGTAATAATTCCTCAACATATATGAAAATTGATTTTATGTCTAATTTTTTTTTAAAGATCCCCTTCAAATATCTTCCCTAGTGGCTTCATCATGTCCTCATCCCTTGCTCAAAGCCAGCAGTCCTTGCAGAACTCAGCATGGGTTGGCTGAAGGGATTCTCTGTGCAGCAAACCAAATGAAGCACCTCATGGGTTCAAGCCAATTGCCCCCACATAAGACAAAGGAATTCAGTATCTTAACACATGCTTGGGTGATAACTCATTAGGAGCTCCAACACTGCTGGTTTTCTAAAGAAGCTTCATGCTGAAGTCATTCAGCACAGGGGCTGGTCTGGACACATTCCTCCTGGGCTGAAAATGATCTTATTTTGAAATCTTGGCAGAGTCTAGACTGGAATACAATCCAAAACAGTGACCTTCTAGGACCAAGTAAGGAAAAAATTTCATCTAGCTTTTCTACCAAGGGAATCAAGTTCTATTTGCGTTCTGTGAACATGTATCTATACCTTCCAATTTTAAGCAGTTCCAGGTGAACCAATTTAAATTACTAACTTTCCCTACCGCTCCTACTTGTCATTTCTCCTTCAGCTTTTATGTCACCATCTCCCAGTTTTCTTCCTAGACTTTCTCCTCACACACACCTTTCAATATTGGCCTGCTAAGCTCTCAAGTCCTTTTCTTGCTCTACTTTCTTTCTTAAGTGATCTTATTTGCTACTAATAATCCCAGAGTCTAGGACTAAGGATGCATAAAAACAAAAACAAACAAACAACAACAACAAAAACAGAAAAGAAAGCCTATTGCCCCCAAATTCCAGAATTTACTTTGCATGCCCCAAACTAACTTACATCGTCCTCTCTCCATATTGTCCCCTTCCATTCATTCCCCAGGTAGTGGCCCATTACCTCCAACTGCCACAACAGAACCTGCAAGTCTCTTTAATCCTTTCCTTACTCCCTCCAATAATCATCAAATACTGTATCACTGCACAGCCAGTCAGGACCTCTCTGCCGGTCCACTCTAAATCTTTCTAATCTGAACACTGTGAAGCAACCACATAGACTTTTCTAAAGAGATTCTGGTACTAAGAACTGCTTGATTAAAATCCCATTCATTAAACAAGGCCCAGAGCATCAGCCCAATCTTGCTATGTCCTGTTCTCCAAAGACCACCTCTCTCCCAGCACCAACCTCAGGAGCTTAAGAAGGATGCTTTTCCATCATATCGAATGAGGTAACCCAGACCCAGAAAGGCAATTATCATATGTACTCACTCGTAAGTGGTTTTTAAACATAAAGCAAAAAAAACCAGCCTACAAATCACAATCCCAGAGAACCTAGACAACGATGAGGACCCTAAGAGAGACATACATAGATCTAATCTACATGGGAAGTAGAAAAAGACAAGATCTCATGAGTGAATTGGGAGCATAGAGACCATGGAAGAGGGTTGAAGGGGAGGGGGAGGGGAGAGGAAAGGAAAAAAATGTATAGCTCAATAAAATCAATAATTAAAAAAATTTTTAAAGGGGCTGGAGAGATGGCTCAGTGGTTAAGAGCGTTGCCTGCTCTTCCAAAGGTCCTGAGTTCAATTCCCAGCAACCACATGGTGGCTCACAGCCATCTGAAATGAGGTATGGTGCCCTCTTCTGGCCTTCAGGCATACACGCAGAAAGAATATTGTATACATAATAAATAAATAAATATTTAAAAAAAAATTTTAAAAAAAAGAATGTTTTCACTGACTCCAAGACTCCTTCACTAGGCAACATTTCTGAATACCTTAGTCCAGGCTGTCTTCCTGTCCTATCTTCTTTTAGAAGTTTTCTCTTTATAGCCTCAGTGTATTTCTCTCCAAATATGCTGAATAGGGTAACAAACCATACCTAACAGGTGAACAAGTCGACTAACTAGATAAATAAAAATGGTAGAAAAACATGCCTGTTTTAACATCAATAAATCTGCCACAAATTTATACTCAGATTTCAACAGCACCAGTACGAATTCAATCACTGCTAACCAACAGAGGGGACTAGACTGAACTTCTCAATTGGATCATCTACTTATGTGACAGCTATGAATTACTTTCCACACTTTCTAGATCCCTCTCAAGCTCTAGCCTCTATTACTCACACCTGAAGAGCTGGCCAGACCTTCCCTACTCCCCCAGCAAGAAACAGCTCTTTGACAAGTACAGTGATATACGCCTTTAATCCCTACATTCAGGAGGCAAAGGCAGGTGGATCTCTATGAGTTTAAGTCAGCTTGGTCTACATAACAAGTTCTGGACAACTAGAACTACACAGTTAGACTCTGTCTCAAAAAGAAAAGAATATTTGTTCTTCAGTATTTAAGTCACCAAACCACAAAGAGAATAATCTAGACATCTGTAATTAGGTAACTGCCTAATTAATTACCAAAAAAGTTTTTTTTTAATGCATATGGATGTTTTGCTTGCTTGTATGTCTGTGCACCACAAGCATGCCTGGTACCCACAGAGGTCAGTGGAGGGTATCCGATCCTGTGGAACGGGAGTGGGTGCTGGGAATTGAACCTGGTCCTCTGAAAGAGCAGCCAGTGCTCTTTACTGCCGAACCATCTTTCCAATCCCAATATATTCTAAAAGTAAGATATATTTCTAAGTCTGTCTTTCAGGACAGTAATAATCACTGGGGCAAGGAAGCAGCTCTTAGTGAGAGCAGGTGGAAGGCGCTACTAACAATGAGCTCATACTAATGTTTTCCAAATACTTACCTGCTTCACAACCTGCCTGGTTAGGGATCTGACTCATGGCTTCTGACATGAGTTAGATCGACATGACACATTTCCTCAAAAAGAAAATGTGTTCACAACACACTCCACAAAATAATCCTCAGAGGACAAACACACTGATGTCCTATTATTACCATCAACTATAATCTCCAATCAGTTAGGGAAGCCCAAAATACCCGCCTGAGTAACAGTTCTCCACAGACTGGGGTATCTTGCAGATAAGGAGAAGCTTAGAATCCAACTCTCACTTCTGGCCACTTTACAGTTTCTCAAAAACAGAAAAGCTGTTGTCTTTACCTGGACATTTCACTTCCTCTCACATAAAGGTATTATCTGCTTTACCATCCTCCAACCAATGCATCCACCCATCTCATCCCATAAGAGCAGGCAAGTGCTTCAATTCTACAACTTCAAAGAGCTCAGAACAACAGATAAACCCAGTAAATGTCAAGTGGCAACTCAGGCCACAAGGATAAAACCTACTTCATCAATGCCTTCTTCCTCATGAAAGGTACGAGACAGGAAGAGGCAGGTCATGGTGTCCTCCTTCTTAGTGAAGAGAATAAAATCCTTCCCAATGCGCATTGAGCCCCTGAAAAGGAAACAGAAAACAGATCACTCTCCCAAGGACTCAAAGCTCATCTGGAAAGGGAGAGCACCTTCTTGGCATTACTGAGTATGACCAGAGGGCCCTCTTCAAGACCACCAATGGCCCTACTCCCGAGAGATCCCACAGCCCCTGTCCACTTGCACTCAGCCAGCACTCCTTGCTGTGCCTTCCTAATGGTCTCTAATTCCTTAGTCTATAACCTCCTTGAGCAAACTTCCCTCTCACCATCCTTCTAGAATATAATCGCTCAGACGACAAGTCCCAGGTTTGCTTTCCTCCCAGCTTACTGCCACAGCCCTAACAAGAGAATCTAATGGAGCTCCAGGTTCATGGGGTCTTCTGTGACACCACTCGTTTAACTCCAAAAGTGGACACCTTGAACACATCATCTTCTTTTTGGGCAACACCCTGTTTCTATCTGTCTTTTTACTACACTGTCAAGAGAAGAGTCTCACAAGTCTTTCAAAAATCAGCATGAATGCAACATTTATCAAAACACAAATGCTAATTTTTTTTCTTCGATCATGATATCAGGCCCAGTTCAAAATTTGATCTTTGAAAATAGTTCAAAGAGGAGTACATCCATGTCCCGTAACTCTAGCCATTTTCGGTCTCAGAATTGCTTTGCTACTTTGAGCTAATTCTGAAATAGCCTCGAGTTCGTCTTCTACAAGGCAGTTTGGAGCTTGGCATACAGCAGAATGGTAGAACACTTGCCTAGCATGTACAAGGGCCTCGGTACAATCCCTAGAATCAATGGAAAACAAAACTCATCTGGCAAAAAAATCTAAATGCAATCAATGTCAATGGCTTCCTTCCTGTCTGGCCATGTTAATCCTCTATTGGAGCAGGCAGAGACAGGCTTCTTCCGGCAGCACAGGACACAGCAGAAGTATGAAGCAGCAGTAAGACTATCTACTCAACAATGAGGTTGTTTAGCTCCGTTTTTTTCTGAACAGCTTCTGGCTATTATCTCATTAGTCCTTACAATACCTCTGGGAGTAGAAAATGGTAGGAAGCCTCATTAATCTCTATATACAATTCAGACTGGCATGCCAGACACATAAATGAATCTCATGTCGCATTTCCCAAGCACTCAGGAAAATTCCCAAGACACTAAGTAGATGCTCTGGGGGCTATCAATTCTCCTTTTCCTGAAGATAGGACTACTTTTCCTGCAGGTTGTGGACAGCACTGCCTTTACTCAAACTTGAGAAGACTTTCTTTATATCTTTTTTGTTTCTGTTTTTGATCCTGACAATAGGGTCCGATTAGCAGAAACCCCAAAACACCACCTTTGCTAAACCCTATTCTCACTGTAAATCACCTCATGTAACTTCTTAACTTTGAACACTAGATGGCTCCAATTCAAAGGGACTTTCATAAAAGCCTCCAAAACATGTTGATAACTGCACTCTAACTCTGTACATGTTCTTTCTCAGTCTTCTAAGTACTTTCTGAGTCATACTTAACCGGCTCCTAAGGAGAGTATCAGCAGTTAGAACCTCATTT
The DNA here is from genome assembly GCF_018167655.1 of Microtus oregoni. Taxonomy (NCBI): domain Eukaryota; kingdom Metazoa; phylum Chordata; class Mammalia; order Rodentia; family Cricetidae; genus Microtus; species Microtus oregoni. Next base: position 36,968,943 of record NW_024543078.1, read on the forward strand.
TCTAGGTTAGGAAACTGTCAGAGAGGTAAAGCTGAGTCTGCAGAACTGGCAGGACTAGATAGGAGCTGACTCTATTGGAGACCTCGGTTTTTACAGGTCTTAGATTTTCAGAATCCTCTGGGGAAGGCTCCCATTGTGATCACAGTCTGGGGACTCTCAAGGCAATAATAACAGGTGATCCTAACTATTTGTAAGTATGATCAATTTGCAAGAAGCCACAACTTTAGTGAATAAATGGCTGGATTGAGATCTGAACCCTTGACCAAAGTCAAATGGACAGTCCCTTCCATTTTCTAATCAGAAAGACCTGGTTTATATATTCACCCTTCAAATAAACACCTTTATACCATCAGGCAAGTCATTTCACTCATATACATCTAAATTTCATTGAGAATGCTAACAAAACCCACCTATCACAGGCTGAAGTGTGGCTTAAATGATATCACCCATACAAAGTTTTTAGCCACAGTACCCTCTGGCACATGGGGAATGCTTATTATTAACATTCAGATCCTTCCCTGAGAAGAAAGCCCAGGAACCAGGGCCCTGGTTTCTTTGGAAGCATTCTCTTCTCCACACCCAAAGCACAATGCACATGAAGCCCAACTGAGGCTGTTGACAGATCAAACCACCACCCTTTCTCACATAAAACAACGCACTTCCACAGCAAGATGGAACATGAGTCATAATCTCATTTGCACAAACTCCACTAAATAGTATTCTACCCAAAGGTACGTACAGCTGGAAGTGAACATTTCAGAAACAGAAACCTTTTCCTCAGAGCTTTACTCAAAAACCAGAACAACTAGTGTGGGACAATTCTGTATTCTGTCAATTATGTCTTAAATAAACCCTGATTGGCCAGTAGCCAAGCAGGAAGTATAGGCAGGACAACCAGACAGGAAGTAGAGATGGAACAATGAGAATTCTGGGAAGGAAGAAGCCCATTCCTCCACAGTCCTGTGTAGTCCTGTTCAGACACCGAAGATGCAGGATGTGACCTGCCCCGCTGAAAAAGGTACTGAGCCATGTGGCTAACATATAGTAGGATAATGGACTAATGTAAGTTATAAGAGTTAACAAGAAGCCTAAGCTAATGGATCAATGAATTTATAACTTATGGAGACCTCTGTAATTTTCTTTGGGGCTTGCCAGCTGTGAGGAACTGGGTGGGACAGAAACCCCAACAAGCAGGACCTAATGCTACAAACAACACATTCTAAGCACTAAACAAGTGGGAACCAAAGCCCAAGGGATATCCCAATAGACTGAAGGAATAAGATGGGTCTCCTACAATATGGCCTTAGAGGATGTCCACACAGGGCGTTCCAGGAGAACTGCCCCTTTTTCACTCTGGGTCCCCAATGTCCGGCACCACAAGCATACTGATACATTGTGAAGTGACTCCCTTGCCATCTCAAATACACCCCAGCCCAGAAGAGAACCACCCACATTTTCAAACACGGGATAAAACTATCTATTATTCAATAAGGGAAGAGAGACAGTTGTAGAGAACAGTGTTTTAGATACTCATACTACTCAAAAACTACTGAGAAAATTCAGCTAGATAGTTGGTAAACCACCCCCAACCATCTCTCCTTTCTGACTCTCCTACTGCTCCAGAGTTAATAGTCCTAGAGGGACAAAGGGATGAACAGCAAGAGCACATCATGTGATTTTGTGTTCAGCCCTACAGCAGGCTTTCAATATACATACGATTTTAATCCATTGCCATACTGCCCAATTTGGGTGGACTCAGGAGTTCGTTTGGCCGACTTCCCAAACTGGATCACACTGGCAGCATCACCTCAAGTGGTAGATAAGAGAAATAAAAAGTTAGCATTTCTTCCCCAGACTTCTCAAAGCTAGAGATGTGAGTCATGTTAAATATAAGCAAGGCTCTGTGCCAACAAAACCTCTCTCGAAGGAAAGTCAGTCATGAGGCATAAGAAAGTAATCCTTGCCTAGTCCATCAATACCACCACAGTGCCCTGTGTTGTTACTAGAACATGGTGAACAGTTTCAGGGGAAGAAGTCTCAGTAGTGACGGCTCCAGGATGTTGTGCAAGCTGATAAACACATTGTCAAGAGACAGGTAATCTAACTGATTTCAGATTGACATTCCGTGTTGTCCAAACACCTCCTATGTTAAGACAAGACCCAGCAAACACACAGTGTAATAAAGCCTGAGATGTTGCAACAGCTTCTCATTCCCTAGGTGGATCGTCTAGCCACAACAGTGAGGTCACAGAAAAGCACCTTTGATAGTAAATTGTTATGTTCTGAAAAAGAAACAGTCACCATAACCACTTACTTGGATCCATTCCTGCTCCATCATCCAAAAAGCAAAGCATAAATCCTCCTCGAAGGTCATCCCGCCTTTCTGTAAAAGAAGCAGCTGCCATTACTGGGCTGTTACCACTTACAGGGCCACAACCTGGGTACAGAAAGTGAACCAAAGTGAAGCCGGGTATAAAAGGATGGGTTAGTTCAAATCTAGTTTCTCCTAATAGTACTACTAAGCTAGTGTGAGTTAAACTTCAGGGCTCTTGAGGACATGAAGCTTCTCTAGTGCTTTCTAATTCACAACAAGGCTTCAGAGAATCTATTAGAAGAGACCAGTACTTAACATTCAAGATCACTGAATATGCATATCTTTTATATCTTTCTTTCTTATATATCATATCTATTTTTCTATATACCTTTTTATATATCAACATGATATACTATTACATCTGTCCAACATCATGGACCCCAAGTCATTTAAGTAATCTATTATGTATTATACCTTATCAACTGTTCAAACTCAACAGGGTACCTTCCTTTGTGATCTACGTCTGAGGTAACATTCAACGATGCAACATGTAGTAATAAGCACAATGGTGGCAGTTGCCACATAAAGATTAATTGCTATGTTTATATACTATCACCTCTAGACTAACTGCAGATTGTGAGCTATCTGTATATCTGTCATATCCCCTCCTAGATATGGGCCCTTGAAAAGCGAAATGACACAAGATTCAGCAAGTGGTTCTTAGTTCTGGGATAGACCTGCCTTGTCAGAATTACAGACCTTTAGCAATAATATTCAGCACAGTTTTGGCAGGGATTACTAGCCAACAAAAAGGAAACATGACACAAAACTGTGGCCTCCATTCTTATACGAGCACCATATGGTAACTCATAGCAAGTAGCAACAATAGAGTAAAGATTCTCAAATAAGGAAAAAGGCTATACTAATTTTCAAGGTGACTTTTAATTCAGTGAAGACTATGTAAACAATGGGAAAACTAGTCTTGGAATCAGATATGTAGATATCAAACAGAAAAGGGAGTGAGGCGGAAACTGAAGCAGGACCCAAACAAACCATGTAAAGAACCACTAAGATCAACCTCCCCAGTACAGATGTTGTTCATGGTCCACTGCTCAGCATAAGAATAAAAGTAACACATCTACCAAAAAAGAAGAAGCTGTGTAAAATAATATAAGGTCAAGGCCCAAGGCTACTTGGGAGCCTAGTTCCTAGAGTCCAAGCTTCAGTTCACTTTGTACAATTATCTATCCTGACAAATCTGTTTTAAATGCTTTTTCCCCCCACAGGGTAAAACTAAATGAGTCGTGACTGCACTCTGCTAAATAAACAAACTAATGCAAATTAAAATACTATTTTAGATGGGCCATAAACCACAGGGACTTGTAAGTATCTCTCAATGCTCAGGAGGCTGAACAAATGCCTCTTCAAAGGTCCAGAGTGAGGCTCTTCTAGAAGATCGTAGTAGATGAGAACATTTCTCCTAAGGCAGCACTTCTTATCAAAATCTAGCTCATCCAAGAGAAATGTGGCCAGCAGGAACAAGGGTTTTTTATTGTTCTTGTTTTTAAAGTATTAAAAGCTGCCCAAGTTCCGTCTATAAGAAACAGTCAAATAGAGACTCACAATGGATAAGGGACAGAGCATGTAGCAGCAGTGTCCTAGCACCTGCCCAGAGACATTTGTTGTATACAGTCAGAAAACTATCAAGACTCTCTTGGGATCTAAAAACTGTTTTGAGACAAATGCCACTTGAAAAGTTCCCAAGACCACTGAAATCCCTTGAATAATACCCCAGAGCTGACTTCCTAGGCTTGTGTTAGGGTAAAGGAGTCAGGCTATTTCAGCAGTCATTGCTTCAAATGTGGGTTCAAGTTCTCCTAGTTCAAGGATTTATCTCAAAGCTTCATTTTTGTCTGGCTTTTTGTTTTTGTTTTATGGGACTACAGAGATGACTCAGTAGTTAAGAGCATATACTCTTTTTGCAGAAGACCCAAGTTCAGTCACCAAGAACCATACTGAGTTGCCCAAAACCACCTGTAACTTCAATGCTAGAGGATCTAATGCTCTCTTCTTGCCTCCATGTATACCCCCCACATGTGGCATATGTGCGCATGCACATGCGCAGAGAGAGAGAGAGAGAGAGAGAGAGAGAGAGAGAGATTTTTAAAGTAAGTTTCTTCATTCAGTTTACAGTACTATAAAACCATAAGAGTCCAGGTTGGCATTGAACTCCCCAAATAGTCAAGATGAGTACACTGATCCTCCTGCCTCTCTACCTCCTGTTAAGGATTAACACCAAGTGCTACAGTACCCAGTTTCTTACTGTCTTGACTGTTTATCTGTTCATCTGTAACCATTTGTAGTGTGCCATTTCTTTAATTAGGTATTAGGTTCTGAGAGCAAAGGCCTCATCTCATCCTCCGAACTTTCCCCAAAACAAATAAAAAGCACACTGAGCGCTCCTTTTATAACCTAACTTTCTTAAATTTCCTTGCTAAAATTTACCCAATGAAGATGGTAGAAGGGAATAAAGAAGATCTTTTCTTTATAACTTCTTAGAAAGACCACTATGAGGATATATTCCTTCAACATCACTTCAAGTGGAGGCTCATGTTTCTTTATCTTCTGGGAAATGATGTGAATAGTCAGTTTCTTTGAGAGGTAACTGCCAGCACTCCTGCATGCACACTCAGCTATGGCCTGGAAAGGTGGCACCATCTAGGAGATTTAGCAATCATCATGTTCAAGTCTTACAATACTACTTTTTCCTCTTACTTTCCTCTAAGATTAGAAAGTTACATAGCGTGTCTCTGTCTAAAAGCCCAAAAACAACAAACAACAACAACAAAAAAATCCAAAGTATTTCTACCACTTTGGCAGCCTTTTCTACAGGTAGCTTTCAGAATTTGTGAATAGCTGATATGTAGGCATTATATTTTCTTTTTTCTCCAAAATAATTTACTCTAAGTCCTTTGTCTTATCTAGAGAATCTTCCTAACAATACAACACCAGAGGTTCTGTGTTTATTTCCACTTATCAAAAGATTCCATGAAGAGGGTTATCTAGTAACTGTATATTCCACATAAACAAAGACTTTCAAAACTGTATATTCCACATAAACAAACTTTTTTTGAGCATATGCTCAAAATATGACCGAAAATCTTTCAGATTTAGAAAAGAATGTCAATAAAATATATCACATTAGCCAAACTGAGTTTAAGAATTGTCTTCTATTTCCTTGTTCAAGTTTTTAGGATCAAAATGATCAAAAAGGTATTGCTATAAATATTGAATGGGCAGAAAACAAATAAAAAGCCAATTGACAATAACTAAAAACTCTGTCACTGTCATCGTAACTCTAGGACAAAGATGATCTTACAATATAAAAGTAAAACCAACTGAGCAAACAATAGAGGATGTCACAGCATCCAGTTTTAAGCCTAACATTTCAAAAAGATGTTTTATTTATAATGCCTATTGTCAACTTGACTACATCAGGAATTAAATGGAATCCAGCAATGGAGAGTAGAACTGTGAGGGATTTTCTGCTTGGTTTGAAGTGAGTAGATTTACTTCTTATCTGGACCTTTGAGGAAGGAAGACAGGTGCCTTGATCTGGCAGGAAGATACACCTTTAATCTGAGCCACACCTTCTATTGGAAACCTCTACAGGGCAGGAAGAAGGAAGCTCTCTATATCATAGTCTGCTTGCCCCCACCTTGCTCGCCCATCCATTCCTTCACTGGCATTGAAGCCTACCTCACTGGTATCCAGCATGTACTGAAGACTAGCTGAGACATCCAGCCTTGTGCACTGAGCAACTACTGGATTCTTAGATAGTCAGCAACTGTTAGATTAGTTTGACTGAAACCTATAAATCACTCTAATAAATCCCTTTTATATGTAGAGATTCATTTCATAAGTTCTGTTACTCTAGAGAACCCTAATTACAAATTTTAGTACCAAATCTGGCTCTAGAACAACAAAAGTGTAAGGATGAATCTTTTAAGTATCTGTAACAGGCTTTTCAATTTGCTAGCACCTACAGTTACTGAAGCCTCTCCAATTATCCCTTCTCCTGGGAATTCAAAGAATATTGAAAGCCCATGGTATGAACCATATAGTGAGATAAATGCTTTAGATTATCCTGGTTCACCAATTGTGAGTGGGAAAGAATTTGGGGACCCTGTATGTGAAACTTTAGACAGTTTGGAGAAAAATAAGGGAAATGATCGTGCTGGTTGGTTGCTTAATTTATCTCTGGATGAACTGACAAAGGATAGGGATGAGCTCTGTGACAAAAACCAATCAACTTCTAGTATCTCAGAATTTTAGTGATAAAACTGACCAATTCTAGATGCACAAAAACAGTCTAAAAGTTTCTAAGTGTGGCCTAGAAGAGAATCTTCTGTCCAGCAGCCACAGAACTCAAGTTGTAGAAAATCAAGCTAAAGCCCTCATTATAAGGCTGAATTACAGAGAAAACTCAAGTTCCAGCCTCAGATGGATGGTATCCACAGTTAAAGGAAGGGCATTAGCTGGTGGAAACTGGGATCCTATAACTTGGAGTGGAGATGTATGGGAGGAACCTACTGAGGCTGAGAACTTTGAATTCTCAGATTCTCGAGGTTTGTTTTTTTTTTTTTTCCCTCACCTCAGGAAGTAGTACCCTCAGTACCATCCCTTGAAATACTGCCTATTTCACCTTTGACCAAGGAAATTAATCCTTCCTCTGAAGGAGAAATGGCCAGATGTGCAATTATTTACTGATTCATGGGCTTAGAGCCAATGGATTGGCTAGATGGTCAGGGACTTGGAAAGAATCATGGAATTAGGTGAGAAAAACATCTGGGGAGGATGTATGTGCATAGATCTCTCCAAATGGGCAAAGGATATGAAGATACTTGTGTCCCATGTAAATGCTCATCAAAAAGTGACTTCTGCTGAGAAGCTCAATAATCAAGTAGATAGGATGACCTGTTCTGTGGACAGTAGCCTCTTTCCTCAGCCATTCCTGTCACTGACCAATGGGATCAATGAACAAAGCGGCCATGGTGGCAGTGATGAAGGTTATACATGGGCTCAACAACATGGACTGCAACTCACCAAGTGACCTGGCTACAGCTACTGCTTGCTGAGAGCCAGATATGACAACAGCAGAGACAATCACTGAGCCCCAGATACAGAACCATTTCCCAGGGTGACCAGACCACCTGGTGACACATTGACTACACTGGACCATCTCCTCCATAGAAAGAACACTTTGTCCTTACTAGAGTAGATGCTTATTCTGGCTATGGATTTGCCTTTTCTGCCTTTCCTCCTCCAGGAAAAGAACCAAGACCTGCTGAGATGCTTGCAAGGGTGGAGGAAATAGAGCTAAGGTCACATGACCAGTAACAGAAACAAGGATCATAGTTGACATGAGTATTGTATTTTGTTAAAAATGTGTTTATGCAGGTATCTGTGTTTTCCTTCACTTTCCTTCTTGTGATATAAGTTTGAGATACTAAAAGAATGCCTCCCAAGGGACACTGCCACCTATTCTAGATTTATAATGCATTTGTGGTTATACAATGGATAGTTATATCAAGTTAGGCATAATTATGACCTGGTTAAATATATAATGTGCTTCTAATTATATGTGGGATAATTGCATTATATTTAGGCATTATTATGACCTAGTTATTGTCTTCATTTAGAAATAATTACAGCATAAAGAGATATGAGTGTATGTCAAGTTGACAAGGAGTGGACTTGTGATGACTATTCTTGGTTGTCAACTTGACTACATCTGGAATTAACTGGAATCTAGAAATGGAGGGTACACTTGTGAGAGATTTTCTGCTTGATTTGAAGTGAGTGGATTCATTTCTTATCTGGACCTTTGAGGAAGAAAGACACATGCCTTGATCTGGATCTCAAGGCAGGAAAATACACCTTTTAATCTGGGCCACACTTTCTGCTGGAAGCCTATATAAGGACATGAAAGATGGAAGCTTTTGCTCTTTGCTTGCCTCCACCTTGCTAGCCCATCCATTCCTTCACTGGCATTGGAGCCTACCTCTTTGAAGACTAGTTGAGACATCCAGCCTTGTGGACTGAGCAACTAGTGGGTTCTTGGATACGCTATTCACAGCTAGCTATTGTTGGATTAGGTGGACTGAAGCCTGTAAGTCATTCTAATAAATCCCCTTTTTATATATATCCTCTCTCACTATATATATAGTGTGTGTGATTCATTCTGTAAGTTCTATTACTCTAGAAAAGCCTAACACATGATCTCAGCATCTCTATAAACCAATTACCAGCAATTTTCTGCAACTGATACCAGCAACTTTCCAGGGAAAAACCTGTTACCAGGAGTAGTGAAGGATTAATTTCAACAAGACCCTGTCTTCCAGAAAGATGACTAACACTGGATCATTGTACTTCCCACTACTCTATTCCAGCACCCTCTTAAAGCTCCTGGGTTTTAAGACATATGTGGTCGGATCTGCCCCATTTCTACCTAGAGCATGAAGAAATTCTATCATCTCCAGGCTCCAGAAGCCATTTATTTCCCACTCACTTCTTAGGCAATAAAAGATCTAAAGTCTGGCTTACCAGCATAAATGTCTATTCTGGTGGCATCAGCATCTCTGCAAAAGGAAAAAAAAATCTGAGATATAGATGAGAATTTAAAGTATCAACCAGCAAAATACACAGTATTTTAAGAGTAATGCATATTATTTTGAATTGTTCAAGCTATGAACAATTCAGATATAGTAAATATATGCATATATTTAAATATATATATTAAAGTTTTGTTTTTATACTTGACCACAAAATTTTCCTGACATATCTATGAAATATTTCAAGCACTCCAAATTTATTAAGATGCATGACACACAGAACCTGGGTACAGTTTTAAGAGTCTCATACATGCTGGTATCTTCAAGCTCACTTTGACTGAGGAAATTAATCTTTCATTGTCTGCTAAACTAGCAGTGACTTCCTCTGAAGGAGAAGTGGCCAGATGTAAGATTGTAGTTAAATAATGTGTGATCTAGTACATTTCCATGAGCAGGTAACAAGAATATAGTAACAAAAGCAATAATAAAAGTCAAGTATGGTAACACACATCTATAATGGCTACACTCAAAAGACTGAGGCAGGAGGACTTTGGGCTGTATAGTAAGGCCTGTCTCAAAAACACAAAAAGTACTAACAGTATACACTATACTAACAGTTGTACAGACATTAGAAATTACAAGTAAATTCACTAACTGAGGAAGTTTCAAATTCTACTATCAACTCTTACCCTCTTCTTCCTTCATTATGTCAACACTAGTCAATAAGTATCTAAATTTTAGAGTTTACACTAAAACCAAGACAATATTTTGTTAATATAACTATAAGAGGAAGAGGTCAGCAGATCTCTGTAAAGTAAACGTTAATTAGCCTAGTCAACACAGTGGTTACCAGGCCAGCCAGAGTGAGGTCCTGTCTCAAAATAACAAAAAAACCCACAACGGAAGATACTGATTAAAGAGTAGTCACTTGTAATAAAATAACTATTTGGGGGAAGATGCACAAATCTGGCCTAGTTTTAAAGACATTCAGCAGTACAGTGTCTTGGCAACACAAACTAATACTCTATGTGTCCAATTAGTTTGACTCTCCAGTTCCTATCTTAATTCCCTACTTCTCACAATTATCAGATGCTGATACACAAGGGAAGGTGGTTTGGAAGTGGTAAGTTTCCTATTTTTAGGTTGGAACACAAAGAGCAATGAATGAATTTAAGGTAATCAAGAAAGTGTCAAATACTGTGATAATAAAAATACTTTTTGCTAACGAGTCTCTTAGGAGTTGCAACATATACAACAAAAACATCTTTCTCTCAAGTCATCAGAGAGCAAAAGTCATGATGATCCATAAAGCTCTCCCTCTAAGCAATTGAAGGCTTGAAGACTACATACCTCGCATTATCAACCAGTTCAGCAAGAGCACCAAACAAGAATTCATGAGTGGTTCTGAAATAATACATTTTAAGAGTTAACAAAAGAATTATGACCTGAGCTATGAGTCTTAAGGTTATAAACATTTAAAAGGTTTAGAAAACATCTAAAATCCACATGTGCATCACTGATGGAACTACTAAATATAAACTCCATAACACAAGCCTTTCTAGAGCTGATTCCCCACAAATCAAGCCCTGCCATTTATTCAGGAATGTTTACTTTTCCTATTTTTAATTGAAAACCCACCTTAAAGAACCTTGAAATTTTTACATGTACTATTAAAAGTAGTGATAGTATGAAAAAAAGAGTAATAGCCTAGAAAAAAAATGCCTCTATTTTATCTTTCATTGATTTAACCAGCTGTCGGTTTCTGCACAGGAGGAATTGTAAGCAATTATAAACATACATCTTTACAAGTAAGTATCTTGAGTTCTGAATAATGACAGGTATCTTCACAAAACCCAAACTTTTAGAAGCTTCCAGGAGATAATCACTGAAGCCTCCACTTAAAAAGTTATTTTTTCCTTGGACACCCAGAAGACCATACCAAATGGTCTTCTTACCCTTGCAGGAGAATTTCTTACATTTTTTTTTTTAAGGATCTTAGTCAAAGACCTGATTTTAGCCAACATCTGGGGAAGTTGAAATGATCTGCGCTACCTCCCGCTCTGAGAAGAGGGGATTTCACTTACAAGCTGCACAAAACCCATGCGTCTCCTCTTTTCCCTGGGACAGCTCACACACAGGTATGCTCAATTTACACTTTCTTAAGTTGTACAATTTCCTACAACAGTCTTCACTAACTATAAAGAGGAACAGGTCGATATAGAACCATCCACAAAATCGGCTTGATTTTTAAAGGAAATACAAAGTTATAGACACAAACTATAATCAACTCTCATAAATTTTTTCTTGCTTTTTCATGTTTAGTCAATAATCAAAATGGCATTTTCTAAACATTTAGAATGAAATATAACACTAGTACCCAGCATTTAGGATCTCTGACCACTTACGATATTGTTTTAAACTGTGAACCATTTCTTTATAAAAACTCTAACTGTCCAGGAAAACTGATTTTCTTAAGGTTATTCTTCAGCTTGTTTTTTAAACTGTAAACTTTTAATAAATAAAACTACCTCTTCCTAGAATTCTAGAAAGACATTTTCTCCCATGAGATCAGTGAATATATCTATTGCTAATCCAAAGGCAGTAGGACCAAGAAAGATGTTGCAGCAAAATGCAGACGTTTTATCACCAATTCACTTATGGAATGAAGCTCAAATTCTTCCAGATAAAATCCAAATATTAAGTACCTGACATGGAAGAATCAAACTTCTAATAGAAACCTTGCCTTAAAAAGTCATCTCTTTATTATAAATATTTGAGTGTTCACAGTTATGATAGCAATGCCTGAAATCCCAAGACCCTATAATGACATCATCCAAAAGGTAGTAAGATGAAGAACTCAAGGCCTGCCTGGACTATGTAGCAAGATATTATCAAAAAAAGAAAAATTTAAGTAATTTTCAAAATTTTTACTTTTTTTAAAAAAATGACTTGTATATATGTATATAGTGTTCTGATTGCATGTATACCTCCAGGCCAGAAGCCAGATGGTCATAAGCCACCATGTGGGTGCTGGGAATTGAACTCAGGTCCTCTGGAAGAGCTGTCAGTGCTCTTAACCTCTGAGCCATCTCTCCAGTCCCTCAAAATTATTGCTTTAAATTTGCCAAACTATCAGTTGGGATAAAAAAATGCCCCATGTACTCCACTCCATATCTGTATAGGGCAGTGGTTCTCAACCTGTAGCTCACAGCTCCTTTGGTAATACTCTATTTCCAAAAATATTTATATTACAATTCATATCAGTAGCAAAATTGCAATTATTAAGTAGCAACAAAAATAATTTTATCACCACAACATGGGGAACTGTATTAACGAGTCACAGCATTAGGAAGGTTGAAAACCACTGGTATAGGGAGAGGGCTGGTGATACAGGTCTGTGGCACAGTATCTGTCTAGCATGCATAGGTGTTAGATTTAATCCTCATGGGGGGGAGGGAGAGGGAGAGAGAGAGAGAGAGAGAGAGAGAGAGAGAGAGAGAGAGAAACAGGCAAACAAGCAGGCAGATACACAAAGAGGCAGGTTGGAAAATTAAGATGAATTGTTATAGATAATGTTAATTAAAAGCCAATCTGAGTGGTGGTGGTACATGCATTTAATCCTAGCACTTAGGATGCAGAGGTAGGCAGATCTGTGAGTTCGAGGCCAGCCTGGTCTATAGAGTGAGTTCCAGGACAGTCAGAACTGTTATACAGAGAAACCTTGTCTTGAAAAACAAACAAAAAAGTCAATCTAGAGACAGAGGACATAACTCAGCATCTGAGCACTTGCATACCATGTGCAAGGCCTAGGTTAGATCCCTAGTACTTAAGACAAAAAAGTCAATCTACAGTTAGGCATGATGGCACACAACTGAAATTCCATAAAGCTGAGGGACAATAACAAGTTTTAGGTAAGCCTAGGCTATATAGCTAGATTATCTTTAGAACAGAATTCTTGTGGGGACTCTGCTTTGAGCAGTGGCTGTTTCACAGCCACTAAGGTTTCTCTGAGATGCAATCACTGCAGTTGAAAACTACCCCATACCATGATGACTTGAAAACACAGTCAGCACTGGAAAGTTCTGACAGTCTCTAAAGAGACTGAATTTTTTTTAAAGTAGGTAATCTAATATTTATTCTCAAGCTTTCAGTCATCTTCTGTTCTGATGTAAGTCATAAAATTACATCAAATTAGTTTTATATACAATCCAGACTGGTGTGTAGAAATATAAACTAGAAACTCTATTTTTAATCATTTTCATTTATTTAAACAAGAACATGTTTTTATTTTAACGTAAGTCAGTGAATCTCAAAAAAAACCCCTGATGTATGGTAATAAAAGCACACTAGACTAAGAATACGAGTATAACTTGCATCAGAATGTTGCATATAAAACAGATAAAACTGATAAAACAGAGCTCAAATTCTTCTGGCTTAAAAGAAAATGACGTTTCTAGGCTGGGCATGTAACTCAGTTGGTAAGGTGCTTGACTAACATGTACAACAAAAAACTAGGTTTGTAGTATAAGCCTAAAGTCCTAGAACTCAGAGGTGAAGGCAAGATTATCAGTTCAAGGTGATTCTTGGCTACTTATCAAGTTTAAGGTTATTAGCCCTGGCTACAAGAAACCTTATTTAAAAAGAAAGGAAGGAAGGAAGGAAGGAAGGAAGGAAGGAAGGAAGGAAGGAAAAGGTTTCTGGCTTCTGATTATAAAACTGTAAGTAAGAATTATGGAGACAGTAATAACATCCTTTGTCACAAGAACAAAAAAAGTGTAAAAAAGCACTATGTACTTCCAACTGTTTCATATAAAAAATGAGACATTGAGAATCTATTAAAAGGCTATTAAAAGGGCAAGCACGCAGCACTTCTAGCTAAAATCTCACTGTACTCTATGTAAAGTTTAGGAATGTGCTTTGTACATATAAGAGCTAAGAAAAAAATTTCAAATCTCGTTACTAGCAGTATCATTAGTATTTTATACACACATATTTCAGATAACCTAATAGATACTAAATGTAGCTAGAGTATTTTGTATGGTAGCAAACATCATTAAAGGGCTTTCTGTTAAGGTCAGAAAAAAATAGAATCTCATGAGATAGATGGAGCTTAAAGACGTTGACATCATTGTTCTAAATAATCCTTAAAAAATCATAAAACACACACACACAATGCATGAAGTTCCTTTTTTGCCAAATATTTCAAAAGGTACACTTGCTGCTGGTTAGCATGTGAGATATAATTAAATATTTTTAAAGACATTTCTCAAGTCAGGCAAGGTGATGTACACCTTTAATCCCAGCACTCAGGTAGAGGCAGGTGGATCGGTTCTCTGTGAGTTGAATCCAGCCTGGTCTATCTGGTCTATATAGTGAGTTCCAGGGCAGCGGCAGCCAGGGCTACATAGAGAGACCCTGTTTCAAATTTAAAAAAGAAAACAAAGAGGGGGGCTGGAGAGATAGCTCAGTAAAGTGCACTGACTTCTCTTCCAGAGGACCTGAGTTCAATTCCCAGCAACCACATGGTGGCTCACAACCATCCATGATATCTGGTGCCCTCTTCTGGAATGCAGGCAGAACACCGTACACATAATAAATAAATCTCTAAAAAAAAAAAGAAAAAAAAAAACCTTCACAGACCTAAATATCATTTGTACCTTATCTGAAGTCAACTAATCGAGAAAACACAAAGGTTTTTAAAACTCTGATGCTTCCAATTGATTTAACCATATGTGATCCAAAATAGTTTTGCAGTTCAGCATTTCCAGAATAAAATCAAACATAAATTTGCTTGTTATGTAAAAAAAAATGGTTTCTCTATGTAGACAACCTGAATTTAAAAGAAAAAATTGTACAAGCTCATAACAATGAGAGCTTTTGCTGAATTCCTGAATATGCTGACAATAGTTAATTGCCATAATTAGTACAGAAAAAAGCTAGCGGCACATGCCTTTCATCATAGTACTGGAGAGATAGAGACAAGCAGGGATCTCTGTGAGTTCAAGCTGAGAAATTGTGGAGTTATTTTACATTCAAATAGTGTGTGTGCACATACATGCATGCATACAAATATGATTGCCTTACATTTCAGCAGTCTTGTAAATCATATGAAACACAAGTCTCTGACTTCATAGGCCCCTGTACATTCACTTCTCATATGGAGAAAACCACTCAGAAATACCATATGCCAAAGGTAAGTCACAGAATGTTCCAAGAGTAATAGAAAAAAAAAGTCACCTTATACTTAAGCATTCTGATTACCTGACTACATAAAAGTATATCAAATGACTTAAGATACGAATCTTAAATTAAAAACATATTCCTCTTTTTTTTTTTTTTTTAGTTTTTCGAGACAGGGTTTCACTGTGGTTTTGGAGCCTGTCCTGGAACTAGCTCTTGTAGACCAGGCTGAAACATATTCCTCTTATGCCAAAGGAACCACTACTATAACAAGAATAGCAGTCATGAAAAAAAACTACCAAAGAGCTTAAAACTCCTTTTCTGTGGAAACCCTAGCCTGCATAATCCCATAAAAAGCAGCGTATACTATTAGAAGAAAGCAGATTTCTTTTTCAGACTATCAGCTATAATCAAGAATAACCATCAAGAGTAAGTATCATAGGATCTAATTTTTAAAAAAATTAAGACCTGTTCACTCTTTCCAACATATACTTCTGAATGTATCTGCCTAGGGATTGAAGATGGCTGGCTCAGTGGCTTAGAGCACATGTTGCTCTTGCAGAGGACTCAGGTTCAATTCCCAGTTCCCACATGGTGGCTCACAACCACCCCCTAACTCCAGTTCTAGGGAATCTGATGCCTTCTTCTGAACTTGGAACGTATCAGGCATGAACATGGTACATTTACATACATACAGGTAAAACACTCATACACAAAAAATAATCTTTAAAAATTGTCTAATGTCTAACATCAATGAGTAGGTTACAATTAGGTTTTAGTCTAGATAAAACAGTATAAAGAATAAACACCAATTGATTGTTATTTGGCATAATCCTCAAATACTATATTATCTCCATCTTACAAATGAAAAAAGAAAAAAACAAAACTGAGGCTTAAAAAAGCCGCAAGAAAAGAAGCATTCAAGTATAGAGTTTGAGAGTTTCTAAGTACAGGCTTTCCACCAAACCACAAAAATTTCTACTCCTCTAGTCCAGGCTCTGCTTGCAAGCCTAATACAAAGTAAATAAATAAATAAATAAATAAATAAAATGTTTTTATTTCACAATTCAAAATATAGTTAATATTGTTTGTGTAGTATCTAAAATTGTCTGGCATTTTTAAGATTTTAACAGAATAAAGCAGGTACCATAAGATCTTTCCTTCTCTGAAGTTGATTCTAACACACGTAAAATTTTTTAAAATTTTAGTTTCTCTAATAATGAACTTCCAATCAAATCATAATGACCAAAAGAAACAACAACAACAACAACAAAAAACCTCTTAAAATTAGTTACTAACAGAAAACTTAAGTTGAGGGCCCAGAGTGGTGGCCCTTAGCACTCAAGAGGCTGAAGCATGAGGATTAAGCCTAGCCTGGCTACACAGTACAAGCCTAAGTGAAAGAAAAAAGAATTCTCATTGTGTGTGGTGTACAGTTAATATTTTCTTAAGGTAAGACTAGCACATTCAAAGCAAGCAGATTCATTTCAAAGACCAAATCTGTGATCCAGATAAGAAATTCCAGAGTTTCCAAATGATATGCTAGCACAAGTTCCAATTCAACTCATTCAAGTAACTCAGTTTACTTCTTTGCTTTGGCAGTGTCCACAAACTGTTAATAATCCATAATACTCAGAAGCTTAATAAAATAAACCAAAATGAAAGACTTATAGATCAGGAAGCTAAGTCCTCTGCCTTATAGACAAGAAAAAAAAAACCTTCAAGGTAACATCAGCCAGCACTGCATAATGGTTAAAAATACTAAGCACTGTAGTCAAATCTGGGTACCGTTAATTTGCCTCTGCAACAACTTGATCTCTTAGAGCCTCAGTTTTCTCAAACACAAAACCAGAATAAGGGTCAACCTGTAAGTTTAAGCAATGAATTGCTTATACTCCTGTTATTGCATAAGTCAATAGTGAATCTGGAACAAGACAGATCTGGAAGGTCAATTTTCAAAGGTCTTCCAAATTTCTTAAAATCTGTAACTCCAAATTTGCCCTGACAGTCCAAAATTGAAATCTGATGAGTGCTGACATTATAGCACACAATCAGCCATGAACTTTTGAATAGTGCCCTTCATCTGCTTGTTCTTAATATGTAGTTTAAATATAAAGAACACTGATGCCAGGCGGTGGTGGTGTACACCTTTAATCCTAGATCCAGGGAGGCAGGTGGATCTCTGTAAATTCAAATTCAAGGCCACCTTGCTCGTTACACAGAGAAACCTTGTCTTGAGAAACCAAAAAAAAAAAAAAAAAAAAAAAAAACAAACAAACAAAAAACACTGAGAGCGTAGCCAAAGGTTGTGCTAGTATCTTTGATTAGTGACCTAGGTTCCAGATTCGCAATGTGTCCAAGGTAATCTCTATATAGTACCATCTCTAAACCAATTCACTTCAGTTAAAAAAAAAAAAAACTTCCTAAATGATGCAAAATAAAACCTCTCAGCATTAGACAAGCCACTGCTTAAAAAAAAAAAAAAAAAAAAAAAAACCAACAACGACAAAAATTCATTACTTCCTTTTCAGAAGTTTTTGTTTGTTTGGTTGGGTTTTGGGGTGGGGGGAGAGCAGTTGGTATTGTTTTGTTTTCTGTTTTGTTTTTTCTGAGACAATATTCTCTGTGTAGTCCTTGCTGTCCTGGAATTCAGAGATCTGCCTGCCTCTGCCTCCTGAGTACTGTACTGGGATTAAAGGCGTGCACCATCACTGACTGGCTCAGAAAAGATTTTTTAAAGTATTATGAAATCACAATAGGCTAAAAATCACTGCACTATTATGGGATAACTGAAGTCTATGCTTGATAATCTGCAGATGGATCTTCACTAACTAGACCATTTATTTATTTAGGTCTTAACTCCTCATCCCAGTGCTTTAATAGAATACTTACCTTGTGCTCAAAAGTCACAGGTGAATGTTTTTGGCACTACAAGGTAACTTAATGGTTTTAAGAACTGACCCTAGCTTGATGTGGTAGAGCACTCCTTTTATCTAGCACTCGTGGGGGCAGAGGCAAGCAGATCTCCATGAGTTCCAGGCCAACCTGGTCTATATAGTGATTTTCAGAACAGTCATAGATATGTAGAGAGACCGGACTTCAAAATAAATAAATATACCAACCCTAAAATACTCCACACTGAATCATAATGATGTTATCTCTTCATTTACTCAAAAACCATGAAAACAGCATGCTTCTGTGCTTTCATGCATTTTGGGGCAAGACTATCTAAACCAAGGGCTTTAAAGAATTCTCCACTCTGCTTAGCATATACAAACGACATTGGATATACTGCCAATTTGCCAATAAATAAATAAAGGCAATTGTTTGCTGAAAAAAAAATAGCTTTCTTCTTCCAAGTTGGTCATTTACGTGTCACCATCATCTTGTTGTCAGAAACACTTGTTATAAACCCAATTGTCTAGGCTGTCACTAAAGATGTACAACAGTTGACACCAGACGGTCCAAATGTTGGTGATCCCTTCTTGTTGGATTCCTATCAAACAGATGAGACAACTGAACATACTGACTCCATATAAAGTTTGCATTTAGAAAACTGTGATCCAGTAAGTGAAAATCATTTTCTTCTAGATTAGCAACAAATATTTCACTGATCTCGGTTCTTCAATATGGCTCAAGACATCCAATGACACATGCCAAAGGATAAAAAAGCAAAATTTTCTGGAGAAAGGATTTCCATATTAACACCAAGGAGTTACTGGTTACCTCAGTGCCACCTACAGGATACTTACGAATTTGTGTGCAGATATTCAAAGGTTAGCTGAGCTCGGTTGAGACTGCTGTAATTGGTGAAGGCCATGACTGCAGTGAGTCTCCAGTCTTTGCCCGTTAACAGGGGAGAACATAGAACGGAACAGGCTTTCCCAGAGGTTGATCCAGTCAAGGGTAAATCTGTGCTTCTTAGTGACTCATAGGACAAAATTTCCCGACTATCTAAAATATTGTCAGATATTTGAAATTGCAAGTGATGTACGTATTTCAGTGACTATGATGTAATATTTTTGGAAAGAACTACATCCTAAACCTACAGTCCTTAAGAGCAGCAAGCATAGAGCGTCCTTCTTGCAATTCCCGAAGCCTCCGGAGTGAATGGTTCGGAATGGTCTTCCAAGCTGGCGGCTTATTGCGGCTTCATCTTCACGTTCTTCGAGTCCTTTTCTGTTCTCCTAAGTTTCCTGAAGAGAACCAAGAGATTGACCTACTTCTGTCATAAAGCTGACGGTTCACCTACGTCATTACCACGGGAGGCTTCGTCACCGCCGAAGATGCCAGACTCCTCACACAGGTGTTCCAGCGGTGGAGCGATGGATGCCCTTTCCCGCCTCACCGCTTCCCAACTGGCAGGTCCTTGGTGCTGACCGACGGATTCCTGTACCCCCCCCCCCAGCCCCGTCCCCCGCACAGCTGGCTGGGAGGCCACAGTCACCACAGGTGGAGGGTGGAATCACTCAGCGTGGCCCCCAGAGACGCCACCCAGCACACCCGCCCGGATCGCCTCAGACGCGCCCTTCCCCCACCCCCTTCAGAAGCCAGCCTCGGGTCCCTCAGGCCCGCCCCGGCCCGGGTCCTGCGGCCACCTCCGAGAAAGTCACTCGTTCCGGATCCAGAGCAGAGAACGGGGAGGACGGCGGCGAGCACGCCCCACCCCCCCGGGTCCGGTCGGGCGTTGCCTGCAGCTCGCAGATGCCTTTGTCCCTCCCCGCGGAATTGGAACTCAACCACCGCGGCGCGCTCTTGGAACCATGTGCTGCCGCTGCCTCCGCCGCCGCCCGCGCGCGCCACGCCGCGCCCGAACAGATGACGACAGGGCTGGCGTCACGAGACTCGGCGCTGAGGACTCGGCCGCCGCCGCCGCCGCCACGGCGACCTCGGGCACTGCTTTGTCTCCGTCAGGGCACGCAGCGCGAGCCGCCTCGCTCACTCCCGACGGTCCCGGCCTCCCAGGCCTCTCCGCCGCGCCCTCGGCCAATCACAACGCCGCAAGTCTTCCCGCCCCCGCCCCGAGACCCCCACCTGCGGATTGGCGAGCAACGCGGGCCCACGTGACCGGATCCGGCCCGCGCCGGCCCGCCCCCGTCACGTGAGGGCGCGCGCCTCTCTTCCTGCTTGCCTGACCCTCTCCGCCATTTAAAGAAACAGTACCGGGGGCGGGCCGAGCGACGCAGCCGGACGGGAGCTGCAGCGCAGAGCGGAGGAGCCATCTTGTCTTGTCGCCGGGGAGTCAGGCCCCTAACTCGAAGAAGCCCTGGCGCGCCCTCCCCCACTCCCCGGTCTGGTAGGGCGAAGGAGCGGGCGTGCGGTCGATCGAGCGATCGGTTGGCGGCTCTTCCTCCTGCTCTGGCATCCAGCTCTTGGGGCGCAGGCCCGGCCGCCGCGGCGCGCGCCCGGTGGCCGTTGGCGCTCGCGCCGCGTCTTTCTTCTCGTCCGCAGAACTCGGGCGGCGGCCTATGCGTTTGCGATTCGACGAGGAGTCGTCCGGGTGGTCGGCGGCGGCGGGCAGCTGCTCCGCCCCGCTCCCGGGGAGGCGGCGGGGGAGGCTGGGGTGGCCGGGGCCGGCCTGGAGGCCTGGCGCCACCCTTCCGGGCCTGCTAGGACGCAGCTGGAGGGACAGGAGGGCGCGGGAGGATGGTTGGTGGTGGGCTTTCTCCTCTGCCTTTTCCTACTTATGCCACCTTAGCGTGGGGGTGGAAGCTCTGGCGGCAGCTCCGGGGTGGGGATTCGAGCTCCGGAGTCGGAAGATCTGGGTTTGCTTCCGGGCCTAGCCACCCGCTGGCCGAGTGACCTTAGGCAAGTCACTCTGTAATTTGTCTGCGCCTCAGTTTCCTCCTCTGCCTATCAGTGTGTGTCTGGGATTGAAAGCGCTTTTACAGAAGCGTCCGTTTACATAAAGGATGATTATCGTTTTTATTTTTTTGAGTTGCGAGAAGACTTAGCAACTGCTCATTCCCAGGAGTTAAATCCGGGAACCTTTTATTGGAGTTGGAGATCGGCAGGCTCCTTGAATTTGTGTGCAGAAACGTGTGGGAAAGAGCATTCTTGGGGAATGGGCGGACCCATCAATAGCAAGTTTTCAAAGGGGGCCGTGACCCAGAAGAGAACAATTGTATGCCACCGGGAGGAAACTGAGGCCTACATGTCATTTGGGACCCTTCACAACCAATTTGAAGCCCCCATTTGAGTCCCTGGTATATGTGAGCTGCTTCTTAATGCATAATGGCTATTTCGGGTAACATCATTTCACTGCTTGGCTTCTATTCTAAGCCCTTTCCTCTCACCGTAGGGTGCCTGAAGGGTGGCAGATACACGTGGTACAGTGGCACCCAATATAAAGCAGCTACAATTAGGAGTGAATGTGTTCTGTAGTATCAAGAAATGTAATCTTTGGCCCAGCAATTGTTTTTCTGCTGCTTGTACTGGTGCCTGACTACTTTTCTTTCATTGACCATTTTCTACAACCATGATTGACATCCGTCGTTTGCTCCTATAGTGTATCCCTGGTTTGCGTGGTTGATAGTGAACAGGCTTATTTTTAAATGGTGCTGCCAAACCCAGCTAATGGTGCAGGTGGATATTTAGCAAGCGGGCTCCCTGAAGCAGACTGAACCAGGCATTGGATTCCTGAGACTGTTTGGGATTATTTTTGGTTTGGCTTGTTTGGTTTGGTTCTTATTATTAATTGAAGGTTAACAGTCTCTGAAAAGTTGTTGGACTCTGGTTGAACCACAAAATCAGTATATTTGGAAGTAATTTGAAGCTTAACTTTTTCCTGGCCAGCCTTGTATTCTAATTGCTTGCAAGTGTGAGACTGAAATGGCCAAAATGCCGTTTTTTGTTTATTTCTGTTAATTGTCAGCTGCTTTCCTCAAATTGCAGGCCATTATCCAGCAAACACTATAAAAATGTTTGAACAGTTGCATTTCAGACATTTTCGTTTTGTGGAGTGGTGCTTATCAAGTGGTACAGCTCTCGAAGCAAGTGAACACAACATATTTAAGTGTATTTTGTATGATTAGAGGTTACCAATTCCGATATTTTATTCAAATGTATATAAAAAATTAAGTTGACTATTCCCTTTACCAAAGGGCCAGAGACAAATGATTTCCCTTCAAGAGAAATGACTGTTTTGGAGAAAAATGTGTTGGTCTTAGTTCTTTTGTAATTAAATCTGGATGTACCTCAAAAGACTCTTTTAAGACTGTGGTGTTAAAGGCTTTCCTCTGGAGAAAGGAGGAGAAAGGAGAAAAAGAAAAATCAACTGGAATTTAAAAGCTTGAAATTCCGTGACAAAGCACAGATGTCCAGGATTGGAGGTTCATGAAGTGTTTGCAGTAATTGGAGCAGATACACTTTTCCGTGTAATTGCCACTGTGGACTCCAGGTTTCCAGATTTTCAATTGCTGGACCTGTGACCCAGAAGAGCTTGTCAAGATGTGGCAGGAACTCTGGAGGTAGATGTCTTGTACTTTTCAACTTTGGAACTGTTGATTTTGCCATGTGTAAAGAGGCAACAAGACAACAAGCACTGCCACCAGCGTTGTTACTGGAAACTTGAAGACCTGGGTTTCTGTCCAGACCCTCAGTGCAAACTGACAACACTCCATCCAAAGTGAACCTATGGTACTTGCCATTTTCCAAAATTCCCCTGCTTTCCATTTTTGTTGTTTACCTTGGGAATGCACTTCTGTGGTTTATCACCTAGCACCGCTCTCCTATCTCCTATACAACTAAAATGGTCTCGTCCCTGTGGCTCTCTTAACATCAGAAAGAAAATCTTTATAATGACTTTAATCTTTTATGTGCAAAATCTGATAAAAGTTACTTGGGTGCATTTGTTATTTTTCCATATAGCCTTGGTTTTATTCATCTTTGCCCAAATGTGCCACCACTTCTAATGAAGCCTTTTTTAAAGCAGGGACCATAATTGCTATATTATATCTAACATTACTCTTGATAAAATGAATTCATTAGATATAAACCACACTCTTATTTCTTAAATCTAGATTTAAAAGAAACTAGGGAACCATTAAACCCAAAAAGGAATTGAGAGCAGGTTGACCGACCAAGGCCTTAATACTGTCTTGGTCTAGATAGAATTTGTTAAAGTGAAGGTTAGGAGAGTTTTATAGGACAGGAGCATAAGACAGCATTTGAACAATACTGAGAAAGTAAGGGTAAAATTGGTGTGTTACCTAAAATCTCACTTTTTGTGCCAATTGTGAAACCACTTTTCCTCCCTTTCACCTAATGGCTAGCAACCTGAAAACAAATTACTGCCCCAGAGTAGGAATTTTATATTTGTTGATCCCTGAGACAGTCAGAATATTACCTCTATTAGAGAACTCTGAGCATTTTTTTACCCAACCTAACTTTTTTTTTTAACTGACCTTGCCTCTAGCAATTTCTCTATCACCGGCTAAGCCAGGCTTGTGACTGCCCACCAGACAGTTGATTTACTGACAGCAACCCCCACCTCATTGTTACACTCCTGTGTTTATAATTCTGTGTGCCTGTTACCTTATCTGTTTTTCCCTGCCCTTTCTAGTCCTGTGCCTCCTGATTGCTGAGTCTTCACCTGGACCCTGTGATGACCTTCCTTCTGCTAGTCCATCAGCCGCAGAACTGATACCTGGATTTCTGTCCATGGTGATTCCTACCACCTTACTACTGAAGAAGACACCATTCCAGTGGACCACTGTGACCCAAGAAGCATTCAGCCATCATGATGTGATCTTTACCTCCACTCCTGTTCTTTGCTCAGATTCAGCACAGCCCTTTATAGTGCAGTCAAGAGTCTTCAAGCCAAATAACTGAAGCTATTTTATCACAATAAAGGCCAAGTTTATTCCATAAATGTACAGTTCATTTCTGCAGTTAAGTCTTCAGAGACACATAGTAAACTTGGACAAGGGGATTTTGTGTTTTGTTTGTGAATTGTCAACACTGTCTGAAAATGGCATCATCTCTGAAAACAGCATTGGAACATACTCCACAATCTCAAATGACTGAAGTTTAATGAACTGACTAGGATCCTGTCAAGGTCACTGGACTCTTGTTTTGTTTTTGTTTTCCTCCTTCAAATCTATAGCTGTCTACTGAATGAGAAGCAGACATTCTGACCCATTGGGATCAAAACTAAGGCACATCGAATTCCTCATAGTATCATCTTTGGGTTACTCAGGAACCAAAACTTTTCACACCAATATAAGAAATTCTACTAAGGAGTCCCTTTACCTAACCATCTCACCAGGCTTCAACCAGATTCCGGAAAAGACTTCTGATACATCAAGATAGAACCTATATGGTAATCTCTTCTGTTTGTATAGCACTTTACAGGTTCAGAGCACTTTCATATAACATTTGTGTCAATTATCAACACAATCACCTTTTTGAAATGAGGGAATAGAAATTTAAGAATTTAAGCAATTATCCAAGGTGATACAGTAGTAGAAGGCAGTCCTTCTGACTCCCAGTCCAGTATTACCCTTGGTGTTATCTTAGCTTTCATATTATTCACAGTATTAAAATGGCTGGAGACTGAAAATGTTCAAGCTTCTAGACTATATGTTGCCCTTAGTAGAGCACAATGTTTGAAGTTTAATCATAACTATATTTAGCCCAGAATCCCTTGATGATGTCACTAAGGTATAGGAGCAAGCAGTCTCCATGGTGGCTGGTGATTTGGTTTTAAAAAAAAATGTTAGGAAACAAGGCTATGCAGTATGAAACAAGTATTTTTACATTTTCTTATTCATTTTTATGGTCTTTCCAAGAACAGCCTCATTAACTACAGATCTGCACTTGTTCTTTGCTTTTAAATTTTATTAATATTCCTAGACAGAGAAAGCTTACCAGTGGTCTGTCCCCAAATTAATAGGTAGAACGAGCCATTTGCTTTTATAAATATGCATATAATTTATAATTTTTGTTGTCCAGTGAGGTGGTTAAAAAAATGTAATGCATGTCCCTACACAAACAGTTTAGTGGTTAGGGTCTCAAAGACATGCTATAAAGCTTCATTTAGCTGTTTAGCCCAGTGTGCCATACATCATTCAAATAGATTACTGCGAGTTTTTGTTTGCTTTTGTTTTTTCCAGTATTCTTTTTTAACAGAATGGGAAACTGTTAGAACTGTCTTGCCAGTGCTTAATTATCAGCAGATTGGCCTGGTGACCCCATAATAAATTCACTGTCTTTGAAACTGCCCTTTCTCATATTTTGTCCTAACTGCTTGAATTATTGTTACATCTGAGGGTTATACATTTTGATGCTACCTTTTTTGTCAAGGGAGCCTCTGAAATTCAAGGGAGAATGGGGGGAAATTGACTTTTGCGTCAATTAAGTTAGCAATAACTTCTTAATAGAGTCATGTTGTAACTTTTAAAGGAATCACTTCTCAAGTAAGGAGGGAAAAGAAAAAGAATTAGAGTTGTGGCCCAGTGACTTCTTACTGCTTAAGTGAAGTCATCCAACTTTGAATTTCTCAAAAGTACTGTTTGCAAATTCCCAGCAATATTACAGCTTAAAACCAATAGTCTTGTTCTCTGGTAGTCATTTTTTTAATACAATTATTTTTATCAATTCTTTGGGAATTTCATGTAGTATATTTTGATCATATTTACCCCCTAACTTACCAAAAACTACTCCCTGCTCTCTTTCAGTTTTGTGCCCCCTTTCCCTCAGTTTGTGTTGCCCAGATACTCTTGGGCACCCCTAGAAGCATGGTCAACCTTTTTAGTCATCTTAGTCACTAATCAAAATTTACAGTAGATGCTTTAATTCCATCAGTCAATAACATGGTCCACATCAGGGGGAGAATAAACAAATATTTTGTCTACTTTGTCTTAGCATTGAGCTTGCTTACCCATATTCTGGTTCCCATGACCTATTTTTTGTGTTTCAGCATTTTGTGAACAACTTATCCTTATCACTGATTTTCCAAGGGCTTTGTGCTTAATGAAGTCCTTTGAAGGAAAGCTATGTGGAAGTCCAGAGTAAAGTGAAGCTGCTCTGGAGTAGGGATCTGCAGCCTGCCACAACTATTCCTTTACCATCATGGTGACAACTAAAGGGACTTCTTTATGGAAAATTCTTCAGAAGATACTGCTGGAAACCACTGCCCTAGATAACATGTTTGACCTGAATGACATTCTGACCTTATGTGTATTTCCAATTCTATATAGTTCATATTCAGTTGATGCCGAACATGTTTGGAGATGGGTATGCCTTTGTCCAGAGAACGATCACACAGCGTTGTCAAGTGAAATTTTATTAATAGCATTCCATCCAAGGTGGACTTCCTGGAGTTGGATATAGCCAGAGAATAATACATGTGTATCCTACACCGAAGAACCCCATTAACTTTCACAAACGTGTACCTAGTGGTACTGGAAGTATGTGGCTTGGAAGTCTTGGAACTTGGATATAGGAATTGCCTGAAAGCTGGTATTGAAGCTGATGTCTCATTGAGGCCATCTTAGACCAAGTTGTTTATTTGACCTCTCCACATAAACTATGGTACTCCACGTACAAAGGATAATCATTAACTATGAAGCAAAATCCAAATACAGTTTTTCCTAAAGGGACTTGTAACCTGATTATCATTCACTGTCTCAATTTCAACTCATGTGACTATTAATTAAACTGCTCCATGGTTTCCTGTTATTTAATAACTACTGTTTCCAGGGCTTAAAGAAAAATTAAATTCCTCCAACACTTGTTATTTCTGCCTTTTCAAAATTAATTTACTCACCTCTACATGGAACAGATGATCGTGAAGACATATTCTGAACATCCTTTATCATATGTGACTTAAAACATAGCTGGACAATTTTCCTCTACCATTGAAATATTCTTTAATGATTATTCTTCCGGCTTGGTACCATCAGCTGTATGTGATGGGCATAGTTGGACGCAGATTCTTTGACTCTAGGCCATGATAGCCTGCTAGACATTTCAAGTAGCATATTGTTGACCTTTTTGCTGGAAAATTAGACTAACTTGGAAAAAATAATCTATAAATGGCAGCTAAGGATTTTTTTCAATATTCTTGAGTGTCCTGTTGGATGTTTTAATGGAGTTTCATCTGTCTCGTATTATCACTTTACACTAGTTCAGAGTGACTGACTTTATTCCTTACTATGAGGTATTCTTAAGACATTAAGATTATTTTTTTCTTGTAGAAAGGATAAAATCCCTGAATACTGAAATCATAGTAAACAAGACTTTGTGACCTGAGAAAATCTCATTCTTCAACTTCATAGTCTAAGGGCCAACTACCATCAGCTACTCTTGAGTACATTGGGTAAACGTTGGAACTGCTGCTTTTTATATTCTTGTTTCTTACCCTCTAACCATGGTTGTATAATTGTTGACACAAATCAGCAAATCAAACTCAGATCGGGTTATTCTAAACTGCTCACAGTCAGCAAATCAAAATCGGGATGATTTCTGCTTTTATCTGCAACTATTATTTGTAAAGAAGAAATCACAGATTCACTTTTCTATTATCTCTACATTAGCTCTTTCTTTTTACTGTATTTGCAGGAAAAAAAAACTACACTGCCAGTCATTTCTTCTGATTCTGCCATACTCAGTTAAAACGAGCAATCAATCTAATCAGTGATTGGATAAATAGAAAAAACTAAAACTTAAGGCAAAAGCCTTATTCTAGGGCCTTGTCTACTGTCTTCATGCCTTGGAGCTCATCTAAATCTTACAACAGTGCCACCCAACCAACCAGTCTGAGGCCTTGACTTGCCTTTAAGATTCTTGGCGATGGGCTGTATTACAGAAGGGGAAGACTTGATTACCAAAGAAATCCTGTTGCTCTCAGATGTAGCATAGACTCCTAAATAGAACCTCAAGTCTGCATTGAGGATATAGCCTTCTAAGCTGACAGTTCTTGCACAGATGAGCAGGAAAATGAAAGCTGCTATACCCAACTGTCCCTTTAAGATACAAAAAAATTTTGTCTGGAGTAAACCCTTTGGATTATCTCTGGAGTACCCAGGACAAAAACTAATTTACAGAGCTTCATTATCAATCTGCCTATTCTTCCAAATTATAGTTTTACTATTGGTATGACTGGCCCTGCTGAAGTTACTCTGTTTACCTGTCTTTAGCTCTTAACCTGCCTATTTTGACATGCTACTGCAATCAGACTAACTGGCCTTGAGAATACCATCAGTTTCAGGCTTGTGCCCAGTTCCATCAACGAATTTTGAATAGAAGGAACCTGTACCATACCCTACCAGAACTCAATGTTCACAACAGGGAGGACCATGCTGCATACTCTTTGACCAACAACTTTAAGTAGAGAATAACCCTGCTTATTTTCAACACCTGAATCATGTTTGATCTAACAGAAGTATATCAGGTTGAAAAGCAAGAGTGCATTGCTTTTTTTTTCTGTAATAACTAAGAAATGAATATGATTGACCAGGACTAAGAAATTATAAGTTCACCTTGAGACATAAAGCAACACAAGAACTTGACCACTGAACTTAATTTGCAGCTAACTCAAACAGCTTCAAACTGTTTGCCAAGTAGGAGAATGGTTTTCCTGCTTCACATCACCAATGTCAATCTGACTTGAATGAAAACTCCATGGTGAATCCTCGAGTATGAAGCTAATGGAAATTATCATTCATTTAAGTGATTTGTAGGCTTCCTATGGACAGGACAGACATCGCTCCTGGTGATTTTTAGAATTCTATTACCAAGGAAGAAAAACCAACTACTATAAGCCAACTTTATGGTCAAAGATTAAGCTCTGTACTTGGCCTTATCCCTGGATGTTCTTTTTTATTGCCCATTCCATCTCACTATAACAACTTCCTGATATTTTTTGGAACCATCTCTTCCAGTTTTCAGTCCATGTGGTTTAGACACTTGTTGAATCTTGTGCTGGACATGTTATTCCAACCTCATCAATCAGCAAAGTCCTTCTTGACTCTAGTGATTGATTCAGGAATGGATGCACGATTCAAGTTTGTCCAATGATAATCAGCCCTAGGTGGTTTACTCAGTTGTGGAGAAGTTCCCTTAACTTAGATGCTTTAGCTTTGTGGGAGAAAAACTCAAACCAACAGGGCCTACTATGTTCAATGAGCCAGGCAGAAAATGAAGCCAGTG
The DNA here is from genome assembly GCF_018167655.1 of Microtus oregoni. NCBI lineage: Eukaryota > Metazoa > Chordata > Mammalia > Rodentia > Cricetidae > Microtus > Microtus oregoni. The sequence continues at coordinate 36,998,205 of NW_024543078.1, forward strand.
CAGAGGGAAACAGCCAAAAGAGCAAAAGACTTGAGTTCTGATGACAACATTTATGCCCCCGGGATCCAGCTGTGCCTGAAGCTAGTGGTATATCCCCTGGACTTTGCAGTTATGTGAACCAATAAATACCCTTTTTGTTGAAGTTACTCTGAGTTGGGTTTCTGTTATTTGAAAGTGAATCCTGACTAATAACATTTATCAGCAATGAAGCTTGACTTGTCCAAGCTATTTGTTAAGCTTGAGGTCAAGGCCATAACAAAATTATTTTCCAAAAGAAAAACACAGATTAATACACTATAGAATCATAAAAATTACTGGGGGAAACTTCAAAGATTGGTTGAATATATGGTTCAGCCATAAAAGAAAGTGTACATAGTTGTTTACATAAATAAGGTATATGTATTGTGAGTAGACATCAAAAAATGGCCACGAGACCTTAAATGAAACAAGTTATAGAAATGTATTGTGTGAACTCATTTTGAAGTGTATGCTTACCTTTGTAAATGCATAGAAAAGTCTATCACTGGCTTTCTTTGAATAGTGTAGATTACGCAAGATTCAACTTTGACTATTTTACACTACCACATTAGAATTTATTTAAAAATCTGAATTTTAAAAGTAAATGCCTCCTTTTGGGCAAGTTACTTAAACCTGAGCCTCTTTGTCAAATGATTTAAAATAGCCCTTGTATATCAAATCTAGCAATGTAGTCTTCATTACGTAAGCTGGCAGGCTGTTAAACGTTAGGAAGCTTAGAGTTTGGTAAGTGTTCCTTAGTTTTGAAAGTATCCTTTAAAACAGCTTGAGTCATCAAAATTACAATATCTTGATAGCTTCATTTTACATGAAAGATTATTCCAGATTTAAAAGTGATGGCTAAACTAAATCCTGGTTGCATTGCTCACATCAGGCAAAGAGAAGGCAACGAATCACTTTTTAAACTCCCATGTCACTGCAGTAAAGGTCATTAAGGCCTAACATGTACCCTGGATTTGGAGCTTAGACAAGCTCCCATGAGTGCCTTGAAGCACCCCTGAGTTCTGACAGTGTGACGTTTGCATCCTGGCTACCAATCCATTGATGATTCTCTTCTCCACTATTAGTATACTGCACATCCATTGCTCTGGCCTGCTCCAAATCTCTTCCTTCACTGACGACTCCACTCTTCCTTGAAAAAGAACACCTTCTCTTTCTGTTATTTTAGTGGGACAGTACATGACAATATACTGACCTCATACTCCTGGCCAAAGTTTATCCTATCACAATTGGTCTCCCACCAGGACTTTCTATTTTAAAGAGAAACATCAGAGGCAAAGTGGCAGGAATTGAATCATTGTCATGAAAATGTTCCAAAGAAACAATATAGATAATGATACAAAATCCCCTAAAGAACCCTCATACCTGTTTTTAAGGCCTATTACTCAAATTTTCTTTTAATTGTAGACAATCATACATCTTTACAAGTTTACTTTCTGTAAGGGAAAAAAAAATGAAATTCTCAGATTGGCAAGATGATTCAGCAGATAAATGTCCTTGCTGCCAAGCGTGATAACCTATTTTGGGTCCCCAGTACATATTAGGAGAGACCCAACTCCAGCAAATTGTCCTCTGACCACCATCCACATTTGTGCTGATACATATGTACAAATAAATGTAATTTTATATGACTTTCTATTGCTGGTAACCAAATGACCTGAAGGAACCAGAGAATAAAATATTAAACTTCTGACCCTCATGAAAATGATTATTCCCCTGAAACTGAATTAAAGGTAGTGGTAACCCACCTAGAAGTCCTGAAGGAAAGCTTTTTTTGTTTGTTTGTTTGTTTTTCCTTTCCTGGGAGGGAGACTTAAAAACAGTATCCTCCCTTGATGTTTGGAATAATGTATAATAAGCAAATGTTGGGGATCCAAGACCAAAACCATTAGGCAGAAATGCTTGTTCATTGGGTGACGTAAGTTTAAAAGAACAGCCTCAGTCCAGAGACTTACCTTTAGGCAACAAATAAAACCCTGATCCTCAGTGCTTGAGTCCAAACTAGCACTTGATGATGAGTTTCTGAATTGCTAAGAATGAGAAAAAATAAGAGTGTTATTAAAATCTCCTAAAAGCAACATGATTAACCAAAAGGGAAACCAATAGATTTTTATAAATCCAAGACCCTAGAAGCCAGAAAGAGGATGATAAATGTATTTCTCTATATAAAACAAACCTATAAAAGATATGTTAGACTAAGGAAGTATCTCCAACATAACAGACTCAGGATTACTATCCCTGATACGCTAACAGACGTGTGTCATAACTACAGGCATATATCCTGACAAATGCATTGTTAGGCAGTTTTGTTATGTAAATGTCAGTATACTTAACACTAACTAAAATGCCCAATGCCACTAGTCTGAATCTGTCAAGGACCACTGTGGTATAGGTGGTTCACTGTTGATCAAAATGTGGCAAATGCACACAATTGTTAGTCATTTAGTGCTGTTTTATGCTGGGTATTGTTTTGGGCCTTCTCAGTCTGCCTTAAGAGAGAGGAAATGCTCCTGCAAAAGAAACCACCTTTAAAGGACTCTTGCCCATGTCACACAGTGGGTAATAGAGCTGTTACTTCCACAATGGGCCTAATTCAGTCTGCTTGAGCCAGTGTGTTCTTCTGCATCTCTGTAAGCATGAAAGTATCCAAAGCAGTCAGCGAAACAAGTCAGCCACAAAAAGTACCATTCACATTGGTCAGATGGCAAAATTTTCAAACAGCAACCTTCTATGGTGCTAACAAAAGTTAGGACACATGATTTTTTTTAACATTCGTGTTAATCTTTTTAAAAGGTAATTTGACAAAAATGAAAGTTTGAAATGGATGTTTTTTAGCCAGCAGCCCTTTGAAAACTTACTCAAAAACCTATAAATAATATGGCATAAAGATATTGGTATAAGAAGTTTACTGGGCAATGGTGGTGCACACCTTTAATCCCAGTACTTGGGAGACAGGCAGGAGGACCTCTTTGAGTTTGAGGTCAGCCTGTTCTAAAGACTGACTTCCAGGACAATTAGGACTACACATAGAATCCCTGTCTCAAAAATAAAAACCAAAAAAAAAACCCAAAAAAACTAGAAAAAAAGTTAAACATGGAAGACAGATCAAGATTATTCAACTAGTGTATTCATGATGGATTTTTAAGCAAAATACATATGCACAAAGTTATAACGGCTACTTATTTATTTATTAAAGATTTCTGCCTCCTCCCCGCCACCGCCTCCCATTTCCCTCCCCCTCCCCCAATCAACTCCCCCTCCCTCATCAGCCCGAAGAGCAGTCAGGGTTCCCTGCCCTGTGGGAAGTCCAAGGACCTCCCACCTCCTTCCAGGTCTAGTAAGGTGAACATCCAAACAGCCTAGGCTCCCACAAAGCCAGTACGTGCAGTAGGATCAAAACCCAGTGCCATTGTTCTTGAGTTCTCAGTAGTCCTCATTGTCCGCTATGTTCAGCGAGTCCGGTTTTATCCCAGGCTTTTTCAGACCCAGGCCAGCTGGCCTTGGTGAATTCCCGATAGAACATCCCCATTGTCTCAGTGTGTGGGTGCACCCCTCGCTGTCCTGAGTTCCTTGCTCGTGCTCCCTCTCCTTCTGCTCCTGATTTGGACCTTGGGGTTTCAGTCCGGTGCTCCAATGTGGGTCTCTGTCTCTGTCTCCTTTGATCGCCTGATGAAGGTTAATATTCATGAGGATGACTATATGTTTTTCTTTGGGTTCACCTTCTTATTTAGCTTCTCTAGGATCACGAATTATAGACTCAATGTCCTTTATTTATGGCTAGAACCATTTATGAGTGAGTACATCCCGTGTTCCTCTTTTTGGGTCTGGCTTACCTCACTCAGGATAGTGTTTTCTATTTATGAACACAAAAATACAGTGTCTAAATGAAATAAAAGACTAAAGAGATGTCTTAGGGGTTAAGAGCGCTTGTAGAGGGCCCAGGTCCAGTTCCCAACACCCACATGGCAGCTCACAACTATCCCTATTTAAAATATCAATTATCTACAGTGGTAGCAAAAATTAGAATCAATGAGAACTTTCTTTACCTTATTCATGAGAATGTGCATTGTTCCAGTCTTTCTAGAAAGTGATTTGACATCAATTAAAATTAGAAACACTTGAATGAACAATTACTGAAAATTGAGTTTGGTGAAACTTTATTTAATACACTTGTTACAATGACTTTGTAGTTATGCAAAGCAGATGCCCTTTATTTCCAAGAAAATGCTGGTTCTAAATTAAATAATTTAAATATAACTTTTAAAATTGTTACATTGAACATGGTCTAATTCAAATGAGAATGTAATGAACAAATGGGTAGCTCAGCAGTGGAGGCAGAGACAGGAAGATTGCTGTGTGTTTGAAGCCAGCCTGGTACATGACTAGTTCTTGAAATCTTTTAAAGAAAAAAAAAGAAAAAAGAAAAAAGAAAAAAAAAACATCATGACTAGTTCCTGAAATCTTTTAAAGAAAAAAAAAAAAAGCAACAAACTGGAGATAATGGTGGAGCACCTGTCTCATGTATTAAAGCCTTGGATTGGATCCCCAGCTCTTAAAGAAGGAACGGGATAAGGATGAAGTCTTTCACAGCTGCCTTTTGAAGATGCTTGCCTTCCAGATAACAGATGCTCAACGTTTGGATAAGCCCTTCGCTATAGCAAAGAAAAGGCTGGCGGTTGGAGTGCCACATTCTGACAGAAGACTGGTTCTCAACCTGGCGGTCATGTCCCCTAGATCGATAGCATATCAGATATCCTGCATGTCAGATATTTCATGTCAAATAGTTCATAACAGGAGCAAAATTACAGTTATGAAGTAGCAAAATAATTTCATGGTTGGGGGGTCACCATAACATGAGGAACTGTATTAAAGGGTCACATAATTGGGAAGGTTGAGAGCCACTGCATCTGTTCTTCAAATAAGCACATTTCTTACCCTGTTTTGGCAAGTAAAACCCCACCAAATTCAGGTTCTCCAAAGAAGCAAACCCAATGGGATATATGTATGTATGTACAAGATACTGGTGTAGATATATGATGGGGGCTTATTAGGGAAATTATTATGGAGGCTCAAGAATCTTAGAATAGGCCATCTACACATTGGAGTGCTGAGAGAACAATTCAATCCAAATGCAGAGGTCTGATAAATTCCAAGTTCGTTCTGTCTGGGCTCCACCCATATTGGAAGTAGACCTTCCTCTACTTGATGCTCACAACTAATCTTGACATGACACTAAAACATAGTGCTTTTCTTGGTTTCTTTGAACTTCCAAGTCCAGTGCAGATACCACAAAATTAACCATCACGAGGTTAGTTACTAGATTTTTGTAGCCAGAGATGAGCAACTTTTGCTACTTGTCCTTAAAAGTGTACCCATCCCCTCTTCTTCCACTTGCCAGATGGAAGGCGGACTTGCCTGAGTCCTGAGCCTTGTTGCTGATTGACCAGGAGGAAGAAAGCCCTGTGTGAATGCTGGTAGAGCAACAGAACAGAACTGTTTACCTCTGGACTTCATTTCCAGAGTAAATGTCGGTCCTTTGCACATCATATTTGAAATTTTTCCCTTCCTTAGAACAAACCTTAATGTGCCTGCAAATAGTTTGATGGAAATATTTCTTAGGAACATGTCATTCCACTTGTTCTAATTTTGTACTACAGAGTCAACCTGTCTGACAGACAAGACAGGCTGAGCCCTAAGTGAATGACCAGTTGAGCCATGAATCAAGCATTTATCTCCCATCAAACGCTAACGAATTAACACTTTGTTAATTTTGTTTATTATCTAGGTGACCTCCTTCTATTCCAAGAGATCCCTGCAGTGCATATCTGCTGCTTTCATCTGCTCACCATCTACCCCTTCTTTCTTTTAATGAGGACATATCAGTTGTTAGTTCAGTTTCCCACCATCTGAACATATTGATACCTGTCTCTGGCCCCAGAAATAAGGGTAGAGTTCTGACTAACCGAGCACTTAAGATTCTTGGTCAGGATAATTGGATAAGGGGTGAATATAAGATCTAAGACAAACTAGTTCTATACACACAGAGCTGTTTCGGGGGGGTGGGGTGAGAGAAGCCATTTCCTTTGTTTTTAATGCCTTGAACTTAGAATTACCAGGTTTTAGACCTAACACTACTGACAGCTATCTTGTCACAACACAGAGATTGTCTGACAGCAGGCTGAGATATTCCCAAAATTGCCCAACTAGATCCAGCCATGTCTGAAGGGAGTATAACCCAGGACACTTTGAAAGCCAACAGATCCCAGTTGTTTTTATTCAGTATAACTTGTCTTCTCTTTTCATGAATTGGGCAGTGTCCTGACTCACTCACCTCCCATTCAAATTACTGGCATCTGTCATGTAGTGATAGGTGTGAGAAATTACATAAAAGATATTCGTAGAGACAGAAACCTGGGTCCAATTCATTATAGTAAATTTAGCCAAGGAATTTTCTGCATTAGCAAAGCTGGGGGTGCTGGCAAGCAACTCGGCCTTTCTGAGTTTGTTCATTTTTTAAAAAGTAACAATCCCTCCCTCAAACACTGTCAGATAGAAAGCAGAATAGTGAACACACATACCATGGTGACACCCTGGAAGGCTCAGGATGGTGGACAGTAGCCATTTCTTCTGTTTATGTTTTGTTGGTGGTGATGGTGTTGATGGTGTTGATGGTGTTTTTTTTTTTTTTTTTTTTTTGCTGTTGTTGTTTCTTTTCAAGACAGGGTTTCTCTGTAGCTTTGGAGTCTGTCCTGGAACTAGCTCAGGCTGGCCTTGAACTCATTGGATTTAAAGGCTTGTACCACCACCACCTGGCTCTATTTAGATTTTGAGTGAGTGAGTGAATGTTGATGTGTGTGCATGCACATGTGTGCACAATTCATCTGTACCACATTCATACCTGGTGTTTGCAGATTCCAGAAAAGGGCATCAAGTTTTCTGGAACTAGAATTATAGATGTGAATCTTATGGGTGCTGGAACTAAACCTGGGTGCTCTTTTTTTAACCCCATCCTCAACCGTTAAGATCTGTGACATGCACACACTTTCACATTTAATGTCTTTTAAAAGGAAAATCAACTCTCTCCTACCCTCAGAAATTCTGGTGCCTGTTGCCATTTTAGCAAATGGGGTATAGGCTTTGGTTAAGGAGGCTCAATGCTCTTCTGTGTCAGGACAGCCTTGTAACTCCACACAAACAATGCTTCCCCATTTCTCTGACTGTATCAAACAAACAAAAAAAACCACACATAGAACCTGCTGCACTGGTACATACATAGGATCCCAACTACTTGGGAAACTGAGGCAAGAGGATTGTGAAGGAGATACGGCTCAGAAATTAAGAGCACTGATTATTCTTGCACAGGACTGAGGTTCAGTTCCCAGTACTCTTTTGACCCCCATGGCACCAGGCACACACACATGTACACATACACACATGCAGGCAAAACACTCATACACAGACATCTTGTTTTAAAAAGTTAAAAGAGGATTGTGATTTAAAGGCAGCCTAAACAATATATTAAGAAGCTGTCTAGGGCTGGAGAGATGGCTCAGTGGTTAAGAGCACTGATTGCTCTTCCAGAGGTCCTGAGTTCAATTCCCAGCACCCACATGGTGGCTCACACCCATCTGTAATGAGATCTGGTGCCCTTTTCTGGTGTGCATACATGCAGAGGAACAGTGTATACATAATAAATAAATAAATCTTAAAAAAGAACACAGTTCAATTAAATATTTAAAAAAAAAAAAAGAAGCTGTCCTGGCAGGGCATGATGGTACCACACACTTTTGATCCCAGCACTCAGGAGGCAGAAGCAGTCAGCTCTTTGAGTTCAAGGCCAGCCTGGTCTACAGAGCAAGTTCCAGAACAGCCAGGGTTACACAGAGAAACCCTGCCTCGAAAACAACGTCCTGAACTAGCAACAAGAATCCAGGGCATATGTATGTGCTCGGTTAGTACTCTAAACTATTAGAATGGCCCACTAGACTGCTTGCTGCTAGTTGTCATCCTGCTTCATCATGCCTCAAATTTTAGACACAGATCAGTGGTTCTCAACCTTCCTCACGCTGTGACCTTTTAATACAGTTTTCCATGGTGACCCCCGACCATAAAATTATTTTTGTTGCAACTTCATAACTAATTTTGGTACCGTTATGAAGCTAGAGGCTTGTTGAAGAGATCAGGACCCACAAGTTGAGAGCCACTGCAGTAGATGTAATTAGATCTAGTCGTGGATCCAGGAGACGGGGTGAGGGCACAACATTGACCTCATCAAGTGTTGAACACTGAGGGCATGGGAACCCATAGACTCATTGTCTCTGTGCTGAGGCCACAGAAATTGACTTCAGGCACAAGTACTCGCTGACACGCTCAGAAGATGATGATGGTCTTTAGAACCCCATCTGAGGAACACTGAATTAGCATTTAAAGTCACATTGCCTTGTGACGAGGATAATTACACATCAGCACGTTCTGTGTAGACTCTGTATCATTCATTTTCCAATGCGGTCATTTAGGGTGTACCATATAAACATGCTCATGTGTGCATACACATGTCACACAGCACCAATCTAAGACAGGCGCAGGAGCAATTTGGGGTTTTGAAGAAGGCAGCCTGTAGGGAGAGGAAGAGACCATCCACACACTCCAGAGAAAATGGCTCAAGTCACATGGCCTCTCAGTTTTTCTTGGCTCAGAGTGTTTACTCCCACCCCCAGTCCCCAAGCGCTTTGGGATTCTCCAGCACATCTAACTACAGGAAAGTTACAATGATACAAAATGAATGTGGAAAGGCCTCACAAAACCTCCAGTCTGCAATAGCAGGCGATTTGGCTTCTGCTGAAAAGAAAATTGATACCAAGTTGTTCTTAGCTGCTTGCCAAATGCATTGCCTTTTCCTCATGCCTGGGGCACCAGAAAAGGGAACAAGGACTCAGGCTGTGTTTATATCTCTGCCTGGAAGCTAGAGACCTCCCCTAGTTCCATCTTTTAAGGCAAACCCCAGTCAATTAGCCTTCTGTCCAACAACCCCCCCCCCCCCCCGCCAGCCTCAGCTCAGCTGTGTGCACCTATTCCACAATAACTGGGATCTCTTGCTTCACTTTCAAAAGCACATTTTAATGGAACAGGTCTACAATCCCAGGGGCTAGGGAGGCTGAGGCTGGAGGATCATAAATTCAAGCACAGCTGACAGACAATTTAGGGAGAGCCTGTTATAAAATAGAAGTTATAAAATGGCGAGAATACAGTTCAGGAGAACACTTAGTTGCCTAGCTTATGTAAGGTCAAGCATATGTGAGAGCCTGTGTCAAGAAAGAGAAGACAGGATGCTGGACAGTGATCAGACGGTGATGGCACATGCCTTTAATCTGAGCACTCAGGAGGCAGCCTGGTCTACCAGAGCTAGTTCCAGGACAGGCTCCAAAGCTACAGAGAAACCCTGACTTAAAAAAGACCGAGAGAGAGAGAGAGAGAGAGAGAGAGAGAGAGAGAGAGAGAGCAGGAGATGTACCTGTGCATCTTCTGTGTTAGCTTTCTGAAAGGAAGACGTGTTTGTCTTGACCCTGCCACACTGAGCCTAAAGCAAGAAGACACCCCAGTGTCTTTTTGCCAAGCCATGTCTCATATTAGCCTATTTAGCTAAAAACAGTGTTACAGCTTCATGATCCAGTCATCTCTCTGTCACACCGTGAGCTAGGGATCAGGCTTCCAACCTGAGCTTTGGGGCCTGCTTCTGCCCAAACCACAATGCTTGCCCCTCTCATTTCCACTTAGAAAATTGGAGCTAAAAATCCATGTGCCGCCTACATGGGGCAAAAAACCACTTCTAAATGTCTATGTACTAGGTCTACACCGAGGGGATACTCCTGTGTTGGCTCTTTTCTCAAATCCTGCAGTGTTCACTGTTTTCATACCCATGCCCAGTGAAATTTCATATGAAGGAAAAGCGTTCAAGATCTGTCAGGACTCAAAACATAGGGCCGGCGAGATGGCTCAGCAGATAAAAGCACCTGTTTTACAAACTTGAGGCCTGGGATTGAGTCCTAGAGCCATATAAAGCAGCTGAATGTGGTGGCACACACCTGCAATCCTGGTGCTCCTATTGTATGACGAGAGGCGGGAGCAGGAGGGTCTCTTGGAATCTCTTGCTAGCCTGGAATATGCAATACAAGAATAACAAGAGAGACCTTGCCTCAACAAGATGGAAGAGAGACCTGACTCCAAAATTGTCCTCTGACTTCCATGCATATATCTTGACATTCAAACACCTGTAAAAACATAGACACACGTGCATCCACACACACATTAATAAGACAAGACAAAGGGTTGTAGGAATTTGAAGGCTTCGCTTGCAGATTGCTACTAAGAATTGAAATCAAAATAAGCTATATTGGACATATACCTAAACTGGGAAGCCCAATGAAAACTTAAGAGGTCCTTGTTCAAAAATTATGAATTAAGTCAAATTTAAGTGCTTTCTAGACATGAGGCCCTTCTGTGTGTATGGCCCTGTGCAGCTGCACAGGCCAAAAGACCCAGGAATGAACCCTGTTTTACTCTGATACCCCTCAAAGGTGAACAACTTAAAACACACTCAAAAGACCCAGTCTTTTGGTTTTGGCCAGGATTTGGTGTCATAGCTACAATATGTAAGAACAAGTCTCATTGAGGCTAGGCAAGGGCCACGTGCTAAACTCAGATAATGCTCAGAGTACTCTAGAGAAATAGAGTCAGCCCCCAAGTCCAGTGGATACATCTACCAAATACTTCCTTACCTAAGTCATAGGGAATTTTGCAGAAGAAGTGGCAGGAAGATTACAGGAGCCAGAGGATCAGGGGTTTTCTGTGAGACTGTGTCTCTAGTAATGTCAGAAGCCATACCTATAAAGTCTCACTGTGTAGCCAAGACTGGCCTAGAACTATCTCTGTAGACCAGGCTGGCCTTGAACTCACAGAGATCCACCTGTCTCTGCTTCCTGAGTGCTGGAATAGAAGTGTGCACCACCATGCCTAGCTTATATTTTCTTCTAACAATTTGCTGTGTCAAATTAGATAAAGAAATTCTGGCTAGAAAAGGAGGCATTGAGCTAAAGTCCTCTAGCTAGGAAGTGACCAGGTTAGGATTCAGATGTGCCTGGTCTAACCTCGGATTCCTCACTCGTGAGTCACCAGACACCATTATTGGAGTCACATTAGGAGAATACATTTAACATTTCCCAGGCCCACACTGACCTACAGAACGATACAGAGCATCTGTGTCCTTCAGATAGTCTACATGTTACCTGGAAGCTTCTAGAATGTCTATGTGGAATTCCAACAACCTCATAATACCAAGTGTGGCAGACAAGTTCTGTCTCCTCTCCAGTGATCTCCTCTCCAGTTCTCCTATTGTTCATGCTTGTCATGGCACAGATTAGACATACTGGGTGGTATGAACAACAGGAATCATTTCTCACATTTCCAGAGCCTGGACTCCTCTGATGACGATGACCAAGCCCCATCAGTTTCTGGTGGGATATTCTTCCTGGCTTGAGGATGACTGCTATCTCAGGGATGTCCTGGTGTGACATTCCTTGGTATATGCAAATGAAGAAAAACTTGGTGGCATCTTTTCTTTAAAATGACACTAATCCTATTGGATCAGGGCCTCACCCTTCCTTCCTCAGTTAACCTTTATTACTTCCTTGAAGCAGCATCTTCAAATACAGTCATTCTGGATTAGACCTTCAAACTGAATGTTGGGAATCATTCAGTTGACAATATCCTTGTTCTGTTGAAGTGGTATGTTACAGGATATATGATAAACCCCGAGTTTGTGTTTAGGCTAACTAAATAAAATCAACCTTGGTTCAGGAGGTGGAGCTAGCGACTAGTTAACAGAAAGAAATCACAGAGTCAGAGGTCAGAGGGTATCTGGAAGATGGATAGAGATGCCCAGAAAGTAGTTAGGAGGGGCTTTGAGTGTGGCTGGTACTCTTTGGTTTGGCAGAGTAGAAGGAAGCTCTCTTTCAGAGATCGTAGCTAAGAGGGAAGGCCAGCTAGTTATTCCTCAACCTGAGCTAGTGGGTTTCCAGCCTCTTATTCCTGAATATTATTGGTAAATAGAATGATATAAATTTATTTAAATCTACATTTGGTGGCGGGGCAGGAGGCTGATCCAGCGGGACATAAAAGCAGGTCAGTGACTACAGAGCCGCCATTGCTGGAGAAACAATGGTACTTGCGACCACTAGCTTTAACCAATAGTGACTGACGAAGGGGATGAGATGTTACCCTATGTATATGCCAGAGTATATGAAACACTGCTGTGAAGTGTGTTACCACATTCTAGTCTATAGTACATCTTATTTGCACGCTTGCTCTAGAAGTTTTCTTTGATGGTTTATTGAAGAACGTAGCCATGTTGGAAAAGAAATGAGTGTCCTCAATGAACTTACAGTACCTTCCAACCCAAGGACATTAGGAAACTGAAGCTCTCTCCTACAGCCATAGGGAAACTGAAATCTGCCAACAGCATGACTGAACACGGAAGTGAAGTCTTCCCCCATTAAAGTGGATTCTTCCCCAATGGTCTTAGTCTGTTTCTTAACGCTATAACAAAATACCTGAGATTAGGTAATCTGTAAGGGAAAAAATAGATTTATTTCAGTTCTGGAGGCTGTGGGGTCCAAGAGCAGGATGCCAGGACCTACTTGACATCTGGGGAAAGCATTGTTGCTGCTCAGAACATGGCAGAGCGTATTATGAACAGCCACTGCTTCATCCCACAGAATCACCAATACATCATAGGGCCCCACCTTTATGACCTCAGGTAATTTTAATTACATTATCAAGGCATGATCTCTAAGTAACCTATGATTGGTGGATTAAAGTTCCAGTGTATGAAGTTTCAAGAGATGTGTGGAAACGGTTAAATTAGTAGGAGATCTAGTTCTGGGAGGAGACGCCACGGCCATGGCAACTCATAAAAAGGAAAGCACTTATGGAGGACTGACAGCTTCAGGTTCTGAGTCCATTATCATCGTGGCAGAAGCATGGTGGCACACAGGCAGACATGGTGTAGAGAGGAGCTGGGAGTTCTACACCCAGATCTGCAGGCAACAGGAAGAGAGAACTGGCCTGGCTTGGGTTTTCGAAATCTCAAAGTCCACCCTCAGTGACACACTTCCTCCTACAGGGCCACACCTTATCCAACAATGCCACGTGTTCTCCAACAAGGTAATATTTCCTAATCCTTCTCAAGCAGTGCCACTCCCTGATGACTAAGCAGTCAAATATATGAGCCTACGGGGACCATTCTATTTATTTATCTATTTGTTTGTTTATATTTTAGTCAGTGTGCATAGTGTTTTGACATGGGTGTTAAGTTATCTGGAACTGGAGTTATATAGGCAGTTGTGAACGTCCATGTGGGTGCTGGGAATTGAACCTAGTCTTCTTCTACTACTGAGCCATCTCTCCAGCCCCCATATGGGGGCCATTCTTATTCAAACCACCACATTCCACTCACTGGCCCCCATAGGCTTATAAACCTTATTACAATACAAAATATATTTAGTCCAACTTCAAAAGTCCCCATAGTCTTTCACAATCTCAAGACAACTTATAAATCCAAAGTTCAAAGTCCCTCCTGAGAGTCAAGGACGCTCTCTTAACTTTAACCTCATGCAAATCAAAATAAATAGATCACATACCACAACATACAATGGCACAAGATATGTATTACCACCATTCCTTAGGGGAGGAATTAGAGCATAGTGAGGAATATTAGACAGAAACAAGATTGAAAACCAGCTGGGCAAACTCCAAATTCTGAATCTCTATGTCTTCTGTCAAATCTCCTCAGATCTCCAACTCCTTTCAGCTCTGTTTACTGGAACACACTTCTCTCTTTTGAGCTGGCTCCACACCTTGTCTACTGCTCTTCTTGGGCATCTTAGGTGTTTGCAACATCTTGGGGTCCCCACTGAAATTCAGGCTTCACCTGGATTTCACAGCTTCACGCAATGACCTCCAGAACCTCCAAGTAGGACACTCCTGACACCCACCTGGCCTCCGTGGCTTTCCTTAACCATTGAGAAAGATTCCACAACTCCTTTCCTGTATCCTTGATTCTAAAGCCAGAACTATGTGGCTGAAGCTACCAAGTTCTGCTCTTGCTGAGGCTTGAAGGTGGCCCCCTCATTCAAATTCATTTGCATCAGCTTTCTGGTTTTGATGGTTTCCTTCACTACTTAAACTTTTCTTTCATTCCTTTTTTGGGGTCTTGCCCTGAGATCACCACTCCCTTTATTCCATTTAGCAACAGGCTTTTCCTTTTATCTCCTTGAGCGGCACAGGATTTAGCTTCTTTACACTCCTGAAGCTCCTTTTTTCCTCAAACATTTTGTATTTTTCCTTGGCTCAGCTTGTTAACCACATGACATTGTCAATATCAAGCTTCTTTTAAGTCTCCTCCGCTGCTGCCATTAATCCAAAACTCTTTGATTAGCCTCAGGCAGATTTATTTAGACAGTGGCAAAAGCAGCCACATTCTTTGCCAGAATATCACAAGGATGGTTTCTAGGCCGCTTACTATTCTTCCTGTTTGAAATTCTTGAGTTGGACCATGGGCCACCATAGTCAGTGTTTCTCTCAGAACTGTCTTCCACACTCCCTAGTGTGGTCCATTAAACCCGACTTAGTTTTCCTAATTCAAAGTCCACATTTCACCAACAAGCAGCATGGTCAGGCCTGTCGCAGCAATACCCCACTCCCAGTATCAACTCCTGTCCTAATTGGTGTTCCATTGCTGTGAAGAGACACCATGACCACAGCAACTCTTAGAAAAGAAAACATTTAATGTGGGCTTGCTTAGGTTTCAGAGGTTTACTCCATTATCATCATGACAGGGAGCATGGTGGCATGAAGGCAGGCGTGGTACTGGAGCAGTAACTGAGAGTTCTACATCTAGATTTGAAGGAGCAGGGGGAGAGAGAGAGAGAGAGACACTGGGCCTGGTTTAGGCTTTTGAAACTTCAAAGCCTGCCCCCCAGGGACGTGCTTACTTCAACAAGGTCACACGTGCTTCAGCAAGGCCTCACCTCCTAACCCTCCTCAAGCAGTGCCACTCACTCCTGATGACGAAGTGTTCAAATATATGAGACTATAGGGGCCATTCGTGTTCAAACTGCCTCAGAAACCAAAACACTATTAGAACTCCAGATGTGAATACATTCTGGCCAACACCTTAATGCACCCTGTGAGATTCTGATCAGAAGATTCAGCTAAGCTCATGAGATAATGTGCGCTGGTTTAAGCTAATAAATTATGATTTGTTCTACAGCCTCACAGCCTCCATTTACAGAACTGCATGGATGAGTTCTCATTTTTAAACTATCTAGAAATAACTTACATGCTTACCAAGCGTGACAAGGGGCATGTGTCAAACTGCCTGCTTTTAAAAAGGGTTTCTTCATTTCTTGCTCATAAAAAGTAATAGATGTTCATTGTAGAAAATTTGGAAACACACCAGAAAGAAAATTAAAATTACTGGGAATAATTTTTCTGCCCCCTCAGATAACCACAGATAACACATTGGCAAACAGCCTTTCCCAACTTGGTCCCATGCAGAGAGCAGGATAAGGTTACACACAGGGAACACTCTGTACAGCCTGTTTTGTAACTTGCTCTTTCCATAATGTCAGCCCACATTTTCTAAAGAATTTAAAGTGTTGGGGAGCATGTGCAGTCACTCCTGACATTTTGAGGCATTGCCAGACCTCACTTTTGATGACCTCAGGTTTTCCTGCTTCTGGCTTTGGCTAAGGAGCCTCATAAGGACACCGAGCAGAGAAGGGAGGACATGCCCAAGGCTAGATAACCTGTTGGTACCCAGAGATCTCTCCCTCTCCAAATTCCTACTAACATTGCAGCTTACCTGCTGTTTTCTCAAAGCCCACACTATGCCCAGAAGCTGTGAACCTTGGAGTTATTCTCGGAGTTTGGCTTTTATAAAGCCACAGCCTTACTTCAGTCAAGGAAGGTCAGAGGAAGCCCTTTGGTCTGAGAGCTGCCCAGCATGAGGTCCAGGCCTCCAGAGAAGTAGAAGTTTGCTGACTCGCAGAATCACAGCAGCACACTCAGAGCTGAAGTGTGAATGGGTAGATGATAGGGAAGAGGAGGAAGAAAAGCGGCAGGAACTGTTTACTCGATATGTTTCCACTAAGCCTGTGAACAGTTGGGCTAGTTAAGGGAGCTATAGCAAAAGATAAGGAGGACAGGCTGCATCACACCTGTGGTCCCATCACTCTGAGACTGAGGCAGGAGGGTTACTGTGAGTTCAAGGCAACTGTGCGCTATAGGGTGAGACAAGAGAGACATGCACTAGGGGAGAAGGTACAGGAGAGAAGAGGAAGAAAAAAAGAGAAGAAGGATGCTAGATGGTGGTGGCATTCTTTAATCTCAGGACTCAGGAAGCAGATGGTTCTCTGAGTTTGAGGCTACAGAGCGAGTTCCAGGACAGACAGGGCTACACAGAGAAACCTTCTCTCAGGAAGCGGTGGGCAATCCAAAAAGTCAAACAATACTGCCATGCTAAATGAGAAACACAATATACAGATGTTATTTTTGTAACGAAAAGTGTCTAGCAAATACTTTTAAAAGATGTTTGAGGGCTGGGGAGATGGTTCAGTAGGTAAAGGGGCTTTTTAATACCCGAGTTCAACCCCTGGTACCTATGGTAGAAGGAGAGAACTAATTCCCAAAAGTCATCCTCTGACCTCCATATACACCTTAGTATACATACGTTCATGTGGACATATGCAGGCACCTGCTAATAAAATCTTTAAAATAAAAATTTCAAAAACGTTTGAGTTAAACACTTATTAACATGTATGTTGCAATTGTTTACTGCATAAAGTGACAGCCATTTAATGTACTGGGTAAGCTTTACTGTAACGGTACCTGAGGTAAATTACCTTAAACACAGGAAAGGGTCTGTTTGGCGCACCGTTCTGAAGGTTTCGGTCCATAGCTGAATGGTTCTGTTGCTTGGGTCTACGTAGCATAGTACATCCTGGCAAGAACAGAGGACAGTAGAGGTCTGTTCAGCTCATAGAATCAAACAGGGAACAGAAGAGAGACTAGAGTCCTATTACCCACTTCTAGGGCATATCCCGCAGTTGACCTAAGATCTCCCACTAGGCCCCATCTCTTAAGGATTTCCACCACTCCCAATATTGCCTTGTTAGGTACTAAGGCTTTGGATGGCAGTCAAGATATAAACTGTAGCATATACTTAGGATTCTGTGAGTCAGACTTCGGTTAGAGCCCGGTATGGATTACTCAACTCCGTGTTTAGACAAGAAACCCACTAGAGTGACTGGGGACGCCACTGGAGCCATACGGTGTCCCAGGATGAATCCGGGACCAAATGGCCAAGACAGTTCCTTCACTTCTTTGTCTGGGACCTCGTCTCTGAAGAGTTGAATATCGTTAGCTACAGATGCAGGGTGAGCACGTCTGATCTTGTCTTTCCATGTGCTGACTTGGGCTTCCTAGTAACATGGTAGCCTTTAAAAAGTCAGACTTTGGAGCTAGAGAGATGGCTCAGTGTTTGGGTCTCTGTTGCTCTTGCAGAGGACCTGAGCTTGGTTTCCAGCACCCACATTGTACAGCTCATAGCCAACTCTAACTCCCTCTTCTACCTGCCACAGCAATTGCATTCAAGCACCAATAACCATGCTTGTGCACGCACAGTTACTTTGTTTTTAAGTTGAAAATAAAAAGTCAGACTTCTGTGTGGCACTTTCCCTCAAAGCAATCGTCCCCAGAAAGAGAAAGTGGAAACCATTAGACCTCCTGTCTTAGGGTTTGTACTGCTGTGATGAAACACCACACTCACAGCTAGTTGGAAAGAAAAGGGTTCATTCAGCTTGTGCTTCCACATCACAGACCATCAAAGAAAGTCAAGCGAGGCAGGAATCTGGGTACAGGAACTGATACAGAGGCCATGGAAGGATGCTGCTACTGGCTTGCTCCCCATGGCTTTCTCAGTCTGCTTTATTATAGAACCCGGGACCACGAGCCCAGGGATGGCACCACCCCATAATGGGCTGGTCCCTCTCCCATCAATCACTAATTAAGAAAATGACCTACAAGCCTGGTGATGGTGGCACACACTTCTAATCTCAGCAGTCAGGAGGTAGAGGCAGGAGGATCTCTATAAGTTCCATGCCAGCCTTGTCTACAGAGTGAGTTCTAGAACAGCAATACAATGAAACCATGTCTCAAAACAAACAAAAACAACAAAAAAAGAGGTTAGTCTTTAAAAAATAGCCAGTCTCTTTAAGAATCAAAAATCTCTTTTAAAAGTTCAAAGTCTCTTCTCCGTGGGTTCCCATAAAAAATCAAAATTAAGTTAAATACTTGCTTACTTCAAGAGAAGAGAACTAGAGCATAGCCATAAACTGAACAAAGCAAAACCAAACAGTGTGAATAACTTCATGGCCAATACCATTCCATATTCACACACAGTCTTCTGGGCTCCTCCAAAGGGTCATTTCCCTGGCTCTGCCCTCTGCAGCAAACACAGCCCATCTTCTAAGCTGGCTAGAATCCTCTTCACTCTGGCTGCTATTCTTGGTGGTCACCCTACAGCACTGGCATCTCCAAAATACTGGGGCGTCTGCTGCAACTGGGCTGTGCTTTCACCAATAGCCACACCTGGGCTCTCTTCACCGTGCCAAGCCTCGACTTCTCTTCCTGGCCCCTAAAATTCTGGGCCTTCAATTGCCATGGAGGCTGCACCTTCATCAATAGCATCTCCTGAGCTTCTGCAGTACCAAACATCAGCTGCTGACCACGACCCCTTCATGCCTTCAAAACCAGTACCGCCTGAGTGAGTCTTACACTTCCAAGTTTGGCTGCTAGCACGAGGTACAGCCTTGGCTGTCTGTGGAACACCCCTTCTCTGTGCTCTCAGGAAACACTTCCCAGAAGATGTCACCTTCACAGTACTAGTCTCTTCTTAATCACTGCTAATTTCTCAGCTTCACAGTGTCTGTTCTTGAGCTTTATGAAATTGTCTTTAATGCCTTTTTATACCATAATTATATTGAAGTCTGACCTACCCCCGTCCACCTGGCCCAAAGTCTTTGGAACCCCCACTTGGCTAGTATCTCTAAACAGAAACTTATATCTCTGGCCAGCATCAAGTATTCCAGCAGAGACTTTACTCAGGTAGTTCTTGTATCTTGTTCATTGCAGCTGATTCTTCACCCTCAGCTACCAGAACACAGAATCTTAATTCATAATAAATGGTCCAAATTATGAAACTTCATAAGCCAGGCTTCCCTCATCTACATTGCCCTTCACAGTGGTATCCTACAGAGCAGTTCCCTGGGATCTCAACACTCAATGGCTTTTCTAGAGTTCCAGAGAGCTTCCACAATCCTCTCAATAAAACAAAAAGAAAGTTAAAAAAATTAAAAAATAAAATAAAAAAAAAACATATGGGGGGCTGGAGAGATGGCTCAGTGGTTAAGAGCGTTGCCTGCTCTTCCAAAGGTACTGAGTTCAATTCCCAGCAACCACATGGTGGCTCACAACCATCTGTAAAGAGGTCTGGCGCCCTCTTCTGGCTTTCAGGCATACAGACAGAATATTGTATACATAATAAATAAATAAATAAATTATACATAATAAATAAAAAAGAAAAAAGAAAAAAAAAAACATATGTTCAGGTCTGTTACAGCAATACCCCACTCCTGGTACCAACTTGTCTCAACTAGGGTTTCTGCTGCTGTGATGAAACATCATGAGCAAAGCAACTTGGAGAGGAAAGGGTTTATTCAGCTTATGCTTCCACATCACAGTTCATCATCAGAGGAAGTTAGGTCAGAAACTCATGCAGGGCAGGAACCTAGAGACAGGAGCGGATGCAGAGGCTGTGGAGGGGTGCTGCTTCCTGGCTTGCTTCCTATGGCTTGCTCAGCCTTCCTTCTTATAGAACCTAGGACCACCAGCCCAGAGATGGCACCATTCACAATGTGCTGGGCCCTCCCCCATCAATCACTAACTAAGAAAATAGTCTACGGCATGCCTGCAGTCCTTCTTAAGGAGGCATTTTCTCAATTGAGCTTCTCTCTTTTCAGATAACTGTCAAGTTAACATAAAACTAGCAGGTACACCTCTTAAAGGCAGTCAAGAGGGAAGGCACGGTGCCTTTGTAAGACCTCATCCCCAGAGTCACACAGTGTTACTTCTTTGTTCTGTTCCTTAGAAATAAGTCACAAAGTCTGCCTGGTGTTCAAAAGAATGAAGAATTCAGCTTTAACTTGGAGAGTAGTGCTACAGAATTTGGGAACATATTTTTTTCAAAAGCACAGTTAAAACATAATCTACTTCCTGTGGAACATTAATTATTCCTCCAGTCCTCTGCTCCTTCAAAACCATATGATGCCCCATCCCCCTTGGTCTCCTCCTTGCCTTTCTGCCCAGGAGAGCAAATCCATGTATTCTCCTCATCCTTTTGACAAGTTCCTGGTTTTGACCCGTCACATAAGCTTTTGTACAGACAAAATGGGTTCAAATTAAAATTCCATCTCCAGACAGATTTCCAAGCAACTATGGGAGCAAAAGAAGGCGCTCAAAGGTAAGCAGGGACCCTAGAACTTTCTCTCTGCATCTTCTCTAACAAAAGCAGGAGGTGTGTGTGCGCCAACAAACTGATAAAAGCAACCAGAAAAAAAGATGTGGGGACTACGAAGCATCAAAACTAAATCAGCGGAGGGTGAGGATAGATGGCACAGTGATGTCTGCCTAGAACCTCAGGAATCTGGGGAGGGAGAAGCAAGAGGTTTGGGAGTTCAAGGCTAACCTGGGCAAGATAAGACCCTTTGTTACACTACAAATCCACAAAAGTGGTACAGTGGATGCAAAATAAATTCTATCGAAACTGCAACTGGAAATTAGAAGGGTCTAGGAAAAAAACTGCAAGGAAGTTAGCAGGATTACACAAATTCAGTTTACATCTAGCAATTCTTTAAGTGGACATAAAGATGGAACTTTTGCTACCAAAAAAGAGCAAAACTGGAAACTCTGGGGGAGAAAACTTTGATAGAAAGGGTCAAGCTGATGTGCATGGGATTTGTGTGGGACAGCTGGGGATAAGAAGCAAAGACAGCCAGGTAACAATCTAGAACAAAGCTGACCACACTGTCATCTTGGCAAGGGAGAGCTGTGTCCTGACAAAGATTAAAGTTTGTGAATAAAGGCTGACGGAGGGAACAAGGAAGCACACTGGCCAAGGCACGGCCTGATGTGGTGCCTGGGGTCTCCCAAAGCAGAGTCTCTGGTTCTGTGTCTCACGAGATCAAGGAGCCTGACTCCAGCATGCCCACAATGAGTTCTAAAGACCTGCCAGGCCTCAGGTCATCAGCAGAAGTGATGGAGTGTGTGTGTTCAAAACTCCCAAGAGTTTTATTGTTTTTTGAACAAATTTGAAATAGTGCCATGTTCCTATTGGATCAAACAAATTTATAAAGGAAAATCATTATTATTCTAAATTTGTGATTAGTTTTAATAAATTTATATAAAAAAACAGATTTGTTTTTGTAGGAGCTTTTTTTCTCTTATAAGCAATCTGCCGGTTTTGTGGGACATTTGTATTGGCGATCAGCCTTTTTCTATCACTTTCTCCCAGAAAAGTGGAACCAGGTGTTGGGCTTTTGGGCTTGGTTTGGTTTATTTCGATTTTTGTTTTTGTGATGGGGAGATTGAAACCAGAGCTTCACAAGCTGGGTAAGCACTCTGACTCTGAACTCATCGCCAGCCCTAAAACTCTTTTTAGTAATAAAATGTGTGTGTTAGTGTATGTGTGTGTGTGTGTGTGTGTGTGTGTGCATGAGTGAGAATGTGTGTACATGAGTGTGTGATCATAAGTGTGTGTATGTGTGTGTGCATAAGTGTATGTATGAGTATGTGAGTGTAGAAGTGTGTGTGTATGTGTATGAGAGTGTGAGCGTTTTAATGAGTGTGTATAAGTGTGTATGTGTATAGTGTATAAGTGTGTGCATGAGTGTGTATACATGTGTGAGTGTGTGAGTGTTTGAATGAGTGTGTGTATAAGTCTGTGTGTTTGAATGAGTGTGTGTAAGTGTATACGTGTGTATGAGTGTGTGAGTGTATAAGTGTGTGTATGTGTATGAGTGTTTGACTGAGTGTGTGAGTGTGTATGAGTAGTGTGTTTGAATGAGTGTGTAAGCATGTATAAGTGTGTGTGGATGTATAAGTGTGTGCGTGAGTGTGTGTACATGTATGAGTGAGTGTTTGAATGAGTGTGTGAGTGTGTCTGAGTGTGTGTGTTGGAATGAATGTGTGTATGAGTGTGTGAGTGTGTAAGTGTGTATATGAGTGCATGTTGTCTGCTGGGTTGTCTTCTGACTTTCATTTGTCAGGTGATAAAATCTTAGGACATGAAAATTTAAAATAATACCTATTACAAAAACATTTAATATTTTTACTAGTTCACAATTTCTTTTTAAATTTTGAAAATTGGGGCTGTTCTATTTGATCCAGAGAGTGATTTTTTTTGTTTTGTTTTGTTTTGTGTTTGTTTTTCAAGACAAGGTTTCTCTTTGTAGCCCTAGCTGTCCTGGAACTCACTCTGTAGACAAGGCTGGCTTCGAACTCACAGAGATCCACCTGCCTTTGCCTCCTAAGTGCTGGGATTAAAGGTGTGCGCCACCACCGCCCAGCCAGAGAGTGATTTATAATAGCCACACTTTGGGTTTAAATGAGTGCGTTTATTAAGTATATAACAAACTCAACTAAACAAATAAGCAGCAAGAGATAATGGGTAGGTAGACAGATGGGATGGATGACAGAGCAAATCATCATCAAACTGAGTCTCAACAGCAACCCGTGGAAGTAGACGCAGAAAGCCCTGTTAAAGCTTTCCTTAACAGGAGGGTCCAGGCAGAGCACGGTGCTCTAGGATGAGACTTTCAAATGAAAGAAACAACTGCAGAAAGATTATGTCATCAAATCCGGAATTTACAAGCAGAAACTAACTGGGGAAGCTGAGGCCCGGAGTGAGTAGCCCCGTTTGAGCTCTCTCTCCATGGCCAAGCTTCAGGTATAGCCTGACTTCCTGACAATTCAGAATGCCTTTTCCTCTGGAGCTGTAACTCTCAATCTGTCAGCATGCAGGCAGATACAGTGCTGGAGAAGTAGCTGAGAGCCCTACATCTTGCAGGCAACTGAGAATGAAGTCAATTTAGACACTGGGCAGTATCCTGATCATAGGATACCTCAAAGCCCGCCCCCACAGTGACACACTTCCTCCAACAAGGCCATACCCCTACTCCAGCAGAGCCACACTTCCTAATAGATCCACTCCCTTTTAATTTATGGGAGCCAATTATATTCAAACTACCATATGCTACTTCAGTCTCAAATGCTGGGATTACAGGCCTTTGTCACTTTGTCTGATTTACTTCCTTCCTTTCACACCCTAGTACTGGGAATTGAACCCAGGATCTCATGAATAGTAGGCAAGTGCCCTACCACTAAGGTATAATTCTTGAAAAGAATATGCTAGACTTAAGGGAAGGAACTTGAAAAATATTAAGGAAAGAAATTTTCAGGAAAATATGTTCTCATTTTGTTAAGAAAAAATCAGTCTAAATTTCTCAAGTTCATTTTGAAGGGCTGGGAATTGTTTTAAGTCATAGTTGAGGAGATATAGACATATTTGTAATTGCATGTGTATATACATATTACAATTTAACCCCTGCATGCAAACTAATACTCAGCTGGGGAAAACCCTTGTTTTCTGACATAGGAAACTTGATTGGACTTGCTAAGGAGGATGCACACATTTAAGAGAGTTGTATAGCTATCATGTATATGATGTAGAACGTCACACAATGCAATGTACCCTAAAAGCCATTTTGACAGGTTCAGTTAGATCCCAGCAGTACAGAGGCTCAGTTCTGTACCCTGCTTGTCTCCCTTTCAATTCATACCACAAACAAGTCTTCTGGTGTGGCTGCCTCCCATGGTGTTGCCAAGATGTTCAATGATGCACAAGGAACCAATGACCAAGGAAGTATGGGAATACAAAATAAGTGCCCTTCTCCTTCAGTGAAGACAGAAAGAACATCCACTTGGGTGGATGGCCCGGAGATCCCATAGATGACTCCTAAGCCGTTTTTGTCAAAATACTGCCAGGCCAGGGCTACCACTATTCTCTCTATGATGCAGTCTACAAGATGAAAGAGAGCAAGAAGGAGGTCAGGTGTCCATCTCATAGGCCCCGAGAGTGCACACGTTAAGAGCAGAGTAATATACGCAGCTCCACAAGTGATATCTTAATTAGGGTTCTATAGCTGTGAAGAGACAACATTACCACAAAAATTGTTATAAAAGAAAGCATTTAATTGGGGCTGTCTTAAAATTAAGAGGTTTAGTCCGTTATCATCATGGCAGGAAGCATGGTGCCATGCAGGCAGTCATGAAGCTGGAGAGTAGCTGAGAATTCTACATCTGGATAAGCAGGAAGACAGAAAGCCATTGGGCCTGGCTAGAGCATATGAAATGCCAAAAGCCTACCCCCAGTGAGACATTTCCTCCAACAAGGCCACACCCACTCCAATAAGGCCACACCTCCTAATGCCACTCCCTAAGCATTCAAATATGAGTATGGGGGGGCATTCTTATTCAAACCAGCACAAGTGCCCTCAAGAAGCAGCAGACAGGATGAACTATGAATTACTGACATACACTGACAGGAAAACTAGGTGGCAACAGAGTCAGATCCACAGATGGCAAGCCTTTGTGAGCCGTCGCTAGCTCCCTGTCTGGAGCCTGTCTGAAGCCTCAGACCTATGCTTAAATGTTGTAGGTTGCTCCTTTCTTGCCAGACCAGAGGGCTGAAGGGATCTCAGCAGGAGAAAGGTCATCCCTTCACCCCAGCTTCCAACCATCTCTCAGTTCTGAGGACTGACACCCTCTCTCCATCCTTGCCCAGTTACATCTTCCCAAGCTGCCCCAGCAGACTCCTGTTGTGTAGATGGCTCTTCTAACATAAAAACCTAACATCTAAGGGGGATGCTCATTAAGACACAGGCTATTTACAGGGAGGTCAAACAGCAGGATGTATAAGGGGACATGAAATACTCCATCTTACAGGAAAGCTTTTTAAGCTCCAGAAACACAGAACTTAAAACAGCTTCAGGAAGTCCCTAAAGCTAACCAGGTTCACTAGGTTCCTCCCTCAACAAGCTGAGCTGTCTGGCGATAGAAGAGACCAGCTGAGCAGTCTGGAAGAGGCTCAGCTCAACTGAACTACCTACAGGGACACTCTCCAGTGTGTGAGCTGTGTGGTTATACACTGTGCTCCGTGCTTCCAGCCTTTATGAGCTGTCAATCACCCCCTTGTTGGGTGTGTGACACCCATCTATAGGTGGGCTTTAGCGATAAACTGCCTTTGAGTCATTTCTGCTCACATAAGTAACAACTCATTCATAGCCCTGTAAGTAATCCCAATAAAACTCATTGACTCACCAAGCTGGACTTCAGTGGTACCTTTACTTGGGTCTGTCAACAATTCTCTATCTGGATTGATGTTTGCTGATGGCTCCCCAGGATTAGTGTAGCACATAATAATTGGTTCCCAAACAGAGACCAACAGAACCAAAGATGAGCTGCAGATGTGCGAGTCCATGGTCCTGGTTATGGGTATGGTACCCAAGGCAGGCAACTAAGGATGAAGCATGCGCAGGAAGAATCATTGTTGAGCAAGGAGGGTGCCCCTTTGTTTGTCCCGGCCACCTGGCTAGCTTACACCTGAAATAACCACACAGAAACTGTATTAATTAAAACATTGCTTGGCCCATTAGCTCTAGTTTCTTATTGGCTAATTCTTGCATCTTGATTTAACGCATTTCTATTAATCTGTGTATCGCCATGTGACTGTGGCTTACTGGCCAGATTCTAACCAGCATCCCTCTTAGGCAGGAGATCCATGCTGTCTCTCACTCTGCCCTTCTTCCCAGCATTCAGTTCTGTCTTCTCCATGCCTACCTAAGTTCTGCCCTATCAGGCCCAAAGCAGTTTCTTTATTCATTAGCCAATGAAAGCAACACATGAACAGAAGAACCTCCTACACCAAATCATGAAATGGCTACCTTTCTGTGTAGCTATGGGATAGTATGCCTTCCTGCTGTGTCAGCATTTGCATGCCCCACCCCCTACAGGGAATGCTGAAACAGGCCTTGAAGGCTGAATGCTGTACCAGGGGGAAGTGGGAAGAACGGGGGAGATTCCAGTGAGGCTGCCTTCCTCCGTGTGGTATAGGGTGACATGCCCATTAGATGACTGTGGTCCAGTGCAAGTCTAGCTATGCTCTTTAAATGGCTAGAGGTTGGGGGCAGCAGAGATGGCCCAGCAGTTAACAGCATTGACTGTTCTTCTTGCCATCCTGAATTCAATGCCCATCAAGCACATGGTGGCTCACAACCATCTATAATAGGATCAGATGCCCTCTTCTGTCATGCAGGAATACATGCACGTAGAGCACTCATGTACACAAAATACATAGATAAATAAATCTTTATTTTAAAAAAGGCTGGAGATTAGAACAGATTTTGTGGCCTATGAGCGTAACATGGAAAAAATAGGAGAGTGTTAGGTTGCCATAGAGTTTCCATAGCCACTATTATGCATAACAAAAATTATGTTTTAGGGTGAGATGACTGTTGAGTGGAAATTTGCTTGTGCAAGAAAACATGAGGTGGAGACGATTGCTGGTTTTTGTAGTCGGTAGAATACAAGGAAACAAGACTAAGGTTAAGTCTGCCAAAGAGCTTCCTGGGATCCAACACACTTGGAACCTATGGGAAGAGTTGGATAGTAAAGAAAAAAAATAAGATAAAAGTAGTAGTCAAAATGTAAAAGATATTTAAAATCAATGTCTGATGCAGAGTTCACGAGGGAAGAGTTGGATAGTAAAGAAAAAAAATAAGATAAAAGTAGTAGTCAAAATGTAAAAGATATTTAAAATCAATGTCTGATGCAGAGTTCACGAGGTCACATGAAACTCTGCTCATTTAAGAGTTGAGGAAGAGCCGGGCGGTGGTGGTGGCACACGCCTTTAATCCCAGCACTCGGGAGGCAGAGGCAGCCTGGTCTACAAGAGCTAGTTCCAGGACAGGCTCCAAAACCACAGAGAAACCCTGTCTCGAAAAACAAAACAAAACAACAAAAAAAAAAGAGTTAAGGAAAAGGGGAGCTGGAGATATGGCTTAGCAGGTAAGAGCACTGACTACTCTTCCACAAGACCCATATTCAATTGCCAGCACCCACACGGCAGCTCGCAACTGTCTTAACTCCAAGATCTGGCACCCTCACACAGACATACATGGAGGCAAAATAACAATGCACATTAATATTCCTAAATCCCCGAGTCCAGCCACTTGGGTTTCCAACAGCGAGCAGGTGCGTGGGTAGGGACATGTGACAGACACATAGTATGAATCAGAACTGAACCTTTATTGCTTAGAAGAGAGAGAGAGAGAGAGAGAGAGAGAGAGAGAGAGAGAGAGAGAGATGCATGAAGGCCAAGAGAGGACAGGGAGAGAGATTCAAGATGGCGGGGCAGGGGTCAGAGGTTGCTGGGAGTGGGCGTGGCTTGTCCCTTAAAGGGACCAGAGACCAAAAGAATAACATACATAAAATACAAATAAATATTTAAAAAAAAAAAGGATGAAGGAAAAGATCAAAGGACATTCTCTAACCTCAGGATCAGGATTCAGTGACTTCGGTATGTCCTGTCATGGTAAGACAGAGCCTTTGTAAAGTAAAAGAGATTTTAATGAAGTAAAATGTCCTAGACCAAAATGTAAACTGAGCCCTGCCTGAGTTACATGAAAACAAATATGGGTAGATTTACATTAAACCAGAGTTCCTGGGGGAAAAAATTGTGAGGAGACCAAACACAGTGCTGGTGACACTTTAGAAGGCCTTACGGACTCACCATCAGGTCAACACAAAGGGAAAAGCCGGCAGGGAGAACTGGGTGCCACACACTTGTTGGCAGAGGCAGGCAGATCTCTGAGTTCAAGGCCAGCCTGGTCTAGAGAATGTGTTCCAGGACAGGCTCCAAAGCTGCTACAGAGAAACCCTGTCTCCAAAAACAAAACAAAAACAAAAATTTAAAGGGATTCAGTGGGGGGGGGTGTGTGCAGCTGTCTCTCCCCTGGGGGCAGGGACTGTTTACCTAGCCAGGGAGACCTGTGACTCTTCTCATTTGGCCCTAGGCTAGACCAGTCAGCTAAGGATCACCCCACTGAGTTCATCAAGGCTCAGCGAAATAATACAGAGAGCCCTATAAAAGTGCTCCAGGATGAGACAGTCAGATAATTAATACAAATGAACAAAACCTTTTACTGCTGTGTTGACATTGCTAGCAGTTTACTTTAGTATCTTCTTAGTAATGAACTTCTGCAATCACCTGACCCTTACTTGGATTGGGATAGATGACAACAGGCTTCAGAGTGCTCCACTAAGCTTATCTCCGTAGCCCGCCATTTGCTATGGGTGGCTTTGAACTTTACATGTTGTCCTGCCCTATGTAAGATGATTATTGTTATATCTAACCCTTAAATGTTTTACAGACTTAGAGATACATTTAAGAAACACACAAATACAACTTAAGAAGTTAAAAAAAATCCCCAAAATTTCTAAAGACTAAAGCAAAGTATCTTGTAAAAGTCAAAACAGTTGTTCCCAAAGGCCATACAATTGTTTAAAAATAAATCCCAGTGCTAGGGGTGCAGAACCAATGCTCAGGCCCTGTACTGTTGGTTTTGGGTCAACTTGACCCAAGCTTTTGTGCTTTCTTTTAAAAATCCTGCCGTGTCCCCAGCAGGCTCACAGAGTAGCCACTAGCCCAGCAGAGATGGTTGTGGGTCCCTGCAAGATCCCCGGGGACCATGTGAGCAGACAGTGGGAAAAAGGCTTACAAGACACAGTAAATAGACATAAAACTGAACATTTATTACTTAAAGGAGAGAGAGAGAGAAGAGAAAGGAGAGAGAGAGAGACATGTGCACACACCAAGAGAGGACAGTAAGAGAGATTCAAGATGGCGACAAGAGGTCAGAGGTCGTGGGGAGTGGGCGTGGCTTGTCCCTTAAAGGGACCAGAGACCAAAAGAATAACACAAGCTATAGCATCAGAGAGGAAGAAGCCTCTGCTGAGGACATGCCTCCATGAGATCCAACTCTAAGACGTTTTCTCATTTAGTGATCAATGGGGGAGGGCCCAGCCCAGATGGGTAATGCCATCCCTGGGCTATTGTTCCTGGGTTCTATAAGAAAGCAGACTGAACAAGCCAATAAGCAGCCCCCCTCCATGGCCTCTACATCAGCTCCTGCCTCCAGGTTCCTGTTCTGCATGAGTTCCCGACTTCCTTCAGTGATGAACAACAATGTGGAAATGTAAGACAAAACCCTTTCCTCCACAACTTGCTTTTTGGTCGTGATGCTTCATTGCAGCTGTAGGAACCCTAACTAAGACAAGCCCTATCACTGGAAATGTCTCTTGCCTTGGTGATAGGATAGATAAGCAAGGCTAGGAGTGAGTTGAAAGTGGTCCCTCCCTGTGGTCTGGCTCTGTAGCACTGGAAGGTGATACTAAGGCTGCTGAGGAAAACTGTGGCCCCAAGTCCTGCTTAACTGTGGATCCAGGATTCTTTGTGATGGAGGTACCTATCAGCTAATGCTGTGGAGGCACAAGTGGTTATGGATAAAGTCAGCTTCCTGATGAGACTTAAGTCTCGCTCCACAGCAGTCACAGGGGAAACTGAGAACTTAAATAAAACCTGTGCTGTTGTTTTAGTGAATGAATATGATGTGCTGGGCAAAGCAGCTCTGTGCAGGCTGCAGGTGAACGATGTCCTACACTTGAACTGCATAGGAGTCTCCTTGGGGAATCTTTAAAAGAAAATTCTGGAGCCTGGCGATACACCCCTTAATCCCAGCACCCGGGAGGTACAGACAGGAGAATCAAGGGTGCAAGGTCAGGCTCAGCTACACAATGAGTTCAAGGCCAGCCTGAACTACAGGAGACCTTACTTCTAATTAATTGGTTCGTTAATCAGATCCTGATGTGACAGGTCTGACATGGAGCTGGAGAGTGCATTCCTATCAGCTTCTAGATGGTGGGCCACACTTTGGGTAGCAAGAATGTAGACTGAAGAAAGCAAATGTCTACAGATGGCTTTGCACCTCCAGACGCTGAATTTTGATTTCCTAGGGAATTCGTGAGAGGAGGGATGTGTTCCAGCATAAGAGAGACAGCTTATGCAAAGATCCAGACACATGAAATCGCCTGGTATGTCTGAAGCATCAACTTCAAAGAGCAGGGCTGACTACAGAGACTTCTAAGCAGCATCTGTGGTAGAAAGGTGGAGAATGTAGGCGAATCCAGACTATATGACTGACTTGATGCAGTAGGATGGACGTGACTAGCAAGCTCAATGGTTAAAAGCATGCCGTGTTCTTGGCAGACAACTAGAGCTGGATTGCCAGCTTCCACATCAGGTGACTCACAGCTGCATGTAACTCCAGCTCCAGGGCATCTGATGCCCTCTCCTGTTGTCTGTAGGCACTACACTCAAGTGCACACACTCAAACTCAGATATATCTGCACATAAATAAAAAGTAAAGAATCTAGGTTTGAGGGAGGAGAGAATGAGCTCAAAATTGGAAGAAAAGGAATACTAATGATCAGGTGGAATGGTGGTTTGACTAAGAATGGTCCCCATAGGCTCATATATTTGTAGGCTTAATCATCAAGGAGTGGCCTTGTTGGAGGAAGTGTCTCAGTGGGGGTGGGCTTGGAGGCTTCCAAAGCCCCTGCCAAGCCCAATGTCTCTCTCTCTCTGCTTGCTAAACAGGATGTAACTCTCAGCTACTTCTCCAGCACCATGTCTATGGGCTGCCATGCTCCCCACCATGATGATAATAGACTAAATCTCTGACTGTAAACCAGCCCCAATTAAACGTCTTCTTTATAAGCGTTGCCCTGGATATGGTGACTCTGCACAGCAATAGGACAGTGACTAAGACAATGAGGCATTAGCTGAGGTGTTCCTCAGGGAGGCATGAGCAAGGAAAGTTGTCGGTGTGTGGGGCGTCTAAGTCATGGGAAGGAAACTGAGGAAGGCATCTGTTCTTGTTTGAGTTCTGTTGCTGTAATGGACACCATGATGGAAATCAGTTTCAGGGGGAGGAGTCATTTCATCTTACAGCTTATAGTCCACCACGAAAGGCAGTCAGGGCAGACAGAGCCTGAGGCGGTAACTGAAACAGAGGTCACGTGACTTCCCTGGCTCACCACCTGTTTTATACAGCCCAGGAGCTCTTGCCCAGGAGTGGCACCACCTACAGTAGGGTGGACCCGTGTGCACTCCCTCCCTCCTTCCCACATTAATCATTAATCACAGGCTTGCCCACAGGTCCTCTTACAGAAGTACTTTCTTGACTGAAGAGCCCTCTTCCCAGATGGCACTAGTTTGTATCAAATCATCAAATCCCTGAGCCAGGGAACATTGTAGGGCTGGAGAGATGGCTCAGAGGTTAAGAGCACTGGGTGCTCTTCCAGAGGACCTGAGTTCAATTCCCAGCACTCACATGGTGGCTAACAACCATCTGTAATGAGATTTAGTACTCACTTCTGGCCTGCGGGCATACATGCAGACAGAACACTGTATACATAATAAATAAATAAACCTTAAAAAAAAAAAAGAAAGACCATCTTAAAACTGAAAGCACAGCATGGTAGTACACCTGCAATCCCAGCACTTTGGAGACTGAAGCTGGGGGAGCTCAGAGAGGAAGAGCCTCGCAATGTAGTCTGAGCCTCAGACCATCAAAGGCAAATGACATAGGCCCATATTTCTCTATGGTGTGGCAGCCAGGCTCTAAAGCCATAGTCAGTATCTGAGGTGGTCCCATATCTCTGTGGTTTTGGAGCCTGTCCTGGAACTAGCTCTTGTAGACCAGGCTGGTCTCGAACTCACAGAGATCCGCCTGCCTCTGCCTCCCGAGTGCTGGGATTACAGGCGTGCGCCACCACCGCCCGGCTTGCTCCTTTCTTTGTAATTTGGAGGATGCCTGATAGAGATGCTGATTCAAGCCTATGTGCCACCTAGCATACAGAGCAGATAGGTAGATGTGGATGTGACTAAAAGCCATTCACCTGGTTACCTAGGAGACAGAATGCTAATGTATTTCCCCTCAGTTAAGTTTTGGTATACTGTTTGGAGAATAAACGAGAGGAATCTTCAGCATGTGAACTCAGAACTTCATGAGGGACCTCTGAGAATCTCCCTCCCGATAAAGCCATGTGAGTTGTGTCTTTATTCCCATGCCTCCACGCCGGTCCAGAGAGAGATAGTTTATGTTGGGGTCTGGTTCAGAGACTTAATTTAGGGTCCAGGCTGCCACCAGACCCCGGCAAAACAAAAAACCTAGAAGCCTGTGAGAGATGCTTCTTACACACCAGATGAACACACAGACTGTCAGTGTATAAGACCAACCCTCAGACCTGGCCACACACCTCACACCAAGCCTGTAGGCCAATGTTCATAGAAGCGTCATCTATCACTGCTGAAACCCAGAAGCAATCTAGTTGAGTCTGAATAAGAGAACAAAGAGGGTAGAACCAAACAGTAGAATATTATTTAGCAGTAGAAAAAAAATATCTATGTAACCATAATAAGAAGAGGAAGAAGCTAAAAGTCTCACTGCTAAGTAAGAGAAGGCAATGTGAAAAAAAAATAACAGAAAACCATAGAGACGATAGAATGGCGAATAGATGCCAGGGGTCCGAGGGAGGGCTAGAGCACGGGAGATGTGCAGAGCAGAGGAAGTTCTCTGTACCACACTGCAACGGTGAGTACCATTCGTTGTTGTCCTTGTGGAAATCCACAAAGAGTCAGCCTGTAGCATACACAAAGACTTCAAGAATCCTCTAGAAGGTGGGGGGGGGGGGGATCCTATGAAGGGACTCAACAGCAACAAAAAAATTTAGATAAATGTGTGCAATCACTTCACCGCAGGGGACTGGGGTGAGGGCAGGGTGCTGACCTCAGGAAAAATGATTTTTGGATGAGTAGACTGGAGGGAGGCTAGCTGGCATACGCAGCGCACTGAAAGTGAAGGGCTTGTTCCCCATGTGAGTACAAACACAGCTAGGTATGCACAATGGAGTGGAATAATTAAATAAGTGTGTGCCGTGGGTGGGCGTGAGCTTTGCTACTGTTGGAGAAGCTCACAGTTGCCAAGGTAACAGGGCTAAGATGAACCATGGAATAGACTGCAGTTGATGAATCAGTGTGGACACTATGAGCACATTTCTAGCTAACACAGGTATGAATGGTTACACAGAGAAATATTTGAAGATACTTGTATGAGTAGGGTTTAGGGAAACATTTTATTTTCATTTGTAAACTGAGAGGGGTTAAAAAAAAAAAAAACCTCACCCCAGGAGCCATGGCAATTCTTAGTGGTTTCTGATGCTATTCTGCAAAGGAAGAGAATCGTTTACTTCCTGGAGAAATGACTGCTTTGAAGACCGGAGCAGGCAAAGGAGAATAGGAACCTGAAGAGTCTTAGAAAATAGGAAAATGCTTTTAATAAACAGAGAGTGGTGAGGGAGCTGGCCATGTATGGTGGCGCACACCTTTAATCCCAGCTCTCAGGAAGCAGACGCAGGTGGATTTCTGTGAGTTTGAAGCCAGCCTGGTCTACAGAGTGAATTCCAGGACAGCCAGGGATATGTGGAGATACCTGCCTTGAAAAGAAGAGGAGAAGAGAGGAGAGGAGACGAAAAAACCAGGACTTAGAGAGATGGCTCAGCAGTTAAGGGCATTCACTGCTCTTGCTGAAGACCTAGATTTAATTCCCAGTATCCACAGGGCAGGGTGTAACTACCTCTAATTTCGGTTCCAGGGGATCTAATGCCCTCTTCTGACCTCTGAGGGCACCACACACACACGGTTCACAAATATACATGTAAGTAAGACACCTATAAATAAAATTAGAGAAATAACATTGCTAAAACTTTTAAAAAATTCATGAGCTGGTCATGGTGGCTGTGGTGGTATGAAAGGAAATGACCCCCATAGGCTTTCAAGGAGTGAGTGGCACTATTAAGTGTGACCTTGCTGGAGTAGGTGTGGCATTGTTGGAAGAAGTATGTCACTGGGACAGATGGCTTTGAGGTCTCAGATGCTTAAGCAAGACATAGGTTAGTTCACTGTCTCTTCTTGTTGATCGGATGTAGAACTCTCAGCTACTTCTCCTGCACCAAGTCTGACTGCATGCTACCATGCTTCCTGCCACAGTGACAAAGGGCTAAAGCTCTGAACAGTAAGCAAAGCTCCAATAAAATGGTTTCCTTTACAGAAATGGGTTCTCTTCAAACCCTAGACAGTGACACATACCCGTAATCCAGCACTTGGGGGGCCAAAGGCCTCCTAGGTTACATAACAACTTTGAGACTAGTCTGAGCTTCGTAGCAAGACTCTATCTGAAAATAAAGAATAAAATAAAGGAATTTAAAAATTTATGAAAGTATGTCACAAGATCCAGCAGAAGAGGTTCCTAGTATTTAAAAACAGAAACAATTTGAACAAAAGGTAATCTAGAAGTGCCGGAGGTATCTAGCTCAGTAGTGGAGCACTTATCCAGCATGTAAGACGATCCATCTAATTCCCAGAACCTAGAAATGAAGGAGTGTGGGTCTACAAGCCAAAACCTAACATAAAATACAGTGTGAGTGATCTCTGTAAATGACTAGAGGACACGGGCTCTGTAGAAGGATCCACTCTCTGCCTAGTCTGCCTGTGAGCTGAGTACTTATGCTCCCACTTCACAAATGTAATGAAAACCAAAGCCCTCTGAGCACATGTGATACACTTTAAAATGTGCTTATATGCTGAAGAAAGAAAAGAAAATGGGTAATAGAAAGTCATAAAAAATAAATAAAAACAATAAAGTTAAGTCTTTAAAGGGAGAGTAAGGAATATAAAAGGAAAAGCTTGGATCCTGTATGGCTCTTTGTTGATTTTGAATTTTACATGGGAGATACACAGGGCATCTATATCCTGTATGGCTCTTTGTTGACTTGGAATTTTTACATGGGAAATATACAGGGCATCTGGATTCTGTATGGTACCTTGTTGACTTTGAATTTATTTTTATGCTAACAAACAAAAAAACAACAGCTCTGAGAGATCCTGGATTGTGAAAAAAAAACTGCTGAATTAAACTAGCCAAGACATTTTAGAGAGATGTCTTAACTTCAGAATGGAAGTCAAGAAATATGTTGTATTTGAAGAGAGGTTATGCCTTTGTTTCCAGGAAACAAAAAGCTATGGTTCTCTTCAAAATTCATGAAGATTAGATTTTATTGGGGAGAGCTCCTAAAAACATTGGCTACAGACATGAGAAAAGAAATCAGGAAAGACTACAGGACAGATGATGTATATGCTGATATCCCTTGACATGGAAACAGCTCTGAGACTGGATAAGACATGATAAATCTTCCTGGTTATAGAGTCTTCATGAGTTGTTATTACATGCCAACCTTTCATATAACGTGGATGGAGATTTATAGTTCGGTTTTACAGTCAAAAAGGATTTACAAAGTTGATAGATGCCCTTTACCTGCTCAAACATAAAACAAAAATTATCTTTAGCTGAGTTTCACACACCACAAAATCCATACCTGTGCTAATGTGGATATAAAAGTCTGTGTTTACAGAAAAAGAGAACCAGACACCAATGAAGACAAGCAGCCCAGATGATCCAGCCTCTTAGAATGCCTCTGTTGCAGTCTCCTCAAAATTCCGCATCCAGAACAACTTCAAAGCTGCTAGCTGAGACAGTCCAGCCTCACAGACTGTCCAGCCAGGACTTCAGATAAGCTCTACACTTTTTCATCACACAGAGACTAAACAAAAAATAATACAGCTAGCACTCCCAAGACTTAACCATTATCCCAATTTTCTCAGAGTTCCCTAATGATGCTGTGACCTTAGATGATAACAAGAAGCAGTCTAGAAAACACAAGGCAGCATTCCCAAGAGATGGGCTGAGTGGTTGGGTTTGTTTGATGGATTAGGGATGTTTCTCATCATTTAGGGGGATTGGTTACAAGTTGTTGTTGGTCATAGTCAGGGAGAAAACTGAACAAAGAAGATTAGATTTAAAAATCTTGTTCTGCAAAGAAAAAGGGGAATATAGGAATGATAGGATGAAAAGGTAGATTATTTAGTTTACCATAAACTAAAAAGCAACTACTAATATCAAATATTTTATACTGTTATGGATTTTTGTAAATTGATACAAATTTAAAGTCTTTTGTTAGGACATACTGTATACATGTTTCTATTCTTGTTTAGGGTATTGAACATAAGCAATTCTTTTAAAACTGTAATATAAAGTTCTAGTCCTTTATATTACTATAAAACATTTAGGATAATTAAGAAATGCAGGTTAGTAGTTAGTCATCTATAACAATCAAACTTGCAGTCATATTAGGTATATTTTCAAGGCCATACAGAAATATATTTTAGATAAATAGATGATCTTTAAACACTTCAAAGGCCTACAGAATATGGCATTTAAAATGTATTAATGACATAAGTCTTTTTATAACAGTAAGACATGTCTGCTCCTGACAGCACCAATTTACTTCAAAAACAGATGATAGGTCTCAGAGTACCTCCATATGGAGTTTGCTTCCAATGTGGCAAAGCCAGTCACTGGGCAAAAAATTGCACTGGCTTTGAATGCTGATAGTATGCTGACCAAACTGAAAAAATAGGATATATATATATATATATATATATATATATATTATATATATATAAAAAAAAAACAACTACTGAACTTTGTCAAGGAAAGTTAGGACAGTTCTTCAGAACTTCTGCTTTACAGAAAAATCTGTCAGATATTCTAGCCTGCAGGCTAACATTACATACCCCAACATTACAGAGGAACCTTGAAGTGATTGTCCAGGCAGCCAGATGTATGTTGTTAATTTTGGAAGCTGTTTGTTCTGCACTTCCTGTTTAAACAGGTAATAGTATATCCTTCTCAGATCTTTGATAGGGTTAAGAACTATATACGTATAGTTACAGTTTCGCTTGTTACCAGATTCAGAAAAGAAATTCACAAATGAGGTGTAAAATGTATAAGGTTGAGAGACATATAAACTTAAGTTGTTTATCTAAGAAAATGTTTTCAGGTCTAAAAAAATAGGTTTGGGTTGGTGATACAAGTTAGGATAGAAAGTAAATTAGGTACAAAACTTTGACTCACCAAGATAGAAGAGATAATGGAAATTTTTCTCTGAATTTGCCAAATGCACATAGACTAACATTGTGAATATAATTCCTAACTGATAATTGTTCTTGTTGTGTATAGTTTTACTGTGTCAGA
The DNA here is from genome assembly GCF_018167655.1 of Microtus oregoni. NCBI lineage: Eukaryota > Metazoa > Chordata > Mammalia > Rodentia > Cricetidae > Microtus > Microtus oregoni. The sequence continues at coordinate 37,035,743 of NW_024543078.1, forward strand.
GTTAAAAACTTTCCTTATATTTAGACAAAAAGGGGGAAATGTTGTGGGATATTTGCACATGGTGTGAAGATATACATATATAAAGAGCTGAATAACCAATAATTAGGCATGAGGTATAGGTGGGACTTCTAGGAACAGAGAGGACTCTGGCAAAAAAGAATGGCAGAGATGGCAGGAGACACAGAATAAATAGAATGTGCAAGAGGAGAGGTAACAGCCATGAGCCACATGGCAGAGCATAGATTAATATAAATGAATTAATTTAAGCCATAGGAGATATTTAGGAACAAGCTTAAGTTATAGGATGGTGTCATTCCACCTTGGACACAGAATGCCAGTGCTATCACCTTGTAATTGGCCAGCTCCTCCTGGCCATTGCTTTTGGTGAGACACTTGGTTCTAGAGCCCCAGTGCCTGATTTAGCTCACAAAAGCTCTAAAGGGATTCCAGGGCCTGCATGCCCAGAGCAGGAGGTCTACAATGTCTCTGGATCCTGAGCTATTCTCTGGGGAGCAAGATGTAACTGCTGGCCAGACTGCCACCCCAGCTGCCCTTTCCTTCCTCTCATGGCTCCTTAAATATATGAAGGAGGGGGATGGAGAGGTGGCTCAGTGATTAAGAGCATTGAATGCTCTTCTAGAGGACCAGGGTTTGATTCCCAGCACTCTCATGGTATCTCACAACTGTGTATAACTCCAGTTCCAGGGGTATCAGACACCCTCTTCTGGCCTCTTTGGTTACTGCACACATATGGTGCACAGAGATGCCTGCAAGCAAAACACACATACACATAAAATAAAAATAAAATTAAAAAATAAAAGTTAAGGAGAAATCCAGGCCAGCTTGTAGAACTACCAGTTTCCTAAAACATAAGGATGGAGGTGGCTTGGTGATAAGCTAGGTCACAGACAATTGTGTCTGTACATATGTGTTGCACATATGTATGTGTGCACTTTGTGTGCATGTGTGTTCTTGAAAATCAAATGTGTGAGGCAAATTGTCTCCCACTTAGCTATATCTCCAGGCTTTTTCACTGTCTATCCAGACCATTTGGGCACACACATTCTCAGTTAGCTCAGACTTGCCCCTCTGTTCATACCTGTGCCCAACTCGGGCATCCTGGATAACCTTTCACCTCTGTCCACTTCAAGTGACTGACAGACAGCTGCCTCACCAGGATCACCAAACAAATTTAGGCCCTGGTCTCCAGTGTCAATGAAACAAACAGTTGCACCCAAGGGAAAGTCAGTTTCTAAGTCTGCTTCAGAATGCACGTGCCCAGAGATGAAGAAACTGAGGCAAGAAATTGTCTAAAGCCACACCGCAGGATGTGAAGCCAGAATCTCCTGTACCATTTCTTTCCCTACAGTGACAGTTATTTGCATTACAACCCTCACAGTGACTGTTCATCTCTCTCTTACTGTACACATAATATTTCTTTAAATGAACTCATGTTTTTGCTTTTGTTTTTGTTTTTTGTTTGTTTGTTTCGTTGGTTGATTGTTTTTTTAATATATATATATATATATATATATATATATATATATATATATACAGGGTGTCTCTGTGTAACAGCTCTGGCTGTTCTGGAATTCAGTTTGTAGACCAGACTGGCCTCAAATTCACAGAGATCAGACTGGCCTCGAACTCACAGAGATCTACCTGGCTCTGCCTCCCGACTCCTGGGATTAAAGGCGTGCACCACCACTGTCCAGCAAATTCAGTTTTTTAGGAATTGTTTCTAAGTTGTTAAAGATTCATGGGAAGGTAAAAAGAAATGCAGAGAAGTTTCCATTCTCTCTTGCACAGCTTTACCCCACACGTGGAACTACAAAAACAAAACCAGATAACTGGCATCCCCGCAACCCACAGGCTGATTCCAGGCCTGGAGAGGCAGATGGGTGGGTAAGAGCACTTTATCTCAGAGCTCAGTATCTCAGCACTCATGGAAGAAGCCAGGCATCTTAGTGAGGGTTTTTATTGCAGTGAAGACACTATGACCATAGCAACTCTTAAAAAACATTTGATTGGAGCTGGCTCATAATTCAGAGGTGTAGTTCATTGTTATCATGGCAGGAAGCATGACAGCATGCAGGCAGACACGGTGCTGGAGAGATAACTGGAATTCTACATCTGAATCAGCAGGCAGCAGGAAGAGAGAGTGACACTGGGCCTGGTTTGAGCATCTGAAACCTCAAAGCCTGCCCCTAGTAACACACGTCCCCCAACAAGGCCACACCTCCTAATAGCGCAGCTCCCTGGGAAACTATGAGGGCCAGTTTCATTCAAACCACCCCACCAGGCATCCAGTGCGCATCTGGAAGTTCCAGTTCCTAGAGGGGGAAGGACAAGGCAATCAGTAGGGCGTGCTAGCCCCCAGCCTAGCCCCGAAACCAGGAGCATGCCAGGGTGGTGGTTTAAGTGAGAAATATCCCCCGTAGGCTCAGGCATTTGAACACTTGGTCCCCAGTTCGTGGTACTGTTTGGAGAGGTTTGGTGGAGGTGCAACCTTGATGGAATAAGTATATCATCGGGGCAGGCTTTGTGAGTTAAAACCCTCACCTCGATTCCAGTTCACTCTCTGCTTCATGGCTCTGACTGAGATGAGCTCTCTCAGGTTCCTGCTCCTGCCACCAAGCCTGCCACTTGCTATCACCCTTCCCCACCACAAGGAACTTACCCCTAGAACTGTAAGCCAAAATAAATCCTTCCATATGTTGCTTTGGGGCAAGAAGTTTTATCAAAGCAAAAGAACACCCAGGTTCCCAGAAAGACCTTGCTTCAAAGGACTAAGGAGAGAGGGATGAAGGGCACATAGCACCCTCTTCAGACTGACCCACCTTTCTGCACTCACAGACAGGTATGGACACACATGCACGCACACACACACACACACACACGTACTCACATACACACAAATAAGTAAACAAATAAATAAACCTTTAAAAAGATTTTGAGGGGGTTTTCTAGACTGGGTTTCCTTGTGCAGACCTGGCTGTTCTGAAACTATCTCTATAGATCAGGCTGACCTCGAACTCAAAGAGATCAACCTGCCTCTGCCTCCCAAATGCTAAAATGAAAATTTATATATGCGTATATATGTGTATGCCACATGTGGAGGCCAGAAGAAAGTGTCAGGTCCCCCAGAGCTGGAGAGACAGGGTGTAGTGCAGAGCAGCGGGCTGTGTTCCTGCTGCCCGGCTCCCACATGGCTAGCTTAGCCCCAGAAATAACAACACACAAATTGTATTCTTTTAAACACTGCTAGGCCCATATCTCTAGCCTCTTACTGGCTAACTCTCACATCTTGATTAACCCATTTCTATTAATAAGTGTAGCACCACGAGGTGGTAGCTTACCGGGAAAGATTCAGCATGTCTGACCTGATGGCTGGCTCCATAGCGTCTGACTCACTTCCCTTCTTCCCAGCATTCTGTTCTGTCTACTCCACCTATCTAATTTTCTGTCCTATCAGGGCAGTTTCTTTATTAACCAATGAAAGTAACACATAGACAGATGACCCTCCTCCATCAACAGGGGATGCTGAGGCAAGCAGTGTCCTCTGGAAGAGCAGTGGTTCTCGTAACCAGTGAGCCATTTCTCCACATCCTAAATAAATCTCTTAAAAGAAGATGTTACGCTGGGTGTTTCGGCACACACGTTTAGTCCATGCACTCAGGATGCAGACACAGGTTTATTGCTGTGAGTTTGAGGCCAGCCAAGGCTACAGAGTGAGATCCTGTATCCAAAAAAGAGGGGAGAAATGATTGAGATTTCTCTGTTTTACACTCACTTGTGTGCAGCTGTGTATGTGCTCACTCACATGGCTCTATGCCGGGGTGACAGGGTTTCTCTGTAGCTTTGGAGCCTGTCCCGGAACTAGCTCTTGTAGACCAGGCTTCTTGTTCACTTAGATAATATTATATCCTTCTAGAATCTTTAATGGAGTTGAAGAATAGATAGGTAGTTATAGTTTTCCTTTGTTATGATAAAAGACAAAATAGATATAAATATTGTAACTGTGATTCTTGCTTGATAACTGTTTGTTATATGATGGAGGAAGGTCATTGGTTAAATAAAAAGAAACTGCTTGGCTCTCATTGGTTAGAAGATAGGTGGGAGGAGTAAACAGAACAGAATGCTGGGAGGAAGAGGAAGTGAGCTCAGACTCCACAGCTCTCCTCTCGGGAGCAGACGCCTCAGAGAGATGCCATGCTCCGCTCTCCCGGGCAGAGCACGTGATGAAGCAAGCCGCCAGGTTAGACATGCTGAACCTTTCCCGGTAAGACCGGTGCTCACAGATTATTAGAGATGGGTTGATCAGGATGTGAGAATTAGCCTGTAAGGGCTAGAGCTAAAGGGCCAAGCAGTGTTTAAATGAATACAGTTTGTTGTTATTTCGGAGCATAAGCTGGCCAGGCTGCTGGGGTGCTGGGGATGCAGCACCGCCACTCTTATTACTACAGTTATATGTAGTTTTACTATATTAAAGTTAAAGCTTTTTGTTTAAACAGAAAAAGGGAAATGGTGTAGGAGTTCCTTCTGTTTCATTGGTTGAATAAAGAAACTGCCTTGGCTTTTTGATAGGGCAGAACTTAGGTAGGCGGAGTAGACAGAACTGAATGCTGGGAAGAAATCAGAGTCAGGGAGAAGCGATGGATCTCCTGCCTGAGATGGACCAGTAAGCCATATACACATTAATGGAGATGGGTTAAACTAATATGTAAGAGTTAGCCAATAAGAAGTTAGAGCTAATGGGCCAGGCAGTGTTTAAATGAATACAGTTTCTGTGTGATTATTTTGGGTATAAGCTAGCCAGGCAGCCTGGATGACAAGCAGCTGGCTCCTCCTGCAACACAGGCTAACCTCGAACTCACAGAGATCTGCCTGCCTCTACCTCCCGAGTGTTGGGAATAAAGGCGTGTGCAACCACCACCCAGAGCTCTGTGCAGTTTTACAGGCCATGTATTTAGCTGGAGACCACAAAGTCCTTCTGTGGAACTCTTTGTAACCACACCTACCCTACCTCCATTCCTAAGCTCTGGCCACTAATGATTTTCCCTCCACCTCCGTAACTCCAAAAGTCACATGAGTAGATGCATGCAGCATGTGCACTTGTGAAGCTGAACTTCACTTTCACTCAGCAGTAGTACCTTTTCTAAGGCTTGTCCAAATTACCAACTAGGGTTAGGGGTTTTGTTTGGGGCTCAGGAAGCTATAGAGTAGTACTCTACGGTGTAGCATGTACATTGGAGGGTTTCTAGTCTGGGGTCTGTTACAAATAAAGCTGCTAGGACCTTCTGCTGAATTTAACTAACTCCATGTTTAGGGTTTTTGTTGTTGTTGTTTAAAGACAAGGTTTCTCTATTTTTGCAGAAGGGCAGGCCATTTTACATTCTCACTAGCAATACTGGAGCCCCTTTCTCCACATCCTCAGCACCATCCAGTGCTCTCACTATTGTGTTAGATATTCTTGTCTACGCACAGTATTTATCAAAATTGTAGTCGTCTTTTGATTTTCTCTAGCAGCTGGTGGCCTTGAAACCCTCTCCATGCCTATGTGTGTACCCTTTGGGTGAGATACTTGCAAACGTCTTTTGCCTGTTTTCTATTTTACTGTTTGGTTTTTAAATACTCAGTTGTTTTTTGTTTGCTTTCTTGCTTGTTTTGTTTTCTAATGTGTATTTGTGTGCAGGGAATGGGGGTGAGTGTGCCTGAATGCAGGTGCTCAGAGAGGCCAGCCAGGACATTAGGTCCCCTGGAGCTGGAGTGACAGGTGGTGCACACCTCCTGCTGTGTGGCTGAGAACTGAACACCGTCTTCTGACAAAGCAGTTTGTGCTCTTAGCTGCCCAGCCATCTCTCCAGCCCTTTAAACCGACAGTTCTGAAAATTCCAGGTTTTCATTTTGTTTGTCTTGGAGGGGGCTGCCCTTATGCGTGCATGCGGAGGTCAGAGGAGGATGTCGGGTTTCTCACACACCCTTTTTCCCTTGAGATAGGGTTCCTCCCTGAACCTAAAGCCTTTTTCACTAAGCCATCAGCCAGCAAGGAGCTCCAAGAAACGCTTGTTTTCCCCACCAGTGCTGGGGTTACAGGTAGGCACACAACCAGGCCCAGCTGGTGATACCTGCATGCTGAAGACTACTCCAGGCTCCATCTGGCAGAGACACCCTCTTACCCCCTGAACCACATCCCAGCCCCTGGAAACTATATATTTAAGAAACCACACCTCTGTCAGATATGTGACTTCTGAACAATTTCCCCCAGCCATAATTTTTTTCTTTTCATTCCCTTGCCCAGTCATGCATACAGAATTTTTTTTTAAATTCTAGTGAGTCCAACCTGACAGTGTCTCCTTGTATGGGCCACACTTTTGGTGTTGCACCTAGCAACTCATTCATTACCTTGTCCTTCCTCCCAAGATGTCCTCCTGCATTTCCTCAGAAGTTCTATGCTTTTGCTTTGCATGTAAAAGCCCATGATTCCTTTCAAGGTAATTTTATGGACTCTTAAGTTTAGGGTCTGACTCTTTCTTCCTTTTTGTTTTGGTTGGCAACATTTCTTGAAAAAAAAAACTCTGTCTACTGTGTGCTTGATTTTGCTCCATTGTTAAAAAACAAACTGGTAACCCAGGAGCCAGAGAGGGAAGTGAGTGGGGAAAGCATTTACTCTGCAAACCTGACAGCCTGGCCGTCAATTCCTGGAACCTACATGAAGATGGAAGAAGAGAACTGATTTCATAAAGTTGACTTCTGCATACCTTAAATCCCAGCACTCCAGAAGCAGAGCCTGGCAGATCTCTGAAAGTCAAGACCAGTCTGGCCTACAGAGCAAGTTCCAGGACAGGTTCCAAAGCTACACAGAGAAACCCTGCCTCAAAGAAGAAGGAGGAGGAGGAGGGGGGGGGAAGAGGAGGAGGAGAAGGGGAAGAGGGAGAAGAAGAAGAAGAAGAAGAAGAAGAAGAAGAAGAAGAAGAAGAAGAAGAAAAGGGAGAAAGGAGGTAATAAGAGGTAATAAGCCCTGAGGCAAAAGGTAGATAGAAAAAGGTTAATTTAAGTTAAAAGAGCTAACCAGAAAGCCGGCGGTGGTGGCGCATGCCTTTAATCCCAGCACTTGGGAGGCAGAGGCAGGCGGATCTCTGTGAGTTCGAGACCAGCCTGGTCTACAAGAGCTAGTTCCAGGACAGGCTCCAAAACCACAGAGAAACCCTGTCTCGAAAAACCAAAAAAAAAAAAAAAAACCAAACAAGAGCTAAACAGAAACATGCTTAAGGTTGGCCAGGCATTCACAACTAGTAATAAATAGTGGTCCACAAGAAAAAGCCTGGTGCATCCTTCACTGGGTCTCTTTATACAGCTGTGGCTCCCAGATCGCAGTTTGTCCCATCAGTCTCTGACTGGCCTCTCAAAAGTTCCTGCCATGCTACACGGTAAGCACGATTCCTCCCATTGCTACAGTGCCTGAATGTTACAATAAGTTACGCTGTCCTTCAACAGTGAAGGACAGCTTACAGAGGCATGGATGGGACTTTTGTTAGCTGGAAGAAGGAAGTTATGGAGAACGATCTACTACCTTGAGCCTTCTAGTTCATGAACACTGAATGTCTACCCATGGACTTATTTCTTTGACTTTTTCCTCAAAAGGTTGTAATTTTCACCAGACAAGTATTCATTTTTTTACAAGGCTCATACCAGAATTTATCTCTTGTATGTGAACATGTGTACCCAGGTAATCGAGGGTGTGCACATGTGTGCACGTGGCTGAGTGTGGGTGTGGAGACCAGGGATCTATAGTAAATGTCTTATTCAATTGCTCAACACTTAATTTTTGAGACAAGAACTCCTTCCAAAAAATTAACTATACTTTATTTTATGTCTAACAATACATTTCAAATAACATTTAAACAGAGGAGAAAGGGGAGATATCTTATTTTATATTATTATTGTATTATAAGGTTATTTTGCCTATATGTATGTCTGGCTGTCACATGTCTGCAGCGCTAGTTGAGGATGGAACTCCAAAATCCCGGAGTTCCATTACCTGATGGTTATGAGTCATCACGGTGCTGGGAATCCAACCCAGGTCTCTGGGAAGGCAGCCAATGCTCTTCACACTGAGCTGTCTCTCCAGCCCTATCACATGTGAGAAAGGGGAAATGTTCAGAATACAAAACTGCTTCCCCCCAAAACAAACAAACAAACGAGTTAGTGTGAAAAATACATTCCGTGACAGTCATGTCCAGTTCCCACGACCAGCCTTGTCCAATAATTCCCACATTCCATGATCAGTCATGTCCAATCCCCACATCAGTAACCAGCCGTGTCTAATTCCCACATCCCGTGACTAGTCATGTCCAATTCCCACATCCCGTCACTGGTCATGTCCAATTCCCACATCCCGTCACTAGTCATGTCCAATTCCCACATCCCGTCACTGGTCATGTCCAGTTCCCACATCCCGTGACTGGTCATGTCCAATTCCCACATCCCGTCACTAGTCATGTCCAATTCCCACATCCCTTCACTAGTCATGTCCAATTCCCACATCCCGTGACCGGTCATGTCCAATTCCCACATCCTGTGACTAGTCATGTCCAATTCCCACATCCCGTGACCGGTCATGTCCAATTCCCACATCCTGTGACTAGTCATGTCCAATTCCCACATCCCGTGACCGGTCATGTCCAATTCCCACATCCCGTCACTAGTCATGTCCAATTCCCACATCCCATCACTGGTCATGTCCAGTTCCCACATCCCGTGACTGGTCATGTCCAATTCCCACATCCCGTCACTAGTCATGTCCAATTCCCACATCCTGTGACTAGTCATGTCCAATTCCCACATCCTGTGACTAGTCATGTCCAATTCCCACATCCCGTGACTAGTCATGTCCAATTCCCACATCCCGTCACTAGTCATGTCCAATTCCCACATCCCGTCACTGGTCATGTCCAGTTCCCACATCCCGTGACTGGTCATGTCCAATTCCCACATCCCGTGACTAGTCATGTCCAATTCCCACATCCTGTGACCAGTCGTGTCCAATCCCCACATTGGTAACCAGCCGTGTCCAATGAAAGTCAAAATGGGTCGTAGTGCTTCAGTAGACCAAACTTGAACTCACATATCCACCACAAAAATTTTAAAAGATATGGTATGACAGAGTTGCAGCTAGAAAAAAATAGCATGATATCATCTTTCATGACTCATGCGTGAAACATGAGTTTCACCATCCTAAAAACATCTTCTTAGACAAACAATTTAAGCTTATATGTTTCTCAACCTTATAAACTTTACATCTCCTACGTAAGTTTCTTTTCTGAATTTGGTAACAAGGAAAACTATAACTGTAACTATCTTGTCTTCAACTCCATCAGAGACCCAAGAAAGATAAAATATTACCTGAGTAAACAGGAAATGCAGGAAAAAAAAACAACAACTTCCAAAACTATAGAAAATACAGAGACATCTGGCTGCCTGGACAGTCACCTCAAGGTTCCACTGTAACATTGGGGCATCCATCTTTGACTTACATGTCTAGAATATTTGATCAATATTCTTTTGAAACAGAAACTTTGAAGGACTTTCTTTCCTTATCATTGCAAAGTTTGGCAATCATCTTTTGTTTCCTGCTCATCCAATTCAGACAGCATACTGTCACCAGTTAAGGCAAGGAAAGTTTTGTGCCCAGTAGCTGGCTTTGCAATATTGAAAGCAAACTTCTGTGGAAGTTCTTTGATACCTATCATCCTTTGTTGAAGTAAATTGGTGCTGCCAAGAGCAGATGTATCTAACTGTCATGAAAAGTCTTATGATTGTAAAAACATTTTAAATGCCATATTCTGTAAGTCTTTGAAGTATGAGGTTTTTGTTTTGCTTTTTTTTTTTTTTTTGAGACAGGGTTTCTCTGTGTAAGAGCCCTAGCTATCCTGAAATTTACTCTGTAGACAAGGCTGGCCTCAAACTCACAGAGATCTGCCTACCTCTGTCTCCCAAGTGCTGGGATTAAAGGCATGCACCACCACCACCCAGGTGATCTTTGAAGTATTTAAAGACCATCTAAAATATATTTCTGTGTGACCTTGAAAACATGCCTTACAGACTAATGATGGAGGAAGGTCATTGGTTAATTAAATAAAGAAACTGCTTGCCCTGATAGGTTAGAACATAAGTGGGTGGAGTAAACAGAACAGAATGCTGGGAGGAAGAGGAAGTGAGCTCAGAGACGCCATGCTCCCCTCTCCCGGGCAGACGCGATAGCTCTGCTCTTTGAGGCAGACGCAATGAACTCCGATCCAGGATGGACGTAGGCTAGAATCTTTCCCGGTAAGACTGATGCTACACAGATTATTAGAGATGGGTTGATCGGGATATGAGAATTAGCCTGTAAGGGCTAGAGTTAATGGGCCAAGCAGTGTTTAAAAGAATACAGTGTCCGTGTAATTATTTCGGGGCATAAGCTAGCAGGCGGCCGGGGTGCTGGGGACGCAGCCCCACCGCTCCTATTACTACAGACTAAAGCTTGTTTGTTGTAGATGACTAACTACTAACCTGCATTTCTTAATTATTCTAAATGATTTAAAATAATAGCTTTAAAGGACTAGAACTTTACATTTCTAAATGAACTGTATAGGTACAATACCTTAAAAAGAGTAGAAACATATATATGGTATAACAAAAATAACCTAAATTTGTATCAATATTTAAAATTATCTTAAACAAAAATAAAAACATTTATACAGTATGTTATAACAAAAATAACCTTAAATTTGTATCACTATACAAAATCCATGCTGATGTAAAATGGTTGATATTAATAGTTGCTTTTTAAAGTAGATTCAATAATCTACCTTTTTATCCTATCATTCCTATATCCTCCTTTTTTTTTTTGCAGGATGAGATCCCTGAATCTAATCTCCTTTGTTTAACTTTCTCCCTGACCAACAACAATTTCTAAACAACCCTCTAAATGAGGACGAATATCCATAATACATTGAATGAACAAAACTACCCACCTTACCTCTTGGAAAAATAGGCACCATGTTTTCTAGATGCTTCCTGCTATTTGGGGGCCACAGCATTTAGGTGTTACAGGGAGCCCACCACAGACAACCATTCAGACACAGTTTGTAGCCAATTTAAAGTCTTTATTCCAGTTGGGACTACAATGAGGTATTTGGACCTAGGTATAATACTAAGTATCCAGAGTACAGAGCTTATGAAGGCAAAAACCATGTCCTGGTGTAGTAAAAAGGTGATGTGGGAGTCCCCCTCTGTGTGCTGTGATTACCATTGATGAATAAAGAAACTGTTTTGAGTCTATAGCAAGGCAGAATTTAGCTAAGCAGAGAAAACCAAACTGAATGCTGAGAGAAAGAAGGCAGAGTCAGGAGAAGCCATGTAGCCCTGCCAGAGATAGATGACAGAACTTTACCCAGTAATCCACAGCCACGTGGCAATACAGATTAATAGAAATGGGTTAGATTAAGATGTAAGAATTAGCCAATAAGAAGCTAGAGCTAATGGTCCAAGCAGTGATTTGATTAATACAGTGTCTGTGTGGTTATTTCGGGGCTGAGCAGCCAGAAACAAGCGGCTCTCCTAGAACATCCTGGCATCTCTCTCAGCAGCTATGGAATGGAGGTAGGGGCAATTTCACAGAGACGAAGATAGGTGGTTAGTCACAGGGGGTTCTGCACAAGCAGACATATTATCAGAATCCTCTGGTTCCTAAAACAGAGTTGGGTAATTTTCCACTGGATTCTCCATCACAGAGATCAAATTCTAGTTAAGCCTGAAATTGACTCAGCAAGAAGACAAGATGGAAGAGCCTCTGCACTGTTATGTCCTGTCATATTCCCCACTAGTTCTGTGGACATGAGTCAGATTGTTCACTGGTCTTGCTCTAGGAGCAGCAGCTTTCCTGAGTGTATTCCCTATTTGTTATAGTTGGCCATGCAGGGTTCCACCATTATCCTGATCAGAATAAGAATCGAACTGTCTGACTAACACTGACAGTAAGGGACAACCATGGGGATCAGGTTATCAGAAATTGACCTACGTCTCCTTTCTTCCCTTTCTTTGAAGTTTGATCTGTCCGTGGCAAGATTCTACCTAATGACCTCTGATAGGCTGGCAAATTTCTCCTAAGGCCATGCCAAGTTCTCCCTGTTTCATAAAAAGTAGGCCCAGCCTCCTCCAGCTCTGCAGGACTACCTTGGCAAGGGAGTCAACCTGGCTCTCCAGCCCACAAATAGAATCTCCAAATGGCCATGCTCTAAATCTGTCTGGGAAATGAGGTCCCTAAAGTTTTTGTTCCCAACAATCAAGGCTGAGGTGCCTATAGCAGCTACACCAAGTATTCCTGTCCCTACTAGGATAGGTACTAGATTTAGGGCCCATTTGACCATTATCATTGAGACAAGGTCGATATGCGTGCTCCCCTCTTTTCTGTTATAGGCACACGCCTGGGTGTTAACACAGAGCAGTATACAAAGGGTGGGGGTGGGACTTGCCCGTGAGTCAGAGGAGGCACATTTAGCCCAGCTGTTAGTAAAAGCCAGGTAATCTTGTCCTTGGGAGGACGACTCACCCTTGGCAGGGCATGCAAAAAATTGTAACCCCCGAAGGCCCTTTTCTAGCCAATCTTCTCCACAGTCTGATGTCCTTCATGTCCTTCCTCTAGACCTACATTGTTCCTCCCCTGGAAGGAACATGCAGGAGTGGAGGCCCATTCAAAAGATGGAGTGAGGCTGTCAAGAGCAGTTCATGTCCTAAATTTGATGTGTCAGCTTTTTTTACCAGCGGGGTGACAACAGCTATGGCCCTTATACGTACCAGCCGTCTGGCTATAACCAGGTTGTCTCTTGAACAGATATGCTACCTGTCTTTTACAGGGTCCCACCTGTGTTTCCCAGGGTCCCAGAATTTGCATGAGGATCCCCTAGGAAATGCCTCTGGCCTCATCCACATACAAGTGGAATGGCCTGGTAATGTCTGGGAGGGCCAGGGCCAGGGTGGATACCCCTAAGGCTTTGTGGGCCCTCTGCTCAGTCTCAGTCCAATCCAAAGGCTGCATACTCCCAGTGCTAGTGCAGAAGGATTTGGCTATCACAATAAAACCATTATCCTTAGCCAGCAGCACCCAGCTGCCTCCAGGAATTCCTGTATTTGAGTTTGTTTGTCTATTTTTGATAAGGGATCAGGGTGTGCTGGATGGTTTTGTGTAAACTTGATGCAAGCTAAAGTCTTTGGAGAGAAGGGACCCTCAATTGAGAAAATGCCTCCATAAGATCAGGCTGTAAGAAAGTCTGTAGGGTATGTTCTTAATCAATGATCAATGTGGGAGGGTCCCTTCCATTGTAGGTGGCCTCATCCCTGGGCTGGTGGTCCTAGGTTCTGCAAGAAAGCCTGCTGAACAAGCCATGGGAGCAAGGCAGTAAGCAGCACCTCCATGGCTCTGCATCAGCTCCTGCTCCAGGTCCCTTCCCTACTTGAGTTGCTGCCCTGACTTGCTTGTTTTGTCTTGTTTTATGAGATAGTGTTTCTCTGTAGCTCTGACTGCCCTGGAACTCAATTTGTAGAGCAGGCTGGCCTCACAGACATCTTCCCGACTCCACCTCCTGAGTGCTGGAATTAAAGGTGTAAGCTATCACACCTGACTGAGACTGAATTTTTAATATGTTTGAATTTGTATAGATTGTGGGACTTTTAAAGGTTATTTATGTTTTTAATTTGAGATCTTGGAGAAACATAAGTCATCTGAGAGGAGAGAACTTTAATTGCCTCCATAAGATTAGACTGTAGCAAGTCTGTAGGATACCTTTTCTTTTCTTTCCTTTTCTTTTCTTTTTGTGGTGTGTTTTGAGACTGGGTTTTTCTGTGTAACAACCTTGGCTGTCCTGGAACTGAAGAGGAGGGCCCAGTTCCCTGGTCTGGTGGTCCTGGTTCAAATCCTGGGGAACAAGCCAGTAAGCAGCACTGTTCCATGGCCTTTGTAGCAGCTGCTGCCTCTGGGTGCCTGTCCTGTTTGAGTTACTCTCTTGACTTCCTTAGTGATGTGGATGTGTAAGTCAAAACAAAAACAAACAAACAAAAACCCTTTTTTCCTCAAGTTGATTTGGTCTTGGAGTTTCATCACAGCTTTAATGCTAACACCGGAGGATTTACAGGATGACTGAACTATGGTTGTGTAAAAGCTTTGACTTCCCTTCCTCCAGCGTGTGGCCTGAGGAACGTACAGATGAGCCTTCTTGGCTGAGACTCCATACTCCAGGGATTGGGAGTTTTCTAAAATGCCTTCAGTTGCCGGCCCACATTCCTCAGCAGAGGTGCAAGTTATGGGGGTGCCTTCTAGATGCCGGAGCAGGGTGATTTGTGGATATTTTTGTCTAACTTTCAACACACAGCACTCAGGGCCCTGAACAATGCTGGTGAGTCCCTGAACCACTTCTCCTGGCCCCTTTCCCCCATTTCCTCTCTTGTCTGTTTCCCCAAGGGCAGCAATCACAGCATGGAAGAGTTTCCTTCCCTGTCTTTCTTCAACTGGATCTCAGCTATAGTAGACTTTCTGAGCAATTTCCAAAAGTTGAGACCTATTCATCTCTTCAAATCCCTCTCATTTCTGGAGATTTCAATTTATGCCCGGGGCCAATTGCATGACAAAGGCAATATTAGTGGCTGGGGGGAGGCATCTGGGATTGGGGAACTAAATACCTGCTATGTCTCCAGAAACAAAGCCAGCAGTTCACCAGGTCCTTACATGACCTGACTTACCTCCCAATAATGTTTGGTGAAATAAAAATGTCCAGCGACCTCTTACTTTCTTAAGTATTAGGATCCTAATTGGGTTGGCTAGACAGGAAGGTCAGTTCAGTCTGGGCCTCGGCATGAGGAAGTATCCTCTGTTCAGTCCCTGAGTCAACTTCCTACTTCCCAAAGGGATTCGATCCTGCTCCTTGGCTATGAACACAGTGGCCAGGAGCTGTTGGCAATCACCCCAAATCAGCTGGTGTGCATAGAAAAGTTTCTAAAGGGCAAGCCAGGGAAGAAACAGAGAGCCTGTGACTTGGGGATATCTTTCTCCTCCCTTCACACACTCTGAGGCCCTCCACACCTCCACAGGGAACAGGGCCAGGACCGGGACCTCGAGAGGGAGTCAAGAGATTAAACAACTGGGCACAAGTACTCCAGAGCAGGAAGGGGTGGGGCATCAATTTCCTAGGGCTGAGAATAGGTAGAAGATTTTGCGTTTCTCTAGGTGACCTGGCCAAGGCAAATGATTCATGTCCCCAACAAGTGGGCACAGGTCTTAGGCAGGCAGGGAGAGGGTACTACAACAGAGAAAGCCGAGCCCAGCATGGCCCATGAGCTGTGGGGAATCATGGCCACCTGGAAAAAGGAAGTGTGAGCCACAACTGTACTCTCAGGATGGTTCACTCCCCCTTCCATTTTAGATCTGTTTCTCCAACCAACAGAATGGGCAGAAGCACAGAGAGACACAGGGAGACACAGTCATACTGAGAGACACATAGTAAAGACAAACAGGGGTGGTCACCACACACTAATACACCTGAACACACCAGAGGAGTCCAGTGATGTATTACAGGGATCCCTAACACAGGACCTATACTCACAGCCAATCCCCCTCTTGTGTACTAACTGTAATGGTCTGTCCTGTCCCTTTAAGAGACAAACCATGTCCACTCCCATGCCACCCCATCCACTGAGGCAAGCTGATCTTCAGCTTCCAGCCTGAGTCCCTTCATTTTCAATCTCTCTATCTCGAAGAGGCAGCTTCTTTCTCTCCCTTCTCCCCACATCTTCCCTTCCCCCTGTTTCTTCTCTCTCTCTCTCTCTCTCTCTCTCTCTCTCTCTCTTTCTCTCTCTCTCTCTCTCTCTCTCTCTCGTCTTTTCCCTTTTCCCCTTCCCCTCCATAACCCACTAAATAAATATCCAACTTCACTCTGCATGGCATGCCTATCGGTGTTTGTCTCTCACCCATCGTGAGGCTTCCTGCCTGGGACTTGGCTGCCTTAGTGGTCTGCCCTGGACCTTAGGACCTGCCACCACTCGGGGACCTGTGGCATGGTCTCATGGTCTGCTGCCCACTGCCACTACACGGGGACCTGCCGCATGGCCCACCGTGATCTCGTGGCCCGCTGCCCATTGCCACCCCTCAGGGACCTGCAGTGTTTCTGCCGCTGCATCCCTCAGGGGAACCATGGCATTTTATCTAAACCATTACACTAACCATATGGCACCTCTTACTCACTGAGGTTACCTTAGATAGTGTTCAAACCAGATGACTTTCAATTTGCCTTTTTTTCTTTTCTTTTCTTTTTTTTTTAAATTTATTTATTTATTAAGGATTTCTGCCTCCTCCCGCCACCGCCTCCCATTTCCCTTCCCCTCCCCCGATCAAGTCCCCCTCCCTCAACTGCTTGAAGAGCAATCAGGGTTCCCTGACCTGCGGGAAGCCCAAGGACTGCCCACCTCTATCCAGGTCTAGTAAGGTGAGCATCCAAACTGCCTAGGCTCCCCCAAAGCTAGTACGTGCAGTAGGATCAAAAACCCACGGCAATTGTTCTTGAGTTCTCAGTATTCCTCATTGTCCGCTATGTTCAGCTAGTCCGGACTTATCCCAGGCTTTTTCAGACCCAGGCCAACTGGCCTTGGTGAGTTCCCGATAGAACATCCCCATTGTCTCAGTGTGTGGGTGCTGCCTTTTTTTATTTTCTTCTGGGTGGCAGCTTTGGAGTGCCTATGGAATATTACTTTACATTGTGTAGATATAGATGGAGTAAACAATGGCCTATAGCTAACCACAAGGGGGGCAGAAGGAGTACAGGAACAAACAGGATGTTTTAGCTGGCGGGCCAGAAACTGTCCTCAAGATGAACCCCAGGAGCAGGGGTAGACCCATGGACCCTACACCAGAGTCACTGCCCTGCCAACTAGGTTTTCTTTCCTTTTTTCCCCAAGCCTCCAATCGACTTTGAGAGTGTCCTGTTCAGCCTTTCTACAACAGTTTCAGCTGCCATCCAAACTCCAGAAACACCTGGGATCTAAATACCACCAGATGTACCCACCCTAGACTGACTGGCTCTGCCTCAGGCAGCTCCCACCATGTGTGCTTCTTCATCACAACCCCATGTGCATGGTAACTAGGATTTAAATAGTTCAAGAAAATTATCAGTTGAAGCTGAAAGAGAATTGGCTTTGGTGAAAAAGAAATTACAAAATGCACATGTGAATTATTTGGATCGAGAGTTTGATTGCTGTAGTGATGGAGCTGTGGGTGGGCCTGCTTTCATCCCACCTGGCTCCCACATGGCTAGCTTAGCCCCAGAAATAACAACACACAAACTGTATTCATCTAAAAACTGCCTGACCCACTAGTTCCAGCCTCTTATTGACTAATGCACACATCTTGATTAACCCATTTCTAATAATCTGTGTAGCACCAGACAGCATTCTGTTCTGTCTACTCCACCTATCTAAATCCTGCCCTATCAAAAAGCCAAGGCAGTTTCTTTATTAGCCAATGAGAGTAACACATAGACAGATGACCCTCCTCCATCAGATTGCATTCTGGTTATTTTACCCTCTATGCAATCTCCTACAGGAATATCAATGCAGAATGAAGATATTATCTTAGAATTAATCTTTTACTACATAAACAGAGTTAAAAATTAAAAAGTTCTTTGATTTGATTCTAAAAGGAAAACTGAGACTTTGTCAATTAGCAGAAATAAACTCAGCAGAAATTGTAGCACCTTTTATTAATGATTAGATTGACAAATTATGGGCAGAAAATAAACCTTGGCAAAGAGTTTGCAGTAATTTTTTTGGAGAGATTAATAGCAGGTATCTTAAAGGCAAGAGAATTTAATTAATAAAGAGAACTGACTGGATCCTTCCTCACACTATATGGGGAACACCAATATCTGGAGCCCTGCATTCTATACTGATGCAAACAAATCAGGAAAAGCAGGTTACAAACCAGAAAATTTAGTTAGATTGACTCAAAGCCCTGATGATTCTGTCCAAAAGTGAAAATTATATGCTTTTCTCATGGTATTAATGGATTTTGCTGAACCTCTCAACACAGTAACTGATTCACAATATGCATAAAGAGTTGTTTAGCACACTGAGACTGCTGAATTTATACCAGATGATACAGAATTGACTTTATTATTTATTCAGTCACAAGAAATAATCAGGAATAGGAATCATCCCATATATATATAACACACATCCAATCACATATGGGTCTGCCAGACCATCTAGCACAAGCTAACGAAGAAATTAATCAACTATTGATAGGAAATGTGCTGGAGTCCTCAGAATTTCATAAAACCCATCATGTCAATAGTAAAGGTTTAAAAAAAGATTTTTCCATCACTTGGCAACAGGCTAAGGACAATATAAAGAAATGTCCAACTTGTTCTTTATACAACTAGTTTGGGACAATTCTATATTCTGTCGATTATATTTTAAATAAGTGCTGATTGGCCAATAGCCATGCAGGAAGTATAGGCGGGAAAACCAGACAGGAAGTAGAGATGGGGTGATGAGAACAGGAGTATTCTGGGAAGAAGGAAGCTCTTTCCACAATCCTCCCCAGATACCTAAGAAGCAGGATGTGACCTGCTGGCTGAGAAAGGTACTGAGCCATGTGTCTAACATAGATGAGAATAATGGGTTAATATAAGTAATAAGAGCTAATACAAAGCCTGAGCTAATGGGCCAATCAGTTTATGATTAATGTAGAATTCTGTGTGATTTCTTTGGGATGTACAGGCTGTGGGAACTGGGCAGAACAAAAACCCCAACAAGCAGACCCTCATGTTACATACAACCAAACTCCACAAAGTACAAGAAGTAATCCAAAGGGTACTCAAAGGAATAAAATCTGAAAGATGAATGTGTTTCATTTTGTAGAATTTGGGAAATTAAAATATGTACCCAACAGCAATGATAACTATTTAGGATTTCAATGGGCAACCACTTTGAGTTCTAAAAAGGTTGGTTTGATAATCACACATTTGCTAGAAGTTATGGCCATCATGGGTATACCTGTACAAATTAAAACTGAAAATGCTCCAGCAAATGTGTCTAGTAAAATGAAACAGTTTTTTGCTTATTACAATATAAAACATATTACATACATATCACACAATCCTACAGAGCAAGCAGCCATAGAAAGATCAAACTGAACTCTAAAGAATATGCTAAATAAACAGAGAGGGGTAATAAAGACCCCCAGAAATAGATTGCATAATTCTTTATTAACTTTGAATTTTCTAAATTCTAATGAAAAAGGAACAGTTGCAGAGAGATATTGGATAATAGAAAAAAAACTATGAAATTAACTCAACCAGTATACTATAAAGATGTGTGGACCTGAGAATGGAAATCAGGACATGTATCTGCCTGCCTCTCCCTCCCAAGTGCTGGAATTAAAACTGTGTGCCACCACTGCCCGGCATGACTGCTCAATCTAAACTAACCTATAAAACTAACAAATGCTTTTCATTTGACCAGATATAACTTGCTGTAAGAGAACCTCCCCAAAATTATGGTTGGGAAAGGGTTTTATTTTTGTCTTTTCAGAAGAATGAAGGCATCCAGGTAAGAAACCTGAAGATAACTGGAAAATAAGACATCTGAACAAACAGGACAAATCATCCAAAAAAAAAAAAAGGCCAAGAAAAAGTGTAAATTGGCGTATTGTTATATCACATTTCCAACAAGATAAAATTTCATAAATTTTCCAAATGTTTGTTTCATAGTTCTCTACAGGCATAAAATACAAATGGACAACAGTCCTGGTCCAATTAAAAATTAAAGCTGGCTTTGGAGTTGGAGTGTGGCTCTCTCCTTTTCAAATCCCAACCATACTTATTAAAATAAATCCAAAATCTCTGTCTCATGTCAGAAGAGCCACCTGATATGGGCCAGAAGAAAAACAAAACTTGAGGGACTCTTTAATTTCCATAATCCTTTAGTTTTATTTTGATTCTTTAAAGTTTTTCTTAAGGTATAGATATCTCAAATATTATGATTAATATTTATATATGTATATATTTTTAAAACTTTTGTCATAATATTAATGGTCACATATACTACTAATTAATTCTAGAAAAAGGCTTCATCTAGCTTCCTTATATTTTTGGTTGTGAGCCTAGCCTTTAACGGCTGAGCCATCCCTCCAGGCCCATCTAGCTTCCTGTACATGATTTGAGGTTTGAGTCTCTGCACTTTTCTATTATGCAGAGACTAGACAACAGATAATACAGCTCCCTTTCCCAGGATTTGACAATTAACCCAAATTTTTCTTTTCAGGATCCCCTAAAGACGCTGTTGCTCCCAGACAGAAGGAAGTAATTTTGAGAACACAACACCCACATTTCCAAAAGGTAGAGTGGTGGTTTTTATCATCCGTTCGGTTATGTATATTTGCCATTGTTTAGGGGGGTCGGCTACAAGTTGTTATTGGTAATGGTCAGGAAAAATGCTGAAAAAAGGAGTGTAGATTCAGAGTTCTTATTTTGAAAAGATAAAAGGGGAGATATTGAAATAGGATAAAAAGTAGATGGGGGCTGGAGAGATGGCTCAGAGGTTAAGAACACTGGCTTCTCTTTCAGAGGATCCAGGTTCAATTCCCAGCACCCACATGGCAGCTCACAATTGTCTGTAACTCCAGTCCCAGGGAATCTGACACCATCACACCAATGCACAGGAAATAAAGTTAAATTTTAAAAAAGGTAGATTATGGAATCTACTTTTAAATCAAAAAAAAATTTACTACTTTTAAATAGTTTATATTGATATGGATTTTTTATGTTGATACAAATTTAAGGTTACTATTGTTAGAACATATTCTACATACATTTCTACATTTGTTCATTGTATATAGCTCATTTAACAATGAAATGCAAATTTATAGTTCTTGAAAGTTATTACCAACTATTTAGGATAATAAGGAAATACAGGTTAGTGATTAGTCACCCATTAAAAAAACTTGTAGTCATATTAGGTATGTTTTCAAGGCAAACAGATATATTTTATATAGACATATCAACTTCAAACTCCATAAAGATCTGTAGATTATGACATTTAAGATATTTTAATAACATACATTCTTTTTATGACAATGAGACACATCTGCTCCTGGCAGCACCAATCTACTTCAAAGAAGATAATGGGCATTAAAGAAACTCCACATGGAGTTTACTTTCTTGTGGCAAAAATAAGCTACTGTGAAGGCGTAAGTCACAACAATGCCACACCAGTTTGGAATTATGATTAATAGGGTGGTATTTATTTAAAGGGGAAAAAACTTACAGATCACTGTCCCAGGCAACAGCCTTCTACACAACCAGGAAGGGAGTCTAATTGCCGGCGGAGCAGGAAGTGAAGAGAGAGAGGAGAGGGAAGTGGCCGCTTTTTTAAAGGGAGAGAGACCATGCCCCAATGGGCTGGTATCTCAGCAGCTATAGGCTGGAGGAGTGGGAGGACCTCTTGCAACACTACTGGGCAAGAAAATGCCCTTACTTTGACTTCTGACAGTGTGCTGTCCTAATTGGACAAGTGGGACACAAAAGGAAGGTTTGCTGAACTTTGCCAAGACAAGGTAGGACAGTCCTTCAAAATATCTGCTTCACAGAAATGTGTGTCAGATATGCTAGGCCTGTAGGCCAAAGATGGATGCCTAAATGTTGTAGAGGAACATTGGCTGACTGTCCAGGCAGTCAGCTTTTCTGTCATTTCTCACATTTTTTGTAAGTTGCTTGCTTGCACTTCCTGCTTTCTCAGGTAATATTATTTCCTTCTTGGGTCTCTGATGGAGTTGAAGACTTTATAGTTATAGTTTTTGTTGCTACCAGATTCAGAAAAGGAATTTACTAAAAAAAAAAAAAAAGTTGAGAGACATAAAAAGATAGTTTTGGTAATGCAAATTAGGATAGAAGGAGAATGAGGAACAACCACCCTTTGGACTTATCAATATAGGATAGAGAATGAAGTATATTTGATGAATTTATCAAATGTAAATGTACTAGACATTGGGTAGTTTTTGCCTTTATATATTGTACATAGTTATTGTACTTATTATATATAGTTTTTTATATTAGTTATAAACTTCTTTTTATTTTAGACAAAAAAGGGGAAATGTGGTGATATTTTGTTTGTGCTCTAACAAATAAAGCTTGTCTGGAGATCAGAGTGCAGAACTAGCCACTAGTTAACCATAGAGGCCAGGGAGTAGTAGCATATACCTTTAATCCCATCACCTAGGAAACAGGAAATGATATGGCTGGGCAGAGAAAAGAAGTGATAAGGCAGGGTGGAGCAGGGGCTCAGCCCATTTCAGCTGAGAAGTTGGCTAGGTAAGAGTTAGCTGTAGCTTGCTCCTTTGTCTCTCTGATCTTCCGGCATTTACCCCTATATCTGGCTCGTGGTTTTTATTGTTGAGACCTATTAGAATTTATACTACAGAGTCACCAGCAGACACAGAGAGAAGTTATATGGGCATTCTATACTGAGAAAGGGTACCAAGCCATGTGGCAAAATGTAGATACGAAATATGGGTTAAGTGTAAATGTAAGAGTTAGCTAGTAACAAGCCTGAACTATTGGCTGAGCATTTATAATTCATGTTTAGTCTCTATGTTGGTTATTTGGAAACTACAGGGGCAGTAAAACTCTGTCTACAGGTGCCTCTGGAATGCTCAGCAGAGATCAGTTTGAGAGGATTTTCTTGGGGTCCTGGAACCTTAGGATATACTCTGAGAGTCCCCTCCAGCTAATGTACTTCTTCCCGATCTTGGGGGTTCCAAGGTTTCTAAGTGTTGGGTCCAATCTCTGGAGTTCTCATTTAGATCCTCCAAAATATTATGGGAAACCCACCATAGAGACCACTCAAACACAGTTTATATAACCTATTAAAAGTCTATTCCACCCAGCTTGGACTGCACTCAGGTGTTTGTGCCTACGTTTAGCACCAGGTGTTCAGAGCACAGTGATTCTGAAGGCAGAACTCAGCTGCTGGGGCGGGGGTGGGACCACCCACATAAGCAAGCAATTCAACAGAAGCTAAAATAAGCAGTTAGCTGAAGGTGATTCTGCGCTAGCAACCAGTTTAACAGAAGCTAAGTATTTTGACCTTGTGGTCTTAGAATAGAGTTAGGTAATTTTCCATAGGATTCTCTATTAAGGAGATCAAATTCTGGTTAAACCTGAAATGACCTTGGTAAGAATACAGGATGGAAAATCCTCCATACTGTCTTGCCCTGCATCTTAGGGTTTCTATTGCTGTGAAGAGACCTTGTAACCACAGCAACTCTTATAAAGGAAAACATTTAATTGTGTGACTTACAGTTCAGAGGTTTAGTCTATTATTATCATTGTGGGACATAGTGGCATGCAGGCAGACATGGTGCTGGAGAAGGAATGGAGAATTCTACATCTTTGATCTATAGGCAACAGGAAGTAAACTGTCTCACTGGGCATGGCTTGAGCATATATAAGACCTTGAAGCCCACCTTCACAGTGACACACTTCCTCCAACAAGACCACACCTACTCCAACAAGGCCACAGCTCCTAATAGTGCCTCTCCTCTTGGGGGCCATTTTCTCTCAAACCACCACACTCTGTCAAATGGGTAAACACCCAGTGTGATATAGCTAGGTCATGTGGTCATTCTCTCTTTTTTTTTTTTGAGCGATTCTTCCAAACTAACTTCCATAATTTGTTCCCACAGCACAAGAACTAGCCTCAGAAATCAACAGTTGGGACTACATGAAAATATAATTTTTGCACAGCCGAAGAAGCTATCAGCAGAGCAAACAGTCCATAGAATGAAAGGAAATCTTTACCAGCTATACTTTAGACAGGAGACTAAGATCCAGAATTTACCAAGAACTGCAGAAACTAAATACAAAGTGTGTCAGTTCTTTTTCTGTTACTTTGATAAAATGCCATGAGCAAAAGCTCCCATATACTACCACAAACACAAACTAAAGAAAAAACTGAAGAAGGAAAAGGCTATACAACCTCAAAGCCCACCACAAATGATAGACTTTCTCTAGCAAAGCTACACCACCCAAAGAGCACCACCAGTTGGTAGTCAAATGTTCAAATACCCAAACCATGGGTGCCATTCTTCTTCAAACCACCACATTCATTCCTTGGACCCCATAGTCTCATGGCCATTTCAAAACACAAGATGCATTTAGTCCAAGTTAGAAGTCCCCAAAGTCTCTCACAATTTCAACACTTTAAAAAGTCAACGTCTCTTCTGATATTAAAATGCTTAGGTGACTCTTCAGCTCAACTACTCCTGCTTGTTGAAAACAAGTTACTACCCAAGAAGGGCTGGCTTTCCTATGCTGACATCCCATGGCTCTGGCATCATCAACATCTTGGGGGTCTCTAACGCAATCCAGGCTTCATTTTTACAGCTCATGCAATGGCCTCTCTGGATCTCTACATACGTAATCCCCTGCCACACGACTGGCCTTGGTGGCTTTCCTTAACCAAGGAGGAAGATTCCACAACCTCTTTACTGCTGTATCATTCATGACTCTAACACCAGAACCATGGGACCAAAGTTGCCAAGTTCTGCTTTGTGCTTGGGTTAGAACCTGGCCCTGTCCTTCCATGGACTGCATTAGCATAAGATTTTCTTGTTGACCTGTAGGAACGTTGTACTTCCTTAGGCCTTTTCACAAACTACAGAATTAGCTGGTTGGGGTCTTTCCCTGGGTGCACCACTCCTTTATTCCATTTCTCCTTATCTCTTCCAGCTCAAACCAAGGCTTCAACATTGTAGTAGGAGTGGCGGGCCTCTTCCCACTGCCCAGCTCCTGGCCACCGGCTAGCTTTACCCTAAATAATTACACAGAAACTGTATTCTTTTAAACACTGCTTAGCCCAATAGTTTCATCCTCTTACTGGCTAACTCTCACATCTTGATTAACCCATTTCTAATAATCTGTGTAGCACCACGAGGTGGTGCCTTACTGGGAAGGATCTTAACCTGTGTCCATCTTGGAGAGGAGAGGAATGGCATCTCCCTGACTTGGCTTCCTCCTCCCAGCATTCTGTTCTGTCTTCTCTGCCTACCTAATTTTCTGTCCTATTAAAGGGCCAAGCCAGTTTCTTTATTAACCAATGAAAGTAACAGATAGACAGATGACCCTCCTTCATCACAACATTAAATTTCCTGGTGCTCTTTTTCTCATCCAAATACACATTTTATTTCTTTTTGCCCCACTTTGTCTTTTTCAGTGTAGATCCACATAAGAGTGATCATTAACCACAGTCAGTGATATGTAACAAGTCTCTCTCTGTCCTGCAGCCAACTCCCAAATAAAACCACTGAGACTTAGTATTAATTACGAAAGCTTCGCCTTAACTTAGGATTGATTTTAACTAGCTCTTATAACTTAAATTAACCCATTTCTATTAATCTACATTTTATCAGGGACTGCCCATCCTGCTTCTTCCATGTCTCCTGGTGTCTCTGACTACCTAGATTTCTCCTCCTCTTTCTTTCTCTCCCCAGAAATCCCACCTATATCTCCTGCCTTGGCCATTTAGCTTTTTATTAGAAGGCACTTTGGCAAAGACATATCTTCACAGTATACAAAAAGATTATTCCACAACAGTATTAGGCTCTCTTTTTTTTTTCACCCTCAACATACTACTTTAGGCTGTCTTGAGACCTCCTTTGCTAGTGAAATCAGTCCAAAACTCTTCACTTTACTTTCAGGCAGATTATTGGTGAATGTGAGGAGTACAGTAAAGAATCAAAATAGATGTTCCGTAGTTGAAAAGGAAAAAGTTTATTCCAAACTGTCAAGGCTGTCTGCCTCAGTTAGAGTTTCTATTGCTGTGAAGAGACACCATGACCCTAGCACCTCTTATAAAGGAAAACATTGGGAGGCTTTCAGTTTCAAAGGCTCAGTCCATTATCATCATGGCAGGAAGCATGGTGGCAGGAAGGCAGACGTGGTGCTGGCAAGGTGGCTGGGAGATCTCCATCAGGTTCTGCAGGCAGCAGGAAGAAAGAGCCACACTGGGCCTGGCTTAAGCTTCTAAGACCTCAAAGCCTGCCCCCAGTGACACATTTCCTCCAGCAAGGCTGCACTTCCTATTAGTGCCTCTCCATATGAGCCTATAGAGCCATTTTTATTCAAACCAGCACACCACACTGTCCCTCGGGAAGGCAGAGAGAAGTGACAGGGAAACATATCTTCAGGGTATAAGAGAATTGTTACCTAAAAAAAAAGGGAACCAGGGGCAGGGTAGGAGGCTTTGCAGAATAGAGCAAGTATTTGTGAGTAGTGGCTGAGGGGTCTCTAGGCCAGCATGGACCTTGATATGCTGATAGACCCCACAAGCATGTTAATGGAGGAGCCAAAGTTCCTTTTGCTAAAGATAAGGAGAATGACTCTCTCTCTTTTCTTTTGTGCTATTTTCTTGCTTTTGGTTTTTTGTTTGTCTGTTTGTTTTTGTTTTGTTTTGTTTTGAGACAGTTTCTCTATGTACCCCTGACTATTCTGGAACTTGTTTGTAGGCTAGTCTTGAACACATAGAGATCCTTCAACTCTGCATCCAGAGTGCTGGGACTAAAGGTGTGTGCAGCCACCACCACCACCACCACCACCACCACCACCACCACCACCACCACCACCGTGGTGAGAATGACTCACTTTGACAAGTGGGAACCAGCTTCCCAAGACCCTGAGGGAATGCGGGCTTTTGTCAGAATTTGGGAAAAGGCATTTCTTCAGACCTGACAATTAGGAAAAGGGCAAAAGCAGATACATTCTTTGCCAAAAATGTAACAACAATGGTCTCCAGCCCAGTTGCTGGTGTGTGTGTGTGTGTGTGTGTGTGTGGTGTGAATGCTGTGGAATAATCCTCCTGTACACTGTAAAGATTTGTCACTCAAATTGGTTTAATAAAACAATGATTGGCCAGTAACCAGGCAGGAAGTATAGATGGGGCAACTAAACTAAGGACAATGGGAAGGAAAAGGGTGGAGTCAGGAGGTACTGGTCAGATGCAGAGAGAGCAAGATGGGCACACTGTACTGTAAAAAGGTACTGCCATGTAGCAGAGCATAAATAAGGAATATGGGCTATCTTAAAATGTAAGAGCTAGTTTTTGGAGTTCATTCCCTGTGGTGGGATTCGTTGCTCAGTTTTGATGAGGGGACTTGATCTTGCCTAAGCTTGGTGTATCAGACTTTGTTGACTCCCCAAGGGAGTCCTTACCTCCTCTGAGGTGTGGATGGAGGTGGGTTGGAGGGAGAAGGGGAGGGAGGGGGGACTGAGGATAGTATGTGAAATTTTTAAAAAGTAAAATGGGGAAAATGTAAAAGCTAGTTAATAACAAGCCTGAGCTATTGGTCAAGCATTTATAAGCAATATTAACCTTCTGTGTGGTAATTTGAGAAGTGGCTTCTGGGTATTTGGGACTGAGTGGCTCCAAGACAAGAAAGTTCTGATTGCTCTCTCCTTCCCCCTACCTCTCTCTAAGGTAGGGTCTCACTTTGTATCTTTGGCTAGCCTGGAACTCTCCATATAAATAAGGCTAGCCTTGAACTCTTTTTTTTTAATTTTAATTTTTTTTTTTTTTGGTTTTTCAAGACAGGGTTTTTCTGTGGCTTTGGAACCTGTCCTGGAACTAGCTCTGTAGACCAGGCTGGTCTTGAACGCACAGAGATCCGCCTGCCTCTGCCTCCCAAGTGCTGGGATTAAAGGCGTGTGCCACCATCACCTGGCTAGCCTTGAACTCTTAAACTCATAAAAGCACACCTGACTCAACCTTCTGAGTGCTGAGATTAAAGGCATGTGCCACCACACCTGACTTTGGCTCATTTTTAAATACAATAGTGTGCTGGTTAGTTTTATAACAACTTGACACAAGCTAAAGTCATCTGAGAAGAAGGAACTTCAATTAAGAAAATGCCTCCATAAAAACAGTCTGTAGCCAAGCCTGTAGGGCATTTTCTTAAATAGTGATTGATGGGGTAGTGCCCAGTCCATTGTCAATGGTTCCATTCCTGGGTTGTTTGTCCTGGGTTCTATAAGAAGCAAGTGTGTGTGTGTGTGTGTGTGTGTGTGTGTGTGTGTAGGGGTACATGCCTTTAATCTCAGCACTCTGATGCAGAGACAGGTGGACCTCTGTGAGTTTAAAGCCAGCCTGATATAATGAGTAATATCCAGGACAACCAGGGCTACAGATAAAAACCCTGTATTGAAAAACCAAAAATAAAAAAATATATAAAGAAAGCAGACTGAGCACATGGGTAGCAAACCAGTAAGCAGTGTGCCTTCATGGGCTCTCTATTGGCTCCTGCCTCCAGGTCCCTGCCCTGCTGGAGACCCTGACCTGACTTCCTTTGATGATTAGCAGTGATGTGGAAGCCAAAGCTGAATAAACCCTTCCCTCCTCACATTGCTTTGGTTATGATGTGTCGTCACAGCCATAGCAACTCTAAGAGAAATAGTGAGTGTATTAATTGACTTTCAAATAAGTAACTTATATACCTGAAATAATGTAGTTGGTCTTTTTATACTTTGTTGTATTTAATTTGGCAAAATTTTAAGGTATTTTAATATTTTTTTACATTTATTTAATGGGGGGCACACACACCTGTGTACCACAACACATTTGTGAAGGTTGGAGGGCAACTTACAAGAATCTAACAGGTTCCAGATGTAGCTTCAGTGGCTCCTGGGAGAAGTTCTGTTGTATCAAGAAATCTGGTCAGGTAAAAACTATCAGTCTCTGATCTGAGTCACAGAATCAATGAAAGATTTTTGGTGGCACTACCCTGAAAGGTCCCCTGGCAGGTGGGAGACCAAGGCTGGTAAGAGACAAGCAGATATGCCATGAACACAGAGCTTGGGTATAGACTTTACTTATAAGAGTGAGGGGCTATGGAGGGGAGGGGAGATGGGGAGAGAGAGAAGGGGGGACAGGGAAAGAGGAATTCAGGAGGAGGCCACTTGTTCATCCCTGCTGCCCAGAACCAAAATAACCACACAGAAACCATATTCATTAAAACACGGCTTGGCCCATTAGCTTTAGCTTCTTATTGGCTAACTCTTACATTAATCTGTGTATTGCAATGTGGCAGTGGCTTACCGGGTAAAATTCCCAGTGTCTGTCTCCAGCAGCTCCATGGCATCTCTCTCTGCCCTTCTTTCTCCCAACATTCAGTCCAGTCCTCCCCGTCTACCTAAGTTCTGCCCTATCAACAGGCCTAGTCAGTTTCTTTATTCATTAATGGTAATCACAACACACAAAGGGGACTCCCACATCACCTCCCCTTTTCTGTTTAAATAAAAAGGAAGGTTTTAATTTTAACATAGTAACATATTATATATATATATATATAATGTATTACATGTAACAAAACAGTTATCAAGCAAGAATTACAGTTACAATATTTATATCTATTTTATCTTTTATCATAACTAAGGAAAACAATAACTATAAATTCTTCAACTCCATCAAAGACTCCAGAAGGATATAATATTACCAAAGTAAACTGGAAGTACATTGTAAGCAACTTGCAAAATTCTAGAATTGACAGAGACATCTCACTGCCTGGACAGTCACCCAAAATTTTTCTGTACCAATGGGGCATCCATCTTCAGCCTACAGGCCTATAGTATCCAGGAGACTTTTCCATGAAGCAGGAAATTTCAAAGACAGTTCTGCCTATATTGGCAGTTTTCCAGTCACTTTCTTTTGTATCCTGCAGAACGTCTAGTAGAGTCTTTTATGAAGCAGGAACCCTGAAGGACTGTCTCCCTTTAGGCAAGTTCAGCAGTCATTGCTCTGTGGGTCCTGCATGTTCAGTTTATGCAACAGTCCAGGCAAGAGCAGTTTCTTGCCCAAATGGCTAACCAACTCCATAAGGAGCCTCTTCTATTCCCATCTTCCTTTTGAAGTAGCTTGTGCTGCCAGGAGCAGATGTGTCTCACTGTTGTGAAAGGTCTTAAGTTCTTAAATATTTTAAGTGCTATATTCTCAAGGTCTCTGAAAGATTTAAAGAATACCCATATAACTGAAATTTATCTCTATATATCTAGAAAATCTAACTAAAATAACTACAAGCTTGACTATTATAGATGATTATCTATTAACCTATATTTTTAATTGTACATTACATTTTTATTATTTATTTATTTATTTATTTGATTTTTCGAGACAGGGTTTCTCCGTAGGTTTTTGGTTCCTGTCCTGGAACTAGCTCTAGCTTTAGACCAGGCTAGCCTCGAACTCAGAGATCTGCCTGCCTCTGCCTCCCGAGTACTGGGATTAAAGGCGTGCACCACCACCGCCCAGCTTACATTACATTTTTAAATGAGCTACACAAACACAATACCTTAATCAAGAGCAGAAATATACATATAACAAAATTGGCCTTAAATTTATTATTGTATCAATAAAACAAGATCCATACCAATGCAAATTATTCATATCTATACCATATCCCCCTTTAAATGTAAACAAACATTTGTAGGCAATGTTTGGGAATATGGATATAGTTATTTTTCTCTAAACTGGTTCTTGCTGTTTATTTTCTTTGTGGGGGTGTTCACAGCAACCTTTCAGGGAGTTTCGATCAATCAAACCATATTAGCCTGGAATGAATCCACATGTTCTCATCCTCTGTGGAGACAAAAAAAAAAAAAAAAAAACTCTTTTCCAAAGCAACATATCCTTAGACACAAATTCTGAAGTCAAGATACCTTTATAATATACATGCTGGTTTAGCTTAGTAGCTCATACAATGAAATATCTCTCAGTACTTAGCTCCTTCGCAGTCAAAAAATTCAAAGAAAACACAATAATATACAGAATCCAGACTCTCTGTGTATAGTCCATCTTGACATGGCTTATTTTTCTTTATTCCTTTTAATCTGTAACTGTCTGTACTCTGTTTCTTTCTTTTTCTTTCTTTTTTTGTTTGTTTGAAGACATGGCTTATTTTTCTTTATTCCTTTTAATCTATAACTGTCTGTACTCTTTTTCTTTCTTTCTTTTTCTTTCTTTTTTGTTTGTTTGTTTTTCGAGACAGGGTTTTTCTGTAGCCTTGGAGCCTGTCCTGGAACTAGCTCTTGTAGACCAGGCTGGTCTTGAACTCACAGAGATCCGCCTGCCTCTGCCTCCCGAGTGCTGGGATTAAAGCGTGCGTCACCACCACCTGACTGTGTACTCTGTTTCTTTAAAGACTTTCCCCTTTTTATAGGCATTAACTTTATTTTATGACTCTCTATACTCTTTTTCTTCTCTCTTCCAAGCCTACATACACTTATCCAACACTATGACTCATCTGGATTTATCTTTATTACATATCTGTTATTCTTTGCTGTCTAGAAGAGCTTTTAAAATGATAAGCAGCTTGGTTGCAGCTGCTCTGGATGCTGTCTCTGCCTCTCTCCACTTTCAGAATGGTGGACATATCATTACTGCCAGGTCTGGTCGGAGCCAAGCTCAGCACTTTAACTCTGAGAATGAGCGTGCAGCACATAAACCCTTTTTATCCGAGTAATAGCTAAATCTGGCATGCAGCGAATTGTGTGGCCTAGAAACATTTCTGTGTACGGTGGGGGAATCTGCCATGCTCTCCTGCTTGTAGACCATGCCTAGTAGATCTGATCCCACCTCCTACCCAGGCAGGAGCACTGAGCCACAGGCATGGTCTCAGCCACTTTCCTCCCTACTCCAAGTGGGTACACAAACACCCGGGGCCACAGATGCCATTGAAATGCTCCATAGCCGGAGTTTGCACTGGGGGTAGGTCCCAGAAAACCTGCATTTCAAAATGGCTGCACAGCTTTTTTCCTCCTGCTTCTGCTGAGTCAGGAAAATCTCTCCTAAAGACGCTGCAACACACCACCAGCAAACAGCAAAATGTTGTGTTAAACTCTGTATTTTTTTTTTTTTGTCTAGAATTCCTTTGCAAGCCCTCTCAGGTTTTACATGGATGTAGTTACCCACTTTGGTGACAATCTGTAGGAAGAGGCTGCTTGTTTTTCCCAGCCACCCAGAACCAAAATAATCACAGAGGAAAGAGGGAGGGGAGAGAGAAGAAAGAAGGGGGAAGGGCAGAAGGTAAAGAGGCTATAGTTACCTTTTCAGAAGAGGGACAAACAGAGAGAGACAGGGCTGGAGAGGAGGCAGGAGATCCACTTGCCTTGGCAAAAGGGGAGATTGGGAGTGGGCAGAGTTTATCTCTTAAAGGGACAGGGTACCTGTTTGGGCAAAAGCATCACCCCATTTCCCTAAAACCCCTTTATACAAAGAGTCTGGAATATTTAGTCAGGGGCCTCATCCCAGCCCCCTGACATCCATCTTTGGAATGCTGGGCAGAAACTCCATTTCAAGCCCCCTCCCCTGGGAGTTGCCTTAGTCCAAACTCCACCTACGAGAAAGCCTACGAGTAACCCCTCCCCAGGGAAGGTCAAGACCACTCCCGCGGGCTACTTAAACTGCCTCCCAGAGAATGGACACATAGTCTCTGGGTTTTGTTAGGTCCCCGTCCCCCTCTCTCTCTTCCCCTTGCCATGCTTTCCTGGTGCCACCCAGGAACACTGCATTAAACATGGGTATCTTTTATTTGGTCTAATTTTGTCTAATTGGAATTATTTGTGTTGGTGGAGAGCCTCGTCTTAAGGAAAACCTAACAGTACCCAGGTGACAGGCCAGCAGATTACAACACTCTGGAGCCCATTTTGATCCCATCCATTTTTGAGCACATTGTATAGGTTCACTCCTCCTGCCTGGGCCAAGACCAACTTCCAGATAACACCAACACCTGCACCAGCTCCTGGAACGTCACCATTGGTACCACCTCTCCAGGCTCAAATGGGCACCTACCCAGCAACTAAAATCTGGATTTAAAGAGCATATCTGCTCTCATCTCACTCGTTCACCCTCACCTCTCCTGTACAACCAGGGCACTTCTCCATCCCAGTCTTTCTGGCAATTAATCACCCTTTCTATGGCTAGCTCCATTCATAGGGCCGGTAATAACAACTATCTTTTCTCCTAACAACCTACTTTCTCATCTCCCTCAAGAAACAGAGGCCTGAAGTCTTTAGGATGGCAGTTAACTGAATGCTTCTCCACCCATACCTCCTGCTAAAGATGAGCCCACCAACTCCCAGTGTTCCCCCTCCCCACATCATCCCATGCCCTCAGGAAGTAGACTTGAACCGGCGCCCCAATACCCAAAGAGTCTGGAATGTTCAGGTGGAGGCTCCACTCCAAGCCTCCTCCCCTGGAGTTGCCTCAGTCTGGGCTCCACCCCTGAAAAAGCCTGACATCGATGGCTCCACCCCCAAGGGTATTAAAATTCCCCACCTCTTGGGTTCCCCTCAAGGTCTCCAAAGCCCCAACTTCTTGGGTTCCCTTCATGGTCTCCAAAGTCCCCACCTAGTGGATCCCATGTCCCCCGCCCCGTGTGGTCTCAACTTCCCCTGGGGCCATCCAGAAATGCTTGGCTCAGAATAAACCTGGATTTATTAATTCGGTTTAATTGGCTTATTATATCAGCAGCGGCAGATTCCTATTAACCCGGAATTAAATTTAACTGAATCCTTTTCCCTTTCCACCATGTGGATTCTGGAGGTCAAACTCAGGTCACCAGACACG
This sequence comes from Microtus oregoni, assembly GCF_018167655.1. Taxonomy (NCBI): domain Eukaryota; kingdom Metazoa; phylum Chordata; class Mammalia; order Rodentia; family Cricetidae; genus Microtus; species Microtus oregoni. The sequence goes on from NW_024543078.1 coordinate 37,069,439, forward strand.
ACAGCAAGAACCTTTACCCACTAAGCCAAATCAAAAGCCAAAATTTTGAGGATTTGTGTGCTTCAATTTATGGGAGATATTGGTGTATAGTTTTCTTTCTGATCTGTCTTTATATTGGGTATCAGGAGAAGAAATCCATCCTCTTTTGTACCCAGAAGAGAGTGGACAAATTTGATAAAAATATGTATTTTAAGACAGGGTCTCTCTATGCAGCCCTGGATGTCCTGGAACTCACTGTATAGATCAGACTGACCTAGAACTCACAGAGATTCTCTTGCTTCTGCCTCCCTCATAAAAATATTTTTATCATTTTTTTAAAATTTTGTTAGCTGGCACACTCCTTTAATCACAGCACTTAGGAGGCAGAGGCAGATGGATCTCTGTGAGTTTGAACCCAGCCTGATCTACAGAGTGAATTCCAGGACAGGCTCCAAAACTACACAGAGAAACCCTGTCTTGAAAACTCAAAAGAAAAAAAAGACTGTAGTTTGTTTTATGACTCAGGACATGGCTTCTGGCCTTTGGTGGGTGTTTATTGGGCGTTTGAAGAGAATATATTCTGTTCCTGCTGGGTGGAGTGTTCTCCAAACACCTATTGAAGTCTTTTGGTGCTGCTTAACCCTCTATCTACTTCTGAAGGCTTTTCCTTTCTTTTTCTTTATTTTGTGTGTATGGACAGATGTTTTTACCTGCATGTATGTTTCCCTCATATATGCAGTGCCCATAAAAGCCAGAAGAGGGTAACAGGTCCCCTGGCACTGGGTTTGCAGAGGGTTGTGAGCCATTGTGTGGGCGCTGGGAGTTGAACCCTGGTCCTCTAGAAGAGCAGTCGGTGTATTTAATTGCTGAGTCATCTCCCCAGCCCTGACCAAGGCTTTTGATTAACATACCTCTCAAGTCTATATATTCTACTTTATTCTTTTTAATAATTCCTGTTTCTTTGCTGATATTTTACCACTTTTATGTTAAGTCATAATTACTCCTTAAGCATTTTGGATACTTTGAAATCTGTGTCAAGGCAGGGTTTGGTGATGACCTCTTTCAGTCCTGGGACTCGGGAGGTGAAGGCAGGCCATCTCTATGAGTGCCATGCTAGCCAGTGAGACCCTATGTCACAACAAAGGGGAGGAGGACTAGGCTGTAGCTCAATTGGTAGAGTGCTTGCCTAGAATGCAAAAAGCCCTGGGTTTGAGCCCTAGCACTGCATATACTAACGTGGTGGTACATGCGTATAAGTCCGGAACTAGGAGAATCACTGGGTCATCATCAACTTAGGAGAAAGGTTGAGGCTAGCCTGGACTACTTGAAACCCTCAAATCAAAACAACCAAAGTAATGTGATCTGAGTGTGGAGAGCACTCTGGATGCGGTCTTTGATGCTGCTATTTTACCATATAGTAGGTGAGAATCCTGATAAGCTACAGCCAGTTTCTACCCTTATGCCACATGCAGCTGCCAAGCACTGTGCCCCCAATGCTGACCCACTAATGCAGTGGTTCTCAACCTGTGGGCCTCAACCCATATGGGGCCACATATCAGATATCCTGCATATCAGATATTTACATTAAATTTATAACACTAGCAAAATTATAATTATGAAGTAGCAGTGAAAATATTTTCATGGTCGGGGGTTAGCACAACATGAAAAACTGTATTAAAAAGTCACAGCATTAGGAAGGTTGAGAACCGCTGTGCTAGTGTGACTGCCTGTTTACAGACACCGTGACACGTGATCTCACCTGGTGCAGCATCTGCTTACACGCTACACCCTGTCCACTCACACGCTACACCCCGTCCACTTACACGTTGCACCCCGTCCACTTACACGTATGCCCTGTTCGCTTACACATTACACCGCTGTCTGCTTACATCTTACACCCCTGTCCATTTACACCTTACACCCCTGCTTGCTTAACGTTACACCCCTGTCTGCCTCATTCCCTGCTTATTCCTGGCTCGCCTTCTTACATCTGGGTTTTCTGTCTGCTTACACACCCACGTGCCAGCACCACCCCTCTGCTGTCTTCATCTCCTTACACACCCACGTGTCAGCACCGCCCCTTTGCTGTCTTCGCCTGCTCACACACCCACATGTCAGCACCCGCCCCTCTGCTGTCTTCATCTGCTTACACACCCACATGTCAGCACCGCCCCTCTACTGTCTTCATCTGCTTACACACCCACGTGCCAGCACCCACCCCTCTACTGTCTTCATCTCCTTACACACCCACGTGCCAGCACCTGCCCCTCTGCTGTCTTCATCTCCTTACACACCCACGTGCCAGCACCCGCCCCTCTGCTGTCTTCAAGTGCATGCTCAGCTGTTGCCTGCTCCAGCACTCACACAGTTTATGAGGATGTGTTTTTATGTGTGCGTGTTTGTGTGTGTGCAGGTGCACGCGTGGAGGCCAGAGAACAACTCTGGTAGCATTCTTTGGGTACCATTTTTTTTAAAGAGGCAGTGTCTCTCCATTGTAGTCTGGAACATACAATGTCAGCTAGGCTGGCTGGCCAGTGAGCCCCAGGGACCTGCTCATCCTCGCCTCCCCAGCACTGGGACTCCAGCTCTAGGGAATCAAACTCGGTCTTCATATTTGTACGGCTAGTGCTTTATCAACTGAGCCACCTCCACAGACCCTTTTGTTCTGAGTCTCACTTTGTCGCCCTGGCTAACCTCAAACTCACTATCCTCCTATTTTCAGTCTTCTGCGTGCTGGGTCACAGGTGTGCGCCACAACTAATTGTCACTAATACAATTCCACACTTCAGTGGTTAAAGTTTACTCAGTTCCACACTTACCTGTGAAGACAGCCAGGTCTGACGGGGTCCACTGGTGGGGACCGGGTCGATTTCTGAGACTTCAGTTTCTGGTCCCAAACCCAGCAGTCAGCTCCTCTCCTCTCTGGCTTCTGCCTCTGTGCTGGCTTGTCTGGCAGGAGGCCCTGGCCACACCCCTAACAGTTGCCAGCCAGCATATTTCCTATGCTCTGCACATTTTTGTGGATTTTCCCCCTTCATTTCCACGTCACTCTGGAAGAAAAATAGGTTAGAGGACGTGTGTGTTCACGGCCTGTGTGTGGTGTTCTGCGCATAGTCTCCTCAGTCACCCTGGCGAGCGGCCTGCCTTCAGATGGCTCTGCTGGGTGAGTCAGAACTGATTTTCCTTCTTCTTTTCCTTTCCTTTCCTTTTTTTTCTTTAAAAAAAGAAAACATTTATTTTATTTGTGAGCGAGAGAATGTGCGTGTGCATGCGCACACACACAAGTACACGTGCAGCACAGCCCACAGTCCATGTGTGAAGACTGAAGGACCATCTCCCCCCTCCTTGCATCACCAGGTTTTCAGCCTTGGCAGCAAGCACCTTTACTTGCTGGGCCGTCTGGTAGCTGCTGGTTCTGTGGGCAGCATGTTCGAGGCCTTCTCAGGGGTTAAAATACCCCAAGTCTGGTGGTGAGGGAAGGGGAAGCACACTGGGCTGAGGGTCCCTAACCTAAATTCCGTGTCCAGATAGGCCTTGGACCCTCTACATCTGTCCTTCCCTGTGTGACAGCAGTGTGGGGAGACATAGAGGCAAGGTCCATAGTGCTTTACTCTCACTGAGCACTTCCCAGGCAAACTGAGATCTGGGGAGACATTCATATTCTCTCTCTCTGTTTCTCTCGGCCTCTGTCTCTTTTTCTCTGTCTTGCTCCCTCTCCTTCACAACTGTACTAAGATCTGTGGAGACATTCATATTCTCACTCTCTCTGTCTCTCTCTCTCTCTCTCTCTCTCTCTCTCACTCTCACTCTCTCTCCTTCCCAACTGGACATGGGAGACATTCATGTCTGTGGAGACATTCATATTCTCTCTCTCTCTCTCTCTCTCTCTCTCTGTCTCTCTCTCTGTCTCTGTCTCTTTCTCTCTGTGTCTGTCTGTCTGTCTCTGTGTGTGTGTGTGTGTGTGTGTGTGTATCTCACTGGCTCTCTCTCTCTCCTTCCCAACTGGACTGATATCTGTGGAGACACCCACACCCCCTAGAGGAGTCTCATAAAAGCTGCTGGGCACCATTCTCAGACTGGGGTTCCTCCTACTGCATCAGAATCAGCCCAACGTTGGTTAAAAGTTATTGGGCTCCAGCCCAACTCCAGGCCTAGGCGTCAACACGGGCAGCTTACACAGTCGCCCACACGGGGGTGGTGGAGGCAATTTCCCCCCACAATCTGCCCTCCACATAATGGATTCTTGTTTATCCTCCAGTGTGTGCTCCAACATCACCTCTCTCGTGCAGCTTCCTTGATTAACCTACAAAGAATTCATTGTCTCATCTCACATTCCTCAGGGCCTGGCCCAGCACTCTGCATGTGGTCCATGCTCGTATTTAAGAGGAAAATCACGGGCCTGGGGAGATGGCGCAGCTGACAAAGTACCTGCCAGGCGAACACAGAACCTGAGTTCAGAAAGCCAGCTCCCATGTAAGAAGCCAGGAATGGACCTGTCACCCCAGCTGGGGACAGGGATGGGTGAGTGTATGCAGGCAGAATCTCTGAAACCCGTTGGCTAGCCAGCTTAGCCTAATAGAAAAGCTTTGGGGTTTAGTGAGAAACTCTGTTTCAAGACAATAAGGGGGAACCCAAAGGACTCAACATGCTACTAGAGAGACACTTGCTCATCCAAGTTCATTGCTGCTCTCTTCATAATTGCCAGAAACTGGAAACTGCCTAGATGTCCATCAACAGATGGATGCATAATGAATACATAATGAAAATGTTGTACATTACATGATTGAATATCACTCAGCTGTTAAGAAAAACGAAATTATGAAAATTGCAAGTAAACGGATGGAACTAGAAAATCTCATCCTGAGTGAGGTGACCCAGCCCCAAATATTGTATGTTTTATCTTGTATGTGGGTTGCTGTAGAATAATCCTCTTTTACACTCCTAACAAGTGTTTTAGGGGTTACCAACTACTTTTTTCTTGGCTTTAAGGCCCTCTCCATGACACGGAACCCACACCAGACACTGCTCCAGTGACCGAGAACCTGGGAGTCAGTAGGTCAGGGGCCTAGGGGAAACCTCCTACCACTGTTCTGCTGAAGCATGGAGAGGAAGTGACTCCTTACAGCACACTGCTATACCCTTAGGCCAGCGCCTCCTCACGGCACAAGCTGTACCCTTAGGCCAGCGCCTCCTCACGACACACGGCTGCACCCTTAGGCCAGCGCCTCCTCACGGTACAAGCTGTACCCTTAGGCCAGCGCCTCCTCACGGCACAAGCTGTACCCTTAGAAACTCCTTCAGTCTTCAAGAGAGAGGCTTCTTCTTGACGTAGATAGTAAACAGATTGAAACCAGTCAATGCGCAGAGAGTGAGAGACTTTGCATCACCCAGTCCTAAATGGGACGTCTGCAACAAAGCCCTTCCCTCGAGGCTCAGGGAGCTATGTGGAAGAGGAGACAGAAAAATTCTGAGAGCCAGAGTGATGGATGACCCCAAGGAAGCAGTGTCTTCCAGACACAACAGGACTGACACAGAGCAGTAGCAGCATGGGGGGGCTGGAGAGATGGCTCAGTGATTAAGAGCACTCAACTGCTTTTCCAGAGGTCGTGAGTTCAATTTCCAGCAACCACATAGTGACTGACTTGTAGTGGGATTCAGCCCTCTTCTGTGGTACAGGCGTTTACGCAAGTAGAACACTCGTATGCACAAAATACATAGACAAATAAATCTTTAAAAAATATGGGAAAGTGACTGAGGAAGACATCCAGTGCCATCCTCCTGCCTCCACACACACCTGGACATGTGTGTACACACCCATACCACATGCTCAACACAATATACACACAATTAACTACATCCACATCTAGCCTGTCCTCTGACCTCTGAGGCCCTTCCTCCTCGTTCCCACTGTCCGTCCATAATCACATTCCTGACCGCCTTAACCAGGCCAGTTCCACCCAGCCTATCATTTTATTTATTCACTTATTTTTCTTTTTCTTTTTTGAGACAGGGTCTTTCTATCTAGCCCTGGTTGTCCTTGAACTTGCTGTATAGACCAGGCTGGCCTTGAACTCACAGAGATTTGCCTGCCTCTGCCTCCTGAGTACTGGGTGGGGTTAAAGGCATGTGCTCCTTGGTTTATTTTAATCACATGTTTATCATTCCCTGACCTTTTTATAGCCCGGTGCTGGGGATCAAATCTCTAATCACATAACCCACATCTACCCCACCTTTTTTAATGTACTTCCTTTCGGCTTCTCCCCTGGGAAGGAGATGAGAGATCTGTTTTTTTCAGTCTAGGTCAGCAGATCTTAACCAGGGTTGGTTTTTCCCCACAGGGAACATCTGGTGCGTGGAGATGTTTGGAACCCCTGGAGAGGGGCTTAGGCATCAGCTAGCAGAGGGCAGGAGGGCTGCGGAGCAGGCCACAAACCTCGCGACAGAATGATCCAGCCCTAAATGACAATAGCAACTGATAGGTTGACCCTGGCCTAGGCTGTCACCTAGAAAGCCACATGAGTCAAACATATTTGCAGCATGAGCAAATGAGATGCTTATTTGTTGCTAAAGCCTGAAAGTCCACACACACTGTATTTCTGGACGCCTCGGGCTATGGGGTAGGGTTTCAAGAATTCTGTACTCCATGAGGAATTTCCAGCTAAACACAGAAGACATAAACTGTGGGGCTAGAGTTTATGTTTCATAGAGCGAGGTCCTTGTCAAATGGGCCAACAGTCCTACTTCTTTTAAAAAAGTTTTTAATTTAGAAAAACAAAGAAAGTGCTACTCCATAGTCCACTTCTCACTGGGACAGCCTTGCCCAGAAAAGCCGGGGTCTCCTGACATCACAGCAATCCAGAGCTGGCTCTCCTGGGCATCAAGTCAGCCTTGGTCTTTTGGTTCTGGGATTCACTGAAGCAAGATGACATGACACAGCTTTTACCACCCCAGACCCAGAGCCAGGCTTCAGGAGTTTCCCTCAGCTCTGCATCTGGCCAGCTGTGTGTGTCCCTGGAAAACCACTTAACCCCTGTGAGCTCCAGATTTCCCTAAGGAGCTATAAACTGAAGATAATAATAGTACCAACCTCACAAAGAGTTAGTATTTAAAAAATGTTTGGAGCAGTGTCAGGCAGCACAGTAAATGCTTTATATAGGGTGGCTGTTCAGCCCTGTTTGCCTGCAGCCTGCAACCCCCTCGGTTTTAGATTGAAAGTTCAGCATCTCAGCAATCCCCCAGGCCTGGTATGGCTCCACACACCTCTAATCCCAGCACCTGGGAGAGAGAAAGGCCCATCTCTGTGGTCTCTATGTGTTGAGACCAGCCTGATCTGTGTGGTGAGTTCCTGGCCAGCCAGGGTACGTGGTGAGACCCTGTCCCAAAAACACAAATAACAACAACAAAATAAGAAAACCCCACAGTCATCCAGGGCAGGAAGGGTGCTCATCTTGCTTATGTGTGTGCGACTTTTCTAAAACATACCAGAAACCTCTCAGGCCTGGGGTGTCATTAGTGGTAGACTCCTTGGCCTAGCATACATGATGTTCTATACCCAGTACCAAAAATTACTAACAGAGATGAGGTGTGTGTGTGTGTGTGTGTGTGTGTGTGTGTGTGTGTGAGAGAGAGAGAGAGAGAAGGTTGGAAAATTTTTTAAAAATTGTCATTTGAGCCCAGAAAATTGAAGAGACCACTCAAGATTAGGTGTGGCCCTTGCCGTCTGCTTGGACCAGCTAAGTGCTACTAAATTATTTCTAGTAACCTGGTAGTCCCAAGACTTCTCTGCAAAAACGTCTAATTATTCTTTAAATCTCATCCTCCCATTGTTAGACGTTCCGTATGTAAAAGGCCAGATGAAAGGAATAACAACAGCAACACACACTCACACACACTCACACACACACACTCACACACACTCACACACACACACTCACACACACTCACACACACACACTCACACACACTCACACACACACACTCACACACACTCACACACACTCACACACACACACTCACACACAAACACCACACCCCTCACCACTGTTAGTAACTATCTGCACACAATACAGGCTGATCCCACAAATGAGTGGCAGGAGACAGCTTTAAACTACGTGCTGATGTTGAAACTTGTTTTTCTGTGCCCATTCCCGGAAGGAGGCACACAGCAACTCTATTTGGAATGTACTTTCCACAATTGTTACCTCCCAGCTTGTCTCCAGCAACCAAAGTCTCTTTCCTCAGAATGTATACAATCAACTAATCCTCCACCGTGGACAGAATTCCCCCAACAAACAGTTTCAGAGCTAAAAGAAAATTTAGGAAATCTGGAGAACCGTCCATATCCATGGGCTGAAGCAACCTCAGGACAAAAGTATTTGAAGGAGTAGGGCATAGCAGCTTGTGGTGGTGCATATCTTTAATCCTAGCACGGAACAGCAGAGGCAGCCTGGTCTCTGTGCAGGGCCAGCTCAGTCTACATAATGAGTTCCAGGACAGCCAGGGCTACATAATAAGACCTTGTCTTAAAACAAAACAAAACAAAAAAATCTCAACTAAATTAAAAAGAAAAGTATTTGGAGGAGGTTGACGAGATGGCAGAGCAGATATGAGAACCTGAATTTGATCTGAAGAACCCACATCAGGTGCCTGTAACTTCAGTCCAGTGGTTCTGATGTCCTTTTCTGGCCTTTGGGGTTACCTGCACCCACATGGAACACACACACACACACACACACACACACACACACACTTCTGTTGTTGTTTTGAAACAGTCTCATTATGTATCCCTGACTTCCCTAGAATTCACTGTTTATGAGACCAGGCTGGCCGCAAACTCACAGAAATCCACTTGCCTCTGCCTCCTAGTGCTGGGATTAATCAATGCCAGTCCACAGAAAATTAAAAAAAAAAAAAAAGAAAGCAAAAAAATTTAAGTGTTCAATTGATACAGTAGGTATCACATTAGTTTCTTGAAAATATATCTTTTGGGGCTGGAGAGATGACTCAGATGTTAAGAGCTGGCTGCTCTTCCAGAGATGCTGAATTCAATTCACAGCACCCACATGGTGGCTCACAACCATCTGTAATGAGATCTGATGCCCTCTTCTGGCCTGCAGGGATACGTGCAGGCAGACCACTGTATACATAATTAATAAATTATATATATATATATATATATATATATATATATATATATATAATTTGTGGGTGGAGTACTTGGGGGAGTGGAGAGTGGCTCAGTGGTGATGCCTGAAGCCCTGGGTTTCCATTCCTGGGTTTTGTCCTCAACACTGCATAAATAAATAAATGTTTGGGGGGAACACTATACTTGTGCTGAACCTGTACAAACTTTGCTTTTGTCATTTTCTCTAAATAATACCATTTGACAACCATTTGCATCTCATCTGCACTGTATTAGGTACTCTGTTATTCAGCAGTGATCCCGGTATCCAGGAGAATGTGTGTGAGTGATGTGACTGCATTGCTGTATATATGGGACTTCAGCACCCACAGACTCCGTTATCCATGTTCCTTGCGGGAATCCTGGAACTAGTCCCCTGTAGATGGAGGGCACAACCATATTTAGTATTATTGTGCTACTTCCTTCTTCAGAAACTGAGGGTCAAGAGGCCTGCTAACTTCCCTGAGGTGACTTGTAAGTAAAACTCAAATCCAAAGTGTGGGGTAAAAAGTCTGAGCTCACTTTGAGGTTTTGAAAACCTACCAAACACCGGGCGGTGGTGGCGTGCGCCTTTAAATCCCAGCACTTGGGAGGCAGAGGCAGGTGGATCTCTGTGAGTTCAAGGCCAGCCTGGTCTACAAGAGTTAGTTCTAGGATAGGCTCCAAAGCTACAGAGAAACCCTGTCTCAAAAAAACAAAAAAAGAAAGAAAGAAAGAAAGAAAGAAAGAAAGCTACCAAACTCTGAAGTCAAAACCCCACCAATCCCTCACCCCAAACCCAGAACCTTAAATCCCACCAATGCTCACCCTGGAAAGCTCTGCCCCCCAGAGACCCTATGTTAAGCCTGCCTCCCACTCAGTTCCCTGGTGCTTCTTGCCCGAGCAGAGGCAGCCACCCTCGTGAGTCCTTTTCCACTAAATCTCTTGTGTGAGTCTTTGTGTGTGTGGTGTGTGACTTTGTGGTATTCCTCGACTCTCGACTGCCAGGATGCTTACCCTTCACAGCCAGAACACTTACACGGTTCTGACTCAGAGACCTCAGCTCTCCCAGGGGCTTTCTGATGGGTTCTTCACAGCTTCTTAGAAAGCGGGGTGGCAAGAGATGGAAGGCCACTGGGGAACTCCCTGTCCTCTTAACTGCCCTCCATGGCCTCCTACAGCTTGGCCTAGGCCCTGAGCAGCCTGCACAAATCAAGCCGCCATAGAAAAGAGCTTGGTTTGGGGGTTACTAGTTGCTGTTGTTTTTGAGAAACAATTAGATCACAAAATTGACATATTTTCTTTCCTAGAAATTTTCACGCCATGAAAAAAAGTTTAACTTTTCTCTGAACCGTATTTCCCGCCCATTGGATTTGTACATGTCTGGAAAAGCTAAGGGAGGATCCCTTTTCAGGCCAACAGGCCTATGAAAAGCCCATTCACCCAGATTAACGAACTAGGTGACTCAGGACATAAGTAAGCTCCTGTTTGTGGCTTAGGAAAGTGTCACTTAAAAAGATGCTGTCATCGGGGTCACGTGATAGAAGTGCAGAGAACCTAGGCTGACCCTGAGGTGGGCCAGGCCCCGGGAGCTGGATGACCTGGGAAAAGGGACTGGATTCGTGTCCATGACTGAGGCAAGGGAGGGAGGTAGACAGGGCATGCTGCTGGGCCACTCACACCTTTTCCACATGTCTGATTTCAGCTGTTGCAGACAAAATCCCAAGAAATCATCAATGGCAAGCAGCAGAGGGAGAGCAAAGCCTTTGTGGTGTTCCTCTTTGAGGCTTAAGGGAGCTGCCAGGAGACCCGAGTGGAGCCGCAGAACACAGGTGAAGGTCTGCACTTGATTCTCAGGACACCTGTATCCTGTCTCAGCCGCTCACAGGCTGTGTGACCTGAAGCAAGTTCCTTTGCCCCTCTGAACACCCTTAGGAAAAAGGAATGTCCTCTTGTCCATCCCAGTGCTCTGATGACTGGAAACAGCTTCTGGCTCACTTGTTCGGGGCCTACTAAGTTTCCAGCTGGGGACCCCAGACCTGATCTTGGTCCGTCCCAGCCCTGTCGACAAACAATGCTATTGGATACCAGGTATAAGTCAGCTTCCATCACTAGTAAAGATACCTCGGATGACTGTGCCAACTCACTAGGGTCTCCAGGACTCTGGCAACTCCAGATATACCTGTAAGTTGTAATCTAGATTAGGCCTAGGCTCTGGGAAGGTCCGTGGGGATCATCTTATTTTGAGGCTGGCGAGACCTCTCCCCGGGTCCTGGACCGTGTAAACCAGAGAAAGTGAGCTGAGCCATTCCTTCCCTTCTGCTTCTCAATCAAGACTGCAACATAAGCAGCTGCTTCAAGCTGTCGCCTTCTCTGTGTCCCCCTCCTCCCTTAAATTGCTTTGTAGGGGGTTTTATTATGGCAACAGGAGGAGCAACTGTGCTCCTGAGGTTTTGTCAACTGATACAAACTAGCTAGAACCATCTTGCAAGAGGAACTTGTGTTGCTGCTGCCTCCATCAGCTTGGTCTGCAGGCGAGTCTATGGGGTGGTTTCCTTAATTGTTTAATGTAGGAGGAGGGCTCAGCCAACTGTGCTGGTTCCATCCCTAGACAGGTAATCCTGGGTTGTAAAAAAAACAAACAAACAGGTTTTTTGAGCAAGCCAATAAGCAGCACCCTTTCATGGCCTCTGCATCAGCTCCTGCCTGCAGGTTCCTCTCCTGTTTGAGTCTCTGCCTTGGCCTCCCGCGATGACTGATCGGTGTGTACAAGACAAACAAACCCTTCCATTCCTGAATTGCTTTTGGTCATTTTTTTTTTATTTTTTCAAGACAAGGTTTCCTCTGTGTAACCTTGGCTGTCCTAAAACTAGCTCTGTAGACCAGGATTGCCTCAAACTCACAGAGATAGATTCTCCTGCTTCTGCCTCAAAGTGCTGGGATTAAAGGCATGTGCCACCACTGTCAGGCATTTTTTTTATAGCACTAAAAGGTAAACTCAGGCTAGATGGTGGTGGTGCACACCTTTAATTCGGGCACTTGGGAGGCAGAGGCAGGCAGATCTCTGTGAGTTTGAGGCCAGCCTGGTCTACAAAGCGAATTCTAGGACAGGCTCCAAAGCTACAGAGAAATCCTGTCCCGAAAAACAACAAAAACCAAACAAACGAAAAAGATCAAAAAAGTAAACTCAGACAGTAACCAAGCCCCATTGCACTGGTCTCAGCAGCTCATCGTGGCAGCAACCAGTGCTATAATAAAACCAACCAACCTCAGGAACTGGAGAGATGGTTCAGAGGTTAAGAGCACTGGCTGCTCTTTCAGAGATCCTGAGTTCAATTCCCAGCAACGGCATGGTGATGCACAGCCATCTGATGTCCTCTTCTGACGCATAGGCATACATGCAGACAGAACACTGTATACATTTAAAAAAAATCTTTAAAAAAAAATCAACCAACCTTATGGCCAAGAAGCAAGAGGGGGAGAGTAAAGAATGGACCAGGGCCCACAACCACTTCCCCAATGGCTCAAAGACCTCCCACTAGCCCCACTCATTAAAGGTACCACCACCTCCCGATTGTGCCCAGGCTATGGACCAAGTCCTTGGAAAATGTTTACCTCTCAAACCCAAGCACTACCCAAACACTAGGTTCAGAGTAAAATGTAGCTCAGTGGTATACTGTTTAACAAGAATCGTTGTGTTCAATCTCCAGGAACTCTGCACACCACCGCCATGAAGGCTAAAGCCAGCTTTGCCCTTACCTAGCTCCGTGACACTGGACAAGCAAGTTCACTGTCCCAGCCTTGATTCTCTCAGGCGTAGAAAGGAGAAGTACTTCTACCTCTCATTTTCACCCCTCTTCAGTGCTGGGGAGGGAATCTAGGGGTCTTCTAGATGCTAGACAAATGTTCTACCCGCCCCACGTCTAATGGTCTCTGGGAGAGATTTACGACGCCCTGTGGATCAGGCCTCCTTTAGTCAAGGTTTTTGCTGTCTGAGAAACCCAGGCCCTGGGCACCAACAGTCAGCGGGCTCCCCAGTGCGGTCACTCTGGTTCACAGGTTGCCCTTGGCTTTCCTGGGGCTCCCACTCAACAGTCGCAGTGCTGAGCTCACAGGGCTCTAGGCTTCAAAAGCAGCTTCAGTTCTGTGGTAAGAGTGGCTCAGGGAAAGGACACTTCTTTTCCTCCTGTAAAAGCAGCACAGGCTGGGGGTGGCGGTTCGCGTCTGTAACCCTCAGACTTGGGAGGAGAGGGCTGCAGTGGCCACACAGCTTTTCTAACATGTTAGATGCTTTTGGCCTCTGCATCCTAGTGTGGTTATCACATGCAAATTGCACCTCAAAGCAATGTCTATGAAAAGATGAGGCTAATATGGAGAAACAGAAAATGAAAAAAAAAAACAAAGTATAAATGAAAATGCTTCACATGAACCTGAGTACATAATGAATAGATGTTCCAAGGCCTGTCGTAACAGTTCCTCCCCATGGTTTTGACACCTGATAATTATGTTTTTAAAGATAGGGTCTTGGGCTACATAAAAAGACCCTGTCTCAAAGACATGTAGGTTCTGGTGGTGAAGGCCAGAATTAGAGCTCTTGTTTAACTATGCGGAGATCCCAGGTTCCATTTCTTACAGCCCAGAACAAAGGGTAAACTGTGGGTCGGAGTCCAACAGCTGGTGGATGTCAGAAGACAACTCTGAGTTGGTTCTTTTTCCACCTGCACATGGCCTCAGGGTCGCCAAGTTAGAGCAGAAACACCATGAAGTACTGAGCCATCCCACCGCCCACCCCCAGCCTCTTTACAAAGATTAGGCCTGTGGGTTTAGCAAATGGCGTTTTAAGCAGTAAACTGGGTATGTCTAAATTAGAAAGACTTAAGCTAATGATCTTGTCTAGTCCTTTTGCTCTTATGAGTGGGGAAACTGAGGCCCAGGGAGGGCCCAGAGTTCAGTGGACCCCAGGCCTAAGACTGACGTCTAGGTCTAGCCAAAGCTCCTAGCACCACCCCCACACCGTGCCCTGAACAAACTGTTTTGTGTCTCCAGGAAAGGGGAGTTTATAAATTTGGCCACATTTTGGAACAACAGAGCCATAAATGGCCATAGCTGAGGGAGGCTGGGACGTACCTGACCTTTAAGGCTGGGGAGTGGGGGGCAGGGAGAGCTGAGCAGGCAAGGCTCCACTACAGCCCAACTACTTCACCAAGGGCAAAGAAAAACAGGGAGAGGAGCTGCCTGGAGGCAAAGCACGGAGGAACCAAGCAGCTGCCTCTCAGTGCCCTCTGTGCTCCCTCCAGACCTTGGGTAAAACGTCATCACCTCTCGGAGCCTTCACCATCCCCAAACGAACAGGGGAAGAAATCACATAGCAAGTGTGTAAACACCCACATGAAAGGCTAAACTCATAACAATAACAACAACAAAATAAATATATATTTTTTTCAAGTTACATTTAGGCTCTTCCAAGAACTGCAGGTTGCTGTGTTTTCCAGAAACATCCAGAACTAGTCTATTGAGCTAGGACAGAGGGATAGTTAGAAGTGCACAGCGTCCGTGTATCTACACAGGCTCCCAAGGATCAAGACTCATCACTCTGGCCTGGGAAAGCAAGCCCCGACTGCTTAGCACGGCATTGGAGGCCTCCACACAAGCCCCTCAATAACTCCTTTACCTAGAGCTATTCCACACACCTGCCCCTCCGTTCCTGCGGCAGATACGGGGTGCCTCCCTGTGCTCCACTCAAGATCAGACCTGAAATTCCTTTTTTGGTTTTTTGTTTATTTGTTTCTTTTGTTGTTGTTTTGGTTTTGGAGACAGGGTTTCTCTGTGTACCCTGGCTGTCCTAGAACTCACCCTGCAGACCAGCCTCGCCTCAAACTCAGAGCTATGCCTGCGTCTGTCTCTGCTGGGATTAAAGGGGTGCGTCTCCACTGCCAGGCCAGACCCTAAATTCTATAGTCTGCAGACTATAGAATTCTCTTCCGTTCTCAAAGACATTCACATTAACACACCACTGTGCACAGGTCTGTCTCCTCCATGAAGCTGGTAGTATCTGTCTTCTGGGGTCTGCTATCACCGGTGAGAGAGTAAATGAAGTTCTGACTGGCTGAACTGCTGACTGCTAATAAAAGATAAGAAAAGGGCAGCTCCGCCAGCACAAAAAAGTCCAATTAGGTCAAATCGAACCGAATCAAAATGCCCATCGTTTTATTAAGTAAGACGCTCTTGGGTGGTCAAGCGCATGGCGGGGAGACAGGGCAGTAGGGAGCCCATGCAAACCTAGAACCATGTCTCCTCTGGGAGCCCACTTAAATACCTTGTGGGAGTGGTCCTGACCCTTCCTGGTCCTGACCCTCCCTCCCCCCAGGGAAGGGTCAGGACCTGGCATACTGGGATTTGGAGTCCAGAGCAATGCAACTCCCAAGCCAGGTTGCCTGGGACGGATGCCAGGGGCTGGGGGCTACGCTCCCAACTTAACACTGACCTAATACTCAGTTTATGGCTTCTGTCCAGTGACTTACAGTGAAGTCTGGGTTTTCTGAGACAATTTTGTTTTGGTTTTGGTTGTGGTTTTTGTTGTTGGTAGTGGTGATAGTGATGGAGGGTTGTGCTTGTTTGTTTTAAGATTTTTTTTTTTTTTATTTTGAGATAGATTCTAGCTCTGAAGCTCAAGCTAGTCTTGAACTCTAAGTAGTACAGGCTGGCCTCTATCTCAGAATCCTCCTGCCTCTACTTCTCAAGTGTTAGTATTACACGTATGCACTATCTGGCTCTTGCTTTATCTTGAGACAGTCTCAAAATATAGTTCAAATCAGCCCTAATCTCGTAATCCTCCTACCTCAGCCTTCTGAGTTGTGGGGATCACAAGCATATACCACCATGCCTAGCTCTTCTGAGTCACTTAGGTCTGAATGCCACCATTGCACAGTTCAATCAATATTTACTAAGAAGCATCTATGTGCCAGGCATGTACAAACAAACCAGATCATCCCAGACGCTGCAGGGCTTCTGAGCTCTGAAGGAAAGTGAGATTGTGAGATGCTATTTCATGTGGAGTGGTCATGAAAGCCCCTTGCAGGAGGTAGCACTTGAGCTGCAACCAAAAATTAAAGATAGGACTGCTTGCAGAGCCCTGAGAGTGGTGACTTGACTTGGGCTTAAGCAGCTCTCTGGCCAGATGTCGTGATGCAATCCTGTGAGGCCGGCTCTCGGGCAGAAGCAAGAGGAGGAGCCCACGCTGAAGGCCACCTA
The DNA here is from genome assembly GCF_018167655.1 of Microtus oregoni. NCBI lineage: Eukaryota > Metazoa > Chordata > Mammalia > Rodentia > Cricetidae > Microtus > Microtus oregoni. The sequence goes on from NW_024543078.1 coordinate 37,085,829, forward strand.
GAGAGTTCTAGGCCCCCTAAACTCTAGTTCAAGACCCTGCCCCCCAAAAGGGGGCTTCTCCGTGGTGAGTGGTGGTTATAGTTCTGAGAACAGTGACCAGAGCCAGAGACAGGATCAAGAGTGGCAGGAAAGGTAAAGTGAGAAGCCACGGGGGCTCCCTCTTGAGCCAGACACTGGCCCTCCAAACCGGAGACCTTTGACAGAGTCTTATCTGTGTGCGCACATGCATGCGTGCACATGTGCACACACACACACACATACAAGGTGGGGGTGAGGAGAGAAAGAGAGGAGAGAGACAAGAGAGAGGAGAGAGAGAGAAAGAGAGAGAGCAAGTAAACAAAATCTTCAGAGCCCAGCATTTGTCTAACACCCAAAGATGTTTATTTACTTTTTTTCTTAAAGATATGTTTTCCCACTGACTCTTCAGTTTTGTGTTTCTAGCAGCTGGAAACCACCCAAGGGAACAAGTTAGCTGGGACAAACAGCCTTCCGCCTTTGTCATTGTCCTCTGGATCACAGCTCGTGCCTGCTAGAGCCTCATTTCCTGTGGCCTCAGTGGGGGCAGTCGGGGCGAGGTGTGGGGGCTAGATCTTCCCACGGATGCAGCTGGGCCAGCCCCATTTCCCGGGAGGCCACTTCACTGGGGGAGGGAAGTCAGGGAGAAGCTGTCCCTCCCCAGCTCAGGCCAGCAGCTGGCCCAGCAGGTTTGTTTAACAGTCCTTGGAGGCAAGGTTCCTAGGCAAGCCCACGAGAAGAGCCTCCCGCACTGACAAGCCCACCAGAAGCCATGGTTAAAACTTACTGTATTCAGACCAGCTGATCTGAGGCTCGGGAGAAAATGCCCTTCCTGAGTCACATGAGTGCTGGAGGCCTGACCTCTGGGACAGAAGGCTCCAGGCATGGGGACGAAGCACCCCACTTTTATTTATTTATCACACACACACACACACACACACACACACACACACACACTTTCTACTGTCTCTAGTCTGGGCCCCCCTTGGTCACAGTCTGATTTCTTTTATTGGTGGTACTAATGGCTACCCATCCCCCAGGCAAACTTATCACCTTTCCACCAGGATTACGTGCTGGTGAACACTCTTCCTTACGGATGCCCTCCAGGCGGCTCTGAGACCTGCTTTGACAGCAATGTTCCCCAGCCTGGGTCACAAAGGCAAAGTGCAGAGATACGTCAGTCATTGCTTCTCTCTCTCTCTCTCTCTCTCTCTCTCTCTCTCTCTCTCTCTCTCTCTCTCTGAGCTAACGCCAGCAAGCTCTGACAGTTTGCGTAGCAAATCTGTGTGACGCTGTCTTCTTCCAGAGCTCTGTCAAAGATGCATCAAGACGGATGTAGAACCGGAAGAGCAGCCATCTATATTAACGAGCAGAGCCAGGAAGCATCATGCGGCCTTTCAACTTTCATTTCATTTTGACGTCTGGAACCGGTCCTGAGGCAAGGGAGGTGTAACCTGTGTTTAAAGGAAGAATACTGACATGCAGGCATAGAAGAAAAAGGTGATGGAATCCTGGCAGGGGAAAAAAAAAAAAAAAAACCCTTGCTATATACTGTGTATGACCTCTGCAACCCCTTCCGTGAACAGGAGACAAGTTCCCTGGGCCTGCCTCCTCCTTTTCCTATGACCTCTATCTACCAGAATCTGGCCACAGGGGACACCGGTAATGCGTGACTGCCCCACAGTGTGACTGCCCTGCAACTGGGAAGTGTCGGGATGAAGGATGAGAACCTGTATAAATGTTCCAGCTTCCCTGACCAGCTTATGCCTCTGACAGCTCCCTAGAGCAGGTGAACACAATGGCCCTGAAGCAATGGCCCTCATAATGTTTGCTCAACTTCTTATATGGATCCCACTTTCTTACAAGGAAGCCTTGGGGTCCCCTCTTGTTCACACAGATTCCTGAGTACTAGACTCACAGGTGCACACCCCCAGGTACAGCTCAACAACCTCACTCTTTTTTGGGAGAGTGTGGTATGTAGCGTAGGTTAGTCTTGAGCTCATTGTGTAGTCAAATGTGATCTTGACTTTGTGCGTGTGTGCCTGTGCATGCGGTTGCACACTCGTGGCGGTCAGTGAGTGCCTGGAGCCTGTCTGAGTACCATTTGTGGGCACCAGTTTTCTTTCCACCGTGTGGGTTCTGGGAATCAAACTTGGATCATCAGGCTTGGAGCATCTCACCAGCCCTCTGCTTTGTTTATTGTTTTAAGGTTTTATTTACTTACATGTGTAGTGTGTATTCATGTGTGGGTATATGCACATGAGTGCAGGTGCTCATGGAAGCCAGAAGACAGTATCAGATCCCCAGGAGCTGGATTACCTCTTGTCTTAGGTAGGGTTTCTATTGCTGTGAAGAGACACCATGACCAAGGCAACTCTTATAAAGAAAAATATTTAATTAGGGTGGCTTTCAGAGGTTCAGTCCATTACCATCACAGTGGGAGATGGTGCTGTGCAGGCAGACATGGTGCCGGAAGAGTAGCCAAGTGTTCTCTACCTTGGCTTGCAGGCAACAGGAAATAGACTATCTTACTAGTGTGACTTGAGCATATAGGAGACCTCAAAGCCTACATCCACAACACTTCCTCCAACAAGACCACACCTACTCCAACAAGGCCACACTTCCTCATAAGTGCCACTTCCTTTAGGGACCATTTTCTTTCAAACCACCACACACATGGCCAAACCTGACATAGGTGTTGGTACTTGCTCTTAATCACTGAGCCAGCTCTCCAGTCCTTTGTCTTTTAAGATACGGCTTTCTTAGCCCAGACTAGCTAGCTAACAAGATTAGAGGATCTGTCTGTCTGCCCAGCACTGGGGTTTTGGCAAAACTCTGCGCTTGGCTTGTTTTGTGTGGGTGCCAGAGATCCAGACTCTGCGTCTCATGCCTCTGCCTCCTAAGTGTTGAGATTGCAGACGCTGGGGACAGAACCCGGGAGTCTTGTGACTGCTAAACAAGCACTCTTCCTAAGTGGCTACATTTCTAGCCTCGGCCTTCCCTTCTGATGGCTGTTCAGAAACACATAAAACACATGTCCATGGCGGAAGCTCATGGCCAAGGCTTCTGCCAACTCACCAGGGAGAAAGTTTCATACACTTGGGAAAGGGGCCTGGAGGGCTTATCTGCTCATCCTGTCTCTCCCACACACAGGAAATCCTGGACAGGTCCTGAGCAGGAGGAGCGTCCAGCAGCCGAGCCTCAGGAACCGACTGGAGGTGAAAGGAAATGTTTGGGCTCGATGAGGGAACTGTGAAGCAATCTCACTACCCAGAGACAAGGAAGGCTCAGCGTTCCCAGCCCTTGTCCCTACCCACCCTCGCTCCAGTTCATACACCATGCTAAGCAGCCCTGTCTTAGGTTTCATCCTGTAAAATATAGATAGAATAACTGTGCTTTGGGGGGTACCCTCAAGTCCCCACACTTGACATCATCTGGAACACGATTCCACTTGTGAAAACTTTCAGGGATTCAAGAAGCTGAGAAGTCTGTGTGCATTGGAAGCCAGCGTTAGCAGCCATAAACAATTGTCCTATGGGTGGAATTTTCCATGGAATACAAGTTTTTTAATACATATCTTCTAGGGCTAGGAATGTAGCACAGTGGTAGGGCGTTTGTTATCATCATAGACCCTGCATCCTCTTTCTGCTGTCTCTAGACTCAGCCCCTCCTGGTTGAAGACCCAGCATCACAAACTCCGACTGCTGGAAACAACAATGACTCAGTTTTCTCAAGCCTTGCGGGTCAGATATCCAGGGATGAATTAACTGGATATCATACCATCTATGAGTTGATTTGCGCCCAGATGTTAACTTAGAAAGGTGACTAGGTGACAAAAGAGAGAGGTCAAAAGCCATTGAAAGTCAAGTTTAAGATGGGTGGTGGTGTACACCTTTAATCCCAGGTTTAGGAGGCAGAGGCAGGTGGAGCTCTGTGAGTTCGAGAACAGCCTGATCTACAAAGTGAGTTCCAGGACAGCCTGGGCTACCACAGCGAAACCCTGCCTCAAAAAGGAAAGAAGGAAAGAAGGAAGGAAGGAAGGAAGGAAGGGAGGGAAAGAGGGAGGGAAGGAGGGAGGGAAAGAAAGAAAAATAGATAAAATCATGTTTACTCTTATAATTCCAGTAGGAATTGTAGGCCTGACATGGCATGAAAGGCCCAGAGGGAAGTACCAGTGCCAATAATAAAACAAAAAGAGTCTCAGAAAGTACAGGCCACAGCCTTGTTGAGGGTTTCATGGGGAGGCAGTGCAGGGTAAATAGTTCAGGACAGGCCACACTGGATCTTTTTGTTGGGTTTGAGGGTGTAAGGGCTGCTCCTAATTGTTGGGACTGATAGAGGGTGGAGTGTAATTAGCTCTAAAGATATGGGAGTAAAGGTGGGCACGGCATCAAAGGTCTGTAATCCTGTAGTGTTCAGGAGGCAGACAGTAAATGGGTTTGAGACTGGTGGCTAATACCTATAATCCCAACACTGGAGAAACCAAGGGAAAAGGAGGTTTGCTATGAGTTCAAAGACGTCTGAGATTCAACCCTGAACAGATTTGAGACCCTATCTCAAAACAAGGAAGGAAGGAAGGAAGGAAGGAAGGAAGGAAGGAAAGGAAAGGGAAGGAGGGAGGGAGGGAGGAAGGAAGGGAAAAAGAGGGAGGAAGGAGGACAAAAGAAGGAGGAAAGAAGGAAGGAAGGAAGGGAGGGAGGGAGGGAGGGAGGGAGGGAGAAGGAAGGGAAAAAGGAAGGATGGAAAGAAGATGGTTAAGCACACTAACAAGTTATTACCAGCCTGGGCAACACAGCAACCCTGTTAAAATATAAAACTTTTAAAAAAAGAAGTATAATTAGTAGACTAATATACCCAAATCCAGCACATAGCCATGATCCCAGCATTTGGGAAGCTCATAAAATTAATTTAGGAGGATCATAAATTTAAGATTAGCCTGGGATAGCACATTCCAGGCAAACCTGGGCTATATCGTATGATCATATCTCAAAAAAGAAAAAGGAGGAGGAGACAGGAAGGAAGGAGGAAGGGAAGGGAAAAGGGAGGAAGAAGGAGGGGGAAAGTTAAGAAGAAGAGAGGGAGAGAGAAGAGAGGGAGGGAGGAAGTAGTGATAGAAACAAATTACAGGTCACCAGCTCTTGGTAAAGTCAGAATGTTGGCTGTAGAGAGTCTTTCTGTCCTGTCAGCCAGCTCCCAAATAACAACACAGACTTATTATTATTATGAAAGCTTGGAATTTAGCTTAGGCTTGCCTCCAAATAGCATATAATTTAGTTTGTTTCTATTAATTTACATTATACCACGTGACTTTTTTTTACCCCTTCTCCATTTCTGAATGTCTTGTTCTGTGTCTCCTGGCTTCTCCTGAGAGCCTAGATTCGTCTTGAGTTTCTTCCCTCTGCCCAGAAGTCCCGCCTATCTCTTGCTATTGGCCATTTAGCTCTTTATCAAACCAATCAGAGGGCACCTTAGGCAGAGACACATCTTTACAGTGTAAACAAATATTCCACAATTGTTGGCCCATGATTTAGTTGCTCAAAAGCCACGTCTACGGTGGCCCACACCAGACAAGTCAAGGCTGGTTGTTGGTGGGAGGACTTGGTTCCTCCCTGTGTGGGCCTCACGTAGTGTCCTTACAACATGGCAGCTAGCAACCAGTTGACAGGCTTCCCCTGGAGTGAGTAAGAGAGTGAGACAGAAGCAACAATGGCGTTTATGAACCAGCCTTGGAAGTCCCTGTTTGAAATGAGTCACTGAGTCCAGCCTACATACAAAGCCGGAGATGAGTTTCTGCCACTGTCTGAAAGAAGAGACGTCAAAGAACTTTAAGGGAATTATTTTAAAGTCATTTGATCCTCTTTAATGAGAGGAGTATGGGAAGACCAAGGAGACAGACTTGTCCAGATTAGCTTAAGCCTGTCATGAGTCAACACCTGGGGCACAGGAGCAAGACAGAAAGGAGAAAGGCCAACAGGGAGATGGGTGAGAATGTCCCACACTGAAAGTGATCAACAGGAAGAAGAAGTAGTAGCCAGACAGGTGTTCACCTAATATTCCATGAGCCATAGGAGCTATGATGTCATATTCAATGCTGCATTTTTAAAAAGATGTATTTCTTCTACTTTTAATTATGTGTATATGCATGTCTGAGAGCATGCACACATGCGTACAGGTGCCCTCATCGGATCTCTTGGAGCTGTGAGCTGCCGACATGGGTGCTGGGCATCAGATGAAAGTCCTCTGCAGGAGCAGTGCTTGCTCTTCACCACTGAGCCGGCGCCCCAGTCCCTCAGTTCTTATTTTCATTGGCTAAATCCAGCACCCCTCAGTGGGATACGGTTCTTTAGTGAGCACTTTAGAAAACCATGAGTGGGTTTTTAAGAAAGGGTCACAGAAGGAGGCCTGGGATGACCAAGAGAGGGACAGATAGCTCAAAGCCTTAAGCAAGTCTAGGGTCAGAGAAGAAAAGGCAATTTCATGTCCAACCTGGCTGAGGTCGTTTTCAGTCCCATTTGCTCTTCTCTGCTTTACTGCCTGCATTCACGGCCATCTGGTCTACCTCAATCCATTGCCGCTGTGGTAGCTCAATTGTACACTGCATGCTTGGGAGTCCCTGGGTCCCATCGCAGCACTGCAAATATATACATAATTAAAAATAAATAAATAAACTGATAGAGGAGGAAGTGTAGCTGAGTTGGTAGAGTGCTTACCTAGCATACATGGAGTCCTGGGTTTGATTCTCAGTTTGCATAAAGCAGACATGATGTCACACGCCTGTAATCCCGCACTCAAGAAGATTCAAGAGAGAGAATGTAGGCAGATCAGAAGTGCAAGGTCATCCTCAGGTACAGAAGGAATTTAAGGTCAGCCTGAGCAACATGAAACCATGCCTCAAAAAATATGTATTTTCCTTAATCTGCTGTGCTTAAAAAAGAAAATAATAATAATTGTACAGCCAGAAAATTGTAAGCAGAAGCCTCTCTCTTTAACACCCTGAAAACTAACTCCTCCAGCTGAAGTGGGGGCTGAGGGTCTTGATGCAAACGCCTCAGGGATACGGGAATTTGTGTGCCCTCAGGGAGGTCCTTCCCGCTCTGAGCCTCCCATTCCTCTCCAGCTAAGCAAAGGTTTGTCTAAACTGTGGACCAGGGCCCTTTTACTTGGACTATGTATTTTCCTTCCAAAGGAAAAAAAAAAAAAACCAGAGGGAATAAATAGACCCAAGTGATTCCTCTCATCCCATCTCCAAGCCAAATTCAGACGAAATGTCCGGTGTGACACAGATTTAATATAAACAATGTTGCATTAATACTCACAAATACCCCAAAAGGAGTCCTAGATGGGCTATTTTTAGCCCTTAAAACACACACGCACTCGAACACACTCCAATCCCCATAGCCCCCACTGGCTAAGTTTCCCCAATCGGTTTTTATAAGAAGGCAGAATTCCTGTTAAAACCACTAATGGAGCAGCTTCAGCTTGAGGAGGGAGGATGGCAAGAGCCTCCTGGCTGGGCATGATGTCACCACAGTCGTGTGTTTCTCATGACCCAACAATGTGAATGTTTGCATTGCATGCTGGAGCCGGTGATGCAAGCACAGCTGGTAAACAGACAGGCAGGCCTTGTGCTAGGCCTGTGTTGTAGAAGTCTGGCCAGGGCCCAGATTCAACTTAACTCCTTCCTGGCCGAACTGACAGATGAGCCACTGAGGTCTGGCCCAGGAACCTCTTCTCCCCACGCCCTGCCTTTCTCCCAGACTCGGACCCTGGTGTGGGGGGACAAGGCTTGAATGAAGACTGGCCCAGCCCTGTTTTCCTACCCACCCACACCTTCTACTCACCCTGAGGGTCTTGAGTATGTGACACCCCTACTCCCTGCACTAATCCTCAGCTTCTCATGCTCACAATGGGGCAGGCGGGGGTGGACCAGGTCCTTGCATACTCATCATCTTTAAAAAATAGCCCCCGGAGGCTTTCCTGCACACTCAAGGAAGGTCCTCTGAAGCAAAGCCTGGCATGAATAAGCTGAGGCCATTTGGGAGCCGTACTCTCATAGAGCATGGTGATATACACAGACTAGCTACTCTGGAGGCTGAGGCAGAAAGAACCCAGCAGGAAAATTAGCCTGGCCAATGTCTTGAGATCCAATCTCAAACAAAACAACAACAATATTATTATTATTATTATTATCATTATTGTTTTTTGTGTGTGCATGTGTGTCAGTCAGAGGAGTCAGTTGTCCTGCTCCAGCCTGTGGGCCTGGGGATCAAATGTGGATCAACAGGCTTGGTGACAAACACTCACCCACAGAGTCATCTTGCCGGCCCTGTTTTGTTGTTTGAAACAGGCTCTTGCTATGTATCCCAAACAATTCAAATTCCCAAACACTGGAATTACAGGCCTGTGCCACCATGTCTCCCCACCCCCAACCATAACTTTTTAAAACCCAAAAGAAATTTTTTGAACTTTGAAATCCATCCAGCCTCAAGAATGTTGATCATGGCTGCTAGGCCCCAGGCCCTTGCCTCAGGAATAGGATAAACTTTAAAAGTGGCTGCCTCCTGCCAGCATGTCCACCTACCAGAGATGGAGGCTCTTTTCCTCCGTGTTCCCAGCAGCCAGCTCCACCGAAGATCCTGCCCTGAGAAGGCTGACGAGGTGGAGATGTTGGGAAACTGAGGCCTGAGCCTCGAGACTGGCCTGCTCTGGATCCTTTCCCACACATGGAGCTCTGACATCCCCAAAAAAGGTAGCTGTTCAATTTCTCTGCAGAGTTCTCTGCTGGCTGCTCTCAGGCAGCTCCGTGACCCCCCTCCGACATTCCAAGGCAGCCTCCTCCCAGCTAGCTGGCTTTTGGGCACTGATGAGTTTTCTTTGGCAGAAAGCTCAACTGATACAAAAAAAAAAGAAAAAAAAATAGGGAGCCCTATGCATTAAAGCTTGGGTAGGGAAAAGACGGCCCCAGGGGAAAGCAAGAAGGGGGGGCATCAGAGTCATTTGATGACCTGCCTGGGACCTCCAGACCCAATTATTTTTTTATTTGTAGATTGCTTTGTTTTATCTGGAACAGGGGTGGCATCTGTAGTTCATGTAGCTCAGGCTGACCTCTACTTTGCTCTGTGGTCAGGATGACCTTGAACTCCTGTTCCTCCTGCCTCCACTCCCCAAATGCAAGGTTGACTGGTGTGTATCACTGTCCCCAAAAAAGTTTCCTTTTATTGGTGATAGGGATTGAACCGAAGGCCCTGTTCGTGACCGGCAAGCTCACCATCATTGATTGCTGATGGCGTTCAGCTCTTTCAAACCATAGGACTAGACCTGTGCACATCAGGCCCTGCCTCAATCTTTTTTGTTTTGTTTTTCGAGATAAAGTTTCACTGTGTGACCCTAGCTGTCCTGGAACTTGCTCTGTAGACCAGGCTGGTCTCTAACTCAGATATCTTCCTGACTCTGCCTCCTGAGTGCTGGAATTTAAGGCACGTGCCACCATACCCGGTAGGTCCTGCCTTAATCTTAACTATGGAGATTTATCAAGACCCATGTGGAGTTGCCAAGAGAGTCACTGTGGTCTAACCTACCCTTAACTGTGGGACCTCATATGAGTCCCTTGCCCTCTCTTAGAGACCCCAGAAAGTGTACCAAAACTGAGGCCATGAACACAGACTCTGTGCAGGAACACCAGGTTACAGAACGCTGGCCAGATGAGTACGCCTGGCACACAGGCATGACAGAGAAATGCTGCCTGGCACTGCGCTCGGCATGGGATAACTGTTCAGAACTGCTGAGAACTTAGGCACTTGGTGTGATAAACGCCTCGTTGCCAGGGTACCCGCTGGGTTCCAGGAACAGTGTAAAGCGTTTTACAAGTTCTGCTTTGTAGGCATTCTCAGAAATTCCTCCAACAGGCTTTAGCATCATCCCTGCTTTTCACAGGGACTAAGGCCGCGCGCCAGAGGCGAAGTGACTCCCAAAGGCTGCAGAAGTGGAGTTCGCAGGCTAACACTGAGCGCATGCTCAGTTCCTTCAAGCAAACAGGCTGCACAAGGGGGCTGCCCGCTACTACGGCTTTTAACCTTGGGCTGCAGTGAGGCCTTGACATTCCAGTATGAACCACGGAGAAAATCTCCCACGCCTGCTACCACCACAGGAACACTAAGAACTTCACGGGCTTTGAACTAAGACAGGCACCCTCAAAACCTGAGCCAGTTGGAAGCAGAGAGAGGATCTAGCGGGATCCCAGAGTAGCTGAAGAACAGAAAACGAGTAGAGGGCTGGCTGTTAACGGGACCACCTGCAAGCTAAATCCTGAAGGAGTTTTGGTCCCTGCTCCTGCCTGCAGCCTGGTCCTCAACATCATGACCCCTCCCACTGGTACTTGAGAAGTTCCATGCAGCAGTTAAGAATTCAGCTTTAAGGTCGGGAGTGGTGGCACGTGTCTTTAATCCCAGAACTCAGGAGGCAAAGGCAGGTGGATGTGTGAGTTCCAGACCAGCCCGGGCTACCTAGTAAATTTCGGGCTACATAGTGAGGCTCTGTCGAAAGCAAGCAAACAAAACAAAACAATCAAAAAAAAAGTTACCTTCAATGTTCTCTGGCTGTGTGTCCCTTTGACATCCCCTCCTTAAGAGTAACATTTGCGGCTGTGCAAAGGGATATGAAATGGGCATCATGATAAAGACCTGGCAGAACTCAGTGCACTCTTTTGGTCTGTTCTGCCTACTGCAACAAAACACCTTAGACTAAGAGACTTAGAAGGAATCAAATCAGTTTTGGAGACTGAGCAGTTCAAGATGAAGGGGCCAGCAGATTTAGTATGTGGCATGGTCCCAGTCCACACAGACAGTGATTTCTATATGTCCTTGCGTGGGGAAGGCAGTATCAAGCTCCCTTGGCCTCTTTCAAATTTTATTTTTGGAGAGTGATAGGGTTTTACTTGACTCCATCCTCCTACCACAGCCTCCAGAGCGTGGCAATTACACCTGAGGCATCTTTTATTCATGTGCTAATCCCATTCAGTGGGTGGAGCCCTCTTCATCCAATACCTCCCAAAGCCCAGCCTCTTACTCTCCCCATATATCGGACTGGATTTTAATGCATACATCTATGAGAAGAAGGTGTGGAAGAACCTGGCCACAATTATTCCCAGCACTCAGAAAGAAAAAAGAAAAAAAAAGAAAAAAAAGAAAGAAGGATTGGGAGCTCAAGGCTAGCTCCAACTACATAGCAATTTCAAGACCAGTCTGGGCTACCTGAGACTCTTTCAAACCTGAAAATAGGATGGCCAAGGTGGTTCAGTAGATAAAGGCACTTGTCACCAAGCCTAACAACATACATTCAATCCTCAGGATCCTCACAGTGGAAGGAGAGAAATGACTCCTACAAGCTGTCATCTAACCTCCACACTCACACTCTGGCATGAGCATGTGAGTGTACACACACACACTCACATACACACATGCTCTCGCGCTCTCTCTCTCTCATACACACACACACACACACACACACACACAAAACTTAAGAAAACAAAAACTAACTTAGTTAATTTGTGAGGAACACACTAAGGCTGTAAAATGTGTGGGTGTTGGTTGGAAAATCATCCTTTGGTCTTCAATCCTCAGAGCTCTGTAATCTGGAAGAATATATAAAGTTCCTAGCGTAAGTGGCTCACTGAGTGGGTGGCTGGATGGGTGGCTGGATAGTGGATCAATCAATCAAGTGGACTGACGAATGAGTGGAGGGGTGTATGAATGAAGAGGAAGAAGAGAGGAAAGGAGGAAGGGAAAGCTGGAGGGAGGGAGGGAAGGAGGGAGGGAGTGAAAGAGGGAGGGAGGGAGGGACCTCCTCCTGGTAATGTAGTCAGGAGGGATCATGCAGGGAAGTGGAGGATGAATAGGAAAAGGCTGTCCAAGCAAATGGTGAACATCAGAAAGACTTGGGGTTGAGAATCACCGCAGCGTGGAGGAAAGACTGGTCTTAGGCTCATTTGAGCAACTTGTTGAACAATATCCTTAGGCGAGGTGATCCGAATGGAGTCTCTCTCAGGGTCTTCTGGAACACAGCCAGGAAGCTGAGAGGTGATTAGGGCCCCTGCAGCCCAGTGAACAGGCAGCAGCAGGTCCAGCCTGGGGATCTTGCCCTGAAGAGTTAGGACTAGCCATATTTGGTCTCCAAGGAATTGAGAGGCTGTCTCTGGCTCTGCTGCCCACGCACAGGAATAAGGCCACCCACAGTTGCTGAGTCAGGGAGGCAGCCAGAAGAGAAACTCCATAGAGAGGTGTCTACAGCACAGGGCTTCAGCCTTGGGCTCCGGTGTCAAGGTGTGGCTCAGGACTGACAGTGTAGCTCAGAGGTAGTGCACTTACCTTGAATTATCACTCTACCAAAGAAAATGCTGTGGGTCAAATCCTACCCAACTGCTGATGACCGTGTGACTCTGGGATATAGCATCTCTTCTTAGAGACTCCACTTTATCTCCAAAATAAAATAACACAAGAATATGAGCTGTTAGTGACTTTAGTGTGCACCAGGATGGTGCACCTCCCATGCCTTGGAGGTACTGAGGACGCACCTGCATTGTCTTGTGCAATTCTCACCAAGCAAGGGAATACATTGATTGATTGATTGATTGATTGATTGAGAGAGAGAGACTGGGTTTCACACTCCCTGCTGGCCTGGAACCCACAATATGGAGCAGGCTAGACTCAGACTTTTAGAGACTCCCCTGCCTTAGCCTCCCCAGTGCTAAGACTAAAGATGTGGGTACCACTCTGGGGCATTTCTTTTCCTTAAAGACAGGGTCTCATTTATCTCAAGTCTCCTTTTGTAGTTGATGATGGCCTTGAACTTTCAGTCTTCCTGTTTCTATCTTCCAAGTGTTACCATTACAGCACAAGAGACAGAACCCAGGGTCTTGTTCACGGTAAGCAAGGTCACGTGCCTAGTCCTATCTGGCTTTCTTTGTTTTAGACAAGGTCTCACATAGCCCAGGCTAGCCTCAGACTCACTAAGTAGCCAAAAATGACCTTGAACTTCTGACCCTCCCTTCTCCACTTCTCAAATGATGGGATTATGGAAATGATCACCCCACCCAACAAGAAACATTATTGTTCCCATGAAATCAAACACATGAGACCCATGCCCCTCACCTATGTCACAGCGACTTTAACTCCAAGCCCTTGTATATGGGGGGCACTCTATCTGAAGAGTCTCCCTCTCTGCAATTTTTGTACGTCCTTCAGTGCCCACTGTGAAGTAATCACAGAGATACCATGTGACCCCCAAAGACCATAGGATCTGTTTCCATCCGAGGAAATCGAGAATCAGTGATAAGGATAAGAGGCCAAACTGGGAAAGCTTCTACTTTCTTCCACCACCAACCCTCCTCCAGGAGTCCTGGCTGACCTGGAGCTACCTCTGCAGATGCTGACCTCAAACCCACAGAGTTGCACTTGCCTCTGCCTCCCAAGAGCTCGGACTAAAAGTGTGTACCACCACAACCCCTCATTCTCATTTGTTGTGGATTATTTGTGCACTATGCGAAAATGTACTGCTGTGATTGGCATAGTAAAAAACTGAATAGCCAATAGCTAGGCGGGAGGTATAGGCTGGTTTCCAGGCAGAAAGAGAACTCTGGGAAGAAAGAGGCAGAGTGGCCAGCCAGACGAGGAGGAAGCAGCATGGGCAGTAGAATAGAGAGATGAGGTAAGGAACCACGAGACAGAACACAGATTAAAATAAATGAGTTAATTTAAGTTATAAGAGTTAGTGGAACAAGCCTAAGCTAAGGCTGAGCTTTCATAATTAATAATAAGTCTCCTTGTCATTATTTGGGAGCTGGATGATGGGACAGAAAAAAGACTCCCTGCACTGGTACTGCCCCTTCAGACACCAGGACAGGCTCCGTGAGTAATCCCTGGCACCTCTTCTACAAACTTCCTGCTTCCACGCTGTTGCCAATGCCTTTTACAGCTGTTTGGAACAACCTTGAGCTGAGTGTGGGCTGGCAGGAAGTGTCAATGCAAGGCTATAGCACTCAGGAAGTTGAGGCAGGAGGATCTGGGGCCCTACAACAGCCTGGGCCATGCATTTGAGATCCTGACTCACCAACAAATAACTCTAATGCGTGGTGGCACACGCCTGTAATAGGAGGGTCAGGGGTCAAGGCAAAACTTAGCTACAGAAGAACTTGTATCAAATAAATAAATAAATAAATAAATAAATAAATAAATAAAACAAATGGGGCTGGGGAGGTGGCTCAGTGAGAAAAGCAATCGATATGAAAGCTTGAATTCAGGACTTGAATTGGGATCCCAGGCACTAGTGTAAAAGTTCAGTATAGCAGTATACACACACACACACACACAAGGAAAATAGGAGGATAGTCATCCTTATTTCACAGGTAGGGAAACCATGGCTTGGAGAAATGAATCGAGTTGCTTGAGAATTTAACAGTCAATCAGAGAAGAAACCACAGGGTTGTCTGGCTCACATTCTGGGTCTCTTTCCCCACCGCAGGAACTGGTCTCTGACACTCCTGAGAGGGGAGGCTTCACCTCTGCTCTCACCCCTGAACAGATGACCGAGATAGAGGAGAAGGTTAATCTGAAATCTGCCGGAGAGGTCAGCGGGCTGGGATGTGCGGCTCTGGGGTAGAGCGCATGCTTGTGTCCCGCGTGTCTCAGACGCTTAGCTTCTGTCCCCAGCAATGGGGAAGAAAAGAAGTGGCGTGGGGGGAGGGCAGGCAAGGAGGGCATTTTCTTTTGAACCTTTTTCAAATAAGTAAATTAGGTCTGCTTTGAAAACTCACAAAAGATTTGGGTGAACGAACACGCTGGAAGCATTCTGAACCAGATCTGCCCCACATGACAGTCAGAAGGCCAGGAGAGCTCTAAGCCCATTAGCTCATCTTGATCATCTCACGGCCATACCTACGCCAGGCACTGTGCCCCAGAGAAGCCTTTGCCTGGCAGTAACTCCCAACTCATGGGACAGACACCAAGGGAAAGGAAAAAATGATTTTTTTTTTACTGTTACCATCACCTCATAAAACACAATAGTAGACATTAATCTCAGATATACCTATAAAAACTACCTGTGTAAGTAACTCACCACTTTGTCTCAGTTTTCTAAGTAGGCAGGGCCAGAGAGGACATGATCTAAGATGGTCATCTGGCAGTCCTCCCATGAGGGAGACAGACAGACCATTATATTCACTGTCTGTGGGTTAGAGCCACAGAAAATCCTCTGCTACCTTAGTTTTGAAAAAGAAAGTGGTTGGAAGCAAGTTTTGGTGTAGCATTCATTGGAGCCTGGCAGCCACGGTGCAGCCACAGGGCTAGCTAACAGGGAGTCTAACCCTGTGGCAAGGACAGTAAACTTCAGCAAGTGAAAGAGCCAGACTTGGGGGCCCACTCCTGTAATCCCAACCCCTGGTAGGTGGAGGCAGGAGAAAGCCAGGTTCAGGGCCAGTCAGGGGCACACGAGACCCTATTTCAACAAGAGTAGTGATGGTAATAATTAATAAAAAAAAAAAGAAATCGAGGAATTTAAATGGAAGGGCCAAACTGTATTAGTTCAGTCGTGCAGTGTTGGCCTAGCTCTAGTGAGGTTCTAGGTTCAACTCCCAGCACCAAGGGAAAAATGGAATCAGGCATCTCTCCACTGTCTCTGGGATTCTCCCAGTTTCTCTCTCATTGGTGGCCATGTTACTCTACCTGCAGATAGGGTTTTTTTTCTCCTTTGGCAGGGACTCCGGTGCCCAACATCTCTATATTTTGTATCTCATGACTTCAGAAACCAGAGACACCATCAACCAGTTGGGACCAATCACATACCTTCCAATTTTTTTTCTCTTTCATGCTGGGACTGAAAATTTCTTGATTGATAGTGTTTTTTCCCCTCGTGTTTAGACCGAAGTCTTGCACTTCTGGGAAGAACATCAGAGAAGCGATGGAATGCCCTTCTTAGTGCATTAGATCAAGAGCTACTCTGTCTGTGTAAGGTTTATTACTGGTCATGTGAACGTGGATCGCGTGGTTCAAAGGAGGTCAGCTGGGTTTCTCTTTTGCTAAGTACCGCTTTGTGATTGGTGTCTTGGGGTAGGGGTTTCTGAACACTGGGCACAGATGTAAATTGCTCATCATGTACGATTTTTACAATATGTTACCAAACGGCGTTCCTTCTTCCTTTATCCCACAAATGTCACCTACTTATTCACTGTGAGGCAGCCCTGTGGCGTGAGCCCTGAATTAAGACCATGGCACTATCATATGTCTCTCCATGGTCTCAGTGGGCCTCACAGTCCTGATCGCAAGGGGGGGATGAGCACACACGTGGTGGTTTGAATGAGAATACCTGTGTTGGCCAACTTCATGTCAGCTTGACACAAGCTAGAGTCATCTGCAAGGAGGGACCCTTAATTGAGAAAATGCCTCCATAAGATCAGGCTATAGGCAAGCCTGTAGGGCATCTTTTAAATTAGTGACTCATGAGGGAGGGACCATTGTGTGGGATGCTATCCCTGAGCTGGTGGTCCTGGTTTCTATAAGGAAGCAGTTTGACCAAGTCAGGGGGAGCAAGCCAATGAGACGCACTCCACCATGGCTTCTGCATCAGCTTCAAGGTTCCTGTCCTGACTTCCTTTGATGATGAACTGTGATGTGGAAGCCTAAGCCAAATAAACCCTCTCCTCCCAAGTTGCTTTGGTCATGGTGCTTCATCACAGCAATAGGAACCCTAAGACATCCCCCATAGGGTCTGGCATTTGAACACTTGGTCTCCAGTTGGTGGCACTGTTTGGGAAAGCCTAGGAGATGGGGCCTTACTGGAGGAAGCATCTCAGCGTTCACTCTCTCTGCGTGGTTCATGATGTGAGCCCTCTGTTTCCTGCTCCTCCATCATGGACTCTAACCTTCTGGAATCATAACCCCAAATAAATTTGTCATTTCTAAATAGCCTTGGTGATAGTGTTTGTTCACAGCAAGGGAAATGTAATGCATGCAACACCTTCCTATTCAACATGGCTGGCGCTGAAGGGGGACTTGTGCTTATGAAACTGACCAGGGTTACCATCATTAGTTCTGTGCCCTCAGCCCTGGCCTTTCTCCGCTCTGGCCTGCACGTATCTGTGGTCTGTTTGCATCCTGCCTTTGTTCATGCCCTCAAGCGTCTGTCTGTCCTCACCAACATGATTTCCTCCTACTGGCCAAGCCTCACCTGTGATGTCATTCCATAAGTTTGGGAGACACAAGAAGAGTCCTGTCCAGACTAGCTCCTTCTGGAGCCTTGTCAGCAATTACTCAGTATGCCTTGAGGTGCTGAGTGACACCTGGAACCTGGGGGTGGTGGATAAAGATCTCTCCTCCTCTGGTGGTGAGCGAGAGAAGTAGACAGGGCCTTCCTCTAACAAGAGTTTCAGCACTGAGAAAGGAAGCTGCTGCACTCCATAGAGTATTCCAGACATGTGTGTGAGAAAGAAAGCTGCTACAGTAGCCATCGATGGTAGACACAGGCCTGATTCTGATGGTAAGAAGATCAAGAGTTCGAAGCCAGCCTTGTCTCTATCAAAATCCCATCTCAGAATGAGAGAGAGAAAGAGAGAGAGAGAGAGAGAGAGAGAGATCTGTCTGTGCTTAAAATCACAGCCCAAGAGGATATACTTACTCTGAACCAATCACCTAAACTGATTTCACTTTTAACTTTTTGAGATATGTTTTTTGTTTTGTTTTGTGTCTCGTACAGTCTGATCTGGTCATGAACTCACTCTGTAGCTGAGGGTTTCCCAGCTCCTGCTCCTCGCGCTGCTACCTCCCAAGTGCTGGGACTACAGTGAACGCCACCACGCCCCAAGAGAC
Organism: Microtus oregoni; assembly: GCF_018167655.1. Classification (NCBI taxonomy): domain Eukaryota; kingdom Metazoa; phylum Chordata; class Mammalia; order Rodentia; family Cricetidae; genus Microtus; species Microtus oregoni. Next base: position 37,103,696 of record NW_024543078.1, read on the forward strand.
AATTTTTAAAAGCCAAGAAAGGGCAGGTGAGATGATTCAAAATATACTCGCTGTTGCTCAGCAAGCCCCACGACCTGTGCTGAGCCCCAGAGGCCAAGGCAGGAGGAGAGAACCGACTGCTGAAAGTTATATTCTGACCTCCACACAAGGCCTGCGTGCTCCCACGGACTCTCTTCTCTGCCTCTGTGTGTGTCATAACAAAGTCCCTTAATAATAAACTGAAAAACAAACGTAACGGAGGTACAAGTAGTGACCTCACTAAGCTCAGCTTCGTGTCCCCCGGGTCGAGTTTCAGAGCTGGTGGCCAGCCACTACAGTCACTGCTTCTTCTTGGCTTTTTACCCAAGATCATAATGATCAACATGATAAAGGCAGACAGCACTTTGGAACTCCTACAGGGACAAGAAATGCCAGCTATTCCTATCCTGGGGCCAAAGAGCTGAGTTCTAGGACCTGTTTACCCACAGCTCAGGGAGCATCCATTCAGAGGCCCTGTCAACTCAGGGAGGCCACTGATCAACACACAGGAAGCTCTCCCTCCAACCAGGCTCCATAGCCCCTGTAAGTCAGAGAGGCCTGGGTTTCCCAGGCCCAGTCCTGGGGGAGGAAAAGGCAGCTGTTGGCTGGGTTTCTGCCCAGCTCGTATCTGAGCAGTAATTGGTGAGAGTAGCCTAAGGCTGACTTTTATTGCCTTCCCCAGGTGGGCCCTAAAACTGCTGGAGCCTAAAGCCACAGCCTTCCCACAAGGCCTAAGAATCTTTGACCTCAAACTCCCTGTGGACCCAGGGCTAGCTTTAAACTCTTGAGGTCACAGCACCCTGGAAGCAGAAGCAGGAATATCTGTAGCTTGAACCCAGCCTGGTCTCCATAGTGAATTTGAGGAGAGCTTGAACTATATATAGAGACTGTGTGTGTGTGTGTGTGTGTGTGTGTGTGTGTGTGTGTGTGTGTGCATATGCGCATGTGTTCATGAGAAAAATGAGAAACATCCTACCCCCACCCCGTCACTGGTTTCTTAATCATAAGAATCCTTGAGAATCTTGTTAATGCAATTGTCCTTTCTTAGCTGCGGTGAATGCTTTTCATAATCACTATAAATTGTGTTTCTAACTCTGTGTCACATTAGAATCTGTTCTGTGAGTCTCTTTTCTGAATCTGGGGGAGGTGGCTACCTCTGGGGTGCTGTTGGTTCTCACCTCCTGGACAAGTGTGGTCTTGTACCTCTAGCTCTGTGGCTAACAGTTGGTCGTCCTATAACAATAGTTGATTAGTTGTTTAACCACAGATTTTTTTTTAACGTATCGTTGAAGATACAGGTAAAAAAAATTGATGAAGAAGGGTGTGGTTGTTAAAGGCAGGAGAATGAAGGGTGTGGTTGTTAAAGGCAGGAGAATGAGGTGGGGAGAGGGTCGGGAAGGAAAGCATACACCTCCATGGCGTCTCCCACCCAGTAGAAAGCAGGTTTGGAGCAATGAAAAAGAAAGTGGAGAATTCTTTCTCAGTTCCCTGTCTGGCCCAAGGAATACTGAGGCCAGATTTGATCTAAAGGAGTGTTCAGTGGGTCTCCAAAAGACATCCCACTGGGAACAAGGAGGTGCATGACACAGCTCCCAGGGATAAGGCAGAGGAAGATTGAGTGGGCACAGCGAGTGAGGTAGAGAAAGATCCAAAGGGCTGAACGCACTGGTGTCCAAGGGAGGATCAGACTGAATGGGCACAAGCTGTTTCAGTTCGTCATCACACAAGAACAGGGGCCCAGGGCTCTAAGCCCGACAGAGACACAGTCACCTGATACCAGAACTTGGAGAAAAGCCAGAAGTCAAGGAAAGAACTGTGCTCAGGAAAGGGGAATGGTCAGAGGCCAATAATCCTGCCAGAGACCTCACTGTTGGTACTGAATGAAATAAAGCGTCAGCGAACGAGAAAGCAGGTTTGTTGCAGGTGGAAGACAGCGGATGAGAAAGCAGTACCTATGTGGGCCAGATCTGACGGCAAAGGCAGACGAGTTTAGAAGCCCTAATGTCGGGCACTGAGTGCAAACATTGGAGGTATAGATGATGTCAAAATTTCCATGAGTGAGGCAGATAGGTGAGACCCAAGGGTCTGTAATTCCTAGAGTTCCAGGAATTCAGAGGGCCAATTTGAAGGAGGCACAGGCTTCTCAGGGATTCATCAAACACAGAGTAGGGGCCAAGGGCTCTGAGCAGGAAAGAGCCGTGGTTTCCTGGTACCAGGATTTGACGAGTCCTCACCCGTGGAAATGGCCAGAGGTGGAGAAGAGGGGGCTCACCAATCAATCATGCCGGGCAGGAGGAGGCGCAGGGAGAGTCTTTCCAGATCAGGGAACCAATGTTGTAATTTATTTAAAAATGCCGCGAAGTCACGCCATGTAACAAGGCTCTCACATGGGAGGTTTATTGGAAGAGGAGGGAAAACGGTCAGAGAAAGGGTCAGAGAAGGGGTAGGGGGACCGAGATTGTTCCCTGGGGACAAGAGTAGCAGAAGAGAGAGAGGGAGTAGAGAGAGGAGAGAGAGGAAGAGGGAGAGGAGTGGGCGATATGGGAAGTGGGCAAGGTCCACCTTTTAAAAGGGAACACAGCGAACGTGCACAAAGGTGCTCTTAGTGGCTGCAGCTGAAGATGTACCCTGTCAGGACCCCAAGGGCAGGCCAGTACAGATCCCTGAATAAATGCTAACACTCCTGTCAGGACCCCAAGGGCAGGCCAGTACAGATGCCCGAATACTAAGGCCTAGTATGAGGTCTGTGTAAGGAGGCGATGTCTGAGCCAGGTGCGGTAGAGAATCTTTAATCCCAACACTCTGGAGGCAGAAGCAGGTGGACCACTGTGAGTTAGAAGCCAGTCTGGTATGCAGAGTGAGTTCTAAGACAGCCAGAACTATATTGTTAGACCATCAAAAGGAGAAGGAGAAGGAGGAGATAAATGTTAGAATACTATGTCATTGTGAGCCCAGAGCTAAGTGCCGCCACATATCACTTAGGAAGTGAATTCGCATCCTGCCTCCTGCCTAAGAATGGGAGGGCCCAGCTGCAGGCTCTTGCTGTTAACCTTCCCCGTACACAAAATGTATAATAAAATACGACTCCCTCCCTGCCACATAGGCTGATTCTGACTGTCTATCTCTGGTGCTGGGGTCTGAACTCTCCTTGGAGTCTCTGACATGCTGTTATCCCTCCATCTTCCAGGGCATTGATAGCTCTTCTATGCCTTGGTGCCCAGTAATCTGTCTCAGCGTCCTCTGAAGCACCTGCCCCAGTCAAGCACAACAGGCTGAGAGCCCACATTGCAGCAAGAATCTACTTCAGTGCAGAGTTCAGAGTAACAGGCTGATGAGAAGGACTGGAAACCGGGGAACCCAAGCCAACCCGAGAGGAAGGGATGAAGCTCGGGGACTCAGAAATACTCCCTAGCACCCCACCACTGAGCTAAGCACTAGTCCTAAAACTTTCTTTTTCATCCAGCAGTGCTCACGTGTGTGTGTGTGTGTGTGTGTGTGTGTGTGTGTGTGTGTTGGGAATTGAATCCAGAACCTCCATGAGTTGAACAACCAAGTAAGGCCCCAGAAAACAATTTTGGGGGAACTAAAACAATAAATCTGAGAGACCATTCTCTCTCTTTTCCTAAAGACTTACCTTTTTGGGTTTTTGTTTTTGTTTGTTTTTAAGACAGGGTTTCTATATGTAGCCCCAGCTATCCTAGAACTCATTCTGTAAACTAGGCTGGCCTCGAGCTAACAGAGATCCACCTGTCTCTACTCCCCTAGTGCTGGGATTAAAGAGGTGTGCCACCACCACCTGGCTGACATACTTTACTTTTAATTGTGTGTCAGTGTATGGAAAAGTGCAGGTGTGTGCTGGGAACCGTAGGGTCAGAGACAGCAGAACACCCCCCCCCCATCAGGAACAGGTGGTTCACAGCTGGCAACCGAAGTCGCAAGTTGGGTTCCCTGGAAGAGCAGCGCAGGCTCTTAACTTGAGCCCTCTTTTTTATTTTGAAATTATTACCTTTTTTATATTTTATTTACTTAATTGTGTGTGTGTGTGTGTGTGAATATGTATGTGTACCACAAGAATGCAGATGCACACAGAGACCAGAAGAGGGCATCAGATCTCCTGGAGCTCAAGTTACAGGCAGTTGTGAGCGGCCATGTGGGTGCTGGGAACCCAACCCAAGTTCCTTGTAAGAGCAGAAAGTGACATAATCCAATAAAAAACGGAGTACAGACCTAAACAGAGAACTCTCAACAGAGGAATCTAAAATTGCTGAAAGACACTTAAGGAAATGTTCAACATCCTTAGTCATCAGAGAAATGCAAATCAAAACAACTCTGAGATTCCATCTTACACCTGTAAGAATGGCCGAAATCAAAAACACTGATGACAACTTATGCTGGAGAGGTTGTGGGGAAAAGGGAACACTTCTGCATTGCTGGTGGTAATGCAAGCTGGTACGACCCCTTTGGATTTCAGTGTGGCGATTTCTCAAAAAATTAGGAAACAACCTTCCTCAAGACCCAGGAATGCCACTTTGGGGTATATATCCAAATGATGCTCAATCATGCCACAAGGACATGTGCTCTCAATTATGTTCATAGCAGCTTTGTTTGTCATAGCCAGAACCTGGAAACAACCTAAATGCCCCTCAATCGAAAAATGGATAAGGAACATGTGGTACATTTACACAATGGAGTACTACACAACCGAAAAAAATAACAACAGCTTGAATTTTGTAGGCAAATGGATGGAGCTAGAAAACATTATTTTGAATGAGGTAACCCAGACACAGAAAGACAATTATCACATGTACTCACTCATAGGTGGTTTTTAAACAATAAGCAAAGAAAGCCAGTCTACAAACCACAATCCCAAAGAATTTAGACAACAATGCGGACACTAAGAGAGACTTACACAGATCTAATCTACATGGGAAGTAGAAAATAGAAAAAGACAGGATCTCCTGAGTAAATTGGGAGCATGGGGACCTTGGGGAAGGGTTGAAGCAGGGAGGGGAGAGGTAGAGAGGGGAGCAGAGAAAAATGTAGAGCTCAATAAATATCAAGAAGAAAGAAAGAAAGAAAGAAAGAAAGAAAGAAAGAAAGAGCACAAAGTGTGTCTAACTGCTGAGCTGTCTCTCCAACCCCGATTACCATTTTTTTTGCTTAGCTGGGTTTTAGGTTGGTGTTTTTGTTTTGTTTTGAGACAGGTCTCCCGTAGCTGTGTAGGAATCTTGATGCCATTTATTTTCTCCTTTGGTTAAAGAACTAAGACACAGGAAAATTCTCAGACACAGCAGGCAGCAATGGGTAGGAGCTTTATTCACGTCTAAGAAGTGTAGCTATGCACACAGAGAACAAGACACACAAAGATTCCCTGTAGAGTGAAGAAGGGACTCAGAATTCACAATCCATCTTTTCCCTAGGGGTTTTAAGTGTTTTTGGTGGCCGGGGAAAGAGCCCCTTCCCTAATTTTGGATTGTTCAGCTTAAAGAAAAGGGAACTGGCAGGCTCTCAGCCTCAGGACATTTTTAAGAACAGTCCTGAGTCTATCTAGTCACCCTGGGAGGGACAGCCGGAAGTGGGGGCCCTGCTGGCCAGAGAAATATCCCACCAGACCATTGTCTCAGGTCAGGAAGATGAGGAAGAACCAGGACTTCCTGTTAACTGTCTGTAACCCCCTTCCTCTCTGTCTGCCTGTCAGGGATCTGTCTGTCTCCTAGTCCCTCTTGTCCAGCTGGGTCTCAAATCCCTATGAACTCTTCACCCCGCAGGTGCTGGGATTGCAGGCATATGCTACCATGCTCAGCTGGAATTTTTGCAATTGTGATGCCACTTCTAACGGTGGCCTTCCAGGAAGACCCGCTTTTGCCCAGGGTAACACAGGGACGTTTCTGATATTTATAAACAAAAGTGAGCTAGGTGTAGTGGCGCAGGCCTTTAATCCCAGCACTGGAGAGGCAGAAAGAGTCAGACGGATCCCTGTGAGCTCAAAAACAGCACGGTCTACAGAGTGAATCCAGGAAAGCCAAAGATACACAATGAGACCCTGTTTCACCAAAGCAGAACAAAACAAAAAGTGGTTTTTGATTGTTTGTTTGTGTGTTATAGTTGGCACTGGGATGGAATATAGGTTCTACCTATAGCTTTGCCTGTGGTATCTAGGCACCCACTTGGCCATAGAGCTATGTCTCCAATTCAGAATCTTCCTTAACAACCCAAAGTAGAGTGTCCTTTATAGTAGGACAGGATGAACACACACACGCACACACACACACACACACACACACACACTTCAGCCCAGTTCCTTCCATCATCCTCTGCAGTCTTAGGCACACTCACACTTAAAGGGACCAAAACCCTTTTAGGGGTCTGCTGTGCATTTAAGTCTCCTTCAGTAGCACAGAAGGGCTTCCCAAAAGTTACCCTGGGGATTACTCAAGACTTCTCTCAATATTTTCTTAAAAATTTTGAGAGGCACTCTGCAGTGGTTTGAATAACAATGGCCCCACAGGCTCATGTATTTGAATGCTTAGCCATCAGGGAGTAGCACTACTTGAGAAGGATTAGAAGAGTTGGTGGCTGTGGCCTTGTTGGAGAAAGTGTGTCACTATGGTGGGTTTTGAGGTTTCTTGATGTGGGATAACCCTTCTGTTTGCTATGAATATATTTCACTACCATTGATTAATAAAGAAGTTGCTTTGGTTGATAGCAAGGCAAGATAGAACCAGGTAGATACCAGATAGATACAGGTAGAAGAAGGGTGGAGTCAGGGGCAGATACCAGCAAGTCGCAGGAGCAACAAAAAGATGTAATAGAGAACAGGTAACACCACGGAGCCACATGGAAAAAAAAACAGATTAGCTGGGTGGTGGTGGTGCACGCCTATAATCCCAGCACTTGGGAGGCAGAGGCAGGCAGATCTCTGTGAGTTTGAGGCTAGTCTGGTCTATAGAGCTAGTTCCAGGACAGGCTCCAAAGCTACAGAGTAACCCTGTCTCGAAAAACCAAACCAAACCAAACCAACAAACAAACAAAAAAACAGATTAATAGAAATGGGTTAATTTAAGTTGTTAAAGCTAGTTAGCAATAAGTCAAACCGTTTGTAATTAATATTAAGCTCTTAGTGATTATTTTAAAAGTGGCTGCAGGACAAGAAAGTCTCTGTTTATAGTGTGTAAAGCCCATGCCAAGATCAGTCCCCTCTCTCCATCCCTCCCTCCCTCACTCCCACCTCCCTCCCCCCTCTCTTTCTCTCTCTTTCTTCCGCTCTTGTCTTCAGATCAGGATGTTGCTTTCAGCTATCTCTCCAGCACCATGCTTGCCATGCTCCCCACTGTGATGATTATGGATAAACCTCTGAAACTCTAAGGCAGCCCCCAGTTAAATGCTCTCTTTTGTAGGAGTTGCCTTGGTCATCGTGTCTCTTCACAGCAATACAACAGTAGCTAAGACACCCCACTTCTGAGGTTCCCTAATCCCTTCTTGAACCCTCTTTGTATCAGTCAGCTTGTGACTGATTGCTCTCTGATCGCAAATGTGCTAACCCCATGACAGCTCCCCCCCACCTCTCCGATGGCAGCAGCAGCCTCCAGAGAAAGGTCTTTGAGAATCCAAGCACCTCGTTTGCTCCACAAATGAGTGTTGTTCCACTTCTTTGATGTCAGGCCCTGTTCCAGACCTGCTTGGAGAGAGACCACTGGCTTCATGGAGACCCTTCCACCATTGGCTTTGGTAGGGATAAGAGTCCAAGGGAGCAGAGAACCACCACCAGACCTGCTCTGCTAATAACCACCGTTGATGGAATTGGGGTGCCTATGCTAATCTTCAGGAACTGCAAGCAGATACTACGGAAAGATCTTTATTTTTATTTATTTTTTGTGTATAAGTGTTTGCCTGCATGCATGTGTACCACATGAATGCATGGTACCCACCAAGGTCAGACAAGGGCATCAGGTCCTCTAGATTTGAACTGAAGTTCCAGACAATTATGAGTCTCCATGTCCACAAAGGAGGTGTGGCTTATCTGCTTCAGGAGTCTTTCCTGGTCTGTGGCAACAACTAGGGCTGTTATTTCAGGATCCCAAATTCAACTATCTGGCTGAAATTAAGGCAGAATCCCCCACTCCTCTTCCACAAGAATTGCCACAGTGTGAATCTAGACCTAGGCTGAGACTACAAAAATAGGGGTTACTATGTGAAATAACTTGTGGAGGAGTCAGTGCACGCTCTGGGGCTGGTGGGTGCCTAGAGGGAGGAGGAGCCAGAGGATATTCAGTGAGTCTATATTGTGATACACCTGGCAGATCCGTGCCCCAGGAAGAACATACCATCACAGGCACACATAGACCTACTGTGGATGACTCAAAGGTAGGTTGGGAGACACCCTGCACACAGTGAAACGCCTCTTCCTCCAGGGCTGGGTGGGCCAACCTCAGTAGAGAGGAGTTCCACGGCCAGGGTGCATTCTGTATGTTAGCTGTTCTTAGGTTAGTTCATCATCTCTCTGGGCTTCAGTCGGTGGCCTGTGCTGACATCAATTTACATCGTGAACGAAGATTTTGAAGATCCTGAGGGTCTGTCTGGTTGGAGAGTTTGGGTTGAGTCTGCTACAGAGTAGGAGCGGCTGAAGGCTCTTGAACAGGAAGTCAATGAAAGAGAATTGAAGCAGGACACCCGTGCAGAGAGGCACAGACCATTCCACGTGACTTAGTGCTGACAAGTAAGGCTCACGCAAATCAGATCTAAGCAGACCTAGGTCAAAAACTCTCCATGGCTCCTGGAAGCCTGAACAGCAGTTTCTCTTCCTTCCTTCCTTTTTTCTTTCTTTCTTTCTTTCTTTTTGCTTTGTTTGTTTGTTTTTTGAGACAGGTCTTTCTGTGTTGCCCTGGCTATCCTAGAACTCACTCTGTAGACCAGGCTGGCCTCAAACACACAGAGAACTGCCTACCTAGTGCTGGGATTAAAGGTGTGTGCTGCCACTGCCTGGCCTAAAAACTTTTCCTTACCTCTGTCCAGGCAGGACTGGCTTTAAGACTGTGCAGATCACAGGCCCAATGCAAGTTAGCTCTCTGTTCCACCATCTTGGAATTCTTATTACCTTTATTTATTATATTTATTCAGTTCACGTGTATGTGTATGGTGTGGAGGTGGTCTCAGGGGACAATTTGTAGAAGTTCTCTTCTTCTACCATAAGGATTCTGAGAATCAGAACTCAAGTCTATAGACTTGGCAGCAAGCTTGTTGAATCAACTCGCTGGCCCAGATTCTTAGTTCTCTGAAGGAAGAGCACCATGTTTTGTAGGCAGTCCTGCCTGCGGGACTCTTCTGCCCAGCCTACATTGCCCTCACCTTTCCTACACACACACCACTTCTCTCTCACCCTTTGAACTCAGAGAAAATAGAGGCACTGTCTTATTAGCATTTCTATTGCTGTGATGAAACACCATGACCAAAAGCAAGTTGGGGAAAGGGTTTATTCGACTTACAATTCCATATCACTGTTCATAACTGAAGTCAGGACAGGAACTCACACAGGACAGGAACCTGGAGGCAGGAGCTGATGCAGAGGCATGGAGGGGTGCTGCTTACTGGGTTGCTCCCCATAGCTTACTCAGTCTGCTTTCTAATAGAACCAAGTACCAGCAGCCCAGAGCTTTGCCACCCACAATGGGCTGGCATCAATCACTAATTAAGAAAATGTCCCACATACCTGCCTTCAGCCTGATCTTATGGAGGCATCTTCTCAATTGAGGTTCCTCCTCTCAGATGAGCTTAACTTGTATCAAGTTAACATTAAAAAAAAAAATTTAGCCAGCACAGGAAGGACCCTAGGCTTGCCTTAGAGACAGAGGGACCAGGCAGGAAGAGTGGGAATCAAAGGGGCCCTCTGCAGCTGCCCACTTCCCTGGGCTTGTTTCCCAGTATGACTCTCAGGATGCCTGCTTCCTTTGGGACAGTGTGGCAGCCAGTTTCCAAATGGATGGGTCAGTGACTGAAAAACCCATCTGATGCAGATGGCAGGAGAGTCCATTGTCCAGACAAGGCTGGAGACCTGGTAAGGAGAATATCATGTCTTAAACCTGAAGACCAGCCAGTCTCTCTTGATACACCTGAAGATACGATAAGAAGAAAGAAAAGCCGGGCGGTGGTGGCGCACGCCTTTAATCCCAGCACTCGGGAGGCAGAGGCAGGCGGATCTCTGTGAGTTCGAGACCAGCCTGGTCTACAAGAGCTAGTTCCAGGACAGGCTCCAAAACCACAGAGAAACCCTGTCTCGAAAAACCAAAAAAAAAAAAAAAAAAGAAAGAAAAAGAAAGAAAAGCGGAGCCTGGAAGACTAACTATTCCGCCTAGTGAGGTAAGTATTTGCTGCAAAGGTCTCTCCCTCAATGCAAACACTTGCAGAGTCTCATGTGAAACCTTCTCTCTGTGGACTGGTCCCCCTTTCCCATCTTGCACTTCAACACCTGATGCTCACTCTTGCTCAAGCAGCCGCCTAAACCTTCCTTTGCTCACTCTGCTGCTCTCTTGGCTCACAATTCAAATGGCAAGCTCCCTTTTTTCTGCTCTTTTGCTCCCCCCCCCCCCCCCGCCCAGCAACCATGGAGGCACCAGCTTGCCTGCCCTGTTACTTTCTTTCTCAAACACCAATAGAATTGTTATCAAATTTCCTTCTGAGTCCATTTTAAATTATTTTATTTGCAAGACTAAGACCTGAAAAAGAGCCCCTATGTCCCCGGGTTATGTCAGGACATTTACACACATACTGGCTCTTCCTGGAATGCCCTCATCCATGACTTTCTGTTTTGTTTAATTTTGGCTTCGATTTTTTGAGACAGGGTTTCTATATAGCTTTGGAGTTTGTCCTAGAACTCGCTCTGTAGACCAGGCTGGCTTCAAACTCACAGAGATTCACCTGTCTCTGCCTCCTGAGTTCTGGGATTAAAGGTGTGTGCTACCACCGCCTGTTTCACTCTTTGACCTAGGCTATCCTCTGATGTGGGATGTCCTTCTGTATATGTGTTTCTTTTATTGGTTAACGAATAAAGCTGCTTTGGCCTATGACAGGGCAGAATATAGCCAGGTTAGGAGAGATAGAATAGGCAGAGTCAAAGAGATGCCATGTGGCTGCTGAAGGAGACAGATGCCAGAATTTACCAGTAGGCCACAGCCTCGTGGTGATACACAGATTAATAGAAATTATTTAAGATGTAAGAACTAGCTAGAAATGCATCTAAGCTATTGGCCAAACAGTGTTGTGATTAATATAGTTTCTGCATGATTACTAGGGACTGGGTGGTCAGAAAATGAACAGGCGATCTTTGTTTACATAATGGCACCAACATGGACCGACTACATCCACATAAAACCTGGGAGAGCTTGGGAAAGAATTCTAGACACAAAAGAGCAGAGTTAAGCATGGCTTCTTGGTAGCAGCATTTTGTCCGGTGAGCTCTGTTTGGCATGACTCCATTAAGAGAAGGCTTCCTGACTCAGCATTAGCAGTAAAAACTGCACGGCTCCTTTAAGAGCTAGCTTCCTGGTTTATGCTGGTCCTGTTAGGAGCACCTAAATGGGGTCTGTGAGCAAAGTGTTACAAATTACATAATGGCAACACAGACCCGCTGCATCCCTGGAGCTGGGGGACTCATGGAGCTGGAGTATGTTGGACTAGGCAGAGCAAACAGGCAGAGCGCGGAGTTGGTCCTTACCATGCCCACTTAGCATTAAAAAAAAAAAAGTGCTCCTGGTCAGAAAATGATTATAGATATGCAATAAAGGCAGATTCAGACAAAAAAAAAAAAGACCTCTGAATGGGTCACAGTGTTGGATAAATGTACATGGGCTTATGAGAGAGAAGAAAGAGTACAGAAAGTCATAGTCATAGACTAAAGGAGTAAAGACAATTCAATATTAAAAAGTAAAAGAGTTTTTAAAAATCCACATAAAGATAGAAAATACACAGAGAGTCTGGATTATGTGTACTATTGTGTTTTCTTTTAATTTTTTGGCTGTGAATGATCTAAGTACAGAGAGCTATATCATTGTTCAGGCTTCTAAGCTAAACCAACATATATATTTTAAGGTATCTTGACTTTAAAATTTGAGTCTACAGATATATTACTTTGGAAAAGAGGTTCTGCTTTTGTCTCCACAGAAGATAAGAATCTGTAGATTCATTCCAGTCTAATGTGGTTTTGTTGAACAAGACCCCTCCTGAAAGGTCTCCATGAACCCGAAAAATAGTTTGCCCAACAAACAGCAGGAATCAGTTTGGAGAAAACTATGCCCAAATTCCAAAAATGATTGTTTGTAAATGTTTATTTTCATTTTAAAAGGGTTGGTTATAATTGATTAATGATCATGGTCAACCTCTGTTCTAAAAAGGGGGGGGGAGCATGATATAGAAATGAATACTTTACATTGGTATGGACTTTGATTTATTGATAGAAATTTAAGGTCAATTTTGTTATATGTACATTTCTATTCTTGTTTAAGGTTTTATGTTTATACACTCATTTTAAAATGTAATGTATAATTTAAAATTATGGATTAATAGTCATTTATAATAGTCAAACTTGTAGTCATGTTAGTTAGGTTTTCTAGATATGCATAGATATATTTCTGTTAGATAGATAATCTTCAACACTTCAAAGACCTATATAACATGGCATTTAAAAGGTTTTAAGAACTTAGACTTTTCTCAACAGTGAGACATGTCTGCTTCTGGCAGCATCAATTACTTCAGAGAGGTTGATGGGCATTGAAGAAACTCATTATGGACTTTGCCTTCAATGACAAGGTTAGACATCTGGGCAAGACACTGCTCTTGCCTGGGCTGCTTGATGGTATGCTGTATGAACTGGACATGCAGGACCCACAGAAAAATAAGGCTGCTGAACTTTCCAAAAGATGGGAGGGCCTTCAGGGTTCCTGCTTCATCAAAACCAAAACCAAAACAAACAACAAAAAAACCAAAAACAATTCGAGACCAGCCTGGTCTACAAGAGCTAGTTCCAGGACAGGCTCCAAAACCACAGAGAAACCCTGTCTCGAAAAACAAAAAAAAACAAACAAACAAAAAAAAAAAAGCCTGCCAGACACTCTACAGAACACAGAAGAAAGCAACTGATAAACTTTGCCATTACAAGGCAGAACAGATCTTCAAATTTCCTGCTTCATGGAAAAGTCTGCCAGATATTATGGGCCTGTAAGCTAAATATGGATGCCCCAACATTACAGAAGAACTTTGGGTGACTGTCCAAGCAGCAAAATGTTTGTAAATTCTAGAACTTTGGAAGTTACTCACAATGTACTTCCTGTTGACTTAGGCATTATTATATCCTTCTGGGGTCTTTGAAGAGTTGGAAAAAGATAGTTATAGTTTTTCTTAGTTATGATAAATGATAAATTATATATGAACCTTCCAGATACAAATAGATTAAATATTGTAAGTGTAATTCTTCTTTGATACCTGTTTTGTTATATGTAATTTTACTATGTTAAAATTAAAACTTTACTTTTTAAATAGACAGAAAGGGGGAGATAATGTGGGATGTCCTTCTATATATGTGTTGATTTTGTTGGTTTATTGGTTTGGCCTATGGCAGAGCAGAATTAGCAGATTGAAAGAGATAGAGAGAGTAGGTAGAGTCAAAGAGACACCATGTAGCTGTCAAAGGAGACAGATGCCAGAATTTACCAGTAGGCCATAGCCTCATGGTGATACACAGATTAATAGAAATAGGTTCATTTAAGATGTAAGAGCTAGCTAGAAATATGCCTAAGCTATTGGCCAAGCATTGTTGTGATTAATATAGTTTCTGTGTGATTATTCAGGTCTGGGCAGCCTGGAAACGAATGAGCAATCTGTTTATAGTCCTCCTGCCTCAGCCTCCCAAATGCTAAGATAACACGCAGAAACCTCCATACTTGACTTCAACAAAATACCTTTTTTATTTTTTGGTTTTTCATGACAGAGTTTCTCTGTGTTGCCCTGGCTGTCCTGGATGGAACTTGCTCTGTAAACTAGTCTGGCTTCAAACTCACAGAGAATTAAAGGAATGTGCCATCACTGCCTGACAACAAAGTTCCTGTTAGCCTCCAGATGTTAGCATAATTTTCTGAGCCTCATAACTCTATTTAATAAAATTGTCAAGAAGCCAGGCAGTGGTGGCTTACACCTCTAATCTCAGTATTAGGAGGCAGAAGCAGACAGATCTCTGAATTTGAGGCCAGCCTGGTCGACAGAGTATGAGTTCCTGGACAGCCAGGGTTGCACAGTGAAACCCTGCCTCAAAAACATATAAAATAAATAAATAAATAAATAAATGGATGAATAAACAGGCAAGAAGCCTAGGTGTCATTGCTGCAGCCATCTCCCATGGCTATGTGTTCTGCCACCCAGCCTTGGTTCTGAGTCCTGAGTCTACCTGTTTCAGAACCTGTTCACGACTTGGTGTTATCACAAATGCACCAAGATGTCCTGGGCACACATGGACAAGTTGAGTGGCTGCACAGAGAAGTCAATCAAGTACAAAAGCTGGGAGACACATCTGGTGAGCCATACGGCAGGCTGACTTCCCATTCACAGAGAAGGACTTGATCCCAGTGCTGTTTCAAATGCTGACCTCTAGGACTGGAGGAAAAGCTCGGGGGTTTAGAGCACTTGTTCTTGTGGAGGACCTGGGTTCTATTCCCAGCACCCACATGGCAGCTCACAACCATATGTAACTCTGGTTCCAGGGGATCTGATGCCCTCTTCTGGCCTCCTGGGTCACTGCATGCACACGGTGCACAGACAAACATGCAGGCACAACACCAATATATATACAAATTAATTTAAAAATAGGAAAACTAAAAAAACAAAGTACTGGCCCCTAGGTTCCTAGGTCAGAATGAGGGCTGCATGAGAATGTGGCAGGTCCCACAAGACAGTGAGTAAGACTGGATCAAGAGGGCCGTGATGGGATATAGATGGTTTCCCCTCCCTGCCTCTGCCTCTGCCTCACAGAACCAGCAGCCTTGTGCTCCTGAACCAGACTTACCTGGAGTTGTAGAGTAGATGGCCCCATCAGTGACCATGACCTCAGGCCTTTGGAGCTCTTTTTTTGTTTTGTTTTGTTTTGTTCTGTTTTTTTGAGACAGGGTTTCTCTGTAGCTTTTGGTTCCTGTCCTGGAACTAGCTCTTGTAGACCAGGCTGGCCTCAAACTCCCAGAGATCTGCCTGCTTCTGCCTCCCGAGTGCTGGGATTAAAGACATGAGCCACTATAGCCCAGCTTCCTTTGGAGCTCTTTCAATGGATGAGAAGAAGCAGAACAGTAAGGATAAAATGAACAGCGCTACCAACACCTCCAGTCCACAGAGGAGGAAGGCCAGACTCAAGCCATGTGTCATGGTCATACAGCAAGAGGCAAGGACCTCCCTCCAGGCTTGTCTTTTTCCTGAAGCTAAGGTATGGACGGCTGAAGCATCCTGGGTTTAGGCCCCAACTCCCACCACCATGGCTGTTTAACCTTGGGCACATCACTCTTCTCTGTTACAACTTGGGGCCTATCTCTAAGGCTGTGGGACTTCATTGGAAATTGCTTAGTATGGCTGTGGGCAACACCTGACACCCTTGCAACTTCTTAGCACTGCGCCCAGAGGGACACAGCACACAGCTGCTTAGGGGACTAAGAAACTGCTGGGTGCCAAATTTAGTGGTCGTCAGGGGCAAGCTGCTCAACTGTGTGGCTCTCAGTTGCTCTGTCCATCAAAAGGGCTCATAATAGCTTTATCCCATTGAGTGGTCATGAGGGATGAATGAGTTACTGTAGGCTGTGGTTTGATTTTTTTCTCCCATAAGCACTTTCTATATTTCTAAGGTTCTGAAGGCTATTCAAGGCCAGCAGGAGATGATGGGGCCCCAAGCCCCCCCACATCACTGGCTATAGCTCCAGGCACTGCCTTGTCTGCCATTTGGCTATTATTAGGCCCAAAGTCCTCGTCTCCAATCCAGATGGGGAGTAAGAGGAGCAGGCAGGGACTAGGCTGGGATCACAGCCGGGAGGCTGGATGTGGGTTTGGGCCCCACCCTGCCTGCAGCTGGTCCAGCAGCCACGTCTACACTTGGCTCTGAGGTTGGAGCTAAGCACTGCCTCCCACCACAGCTGCCTCCTCTGGGAAGGCTCAGAGGCCTTCTGCAGCCTTTAGCACTTTCCTATCAGCCCCCAGAAGGCCGGTCAGACCTGCACAGAAGTTTGGAGTCCATCCTGCTTGCCTCTAGAGCCTGCGAGAGAGCCATCTGCTTTCCCCTCTATGGCTCTCCATGCATCCCTTAAGGGTTCCTTGGTCTCCTGAAGAAGAAAGGTGCACACCTCTGCCTTCAAATGCCAGCCCTCCACCATTGGGCTACACCAACTTGGATGAGGATCTCCTTGTCTCTAAACTGCCCTTGTTTTTTGTTCTGTAAAATGAACGTATCCCAGCACCTACTTGACAGAGCTGTGCTCCGCCTTGAACAACTGAAGTGTACACAGCAGGTGCTCAGTATGTGCCAGGACTGATCTTATTTCATGCTTGTGTGGGTGGATCAGACTCTGAGAAAGAAAAGGTATCGAGGAGACTGAGGTCCACGGTGGCTCTGCTCTTGACTTGCTGTGTGATTAACTCCTCCTCCTGGCCCTGTCTGGGACTCAGGTTACCCACCTGTATCATAAAGGGTACATCTAGAACTTTGGGGTGGCGAGACCCAGCTCCTGTGCTCATAAGCAGTAAGAGAATTTGTTTTAAGAATCTGACAAAGTGCTGGGCGGTGGTGATGAGCACCTTTAATCCCAGAACTCAGGAGGCAGAGGCAGGCGGATCTCTGTGAGTTCAAGGCCAGCCTGGTCTATAGAGTGAGTTCCAGGACAGCTCAGCTAGGGCTGTTACACAGGGAAACCCTGGTGGTGGTGGTGGTGGGGGGGGGGCTAACAAACTATCACACGGGCCTACCTCCCACTGGGCAGCAGATTCGTGATTAGGATAAGGGTCTGAGTTTGAGTTGTGGGTGTCAGAGAACTTAGTCTCACTGGGATCACCTCATCTCTGTAAGGGTGACATCTCACCAGACTCAAGCTTCAAGGGTCCTTATGATAGAGCTGCCACATGATATTGCAGACCAGGGTTCACATCATCTATACCCCAATGAACCTTCCTTCTCCCTTCACCAGGAACTCCTTAAAAGTCATAAGAGATCCAGGTTGGCTCACATTAAGCCCTCCCCTTTGTCTCTGGGGCTGTTCTTCTGACATCCACTCCACCCAGGGGTCTCATAGCCCCTCCTCTCCTCCAAGATTATAGTTGCCCAGAGACACAACAGCTAGAAGACTTGTGATGACCTTGACAAACCGGTTGGAGAAGCAGGTCAGCTGACCTCCTCAAACTCAAGGTTGTGACCTTGGAGGCCCCAGCTCTGCCCCCAGAGAGAAAGGGCCCAGCCAGCACCGGCGAGAACCGGTTCTCTTTCGGAACCTTGGTCTAGCCTTATTTGCCCGACTGCTCCCTCTCAGTCACCTTGCTTCCGCGCTGCCTTCGGCTCTGGCTGTCTGCAAGCTGCCTTTCCTTCAGCTCTCAGACACCAACCCAAGCTTTGCTCTCAGCAGCCTTTGGGCTCTAGGTACTTTCTCTCCTCCTGCTTCCGCTGTGCCATCAGTCTCCAACCCACCCCTCGCTCCCCAATTCTTTCTCCGAGACCACCTCACACTCCAAGGCTCAGGCCTCAGCTAGCCTTACAGCCACTTAGAGGCACAAACAGGCATAGCCTAAGGTTAAGATCTGTCTGACGGGTCTGGGTCCTTAAGTTCCTCACCGGAAAACACCTCCAACGTGCAGAGAAAGAAACAAAGAAGGCTCTGAGAAGCCTAAGGCCTTGCACAAGGCAGAGCTGGGATCAGAAAACATAATTTTCTTGCCTCTTGCTTGGCCCCAGGTGTGGTGGGGGAGAGGGAATGGCGGGGAGGGGGGGGGCGGGGACCCAGAGTGAGTCAGGGAACCAATGCTGCCAGCTTGGTAAAAATCATCATTTTTGGACTTAGGCTTTAGAGCAAAATATTACCCTTGGCCCGTGAGCTGTTCCAGCCACTGTGCCCTAACTCTGCCAGGACAGGGTTGGATGTGGGGGAATCCAGAGCCTTCCTGTTATAGCCCTTTGGAGGACTGAGAGCCAGTCAGTCCGTCAGAGGTTGGCACTGCCTTTTTCTAAACTGAGCAGATAGAAACTCAGGCCTCTGGGGTGCCTTCAAAATTCATTCCTCCTTCTCCTCTGGTGCCCAGGGCTCTTCACTGGCAACACTACCTGTATTTCCTACCCACAGCCCCTTCACCTCCGCTTCTCACCCACACGCCTCCCAGACTTTGTTCATAGGTGGTCTCTTCTGGAAAATGTCCTTCTATCAGGTGAGTTTTCTTTGTACTTATCTTCAGTAATATTTAGCATACCACCACCTCTAAGAAGCCCTCCGAGATTTCTTCCATATTTGAAACAAGGTTAGGAGAGGTGCTTTGGCAGTGGGCAACATTCTGCCATGATGGTGCCTTTGCCTCCCAGCAAGTCGGCTTGCTCCTTGTAGAAGCAGGCAGGCATGGTGTTTATCTTGGTGATCTGGTGTACAGCACCTGCTGGGCACTCTCACCGGGTGTATACTCTTCCCTGCATGTGGTTATAAAGTTTCTGGCCACCTGCCCTGGGTTGCCCTCTGATGCCCAGATCACCATCACCACCACCAGTCACCCCCACCCATGGCGCCCATCCCTTGTAAGAAGGAAGAAAAAGAGGCGGGGTAGGTCAACCTGGAGGCAGGCCAGGGCTTGCCAAGCCTAGGTCAGAGCGAGAGAGCACAAGCTCTAAACAGGCATCCAGGGTGTTAGCACCCAGCAGTCGGTTCACTGGAGCAATCGGCTCCCACTCAAACAGATCCTGAGACTTAGTTATGTCCAGCAGAAAGGTGGGTCCCCAGGGACGCAAGGTTTGCAGTGCTCCCCATCTGGCCTTGCAGAGCCTTCGCCCTCGTTCTGGAGAATAAGCTGGTATCTAGCTCAGGTAGAGAGGGCTTGGAACGACAGTCTCCACGCTGGGTACTTCTGCTTGACTCGCAAACAGCTTCTTTCTCTCGGTCTCACTTCCCAGTGAGCGTAAGATGAGAGGACCACCTCTTGAGGTGTGGGAGGAAACGAACGGCACAGAGAAAAGACGCTCGGAATGGACACAGGGCCTCTCTTTAGGTGTGTACAGGGTGGTCTTGGAGAAATCTGACCTGGCGCTCTCCGAGACAACAGGACCCCAACTCAGCTCCCACAATGCCACGTCACAGAGGTCCGAAGCACAGATTAGAATCAAGGCTAGGAGGTATGAACTGCCGCTTCATTGGCTTTTGTCCTCCTCTGTACAACGGATGGGACAGTTCAAATCTCATTTGTTGTCATGGATATTATAATCTGGCACATGAAACACACAAAATAAATAAATTGGTGTTCTTATAGTTTTTATTTGACTTACAGTTTTTACTTATCAAGCAGGATTCCAGACTCGACCTGGCCAGGCTCCTTCCCAGTTGAGGCTCCACCCACTTTTGTCTCCACCAAGACCGGTAGGGCGGCTCCACAGCTTCCAGGGCTGGACGCTGGAGGTGGCTTTCTCTACAGGGTCTGAGCTCTTATTTGATCTTGGGAATATTGGTTCTTTGGGACTTCTGCTCTCCCCCCCCCCATTTGCTGAGGATTGTGAACTTCATAGACCTTGTTTAGGACTACAGGGCTCCCAGAGGCAGACTTTAAAATGTTTGGGAGAGCATGCTTTATGGACAGGAGAAGACGTACTACCGGTATGATTGATCCTGTTCCATCTCAGAGGGTCCTTGGCGACTCGATACAGGGTCAAGATGCTGCTGGTCATTACCCTGCGATGGCAAAAACCAGGTGTCCCGAAAGCGCTCCATGAGCGTTGGCGGAGCAAGCCAGAGTTCCGAAGCCAGTAGTGGGTGGAGTCCGGAGAAAGGATGTAGTCTCAGGAACAAAGAGGAGGGCGGGGAGGGACTGTCCAGACCTCTCAGAGCTTACCCCATCTCAAGATATTTGCCCGGCTTGTGGCACCTTCCTGGACTTCGGTTTACAGCCTGCGTCCTGCCGAAGCCCACCAGAGGAGGTCAAGGACACCGCGGCAGCAGCCCCCAAAACTACAATACCCAACATCCCTGGACAGTGAGGGGCGGGAGTTTAATGGGGGTGGGACCCAAAAATTGAATTTTCCCAATAGGACCCGAGAAGGGGCGGGACCCAACAGAGAATTGGCTGGGACAGCTTGTCAGGGCGGGGCCAGCCAGCTGGCAGGCGCCGCGGGACAGGCGTCTACCGCAGAGTCCAGGGGACGTTGCTGAACCGGCTGGGATCCCGGGCTGTGGTGCGTCCCGCCCGCCCGTCCGTCTCCTCTGCATCTGCCGGGTCCCGAGCAAACACGAACCCGCACGGAAAAGGCGGGCCGGACTGAGAGGTGGGTATGAGGATCTTGGGGCGACCCTCAGAGCCAAGATGAGTCAGGGGGTGGGTCAGGGGTGGGGTAGTGAAACCTAGATGTCAGGACAGGGATTCTGGAACTCTCAGGTCCGGGAGCCCCAACCAAATTATGGGAGCTTCAGACCACAGGATTAAGGTTCTGAGACCTTGGTGAAGGCAGCTGTGGACCTCTAAAGGGCTCCACGGTCCCCAGAGACACTAATCTGTGGGGAACTGATACCTTGAGGAAACTTTCCCAGATCCCGACCCCTCACCCACAGGGCCTTAACAATCTCCAGGACCCCAAACTGTGTAGCATGAAGCCATGGGAATGGTGGCAATCAGTGACAGGAATTTCTGAGCAGAGTGGTACTAGGAACAGCCTTGCCCAACATGAGGAAGCACAGCATGTGTACATAACCATTAAATGACACCGGGGAGGGGGAGTTACCCCAGACAGAATAGCTAGATCAGGAGGCAAAGACCCTAAGAATGGTTGGTAAGCTCAAGCACTGACTTGAACAGACGGGGTTCTTCAAACTCCAATCAGTGTACATTAGGGTTCCCCCAGACCCATTCACCGGATGGGGTGACTCACACTAAGTGACTTGTGGAGAGAAGGGATGATTTCGGGATGAATCAATGGAGGTGGGGGTCCCGAGGCCATTCCAGTCACCATATTAACTAAGTATCTAGGTGTGCTAGGCCATGGAATCTCAAATTCCAGAGACTCCGGGGTCCAGGAAGGAGAGAGTTGGGCTAAAAAGACTGCCACCAGATTTAGGGATCCGTTTTGATAGTGATTGGACAAGAAACAAACACCCTGGAGTCTTGGCGGCATTTTTGGGAGGGGACTTGAGAAGGCAGAAATAACCACGATTTGTATTAGATCCTTCCTGCCCTTTGAGTCTTGAGTTTTACTGACCCCCCTGTGATGACCGTTTGGCCCTCTCCCATTCTCTCCGTTTGCCCAAAGTCCAGAGGTTGGGTGGGTCAGCTTCCCAAGGCACTTCCAGCTGGGAAGCAAACTCTAGGTGAGTTCTGAGTGTGTGAGCTGACTGGGAGAACTGGACACCCGGCTCCAGAGAGCCAGGCCCGTCAGCGTTGCAGGGAGGAAATGTACCAGAAGGCTGGCTCTGAGAATTCAGAAGACACAAGCAGCCCCCACACCTGAAGGAATTAGTGACAGGAGCAGAAAGATGGACGTGGCCTCAGCCCACAGCCAGACGCCCAGTTTGTGGAGGGCAGGTAGAGGGGAAGGCTGGGTAGCCCTGGAGATGAATGGGTGTGACAGGAAGCTTGCACCCCCTGGTGGTAAACAGCTTGGGTGGGCCTTGCTGAGTCCTTTCCCAGTCCAGGTCCATGCCCTCCTTGTTTGGGGCTTGGTCAGGATGCCAACTTAGACCACAGGGCAGACTGGCAGCCAAGCTGGTAAGGCTGAAACACGAACACCTATTCTTGGTTAGTGAGTTTTTCAGCAAACCACCCTGGGGCAGAGGACAGCTCCTAGCCAGGAGCACATGGCTGGGTAGTTAGTATAGAACAGAAACGAATGCTCAGGGGGTAGAGAGGGAAACAGGCGTGAAACTAAGGGACTGAGATTTCCACAAGCTTCAGCAATCCAACTCATGTCTGCCTCTTGCAGAATTCCCCGAGTGCCACCGAGAGCTGACACACTTAAGGAGCTAGGGGCCAGCAAGATGGCAGATGAGGCCTTAGCTGGGCTGGATGAGGGAGCCCTCCGAAAACTGGTAAGTAGCCCTATTACTGTACTATGGGGTGGGCAAGAGCCAAGCCAGGGCTATAGGGCCACTGCTTTGCACTCTTCAGCGCATAAGAAGAAGGAGGGGTTTGGAGGAGAGGTTACAGAAACAGCGCCAAGTTGGTTCCATTCGGCTGATCCACAGGCCCTTGTGGCATGTGCCTGTCCATGTCCAGTGCTGAGACCTGGTCCCTACCCACCCCCAACTGTCATCTCCTGTTTAAACAGTAACTTCTTGGGGACTCACCCATGGGCTGCCGCAGGTGTGGGAAGGCAGCCTGGGCACTGCCCACTCCTGGAAGCCTGCCCAATGATAATGGCAGCAGAACAGCAGGGCACTGAGTACACCATCTTACAGAATGCTCACACATGCTCCAAGAGCCATGATGCTGCCACCTGTGTGCTGAAATCGCATACCCAAACGCTCCGGGTTATAAGCTTTACTAGGTCCAAACTCCAGAGGAGATCGTGGGATACCCAGAGTCTGGCCATGAGAGAGAAATAGACTGTGGACCCTTATGGGTCTTGTGATGTCTCGTCTGTTGTTTTCTTCTCTAAGCCTCAGGGTTTTTTTTTGTTTTGTTTTGTTTCTTACTTGTTAAAAAATGGGGGGGAGGGGGCTGGAAAGATAGTTCAGTAGTTAAGAGCACTCACTGGCTGCTCTTCCAGAGGATCTGGCTTCAAATCCAAGTCACCCACATGACAGCTCACACCTGTCTGTAACTCCAATCCAGGGCTTCTGACACCCTCACACAGACATACATGCAGGCAAAACATCAATGCACTTAAATTATAAATAAATAAATAAGGTTGCTAGTGTTAGCACAGGGGTGAAACAAGATAGGATCCTAACTTTGGGATAGAGGCTGGGATTAGTCCACACCATCCCTGTTTACCACCTTCTTCCTACGACCATGTACAGAGAGGCAGTGCGACAACACGGGTCAGTAATGTGTCCATCCACACGGCCATGCAGCAGGCCATGGGGAGAGGGGCCAGAGCCCCACCACCCTGCCTCTGATCTCTGTCCTGGGCAAAAAAGTAGAGATTTACTTTCTCTACAAGTGCCCCATGCTACCAGCAATCCTTGCCCCTAGAGAAAGAGGCTGGGGCCACTTGACCTAGTTGCCTTGACCTCCCCTAGGCAGTTGGCCTGTATATCCTGGGGCCAGCACCTTAACCTCCTCTTGAGTTTAGGGCAGCCACTCCTAGAGCCAGGAGATGGGGTTGGGTCTCCAAAGACGCCCCGCAGCCGTCTTCACCGTCCCTCAAGAAGTCAGAGTCCTCGTGAGAGTCGCAGACTTTCCACAGGGAAAGCCAGGCTGGGTGTCCAAGCACTCTCATCTCGGGGATTATCCAGCATCAGACCCCACGCACGCAAAGTTTGGGAGCTGGGGGAAGCGTTAGAGAGAAGAAACAGAAGCAGTAGTTGACGGACGCACTTCCTCCCGGCCCCGGGGCCTGGGAGGAAAGGACAAGCGAGGCCAAACCCCGGCTCGGATCGCGGTCCCAGGCCCACCCCAGCCCTGCAGCTCCACCGCCCCGCACCCGCCATTGCTGCTCCCCGGAGCTGTGAGGGTCCCACCCTCCGGCCTCGTGGCAGGAACGGGGGCGTCCCAAGCCCGGCTCCTCCCCGCAGGGCCCGGCCTTATATGGGAAAGCTGTGCCCAGCTGACTCGGGAGCCGCAGCTGCTTCCGGCCCCTCTCCCGCACATTCCTGAGGTCGGGGTGGTGGGCTGCGCAGGACAGGGGTACCCGGGGACAAGCACGCCGGGTGTGCCCCATGCCACGTGTCTGCGCGTCTTCCACCTCCCAGCCGGGTGACCTGGGAAGCGGCTTAGGTGCTGTGAACCTCCCTTCCTTTGCAGATGCGGTAGCGGGGGGCTTCCTGCCGGACTCCTAGCAGCGGCGCCCGGCTGGAGACTGGGGTGGGTGGGGCGCGGGCGAGCCCCGCGCTAGTGGCCGCAGCCTGCGGACCTTCAGCGCCCCCTTGCGAGGCGTTTCCCCATTGCTCTCAACACTGTGGGCAGCTCTGATCCTGGGATTGAGGGAGGACCTGAAAGGAGAAATCGGTTCTTAGGCAGGTGGAGAGACGGACGCCCCAGCAGCAAGAGTAGAGAGCGCCAGAACTCTAGTCCTGCCCGTCCCGCCCCCTCCGGCCTCCCGCAGGAGGAGGAAGCACCCTCCTTCCTCCCTGGAGAATTTCACTAGGCAGTTTAGGAAACCGTCCCCTTCCCCCTGGTGGACAATAGCTCTTTGTATTTCCTTCCCTCCCTCCCACAGTCCCCTCCACACACAGTGGGGGTTACTGAGAGGGTGGGGAACTTTGGACACAGTAGGAACACTGTGATCTGACCTTTGATGTGTGAGAGGGTGGGGAACACAAGACACACAAGAGGGACACAGGTCAGAGCTTTGCCCACAGTCCCAAAAGGAAGGAACATGCCAGGAAGTGGCCAGCAGAATGAGGTCCATCCCTCGGCCACCCCATCCACTTAGGAGATTCAGAGGGAGGATTCCAGTTTCCAGATCGAGATATTGAGGTACCCAGGGGTTGAAGAAATGGCCAACTTCCCATCTTATTCTCCCCACGCCCTAGGGCTTGGAAACGGGGACCCATGATATAAAGGATTAGTCATTGTATCTCGGGGCCTTTACCGTCTGGACCAGTCTGGACCAGCTGTCCCGAAGGCTACCAACCTCCAAATGTTTCAGGGAAATGAGCGTCTTTCCCTTGATTGTGATAAGGTCTCCTAAGGCTTTGACATTTCTAGACCAGGCTAGAGGGGTCTCCAATACAGAACCTCAAAGTTCCCACCTTGACAGAGACTCCAGGGTTGCAGCCATCTTCAGTCTTAGATGAGCCTTGCTGTCAGAAAGACCTACGTTGAAACTTTCAAGTTTTTTGATCATGAACAAGACACTCATTTCTCTCTTATCAGATAGAAATAATGTATCAAGAGTAGATAAGGGGGCTGGATAGGCCCAACAGTTTAGAGCATTTGCCGCTCTTCCAGAAGACCCAAATTTGGTTCCTAGCACCCACATCAGGTGGCTCACAACCACTCCAGCTCCAGGGGATCTGATGCCCTCTCCTGGCCCCTACAGGCACCAGCACACATGAAGCATACACGCATACAGACGCATGCATACACATAAATACAAATAAATCTTTAAAAAACAACAACTCTGGAGGCAGAGGCAGGCAAATCTCTGAGCCCCAGGCTCAGAGATTCTGCAAAGCAAGTTCCAGAACAGCCAGAGCTACACACACACACACACACACACACACACACACACGCCCTGTCTCAAACAAACAAACTGAAACAACAGGTGGGGATTTAGTGCAGGGCCTGACATAATTTGGGTCTCAATAAATAAAAGACAGTATGTTCTGTCTTTCCTTCGCCGTCTACTCCTGGCTGATGGGAACCCAGAGGAGAGGCAATGGTTTTGCATGTGCGTGTTGTGTATGTAGAAGAGGCCACCCTGAGTCACTGCTCCCTCCCCCTGTTCTTGCCCAGTTCCAAAGGCCTTTGTTCCATCTGGAAAATTAGGAAGCAGTGACAGAGAGGTTAAGGAATATACCCCTACTGTAGAGCCAAGACTGGAACCTGATGGGGGCTCTGGCCTGAGCTGCAAGGGACTGACCCTCCATAGCTCCTCAGGAACGTGGATCTTGGAGAGCTGTCCCTCAAGGCTTTGCCTGCTCTCTTCAGATGAAGACAAGCTGGTTCTTGGCTAAACTGGACCAGCTCACAGTCCCAACGGAAGCTTCTTTATCTCTGTCCACTCAGCTCCCTACCCGAGAAGGAAGAGCATTGAAAAGGGAGAGTCAGTCACTGTGTGCTTTTCTTGTTCCTGTTTGCCTGCTAGACCCACACGGCAGGCTTGGCTCTGCCACTGCTCTGATGGCCAGCCCTGAGCCAGGCTTCTACCATAAGATCCCTTCGAGGGGCCACTGTGCCGGGTGGTGTGGGGAAGGCATTGCCCACACACCACAGAGGGAGCACATTTTTCTAAACCTGTTTCTATCAGGTCCCCAATTTCCCATGAACTTCTGAACTGAGAAGCTGATAAGAGTTCCTGAACTCTGTGGACACCTCTGGGGGCTCTAGGTAGACCCTGGTGCTAGCTGCCTTATCTTTATCTCTCTAGGGGACCAGCCCTTCTCATTCTGGGCCTTGACTTCTTCCATGATGGTTAAGGCTAGGCCAGAGCCAGGAAAGGGGAAAAGTAACCCTCAGCCGAGCAGAGAACGAGGACCCTACAGCACCTTCCTCTGCCTCAGTTTCCCTATCTGACATCTTTTCCAGCAGGGCCCTGCTACTCCGGGTCTAGATCACAGGGGACTTCAGCTACCTGGATCACCCTTCCTTTTCCAGGGCCCCTCAGAAGGGTGACCATACTCTTCCTCCTGTGGCTCCTTGGTCTGAAAGGTTAATGAGCAGGTATCAAGTCACAGAAAGGAGTGCCTGACTGCTTGGCCCTTGACCTGGGTGTGTGGTTGCTGGCCCTGCACTCATAGAAGGTGGTCTGTGTACCACAGTGCACAGTGGGCTCCTCAGGATCTTTGGCGTCATGAGCTTGGTCTCTCCTAAAGACCCTGAGTGGGAGGCAGGCACGTGGAAGGCTTAGGGTAGAGAGACTGGAGACAAGCCTCTCATTGTGTCCCAGGCAGAACTATGGGCAGTTAGTGCCAGTCCCTCTGCCCCTGACAGAATGCCCTACCCCTCACTCCCACCTGCATTGCAGCTGGAGGTCACGGCAGATCTAGCAGAGCGGCGGCGGATCCGCTCAGCCATCCGGGAGCTGCAGCGGCAGGAGCTAGAACGAGACGAGGGGGCTTTGGCATCCAAACGTTTCCGCG
Source organism: Microtus oregoni (assembly GCF_018167655.1). Taxonomy (NCBI): domain Eukaryota; kingdom Metazoa; phylum Chordata; class Mammalia; order Rodentia; family Cricetidae; genus Microtus; species Microtus oregoni. Next base: position 37,130,854 of record NW_024543078.1, read on the forward strand.
CCGAACGGCAAGACAACAAGGAGAACTGGCTACAGTGAGTGGCAGAGGGGGCTGGGTTTGCAAGTGCAGGTGGTGCCAGGGGGGTCATCTCGTGTGGAGACAGGTGTGTCTGATGCCTGTGAGCATTGGAATGCACAGGATACCTGTGGGTATGGACCAAGTGCCAACTGTGGCCATGCCGTATGGGTAGAGTGTGGCATTAGTGCCTGTGTCCCCAGATTATATATATATATATATATATATATATATATATATATATATATATATATTGATGTTTGCTCAGAGATTCTACACAGACAGCTCCGTGTCTCTCTGTCAAGGTTCAGGCCTCTGATCCTGACCCTTTCCTTGAGCTCACACCCTCCAGACCCTGTCACACAATGGTAGTTATGCTCATGGTGTCTCTGCAGCGCTCAACAGCGGGAAGCCGAGCAGCAGGCTGCCCTCGCACGGTTGGCAGGGAGGCTGGAGTCCATGAATGATGTAGAGGAGTTGACCACACTGGTGAGGCCCAGGGCAGGCAAGGGATAGGGGAAGGGTAAATAAAAACCCAGACTCCACAGTCCATCCCTTGTGGCCTGCCTGTCACCCACAGCTTCGGAGTGCCGGTGAGTACGAGGAACGCAAGCTGATCCGAGCTGCCATCCGCCGTGTGCGAGCTCAGGAGATTGAGGGTAGGTGCCCTGGCCTAGAGCCCCCCCTTGCCCTACCAGCTGCTGCCTACAGCATCTCAGTCACCTCCTGACACTTGCCCCTGCTCTTCCAGCTGCCACCTTGGCTGGGAGACTGTGCAGTAGACTTCCTAGTAGTGACTCCCGAGAGGATAGCAGGAGGCAGGCAGCGCACAGACTGGACCCTGGTAAGGTAAGGAGTATGGGTGTGGAGGGAGGGGGAGCCAGTGTCTTGTGCCTCCTGGTGCCAGTAGTACAGGGCATTTTTGCTACACTGTCATTTGACTGGGGAGCTGGCCCTTGGCCAGTGTTTGAGGAAACCCTGGAGTTAGTTTTTTGTACTCTCAGGCGTACGCCTTCCACTCCAGACCTTGAACTCAGGTGTTTCTCTCAAAGCCAGCCTGTCTACACAACTCCAAGTTACTGTTCCTTCCCCATCGCTACTCTCATGGATACGCTGGCACCTCTCCAACTCCACTCCTACTTCCCACCCCTACCCCTACCACCCTGCCTGTGCTCAGCAGCCAAAAGGATCTCCTAGAAATGCAAGTCTAGTCTTGGTACCTCCCCTGACTAAGCACGTCCCGTGCTGCCCTTCACCCGCCAGAAAGTACCGCATCCTTACCTCACCGTGGCCTGCTTGCCAGGCCCCTGCTGAGCAGTGCTCAGCGTCATCTATTCTTCAGGAGTGTGGAAGAGAAGTCACAACATACAGTTTCCACTAAATGGCCAGCAGAGGGTGCTAGCTGCCCAGTCCTGCACAGCTGGCTTTCTCTGATTAGCCAATCTGAGGCCAGAGCTCTGCTCTCGAGGTTCTCTGGACATAGGAGTCCCCCCAGCCAGTTTCCTGTCATCACCAACTGTTGACGTTAGGATCTGGTCATTGTCAACCCACCTTTGGCACTGACTAGCCTTCCTTACGCAGGTGTGCCCACAGGAAGCCATGCCCAGCCCCTCTGCTTTGCATGGCCTGCTCTATCAGCTTGGCCCTCCCTGGGTGGGGGTAGCACTCGGAGTCAGAGAAACCTTGGTTCCGTCCTGTGGGTCCGCTGCAGGTGCCAGAGCAAGAGCAACAGAAACAGCAGACAGACGTGGCAGAGCCAGCCCCAGCCCCAGCCCCTCAGGACACCAGCCAGGATGTAACCACAGTGACACTCCTGTTGAGGGCCCCGCCTGGGGGCACGCCCAGCTCACCTGCCTCACCTGACAGTTCACCCACCACTGCTTCCCCTGAGCCTCTCCCAGAGCCGGCTGGAGCCCAGTGTCCTGCTGCTGAGGCTCTGGACAGCTCCGAGCCACTTCCTTGCCCTTCAGTAGCTCCCAGCCCTGAACCCCCCATGTCACCAGCACCCCCCAGCTCTCATGGGCCGGTCATCAGCAAGGTGAGTTTGGTGAGAGGCAGGGAAGACAGGCAGGTAAGGCCCTTGGTCTGATAGCCCCTTCCTATGTGATGTCTCCCTTGCAGCCCCCGCCTGGCTCCACGGAGCCCTCTAACACCTTGGCCCCCACCAGAGGCTCCTCCAGCACTAAGAGAACAGGTGAGGATCCCTGTGCAGGTTGCTACAGGCTTCCGCTTTCCCCTGCTTCCCTTTCCCTGCCGGTAGGATGGGTTCTGATGCTTCAACAGCTGTAGCTTCCAGGTTCAGGCAGTCCCCAGCACTCCCCACCGCTGCCCCCGAGGTATTCCCGCCCCTGCCACCCATGGCCAGAGGCCTCCTCACAGCCTTGAAAGGCAACAGGCCTCAGGCACATTCTTCTCCCCAATAAGGGAGTACACCCATCACCCAGCTGGATCTATGGGCAGTACTGGCTGGGGGGTGGGGGGACTGTCCCCTAGTCCCATCAGTAAGGAGAATCTGGATACCTTCTCTGGCCCAAACTTACCCCTGGCTCCTAAGAGTGCGCACGTCATCCTGGGTCAGTGCAGGAGAGAAAGGAGGAGCCTGCACGAGGGTTGCAGCTGAGTAGGCAGGCCTCAGCAGTGGGGGTGCCGGGCATGGCGAGGTGCCGCCGAGGTGTTGAGATGAAAGTGACTTGGACACCACCCCACCATCCACTTTTCTTTCTCTTCCCCCATATGACTGCCACCTACTCACCAACCTACCAGATCTGGCTGAACCACAGCCCTGCCAACGCTCCCTGTCTGTGCTCAGTCCCCGACAGCCAACCCAAAATCGAGGTACTGCCCGTATTTACTACCCCCAAGTTCTGGGCAGTCCCTATTCCACCCAGTCACTGACAGCCTTCTTGTCTCTTCCAGAGCCGGTCCCCCTTGCAGGACGGTCCCAGTTCCAACGGGCTGGCTCCGTGAGAGACCGAGTCCGCAAGTTTACATCTGATACCCCAGCGGTGGCTGCCAGGCTCCAGGATGGCCCACCTCGAACAGCCCTCACTTCGCTGACCCCCACGAGGCCCCTGGGCCCTTCATTCATTGGCACCACCCCTGCCTCCTCCTCCAGCAACTCCTCCTCCCGAGGTCCCAATGACACTTCCTCCCACAAGAAGCAGAGAGAACTTGCTCATTCCCTGGCCCAGCTTCAGAGCTGCCCTCAAGAGGAGGGCCCTGGGGGGCGGGGCTTGGCTCCCAGGTCCCTTGAAAACAGAGCAGGGGGGCCCAGGCCCTGCTCAGAAGAGCCCAGTACCCCGCTGCCTGTGGGCATTGGCACTGGGGAACCAGGGGGCAGTATGAAGACCACATTTACCATTGAGATCAAGGATGGCCGTGGCCAGGCCTCCTCAGGCCGGGTGCTGCTGCCCACAGGCAACCAGCGAGCAGGTAGGCTTCTCACTGCCAGGGTGGAGCCCTTGCCACCCCTCCCTCCTGGTTCTGCATGTGTGGCCAGGGCAGTGTCCAGTGTCCAAGGTGTCACTCCCTTGACTGGCACTGCCCTCACTCCAACTGGCCCTAACAGCAACCCTTCTCCCCAACCAGAATTGACCCTGGGACTGCGGGCACCCCCGACTCTTCTCAGCACCAGCAGTGGGGGCAAGAGCACCATCAGCCACATCAGCAGCCCTGGGACTGTGACCCGACTGGGTAGTGTCACTCAGGTTACCTCCTTCAGCCATGCCTCCCCTGGTAACCGAGGAGGCTGCAACTTTAAGGTGAGCCCCTCTTGAATCCACCAGCCTCACCATACACCAGCTCCAGAGGCTGCTTTAAGGGTGCAGGACTAGCAGGCTTTCTCTGCGATGCTCCTCCGCCACTGTGCGTGCAAAGCCACCGAGGTCAGAGAAGGAGCATCACTGCCAATAGTCCACAGGTGGTGGGTAGCATGACTAAGACTGAACCACTGTATCACCCAGAGACATAGCTGAAGTCATTTTCCCCATGTGCTGACCTTTTGTTGTTTAGTTTGTTTGATGTGGAGTCTCCTGTGCCCTGGGTTGGCAATGATCTTTGCACATAGCCAAGGCTGAACTTAAACTCAGTGAGCCTCCTGTCTCCACCTCCAGAGAGCTGGCACTACAGGCGTGAGCCACCATGCTTGGGTCCATTTGCTGGTCTCTGATCCTTGTACCTAAATTGATCAGTTCGTTCTTCATGAGCAAGTGTGAAGCCTGAGGCTCGGAGAAGGTGGTAGGGGCTCCCGCTGTCTTCCTATGGCAGCCCTGATACCCTTGTTGCCATCCGACGCTGGACGTCAGCCCCAGCATGGAGATCAGATCACAGGCTCACGCAAGCTCAGCCTGGTCCATTAGGAGATTGTTGATTAGCATCTTCGCTTTGGAGGCAGAGCAGGGCCACTGATGAAGACAGGCAGGCAGTGGGGCATCAGGCAATGAGGCATCGGCCCAGCAGGTGCCACGGGAACTAAATACGATGTATTTCTTCTATTATTCATTCCCGAGCCCGGGATCAGCTGGCTGGGAGCTCCGATGGGGAAGAGATTCCCACTGGTCTGCCCAGGTAGTGCCCTCTATCCTGTACCAAAGACCGAATGGGACTTTGACTGAGGTGAGGTGGTCAGGCGGAGCTAGTGTTGGGTCTTCTAGCGGGTGACAGGAAGATAATGGGAATGACAGTGGCCTTCTTGCCACAAAGCAGGACCCAACAGATTGGGATGGGGTGTCATGAGGGATGGTTACAGATGAGGTTCTCGGGGTGAATGGAAGGTGTCAGGGTTAGATGACTTTGGTGCTAACAACTCACCTGTCTCCCCAGCTTGGGGAGCAGATGGTGTGTCTGTAATGTACTTGCACAACATCTGGGCTTGGAGAGAACATGTCTCCCAGGGCCAAGCCCTTCTCCTGCAGGCTGCTTAAAGGCCCACCTCTTTGTGCCTCCATTTCCCTGACTTGCTCAAAACTTTCTAAGACAACGTGTCATGAGGGCAGAGATTTGCAGGAGCCCAGCAAATCGAATGTACACGGTATACACGATATACAGCTAATGCACATGCTGTCTCAGCCCATGTCTTGCTCCCGGCTTCCATTTTTCTACCTATGGGTCATGGGACTCTGGTCTCAGTAATCCTTGAGACATGCAGCAGGCTGTGTGCCTGTTTGGGCAGGCTACCCATCCCCCTCCATCCCCTCCATAGAGGAGCCCAGAATAGGTTTCTATTTGGGCAGTTGCTCCAGCTGGCTGGTGGCAGGCTGGGAGGCCAGCAGGGGCGGGGCAGGCTCACTGCCCTTGCCTTCGCCCTCAGACCAGCTGCAAAGACTCTGACACTGCCAGCATAGACAGCAGCCCCTGCTACTGTCCCACCATCGTACCCCAAAGAGTCCCCGCTAGCACGATGCCAGGAGTACCAGGGCCTGGGCCCGAGATGGCTGCGGCCTTTGAGGAACGGTTGAGCCGGGCATTACAGGAGCTGCAGGCGGTAGCTGAAGCGGGCCGGGCTGCGGTGACCCAGGCAGCTGATGCAGCCCTAGCCACTGTAGAGCCGGTGGCTCAGGCAGCTGAAGAGCTTCGAGCAGAGACAGCCGCTCTGAGCCGGCGACTAGACACACTGACTAGGCAGGTGGAGGTACTGAGCCTGCGGCTGGGTGTTCCACTTCTGCCGGACCTGGAGTCTGAGCTAGAGCCCAGCGAGTTGTTGCTGGCTGCTGCCGACCCTGAGGCCCTCTTCCAGGCAGCTGAGGATGCTGGGGCTCCTGTGGCCCACCCGCCTGCCTTTAGCACCCGCCGCAGCTCCTCTGCGGGTCCCTCTCGCAGCAGCAGTCTCGTAAGTCAGCCATGGGAGGGACTTGATTTGAACCCAGCTCTGCTGAGTGTCTGTAGACAGACCAACACTGCCTCAGCCTCAGTTTACCTCACTGTACTGAGGACTAAGCATGGGTACTCTAAGATTGGAGCAAGAAGGTCCCAGACTCTTAACCCTGGTAGCTGTCCTGCAGCCTCAACCAGGCCAGGCCTCTCTGGAGCAGCTGCCACCTTGGCTCTCCCTACCCTCATGACAGACAGAGGCCCTGCTGGGAGGGGACAGCTATAGTAGTTGAGCTGGGCCTTGGCTTCAAGGGGCAAGGTGGGAGGAAGTTCCCTTGGGGGAGATAGGTCAGTGCTGGTGCCCCTTAGGTAATGGTACCCAGCAAGGTGGGAAAGGAAGTGGTCTGGACCTCCAGAGACGAGACGTCTTAGTTTGGGGTAGCCCGACTCGGCCACCTTGTTAGGAGACCTTGGGACCTGGTCCAGCCCCTTGGCAAGCAATACTTGCCTGGGGGAAGCTAGAAAAAAAATATTAGAAAGAACTCAAGTTGAGGAGCTAAACTACTGCAGCTCAACCCCCAGGTCATATCACACTCACAGAGGGCCTAGCCTCAGTTTCCCCTGTATCTGACAGGGATAATATTATCCCCAGTGTTTATACAGATGTTTTCTACTGAAGGGAAACCATTGTTCCTACTGCCACCAACTTGGATTAATATGATTCTGAATTCTGGATATGTGGGAAACTGTATACGGGGCTTCCACTTTGACTACCCTGGACCTGAAGCCAACATAGCCAACCTACATTAGTAGGCCTGGTGCGCTGTTGGCTTTTTCCAGTGCTATGCCTGCAGCCCCAGGATCTAATCCTCTCCCACCCAGGTTTCACTCCCATCCCTGTGTAAACCCTACACCCTCTCCACACTCTGTAGATGGAGCCAGATCCAGCAGAGCCCCCCTCTGTGACAGTGGAAGCAGCTAATGGCACAGAGCAGACTCGAGTGGACAAAGCCCCAGAGGGGCGGAGCCCCCTGAGTGCCGAGGAGCTGATGGCCATTGAGGATGAAGGAGTCCTGGACAAGATGGTATGTTAGCTCCGGTAGGCTGGGGGCTGGCAGAGGGTAGGGATTGGCAGGCCCCAAGTATGCAGCAACTGTTTCATCTACAGCTGGACCAGACTACGAACTTTGAGGAACGGAAGCTCATCCGGGCTGCACTCCGTGAGCTCCGACAAAGAAAGAGAGGTAGAGAGCCAGTTGCCCACTAGATGTAGCCGCTCCATTCCTCAGCCGTCCCCCTCATTCTGGAGGCAGTAGTTGCCCTCCTCGTGCCCCCCTCCCTGGAGCCATCTGCTCCCTGGCCTCCTTGCCCTGTGTCCAGCTGTGCATTCCCAGCCCTTCCCTGGCCCTTCTCACCTGGCATCTAATTGTGCCTTGCTTTAATCCAGATAATCCCCCAGTTGCTCCTCTCCCTTGGGTTGCTCCCCTTAGCCTCTAGCCCATATGTGGTCATTTCCCTTCCCTGCGGTTCTTCCCTGGATCTGGCTCTTCTCTCCCTCATACTCTAGATTGACTTCTGGAACAGTTGTTCTCTGAGAACAATCACTCCCCCAGCCTACCCCACTCCCAACTGGCAGTCAAATGCCTCCTGCAGCCCCGACAAGCGCTCTCCCTCCCGCTGAACTGCCTGTGCCCTGATGTCCCCGGTCCCCAGCCTACTTGCTTTTTCAGCAGACCCAGTTAACCCTCCCCACCAGCTTCTTTCTCAAGTGTTCTTTCCCTGGATCTGATGGCTTCTCCCAGTACCTGCACCCACCCCTGGATCTCGGCATCCTCCTTGCAGTTGCTCCTCTCCTCCCTGAGACTAGTTTGAAGGGTTCACCAGTCAGCTGCGGTGCCCACCCAGCTCTCTCTGGATGTCAGCTATTCCCTCCTGACTGGCTGCTTAGTCCCACAGAAACTTGTCTTGGATCCAAATATCCCCCCTCCCATCTCAGAGCCCATCACCCTCAGCACACACTCAGCTCTGTGCCAAGTTGTGGTTGTCCCCCCACCCACCCACTTTCAACCATCCCTAGAGAGGCACGGGTTTTCTGTCATTGGTGTTTCTAATGAGCTGCCTCCACTCCATCCCGTGTATCCCTTGTGTCTGTGCATGTGTGCTGTGTGGCGCTGGGCGGCCCCTCTGGGCATGCATGGGGGCATCTCCTGCTCAGACCAGAGGGACAAGGAGCGAGAACAGCGACTACGGGAGGCACGGGCCAGGCCAGGGGAGAGCCGAAACAATCTGGCTACGGAGACCACCACGAGGCACAGTCAGCGGGCGGCTGACGGCTCAGCTGTCAGCACAGTTACCAAAACTGAGCGGCTCGTCCACTCCAGTAAGACTGAGCAGGGCTTGGGGCTCGGGGCGAGCTCAGGCTAACTCCCTGTACCTTTCACACGCTTCTTTGTCCTTTTGCTGTCCCTCCAGACGATGGCACACAGACGGCCCGCACCACCACTGTGGAGTCAAGTTTCGTGAGGCGCTCGGAGAGTAAGGCCACCTGCTCTCTCCTGTTCCTGCTGCCTGCTGCCTGCTGCCTGCTCACCTCCTTAAGTTCTTCCTTAAACACTCTGTGTCTTCAACCTTGCCCCCACTTTCACTTCTCTACTGTGTCTATCACCATCCCTCCGGGCAGCACCCCCATATCCTCCCGTCCAGCCCAGGTCCTCATCTCACCCCCTTTTCCGCAGATGGTAGCAGCAGCAGCACCACAGTCCAAACCAAGACCTTTTCCTCTTCCTCTTCCTCATCCAAAAAGATGGGCAGGTGAGCATGGGACAGTGCCTATGGGGATCTCGCTAGGGATTCATTCTGCAAGGGGGCAGGCTGACCTACTGGGAAGATAGGCCTACAGTAAGGGAGGTACCAAATGTGCCCTGCTTGCTTTGTGATCTCTCTTAATCCTCAGCCACACCACAGGGTACGGGTGGAGGACTGTGGAGGCCAGACCCTTGGTGTGGGTTTCACACTGAACCTTAGAGAGTGACCTGCCATCGCCTGCTGGCACTGCCACCTTCCCACATCTGCAAGGCACTTCTGGGTCACAGAGCTTGACTTGAGGGAGAGTACACCCCACAGTACAGAGAGGTACAACCCACAGTACAGAGAGGTATGCCCCACAGTACAGAGAGATACAACCCACAGTACAGAGAGGTACGCCCCACAGTACAGAGAGGTACGCCCACAGTACAGAGAGGTACGCCCACAGTACAGAGAGGTATGCTCCACAGTACAGAGAGATACAACCCACAGTACAGAGAGGTACGCCCACAGTACAGAGAGGTACGCCCACAGTACAGAGAGATACAACCCACAGTACAGAGAGGTACGCCCACAGTACAGAGAGGTACGCCCACAGTACAGAGAGGTATGCTCCACAGTACAGAGAGGTATGCTCCACAGTACAGAGGATGCAGGGCCGGAAGAAAGCAGAGCACAGTGGCTCCAGGAGCTCTCATTTGGTGAACTGCAATGCAGATGCTATAGCCCTGCAACTGTGCCCTCTGAAACCCTACGAAAGAGGCCTCGATTTCCACATTGTTAGTGAAAACAGCATGCATTCCTCTCACCCCTTGCAAAGTTGATTTGTTTTTGTCTGGACAAGCACCGCACCACTGAGCTCCATCACTGGTCCTCTCTTCACTTTTTCTTTTGAGGCAGGGTCTCTCCCTAAATTGCTGATATTGGCCTTGATCTCCCTCTGTGGTTCAGCAGGCTGTGAGCTTGCCTTAGCTACCTGAGTATCTGGTATTATAGACCTAAACTTTTTGTATTTTTACGATGTGGTGAGAGGTGGACACTTGACAGAGTCTCACTCTGTGTCCCAGGCTGGTTTTGAACTTGTGATCCTCCAGAGTTCTGGGATATCAGGAGCACACCAACACATCAGAGTCCCCTGTGGTGTTTAAATAGCACAGTGGGAGGACTGAGGGTGTAGCTCATTTGTAGAGCATTTGCTTAGCACTCCGGAGACCCTGGATTCCTTCCCCCAGCACTAGAAGTAATAAAAGAACACACGAGAAAGTCTTAAAGGCTCATGCTCACTTCATTACTTTTTACTGCTTGGTTTAGGTATTAGGGATGGAACCTAGGGCCTTGTGCTTCTAGGCAAGTTCTCTACTTGCCCTTTCATTTTTTATTGTGAGTCAGGAGTTTCCCCAAGTCAGCCACCATATCGCTCAGATGGTCCTCCAGCTCGCAGTCTTTCTGGTTCAGCTCCCCAGTAGCTGGGATTACTAGCCTGTGCCGCTGTTATTACTTGATAATGCCTAGATGCTGAGCTTGTCTAGAACTTGGCAGTATAACACACACCCCTAGAAAAGTCCTGGGAACGAAGCCTGAGCAGACAAGCATGACTGCCAGCTTCCTGTGTTTGTGCCTCTATGTCCCTCTCTGTAAAATGGGCATGACAAGGACACCACTCCCCATTGTTAGGACCACCCTCTACTCCCCCAACCCGTTCTTCATTTGTTGCTGGTGGCATTTCATGCAGTATAAGACCTCTCCTAAATGCTGCTGCAAAGCAGCTCAGGAGGACACCATGCAGCTGTGCAGAGAGCTGCACCGGTTTCAGCGTTTTCAAGACCAACAACATCAAAGCTAATGATCTGCTCTGGTGCCAAGAGGGCGGGCCCCACAACATGCATTTTGTCACCCTCCAGCATCTTCGACCGAGAGGACCAAGCCAGCCCACGTCCTGGCAGCCTGGCCGCCCTAGAAAAGCGCCAGGCAGAGAAAAAGAAGGAGTTAATGAAGGCCCAGAGTCTGCCCAAGACTTCAGCGTCGCAAGCACGCAAGGCCATGATTGAGAAACTGGAGAAAGAAGGCTCCGCAGGGTGAGTGGTACAGGGTGTGGGCTGTCCAGCTGGCGTGGTCTGGGCATTGGGGATGGGGCCTGAAGCTCGGTGGAGCCAGAGGTGGGATAGAAAGGCTGAAGATCATGGAAGACTAGACCAGAGGCCCAACAGGTAGGCTGGCCCACTAATGGTGTCTTGTGACCCTCCTCCCACACTGCCCCCCACAGCAGTCCTGGCACACCCCGTACAGCTGTACAGCGTTCCACCAGCTTCGGAGTCCCCAATGCCAATAGCATCAAGCAGATGTTGCTGGACTGGTGCAGAGCCAAGACCCGTGGCTACGAGGTGAGCCCAGTGGAACATCTCAGCTTGTACCCGCTCCTTAGAATTATTTTGCCGCTACCATGTGCTCTGGCAGGAAACACGGAAAACATTCTCAGATGGGAAAACTAAGTATCGGGTAGACCATGTATCCTGTTCTGGATCCTGAGGGCCTAACGAAGGAAGGCCCTTTGCGCTGGTGGGCATGATTCAAGGACAAATCCTGCTCTTGGAGTCCAGTCAGTGTTACACAGAGTAAATGATAGCGAGGGAAGGAGTGACTGGAACATTGGCCACAGCCTTAGCTAAGTGGCACTGGGCTCTCAGTAGCTCTCCCCCCGCCCCCGCTAAAAATCACAGCTCAGAGGTTCATAAACCAAGTTGGAAGAGGCTCATGTTTTGACTGCTCACCTTCTGTATAGCTTTCAACAAGCTACGAAAGTCTGTCTGAACCCAACTGCCGTAGGTCTGGGATGCAGGACGTGGGAAAGGGGGGTTCAGCAAGCACGGGAAGGTTTCCCTAGGGTCCTGACCAGTGCTCTTTCCTCCCATAGCATGTGGACATTCAGAACTTCTCCTCCAGTTGGAGTGACGGGATGGCCTTCTGTGCCCTGGTGCACAATTTCTTCCCCGAGGCTTTTGACTATGGGCAGCTTAGCCCACAGAACAGGCGCCAGAATTTTGAAATGGCCTTCTCATCTGCTGAGTAAGTGTGGGCCCCCTCCTCCTGGTGTCAGCTGGGCTCAGCAGCCCCGAGACCCCATGGAAGTGGCCAGTTGTTCTGTGGGTCTGCAGACGAGACCCCCCTTCCCCAGAGAGTTTCCATCCTCCTCCACCCATGCCCACCTGTTGCTGAGTGTGCCAGGTGCCCACCGGAAGGAAGGAGCAGCAGGCTCGCCTACCAACCCAGGCTACAGCCCACCAGGTGGCCCAGTCCATAACCTCTCCCTCCTCCCTCTGCCCCTGTCCCTCCTCTCTCCATTTCTCTGTCCTGCTCTCCTCCCACTATCACCAGAGCTTCCTGCTCCCACGGGATCCCAGCTGGAGATTCCAAAAGGAGGCTCCTGGCCCAGGCACCGTGCCCGAGTGACCTATATAGGCTTATATAGGACATCAAAAGCCCTCCACTTTGGAATCGTTGCCCCTTCTGCACACTGCACCCAAGCACCCTCCTCCATCTTTTTCTTATTCTCCCCTTCTCTTTCTGGTTCCCTCCTGGATTTTTCCTCCTCCTCCCCCACTCCTCTCACGCCTCCCTCACCCCCCATCCCTGGGGCACAGCCCTCCTCTCCAACCTCGGCACCAGTGCCGTTGCCCCCCTTCCCCTGCGTCCCCGCTTGCCCCAAGAGTTCTCTGCACCTTGACTGGTTTGACCCCCCACCCTTGTCTGCACCGCACACCATTAGTGACGGGTAGTGAGCGGCACGTCCACCGTTGGGAGGGGGCATGCGGGAGGCTGGCAGACTGCGGCACTGACAACATAACTGAACTCATGTCTCTGTGTGTGTATGTGTGTGTGTGTCTCTGTCCTCCCTTCTCTCTCGGCCTCTCTCCCTCCTTCCTCCACCGGGTCCTGCCCCCGCCCCTTCCTGGCCCCCTACCCTCCCCAGGACCCATGCGGACTGCCCGCAGCTCCTGGATACAGAGGACATGGTGCGGCTTCGAGAGCCTGACTGGAAGTGCGTGTACACGTACATCCAGGAATTCTACCGCTGTCTGGTCCAGAAGGGGCTGGTAAAAACCAAAAAGTCCTAACCCCTGCCTGGGGCCCCACGGTGAGAAATGTCGCCTCTCCCACCTGTCCCATTTCTCCGGAATCTGCTCATCAGTGCACAAAGAGGGATGAGGGGAAAGTGGGGAGTGCAGGGGGAGCCTTAGAAAAGCCAAAGGAGACACAGGCAGTACCCTAGGTGACACCGTTGCCCATGGGGAGTGATGATAAAGTAGGAAGACAGATGGGGGAGCCCAGGAGGCCCCAGACTCAGGCTTCAGGCCCAGGGTGGGGGAGCCCAGGAGGCCCCAGACTCAGGCTTCAGGCCCAGGGTGGGGCAGTCTGTAAAAAAGAGAAAAGTAAACTGGGCTCCGAGCAGTTCGGCCTGAAGGAAGAGAAGGAGCTGCAGGCACAGGAGCAGGCCCGACAGGGCCAGGAACAAGAGAGATGGAGAATATAGTATTACCTGGAAGGGAGGGTCTTGATGAGAGAAGACGACCACAGTTTGAGTTTGAACTTCCTTGTGAGGACCCAGGAATCAAAGGTATCCAAACAGGAGAGGTGTGCTCAGGTTAGCTTTCTAAAACGATCCTCGGGTGAAACTTGAGATGTTCATGATGGAGCAGCAGTAGGGAGGGCAGAGCCAGGTGTGGTGTGTGAGCTTGCAATCCCAGCATTCAGGAGCCTGAAGCTTGGGGATCACTGTGGAAGGCCAGCCTGGGCAGAATAGCAAGACCCTGTGGTTTGGTTTTTCGAGACAGAGTTTCCCTGTGTAGTCCTGGCTGTCCTGAAACTCACTCTGTAGACCAGGCTGGCCTCGAACTCACAGAGATCTGCCTGCCTCTGCCTCCCGAGTGCTGGAATTAAAGATGTATGCCAGCACTGTCTTGCTACAAGACCCTATCTAAAAAAAAAAAAAAAAAGGTAGACAGGCTCTCTGATCTGGTTTGGAGAAAGGGAGGAGAGTCAAGACACAGACAAGCTTGGAATGTGCCATATGGGGAGTTGGAGGTGTCCTTCTCCAAAGTGGGGAGCTTGGGAACAGGGCCAGTTCAACAGGAAGATGTTTCTGGCCGCATTGCCTGAGCCATATGGCTTTCCTCTCTGGTCATCTCACCTCAGGGCCCCAGTAAAGAATTCCCACCTGAACTGAATGTCCCATTCCAGATAAGGAATTCAGAAAGCCAGAAAGATAAGGAAAGCATTCAGGCTGGCCACAGAAGGATTCCAGACTCCTTAGCGGTTGCTTTTCTAGCTCCACCACTGTGTTCTGACCAATTTTGTGGCAGAAATAAGTTGGAGGCGAAGGTAGGAGCACAGGAGAGGGTAGAGCGATATCCAGCATCCTCAAGTGGTTAGAGCTAGGACCAAAGAGAGGTCCCCAGGGAGCAAAGGGATTGCTGGAAGGTATCTGACTCAGAGAGTCAACAAGGATGCGCTGGGGCTCCCTCCTGGGTCAGGGTCCCCGGGGGGGGGGGGGAGGAACACATGTGCGCATACACCCAGAGGTCCAGGTGTGGAAAACAGACTTGGTACAGGCTCTAGGTCTTATATGGACTTAGCTGCAGCTCAGCGGGCCACTCTAAAGAGAAAGGGGCTTAGTGTAGGTCTGGTCCGGTAGGAAAGTGTGACTCAGCTATGTGCTGTTGCTTCAGTTGCCTGGTGCTTGGCTTGTCACTTGGGTAGCCTGAACCATGTACCCCGGTATAAACAATGGCTTTATAAGGTCTCCAGGGAAGGCACCATGGGCAGGAGGGGGGTTGGGGGCAGGGATCCTTGGGAAGATAGCTGCAGTTGGAAGATGCTCCAGAGAGAGGCTGCCTTCTCACCATGGTACAGCTGGATAAACAAGCCAAATGTGGGATGGGGATGACCCCAAAGCACGTAGTCCATCATCAGTAGAGCCAGGTACCTGTCACTTATCCTGAGTACTTCCAAGGTCTCAGATGAGATCAGGGATGACTAATGGGGGTGGGGTAGGATCACAGAGGGCAGAGTTTTGTCCAGCACCCACAAGTGGTCAGAGGTGGAACCAGGACAGAAACTTTTCAGCTTCTCAGTGTCTTTGTAAAAGATCTGGTGAGGAGCTGGGCTGTGATCCCAACTCCGCTGGAGGCAGAGGTAGGAGAACCACAAATTCCAGGCTTGCCTGGGCTTTGGGGGTGATTTCAAGGCTAGCCCCAGCAATTTATTGAGACGCTAATCTCAAAAGGTAAAGAGCTAGGATGTAGCTCAGTGATGGAGAGCTTCTGTCTCAAGCTTGAGTCCCTGGATTTAATCTCCAGTACCACCACAAAGATGGTCTAGGTGAGCTGGAAGTAGATTCTTGTCCTACCACAGTCCTGGATTTGAAGGTACCAGATTGGGTCTTGAGTTATCCCATGTCTGGGGACCAGCAGCAATCTGCTTTTCCCTTCCCTGCCAAAGTAAGCTTACTGAGCAGCAGCAACAACGGGCCGGCACAAACAGGAGGCAACACAGAAGAGACTCCTGTCATAGTTTGGGACAGGAGGAAAAGTAAAGCTGAGCTTGTACCCCGTCTTAAAGCTGTGGGGGAAGGGTTCCTACAGTAGGGAAAGGGGAGTTCCAGGCAGTTGCAAGCACCCACGGTTAAGGGCATGTATCCCATACCAGGTCCAGCCTGGCACCTTTTGAGCTGTGAAGCTGTGTGAAGTGCAGCACTCTGAAGGAGAATCAGAAGGGCAGTTGCACCAGAGAGCATAGTGTAGGGGAAGACGATCCAGCTCATGTGGCTGGGATCCTCACCTGCCTCCCTTGCTCAGCCCAATGCAGGTGATAACAGCTAAAGGGCCACTCCTGACATAGCCCCCTGGCCTCTATTTCCAGTAGAAGACCTGTCCCCAGGAGAAAAGGGGTCACTGGGGAATCCTGGCAGTAGAGAGATATTAACCAAAGAGGAACGCTCTCAGGGGCGTAGCTGAGACTACCGACTGGGGTATACCAGTGCGTGAGCAGGAGGTGGACCCTCCAGAGAGAAGTTGGGGTCTAGAACCAGAACCTACCTGCCTGAGGTGGGGCATGACTTACTCCGCAGCTCCATCTTATTCTCTACCTGCTTAGCCTATGGGCAGGATGGCCTCTGGGTTTGGCTGTGGCTTTCCCTTCCTGGAAAGTGTTTCTCATCCATGGACAGTCTGGAGTTATGGAAAGACTAACATGCTGCGGCACAGAAAAGACCTCGGGGTAGAGGGACACAGCAAAAAGCAGGCCGGCACTGACGACAACTCCTGTGCCCCTTCCCCTGCAGGATGCTGGTGGACTGTGTGCCCCTGGTGGAGGTGGAGGACATGATGATCATGGGCAAAAAGCCCGACCCCAAGTGCGTCTTCACCTACGTGCAATCGCTGTACAACCACCTGCGGCGCCATGAGCTGCGCCTGCGCGGCAAGAATGTCTAGCCACTCTGCTCACACCGCCCGACCCGCGCTGCAGGCTGTCCCCACCCCACCCCAGCACCGCTCCCGCCCCTCTCCCCCCCAGTGCGCCTGCCCACTGCTGCCCGGTTTGTCGGAACCCCCCTCCCTCTTGTACACACGCAGCGTTTTTGATAAATTATTGGTTTTCAACGATCCCGACTTCTCTCTGTTGTCTTTGGGAATGGTATCGGGTTCTGAATTATCCCCCAAATGTCCCCAACTCCCTCAACCAGGCAGTGGGAGGAGTCACCCTAGGATACTCGAGAACTCTTGTTTGATTTCCCACACCGTCTACTCGCAGCAAGTAAAGAGAAGAGCCTTAGTAAGGGTGGAAGGGGATTTAGTAGAGCTGGGGAGGGAAAAAGGAGGATTGAGAGGACCCCCATACACACACCCCATTTCCGTTGCCTCGGAGACTGGCGTCAGCTCTCAGCAAGAGAAATGCTCCCGGGATACTGAGCGCCTCATTCTGTCTCCGGGGCGCTGGCAAGGGGTGGGGGGGGGGGGTCCCAGCTCCACTGGGGCTCCGGGTTACAGGTCGGCGCGCTCTGAAGCGTCCTCGGGTGGCTTAGCGGGCGCCCACAGGTGCTCGGTAGGCACCTTCGCGTCTGGCGCCGACTTGCGGTAGAAGCCGAGCTCCTGTACCAGCGTATTGATCTCGTCGCGGGTCATTTCGCTGAGTGGGATGCGCTGAGATGGAGAAAAGGCGGGGTCAGTACTTCAGCACTGCTCCGGGGCCCCTCCCGTCAATGCCTCACCTCTAGTTCCTGGTAATTGCGACTTAACAGCACGAGTTCGGGGTCTGCCCCAGGGAGGTGCTTCATCACCAGGTTGTGGCTGGAGGAGATGTTAAGGGGGTGGGGACAGAGGCAAAGTGATGATGGCTCCTGGACCCCCTTAGCTGATCACTTACTTTGAGCCTAGGTGGGGACCCGATCCTCATTCACTGTGAGATTGGGGTTCAGAGAAGTAAAGGGCCCTTCTCTCAGCTAATAATCTCTCTTGTCTACTTAATTTTGAGACTTCCGCAGAATCCCCTGGCCAATCAACCTCTTTGGCCGACGAAAATCATTTTCTATCTCTGAAAACTAGTAGCCCTCCCCTTCCCCTTCCCCTTCCCCTTCTCCTTCCCCTTCCCCTTCCCCAGAACAGAAGGATACTACAGTGGGATGTCCTGGGTGACAAAGGCTTTCACCTGGGGAGGAATCACAACATTAGAAAATGAGACCTCAGAACTCTCTAGACATGGGGAAATGCCAGGTCCAAGGATTCCTCCCTGGCCCCCAGTCAGTAAGCCGTGTTGCTTCTTCCTTAAGGGGACCACTTCCTTCGAACTCACCTCCTTTAGGCGATTCAACTGTCATCCTCCACAGGTCTGGAGAGAGATAAAATGTGATAAATCAGGAGCCCATCACTATACAGCCAAGACCATGCTATCTTTAACACCGAGTTGGGTCAGGCTGGGATCTGGAAGCATCAAGGTATGGAGGGGGGAAAAGGGTCCTGTGGAAAGAAGACCTCTGTACAGGTCAGAGAAACTCAGACCCAGAGACATGGGGTAGAGGATCCGAGAGAAGAGCTAGCTATGGGTTCCTGCCTGCAGGTTACTGATAGCTGACCAGTGCCCAGGAGACACATATACAGCATTCTCCTTTCTGCCAGAAGAGTTCTAAACCTGCCCTCTGGCCCTTGGAACCACTTGGGAAGTCAGACCATAAGAAAACAGTTCAGAACTGCCCTAAGGGCCGCATTAGAGGTAACAGCCATCTGGTCCCTACCCACCCCTTGCAGAGCTAACCCTGCTAGCCACCTGTGGTCCAGCTCCACAAACCATCTGGTTACCCTTCCCTGACTATGGAGGATGGGTGGACCCTCTGTCTCCCCCGGAGGGAGGCCACATTCTGACAAAAAGCGCAGACCTCACAGCCTCCTATTTCAGGCCTCCCTTACATTCCTTTTTCACAAAATACAACCAAGGCCCATGAAGAGTCTGTAAGCATCTGAATCACTTAGGACGACTCTAGGAAATTCCTTTGTGGGGCTGGAGTGATGGGGGTGGTGGTCCAGGGCTGTTGGGATGCTTGGTATCATTTCCCTGCATGCTCCTCCAGCTCTGGCATAGAACAGTGAGGGGAGGAGCTTAGAAGGTCTTTTCTCTCCCCCCCCCCCCAGAAGATTCTTGAACTCCAGGCACTAAAAACGGGATGTGGGAGGAATAATAGAAAAAAGTGGGGTTATCAGTGGGGGGAACTGGGTTCTAAGGAGCAGTTTTAGGAGAAATATAACCTGGAAAAGAGGGGCTGGGTGTTCAGAGACCCACGGTACGGCCTAATCGGGAGCAGAGCCAAGGTTCAAAATGCCAGGCCGCAAGGTCGACGTCTATTGCTTCCACAGTGCATGCTGCGCATCCTGTGGCTGGGAATAGAAGGAATGATCCCCGGCGCCACGCAGGAGGGAAAGAGGGAGCCTTGGGAATTCTGGTGTTCCCGAGACCGGAGTGAGCTGTAGTCCAGGGTTGAGGGGCTGCAGGGTTCTAGGGCGGTCCTACTAAGGATGGGAAAAGGCGCACTCACCTCCACCCGCCCCCTGGCCAGACCTCGAAGACGGTTCCAGTCCGGTCGGTAGGTGGTGGCGGCGGTGGCTTGGGCCACAAAGGCCGCGAGAAGCAGCAGCAGCGGCGGCGGCCACAGTAGGATGTTCATCTGTGCCTGGCAGAAGGCGTTCCGCAGGCTGCACCCAAACTCGGCCGCAGCGCCACGTCTGGCCCGCAGGGTGGCCCCGCCCCAGCTAAAGGCCCCGCCCACCCATCCATAGCCCACGCCCCCCGAGTTAGAAACACCACCTTCCCAGAATCCGGTGGGCGCCTCCTACTAGCCCCCTTCCTGGTCTCTGTTGCTCTCGGGTCCTCCAGATTTCACGTTCCCAGTCCTGACAATTCCCATGCTGTCTTTGCCCACTGAGTGTGGACGTTCCCGCAGGATGCCAGAAGACAGCGCCACTTCTCGCCACCAGAGAGCGCAGGCGGGTCGCAGGCGGACGCGAGGATAACTGGGTCAGACTTAAGGATATAGAAACCTAGGAAATCTTTATATTCTTTTGATGTCTTTGAACGAATTTCCGACCAAAGCTTCAATTCCCCCAAAGCCCACGTTGTAGAGAGAACTATTACCTATGCCCCAGCGCGAGAAGGCTCAGTGGATAAAAGTCATGCGAGCCTGACACCTGAGTTTGATACCCCCACACCGCAAAAATGTGAAGGGAAAACAGCGGCTCCCACAAGTTTTGCTCTGTCCTTCACACGCGCCCCAGTTCACGCACCTTGACATGAGCGTGTCTGCACCGATATTTTATATATATATATATATATATATATATATATTTAAAGTGGTGGAATAAGCTCAGGATACCTCGGGTCACAGCGCGCACATAATAATAATAAATATGAATTCTTAAAAAAGGATTATTTCCTATCCTTTTTAGCTAGAAAGGTTGAAAGGGTTAATATTCATAATACATTTCATTAGAACAGTATCTGGTCAGAGATGGTGGGGGTGACTCACTTTGTACAGCCTGCCCCCCACACCTATCCCTGGCTGTCCTTGAGCTGAGCCTCCCGAGGGCTGGGATTATCAGGACAGATTCCTGCTGTGTAGCCTTCCGCTGTCCTTCCTCCGCTTTCCTCATCAAAACTCTCCCTCCCCCAGCGAACTCCGTTTTGCAGGTTAGGAACGGTTTCAGAAATGTAAAACAGACCCAGTTACGCCTTGATCTGGGTTTGAACCCCAAACACCTCTGTGGGTCATGTCGCCGGCCCAAAGATGATACAGGCGCCACACTTCACCTCCTTACGCCTCCAGCAGACACAGCAAGTACAGTCAGCTCTTCCTCACCCTGGATTCAACCAGTCCAAGTTAGAAATATCGGCAAGTAGGAGCTGTCTCTGTACTGAACATGCACCAACTCTTTTTCTCGTCGTTATTCCAGCCAATAAGATGCGACAGCTATTTATAGCGCTTGCATTGTATTAGGTGTTATAAATTATCTAGAGACGGTGTGAGTACAAGAGAGAGCCACACAGATTGGAGGGAAATATTAAGCCTTTTACCTATGGGGTTGAGCATCCTCGTCTTTCAAGTTGGTGTATGGAAGGGCACTCTGGAACTAATCGCTGGCCGACAGTAAAAATACTCTGTGCCCCTTCCCACTGAATCCAAAGAGCCCTGTCAACATTGAGCCAAGGCTGCTTGGTGATCTGAGGTATTTTTACCTCCCTGAACTTATTCCCCACTTTAAAAGTGCATATTAAAAATGGGATGCGGGGAGGCTTATATGGTTTAGTGATTATAGGCACGTGTGGCCTACACTGACGCCCTAAGTTCAATTCCCAGAATCCATATGGCAAAATGAGAGAAGAGACTCCCATAAATTGTCCTCTGATCCTCACATGTATGTGGTGTCAAGTTCTCATTCTTGCACACGTGCATGTGTGCACATGTGCACACACACACACACATGCACACTAATAAGTAAATGCAAACAATTGGGTTTTTGAGTTGGGGAGATAGTTTAACATGTAGGATCAAGAGCTTCATAATGATGAAGATGTGAGTTTGGGTCCCTACACCAATGTGAGAAGCTGGTCGTGATAATAAAGCACTTGACAGGGCAAGAGGATCAGAGTTCAAGTCATCCTCAGAGGGGCTGGAGAGATGGCTCAGCAGTTAAGAGCACTGACTGCTCTCCCACAGGACCCATGTTTGGTTCCCAGCACCCACATGGCAGCTCACAACTATCTGTAACTCTAGTTTCAGGGGATCCTATGCCTCAACTTACCCTCTGCAGGTCCTGGGGGAACAAATGTGATACACAGACTTGCTTGCAGGCTAAATAGTCACATACTTAAAATATAAATAAAGAGCTGGGCATGGTGGCACATGCCTTTAATTCCAGCACTCAGGAGACAGAGGTAGGTGGATCTCTGAGTTCAAGGCCAGCCTGGTCTAGCCAGGGCTACACAGAGAAATCCTGTCTTGAAAAAGTCAAAACAAAATATACAAAAAAAAAGTTTAAAAAGTCATCGTCAGTATCATAGTGAGTTCAAGGCCAGCCTAACCTATAAGACCCAAGAGAGAGAGAGAGAAGCTAGAGAGGTGGCCCTAGGGTTAAGAGCATGGACATGTTCTTCGAGAGGACCAGGGTTCAGTTCCCAGCACCCACATGGTGGTTCACAACTACACCCATCCAGGTATCTGATGCCTTCTTCTGGCCTACATGAGCACTGCACACATGTGATGCACATATATACATACAGACAAAACATCAGAACACATAAAAGAAAATAAGTCTTAAAAAATACGACATACACATACACAAGGGATTTTAGCCATGTGTATGACAGTGCATTCCTGTAATCCCACCTCTCAGGAGGCCAAGGCAAGAAAATTGCCTCAAGCTCAAGGCCCAGTTTGGCTACAGAGTAAGAGCCCCCTACATCTCCTTTTCACTGGCTTGACTGCTAAGATTTCGAAACAAGCTTAGAGCTGCAGAGATGGCTCAGTGGGTTAAGTACTTGCTAGACAAGCACAAGGACTTGAGTTGAGAGCCCTAGAATCCACATAAGAAGCCAAGTGTACCAGGCCATGTTTGCAATGAACACCAGGAGAGAGGAAGATACTGGGGGCTTGCTGGCCAGCCAGGCTAGCCAAATCGTTGAGCTCTGGGTTCAGTGAGATAGCGTATTAAAAAAATTAGTAAAGGTACTTGCTGCAAAGCCTTGACAACCTGAGTTCAATCCCTGGAGCTCACAAGGTAGAAGAGAACCAACTTCTGGAACTTGTCCTCTGACCTGTGGGCAAGCCATAGCATGCCCACACCCACACATAATAAATACATGCAATAAATAATCTTAAAGCTGAGTGTGGTGGCGCACGCCTTTAACCCCAGCACACGGGAGGCAGAGGCAGGTGGATCTCTGTGAGTTCCAAGCCAACCAGAGCAACACAGTGTGACTGCATCTTAAAAAATAAAAATAGAAAAGGTCAAGTTGATGAAGAATCGCTGGCAACATTCACTTCTAAGAGAGGAAGGGTGGGTTCTCAAACTTGCCAGGATAGAAAGTAAGGTTCTTTTTTCAAATTCCCAGTAAAAATCTCCTTCTATCCCATTAATCTTTCCATGATCCAATCATGTGCCGTGAGAGTTTCTCATCAGAATAACCAATTTTGACCCATTCCTAAAGCTGGGGACAAGGTCACCCACATCCCTGTTCCTGTTAAGAAAGACGTAGATGGTAATACGTGTGATGATGGCCAACATAGCCAACCAATATTATAAACTATGCATACACAAATATATTTGACTAGATCAAAACAATCAAGAAAAAAATTTAAAAATAAAAAATGGCTGTCTCTTAGAGGTTGAAACTATAGGTAATTTTTTTCTTCTCTGTACCTTTTTCTGTATTTTCTGTAAGTGTATGTCAACTAAACACAAGTCGTAAATTGTGTTCATAAAACTATGGAATATAACACATTATTTCCCTCCACCCCCCAGCCCTTTTCTATCTTAATAAGGGCCCCAGGGCAACTGCAACCAGAGGCCCCACAGAGCCTGTGGTTTTTCTGCTGACACACCCAAGCCCCAGTGCCCCATGGGCCCTTCTTGTTCACTGGACATATGCCACCAAACCACTCTCATTGCATTAACCTAGACGCTGTGGCTGTTGGACCACAGATTGGCCTGCTGAGGGTTGACTACCAGATGATGGAACCAGCAAGGGAGACAAAGGCCACAGCAATATCAGGAAGTTTCTGGCATCAGCAGCACAAGGCATCCCAGGATAGAGCTCTGCTCACAGCCCATACCCCTCAGGTGGCAGAGTGTAACCCTGGGTAGGTCGGGAGTGAAGCTTAGCCTGTGATGATGAGTTTAGGCTCGTCAGAGTCAGGGGCAGCTTTTAGTTTAAATGAAGATTTAAGAAAGAAATCAGGTGGTGGTGGTGCATGCCTTTCATCCCAGCACTCGGGAGGCAGAGGCAGGGGAATCTCTGAGTTTGAGGCTAGCCTAGTCTACAGAGGGTTTCAGGACGGGCAAAGCTACACAGAGAAACCCTGTCTTGAAGAAGGAAGAGGAGGAGGAAGAGGGAGACAGAAGAGGAACACAACTGTGAGATCAGCTACATAGTGATGCCTTCTCAGAAGATGGACGATGGATGAATGGACAGACAGACAGACAGATAGACAGATAGATATCATCACCATCAATAACAATAGCAGTAACAAAAGCACAGTAGGTTTAGAACTAATTCTAGAATGAAGTCAGAATTCAGTCTTTGTCCAGGTTAAGGCTCAGTGTATGACCAGGGTTATGGCTCAGTCAACAACTAAACTCAGGACTTGGACTTTGACCAGATTCAAGGCTCCATTTATGACCAAAATAAACAGAATTTGTATGATACATGGTGAGAATTCATTATGAGATCAAGAATCAGTCAATAATTAAGCTCAGGGATCTGTGGACAAAACGGTGTTTCACTTATATCAGAGCAAGGACTTGGTCTCAGCAAGAGGTAATCCTGACTGAGGTTAATGAGCTCTCTGTGAGTGGGGCTCAATCCTTAGGCTAGGAACAGGGCTGAGTCTTGGTCCAGAATGAAGGTCTCAAGCGGGGATTGGCCTTCTATCAGGCTTAGGTCAGGGTCAGTATGTGGCTCGCCAGAGAACAATTGTGTGTGTGTGTGTGTGTGTGTGTGTGTGTGTGTGTAGGTTTTTCAAGGCAGGGTTTCTCTGTGGCTTTGGAGCCAGTCCTGGAACTAGCTCTTGTAGACCAGGTTGGCCTCGAACTCACAGAGATCCACCTGCCTCTGCCTCCTGAGTGCAGGGATTAAAGGCGCGCACCACCACCGCCGGCTCAGAGAGCAGTTCTAAGGTGATGGTCAGAGCTCTTTGGAGAGCTGCAGTAGAGGGTTTGTCTTGGTATGGGATCAAGTCTCAGTCAATCTCAAGGTTAGAATTCAAGCTGGGTATAGGATGAGGGCCGCGAATAGACCTTATTCCGGTTCTGTGCTTTACCTTGACCTCCGATGAAGAAGTTTTTGAAGACCCAGAAGCTCAGGAACAAGAGTTCCCCCAGGCAAGCTTAGCAGGGTCCAGTAGCTGCAGTGAGCTTTTCCTTGCTGCTGAGGCCGGTGTCCTCGAGTCTTCTAACCTACATGGCTCTGCTGTTTCAGGTCCCTCGCACCAGAATAAAAATAGCCACTCACTTCAGAGCAGCTGACATCGGGTGCCTGGCTGCCTGGGAGGAGGGGGAGCAGAGAAGAGGGAGGAGGGATGTCTGAGCTCAGTCCCAGCTGTGTGACCTTGGGAAAGTCATTCCTCTTCCTCCAGCCCACTTACTGAGTGGCATGACAGCATTTGGATGAGGAGAACATCCATCTGTCCCACAAAGTGGGAGCGAGGAGCCAGCCCTAGGACGAGACACTTGTTACCAATGAGGACCCTCGGAGGAGGAGGGCTCCTTTTGTGGCCGCCATGCTCCCTGATGCCTACCTCTGTTCCTTTGTAGGCATCTCTCACATAGTGCCACAGTGACTTCATTGACGGTGGGTCTGAGTTGGGTTGCAGAGAAGACGATAAAGGATAGCGAGTGAGAAGAAGTGAGGGAGAGGAGGAGGAAAAGGGAGGGAGGGGCCTTCTCTCCTTTGCCTGCTCATGTGTTCCGTCTGGGCTATAAGGCCAGGAGGGCACAGAACCAAATTTCAAATCCTCCTCAGGTGAATCTTCCACACCCTAGCCGTCACCTGGCACCCAGACATTTATTTCTCTTCTCCTTGTCACTTCAGACTCCTCCGCCAAGCAAGAATTCGACGATCATGTGACCTCTTTTGTAGGGGAGAACTACTCATCTCCTTCCTCCCAAGGAGCACTGTCCACCCTGTCCTCTCCTAAGCTCAGCTTCTCCCTCTGTCACTGGGGACCTTCTGGGCAGGAAAACGGGGTGATGGGGAGAGGGACTGGATTAGTCTCCCCCTCCAGGACTCTCCCTTCCCTGACCTCAACAGTCTGAAGGGGAGTGTGAGAAGTTTCCAGAAAGTGCCAGGTTGAGCTGTAACCTCCACAGAGTGAGACAAAGCAGGGAGCTGGGAGGGGCTTCTGAAAACAGCTGTCTTCAGGGGGGCGGTTCTCCGTGGCAGCTGCCCCCGGCCTGCCGCCCTAAGCCCGGGAGCCTGTTATCAACCTCCTTAGTCATCCTTCCAGAAGCTCAAATATAGCTCCCTACCAGCTCCTGTCTCAGCAGGGGTCCACCCCCCACCCCTTCCCCTTCCTTTCTCTTCCCAGAATATAACCACCCCAGGCCTCAGTTTCAGCATCCACTAAATGGGTGGTCTGGAAAAGATGGTGGGATGGTAATGGCTGCAGAGCGGCTTACTAAGAGCTTGCTTGCTCGCACCCTGCTCCAAGCTAACTTCTTCGGATAGCTTGTTTAATCGTCGTGGCAAATGCAGCAAACATCTGATGTTTTAACTTTTCCTTACACAGATCAGGACTCTCAGAGACCTCCCAAGTAAATCAGGGACAGGGACAGGAGCAAAGCTCCCAGCAGCATCCTGAGCCCAGTGAGCAGTGACAGTGGGGAACCTTGGTTGGCAGAGGAATAACCTGCCCATTCATTTTGTGATATTTGCATCACTTGCCAAGGGCCTAGGTGCCCCTTTTTCAGCCCTGGGACTGAGAGGCCTGAATCTGCACCCTTAAACTCCTCCGGGATGGTATCCGAGGCCAGCTCTCCTGAGAATCCCAGTTACCCACTGTGAAACAGGAGCTGGAGGACCAGACAGGGTTCTCTTCCCTCTTGGTGACCATGGTTGGGCTCCTTCTCCCTCACACACACCCCCATCCTCACCTCCAATTCTCCCAGCCCCTTTCCCACCAATGCCACACTCCCACCACGGCTCAACACCCCCATCCTCACCTCCAATTCTCCCAGCACCCTTTCCATCGATGCCACACTCCCACCACGGCTCCATTTCTCTTCCACCTCACCACCCTCATCACTGTCACTGTCCCTTCACCCCACGGTTTCCACCACCACTGCCTTGCTCACTTCATCTGCCATCAGCCCCTCCACCACACGCACACCGTCATCCTCACCACCACGGCCCCCACCTTTACCAGACACCCCTTCCGTTCCACCCCTGCTATTGCCCACAGGCCCTTGCTTCCACCATCATCAGGTGCGTTAACACCCCCACCGTGACAGTCATCTCCCCCATCGGCCTCAAAGTATCTTTCCATCCCATGCTTTACACTGGCCTGAGTCTTTCCCCCTCCAGAGTCCAGCCTTACTTACAAAGAAGCCAATCCAGATACACAGGCCTGACTCAGAGCGAGTCCAGAAGAGCGAGCACAGACAGCCTGTAGTATCTGTTCCCAAGAACTTCAGTGGGGTTGGCACAGTGAAAATGCAGAGCTGGCCGTTGACCTACATGGACTCTGGGCACAGGCCTCTGAACATTTTGGGCTGGGGAGACAGCTCAGTAGATAAGAGAACTTGCTGTGCAAGCTTGAGGACCTGAGTTCAAATCCCCAGAACCCACGTAAAAAGTTGGGCATAGTTGTGTGCACCTGAAACCCTATCATGGAACAGGTACAGGTGCTTGCTGTGACTTGCTGGCTGTTAACCTAGTTCCAGATTCAGTGAGAGACCCTGTCTCAAAGGAATAAGGTAGAGAATGGCAGAACAAGACACCTGAGGTCCTCGTTGGGCTTCCACATGTGTGCACCTGGACACATGCTCCTGCACACACAGGCACACGCCAAGTACATGCACGACACAAACAAAGAAGTAAATACTGCACGGCCGCACAAACAAACAAAAGAACTTTGAACGTTTTCTGCCTGACCTGGGTGTCGTTCATCTGTGGTACAACCTAGTGATCCTAGATGAATTCAGATTCCAGGGTAATTTAGCTGAGACCAGTCAACTTGGAGCAGGATGAAAACCTACAGCCCGCATTTATCCCTGGCCAAACCTGACCTTTTCAGTCATTCGCTCTTCTTTTCTTCTTACTTATTTTTACTGAAAATGGTCTCACATAGCCCAGTGGGGCCCGACTGTTTATAACAAAAGGTGACATTGAACTTTTATTTTCATCTTGTGTGCATGTGTGTGTATGCCATGTGTGTGGGCTCTCACAGAATCAGCTCCCCTGAAGCTGGAGTCGCAGGTTGTGAGTCACCTGACATGGCTTTTAGGAGACGAACCTGGGTCCCCTGGAAAGCAATCACACTCTAAACTGCTAAAGCCATCTCTCCAGCCCAATGGCATTGAATTCTCGATTCTCCTGTTTCCAAGTGCTGGGATTACAGATGGATCAACTCTTCTCCACTCACTCACTCACTCACTCACTCATTCACTCACTCACTCACTCATTCATTCATCAAACATACTCCTGCACCTGCTGGGCACCAGGCCCTATTCTGGGTTCTTATCTTTAAGGTCTGAAAGACTAGTGAGCTTTTGGCTTGTTTTTGGTTTCGGCTTTTTGAGAGAAGTCTCCCTGTACACCCAAAAGAGGCCTGACTTTGAATTCGTACTATAGTTCAGGATAGCCCCCAAACTCTCAGCAAGTCTCCTGTGATGGTCTCCTTGGTTTTGGGGTGATAATATGTGTCCCCCTCCTACTGTGAACTCCTCCCTAGTTTGCCTCCCCCATGTGCCCCACTGGTTCAGGTTGGTGGGATCGCTGGGTTAACCCACTGAACGGCAGGACCTCCTCAGTTCCTGCACCGACCCTGACAAGGGCCTTTCAGATCCACAGCCAGTGAGTGAGTGTTAGAGAGAGGCTGAGATTGGACTCGTGGGGACATCTGAGGGCAATGAGATAACTGCAGAAGAGGAGGGGCTGGCTCTGGCTTTGAAAGAGAGAAGACTCCAGTGGCTGGAGCCCGACTGTCTGGTTTTGGTTTGAGAAGAATAAGCCAGATGGGGATGAGGTGGAGGAGGGGGAGCTGGCCCAAGGCTTAAAAATGGGGCAAGAGTGGGGGCCAAGCCAAGTCCTGAGCTAATCAGGAAGTCAGGAAAACAACTGGGCAGGGACTCTGGTGTCCCTGAGTCCTTTAAAGAGGCTGCTGACCTCTGAACCACCAGTCCCTATAAACCTGCAGGTGTGCCTGTGGCCCTCCCTGGAGGAAGGGTGGGTCTGGCTCACTGTCTGGAGGGTGGAGCAGACAGAGGGTCTCTTCCAGCATCCTGGAGGGATTAGGGCCAGGCTGCTAGGTGCTTATATTACCCAAGGATGTTCCAGCATCAGCAGACAGCTTGAAGTTTTCCTAGAGCTTGGCCACTTAGCCCTGGCCACCTTCAATATGGGAAGTGGGTGCCTGTGCCTTTAAATTCTCAGCAGGTTGAAATGGCTGATGACATCACTGGTTCCCGGGAGCTGAGGAGCTGGAGTCAGAACCCTAGGGAGCCAGGCTGCACTGCCGGGGGCTGCAGACATGGAGGGCCAGAGCAGCAGTGGTAGTGCCAGGCCAGGTACCAGAACTGGCCTGGGACCCTTGCCTGTGCCCCATGGGGTTTTGCAAGCTGGGGCACCCTCAAAGGTAAGAGCCCCCAAACCCTAGCTCCCATTCCTGATCCCTGGTCTCACACTCCCCCACCACACACACACACTCTGCGGGCACTCTGGTGCCCCTGGCTAAGTGGTTAAGAGACTGGTACTTTTCTGTGCCCACCAAGCAGGTGCTGGACAAAAAAGGTCACCCTGTAGGGGCAGTGGTGGGGTGCCCGTAGAGAAATAGAATCAGCCACGGCCCAGAGCCCCCCAGAAGCACTCTGGATGGTTGTCAGGGGACCCAGATATTCTCCAGCTTTGCTGTGTGACCTTGGGCAAGTTGCTGGTCCTCTCTGAGCCCATGCAAAATGAGGGGGTTTGTGTCTGAAGACTAGAATTGTGACATCTGTGATGTCTAAGTTGTGAGTGCTGGAGGCGGTATGGTGGTTGGGGGGAGGGGGCACACAGTGGGACACTTGGAGCCCAAGGGGAGTATCCAAACTGCAGCCTCAAAGAGTGAGTTCCAGGAGGAGGCAGAGTTTCAGGTTCTCTGAACCGAGAAGGACGCGGACAGAGACTGGGACGGAGCAGGATGGGGCCACCCTGGGGTGAATGCGGACCTTCTGTCCTCCCTGGCAAAGGACAGTTTTCCTGGCCTCTGGAGACTGAGAACATCATAGCGGTACTGACGAGGCAGGGGGCCTACTGTCCTTGTCCATCTGTCGGGTGTAAAGGGTCCCTACTTGCCTGTCCTCACAGGTGGGGAGAGGACAGGCAGGATAAGGGGGCACAGCCTGGGCATGGAGAGGCGAGAGGCGTGGCAGCAGACCACACTCCCTGGGATACCTGGCCAAGGGTGGACTCACTCTCCAGTACTCAGGGACTTCCAGGAAGTGCTAGGCTAAAGGTGACAGGCTGCTCACCCTGTGGTGGGGACCCTTCCCAGGGTCCCTTTGCCTGAAATCACAGAGCCAGGGTGGGAATGCATATGACAGGCTCAGCTGCCAGCTCTTCACACTGCACAGAGCACTGGGAAGGGATCAGCACAGGCAGGGCTGTGACCAAGGGGTCACCTAAGGGCTACTGGCACTGTGGAGGGAGGAAAAGGCACTCAGCAGGGTGGACCCTGTGTCCCCAAACCCACACGGACAGACTTGGAGTATCGTCAGCAACCCTCGGTAAGGGAAGCTGTAGTGGCTACAGTGGTAGCTGCCCTAGAAGCTGGTCAGGATAGAGGAAGACTGGGAGAGCCCTCAGATTCAGAAGCATGCTCTTCTTGGTCCATTCTGGGTCTCTCTCAGTCTTTTAAAGTTTAATATGGAAACATGGCTTTGTATCCCGTGTCTTCTGAGAGAGAAACTGACCTAGAGCAGAATGGGTTGGAGTGCAATAGCAGGGGAGAATTTCCTTGGAATGAGCCTCTGTTCTTAGCTGTATGGGTCTGCTGGGGTCTACGTGGGATCTGCTGTTCTTAGCTGTATGGGTCTGCCGGGGTCTCTATGGGATCTGCTGTTCTTAGCTATATGGGTCTGCTGGGATCTCCAAGGGATCCACTGTTCTTAGCTATATGGGTCTGCTGGGGTCTCTATGGGATCCGCTGTTCTTAGCTGTGTGGTTCTGCTGGGGTCTCCATGAGATCTGCTGTTCTTAGCTGTATGGGTCTGCCGGGGTCTCTATGGGATCTGCTGTTCTTGGCTATATGGGTCTGCTGGGGTCTCCATGGGATCCGCTGTGCTTGGCTGTATGGATCTGCCGGGGTCTCTATGGGATCCGCTGTGCTTGGCTGTATGGGTCTGCCGGGGTCTCCAAGGGATCCACTGTGCTTGGCTGTATGGGTCTGCCGGGGTCTCCATGGGATCCGCTGTGCTTGGCTGTATGGGTCTGCCGGGGTCTCCATGGGATCCGCTGTGCTTGGCTGTATGGGTCTGCCGGGGTCTCTATGGAAATGGAGACTCAAGCCCTTGGTAAAATTCACCCTGAGTCATTGATTTGTCCTCCACAAGGTGAACTCAAGTTTTCAGCTTTCAGCAAAGTACACAGGCCCAGTAACCTCGGAACCAAGGTTGGCTATGGCACCTGTGGGACCACGGGCAGCTGTGTTACCTCCCTCCGAGGGACCAAGGCCAGCTTTAGCATCTTCCCGACTTTCCACTCCTGGAGAACAGAAAAGACCTCCATCCCACCGCACCTCCAACCTGGCTTCAACATCTGTGGGCCAGCTGGTGGTGTCTGCCTCTGCAGGACCAAAGCCTCCAGCAGCCTCCTCAGTCTCCATCCTGGCTCCAAAGTCTTTAGGGCAGCTAGTAATATCGGCCTCTGCTGTGCCAAGGCCTCCTCCAGCTACCCTGGGGCCCATCCTTTCTCCAACTTCCAAGGACCAGAAGCAGTTATCACCCACTTCTGTGGGACCTAAGCCAGCTCTGGCAGCCTCAGGCCTGAGCCTGGCCCTGGCCTCTCAGGAGCAGCCCCTGCAATCACCCTCCAGTCCTTCCCCAGTGCCCAGTCCTACTCTGTCGCCCTCTCAGGGGCAGACCCTGGTTCCAGCACCTATGACATCGGCCCCAGCCCCAGCTTCTGAGAGACAGTTGCCAGCTAAACAAAAAGATGCCGTAGTACCCAGGCCCATTCCCCCTCCAGAGGGGTGTCTCCAGACTCCAGCTCAGGCAGCTGTTCTTGCCACCTCTCCACCAAGGGCCCAAGCTTCCTCAGACCCCCGACTTTCCCCCTCCTTCCGTGCCCGACCAGAGGCTCCACGCCACAGCCCCGAGGATCCAGTCCTACCGCCGCCACTACAGACCCTGCCCTTGGAAGTGAACCCAGGCCTTCCAGAGCCGGGCACCCGCTCCCCTGGACTTCTGTCCCCTACCTTTCGACCAGGAACTCATTCAAACCAGACTGTGCCCCCACCTCTGCCCAAGCCACCTCGGTCTCCCAGCCGCTCCCCTAGTCGTTCTCCCAACCGCTCTCCCTGTGCACCCCCAGCCCCTGAGACAGCTCTCCCAAGACCTGGCACCCAGAATGCAGTGCCTGGCAGGTCCCCGAGCCCTAACCCACAGGCACAAGAAAGCCCAGCCTCCACCACCACCTCACCATCTTCCTCTTGGTCAGCTCAGCCTACCTGCAAGAGTGACCCTGGATTCCGGTGAGGCATTTTCTCTCATGGAAAGTTACTGGGTCTTGAGAGCAGAGACGGGCCATTCTTCCAGGGGGGGGATGATGTATTTTCACTCAGTTCACCTCCCTAAGTATTTATCCTGGTGCGGGGCAGTGCTGCTGGGCCCACTTGGTTGCCCTAGAAGATATTGTATCTTCCTAGAGGACTTGCTTTTCCTTCAGTTTATCTCCCCAGGAAGGTAGCTAGGGATGCTAGGTCGACTCTGCGTCTTTTCTAAGGGCCCTTACATCTTTACCTGCCTCGTTTTAACTCCCCAGAGAGAGTCCCGTGAGAGAGGAAGGGAGGGTGGGGAAATGGTGCCCAGCAGTAAACTCCACCATGCCCCTGCCTCTAGGATCACTGTGGTTACATGGAACGTGGGGACTGCCATGCCCCCTGACGATGTCACATCTCTTCTTCACCTGGGCGGTGGCCATGACAGTGATGGTGCAGATATGATTGCCATAGGGTGAGGAGTCATGTGGGTGTGTCCCTTCCTAAGCATTTCGGCCTCCTGGACACCCACCCTTAGAAGGAATTTCTAAAACAGCCCCTCCAATCTGATGGTTGGTCCCTTCCCCCTTGCCTCCCAGGTTGCAAGAAGTCAATTCCATGATCAACAAGCGTCTCAAGGATGCGCTCTTCACCGACCAGTGGAGCGAGCTCTTCATGGATGCACTGGGGCCCTTCAACTTCGTGCTGGTGAGGACGCTAACACCCTGGTGGGAAGCAGGGATGCTTCCGGTTTCCTGCTCCCATCTCTAAGGGCTCTCTTCAGGGACTCTATGGCTGGGCCTTTGAATCCGAGAGAGGGGGGAGCAGGAAACAGAGGCAGAGGCTGGGGGAGAGCTGTATGTGGAGTGCCCCCAACAGGCCTCCCCCTGCAGGTGAGCACCGTGAGGATGCAGGGTGTCATCCTTCTGCTGTTTGCCAAGTACTACCACCTGCCCTTCCTGCGGGACGTGCAGACGGACTGTACACGGACTGGCCTGGGTGGCTACTGGGTGAGCATGGGAGCCGGCTTGAGTGTGGCCTGCGAGACTCCTGCCTCACACTTGCATCCCTCACCCTGAGGCGTACCCCAGCCCAAGCACCACCTATCGCTTGGCCCATTTCTTTAGACTGTGTCCCCTCTCTGCCCCTTCCCTGTACCATCGCGCTGTTTCTTTCCTTAGACCCCACCCCTAGCTCTGATGCCCAGCCCAGGCCAGGCCCATGACCTGTCAAACCTCGCCCCTAGGGTAACAAGGGCGGAGTAAGCGTGCGCCTAGCAGCCTTCGGGCATATGCTGTGCTTCTTAAACTGCCACTTGCCGGCGCACATGGACAAGGCAGAGCAGCGCAAGGATAACTTCCAGACTATCCTTAGCCTCCAGCAGTTCCAGGGACCGGGTGCACACGGCATCCTGGATCACGAGTAAGTGGGTTTGCAGAGTGTTGGCTGGATGGATGCGGAAAGGTGGGCCTATTGACTGTGAGGGACCCACTCATACTACCTGTAGGGAAATGGAGGCAGATAGCAGGTTGGTGGGAAGGGGTGGGTCCTGCAAGGTGGAACTTTGCTGACGGACACTTTCTTGCTGAGGGTCCTAACCTAATTTCTCTAGACCCTCTTACTCCTCCGTCTCCATTCCTGGGCTGACTGAAGGCTCTGGCAGGCCCCGCCCATTGGGACCTCAAAAGGTACCAGTGCTGTGGGGTTGGATAGGTGCCAGGAAGGACCTAGATTGAGCCTTCGCACCCCATGGACCCACTAATCCCCATTCCTACCCCGGAGCAGCCTCGTATTCTGGTTTGGGGACCTGAACTTCCGCATTGAGAGTTATGACCTACACTTTGTCAAGTTTGCCATAGACAGCAACCAGCTCCATCAGCTCTGGGAAAAGGATCAGGTAAGAACCCTATTCTCCCTCCTTCAACCCTGAACTCAACCAACAGCTCAGGTTTCTGCCCCCATCCTCATCTGCCCCATCCCATGTCTGAATGCTGCAAGGCCCAAGTTGTTTGTTTTCTGCTTTTCTGGACCCCACAGCTCAACATGGCCAAGAGCACTTGGCCCATCCTGAAAGGTTTCCAGGAAGGGCCCCTTAACTTTGCTCCCACCTTCAAGTTTGATGTGGGTACCAACAAATATGATACCAGGTAAGCCAAGAGATGGGGTGGGATGAGGGAAAGGGAGCCTGTGAGAATCAGGGCAGAAGATAAGCCTGGGACTGTGCTTTGACCCCAGCCCCACCCCAGCCCCTGAAACTCAAGTAACCTTTCCTACACAGTGCCAAGAAGCGGAAGCCAGCCTGGACAGACCGTATTCTGTGGAAGGTCAAGGCTCCAAGTGGAGGTCCCAGCCCCTCAGGACGAGAGAGTCACAGGCTCCAGGTGACCCAGCACAGCTACCGCAGCCACATGGAATACACTGTCAGTGACCACAAGCCCGTTGCTGCCCAGTTCATCCTGCAAGTGAGTCCTGGCCACATCCTCAGCTCGTGACATCCCTTGGCCCCTTGGCCCAACTGAGAATCCCCTATTATTTATTTTTTTTAGCCATCCTCTATCTATCTAGCAGTCTTTTTCATCTGTCCTTAACAACATCCATTCTTTCAAACCAAGAGGACATGGGGCTATAATCTCCATTTTCAGATAAGATCATGGCACCCTCCCTTGCCCAGGACCACACAGTAGTAAGAGGAAATGAAAGTATTTGCTGTTTGATTGCAGAGCTCGTATCTATAACTGACTTCCTTCTTCCAAGAAATGTTTAGGGCAACAAGTTAAAATTTGAATGTGGAAACAGGAGAATCAAGAGTTCAGGACCAGCCTTAGATACATAGAGAATTTGAGGCCAGTCTATGGTATATGAGACCCTGTCTCAAAAAACAAAAAAACAAACAAACAAACAAAAAAAAAAACAACCCACATGTATAATCAGAGCAGCAAAGTCAAAATGTGTGCTCAAAGCCCAGGTGATTTTCATTTATTGTTAATTTATTAAATGATCATCGTCTTATCATATGGCAGGCATTATGAAATGGGCAGTGATGAAGAAGAGAGAGAGGAAAAAAATGCAAAGTCAGGCTGTAGATACACCAGTTGGCAGACTACCTGCCTAGCATGTACAAGGCCCCCAGCTCTATCCCTGCACCAAACTCAGTGCCACGGTCTCCACATCTACAGATATACAGATAAAAATATTTTGAGGAAATATGTGTCCAGGGGGACTAGAGAGATGGCTCAGCTGTTAAGAGAATTTAACTGATCTTGCAGAGGACCCAGGTTCAGTTTCCAGCACACGAATAGGGCAGCTCTCAATCAATCACCTATAACTCGAGATCCAGGAGATCTGATGCCATTAGCTTGTGTGGACACCCCCACAGGGCACATACCCACCTTACCTCCCCATACAAACATGCACAAAATTTTAAAAGAATATTGTTTTAAAACATGTGCCTATATTGAATATATGTAGACTCTTGTCATTTTCCTTAAACAGTACGGAGTAACAACTACCTTCATATCATCTGCATTATATTGTACTGTATTCTATTATATTGTATGTTATGTAAGTGTAAGTAATCTAGGAAGAATTGAAAGTGCACAGAGGGCTGTACCAGGTACACGTACATGCTATAAACTGTTGTACAGAGGCACACCAGCATCCCTGGCTTTCAGTGTCTACCAGGGAAACCAAACACACTCAGACGCTCAGGGGGGACTTTATTGGGTTAGAGCTGCAGTTTCTAGTCGCCAAAGTGAAAGAGGGGAGCTCTAGACTCTTAGAAACTGGAAGATGATGTCATCTAACTCCATGATTGACTTTGGGGTAACCTCAGGCTCCTACTGAGATGGCTGTGAGCCTCAAGTCACATAAAGGTTCAGTGAAGGAAGCAAAACTGGATAGATTCCATGTTTCCTACCTGGAAACCTAAGCTGTGTTTTCTGGATTTCTTGGTCTGATAAGAAGGAGCCCTGCAGTCCAAAGAATGTTTCCCATGTTAACTTTGTCATGTGATCAGTCAGTGGGACTTAAGCCAATACTTCAACTGCAGATGGAGATTGGCCCAAGCCTGGTCTCACGTGAACTCTGGGACAGGGACAGGGTGGGAGCTTTTGCTATTGTCATTTTTAGATTGCTTCTTACTTTGTATTAGGCTTCTTCAAGCTCATGAGCTCCTACCTCAGATCCCCTAGTGTTAGGGTTACAGATATGTGCCACCTCACCCCAGCCCTTAGTCAGGGACCTCACCTTGAGACTCAGCACTTTTGCCACACTACCTGCTCCTTCCTGTGGTGGATGGGGGGGGGGAAGTTACCTGGGGCTTGAATTCAGCTCAGTGGTAGGGCATTTCCCTAACATGGGCAAGGCACCAGGTACAATCCCAGTGCTGCAAAAAGAACTAAAAGAAAATAACTTTTTGAAAAGTTAGCATAAATTGGGACTGGTGGCCTACACCTGTAATTCCAGGATTCAGGATACAGAAGCAGGTGGATCAAGAGTTCAAGGCCAGGAGCCAGGTATTGGTGGAGCACGCCTTTAAACCCAGCATTCGAGAGGCTGAGACAAGCAGATCTTTGAGTTCGAGGCCAGCCTGGTCTACAGAATGAATTCCAGGACAGGCTCCAAAGCTACACAGAGAAGCCCTGTCTTGAAAAATATTTTAAAAAAAGAAAAGAAAAAGAAAGAAAGAAGGAAAGAAAGAAAGAGTTCAAGGTTAGCCTGTGCGACACATAGTAAGATCTTGGATTAAACAACAATAAAAATTACCCATTGAGCCAAGCATGGTGGCAAATTTCTCTAATTACAGTATTTTGGAGGCTGGGGCAGAAGAATTTCAAGTCCAAGGCCAGTCTAAGCTATTCAGTGAGTTTCAGGAGTCCCTGGTGCACAGAGACTCTGTCTCAGAAACAAAGCCCAGAGTTACTACCACACACCTACTTTGTGTTAGGCTGTGCATGGACACTTAGCACGCACCATCCCTAATGTCTTAGGCCCTGGAAGGTTGGGAGAAACCGAGTCTATTTATTTACTTTATGCTCTTCGTTTATGTTATGTGTTTTGACTGTGTGTGTTTCTGTGAACTGGTACCTGTGGAGGCCAAAGGAGCCATTAGATCCTTTGAAACTAGATGGCTGTGAGCTGCCATGTGGGTGCTGGGAATTGAAGCCAGGTCCTCTGGAAGAACAGACAGTGTGCTCTTAAACACTGAGCCATCTACCTTTCCAGCCCCTTGCTTTAATAAATTTCATTCATTTATGTGCACAGGTGTGCACTCCCTGGAAGAGGTCAGAGGACAACTTTTGGGAGTTCGTGCTCTCTTCCCAAATGTGGATTCCAGGGATTAAACTCAAGTCAGACTGAGGACCAAGACTCCCACTGAGCCATCTCTCAGGCCTTGTGTTTTGATTGATTGGGAATTTCTTTGTTTCTTTGTTCTTGTCTTTTTAGAACAGAGTCCCTTGTAGTCTGGTCTGGCCTCCAACCAAGGACCATCCTAGGATCTGATCCTCCAGCCTCCACCTAAGAATTAGGGTTATAGACTCGGACCACCGTGCCTCTGCAGAGATTTTGACCTTGGAAAGCCTTGGCTCACATTTCAACCTGCCCTTCTGTTAGGAACCTGGGACAGGAAAGGAATGCACTGGTTTCTTCTGGAACAGCTAGGCTCTGAAGCTGAGGGAGGGAAACCTGAAACCAGATCAACAGGGACCAGACAAAGGCCTGGGGCTGGCACCACCTGAGCTGGCTCCTAGGGACACAGGTGGCCAGTCCTCTGGCTGCTGGCCACTGCAGAAACTCCACCTAGTCAGGTGACTCTCTGGTTGTCCTGGCTGGTCCCGGGGGGGGGGGGAAAACACTCATGTTTATACTTTGTCTTCCTGGACTGATGACAGGCAGTTATTAGTGGGCCCTTCATAGTAAGATTCAGATGGGGGAAACCGAGTTTGGAGTGACTAGGGTCTTGTCTGAGGTCACACAGCAGTTTGGTGACAGAGCTAGAAAACGCACTGAGGTCTGGGCTCTTGTTGGCTCCAGGGAACCACGCTTATCCTGGGATCTCAAATACCCCAGGGCTTTGTCTATCTCCCTTGCTAGCCTTTAGGTAGATTATTTAGTGAGCACCTAAGCAGTTTGAGGAAAATGTTACCAATTGCATTTCAGGGAAGGCAGGGAATCAGCAGTACAATCCCCGGTCTAAAACAAGAGCTTGAGCACTGGAGAGATGGCTCAGCGAATAAAAGCATTCACTGGCTGCTCTTCCAGAGGAACCAGATTCAACTCCCAGAACTCACATGGCAGCTCACAACCATCTGTAACTCCAGGTCCAGACACCAGACACACACAGTACACGGACACATATGCAAGCCAAAAAAACTCATACAGATAATTTTTTTTTTTTAGAAGTTAAAACTAGACAAGAGCCTCTGAGTTTATAGATCAGGCCCTGCCTTTCAGAAAAGACTAGGAAGTAACCCTCTGTCTAAGCCGGCAATGACTGAGCAGAGGCCAAATCTAAGACTGGCTGTCTTCAGAGCTCCGTTCTGCTCACTTCCTAAGAAAGCTAAGGGTAAAAGGAGGCCCGAAATGGAGGCAGGAACTTTGCTTGTTTGGGCTTGGTTTGGATTTTTACCAGGTTTTCGGAACAGTTTTTCACTATAAGCCCATTCTGGTCTAGAACTTGCTGTGTTACCCAGGTAGTCCTCAAATTATAAATCCTCCTGCCTCGGCCTCCAGTAAGACTGTTGTTACAAACACGGGTCACTACCCAAGAGCCCTAGGTAATGTGAGATGTTAAAGGGCATCTTCTGACATTGTCCCCTGTCCCTGCCTTGCTTGGGCAGTTTGCCTTCAGGGATGACGTGCCTTTGGTACGGCTGGAGGTAGCCGACGAGTGGGCCCGGCCAGAGCAAGCTGTGGTGCGGTACCGCATGGAAACAGTGTTCGCCCGGAGCTCCTGGGACTGGATTGGCTTGTACCGGGTGAGACGGGCAAGAGTCTGGGACTCTCAGGGAGGAGGGGCCTACCCCCACCCCAGTATCACTGGCTTGTCCTGTGTTTGACTCTCTGCTGGGAAGCTGCAGCATTAGGGTGTCCCAACCCTGGTTCCTCTTTGCCTAGGTGGGTTTCCGCCACTGCAAGGACTACGTGGCTTATGTCTGGGCCAAACACGAAGAAGTAGATGGAAATGTCTACCAGGTACTTAGAAGGAGAAGAGGGTTGGAAGAAGGTCCCCATCGCCCTGGGGACACAAGGGTTCTGCCTGGGGGAGGGGGTCCTGAGGCTACCCCTTGGCCCCAGCTTGGGCCTCTACCCCTGTGCCCACCAGGTGACCTTCAGTGAGGAATCACTGCCCAAGGGCCATGGAGACTTCATCCTGGGTTACTATAGCCACCACCACAGCATCCTTATTGGTGTCACTGAACCCTTTCAGGTAAACAGATCAGACCCTAGGGCCAAAGCGCATCAAGAAGTCCCAGTCAAATGTCCCATCTTCTGGGTTCTGCTCTGGGACTCCGAGACCAGTAGCCCTACCGCTCTGGGTCTGCCAACTTGGAGGGAGGAAGTGGGCAGGCTAGCAGGTGGGATTGCGGCAGTGGCTGGTGTCCTCTGCAGATCTCGCTGCCTACCTCAGAATCGGCCAGCAGCAGCACAGACAGCTCCGGCACCAGCTCGGAGGGTGAGGATGACAGCACTCTGGAGCTGCTCGCACCCAAGTCCCGCAGTCCCAGCCCTGGCAAGTCCAAGAGACACCGTAGCCGCAGCCCTGGCCTAGCCCGCTTCCCTAGTCTCGCTCTCCGCCCTTCATCCTGTGAACGCCGCCGTGGTGGCAGCCGGAGCCCCTCACCCCAGAGTCGCCAGCTGCCTCGGGTGGCCCCTGACAGGAGTCACAGTAGTGGCAGCCGAGGTAGTAGTGAGGAGGGGCCCTCTGGGCTCCCTGGCCCATGGGCCTTCCCACCTGCTGTGCCTCGAAGCCTGGGCCTGCTTCCAGCCCTGCGCCTGGAGACCGTAGACCCTGGTGGTGGAGGCTCCTGGAGACCTGACCGGGAGGCCCCTGACCCTAACAGCCTATCGCCCAGTCCCCAGGGCCGACTGGGCCTAGAGGAAGGGGGCTTGGGGCCCTGACGTGGGCAGAAGGGCCTGGACAGCCTCACTCTGCCTCTCTCTTCCACAAACCTGCCTGCCTCTCTCTTGCTGCTGCTCCAGCGGTCTGTCCACCACACCTGCCACTCTGTGTTGGCCAGGAGTGGCCATCTGGAGCTCCCCAAACTCAGTCCTGGCACCACCTAAACTGTGACAATCAGCAAAGCCTCGCCTGGGCCCCCATCTGGGATGAGGGGGAAAACTCTGGCAGGTGTTTCCATCTGGGAGGTCATCCATTAGGAATAAAACTCTCCAGCTTCGCTCCTGGCTCCTTCCTGACTTGTGAGAAGTTTGCAGATGAGGGTGGGAGGAGTTATAGATGTGAGGAGTGATAAAGCTAACATATATTAGGCACCAGCTGTATATGGAAACATGTCATCTCCTTTAATCTCCCATTTAATCTTAGACTCATTTCACAGATGGGCAAACTGAAGCCTCCAAGAGGACCCCTCAGGGTTTCAAGAGCAGATAGCAAAGCTCAGTCTGGCTATGCACTAGAAGAAGAGAATGTTTACTGGTTGTACATGTGTTTATTAATTCAGTTACTCCTCAGCAGCCCTGTGAAGTAGTTCATGTTTACGGCTCCCTTTTTCAGACTGGGGGTGTAACTTAGTTGATTGCATGCTTGCCTAGCAACCCTGAGTTGAAGGGTTGAAGCCCTGGGTTCCATTCCCAGTACCACATAAAACTTGGCGTGACGACTTACTCCTGTAATCCCAGTCCTTGGGGGTAGAGGAGAGTGGACCAGAAGTCCAAGGCTATACTCATGCACATAGCAGAAGCCAGCCTGGGCTACAGTTAAACCCTGGCTCAGACAAAAAACAAAACCAAAACAACAAACAAGTACAAAAAAAGAAACACCTCCTTTTTTCAGAGGAGGAAACGAAGGTCGAGCAGGAGGAAGGAGGTCCCTAACTCCGCAAGGGCACAGAAGAGATTTCAGTTTAGAGTTAGAGCAGAAAGATTAGCTCAGGCTAGGAAGGGCTATTAAAAGACGGGGGTCTCTGGTGAGGAGAGCAGGGAGCATGCTCCCCGTGCTGGGTTCAGATCTGGGTGTTTCCGCTGTATCCCTGTTTTCCCACCTGCAGCTCTAGGCCTCAGAGCCAGGTGCTGAGGCTCCCGGATGCAGGGCCCGGTACACGTCAGTTTTGCAGCAGGGACAGTCAGGTCCTACTTCTGGTACCTCTGCCATCAGTCACTCCCCGTTTCCACCTGTGCATGAAGTTTCCCGGCAAGGTCGAAACCCA
This sequence comes from Microtus oregoni, assembly GCF_018167655.1. Classification (NCBI taxonomy): domain Eukaryota; kingdom Metazoa; phylum Chordata; class Mammalia; order Rodentia; family Cricetidae; genus Microtus; species Microtus oregoni. Next base: position 37,172,074 of record NW_024543078.1, read on the forward strand.
AGGCTTCAGAAGGCACCTCCTCAATAGCACGCACAGGCACAGGGGGTTGTGTCACCAGCTGCAGGTCACCCAGTGCAGCAGATGTGGCCCAGCGTCTATCCTCCTATTGTCCCATCAAGCCCTCCTATTGTCCATGTGAGTCATGCTGCTCCTCGAAGAAGAGGCCGAGTCTCTCAGAACATAGCAAAGCCAGAAGGAGGTCCAGGCTGCTGCACCTGAGGTCATGAGCTCTGGAATGTCTTCTGTCCACCCACTCTCCAGATTGCACGGGTTAGTTGTAGACACTGGCTGTAGAATGACCGGGAGGTCCCTGAAGGCTCCAGAGGCTGTGCCACAGTCCCATCTGCACCTTTACCCCAGAAACGGAGTCGTTTCTGCTGAAGCCTCTGCAGGTGCCGCGCTGACACCTTGATGGCCCTGTGGTCTCTGGAGCAGCTGTGGGGAGAGCAAGGGTCAAAACCAGCAGAATTCCATCCTACAAGGCCCAGAGAGGAGCAGGTGTGAGGCCAGAGTCACCAGCAAGGCAGAGAGGGCATGGCTATACCCAGATGAGGCAGAATTAACCTAGGCTAGTAACCAGAGGCTTAGGTTCCATACGGAATGGTTGTAGAAACCTGAGCCAGTAATTGAGCCTCAGTTTCCCTATCTCTGTATCAAGCAGGTCTTGAGCTATGCTCAGCACATCTGCTATTTTCTTGTCTCCTGAAATCTTTTTGTTTGTTTGTTTGTTTGTTTGTGCATCCTAGACTGGCCTTAAAATTGCTGCCTAACCCGGCTGGGCCTCAGAGTACTTTATCCTGCCTCATCTTCCCAAGTCCTGGGACTCCAGGCACGTACCCCACACCTGCCTTTCCTATAGCATTCTACAGATGAGAAAGTGGTAGACAGTTGGCAAGCTACATCAGCTTGTCAAAGACAAACGAGGATTAAATCACAGAGCCCAGGCACATACATCCCCCCAGCCACCCCAGCCTGCTGCAAAGCTGGGCCCAGGGCAGCATGGAGTTCAGAGTCCCCGGACCCTTTTCCAGGCCCCTCGTCCCAGGCACACAACTGGTCTCTATATAGGCAAACCCAGCCCTTGGCGAAGACCCCCACTCCTCCTGGCTCTGCCATCACTCACCCTTTGCCTTCAGCACAGTCGATTTGGGGGGCCAGCTTGAAGCAGGTGGTTCCCAGGAGCTCCCAAACCTTGCTGGTGCTGGCAGGGGGGCTGTGGAGCCTCAGGGCGTGTGCCAGACTGAAGGTAGATGCAGGTTCAGGCCATGCCAGAGCCTTGCCAGGTACCCCTGCACAGTCCTGGCAGCAGGCAGCCCACCCCCAAGTCCACCCAGCAGGCCTCACCGGCGGGTGCAATTGCAATGGAAAAGAGGCGTTTGGGCACTGTTGAGAAGGTGGAACTTGGTTTCCTGGGGCTTGATCTGGTGTTTGCACTGGTCCAGGTGTTGAAGCCTTCGACAGACTCGGTGGGCACCTGGGGACAGATGTGGTCATTAAGAAAGCCTGGCCCACCAGGGAGCCCACCCGTGCCTGCCACCATTCAGGAGATACACCAGCACATATGCTTAGTTACATGGTCCTTTTTTGTCTCTGCCCCTATAGTCACAAAACGTCACTCACATAGAATGAACCACACCCCACACCCCTTGCCCAGTCACTGTTTGGAGATCCCAGATAAGGCTTCCTAGACATAAAGACTACAAAGATGAGTCTGAGTGGGGGGGGTGCTTCCGACAGGAAAGAGCATGCATCAAAGCCTAGCAGTGAGAGCTGGTTCTGAGGGCTTCAGTTGTTTCTTCTCGGCTTGAGCATGGAACCTGGGGCCATGCATGTTGTAGACAAATGCTTCGCCACCAGCTTCATCCAGCCGGGTACATCTCACCCTTGCAGTTGGCATTTGGGTACAGTCAGAGTTTATAGGGCTTAAGGGTTCTGAGTGCTGAGATTCCATTAGCTAATATTGGGAGAGGTGAGGGACTCAACAGGATGTGGTGTGGCCCCACTTTTAAAACATGGAACCCCCTGGCTATCCAGATGTGATGAGAAAAGTTGGGGTGCCTGGGAGGTGTTTAGAGCAAGAAAAGAAGTAATTCCTGCATTTGCACACAGAAGCAAGAACACCCACTCACCCCACCCCCTGAAAGTTTGGTTTTTAACTCACCTTGAAGTTTTGGGCCCTTGTGATAGCCTGGATGGGGGACTCCTGACTGAGCTCTGGGAACCACATCAGGCCTGGAGGCAACAGCAGGGGTCTGGAGGGTTGTGGTGGTGGTTGTGCTTTGGTGCTCTACTTGTGTCTGCTGTAGGCGCCTCTTCTGGGGGAGTTTGCTGGGAGCTGGACTCTGGGGGCTGGGTGAGGCAGGTGAGGTAGCTGCAGCCTCCCAGGAGGCATTATAGTAGGTCCTGGGCTGGAGGTGAGCGAGGGGCACTGAGCCATACGCCTTGCACCTGAAGGGAACAATTCAAGGCAATTGATGACCCAGATTCCTGTTCACAAAGGCCCCAGAGTCATCTCTACAGAGGCTAAATTTCTGCCAGTCCCATCTGCCATCCCACTGGGTTATGGGATAAACCCCAGAAGGGTCCAAACCCCTGACCCTGCCCAAAGGAAAGGACAAACTCTGCAATGCACGGTTTCTAGAGGACAGACAGACCTCCTTCCCTCCCTGGTCTTGGAGCCCAACTTGCCCTGCTGGCTATGCAAGGACTCAAGTGGGCAGCCACGCACCCACCCCACCAGTGCCACGCCCCACGCACCCGCCCCAACAGTGCACACCACACGAACCCCCCCCGCCAGTGCCACACCACACGTACCAGCCCCGCCAGTGCCACGCCACACGCACCCACCCCGCCAGTGCCACGCTCCACATACCCGCCCCACCAGTGCCACTCCACACAGGCCTCCTGCTCCTTCAGCACAAAGCATGGGATCTCCAGCACATTGAAGAAAGCCATGCCCATGATGTCAGAGATGGAGTCACGCTGGCTCCTCAGGCATTGCTGAAACCTGCCCCCAGAACCAGAATTCAGGTCCCGGGACCCCAGAGAGCCTCCTGGCACATTCTTCAGCCCACCCTATAGATGATCATTCATTTTCTGGGGCCTCAGTTTTGCCCATCTGCACTGAAGGTGGTCGGGAGAGGAAGGGGGCCCTGCTTCTGATCTTTAGAATACTCTGGATTTCTAGTGCTGATACCCAAGACTGGGTAACTCTGCTCTGCCCCCTGAGCCCCGGGCCCTCTCTGCCTGCTGCCAACCTGGCATCACAGTCGCAGTGAGAGATGGTGTGGAATCGGAAGTTTCGGATGCCATAGTTAAACTGCAAGGGTGAGATGGTTTGTGGGCATTGGTCGTGTTCCCTGCAGCAGAGGTCAGGGCCGTGGAACATACCTGCATGGAGAGAAGAGGGAACAGGCTAGAGCAGGGCCCTGGATACCGTGCACCAGTTATGCCGACCTGGCCATAGTAGTTAGAATTTGCCCAATTGTCATCCCAGCCCACGGTGGCCTCAGGACAGTTGGTCTCTGGATACACAACACCCATAGCGCCAACATATTCTGAGAAGACCATCCAGGCTCGCAACCTCCTTTGCCTCCCCCATGCCAGGAAGCTCACACTCCAGCATGTGGATGTGTCTTCCTCGGAAGTCACTAGAGCTGACTCACAGAGTTCTCAAGCTCACACCCAAATAAAGCTCCAAGTTATGAAGGTGTGTGTAATGGAATGACGGGCAGGAGGGGTGCAACATTTTCTCTGGTACCGCAAGGCTCTGGGTGGCCTACTCAGGTCAAGTTCCCCACCAGCTCCCCTTGCAGACACACACCAACAACCACAGCCCCAGCAATAGCATCCTTCATGGGTGTTCCCCAGGAGCTAAGCTCACAGCAGTCCTGAAGGGGAAGTGGCCCTTTATCTTATAGATAAGAAACTTGAAGCTACAAGAAGTGCCAGTTTGAATGTGCTGAGCGGCAATCTGAACCCAGATCTGAGGGGCTTTTTCCACTGAAGTACCTCATGGGTAGAGGCTGTTTAGAACAGCAGAAGTAGGATCCTCCCCAACCTGCCTCCTCCCTCAGAAGGTGATTCACAGGACTCTGGGTTTGAGTAAGACCCATCCATGACATCACTTATGTGTCCCATGAAGAACTACTCATGCTCACCCCCCATTTTACAGATTAAAAAAAAAAGTTGAGGTTCAAAGTACCTAAGTCACTTCTCTAAAGACAGCCCCCTCCCCACATACACACCCCCGTGGCTCACCCAGTTCTGAGGAGTTCTCTGCAGAGTTCCCAACTCCACACCACAGCGTGCCAGGAATGGTCCAGCCTCTCCTCCTTCTAACGTGCCCGCTGTCAGGTGCTCCACTCTGCCCTGAGGCTCGCTTCTCCCTGGCTCCTGTAGGGCTATCCTGAGACCCCTGACAGGCCTCCCACTGGCTCTGCAGGGTGGCCAGGGCTCTCTGCAGCTCAGGTCCAGGTGTGTGGGTGAAGGAGTGCCTCCAGGGCTCACGTGTACAGAGGACCCCGAAAGCTCTGATGAGCTCAGAGTCATCCTGCCTGATACATACCTTCAGCCTGTAGTGCGCATCCCAGAGGGCCTGGAATAGTGCCAGGCCTTGGGCATCTTTGCCCAAGAAGCTCAGAGAACCCAGAGGGTTACCAGGGATGGGCTTGGCCAAGTAGCAGGAGGTACTGTCCCAGTGAAGGGTAAGGGAGCCCCCTGGAGCAACCCCTAGAAAAGCCAGCATCCCCAGAAGGACCCCCTGAACCCCCATTCTGTCCTAGGCCAGCCTGCTCAGACAAAGCCCCCTGGATGCTTGCCTTTGGCTACCCACGAGGCAGCTGCTGAGTCTGGATCAGAAGGGATGTCAGCAGGCCCTGGGTGTCAGTCGGACCAATGAATGGAGCTGAAGGAGGAGGAGAAAGGCAGGAGCATGGGGTGATCTTGGGCTTGTAACCGAATCCACCGGCTGGGCAGGCTTCTGATTGGCTGAGAAGTGCATTGCTGGGTCCACGCCTCCACTCTCCCTGCCCTCAGTGCTGTCCAGTCACCTGCCCCAGGCCAGCCTGTAAAGATGCGACTGTGGGAGCCAAAGCCTTGGGCTGTGAGGGTGGGGGGTGGAGGAAAGAAGCCAAGGAGGAGCTGTGTATCCTGTGGAGTAAGAAGAGAGTGCAGGGACCCCCAAAACCTGTCGTTGTCCTCCTAACCCAGTTGTGGCTGCCGCACCCAAGTCTACAAAATTGGCAAGAGGCCATGTACCTCACTCATCCAGGGCGGGTAAAAGAGGTGAGGACAGGCTGGGACTCTGGGGCCCACCCTGGGAGTTCCCAAGTCTTTCTGGGTCCTGGCTCTCAAAAAGACTGTTAGTATACTCCAAAGAAAGTGCCCAGACCCCTGGGACCCCTGAGACCTCCAGGACCCCTGGGACTTTAAGCACACATCTGGTCCAACACCTGATAGTGGGGATCCACAGCCAGAGGAAGACCTGAAAACAACGTGGAGCAGAGATGGCACTGGGGGATTAGAGAAACAGGGTCCCCTGGATAAGCAGAAAATGGCTCAGAAGGCCAGGTCTGCATGCCTTTAATTCTAGGAGCATGGTCACCTGAGGACTCAGAAGGTATCATATGTCCCCCAGGAGACACGGGACTCTCTATTAGGGACAGGGTTATACTCAGCATTGTTTCTTTTGTCCCCAAGCTGATGTGTCATTCAGCTTCCAACCATCTGGGGAAGCTGGCACTTACACCCATTATATAGATGAAGAAACTGAACTCAGCTGGATGTAGTGGCACACACCTTTAATCCCAGCCCTTGAGAGGCAGAGGTAGGTGGATCTCTGAGTTTGGGGCCTGCCTGGTCTACATAGTAAATTCCGGGACAGCCAGCACCACATAGAGAGACCCTGTATCGAAAAACTAAAAAGAAAGGAAGGAAGGAAGGAAGGAACCGAAACTCCATAAGGATGATAAATTTTTTTAAATTTCAAATTGCTTTCAGGCCCCACGAAGCAGGGAATCAGGGTCGGCCTAGCTCAGCCCCTCTCCAGTCCCCTTCCTATCCCTCCAGGAATCAAATCCCAGCTTGGCAGAGTCAGAGCCAACACTGGGCAGGGGAGCTCAGTGTGCTGCTTCAGGAGAGTGAATACCAGATCGTGAGGTCCATATTTGTGGCTGCAGAACTATCGTCGACCTGGGGGGAAATAGCAGAGGACAATGAAAAGGGGATGGGTGTAAGTAACCTCCATGCCAAACCCTCCCCAGAGGTGGAGAAAGAAGGTGAGGAGTTGATGAAGTGGTGACAGAAGGGGGAGAGGGTAGGGACACAAGCAAGCCCAGCGGAACCTTTCTAAAGGGAAAAATTTTTTGCATTATTGTGGTATTTTCTTTTGTCATAGGGCCTGACTTCCAGCTTGGCTCCCTTTTCCACATTCCACACCCTTCCTCACCCATCGCCTGGAAAGGCCGGAACAGATCACATCAAGTGCCCAGCTTTGGAAAAAACAGACAGATCCAGCAGGGACGGCGTGAGCCTGGCCGTAGAAGTCAACTTCTCTGAGCCTTGGTCTCCTCTTCTGCATGAGCAGAGCAATCCCTGCAGTCACCTATAGAATGTTAGGCAAGACTCTTAATGTAGACCCAGCATCTGTGGTCCAAAATACTCATGCCTCAGGGCAGCAGGAAGCAGCTTATCTAGGAGAAAGCAAATCCTAAGATTTGGGGGCCACTGTGTCTGTATCTACCCACTTCGGGGCGGGGACTGTGGGACTGTGGCCAGGGCACTGCCTCACGGGGGAACTTGGTCTTCTCTAGGTCACTGTTTTCCTCCTCTGCTGTGAGAAGTACCGTGGGGAGCATCTTTGAGATCTCTTCCTGTCTTGGCCCCGCGGGAAGGCAGGCTGGAGCAGCACAGGCCTCAAGGGAGGCAATCACTGGGCTTCCCTCCCCACTCTCCCTGGGTGGCCACATGAGTCTGCCAACAGGAGCTGTACCTTGTGTCCCATCAGGGTGTCCCTCGGAGAACAGCGGGGTCCAAATGAGCAGGATAGGACAGAGGTGTAAACTTTCCCCTGAGCCTTCACCACCCTGATTCACAGCCGGCATTGGTGGGATAAGAAATAGATGTCTGCCCAAGAAATCAGTCCTTTTTTTCCTGTCCACATCACCCCCTTCCACTCCTCCTCTTTCTTTCTTGGTGGGGTCTTGCTAAATAGCCCAGACTAGTACCAAACTTGGACTCCTCCTGCCTTAGCCTTCCGAACGCTGAGCTTACCAGTGAGCACACCATGCTCCAGCTCCATGACTCCGTTCCTTTGGCTTCTCACTCATATCCCCATCTGCCTGTGGTCTCTTCTGTCTCCCTGAGCCCCGACTTCCTATCTCCCTGACTTTATCTCTCCACCTCTTTCCATTTCTCTCTCAGTGGGTCTCCTTCTTGCTTCCATCTCTTCACTCCCCACTCCTTTCTGTTTTATGGTGCTGGGGCTAGAACGTAGGGCCTTATAAACACACACTCACCAAGCACTCTAGAACCCAGGGCCTTATACACACACACTCACCAAGCCCTCTGCTACTGAGCAACATCTCCAGGCCCATTTTGTAACAGACGCTTAGGGACTGTTTTTGCTAAAAGAGCATTGACTCCTTCCTCACTTGGTAACTACAGGTAAAAGTGGGCCGAGAACCTAGAGTCTCTGCCTTCAGCTCCACCTGTCTCTTGCCTAACTATGCATGTAGCTGTGCAGATCATTCATGGAGTGGCCATCTCAAAACTTGAGAGACCTCCCCCATTTCATTCCCTTTCAAGGCTTCATCTTACTGTCACCTTTCTATAGTGTCCTATCCTGGGCCCCAGTTGTCCTGAACCTTCAGCTGCCGTAGATTCGGGAACAGCAGATCCATGAAGGACAGACCACCCTGCAATTGCGATCGTATATGTTGCTAAGGCTGCACCTTGGATATGAATGATCATTGCCTGAGAACTGGCCTCAAACAAATAAGAGCCTTTTAGTACCTCCTCGCACAACCAGGACTGCTTAGGCATGTAGACTCTTGTCCCATTTCTTCTTCAATTTAAACCTAAAACCCGCCAGGCAGTGGGGGTGCACGCCTTTAATCCCAGCAGTAGGGAGGCAGAGGCAGGCAGATCTCTGTGAGTTCAAGGCCAGCCTGGTCTATAGACTGAGTTCCAGGACAGCCAGGGCTACACAGAGAAACCCTGTCTCGAAACCTCCCCTCCAAAAAAACTAAAGCTCAGATCAGCACTCAAATATGAATTTAGGGGTAGCTGAACCCCTTATCAGCCCTTCCCAATGTGTTGGTTAGATAGCTTTTATCTGCTATTCATTATTATTTGTATCTTTGGGGCTTTCGTCCTATTTTATTTGAGAGAGTGTTCAGAATTGTACCTCAGGCAGAACTTGAAGTCACTGAATGGCTCGCGTTGGCTTGCACCCTGCAGAGATCCACCTGCTATGGCCTCCCAAGTGCACACCACACCTGATACATAGAGGGAGTATACCTTCCCAGGACCTGGAGATGCTCCATTGTTGTATGCCCCCACCCCACTCTGACCCCAGAATCTTCCTCTCCACCAGCCTGAATGGTATCTCGCTCTGGTCTTCTGAGCTGGCACCCCCAGCTTTACCCAGAAGGCGCCGTGTGCTCTGTACTCTGAGAATGGGACAGGCTGTGCCCAGCTTCAGAGCATGCAATTCACTTAGAAACAAAAAGTCATTGCATTTACTGTGTGCCAGGCACAGGATGAGACCCTGCAGAGAAGATGCTTCTGAGAGCTGGGCGGGGGTGGGCAGAGGGGGGAGCTCAGGGGGAGGAAGAGGAAGGGAGCACATTCCCCTGGGAGAAGAGAGGCTGGAAGTGGGAGAGCCGCTGGAGCCCAGTCTCAGTTGGCTCCTCCAGGAGCCACTGCCAAGACTGAGTTAGAAGCGATAGAGATTTATGGGAGGAAATAGTTGGATAAAGATAAAAGGAGAGGATGTAGTACTGGGCAAGGGAACCCTTGAGGCCATGTTTCAGCTCTGACATCTATGGGAAGGGAAGTAACAGGATACTAGCAGGTCTAAGCCAGCCAACAAGCTCTGGTGTGAAGATTTCCTGTGGAGGAGCCCCATTTGGACCCAGTCAGTCCCGCTCTAGTGACCCCATTGTTCTGTCAGTAGCTGGAGGCTTCCCAAGACATCAGTGGTCTCTGTTGCAGATCCTGAAGGAACTGCAGCTTTAGCTGTCAGTCTACTGCTTTCTCACAGGGACCCGAGGAGGCTAGTGAGAGGGACAATCTTCTCCCGGGAGATCTCAGGCCACAGAGAAAGGAATACTGGGTATAGAACACACCTGTAAGATTCCCAGGTGGGACTGGGTCCCTTGTGCTCCTGACCGCAACTGTGCCCAGATCAAAGTATGAGGAAACAGAACGAGGCCCAACGAGACAGCTCAGCATTAGGTCTGATGCTGCAGCTGCCTAGGCTACTGCGGTGACATACGCCTGTAATCCCCGCACTGTGGAGGTAGGGGCAGGAGGGGCAGGAACTCAGCTACATAGCAAATTCAAGATCAACCTGGACTGTATGACCTGTCTCAGAAAGAAAGAATAAATGAGGGAAAGTAAGAGACTATGGGAACCAATGGACCTCACTAAGCACCATTGGAAACCATGATGGTCCAAAAATAAGCCCACAAATCCTTTGATACTCTTCCCTTCCAAAGGAGGGGGCCTCAAACCCCTCACTTGAGTAGAAGCTGTACTGAATAGTGACTTGCTCTGACAGTTAGAATGTGCTGGAAGTGACAAACTCCCAGCTTCAGGAAGGGACTGTTTTCCTCTTTCTCTGGAATGGTCCCTGCTGGGAAGCAGGGCGGTCATTGTCATTGGGGCAGCCTTGTGAAAAGGCTCCTGGGATGAGAGGTGAGTAGAAAGGTCTGTGAGCAAACCACTCTGAAGTATTTCAGGTTTCATAGGAATACAGCTTGCTCTTGCTCTCTCTCTCTACCCTCCTTCTCTCTCGCTTCCCCTCGTGTGTGTGTGTGTGTGTGTGTGTGTGTGTGTGTGTGCATGCATGTGTGTGTGTGCATGTGCATGTGTGTGTGTGTGCATGTACTTAAAGTGTACATTGATTGGTCAGGGTGTAGTGTCACAGGCACCAATAATCTTAGCCCTCTGGGGGCTGAAGCAGGAGGACTGTGAGTTTGAAAGTCAGCCTGGATTATATAGTGAGACTCAGACACAGAAGACAAAGCAAAATCAATATTTAAAAAAATAAAATAAAAAAGTATACAATGTCCATAGCTGTGTGACCAGCACCACTAATTCCAGAGTATTTCCACAATCCCCAGTAATATAAATAAGAACTAGTAATAGTTTATTCAGCCTCCTTCTAGCATGGTGACTGTGCATCGGTCTCTGTGGAGCAATCTGTTCCAAACAGTTCACGGCCAGTAACGCTGTGTTAACAAGCAGGGCATGTTCTGATAAACTCCTGCTTAGATGAGTTTGTCACTGTGCAAACACAATAGAGTGTGCTTACACAAACCAAGGGAGCTGAATCAGTTCCTCCATGTGACTCCTGGATGCACAAAGAGAGAAGTTAAATACGAGGCTGAGGAGGCGCTACCCCAAAACAAGACCTGCCACTTCTGCAGTAAAGTTTTTGGTAGAAGGAGTGTATTCTGAAATAACAATAAACTAGTACAATAAATACATAAATCAGTTACGCAGGCATGTGTCACTAACTAGCTAGCGCTATTTACTATGCCTAATTGCATATGCTATACTTTCAGAACTTGTGGTGCCGTGGCTCCTTGTCCCTCTGTCACCACAAAACGTGAGTCATGCGCTGTGCTCTGCACTCTGAGTACAAAATCACCAGGCAGTTGGAACATTCCAGCAATTTTAATCTTTTTATAAATGGTTTTATTTTTCTTTTTAATTATGTGTATGGGGGGTAGGGTTGGGCACAAGAGTGTAGTTGCCCTTGGAGTTCAAAAGAGAGCATTGGATCCCATGGAGCTGTAGGTGAGGGCAGTTGCTGCCGGCTGACATGCTGAGAACTGAGCTCAGGTCTTCCAGCAACAAGCAAGGTGGCTTAACCAGCAAGGACCACCAGGGAGCCTGCAGACCGCTGTTGCGTAATGTGGAGAATGGCTGCATAGAGAGAGCTCCGATGTGGTGTTTTATGACAGGCTTCTTTCAATCGCATGTTTTTAAAGTTTGTCCATGTGATGGAATGCGATAGTACTTCATGCCTTTAAATTTTAAAAGTTTTATTTACATTTTTGTGTGAATGTTTTGCATGCATGTCTGTCAGCGCATCACATGTGTACCTGGTGCCCACAGAGGCTGTAAGGGATCATCAGATCCCCTGAAATTGGAGTTGCGGATGGTTATGAGCTACCACGTGGGTGCTGGAATCAAGCCTGGGTCCTCTAGAAGAGCAGCCAGTGCTCCTTGCTGTTGACCCATCTCTCCAGCCCAATTTCCTGACTTTTTATAACTAGATACTATCCCATTTTGTGGATTTGCCATGTTTTGTTTATCTATCAACCGGTGGACATGAACAGTGATGTCTTGAATGTTCATGTGCAAATGTTTGTACGATTTCTTTCTTTCTCTTGGGTATACACCTACGAGGGAACTTGCTGAGCGGGGGTCACACTGTCTGACATTTTAAGCCACTCCAAAGTGGCCTTATGATTTTACGGTCTCAGCAGCAGATGTGAGAGTTCTGACTTCTTGCCAGCACTAGTTGCTGGCCCTGCTGTAGCTGCCCTATTGTGGAGTGGCATCACATTTACTTGCATTTCCCTAATGGCTTATGAAGTGAGCATATTCCCAGAGCCTGCTGCCCTTTGTATATCTGAAATCTTCAGAGAAATATAGCTAACATACATTACCACTATAACCTCATGCGTCTTGAACCAAAACCACTCAACTAAGCTACTTGAATTCCTGAATTTCAGAGACTGTAACACACACACAGACACACACAGATACACACATGCCCAGTAGGTGCTAGGGACTGAATATGAACTCATGCATTTTAGGCAATGGTGTGTGTGTGTGTGTGTGTGTGTGTGTAAGTTGAAATACCGTTCAATCCATTCATAAACCTATACTTGTTGTGACATACAAAATGGGGTGATCTTTTTTTTAATTTGTAGATACATATATAGAGAGAACTTTATTTCCTTGTTTGTTTGTTTGATTGATTCTTTGGCTGTCCTGGACTAACTCCATAGACTGGGCAGATTAACTTTGAACTCAGAGACTTGCCTGTGTCTGCCTCTCTAGTGTGGGGACTAAAGGTGTGTGCCACCACACCCAGTCAAGAGAAAGATTTTTTTAAAACATAGCAATAGATAACTAGCACAGGAACATTCTATTGAAATGGAAAATACAGAATGGAGAGATAGCTCCATGGTTGAGAGCACTGTCTGCTCTTCCAGAGGACCTGGCTTTGATGCCCAACACCCACATGGTAGTTCAGTGCCCTTTGTAACTCCAGTTCTGGGAAGTCCAATGCCTGCTTCTAGTCTCAGTGGATACCAAGCATGCAGGTGGTACACAGACATACATGCCAGTAAAGCATCCATACACATATACATAAATAAGTAAGTAAATAATAACAACAACAGTAATAAGATAAAATGAGAACATATCATGGGTGCCTGCAATAATGCCAGAGACTTGGGTAGTGTAATAACGTAAGAAAAAATATTTTAGTGTAAATTTTGGAAGGAAAGAAACAAAACTGTCATGTTTCTAGATTGATTTTTTTATCTCTTTTCTTTTCTTTCTTTTTTTTTTTTGAGACAGGGTTTCTCTTGTAGACCAGGCTGGCCTCAAATTCACAGGGATCCACCTGCTTCTGTTCTCCAGTGCTAGTATTAAAGGCATGCGCCACCACCGCCTAGATGGATTTTCTACCTAGGAACTCCTGAAGCATTGGTACAGGGTGGGAAGGGCTCAGTTGGTCAAGTGCCTTTCACACAAGAATGAGGACTTGAGTTTGGATCACCAGAACTCATGTAGGCCGCTAGGCATGGCAGCACATGACTGTAACCCCAGGACTGGGGTGAGGACGGCGGGCAGAGGAGATCCATGGATTCAGCCAGCCTCGTTGAATCAGTGAATTTCCCTGAAGTGGGACTCCATGAGAGTCTGGGAGGGGTTCAAAAGAGTTTATTTAGATATATAATAGGGGTAAACACTCACTGATACAGGATAGTTAGATGCCACCGCAATTGTTCTGCCCAAGGGGAAAGAGCACCAACAGCAAGCTGCCTGCTCAGCTCCTACTGAGAGAGCGAGAGAGAGTGAGAGACCATTCTTCACAAGTTTATCAGTTGTCACTTAGCAGAGGAGACCACACCCTAGGGCTGGTGCCCCAAGGCTGTAGACAGAATGAGTTCCCACAACACTTCCCTCTTCTGTCTAAATAAGAAGGTTCTAAACCTAATACAAAACTATATACAATAAGAACAATTATCAAGTATGGTCCAGGAGAAAGAAAGGGTAATAACAAAAATGGAATACAACTAACAAGAACAACATCAAGCAAGAATCACATACTAAATGCCCAGGCTACAGGTAATTCATGAATAACAGAGATTATTCCAAAAGATGTTCTATCCTGAAGAATCTAAATCTTGTATCTCAAATGTCTTAGCTAAAATATGAGAGGATAGTAACTGAATATCTAGTCTTCAATCCCATCAAAGACCTATGAAGGAAAATAATATTACTTGAGTAAGCAGGAAGTACAAGCAAGAAACTTCCAAAAGATGCAAGAAATGACATAAACAGGTTGACCTGGACAGTCACCCAAAGTCTCTCTGCAACATTGGGGCAATCAACTTTGGCTGTAGGCCTAGAATATCTGACAGACCATTTTCAGAAACAGAAAAATTTAAAGACTGTCCTACCCTCTCTTGGAAAGGTTCAACAGTCACTTTTCCTTGTATCCTGCTTGTTCAGACTGGACGGCGTGCTTGCTGTCAGCAGTCGAGGTAAGGGAAGTTCTTTGCCTGATAGGCCAGTTTTACCAGTAGGAAAACAAGCTCCATATGGAGCGTATTGGATGCCAACCATTCACTCAAGAGTAGATTGATGCTGCCAGGAGCAGTTGTGTCTCTCATCAACAGAATTCTAAATTATTAAAACATTAAATGCTATATTCTGTAGGTCTTTGAAGTGTTTGAAGTCTACCTATCTATGAGGAGTACATCTATGTGCATCTAGAGAACCTAACTAACATAAGTGTAAGTATGACAAACATGGGTGATTATGAACCTGTAATTCTTTTTTTTTGTTTGTTTTTGGGTTTTTTGTTTGTTTTTGTTTTTGAGACAGGGTTTCTCTGTGTAGCTTTGATGCCTGTCCTGAAACTAGCTCTGTAGACCAGGCTGGCCTCAAACTCACAGAGATTCTCCTGCCTCTGCCCCCCCAAGTGCTGGGATTAAAGGCATGCCTGTGCCACCACCACCCAGTTTAACCTGTAATTCTTAATAACCTATATATCTTAAAGACTAAAGCTTCACATTATAAAAATAAACATTCTTTAAACAGATTGCAGCATGAGGACAATGACCTTGAAAATGAAACAATATATAAAATATCTTAATCATAGGTAAGAACGTATAGTGAAATATGACAAAAATATCCTTACTTTGTATCATATACAAAATATCTTAAGTAGAAGTAGAAACATACATACAGTATAACAAAGTAATTTTACATTTGTATACAAAAACATTGTAAACAGAAATAGGAACATAAATAATATAACAGATATAATTTTGAATTTGTATCAATATGCAAATTATCTTAGACAGAAAAACAAAAATAATTTTATACTTCCCGTTCAATGAAAGGACTTGTCTTAAAATATAAAAGCAGAGAGGTTAGAGAGAGATATCAGCAGTTGAAGAACACTTGTTGCTCTTGCAAAGGACCCAGGTTTGGCTCCCAACTCCTGCACAGTACTTACACTGAAAGCATCAGACACGCACTTACATCACATTCAAACAAAACACTGACATCCATAAGATAAAAACCTTTAGGGAAAAGAAAAATGTGGAGAGCAACTGAGGGAAGACATCCAGCATTAACCACCGGCCACCACCCCCATAGGGAGACATGCACATGCACCTACACAGACCACATGAGACCACACATGAACACACCAACCTTCCATCACTTAGGGTGTATCCAGTATTAGAGCCAGGCTTCCCTCAGGCCCTGATATGTGGAGAAGACATAATTCCTTGCCTAAAACCAGCAGCATGCTTTGCAGAACCAGAATTGTCTTGGGGCCAGGGCCTTGGGAGAGCTGTGGTTTCAGATCCTGGGAACTCTACACCCCATCACTCCATCCTTATCCTCACTGCTCCTTAAAGGCCTGTGATTATCAGTCCCAAGGCAGCTAAGTGTGTGGTCTGTGACACATTTGAGATATTCCATGTTCCCTTTGGGCAGCATTGCTTGATTAACTTCCTATTGACTTTGTACTGTTGATTGATGGCTTTCTGCTGACTCTGGCTTGTTTTCCCTCACAAATCATACATGTTGTACTTCTAGGTGTAAATAAACTTGCTTGGCATGAGCTATCAGCTTATGCAAGACCTCCTGGTCCCAACTTTCTTATCATCTTTATTTCCTCATCCGTGGTCCTCCTACTAAGGACCCTGTCACTAAAGAATGACCTACTGGTCTAGGTCATCTAGAGTATAGTATAGGGACAAAGTATGACGACAGGCTGAAATAAGCCCAATATAGGCCTTAATTTGTGTTCAAATTTAAAACATTCCCCCCCACACACGTATTTAGTGTGTGTGTGTGTGTGTATGGGAGGAAGCACACATGGAAGTCAGAAGACAATGTGAGAGGGTCAGCTCTCTCCTTCGACCATGTGGATCCTGGGATCAAACTGAAGTTGTCAAGCTCATCAGCAGGTGCTTTTATCCACTGAACCATCTCACTGACCCGCGTACAAATTTTTCCTTAGTCTTCATTACTAAAACAGAGATATGAGGCTCGAGGACTGATGTGGGTGGGAGCAAAGTTCACTAGTTATCATGAAGCATTTGGCAAGTAAGATCTTCATTTAGGTTGAAGGCTTGAAGGCAGGAGCAAGGAAGGGCAACATTGTGACTGATGGACCCGAGGCCCAGTCCCCAGGGCAGCAGACTGTGAACTCTTTCCATTTCCATTTCCCCAGAAGGTCTAAAAAAAAGCTAAGATGCCTGGTGTGGAATGTTAGTTTAAGATGTGTTACATTTGTTTATGTTGTGGAATATTTATTTAATGATACAAAAATGTGTGCATCCTTTTATGTTACATTTGTTTGGCTCTGTAAAGCTGTGTTACTTTGTCTATCCAGAACACCTGATTGGTCTAATAAAGAGCTAAACAGCCAATAGCAAGGCAGGAGAAAGGGTAGGCAGAGCTGACATGCGGAGAGAATAAATAGGAGGAGAAGTCTAGGGAAGAAAGCAGAGTGAGAGAGCAAGAAAAAGAGGAGAGGAGGATGCCAGGGGCATCACCCAGCTGCACAGTCAGACGGGGAGTAAGAAGAAAGATACATAGAATAAAGAAAGGTTAAAAAGTCCAGAAACAAAATGTAGTTAAAAAGAAATGAGATCATTTAAGTTAGTTACATTTGTTTCTAACTCCTCAGAAGTGTCAAACAGAGTCTTCATAGCGAGAACAATTTCATGCAGTGCCCTCCTGGAGTCAGTGAGAAAATATGGAAGAGGCCAAAGGTCCAATGCCCCTTCAAGAGCAATAACCAGTTTCACTCCCCCAGGCCTCAAAGCTCCCACCATAGCCCAGCAGTGCCAAGGGCTAGTGATCATAGGATCCAAGGGGAGGGAAGGAGCTCAGCAAAGAGAAAACTTACATTAACTCAGGAGCTATAAGAAAAATCAGAAGAAACATGGGTAGCAAGGCCCTGAGGGTATTGTACAGCTGGACAATGGGCGGCAAAAGCCCTGGGGTATGGGACTGGGTGATGCTGAGTGTAAAACTTACAGCCTTCCTAATTAGAAAGCACTTACGACTACAGTCCCACCACTGGCAAGGGAACAGATGAAATTTCTGGTTACATTTTACTTACCTGGAGAAAAGAATAGCATTTATTTAATGTGTGTGAGTCAGTTCTCTCCTTTTACCATGTGTGTTCCAGGCATCAGACTCAGATAAGTCAGCGTGGTGGCTGTTGATGGGGAGGCGGGGGACCCAGCTAGCTTACACCCAAAATAATCACACAGAAACTGTATTCATTTAAACACTGCCTGGCCCATTATATGTAGCCTCTTATTGGCTAACTCTCACATATTAGTTTAACCCATCTCCACTAATGTGTATTACCACTTGACTGTGGCTTACCGACATGAGTCTAACCAGCATCCGTCTTGGGCAGGAGAAACATGGCGTCTGCCACAATGTCCTTCTTCCCAGCATACAGTTCTGTCTACTCTACCTACCTAAGTGCTGCCCTATTAAAAGGCCAAGGCAGTTTCTTTATTCAACCATTGAAAGCAACACATAGACTGAAGAACCTCCTATACCATTTCCCCTTTTTCTGTTTAAACAAAAAGGAAGGTTTTAACTTTAACATAGTAGAGTTACATATAACAAAACAGTTATCAAGCAAGAATTACAGTTATAATATTTATATCTACTTTATCTTTTATCATAACAAAGGAAAAACTTTAACTATCTATCTATTCTTCAACTCCATCAAAGACTCCAGAGGATATAATATTACCTAAGTAAACCAGAAGTAAGCAACTTCCAAAACTCTAGAAATGACAGAGACATTTCTCGCTGCCTGGACAGTCACCCAAAGTATTTTTTATACCGTTGGGGCATCCATCTTTAGCTGACAGGCCCATAGTATCCAGAAGACTTTTCCATGAAGCAGGAAATTTTTAAGTTTAGTCACTTTTTTCTGTATCCTGCAGAATGTCTTGCAGACGTTTTCATGAATCAGGAACCCTGAAGGATCATCTCACCTTTAAGCAAGTTCAGCAGTCATCTCTCTGTGGGTTCTTTATGTCCAGCTTATGCATCATTCCATGGAAGAGCAGTTTCTTGCCCAAATGGCTAACCAACTCCATAAGGAGCCTCTTCGATGCCCACCTTCTTCAGGAAGTAGCTTGGCGCTTCTAGGGGCAGACGTGTCTTACTGTCATGAAAAACTCTAAGTTATTAAAATATTTTAAATGCCATATTCTGTATTCTTTGAAAAATATGAAGAATGCCTATCTAATTGAAATATATCTCTACATATCTAGAAAATCTAACTAACACGACTACAAGCTTGACTATTATTGATGATTATCCATTAACAACCTATATTTCCTAATTATATATTACATTTTTAAATGAACTACATAATCACAATACCTTAATCAAGAGCAGAAATATACATACAGCAAGACTGACCTTAAATTTATATCAATAAAGCAAAATCCATACCAATGCAAATTATTCATATCTATATCATGTCCCCCTTTAAATGTAAAAGAATATTTATAAGAAATATTTGGGAATATGGGCACAGTTTTTTCTCTCCAAACTGCTTTGTGCTGTATGGGATCCCTGTTAATCAGGTCTTTATGGTGTATCCTGTATGTAGGCTCATCTCAGTTGGCAGTTGAGCAAAGTAAGTTTTTGAGGGTGTTCACAGGTGGCAAGTATCTTTACCCATTGATCCTTCTCACTGGCTCACTGTTGGTGTTTTTGTATTTGGGACTAGAGAGATGGCTCTTACCACTCAAGCTCAGTTCCCGTATCCATGACTCACCACTGCCCCGAAGTCCTGCTGCTGGGCAATCTGATGCCCTCTTCTAGCCGTTCAGTGGCACCTGCATCCACACACACATATCCTCACCCAAACACACATGCATAACACAATTAAAATTAAAAAGAAATCCTTAAAAATATTTTTGTTGTTTTCTATTATAGTCAGCCGGGTATAGTGGCACGTTCTTGCAATCCCAGCGCATGGGATTAAAGAAAGAAGAGCCAGGAGTTCAAAGTTATTAAAAAAATTGTAATTTAACTGGCATCCTGTGGTTTTACTGATACGTCTTTAAGAAGTTCTAGGATCCTCAGCTACGCTAATCCTTACCTGTCCTTCTTTTTGGAGGGCAGATAGAAAATGATGATCAAAGTCTTGGTATAACCAGAGCCCACAGCATCTTGACTGTGTCTCTGGTGATCACATTTATTTACAGGGCTGAAGAGAGGCTCTGTGGTTAGGAGCACTTGTTCCTCTTGTCGAGGACCCGGATCCGATTTCTAGCACCTACATTGTGGCTCATATCTGTACTCTAGTCCCAGGGCATCCAATACCCTCTTCTGACCTCTTTAAGCACTTAGGGATGCACATGGCACACAGACATACATGCAGAGGAAACACTCATACACATTAAAAGCAAACAAACAACAACAACAAAGCAACTGGGCAGTGGTGGTGCACGCCTTTAATCCCAGCACTCAGGAAGCAGAAGCAGACAGATCTCTATGAATTCGAGGCCAGCCTGGTCTACAGAGTGAGTTCCAGGACAGCCAGAGCTACACAGAAGCCTTGTCTTGAAAAACCTAAATAAATAAACAAATATTTTTTTAAGGAAACTTTGGGAGCTAAACTCACCCAATAGAATGAAAAGTATGGATGTTTGGGAAACATGAAAGGTGAATCAGGACACTCAAGGAGGCCTCATTATAGGATTTGACCTTTGTTTGACTAAATAGTGACTGTCCTGCATCTATGCCCAAGTCCTCAAGGGCAGGGAGGTGTTTGTGTCAGGCTCCAGGCTCTCCCGGCTGCTGTGATTTGGAAGTAGCTGTGATTGGTAACTAATGAATCCCAGTCTCCAAGAACCTACTCAATAGATGAACACAAGCGTGCATGGCCGTGCATACTTGTAATCCCAACCTGGGAAGTGGAGGCGGGGGATCAGGAGTTCAAAGTTTGCCTTGCCAGCCTGGGCTACAGGATACCCCCCTGTCTCAAAGATAATAAGACTATACTCACGCCAGCCCTGAGCAAGAGAATGCTAATGCAAATCTCAGAGATAACCTAGCAAAGTCTTGATGCGGCTTAGAATGTAATTAACAGAGGAAATTAATTTTAGTAGTATATTTTATATAATCTATTGCACCAAATATTATTTTGACATGCTGTTGACATGTTAAAGGATGGACAGGGAATTTTACAGGCCTTTCATACTGTCTATTTATAAATCCTTTGAGCAGCCTGCCGTGGTATTGAGGACCAGCAACCCCAGCACTCAGGAAGACAGACAGGATCAGGGTTGTACTCAGCTACATATCGAGTTTGAGGTCAGACTGGGCTATGTGAGACCCTGGCACAGAAACAAACAAATTCTGTGTTTACTTTACACTTGCTGCATTGTTCAACTAAGATTTACATCTAAAGTGCTCACTAAGGGTATCAAACAGCACAGCTCTGTGTGCGTGTGTGTGTGCGTGTCTGTCTGTCTGTCTGTGTGGATATGCCTGTGCTTGTCTGCTTTGAAACAGGGTCCTCTATAACCTGGTGGCCTTCAGCTTGCTATGTGGCTAAGGCTAGTCTTGAACTCCTGATCCTCCTGTGTTTATCTCTCAAGCCCTTGAATTACAGGCAGGTGCAGTGTTTACTTATGAAGACCTCTGAGGAGCCAAACAGAAGGCTACTCTTTTTTGAAAATTGTATCTAATGTTTATGTTTAGGGGTGGAGAACAATTTTTGAACTGCTGGCTGGAGAGTGACTAGGCAAAAGTGGATTAATTTGGTGGGATAGAAGAGGCTGAAGATGAACAGATGGGTACCGACGGGGTTAGGAGAAACTGAGGGAATAGAGTCCTTGTCCCTTTAAGTCTTCATTGTCAGCAGTCTCTGGGAGCCAGCCCCCCTACAGCCAAAGCTGTGTAAACCTTGGCTGCCACCTGGTGGCCTGATGTTAGTGCCAGGGAATCACAATGCCACCCACACTTATCTCTGGGGTCCAAGTCTGCCTGTCCCTGCTGTTGAGGGCCTGGATATTCCTTCTAACTGGGATTTATAGACTTGGAAAAACAAACACCAAACTGATTGTGCAGTGACCCACAACTACTCAGGAGACTGAAAGTTGAAGGCCAGACTAAACAATAGAGTGAGACACACCTCTTTAAAACATTAAAACAAGTTACTGAATTAACTTTGTATTTTAGATTAATATGTATGAATAATCTTTTCGTATAAGCTTGTTCCAGGTCAATTAACTGACTTTTTGTGAAACTCAAATGTAACTGGACATGCTGTATTTTATTTGGAAGCTCTATTTTAGTACATTTTGAAGGTTCTAATGGAAAAGAATAAACCCTGAACTTTCCTGGGGCGGAGGACTACATGGTAAGGATGCACTGGGCTCTGAACTTTGCTAGGGGTCACGCAGAGAGAACGAGAGGAGTCTGAGGCCTGAGGGCACTCAGCAAGGACTTAACTAGCTGTCCAGATGTGAGGACTGGTTAATATTAACCCAGTTTTCTGCTGAGCACTGAAGATTGCTTCCCTGGTCTAGTCTCTCTTCTGACTATATACATGGTTTTTTTCTGTCTTCACCTCTGAGGGTGAGCATGGTGGGCTGACCATGCCAAGAGACACCCAACTCCTCTGCACCAGGTAAGGAGACCAGAAGAGGAAGTAGTGCCGCCTTCCTACCACCTCCCAGAGCTGGACCTCCTGGGACCTGGAATCTCCTCCCTGCACTGAAGAGATGAGAAAACTGAGGCCCAGAGAAGGACGGGGATCAAGCGATTGAAAGACTTCTTGGTCTAGATGCTTTTCCTTTTCCAGGCAAGTGAACACTAAGGCTTTGGATCGCACTCATCCTGTTCCTGGCTGGCCTAGTTTGCTTATGCTTCTGTATAAGACACCGTAACCAAAGCAACTTGGCAAGGGAAGGGTTTTTTTTTGGTTTGCATGTTCTGATCACAGTCCATCACTGAAGGACATCAGGGTGGGAACAAAAGGCAGGAACTTGAAGGCAGAAGCTGAACCAGAGGCCATAAAGAATGCTGCTCACTGGTTTGATCTTTGTGGCTTGCTCAGTTTGCTTTTTCATACAGCCCTGGAACCATTTGCCAGGGATCATCATCACAGTGAGCTGGCCCCTCAATCTTTAATCAGGAAAATGCCCTATAGACTTTTACCTACAGGCCAACCTGATGGAGGCATTTCCTCAACTGAAGTTCCCTCTTCCCAGTTGACTTGGCTTGTGTCAAGCTGACAAAAAACTAATCCGCACATCATTCTACAGTGTTTTCTTCTTTGTTCTTCAGTCCTCCTGGTCCCCAAACCCTTTAGCTCAGATCGTGGTTCTCCCTGAAGCTTCTCAATGACTTCCTATTAGTTTTATTCTCCAAATCTCCATTTCTTTTTCTTTTTCTTTTCTTTCTTCTGGAGAGATTCTTGATGTCTCTGCAAGGGCTCAGCCCTCACTGCCTCAGCCCTTCACACACTCCACACTCTGTACCTGGAAGGCAAAGCCACATTTCCCTGAGCTGTTTTGGAGGCTGGGATGGTTTGAATAAGAACAGCCCCCATAGGTCATATATTTGAATGCTTAGTCATCGGGGAGTGGCACTACTTGAGGATTAGGAGGTTTGGCCCCGTTGGAAGAAGTGCATCACTAGAGATGGGCTTTGAGGTTTCAAAAGCCCAAGCTAGGCCCAGTGTCTCTCTCTGCCTGCTGTCTGTGAATCAGAATGTAGAATTCTCAGCTACTTCTCCAGTACCATATCTGCCTGAACGTGGCCATGCTCCTTACTATCACAGTATGAACTAAATCTCTGAAATTGTAAGCAATCCCCAATTAAATGCTTTCTTTTATAAGAGTTGCCTCAGTCATTGTGTTTCTACCAACAGAAGTTGGTACCAGTAGTAGGGTATTGTTTGACAGGCCGGACTATGCTGCTTGTGACTGAATGTGGACTTTGGGACTTTGGGTTAGGAAAACTGTTGAACATCTTAAGTGGGGCAAAATCCCATCCAGCTAAGTTTCCAACTGTGGGGAGGAATTAAAGAGAAGTTGAAGCAGTGAAAACAAGCATCAACAACAGAAAGTTGGTACAGATGTGATTGAACTAGGTGACCACATTCCAACAAGCAGCAGAACTGGGCAGCTTTGGCCACATGGTTCATGGATGAGCACCTGTGGGGTCGTCATCAGGCAAGAGAGTAGCAGGACTGATGGTGGTGGGGTTCTCAAACTGGGCTTGAGAAACACAGTGTTCTGGTGTTTCTTGGAGGAGGGCCTTAACCCTCCTCCAAGTGCTGTGAATATAAGATCCTGGCCCAGAAATAACTTCCTTACTTGTTTGTTTTTCTTTAGACAAGTGGCCATCTGTGGCTATGGAGGCCAATCATTAGACAGGTATGCACAGGGAGTTTCCATGTCCCCAAAGTTTGGGTCAAAACTCCTTTTGCAATGCCATTTGTTTCATGAACAAATGGATGAAAAAGGTTTTGAGACATCTGAAATGCTAGGGCTGGACCCAAGTCAGAGCTGTTTTCAAAGCCTCCAAAGCCTTTTGATTAGCCTCAGTCCAGATTAGGGAGCTCAGTGCCCTCTTTGCGGTAGTATATAAAAAGGCCTTGCTATTTCCACAAACCCTGGCATCCAGAGGCAGCAATATCCAAACACACATACTAACTCTCGAACCTGTCTCTTAGTCTTTGGAGTTGGGATCTGAAGGATGGTAGCAATCTTACTCAGAAATGGGCTCCTTTTACCCTCCCCTCAGCTGGGAGCCAAGATAGGTAGTCTCTGATGTGCAAGGTTGGGTTTCATAGCCGGCACTCTGTAGCCCAGTCTGTAACTCTTGTGGCAGTCCCTCCGTGGCCCTTTTATAATCTATTTTAGTTTCAGAAGCTAGGAGGTCACCTACATACTTTAAGAGTGTGGTCCTGAGAAAGCTCTAATGGAAGGGCAGGAGGTCAGCACTTAGTGATTCATCAAATAAGACTGGAAAATTTCTTGATCCTTGGGGCAGCATGGTCCTGGTAAGTTGCCAGCTGTAACCTCCATCTTGGTTGCCTCTGCCAATAGGAGGCTGAAGAATGCATCTTTCAGGTGCAAGACAGTGGATACCTGTTTCTCTGGAAGAATCAGACTCATGAGAGTGTGTCAGGGCCCACAGATGTGAATCCGTTCCATCGTGACTAAAGGTCAGAGAGTTTGAGCTTATTCTTGCTTCTTCAAAGTTGTTGACAACAGGTGAGGCTACAAATAAGAGAGCCAACCTAGGGTGTGATTAATTAGCATTTTGAATATAGAGGTGAATCCACTCCACCTTGCTATTTCTGATCCTTCAAAGGAGATTGGCAGGAGGTTCTAGGGAGTACTGCTTCATGATACAAATTGCTGTGGGACAATGGTTTTACCCTGTCTAGAATTATTTTCCAAACTCTCTCGGGTTTTTTAAGTGGATTTAGTCAAAAAAGAACAGAGTTAAGCATGGCTTATTGATAGTAGCACTTTCTAAGGTAGGCTCTGCTTGCTAGAGGCAAGTGCTCTCATTTAAGAGAGGCTTCCTGACTCAGATTTGGTTGTAAAACCTTGAAGTTCTTTTAAGAGGTCCTGCCACAAAACTCTTAAATGGTGTCAATGGAAAGCTGACCGTATGCTTTTTGGTGGTAGCAGGGACCTCGAAATTTCAGAGGGTTGTGGCAATAAATATGGCTCCAGCCAGTAGTTCTGCCATGAGGCTAGACTCTCAGAAGAAAAAAAAACCTAAGGAATGGGCTGGATCCAGTCATCAAAGCCACAACTTTAATCCTAGCCATATTATTTAGCAAATTAATAACTCATGTGGTCAGAAAAAGAAAGATATACAATAAAGATAGATTTAGATGAAGAAAACCTCTAAACAGCCTACAGTGTGTTTAAAAATATGTGTAGGCTTGGGAGAGAAAAGAAAAAGGATAAAGTCCTTAAAATAAAAAAGAAAGAAAGAAAGAAAGAAAGAGTAGTTGGGTGCGTTGGCTCACACCTTTAATCCCAGCACTCAGGAGGCAGAGGCAGGCAGATCTCTGTGAGTTCGAGGCCAGCCTGGTCTATAAAAGCTACTTCCAGGACAGGCACCAAAGCTACAGGGAAACCTTGTCTCGAAAACAAAACAAAACAAAACAAAACAAAAAATTGTTTGGCTGAGGAAGGAGCAAAAACTGCTAAAAGTTATTTGATTATAAATGTTGCTGGATTAATCCAACATATATATTTTGAAAATGCCTTGACTTCAAAATTTAAGTCAAAATGTATGTTACTTTGGAGAAGAGGTTTTGCTTTTGTTTTCACAGGAAATGAGAAGTTGTGGATTCGTTCTGGGTTAAGAAAAGTCAGGTTTGATCAAGGAAGGCCCCCTGAGAAATCTCCAATAGGAGCAGATAGCCAATGTCTGAGTTTTACATCCAGAACAGCCTCAAGACTGCTGCCTGAGATGATCAAGCTGCACAGGATACTCCAGTCAGGACTTGATCATAATTCTAAATTTTCTTTAGGTTCCCATAAGATTATCAGTGTCCCCAATCAGCAAGAAGTAGCCTGGAAAACTACGCCTGCATTCCTAAAATATGTATTATGAATGTTTGTCTTTGTTTAGAGTGTTGATTACAAGTTGTATGGCTAATGATCAGGAAGAAAGCTAAACAAGGGAGATTCAATTCAGAGTTCTTGTTTTATTTACAGAGGCTGGTAGTCAAAGATGGGTAAGATCTTTTTTACACCTCCCCATCACCCACTCCCACCCCCGGCAATCTAAGACAGGAAGTACATGATGGAATATATGTACCCATGATGAGTAAGTGTAACATGAGGGCTGGGCTCATTGGGGTTTTTGTCCCGCCCAGTTCCCCAGCCATTTAGGTCCCAAAGAAAATCACACAGAGATCTCCATAAGATTATAAACTGATTGGCCCATGAGCTCAGGCTTCTTATTAGCTCTTGTAACTTATATTAACCCATTGTTCTTATTTATGTTAGCCACATGGCTTAGTACCTTTCTCAGCGGGGCAGGGTGGTCACATCCTGCTTCTTTGGTGATCCAGGGAGGACTGGCAAAGAAGCTTCCTTCTTCCCAGAATTCTCCTGTTCTCATCACCCCACCTATACTTCCTGTCTGGTTGACCCGCCTATACTTCCTGCCTGGCCAATCAGTGTTTATTTAAAATATAATTGACAGAATACAGACAATTCTCCTACACCAGGTAGGTCTGGAAAGTGGAAGAAGACTTTGAAGCACAGGCTTTATTAAATAATATAAAAAGGAAAGAATTATCAGGCCCCACAGATGCAAGTCTGTTCTGTCATGACTAAAGGTCAGAGAGTTTGAGCTTATTTTATTTTTGCTCTTTCAAAGTTGTTCACAACAGGTGTGGCTACAAACAAGAGATCCTGATCTAGGGTGTGGTTAATTAGTATTTTGAGTATAGAGGTGAATCCGCTCCACCTTGCTATTCCTGCTCCTTCAAAAGAGATTGGCAGGAGGTTCCAGGGAGTAGCTGCCTACATGATACTTGGTCTATTCCTTATATCATGTTAATGAAGTCTGTTTTGCTCCCCCCTCTCCCCTTTTGGACTGAAACATATAAGCATGTGGAAAATAAATGCGGGCAGTTTAGTAATCACTGAATTTCCCTCCTGGCACTGTTCTGTGTTTCTGTCTTTTATTTCTCTCTTATCTCTGTTCCTTTTGCTTAATAATTTTAATCCTCACACTCCTACCCAGGAACGTATGAATTTCATTAAGGCTGGTCCCTGATAAGAGTGTATGGGTTTGGCACTGTGGGTAGATGGTTTCGGCCCTCTTATTTACTTACCTCAGGTCTTGAATGAGTCTACAATCAGAGGCCCTAGGTTTCTTCACAGGCACGAGAGAGATATTTCAGGGTGACTGGCAGGGTACCAGGATGCCTGTCTTTGGAAGCCTGGCAATATGGACTGCAATTCCCCTTTTTGCTTCCAATGTCTTTGGGTATTGTTTAATCTGGATAGGGATAGCTGAACTGGTTAGGTGAACAATTATAGGGACTTGGTGTCGGCCAGTTCCAAGAAGTTGCTTTTCTGCCCACACCCCAAGGAATCTTTGTTGTAAATCTGAGAGATAACCTAACTGTATCTTTTGATTGGGGTCAGGACTTTCAGCTAAGAGATAGTCTTCTGACAGAAAGCAACACACAAAATTTTGCTGGCTAGCTCAAGTCTAACTGCATCTCATTATCAGAGAAGGACTGTGGCTTTCAGCTTATGCAAAAAGTCTCATCTCAGTAGTGGGTAGAGGCAATCACACATGACCAAGAATAAGTGGGTTACTGTCCTCTTTCCAAGGTCTATGGAATGGGTTAGTGGTCCAGGGCTAGCAGGCCATTTTTCATGTTGGTTCTTGTACAATCTTTTGATCAGTCAATTGGCCTAGGGACTTCTTTTTCATTTTTTTGTTTGTTTGTTTGGTTTTGGGTTTGTTTTTTTTTTGGTTTTTTTTTTGTTTGTTTGTTGTGTTGTTTTATTTTCGAGACAGGGTTTCTTCATAGCTTTTGGTTCCTGTCCTGGAACTAGCTCTTGTAGACCAGGCTGGCCTCGAACTCACAGAGATCCGCCTGCCTCTGCCTCCCGAGTGCTGGGATTAAAGGCGTGCGCCACCACTGCCTAGCTGGTTTTTGTTTTTTAAGACAAGGTTTCTCTGCAGCTTTCGAGCCTGTCCTGGACCTCATTCTGTAGGTCACGCTGGTCTTGAACTCACAGAGATCTGCCTGTCTCTGTCTCCTGAGTGCTAGGATTAAAGATATGTGTCACCACTGCCTGGGTAGCCTAGGGACTTCTTAAGGACTAAATATATCATCCCAATGTCTACTAAGAAGCCAGTTGCTTTGCTCCCAATTTGAAATGTTACCCTAGGACTTAAAGTGTAGGAGCCTTGTGCCCTGTCACTTTTCTGACCGTAGTACTTGCAGGCCTTCTTCTTCCAATAGGGCACTCATTTCCCCATGTCTTTTCTCCTTGCCGTAGGTACATTGGTCTTTCTCTAATGGTAGTTTACGTATCTCCTGGCCTCCTTCTTGCCTATTGCACCAGACTGGTTTATTATCTGAGTTTTCTTATAAGGCCACACTATATCCCTGGTAAGTCCCTTATACTTCTGACTTGCATTTGTTTCTGTGTTGTTAAACACCCTTTGAGCTACCTCCAGCAAGTGGGACCTATTCATACCTTCAATCCCTCTAAACTTAATAAATTCTAATACCTGGGACTAACTGGGTAACAAAGACAGTGTTGATCACTTGCCTGTTCTCTGGTTCTTCTGGGTCTATGGGCATATAAGTACAGGAAACCTTTAGAAGGTACTCTAGGAACCCAGTGGGACCTCACTTACCTCTGACAGGTTTGTGGGCTTCTGTGCCACTGCTTGGAGCTAAACCAGTAAACTCTGAGGTAGGTGTCTAGTACTCCTTTACCTTGGTCAGTGTTAAGATCCCAGTGGGGTTGGTTGAACATAAATATACCTTTGATGCCGTAAGTGTTACTAGCCAGAGATTCCCCCATACAGAACCAGGACAGCTTTCTTAGCTTCTAAGTTTTTGCAGTCCCTTTCTTCTGTTATAAATAGGGTTGCTGGTGGCCATGTCAGAGGAGCAGCCGGTGGCGATTGAGGTCCAGGGTATCAGCCCACTAGGAGACAACCCCCTCGGATGGATAATTCTTGGTTAGGCAGGACCACTGAGATCACAAACCCCAGAATATCTTTTGCTTCTGCTGTGCCTTTACATGTTTGCTGTTGCTGTCTTTCTCTGATGTCTGACATGGTTGAATTGGGATATTTCCCATTGCTTCTAATGTAATGTATTTATCTCATGGAAACATCCTGTTCTAATGAGCATCTGTACCTGTGGATTACTATGAAGATGACTTCTTCTTAAACTGTGCTATCTAATTGAGAATAAAAATGCTAGCTTATACAGAGTTTTGATGAATAAAAGCAAACATAAGAAAATGTTACAAAGCAGGGGCCTATGAGTTTCACTTAAGGACCTGCCTAGATCATAGCTCAAGTTAATGACTAAGAGAAGCAGCTGAGTCCCAGGAACCAGGCTGGCTCCAATTCCTTTCATCTTAATGCTGAAAGACACTAATGCTGAAAGATACAGTCCCAGGTTTCAGTGTGCATCGTGAGCTGAAACAAAGCATTTTTACCTGTGCTCTGTAGGAATTCAGCGGAATCACTGGACGGGGTAGACATTAGAATGAGCAGCTGCTTTCGGCAGTGTCTTGATCTTGAAGAATCCTTAAGGAAAACAGTGACTGTTTTGCCAAGAGGGCCTGTGGCCATCCCATGACTTTGATCACAAGACACCTCAGATACACCTGGGGTTCTTGTACTATTATGTATTGCACACAATGCATAGTAAAGGATTACAGTCATGGAGGAATGGGGTGCTCCTCTTCAGTAAGACATGTAAATTATGGTTAGAAACTGTGGTATGTGCAAACGGAGACTGCTTGTTCCTTTTCCTGTCTCCCAGACCTGAATAATCACACAGAAACTATATTGACTGCAACATTGTTTGGCCAATAGCTTAGGTGTATTCCTATCTAACTCTTACATCTTAAATGAACTCATTTCTATTATTTTATATTTTACCGCGAGGCTCGTGGTTTGTTACCTCTTGCTTCTTGGGCAGCTACATGGCATCTGCCTCCTTCGGCAGCTATATGGCATCTCTATGACTCTGCCTACTCTCTCTATATAGTACTTCCAGCCTGGCTATATTCTGCTAAGCCTTTGACTGAAACAGCTTTATTATTAACCAATGGTAATAAAACATATTCACAGTATACAGAGGGAAATCCCACATCAGGTATGAGGAAATGCTCTATGTACCAATCTATAATATGCCTTTGTAGGGCTGTTCAGGGTCAAGTCTAGTCCAAGCCCAGCCCAGTCCAGTTCAGTCCATCAGAAGAGGCTGGACTTTCCTACTGTCACATAGACCTTAAAGAATATGGAAGAGTGTCTTTTCCCCTAACCTCCTCAGAAAGAAAAGTCTGAGCTTGTTCTGACACTGTAGATTCCTTTCAAGCCCAGAACTGTCTGAAGACAGTCTGCGCCAGGTGGCAGTAGAGGGTGTCCAGTAACTGTTGGCAATCATCCCAGGTGAGGTATAGTCTCGCCGGGCGGTGGTGGCACGTGCCTTTAATCCCAGCATATGGGAGGCAGAGGTAGATGGATCTCTGTAAGTTTGAGGACAGCCTGGTCTACAGAATGAGTTCCAGGACAATTAGGACTGCTACACAGAGAAAACTTGTCTAAAAAAAAAAAAGAAAGAAAGAAAAGAAAAGAAAAAAAGAGCAAACAGTCTCTAGAGAGGGATGAATACCTGAAGCTTCTTAGAAGGTTTCTAGGACTTGCTGTTGTACATATAACACAACTGGGCATAGGGGCTTCTCACTCAGATTCTCTGGCTCAGAGAGAATGAGTCTAGGGGCTTGCCAGAAGGAAAGAATGGCAGAAACTGCTGGGTCTGGGTCAAATCTAGGGAGTCCAGAGAATCAAGATGGTAACTGAGTTATCTGCTGGATTCAGATAGGAAGTGTAACTGGAGCCACTGAAGGTCTGCAGGGAAGATGTAGATCAGGGCAGGTCTTTGTAGAACAAGAATAGGAGTGGGCCTCTGGGACTGAGACCTGGAATGGGGGTCACTTTTGTCCAGGGACATTGGGTGAGAGTATTCTTCCTCCTCTGGGTTGCTCAATATAATTCTTGATGCTTTTCCCCACTGGGGCTTAGCTACCAGAATTTCGCTATCAACTTTAAGGGAACAAACAGATCCTGAGCCATGGAAGAAATTTTGTAACAGACTTAGCCAAGTATCTATGTAAGGAACTGATCAGGGTGACCAGGATTGCCTGTGATTGCCAGTCATACTGTTCAGGTCATGTGGCTATTGTATGTACCTGCAAACAGACATTCAACAGCAAAAGAGGGCCACTCTACAGAGAGTCCAGAGGTGTCCTTTCAAAAGATGGACCCCTTAGTCTATCTCCCTGAAAGTCATGGAATAAACAATTCAAAGGAGTGAGTTGCTTGGAAGCAAAACTGCCCTTGGTTTGATTTACCAGATCTCATTTCATAATGGCAAATAACAGACCAACCAGAAGAGACAGAGACAGACAAAAGAGGAACAAACAATGACAATAAAGAGACAAAGTAGGGGTGGCCACCACCCACTCATATGGGTGGGGCAGAAATCTGGTGCATCTCACATGGATTCCAGATCCTGGGCTCCTGTCCAACAGCTCTTATGTGTCCACACAGACGTGCCTTGACCAGACTCACCTCCAGAGGTGACAGGACAGACAACAGCTCTTATGTATCCACACAGACGTGCCTTGACCAGACTCACCTCCAGAGGTGACAGATTGGATGACTCTCACTGAAGGAAACTTAGAGATAAGTGTCAGAGGGGCCTAACTGTTCCAAATGCCAAGACTTTCCCAGAACCCTGGAATAATTCAGGTTGTGCTCTTCCTAGGAGGAAGTCCACAACACCAGGGTCTGTGGCTGGCTCCTGCTGAAACCTGCGGGTGGGTCAAATCGGCAGGAGTCTTGAAAGAATCTCTCTGGGACCTCCAAATGTTGCAAGGTAGAGACTCAAAGTCTGAATTGAGGGTCTGTATTAAGTCACAGCAACTGCCTGAAGAGAAGCACTTCTCCCGGAGCAGCCTTGAAAGCATTTACAGGAGCTTTTAAGGGGAAAAAAAAATCACAGAAAAACTACATCTTTGTTGGAAGTTGCAGGGGGCATTGAAGCAAGCAGGACATTTAGTAGAAGCCAAGATCATAAAATTATCTGGGGTATTTTTGACTCTGGATTTCTAGAACATGGTTGGGAAATTTCCCATGGGACTTTTCATGGTAGGAGTAGCAAAGGGAGTTGGGGGTCAGTTTCAGATTAAACCAAAGATGGCTCCAGTTGAGACAAGAGAGAGGAACCTTTGACCTGGATCAGTTAAGTGCCTTCGTGTGATGAAGCAAAGACATTGTTTGATTTACTTATCCATCTAACTGTTTTTAGGAGTGCAATAGTATGTATATGTAAGTGCAGTGCCGTGTGAGGCCAGAGCAGGACATCTGATTCCTTGGGGCTGGAGCTACAGGCAGTTTTGTGTCACCCGACATGGGTGCTGGCAGTCACGCGCTGATCATCTGTGAGAACAAGATGCACCCTTAATCACTGAGTTATCCATCCAGACCTGCCTGGTTTATTTTTGAAGCTAAAGTGATTCCAAACTTCACAGTTCCAATTCCTGGGGACGATTTTAATAACAAGAACATGATGAAATGGAAAATGCTATTTCCTCAGTGTTAAAATTTCAGGAACCTAATTGTTGCTTCCTAGATAAGACCCTGAGAATTACCCATTTTCCAACAAAGAAGGTAAATTTCTTTTCAAACAAAGTCTCACTGTGTAGCCCTGGTTGTCCTGGAACTCACTCTGTAGATCAGGCTGGCCTTCTACTCACAGCAATCCTCCTGATTCTGCCTCTCAAAAGCTGGGATTAAAGGCGTGCAGCACTATGCCCAGCAAAAACGTGAATTCGTGAGTGTTAGCCCGGTGGTAGGGCGTTTGCACAGCTTGTACTAGACCCTGGGTTCTGTCCACAGCACCACACACACCCTGTACTAGACCCTGGGTTCTGTCCACAGCCCCACACACACTGTGTACTAGACCCTGGGTTCTGTCCACAGCACCACACACACCGTGTACTAGACCCTGGGTTCTGTCCACAGCACCACACACACCGTGTACTAGACCCTGGGTTCTGTCCACAGCACCACACACACCGTGTACTAGACCCTGGGTTCTGTCCACAGCACCACACACACCGTGTACTAGACCCTGGGTTCTGTCCACAGCACCACACACACCGTGTACTAGACCCTGGGTTCTGTCCACAGCACCACACACACCGTGTACTAGACCCTGGGTTCTGTCCACAGCACCACACACACCGTGTACTAGACCCTGGGTTCTGTCCACAGCACCACACACACCGTGTACTAGACCCTGGGTTCTGTCCACAGCACCACACACACCGTGTACTAGACCCTGGGTTCTGTCCACAGCACCACACACACCGTGTACTAGACCCTGGGTTCTGTCCACAGCACCACACACACCGTGTACTAGACCCTGGGTTCTGTCCACAGCGCCACACACACCGTGTACTAGACCCTGGGTTCTGTCCACAGCACCACACACACCATGTTGACCTCTCTTCTTCAGTCCGCATTAGAAATTCAACGACAATTAACAGGAGTATAAAATTCAGGCTGAATGGGACTGGAGAGGTTAAGAGCACTGGCTGCTCTTCCAGAGAACCCATGTTCAATTCCCAGCTCCCACATAGTGACCCACAACTATCTGTTACTTCAGTTTCAGGGGATCCAGCACCATCTTCTGACCTTCGTAGGCACCAGACACACATGTGGTGCATAGATACATACAGGCCAACACTCATATACATAAAATAAAAAATAATCCCAGCACTTGAAAGACAGAGGCAGGTAGATCTCTGTTAGTTCAAAGCCAGCCTGGTCTACAGAGTAAGTTCCAGGGCAGCCAAGGCTATATAGAGAGACTGTCTCAGGGGTAATTAATTGATTAATTAATTACATTTTTAAAAATAAAAAATTCAAGCTGAGATTAAGTCAGTATATTTTCAAACATTTTTCAATATTTTCATAATGGTTATGATCTGTGATCTTTCTAAAAAGGCAATACTAGCTAAAGCAAGATCTCTCTCTCCCTCCTCCCCTCCCTCCCCTGTTTCCCTCTGTCTCTGTCGTTGATACTGCTTTGTTTGTTCAGAAATTTTGTTTTGTTTTGTTGGGAGAGTCTGGACTTCACCATCCCCCGCCTCACTTTCCTCTGGCTGTGATTACAGGTGTGAGGCACATGCCTGGCTCAAGCAGGCATTTTTAATTTTCAAAGCTGTCATACTTGCGTATAGTGTACCGATTACATTCACCTCCCATACCCTGTCTCACGCCCCAGCACTCCTGCCCACCCTCTTCTTCCCAGCTGGACCCCACCACCTTCAAGTCCCTCCTCACTTCTTTTTTCAGACCCCATGTAGACAGTCACCTCTGCTGAGTGTTCATGATTGTCACGTCCATATTATGTAAGAAGATAACAGCCATGCTGTGGTCTTCCCCATCCTTTTAGTTCCCACGACACTCATCCTCTCTTTTGCGATGTTTTCTAAGCCTCAGAGCAGGTGATACTTATGTCCTGCTTGGGCCAAGCACTCAGCAGTCACTCTTTCTCAGCACGTTAACTAGGCCTGAGTTCCCACTGTGACCATTGCCCACTGCCAAGAGAGGCTTCGCTGACTGTGGTTAAAGCTGCCCTGTTGTGGGGTATTCACCAGAGATGACGCCAGTGTAAGTCAATACAAAGTCTTTATCAGCCAAACAGCAACTACACTGGGTTTTAGGATTCCATTGTAGGCCCAAGCCTTTCTTAGGGTGAGCTTATAAACACACACACACACACACAGACACACACACACACACAAGCATGTTCTGGATAGACATACTTCAGTTAATAAGAACAGTTAGCCAGAGTTAGAACTATAGAAGCCAAAAAGCAAGATTAGTACATTTAGAGCCTTTCTCAGAACTACAGACGTTGATAGATTAGGTCTTTGTTTTAGTTTTGGAGGTGGTGCTGTCTACTTGCTGAGTTTAACAGCAAGTAAAGGGACTGGATAGCACTTCCATCACGGAGTCAGTTGGGCTAACGTCTGGGGCCTGTAACATTCCCCGCTGTCTTAGTGAATGAGTCAAACCATGAACTCCTTCTGTTTTACTTTAAGGGGCAGGTTCTCACTGTTAATCCAGTCAGAATGAGAAAGGCCCAACCAGTGCTGATGGCAGAGTAGTTAGCCAGGGAACCAAGAGAACAGACTGGTGTCAATTATCTCATTTATGTCTTCATCTTTTTTTCATC
Organism: Microtus oregoni; assembly: GCF_018167655.1. Lineage (NCBI taxonomy): Eukaryota > Metazoa > Chordata > Mammalia > Rodentia > Cricetidae > Microtus > Microtus oregoni. The sequence goes on from NW_024543078.1 coordinate 37,207,148, forward strand.
TTTTTTTCTTTTTGAGTTTCTTTTCAGCCATGGCAAGATTTTTTTTTTTAATTATTCCAAATCAATTAGCATAGAAACACCAGGTTTTTTTCTCAAAAATAGTTTCTTCTGTATCCTAATTTTTGCCTGGGAATGATTAATTCCATCCCCAGGGTCCCTTCCTGTGACATAGAGACTATTTCCCCAGGATTTTCCTGTTTCCCAAAGGCCAGAATCTTTTTAAAGAGATTTTTCAGGAAGCCTCAGTTTTTGCAATAGAAACTCCCTTGTTTCTGGCAACTAGAGGGCCCAGTCACGGGGCATGCATAAAATTACAAACTCTGTATTTTTATCTCAAAAGATGAATTCCCATATATTTCTTTTTCAGCACTGGTTGGGCCTTTCTCATTCTGACTGGATTAACAGTGAGAACCTGCCCCTTAAAGTAAAACAGAAGGAGTTCATGGTTTGACTCATTCACTAAGACAGCGGGGAATGTTACAGGCCCCAGACGTTAGCCCAACTTGAAGTGGGCATCAGCAAGTAAAGGTCAAGAAGGGATATGGGTCGCTGGTCTGTAGTCACACCAGCTAATACACTCTGCATCTGTCTTCCTCAGTCTCCAGTCCAGGCCTGAGAGTGGCGGGGTTGACCTCCATGTGAATATACGACCCTGTATGTATACCCACAGTGCAAAGCACAACTCTGGAGAAGGCAGAGGGGCAGGGAATGGAAGAGCCCTGGGCCCAATGAAACATTAATTTTAACAGGTCCACAGTCCAGAGACAGTCATTTGGCGGCATCTGTTGCTTCTCTTCTCTTCTCTTCTCTTTTCTTTTCTTTTTAACCGTTTCCCCTATGTATTGCTTCTGTTTTCTTGACCTGGGTGTGGTGGATCCATGGGGTGTTGCAGCCGCATTTGTCACCATAGGAGTGGAGAGAATCACTTTGTTGGTTCCTTTCCACCTTTCCAGGTTAGTTTCAGTGCCCCCTTGGCTATCCACGTGACCTGGATGGAATCACTGGATTCAAACAAAGAAAACTGGTGGACTCAGGTCAGCTGGGTCCCTCAGAGAGTTTAATGAACAGCCTGTGTGGAGAACTGGGGAGCCTGTAGTGACTTAAGAAAGAAACGGTTAGAGAGTTCAGCCAGCTGCTGATCTCCGAGCCTGGGAATCAGGAGGGGAGGGCTTCCAAATATAATCTCATAGGGGTAAATCCCTCCTATAAGGGATGCAGGGTGCTGAAGCAAAGCAGACTATCTATCCTTTATTGAACTCTAATGAGAGTTTTGTTAGAGTTGTTTTGTTTGTTTGTTTGGTTTTGCTTTTTTATGTCCTGTTGTCTTGGTTTGGTTTAGTTTTTGAGACAGCATTTCTCTGTGTAACAATTCTGGCTGTCCTGGAACTCACTTTGTAGACCAGGTCAGCCTTGAACTTACAGAGATCTGCCTGCCTCTGCCTGCCAAGTGCTGGGATTAAAGCTGCTAACTGCTGGTCTCTGAGCCTAGGAAGCAGTGAGGAGGTCTTCGATCTAGAGTTAACTTGTTTGCTTTCTTTTAGTAAACTAGTAGCAGTGGCCACTGCTCTTGGACAGGTGGGCCATCCTGTACACTGTGTAAAGATGTGCCTCTGTTTAACCTCGCCTGTCTAAGGCACCTTCTGATTGGTTTCATAAAGAGCCGAATGGCCAATAGCTAGGCAGGAGAAGATAGGCGGAACTTCCCGACAGAGATAGGAACTCTGGGTAAGAATCTGAGGCAGGAGATTTGCCAGCCAGACTCAGAAGAGGTTGAATGTACATTTCTGAAGAACAGTAATGAGCCATGTGACAGAATGCAGATTAATATAAACAGGTTAATTTAAGTTTTAAATGCTACTTGGGAACAAGCCTAAGCTAAGGCCAAGCTTTCATAACTAATAAAAAATCTTTAAGTCATTATTGAGAACTAGTAGTTCAAAGAAAGACCTGTTATGGACAGGTGTGTCATAGGGCATTTTCATGGCTCCAAAGTTTGGGTTAAAATCCCTTTCATAATATCTTTTGTTTAGTCTCAGTCATGATTAGGGGCTCACTGCCCCACTTTGTGCTCCTGTCTCTTCACAAATTCTGGTGTCCAGAGGCAACAAAACCCAGCTGTACCTGGGAACTCTTGAACTAGTCTGTGCCTTAGTCTTTGGAGTTGGGCTCTGAAGGATGGCCGCAATCCTACTCAGAGATAGGCTCGTTTTGCCTCCCCTCAGCTGGCAGACAGGACAGGTAGCTTTCTACAAACTGGACTTTCTTAGCCCGCATTCTGTGGCTTAAGGTTTGTAACTCTCGTAGCAGTTCCTCAGGGACCCTTTTATAGCCTGTTTACCCAGAACACCTCTGATGGAAGGACAGGGGTCAGCACTTAGTGTCTTATTAAACAGGGTTGGCTAATTTTCAAGTCTTTGGGGCAACCTGGTCCATGTAAGTCTCTCTCTCTCTGTAACCTCCCGCTGATCTGTCCATTTAAAAGCATAGACCATGTGGTGGTTTGAATAGGAATGGACCCCATTGCCTCATGTGTTTGAATGATTGGCCCATAGGGAGTGTCACTTTTAGGAAGTGTGGCCTTGTTGGAGGAAGTGTGTCCGTGTGGAGGCAGGCTTTGAGGACTCCTTCTGTTTCCTGTAGATCAAGATGTAGAATTCTCAGCTCCTTCTCCAGCACCATGTCTGCCATGTTTCCCACCATGAAGATAATGAACTAAATCTCTGAAACTGTAAGCTAGCCACGATGAAATGTTTTCCTTTATAAGAGTTGCTGTGGTCATGGTGTCTCTTTGCAGCAATAAAACCCTAACTAAGACAGATGGGTTGACTCACTTCTGCCAATTGGAGGCTGAAGAGTGCATCTTTTAGGTAAAGACAGTATACACCTGTTTGTCTGGAAGAATCAGACTCATGAAAATCAGAGGTCCCAGGTTTCTTCACAGGCAGGAGAGGCGTGTTCCAGGATGCCAGGCAGGGCACTAGGATGCCTGTCTCTTTAAGCCAAGCCATATGGACTGCATTTCCCCCTTTTGTTTCCAGAGTCATTGGGTATTGTCTAGACAAAGGTAGCAGAACTGGTTAGTTGAACTATTATAGGAGCTTGGTGTTGGGCCAGCCCTTGGGGGAGGTTTCTTCCGACAGAAGATAAGACACCAAAATTTTCTGGGTAAAATTTGTAAGTCTAACTGCATTTCCTTATCAGAGCAAGTGACAGTGGTTTCCAATTTATGCAATATGTCTTGTCGAAATCAGTTCCCTGTTGTCCAACACCCTCTGATCCACCGCCAGCAACTGGGACCTACTTTATCTTCACAGTTCTAACTTTCATAACTTTATTTTTAATATTTGGGGCCAACTGGTAACAAAGGACATCTTTTTAGCAGTTGTCTCTAAGCTTTCTTGAAAGGACCTAGTGAAATCGTTTAAAGTCTCCCTGGTCAGTGTTGGACAGAGGGAAAACCTGTTCTGTACAGGCTGTGTAGGTGGGCAACAATTCCCCTGCCCAGCCCTAGGGCAGTTCTTCTACAGGGGGAGGGGGATCTTCAGAGAATGGCTGGTTTTTGAGTTTTCCAATTATACAGATTACTGACTAATTACAAGGCATAAGTCATGAAAGAGAAAGGAGGCAACTTTCTCTTTTCCTTTGGGTTTAGCTCAGGAGAACTTCCTCTTCCCTGGGGTTGCTTAGAGCAGGCACAGGCCAGAGAGAATGCTCACCTAGGGAACTATTTCTCCCTCCCTGTATACACTCGGCTTAGATGGCAGGGGACCTGGATAAGTGGCCCAGCTCCTCCTCCCCTTCCACAGGAACCAACCCTGGCCATGAGCAGAAATCAAGCAAGTGTGGTGGCACACACCATTAAATCTCAGCACTCAGGAGGCTGAGGCAGGTGGATCTCTGGGAGTTCGAGGCCTGCCTGATCTACAGAGCGAGTTCCTGGATAGTCAAAGCTCACAGAGAAACCCTGTCTCAAAAAATCCAAAAAACAAAACAAAAACAAAAACAAAAACAAAAACAAAAAAACCAAGCAAGTGTTCCTGCTCCTGGGGTGGGACAGGTGGGTGACTTGGCAGAGCCCAAAGGATTCAGGTCTCCAACAGGAGGGAGCACAGGTCTTAAATGGAGCAAGGTCGGAGTGGGGTAGTCTCACACCAGAGAAAGCCACTGGTCAATACAAAGAAACAAAACTGACAGAAACATATAGAAAGACACACAGACACATACACAGTAAAAAGGACCAGGGATGGGTACCATACATTCATATATCTGAATGGCAGAGGGATCTAGTGATGTCTTACATGGATCCTGGATCAGCAGCTGCACAACCTCTCCTATGTGTCCAAACAGAAGGAGCCTTAACCAGACTTAACATCCAGAAGTGACAGACCAGGTGACTTAATTAGTTTCCTTGTGGGGTGGAGGTGTCAGACCCCTCTGAAGCATTAGGCAGAGATTGATCAAAGGGAGTCCTGGGTACCTGGAACGTCTCAGATTGCACACCCCCTAGGAGTCCCCTGACCACCATAGTCTTCCTCCTTCCAAGGGACCCTGAGACCCCCAGTGTCTCAAGGTCTGGTCTCTGGGGATCTCAGTGAGAAATGTTGTGGTGTATTCACCAGAGAAAATTGATTTTAAGACTGGGTTTAAGCCAATAGAAAGTTTTTAGTAGCTGACTGGGTGGTTAGGCTCCTAGTGTAGCCCTAAGCCTTTCTCGGGGTGATCTTTTATGCACAAAAACCATGTTCTGGGTTGACATACTTCAGTTAACAAGAACAGTTATCCAGAAGCAGAATTACCGAAGCCAAAAGGCAAGGTTAGTACATTTAAAGACTTTCCCAGAACTATGAACTTTGATGGATTAGGACTTTGCTTTCAATTTTGGCAGGTGGTGATGTCTGCTTGCTGAGTTTTACATCCTGGATCGCATTTCCATCATGGAGTTAGTTGTGCTAAGATCTGAGGGCCTGCTAAGGTCTGGGGCCCTGTTATAGTACTCATCTATGGCTTGAATATACAGAACACACACACGCACACTCGTATGTGATAAATATATAAGAGAACAATTTAACTACATATCCATTTAGCAAAACATTAATAGTAGGTATTCCCAGAGGACCTTGGACTTTCCTGACCAAAGGCTTTTAACCAATTCTACCGTGCCAGGCATATACTCCTGTTTCAAGGTTTCCACACTTAAGGACTTTCCCAGAACTGTAAACTTTGATGGGTTAGGACAGTGGTTCTCAACTTTCCTACTGCCGTGACCCTTTAATACAGTCCCTCGTGTTCTGGTGACCCCCCCCAAACATAGAATTATTTTTGTTGTTACTTCATAACTGTAATTTTGCTACTGTTGTGAATTGTAATGTAAATATCTGTGTTTTCTGATGATCTTAGGGGTCACGATCCACAGGTTGAGAACTACTGGATCAGGACTTTGTTCTGGTTTTGGCAGGTTGTGCTGCCTACATGCTGGGCAGCCAGAATGGCATTTCCATCATGGCGTCAGCTGTGCTATGGTCTGCGTGCCCGTTTCACTCTCTTCCAATCAGGATCTTTCACAAGATCCAATTAGGAAGTGATTGGGTATCACCAGGATATCCACGCCACCACTGTCCTGGTAGGCTGTGCCCTGCTGGGCATTGGAGCATGCCAAGTCTACATCTGTATGTGATTGTTGGTGATTTTTCTCCCCTAATACGAAGGGGTGTAGCTATTCTGTGAAATCCTGTACTTGAGCCTGTTTTCAAGTCCATGTCATTTCATTTGCAGTGTGGGGTCCTCATCTATGATTCTCTTTCCTCCATCGCACCCACTCTCTACTCAGGCCCAGTCACTGACAATCCCTTTAACAGGCACGTATTGGATGACTTGGAGATACTGTCGGGAAAGCTACTGGGGTGCCACATAAAGCTACACCCTTTATGTGTGCCATTTGAACACTATGTACTAACAGTTACTCTACCGTCCATATAGAGATGCTGGTATTTGTCCCGATACTGCTCATTAAGGTTGTTCTACTGCAGTCCTCAGTCCAGGACACAGTTTAGAGCCATGCACACTTGGTTGTCGTGCTCCTTTTAGTCCTCAGTTTTGCAGGACTCAGCTATTTTGTAGTTGATCCCATGTCTTCTCCTGAGATTTGGCCATGCACTCTTTCCCCACCCCACCCCACTTTGGATTTTTCAAGACAGGGTTTCTCTGTGTAACAGCCCTAATTGTCCTGGAACTCCCTTTGTAGACCAGGCTGGCATTGAACTCACAGAGATTCACCTGCCTCTGCTTCCCAAGTGCTGGGATTAAAGGCGTGCGCCACCATCACCCAGCTCTTCTTTTTTAAGAGGTGGTGGCAATGGTGGCGTTGAGACCCAGGCCCTCAGGATTGCTACATGAGAGCTCTGTTACTTACTGGCACCCCAGCCACATGGAAGTGATGTGTATCTTCTTAGGAGCCACGTGATATCTGCTTGACCTGTTGAGAAGATGTTGACATTGATTACCTTGATATAATTTGTTCTTCTTGGCCAAGACGCTATAACATACTGGTTCTGCATTGTGATGACTAATGGTGAGAGACGCGTCTGCATAAGCATCCTGTTTAGTTCCTGACTCCATCATATTTCCTGCTCGGCATTCCACTCAAAGGAGAGGCTGGAAGTCTTCTTTCCCCCCCGTTTATTCTTTTCTTTCTTTCCCATGTGTGCTTTAGTTACTTTTGTGTGCATGAGTACTTTGTCTGTATGTCTGTGCACCATGTGCAAGCTTGGTGCCCAGGGAGGCCAGAAGAAGGCATCAGATACCATTATAGAAGGTTGTGAGCTGTACCATGTGGTTGTGGGGAACTAAACTCAGGACTTCTGGAAGAGCAGCCTGTGTTCTTAATCTCGGAACCATCTCTCCTAACCTCTGAACCATCTCTCCAGACAGGTTTTTCTCTCTTAATTTTTTTTTTAATGTTATGTGTATGGGTGTTTTGGCTGTAAGCATATCTAGGCACCAAATTCATGGAGCACCTAGAGATACCAGAAGAGAGCACCAGAGCCCCTGAAACTGGAGTTGGGGAAGGTTAGGAGCAGTATGGCTGCTGGGAATCAACCCTGTTTTCTGGTCCAGTGCTCTTAACAGCTGAGCCATCTCTCCACCTCCAGTTTCCCCCTTTCTTCCCTTTTTTTCTTTTTTCTTCTTTTCTTTTTCCTTTGGAGTGGGGGTTGAGACAGGGTTTCCCTGTATAGTCCTGGCTGTCTTGGAGCTAGTGCTGTAGACCAGGCTGACCTTGAATTCTGCCTCTTGAGTGCTGGGATTAAAGGCAGGTGCCACAACTGCCAGGCCAGTTTTCCTCTTTCTTGATAAGCTCCCTTATTCTATTCCAAGCATAGTCTAAAAGACACGACTTTCCCCCATTTTCTGGCAGCTGCTCGGATTTTCAGTTGTACTGCTTTTCTCCCAGACTCTAACAAAATTGCTCCTGAACTTTCTGTGAGTCCACTCCTAAATTCTTTTATTAATGAGACTACCCCCCCCCCAAAAAAAAAAGAATTGTAGTTTTCCCAAGAACAAAACGAGAGGAGTATTCTGGTAGTTTCCTTAGGTCCTCCACAGATGGAGCTACAGCTAGAGACTGACAAGGGAGGAACTCTGGGAACGTGCAGTCTCAGCCGTCAGGTGGAGTTCGGGCTCTCAAGACGTCAAGCAGAAGCTGAAAACCGTCCAGTGTAGGATACTTCAAGGTCGGTGTGCCAGCCCCACCTCAGCTTGCACTTGTGGAAGGTACTGCTCCTGCTTGTCCAAGGCCAGGATGGAGGTCCCATCCTGTTTCCTGAATGAGGTGCCTGCTCTCTGCCCACCCTGTGCAGCATCACAGCTTTGGAGGGGCTGCGTGGCAGTCACTCATCCGCACTGAACACTGCCGCACTGGAATAACAGCTGAAAGTTAAGACCTTGATTTTTCTATTCACTTATTTTTATAGATAATAAGTGTACTTCCCACAATCCCTCATTGGTCACCAGTTCATCTAATTATTTATACTCCTTTTTTTTTTGTGTGTGTGTGTGTGTGTGTGTGTGGATTTTTCGAGACAGGGTTTCTCCGTAGCTTTTTTGGTTCCTGTCCTGGAACTAGCTCTTGTAGACCAGGCTGGCCTCGAACTCACAGAGATCCGCCTGCCTCTGCCTCCCAAGTGCTGGGATTAAAGGCGTGCGCCACCACCGCCCGGCTTAATTATACTCTTAAAATAAAAAGTTAACATGAATTAATTGTGTCTGTATACAAGGAAAGGTCACAGGACAACTGTGAGTCCCTGGGATTGAACTAGGGTTGACAGGCTTGGCAGCAAGTATCCTTACCCACTGAGCCATCTTGATACAGAAATTTCACAGATTTGGTTAGAAGAGCCTCAAAGGTAGCGCCAGTGTCATTTACACATTCCCAGCCGTCACCATCATCCTTACAGTCTAGTACAAGGCGTGGTATCTCTAGAACTGGCTTTTTCAAAAGGCAGACCTCCCCCCACCCCGCCCATACTTTTTTACTACCGTTGTTTAGCAACACAGTTTGCATCCCAAGTTTGCTTCGAAAACAACACTGGAATTCTGATCCACCACTCGAGTGAATGCTGAGATTACTGCCGGGCACAGACACGTTTTACACGCTGTTGGGACTCGAACCCATGACCTCAAGAAGGCGAAGCAAGCACTCCATCCACTGAACTCCCTTCTTCTCCTCCCCACGGTCGAGGAAACACTATCCAAAGGCCGGACGTCCTCCGCTTCCGGCCCCGGGGCGGAACTTACGAGCCCCGCATCTGGCCGGAGCTCGGCGCTGCACACATCAGCCTTTTCCGGCCGTAACCGGAAGTCGCGCTGACAGAGGCGGCTCCGCGTCAGGTGACTGAAGTCCGGGTGGGAGGGGCCGGAGGTTCAATCCTTCAGACTGACGAGTCTCTGAGACTGGCTTGTCCACCGTGGGACCGACGGGGACTGGTGGCGTCGCCGGCGCTCGCTCTGCCGCGGCCGGTACGTGACGAGCTGGGGCGGCGGGCCCGGGAGGCGCGGGACCCCTTCCGGGGCTCAGGGACTGGGGGGCCTGGAGCCCGGGGCCCGGAGTCAGCCTGTCTGAGTCCCGCCGGGTCCCAGAAGGAAGGTCAGGCCGGCGTCCTTGGGTACAGATTGGGCAAACTGAGGCCCCGGAAAAGGGAAGGGCGCGCAGCAGCTCCCCTTCCAGACGGACTCACCCGGACTCCCTGACTCCCTCGGGTGCGGGGCCGTCTCCCCCGTAGGTAGAGCTTCGGCCGGGTGGGGAGCTGCGGAGGGTGGTGGACAGATGTGGGGGGAAGCGTGGGAGACCTGGATCCGAGGTCGCCGCCTCCCACACTTGTAAAACCCACCCGCCCTGAGGTCCGCTGGGGTGCCGCTCCCCAGCCCCGGCCGGACAACTCCGACAGCTTGTTTCGAATCTGGGTTTGGAACCTAGGAAACCTTCTTTTGAACGTTCTCCTCGGGACTCCTGTGTCCACCGCTGTTTGAAGCCTGGTCATGTGGGGCGCTCTCCCGCTGTGGATGCGGGGTTCGCTGGGAGGCAGCCGGGGCCCGTCCGTCTCTTTGAAACATCCGTCTAGCTTAGGAGAGCCCACCGGAGGAGTGTAACTGGCCGGGGGCGTGGCACACGTAGGTTATGGCAACGAGGACTCCCACCTAAACTTTGGGGCTGAAAGACGTACAACGAGGATTAATAGGTGGGTTTTACGGGAAGACAAATGTGTGCTTACTATTAAGAATTTAACGGAAGAATCTTCAGAAGTGACTACTGACTGGCTGTCTCGTTAATGGAAGAAGATATACAGGTTTTAGAGGGAGGGCCCTTCCAACTTGGAAGTCTCTTATTCTAACTTGCCCTCAGAGTGTATGTGACATTTCCTTTGTCGTTTGAGATAGGATCTCATGCTGTCTTCAAACTCCTTTTGTAGTTTAGGTTGGTCTTGAACTCCTGATCCTCCTGCCTCAGTCTCAGTGCTGGGATTCCTCATTACTTAGTATTATGCCAGTTGAATTTGAAGTTTCTTTGTCTTCCTTTCTTCTCTTGAGCCCTCCTTCTAGCCTACATCTCCTGTAAATCAGACCAGCACACACTTGCCTTATGTAATCTTTTCCGAGTCGTCGAGTTCACCATCCTTCTTTTCAAGGACTTTGGAACCACCCGGTATCTGATGAAGGTGTCGGAAGTGTTTGTTGTATTGAGAAACAGTGATCCATTCCATTGGTTAGTAATTTTTTTGTTTTGATTTTGATTTTTTTAATTCATTTTATTAGTCAGGGCCTCACTATAGCCCAGGCTTGTGCCTCAGGCTCCCCAGTGCTAGGCTATATCTGACATTAGTAATTTGTTTTCTAAAAATAATTTAGAAAGCCTCTGAACACTGTGAACTAACACTCTGTCTGTCTGTCTGTCTCTCTCTTCCGGAGTATTATGTCGCCCAGGCTGACTTCAGACTCAGGGTCTTGCTGCCTCAGCCTCCAAATGCTAAGATTGCTTATGTTCCCCCTAAGGCTCTACTTGCCAGTGAACTGTGGATCACAGAAAGGAGGACTGGTTGCAGGTGTTTGGGTCAGTCTTCTCCCTATCTTATAAACTGAGCCTTACTCTTTCCCTCTCTCCTGCTCAGGCTGGTCTCAAATTTTGGTGGCCCTCTTGTCCAGGTGCTGAGATGTGTCATTATACTTGTATGGCTTTAAATCCTTGTGCTTGGAGCTGTATATGTGTGTGTGTGTGTGTGTGTGTGTGTGTGTGTGTGTGTGCAGGTACTTCTTTGCTTTCTGATTGATTTATTTACTTACTTATCACCTACTTTTTTATTTTGTTTAAAAAATAAATAGCTCTGGTTTAAACCTAGAGCTAAGCTGGCTGGCTGGCAAGCTCCCAGGATCTGCCTGTGTCTTTTCCCAGCCCTTAGTGCCAAGGTTACATATATATGTTACAGTGCCCAGCTTTCATGTGTGTGCTAGGAATCTGAACTCGGATCCTAATCATTGTGCAGCAGCACTTACCAGCCGAGCCATCTCCCTAGTCCAGCTTTTATATGTCTAAAGCATAATCCCAGCACTTGAGGTGAGGTAGGTGGATCTCTGTGAGTACAAAGCCAGTTCATCTTTTGAGTTTCAGGACAGCCAGAACTACATAGTAAAGTCAAAATGACAAAATGAGTCAACTAAACAAAATACACATATATATGTACACACCCTCCCAGGAGGAAGGGTCATCTCATTATGTTATTGATTTACATTTTCCTCATACTGATAGTATTAAACATATTTGCATGTGCTTACTATCATTTATATATCTTGTAGGGTTTTTACATTTTATTTATTCATTTGTGTCTCTCTGTGTGTATACCTGCATGTGCCACGATGGATGTGTGAAGGTCAGAAGATAACTTGCAGGAATCAGTTTTCATTTGGGTTTGTGGGGATTGAAATAAAGTTCTCAGGCTTGACAGCAAGCACCCTTACCTACTAAGCTCTTGCCAACCCATTCATCTGTGTACGTCTTATTGGGAGAAATTTCATTCAGTTCCTTTATCCATTCTGTAATTGGATTATTTGTCCACATGTACAATTTTGGTTATAAATATTCAGAGTGTTTAATTAATCTCTGACAGCCCTGGGAGTAACTCAGAATGAGCTTAATGGCACAATGAGAACTTGCCAGTAACTTCCTTATCTGAAGGAAGTTGAATTTAGACATTCTATAGGATTTTATTCTAATCTTTTGTTATTATTTTTTTTTTCAGTCAGGTTTTCTCTGTTTTTTTTTTTTTTTTTTTTGGTTTTTTGAGACAGGGTTTCTCTGTGGTTTTGGAGCCTGTCCTGGAACTAGCTCTTGTAGACCAGACTGGTCTCAAACTCACAGAGATCCGCCTGCCTCTGCCTCCCGAGTGCTGGGATTAAAGGCGTGCGCCACCACCACCCGGCTCAGGTTTTCTCTGTTTAACAGTCCTGGCTGACCTGAAACTCATTTTGTAGACCAGGCTGGCCTTGAACTCACAGATCCACCTGCCTATCCCTCCTAGTGCTAGGATTAAAGGTGTACGCCATCATTGCCCGGTGATTTGGACATTCTAAAGCACAGAGTAAGTTGTCCATTTTAGACTGCTGATTATGCAAAACTTGGCACAGCCCCAATCATTGCTGATCTAAGCAACCATATTCCTGTGCAAGGGATACTATTTGTGCCCAGAAAGCACGGCATCATCCAAAATGTGGTAAGAGCATGTGGAGATCCTGTGTCTGTCACAGGCAGAGAGGCCAGGGGTGCATGATACTGTGGAGTACTCAGGGTGAATGTAGGCTTAGGGTTCCGGAACTGCTGGCTCACCGTGCTGATTCTGACTCCACAGTCTTTGGCCCTAACCACACCATCATGAATATTAAAACAAACACCCCCATCGTTTAAATTGTTAAAGATTACTTACTTTGGGAAATTTAGAAAAGTATCCCTCTTACCTGCCTTGTTATCCGTGTATCATCTAAAGAGAACCTTTGCTGCAGTTGGTCTCAGTTCCTTGTTTCTTGTCACTGGGTACAGCGCAGGTGGGTGTGGGTGTGGGTGTGGGCAGAGAGGAAGAGGGAGGATCAGTGTGCATGCCAAGTGTGCATGTGGACATCAGTGGACAATCTCAAGTGTCAGTCCTCTTCTCAAACACCTTGTTTCTTTTGTTTTCCACTGTCAGGCTAGGTGACCCATAAATTTTCAGAAATTCTTCTGACTTTGCTTTGTAAGGGTGCTAGGATTATGAACACTTTCATTACGGTCTTCCATGATTTCTGGGGAGTCAAACATGTTTACATAGCAAAGACTTTTATCATTTAGCCATCTCCCTGGCTCACCACTGAGTACATTTTTATAGTTGAATCAGTTGCCATACATAGTTCTTGTATTCCACTTTTTTCCAGTTATCATCATTTGAGATCAGCTCTTACTGGGTTGCCTAGGCTAGTCTCAAACTCCTGACCTCAGTTGGTCCTTCTGCTTCAGTCTCCCAAGTACCTGGGACTACTGGTCCAACCATTAGCAGGTAGCCTGTTAACATCTGAATGTTAACACCATCCGGCTACCCAGTTTGTTTTGTTTTGTTATCATACTAAAATACATAGAATAAGATGACCATGCTAGCCATCTTTAAGAAAATTGATACTGTAGAAGCATCATCGCTGTTTCTCTCCAGAACTTTTCACTTTCCAAGTGGAGCCTGCTTTTGCTGTTTCACCTCAGCAGGATTAGACATTTTGTTTGTGTACACACAGTTGAATGTGGAGCCCTTGACCTCCAGGTGACCGTGGGACATACTGAAGCTTCATTTCTGTGGTTACTAATCTAAGCTGGCTGTTCTGTTCTAAGACTAGTTGCCAGGTTGACCCCTGGGTGGTCTTTGTAACACCTGACAAACTAGTTCCCATTCTACCAGCTGTTCCTCAGAAGTACCTGGTGATGTGGGCATGGTGGGTTTGTAAAGAAAGACAGCTCTTTGAATATGAAAGTGGATCCAAGATAGTGGATCCAAGATATGGTGCAGCGTGCGGAAATTTGTTACTATTACATAAAAGTTAAATTCCGACTTGGCCCTAGACTCCTTGGGGCCAGGGAACAGATCTTGTCAGGCTTATTTTTTATCTTTGAGCCTAGTTGGCGTTTTCTAAATGGCAGTAAGCACAGCTGCTAAAGGAAGCGTTAGGGTGCAAGCGTGATTCGTAAAAGCTGATGTTACAGACTTTCCAAGTGATACCTGGCTTTATGTTGTGTGTGTGTGTGTGTCTGTGTGCCTGTGTGCACAGGTGCCTCGTGAACATGTGCACTTGAAGGCCAGAAGGCAACTTCAGGCACCATCCTCTTCAGGCACCATCCTCTTCAGGCACCATCCTCATGTGCCATCTACTTTTGTTTTCTTTGAGACAGGGTCTCACTTACCTGTGACTTACCAAGTAGGCAAAGCTGGGAGCCAGTGTTCCCTGGGATTTGTCTTCCTTTCCTCTGTATGGCATCATGCCCAGCTTGTTTGTGTGTGTGTCAGATGAGGGTGGAGTTCTGGGGATTTAACCTGAGTCCTCATACTCACAAAGCAAGCTCTTTACCAACTGATCTGTTCCTCATCCCTGGCTTTATTGTTTATGATCACAGATCCTCTTTGAGAACTATTAGAAACCAAAAAGAGATTATTATTTTGTCAGGTATTTGCTGTTTGGTATTAAACTCTTAGAAAGTTTTCTCCTTAATGTCACCCCTATTTATTCTCCTTTAATAGTTTGGAGTATTTTAGAGGCGTTTAGCTCAACCCCAGGGAAAACCTAAATTAATGATATTCTACTGACTTGCATGACAGTAGAAGCAAAACACTCCCTTATTTTATGAACTCTTCTTGTAGCAAAAAAGAAAGCAGGAGCAGTTATCACTGTTTACAGATGAGGGATACTGGCGAGTGAGAGGCAAAGATAAGCCTCATTCCATGTCCTCTGGCTCTAAATACTTTTTTTAAAATCATGTTTTACTAGAAAGTAACAGTCCTTAACTGGGATCTTTCCAATCTGGAGAGCTTTTTCCTAGTGCAGCATTGCCCACCTATATTGATTTGAGTTAAAATTGCCAAATTCCTACTCATTTACGTACCTTATTTGATGTCCTCTCCCTGTCAGGTGTGCTGTTGAACTAGCAGTTGGGTCTTATAAGAGTGCACAGCAAACTGCCTAGTCAGTCTACAGTATGACTGCACACGCATACACATGACACGCACACAATAAACTGCATAGTCAGTCTACAGTATGGATGCACACACGCACACGTACACACACATCCCAGTCACAAATGCCAACCCAGATAACCTAGACTGTTTTCTGGTCGTATCCATGAAATCCCTGTGGTCTGTCCCCTGTACTCACCCCTTTCTATTTCCAAGTCTGTACCAAGACTGGGAGTGTGGCTAGTGGGAATACTTGCCTACTTTTGCAAGGCCCTGGCATCCATCCCTAGTACCTCCCGCTCCTTCCTTAAGAGTTTGGAGCAACAGTTGAAAAACAAGGAGTGAGTCAGCTCTGTAATACAGTTCTAGGTCTCTAAACAACCACTGCTCCTGTAGGCATTGACTCTCTAAAACTTGAATGGAGTATGTTGACTAGTATTGAGTTGTGCTGGTTGTGTGTGCTCTTGGGTATCAGCTTTGACACACCATCCACCTTTATGAGGTGCTCCTTAGGTGCCAAACCTTGTGCTGAGTAATGCATCTGGAAGCTGGGACAGACATGACGAAACACCCAAGCACAAGTCACTGAGGTACCATCTGCTACATGCATGACTTATGGTTGGGAAGCTTTGCTGCTGACTGGCTCTGTGATCAACCAAATGACCTAAACTATTCTGGGTCTAATTTAACATCCCAGGAATACTAACATTGTTGTAGTAGTGTTCGCCTCAAGGCAGGCTGTAAAGATTAAAATGAAATAACTCACACAGACAATTTTACTGTGGAGTTAGTGAAAGTTACAGTAAGAAGTGCAAATGCCCCTGACTTCAACACTTTAGGTAGAAATCTTATTTCTTTGGATCAAACTGTGTCCCATACTGGATTTCTGTCAATGCATGGACAGTTACCCAGTCTGCCTTCAAGGAACAGTGTTCTTTGAGAAAGGGAAATTGTGACTCATTTGGCTGCTTTCGTTGCTCTGTGGGGAGTGTAAACAGTACTGTTCCCTGAACTCAGAGTCCTTACCTGGATGGAGTCCCGTACAGTTTTCTCTGTGACAAGCACAGAGAGGAGATAACTTGCATAAAGCTACAGAATAGGTGGGAACTAAAATTCGCACTCAGAGCCATCAAAGCTCTGTGGCATGATTTTAATGAAATTGTATTTATTTATTTATTTTTACAATACTAGGGATTGAACACAAGACCTCTCTCTCTCTAATGCTGTGCAAACTTTCTACCATCGAATTATTCTCCAGCCATTTTTTTTTCTTTTCAATTAAAAAAAAAATGTTTTGGGGCCTGGAGAGATGGCTTGGCAGTTAAGAAAAGCACTTGATCTTGCAGAGGACCTGGGTTTGATTCCCAGAACTTACACGGTGGCTCACAACTCTAGTCCTAGGGGATCCAACACCCTCTTTTGACCTCCTTGGACCCCAGACATACACGTGGTACAAGGACATTGTAGGAGGAAAGGCCTGCTTGTTCATCCCAGCTGCCAAGCTAGCTTAGCCCTGAAATAACCACACAGAAACCGTATTAATTAAATCAGTGTTTGGCCCATTAGCTCTAATTTCTTATTGGCTAATTTTTACATCTTTTTTTTTTTTTTTTTTGGTTTTTCGAGACAGGGTTTCTCTGTGGCTTTGGAGCCTGTCCTGGAACTAGCTCTTGTAGACCAGGCTGGTCTCGAACTCACAGAGATCCACCTGCCTCTGCCTCCTGAGTGCTGGGATTAAAGGCGTGCGCCACCACCGCCCGGCTTAATTTTTACATCTTAATTTAACCCGTTTCCATTAATCTGTGTATCACCATGTGGCAGTGGCTTACCATGTAAAATTCTCAGCATCTATCTATGGTGGATCCATGGCATCTCTCTGACTCTCCCAGCATTCAGTTCTGTGTAGTAATAGGGGCGGCGGGGCTGCGTCCCCGGCACCCCGGCTGCCTGCTCGGCTAGCTTATGCCCGAAATAATTACAAGGAAACTGTATTCATTTAATCACTGCTTGGCCCATTCTCTTCTAGGCTAATTCTCACATATTAATTTAGCCCATTTCTAATCATCTTTGAGAACCGGTCTTACTGGGAAGATTCTAGCCTAGTCCATCCTGGGTCGGAGCTTCATGCCGAGAGCGGGGCATGGCGTCTCTCTCAGGCGTCTGCTCCCTAGAGGAGAGCTATCAAGTCTCTGACCTCACTTCCTCTTCCTCCCAGCATTTTGTTCTGTTTACTCCACCCACAGGGCCAAGCAGTTTCTTTATTGGCCAATGACCTTCCTCCATCATTTCCCCTTTTTCGGTTTAAACAAAAAAAAAGGCTTTAACTTTAACATAGCAAAATTACATATAAAAAAACAGTTATCAAGTAAAAGTTACAATAATCTTTATCATAACTAAGGAAAACTATAACTATAACTAACTATTCTTAACTCCATCAAAGACTCCAGAAAGATATAATATTACCTAAGTAAACAAGAACTAAGAAACTTCAAACTCTAGAAATGACAAAGACATCTCGCTGCCTGGACAGTCACCCAAAGTTCTTTTGTACCGTTGGGGCATCCATCTTCAGCCTTCAGGCCCATGGTATCCAGCAGACATTTCCATAAAGCAGGAAAATTCAAAGTCAGTTCAGTCACTATCTGTTGTGTCCTGCAGAATGTCTCGCAGACTCTTTCATGAATCAGGAACCCCGAAAGATCATCTCACCTTAGGCAAGTTCAGTAGTCCTCTTTCTGCAGGTTCTCTGTGTCCAGTTTATACAATAGTCCAGGCAAGAGCAGTTTCTTGCCCAAATGGCTATCAAACTCCATAAGGATCCTCTTCGATGCCCATCTTCCTCTTGAAGTAGATTGGTGCTGCCAGGAGCAGAGTGTCTCATTGTCATGAAAAGTCCTAAATTATTAAAACATTTAAAATGCCATATTCTATAATCTTTGAAAAATATGAAGAATGCCTATCTAAAATATATCTCTATATATCTAGAAAATCTAATTAACATGACTACAAGCTTTACTATTATCGATGATTATCCATTAACAACCTATATTTCTTAATTATACAGTACATATTTAAATGAACTACACAATCACAATACCTTAATCAAAATCAGAAACACTTATACATATAACAAAATTGACCTTAAATCTCTATCAATAAAGCAAAATCTATACTAATGCAAATTATTCATATCTATATCATATCCCCCTTTAAATGTAAAAGAACATTTATAAACATTTTTTGGGAATATGGGCGCAGTTATTTCTCTCCAAACTGCTTCCTGCTGAATGGGGGCGTCGTTAATTAGGTCTTTCATAGACCTAATTAACCTGTGTGCTAGTTTCTTCTCAGTTGGCAGTTGAGCGAAGCAATTTTCTGAAGATGTTTACACCAACCCTTCAGGAGGTTGTGGTCCATCATACCAAATCGGAATAGAAGAAATGAACAGCGTCTCATCCTCTGTGAAAACAAAATAAGAAACTCCTTTCCAAAGCATCATGTCCTTAGATCCAAATTTCAAAGTCAAGGCATCAAAATATCTATGTCGGATTAGTTCAGCAGCATTTATAAATAAATATCTTTTAGCAGCTGTTGCTCCTTCCTCAGCATTCAAACAATTCAAAGAGAGCATAATAGCATACAGTATCAAGATTCTCTGTGTATTTTCCATCTTTGTACAGCTTTGTTTTAACCTCTATTTTGTTTATTTTTACTTTTAACTCTTTGCTTTTTGAGACAGGTTCTCTGTGTCTTTGACCTGAAGTAACTCTGTAGACCAGGCTGTCTTTGAACTCTCAGAGATCCGCCTGTCTCTGCCTCCCAGGCATTTGGGATTAAAGGTGTAAGCTAATACACCTTGAACTCACAGAGATCTGTTT
This sequence comes from Microtus oregoni, assembly GCF_018167655.1. Lineage (NCBI taxonomy): Eukaryota > Metazoa > Chordata > Mammalia > Rodentia > Cricetidae > Microtus > Microtus oregoni. The sequence goes on from NW_024543078.1 coordinate 37,225,749, forward strand.
GCCTCTGCCTTCTAGGCACTGGGTTTAAAGGTGTGTGCTACCACACACAACAACTCTCTTCCTTTTTTTTTTGTTTTTTACTTTAAGAACTTCAACTTTTAGTCTGCATATATTTTTAACACATTTTAAACCATTCAGAAATTTTCTCTGTCTTTGAATCTCTCTTTACTGTATATCTCTCTTTTTCTGACCACATGAATCTTTAATTTACCAAGCAATCTCAGTAGGATTAAAGGCGTGGTTTTTCCGGCTGGATCCAGCCCATTCCTTAGCTTTCCAGCCTCACTGCTGAGGTACTGGCTGTAGCCAGCAAGCGAGCTTCAGCAGCCTGTGCTTGCAAACCGCACAAACCGCCTGTGTAAAAGAGTCAGAGTTTGTCCTGGCAGGACAGCCCAGAAATCCGGCATTTTTAAACGGCACAGCTTTTTTCCTGCTACGGCTGAAAACCGAAAAGTATGCGTTCAGCTTTTCGTCAACACCGTTTAAGTGTTTCGTGGCAGGACCTCTTAATGAGCTGCAGGCTTTGCAGCTAAAGCTGAGTCAGGAAGCCTCTCTTAGATGAGGCGCTTGCTTGTGTCTAGCAAGCAGAGTAGAACCGAGAAATTGCTGCTACCAAGAAACCAGGCACAATGCTTTCATTTTGTTCTAGAATTACTTCCCAAGCTGTCTCAGGCTTTATGTGGAAGCAGTTGCCCCACGTTGGGCGCCATATGTAGTAATAGGGGCGGCGGGGCTGCGTCCCCGGCACCCCGGCTGCCTGCTCGGCTAGCTTATGCCCGAAATAATTACACGGAAACTGTATTCATTTAATCACTGCTTGGCCCATTCTCTTCTAGGCTAATTCTCACATATTAATTTAGCCCATTTCTAATCATCTTTGAGAACCGGTCTTACCGGGAAGATTCTAGCCTAGTCCATCCTGGGTCGGAGCTTCATGCCGGGAGCGGGGCATGGCGTCTCTCTCAGGCGTCTGCTCCCTAGAGGAGAGCTGTCAAGTCTCTGACCTCACTTCCTCTTCCTCCCAGCATTTTGTTCTGTTTACTCCACCCACAGGGCCAAGCAGTTTCTTTATTGGCCAATGACCTTCCTCCATCAGTTCTGTCTTCCCCACCTACCTAAGTTCTGCCCTATCAACAGGCCCAAAGCAGTTTCTTTATTAACCAATGAAAGCAACACAAAGACAGAAGGACCTCCTACACCATTTCCCCCTTTCTATTTAAACAAAAGGGAAGGCTTTAACTTTAACATAGTAAAATTACATATAACAAAACAATTATCAAGCAAGAATTAGTTATAATATTTATATCTACTTTATCTTTTATCATGACTAAGGAAAACTATAACTATAAATTCTTCAACTCCATCAAAGACTCCAGAAGGATATAATATTACCTAAATAAACAGGAAGTGCATTGTAAGCAACTTCCAAAACTCTAGAATTGACAGAGACATCTCGCTGCCTGGACAGTCACTCAAAGTTCTTCTGTACTGTTGGGGCATCCATCTTCAGCCTACAGGCCCATAGTATCCAGGAGACTTTTCCATGAAGCAGGAAATTTTAAAGACAGTTCTGCCTATATTGGCAGTTTGTCAGTCACTTTCTTCTGTGTCCTGCAGAATATCTGGCAGACTCTTTCATGAAGTAGAAACTCTGAAGGATCATTTCACCTTTAGGCAAGTTCAGTGGTCATTTTTCTGCAGATGTTGCCTGTCCAGTTTAGCAGGTCAGGCAAGAGCAGTTGTTGTAAGGAGAGGGCTGCTTGTTCATTCCGGCCACCTGGCTAGCTTAGCCCTGAAACAACTACATAGAAATTGTATTAATTAAATCACTGCTTGTCCCATTAGCTCTAGCCTCTTATTGGATAACTCACATTTTGATTTAACACATTTTTATTAATCTTTGTATATTGCCACCTGGCAGTGGCTTACCAGCAAGATTCTAACCCACTTCCATCTCAGGCAGAGGATCCATGGCATCTCTCTCTGACTCTGCCTCCTTTCTCCCAGCATGCCCTTTAGTTTTCCCTGCCTACTTAAGTTCTGCCCTATCAACAGGCCCAAAGCAGTTTCTTTATTAACCAATGAAAGCAACACAAAGACAAAAGGACCTCCTACACTGGGATGTATGTGCAGACAAAACATTCATGAAAAAATCTTTAACAAAAATGTATGGGTATTGGATTATTTAGTGATGGAGGAAAATCATTGGCTAATAAAGGAACTGCCCTGGCCCATTTTATTGGTTAGAGGATAGGAGGGAGGAGTAAACAGAACAGAACGCTGGGAGGAAGAGGAAGTGAGCTCAGAGACTCGACAGCTCTCCTCTCGGGGCAGAGCCATGCCGTGCTCCGGGATGAAGCTCCGACCCGGGATGGACATAGGCTAGAATCTTCCCGGTAAGCACACCTTGGGGTGCTACACACAGATGATTAGAAATGGGCTAAATTAATATGTGATAATTAGCCTAGAAGAGAATGGGCCAAGCCGTGTTTAAAAGAATACAGTGTCTGTGTAATTATTTCGGGGCATAAGCTAGCAGGGCAGGCGGCTGGGGTGTTGGGGACGCAGCCCCGCCGCCGCCCCTATTACTTCAATTTAGGGTTTCTATGATAAAGGACCACAACCAAAAGCAATTTGGGGAGGGAAGGGTTTGTTTCAGCTTTCAACTCTCAGTCACTCCATCACTGGGGGGAGCGAGGCAGGAGCTCAAGCAGGGCAGGAACCAGGAGTTAGGAACTGAAGTAGGGGCCATGGTGGAATACTGCTTACAGGCTTGTCCAGCCTGCTTTCTTACGCCATCCAGGACCACCTGCCCAGGAGTAGCACTGCCCCCAGTAGGTGGGTCACCCCACACCAATCATTATTCAAGAAATGTCCCACAAACTTGACTACAGGCCAATCTGGTTAAGGACGTCTTTTAAATTGAGGTTCTCTCTCTCTCTCTCTCTCTCTCTCTCTCTCTCTCTCTCTGGTCTTTTGAGACACGGTTTCTCTGTGTAGCCCTTACCTTCCTGGAACTCTCTCTGGAGACCAGACTGGGACTAAAGGAGGTGGGAAGAGGGTGTTGGATCCCCTGGAATTGGAGTTGCAGATGGCTGTTAGCTGCTGTATGGGCACTGGTATCTAGACCCAAGTTCTCTTGAAGAGCAACCAGTGCTCTTAGCCACTGAACCATCTCTCCAGCCCCTTTTTTCACCTTTATTGTTTGTTTGCTTCTTTGTTTTTCAAGACAAGGTTTCTGTGTGTAGCCCTGGCTGTCCTAGAACTCACTCTGTAGACCAGGCTGGCCTCAAACCCACAAAGATTCACCTGCCTCTGCCTCTTGAGTCCTGAGATTAAAGGCATGCATCACCACTGCCTAGCTCACTCTTTTTTTTGAAACAGAGCCTCACCAAGAGAAACACCATTTGAATTGATAATATTGGAAGAAAATATGAAAAGGCCGTCCCTGGATTCCCCTATCAACTTTGACTTGTACTTGGAAAATTGATGTGTTTCTTGTGTCTGCCATAGTACATGGACCAATATGGGTCCTGATAACTAATTAGTGAAGGAAACAGTGAATTTCACTTTAACCCTTTCTAAACTAAAAAGTACTCTACTTTCCATTTGAAAGTATGCATTCTCTTTTGAAAACCAAAGCCTTAATATTGTCAAGGACTTGGAGAATAAAAGCACTTTTGCATATTTATCAGGAATACAGACTAGTACATTATTTCTGGAGGGTGTTTGTTAAAATGACACATACACCCTTTGGCTCTAGTTCTACTGCTAAGGTTTACCCTAAAGACATGATCTAGTTCCGTTGGTCTCCAGATCAGACAACAGAGTGATTGAGCTCCAGGGCTGGGAGAGTCTTTTCTTTATGAGCATCTGAAGGTATTAGCAATACATAATTAAGGGACTGGAACACTAGCTGCTTTTCCAGAGGACCTGAGTTCAATTCCCAGCACTCACATGCTGACTAACAACCATCTGTAACTTCAGTTCCAGAGGGATCTGGCTCCCTCTTGTGGTCTCTTCGGACACTGCCTCTTCATCGTGCACAGACACACAGACAAAACAACCACATATAAAATAAAATATTTTTTAAAAAATGAAAACTAAATAAAAATTGAAAATGAGCTAACTCTGGTAACACAGAACTGTGATCCTAGCTACTGGGGAAATGGAGTGAGGACGATCTCAAGTTTAAGGTCTGTCTGGGCTACAGAGTGAGTTCAAGATCAGTCTGTAAAACTTAGACTGACTCTGTCTCAGAAAATAAAATAACTGTATGCATGGTAGCCTAAGCTTGTAGTTCCAGCATTTGAGAGAAACTCACAAAGAGCTCTAGGACAATACAGGTTATAAAGAGACTCTGTCTCTCAAGAGTGAACTAAATGTTAAAAAGGATAAGTTTATGTGAGAGTGGTAGAGCACTTTCTTGGTGTGTGAGGCCCTAGGTTTATTCCCGATACAGGGAGTGTGTGTGTGTGTGTGTGTCTGTGTCTGTGTGATGTGCTAAAATGTCACCAGATGTAGTAGCTCATGCCTTTAATCCTAGCAAGCAGATCTCTATGAGAGATCTATGTCATGAGTTCCAGGACAGCCAGAGATGAATAGTGAGGCCTGTCTCAAAAATAACAACAACAAAAACCTAAAATTTCTAAGAAAAGTGTACTAAAACTCATTAACAATTTCATGTGAATGAATCTTAGTCTGCTTGTTTTCCTTCTTGTCCTCTGTTGAAATATAAAGGTATAGGATTTTGAACAAATTCCCTATTTTTGAATATGTGGACTGTCAAGATGAATCAGTGGGTAAAGGTGCCTGCTGCCAAGCCTGATGACCTGTATTCAATCCTCAGATCCCATATGATGGAAGGAGAAAATACTGACCTACACAAGTCACTTGTGGCAGGTATACACACACCCAAAATATAATAAAACATTTAAATATAGTATTTATTGTGGGCAAAGCAGAAAGTACAAGTGGGGAGGGGAGTGGACTACAACCCTGTGGCTGTTATGATCACTCAGCTGGTAAAGGCATCTGTCACCAAGCCTGATGACCTGAGTCCTATCCCCAGCATCCATATGGTGAAAGAACTGACTCCTAAAAGTTGTCTTCTGACTTCCCCGCCTGCCACTGCATGGACTCGCTTACATACGTAATAAATAAAAGTAATTTTTAAAAAATTTAATTGGCTGTGGTGGTGCACTTCTTTCATTCTAGCCTCCTTGGGAGGCAGAGGTAGGTGGGTCTCTGAGTTCAAGACCTTGTTTCAGTTTTTTTTGAGATTTTATTTTTATTTTATGTGTATGAGTATTTTCCTAAATGTATGTATGTCTGTGCGCCACGTGTGTGCAACGCCTTCAGAGGCCAGGGAAGAAAGCACTGGGTCTCTTGTGTCTGGTACATGAACCTGGGTCCTCTGACCTCTAGCCTCGCCCCCGCAAAAATTTTTAAGCTTAAGAATTTTGACCATAATTCTTCTTCAGAATTATTCATAAATATTTTACATTTTTTCCTTACATGGTTTTTACCTCTTGTAGTCATATATAGAATATGTTCAACTTTATATACAAGGTTCTTTGGGATTTTATTTTGAGACAGGGTCTCATGTAGGAAGCATCTGGGCTCAAACTTTGTAGTTGAAACTAATCTTGAAAAAAAAATTTATAATGCTTCCACCTTCTAGGAGCTGTAAGGTTACAGGTATATGGCACCGTGTTTGACTTTGTATACAGTTTTGTTTTATGAGAAACAGTTTTGTCCAGGCTGGCTTCAAACTCATGCTCCTGCCTCCCAAGTGCTGATCTTATAGGCTTGCACTTTCTCATCATCTCTTTGTATACAGTTTTGTATATTGCTTTTTCACTTAACGTTATGTCATGTAGGTAAAATTCTCATTTAAGTAAAGTCTCTGTGGAAGTATAATATAATCTCTGTGCAACAAACTGGGATAATATAAGGAAGGGCTGGGAATTCAGCTCAGTGACTAAGTACTTTTTTCCACATGTAAGGCCCTAGCCTAGGTCAGTGACCCTGGGTGAAGCCCAGTGTTACATAATAAGATAGTGTGTGTATGTGTTCGTGGATTGTGCAGGCTTCTGTGCTTGCATATAGAGGCCAGAGAACAACCTTGGGTGCCATTCTTAGGAATACTGTCTCCTCCTGAAAGCCTCAGGAATTCTTCTACTTTGACGTTCTTGGTGCAGGGATTATATGTGTGTGATACCATTATACCTAGCATTTTTATGTGGTCTTCAGGAATAAAACTAAAGTCCTTATATTTGTGAAACAAATACTCTATCAATTGAGATATCTGTCCCATACACCCCTCACCTCCATTTAAAAAGAAAAAAAGTATGGTGGGCTGACTGTCTCTGGTGGCACATGCTTATATCCTAGTACTCAAGAGACAAGGGCAGGAGCTTCACTGCAAGTTCCAGATCAGTCAGGGTGACATAGCAAGACCTTATCTCAAACAAAGCAAAATAAAATAAAAGATAATATAATAGTGTTGCGTCACATAATATAATCTATGTTTACCCAAATCCACCATTTGGATGTAGATGTCAGTCTACTTAGCTAAGGAGTTGGAGTGAGCCGGATAGGGAGAGCATCATTAAAATCATAGGGCATTTTGGGAGGTTGGATGGGGGATTCAGGTTATGGACCCAAGTTTGGAATATGAGCAAGCAGGCCAAGGCTAAAGGGCTCTGGGTAATCTACGGACTTCCTCCCTGCTCTTTCCTAGCTTTTGCTGCCTTCTTTACCATTCCCTGGGCTCCTCTACACTGAATTTGGCAAAGTGAATTGTCCACCTGCCTGTTGTACTGTGTCTGTATCCTCTGCCCTTACACACTCTGTACCTGTTTGCGGTAGATTAAGCCATGCAGAACCTTGTTGGATCCTGGTGTCCATCCTAAGTGGTACATATGTGGCATTAGCCACTCCCACTTTGTTTCCTCTTCCAGTTCACTCATCTTGGTAGATTACTTGGTACTTACTTTTCAGGGGACAAAAGAAATTAATTTATTTATTGAGATAAGATCTTTTTAACCCTCAATTAATAACCTAAAGTTTACCTCAAATTTATTGTGTAGCCAAGAATGACCTTAAACTTCTGATCTAGCTGTCTCTACCTTCCAAGTTCTGAGATTATAGGTGTGTGCCACTATGCCTGATTTTACTGGAAATCAACCAAGTGTTTCATGTATCTAGGCAGACACTCTGCCAACTGGGCTACACCCCAGCTCTAGAGAAAAGAAATTTAAACCATAGCAAGTCAGTAGTATAGTCAGATCTTGAATTTAGAGCTTTTCAGGATCGGGGAAGTGTTGACATTATGGGTACTGCTATATTGGTCTGATTTCAAAAGTAATGTATTAAAAATATGATACATCTGGGCATTGTGGCACACACCTTTAATCTCAGGCCTCAGGAAGCAGAGGCAGGTGGATCTCTCTAAGTTCAAGACCAGCCTTGTCTACAGAGCTAGTTCCAGGACATCCAGGACTACACAAAAAAAACCCTGTCTTGGAAAAAAAATGAAAATAAAGATTAAAAAACTTTAAAGACACTTCCTAAAATTTATAATTTATGCAACAAACGTAATATACACACATTCACTCTCTTTTATAAAAGTTATTTTAAAAGTAATAATAGGCTTGTTATAAAGCCTTAAAATAGAATAAGAATATAAAAGTTCAAAGTTCCTAATCCTCATAATACCAGAAGTAATTAATAGATCAGTATTGCCTTCTAGACATTGTGTGTGTGTGTGTGTGTGTTTGCATGTATAAATTTTAACTCAAAAGAAGTTTATAAATATACCTTTTGGCAACTTTTTAAATTTTTTCTTTTATTATGAAAAGCTTCAAAATATACATAAAAATAAAATGCTACATAATCCTAACACATCCTTTCTTTTCTTTTCTCTTAGATGGGGGAGTTTTGAGACAGGGTTTCTCTGTGTAGCCCTGGCTGTCCTGAAACTTGCTCTGTAGACCAGGCTGGCCTGGAACTCACAGATATCCGCCTGCCTTTGTCTCCCAAGTGCTGGGATTTAAGGCATGCACTATCACCACCCAGCATATCATTTATTTCTAAGAGCCAACTTATTTGTTCTTGTTTCATCTTTTATCACCACCACCGTGTGTGTGTGTGTGTATATACCTATATACACATTGCAGATGTGTGAAGGCTAGTGTTGAATGTCAGGTGCCTTCCTCAGTCATTGTCCACTTCATTTTTTTGAGGTAAAGTCTCTCACAGAACCTGGAACACATAGATTCAGTTAGACTGGTCTGGTCCGTGAGCTCTAGGAATCTGTCTCCACACACGCCCCTAGCTCTGGGGTTACTGACATGCACCATCCCACCTGGCTTTCTCTCTCTCTCCCTCCGTCCCTCCCTCCCTCTCTCCCTTCCTTTCTTTTCTTTTTCCAACAAAAAAACACAGAGTTTTATTTCCATGCCATTGGGAAGGGCTGGGAGCAGGCTCCCATAGAGGAAAGAGACCCCTACTCTACTTGCCTGCGGTGAGCAGGTTCCACAGCACCAGGATGACTGAGTCCCCACGCAGGAACATCTTGGAGATTTAGCCGTCCTTGTTGACAGGCTTGAACTTCTTCTTGCCCTTGCTGCTCTTGGGGACCTCAGTCCACATCTCCTTCACATTCTCCAGCACCATGTTGAAGTGCCTGTCAAAGGCCTCACCTGTCCAAGGAACTTCTTGTTGTTACAACAGTTAATGAGCACATGCGTGTTGTTCTTGACTGACTGTGGGCTCCAAGAGGGGGCCTGTGTTGAATTCTTCCTTCCCTCGCTTCTGCAGCTCCTCTGCGGTCATCTCACTCTTGGGTTTATTGAGGAGACTCATAGTGGAGGTTTTGCCTGCAGACCACTCCCATGGTTGCTCCAGTCTCTGGAGTAGAGCGAGAGGAGGCTTTTTATGTGAGTGTTGGGGACCCAAGCTTAGGTCTTCAAATTTGAGCAAGACTTTATTGACTGAACTATCTCCCAAGCCTCATTTTTGGAATATTATAAAGTAAATCCCAAATATCCTATTCTTTAATAAATATTTTGTATGTATCTCTAGCAGGTGGTGTGTGTGTGAGAGAGAGAGAGAGAGAGTAAGTGTGTGTGTGTGTGTGTGTGTGTGTGTGTGTGTGTATGCATATATATTTGCATGTTCTTCCTCAGGAACTGCCTTAGTTTTTGGCTAAGGGTTTCTCATAGGTTGGCCCAGAGTTGGCCTGATTAGGCTAGGTTGGCTGGCTAGCAAGCCCCAGGAATCCCTTCCAGCATTGGGATTACAGTCGTATCTCCTTATACCTGACGATTTTAGGTGGGTTCTATGGATCAAACTTGGGCATTAGTGCTTGCATAGCAAACACTTTACTGACTGAGAAATCTCTCCAGGCCAGATGGTAATTTTTTTTAAAGTTACATAGTGCAGCCATACCCAACAAAATTAACAGTAATTCTGCCAAGAAAAACAAAACAGATGAGCATTTGTTTGAGACCCAAAATGGAACAAGCAGTCCATTCTTCAGACCTTAGGCATATTCCCAGCTAAGCCTTTGGATCAGGCTAGACAGGCACCCCAGATGGGAGCTGACCTTGGAACATTGTTAACCTCTGCTGAACTGCTCAGAAACTGAAACTGTATTCAGTCGATTTTTTCTTTTTTAATTTTTAAACTACACTTGCTTGTTTATTGTATATGGTGTACATGTGTGGAGACCATGAAGTCAGAGGCCAGCTTGCTGGAGTTGGTTTACCACGTAGGTCCAGGGATCAAACTCAGGTTGTCAGGCTTAGCAGCAAGTGCCTTTACCACCTGAGTGGTAAATCAGTTTCAAGACATACTTCTTGAAAAGCAATGAAATCTCTGATCCTTTAGCAGTTTAAAGATACAATTTTCTAAGACCTCAGAACACTTTTTTTTTCTTTTCCCCCCGAGACAGGGTTTCTCTGTGTAGAGGTTCTAGCTGTCCTAGAACTCGCTTTGTAGACCATGCTGGCCTCGAATTCACAGAGATCCACCTGCCTCTGCCTCCTGGGTGCTAGGATTAAAAGTATTCCACCACCACCTGACCTCAGAACACATTTTTAAGACTGCTTAAATATATTTTTCCTGGGTTATAGTCCTAATTAGTGGACTGAGTGTTGCGGTCATACCTTTAATCCTAGCACTCAGGAGGCAGGAATCCCTGTGAGTTCCAGGTCAGTCTGGGCTACATAGAGAGACCCTTCTCAAAAGCAAAACCACTTCTTTGTTAACTTGGCTGATTTTTTTTCTCAGTTGACAATTTCCTAAATGTCCAGAATATTAACTGAGTATAACTGTGTCACCATACCCAGCTAGTTCTTAATTTTAAAAGATTTTTTTTTCTAAACAAGAAGGTGATTGGGTAGATGGCTTAGTGGTTAAGAGCACTTGTTGCTCTTGCACAGAACCTGGGTTCTGTTCCCAGCACCCATATGGTGGCTCACAACCATCCATAACACCAGTTCCAGGGGCTCTAGTTTCTTCTTCTGACCTCCTTGGGCAACAGGTGCACATGTGGCACACATAAATACCTGCAGACAAACAGTCATACACATAAAATGAAATAAATCTCAAAAAGATTTTTTTTCAACAAAGAAACACTGGGGTTTGGGGATATTTATAGCTCAGTGGTGGAGTGCTTAGTGTCTAGCAAGCATGTGTGAGGGCCTACATTTATTCCCCAGTATACCACACATGCACACACACAGTTATAAAAGAGGAGGAAGCTTTCCACCATGGAGAAGGTCTTGGAACTGAAGCTAACAAGACACTGCTACTGTCAGCAGCCAGCTGCCCTTCTGGGACATCATGTAAAATGATGTAACTGAGTGAAAAAGTGGTGGAGAGCCGGCCTCTTTCCTGCTCAAGTCGCTAAGCTGCTGTTGTAGTGAGAGGTGTTCATGAGCCCTAAGCTCTAAGTCTGTCCTGGGAAGAAGCAGTAGAAAGAAGGCTTCTTGGTCAGAGAAAACCAGCTTTGGGGATTTCATCTTTTCTTACTTTGGAAGCTGAAATCAAGGTGGTCTTCAGGTACCCTGTGGTGAGTTCTCATTTTATATATGAGAAAAGCATAGCAGGATAAAGTGTAGTTCCTAGCAAGCTGGAGGCTGGACTGATTCTAAGCTTCAGTTCTCTGAGTGTGGTATTTCCTGCTTCTAATTTCTGAGATAATGAGAGCAACCAGATGAGGCGCCTGACAGGTTCTTAATGTGCTCTCAGAGTCCCTGGGTATCCCTTGTATGGATCTCATTGTCTTTCCTTTTTTTTTTTTTTTTTTTGATTTGGAATTGGTCAACTGTGATATGTTTCCTTGGGCTATTGGTGACCAGCCTTATCTATGGCAATGTGGTGGTTTGAATACAAATAGTGTGCCATGAATCCTAGTCTCAAACCCACCTTAGTCAGCTGGCCAGATAATTTAGTCTACTGTTTCCTGAAATGATCACGATTGCCCAGATCATGGATTTGCCAGATGACCTTGGGTGGTATGGGATAGACAACTTTTCCTTCACTGATACAACTACCTCTTTAAGGGTGTTGATAAATCTAGACAAAATACGATAAGTGGTATTCCATCTGGCAGGAAGTATCAGAGACCATCATCTGGCTGCTCCAAGCTTCCTAATCTTCGACAGTCACAGGAATTTCTTTATTCTGCCATATACCAATTACAGTCTTGAATAGAGTCTGTTCTCCTAGTCAATATAAAAGTTGTCCAAAATTAAAGGATAGCTTGACAGTTCAACTTAATGTTTAGTGGAACATATATTTATCGACTGGTATGGTTAATACAGAATATAAATATAAATGGGGGAGCTTTGTTGAGAACCTTTTAGAGGCTGCTCAGTATTTTTCTGTTTGTGTTTTATGAGATGTGTTTTGGGCCATGTTCATGAGCAACTCATGAGAAAGGCATAGCCCCACAGATACTGTCCCTGCAGCCCTCTGGGAAATCTGCTACCAAATTCAATCGTAATTATTGTGTGGAGCTGAAAGAAGATGGAAACATTGACATGGACATTGTAGGAAGTGGGCTGTGGCAATGAACAATCAAGTGCTTTCTGCCTTCCAGGATTGTCTGAAGAATCTTCACGGAAATCTTTGCTGGCAGTCAGCGATGGCGAGTAAGGGGCCCTCGGCCTCTGCATCCACTGAGAATTCCAGTGCAGGGGGGCCCAGTGGCAGCAGCAATGGCACTGGTGAGAGTGGAGGGCAGGATAGTACCTTCGAGTGCAACATATGCCTGGATACAGCCAAGGATGCTGTCATCAGCCTGTGTGGCCACCTCTTCTGGTAAGTTCCCTCCTTTCATCTCTGTGGATACCCTACCAAGTCCTAGGCAGATGTCTCACTATGTACAGAAGATGTTTGGAGCAGATGTCTCACTCATACTGAGCCCTGTTACACTCAGACCCAAGGGACAAGAAGCCTCAGTTTTCATCCCATCTCTACTGCTGAAGTTCTGGGTAACCTAGGGCAAATCCTGTTCCCATCCTAGTTGTCTGCCTATCTCTCCAGCAGTAACCCCATTTAGTGAGCATTACTGCCACTTGCTGTGATGAGCCTGTAGACAGCATTGCATAGTGGTTTTGAGCAAGGACTGTGTAGCCAAACTTCCCGTCTTCTGTCTTGACTCTGCCACTTCCCTAAGGGGTGACCTTAGACAGGGTGCTTACATGCACTCTGCCTCATTTTACAGGCTTATTTGTGAATATTGAGTAAGTGAACCAAAACTAGTAAACATGTTAAAAGAGCACATAGTGTGTGTGCTATGATTGTAATTGTTCTATATATAATATGTATGTTGTGAAATGAAGCAGCAAGGTTTGTGTCCTTCTGGTTTCCATGCTTAAAGAAATCCCTGCTGTCTCTGAGAACTTCGGTGAATGTTGAGAAGTGGTTGTTTTTCTACTGAGATGTTGAGCTAGACTTTGAAGCCTATGGAGAAGCCTTGAAAGCTGAGGGGAAATAATGGTAAATAAGATGAAGGGTATGTGCCATTCCTAGGTGTGGATCTGTGCACTGTTGGGTCTTCTGAGTCCCCGAGCTATCGTCCTCCTCTCAGCAGAACCCTGGATGGGGATTGGAGATGTTAGGAAATAAGAATGGCTGTGGAGGCTCAACCAGATTACCAAACCTAGAGGTATAGAGCGGTTTAATGTTTTTGTGCAAGAAAATGGTGACGAAAGTTTAAATTCTCAGCAATATAAAAGGTAAACTTATTAGTGAGTTAGTAAAATGGAGCAGAGGTTTTTCTTTTTTGTTTTAAATTTTTTGTTTTGACTTAATTGTTTTTATAGATAGACCAAAATGACAGAATTAAGAGGCAGAGTACCATTAAAAAGAACAGATTTGAAGAAGCAATTTCACCCAGACTGTAGTGTCTTCTCTGCGCATCAGGGGTTCTCTTTTCTGTAAAGTAGGAATGGTTTTATCTCCTGGTGATCATCCAATGACAAAATAAAAATCAGCTCAGCCACTCTCTTGACACACAGTAGTTGCTTCATAAATGGGAGAAATCTTCATCGTTAGTTTTGTTTGTTTGGGTTTTGAGACAGAGTTGACAGGTAAACCAGACTGACCTCGAAATTCTAGCCCTCCCTTTGCCTCCGGCTCTGGAATTGCACCTTTAGTACAGCCTAAGCTTTGCTCTTCTCCTCATAATACTAAAGGGAGCTCTAATGGAGTCCTGCTCTGATTTGTAGAGGGCTCGTGTCACCATAAGCTCAGTGTTGGATTCAGATTAAGTCACAGTTTTTATTCATCTAGAAAAGGCACATGATATGTGAGACACACCATGGCTGCCACATAGTAAGTTGTAGTAGATATTTGTTGACTTACTTTATTAATAAGAAAAGAAATACTAAAAATCTGGAATTGAGTAATTGTTCCTCAATATTATAATGTCATTTTTTTTATATAGTGCTAGGTATTGAAAAGGCAGTAGAGAGTTTGTAGTCCTAATGTAAGTTACATGTTCGGTACCTTGGCTTCCTCCTTTTAAAAAGTGAGATACTAGAACCAGGGATATGGTACACATCCGTAATCCTAGCGCCCTGAAGGGAGCTGAGGAGGTGACTCAGTGGTTAAGAACACTAGATGCTCTTCCAGCAGACCCAAGTTTGATTCTCAGAAGCCACATGATAGCTAACAACCATTTGTTACTTCAGTTCCAGGGGAATAACCTATGGCTTCTGTGGGCTCCTGGTATACACATGTAGTCCACAAACATGCATGTAAGCAAACACTCACACATAAAAATAAAATCAAGTAAACCTAGTACCCTGAAGTCTGTAGCAGAGGATCATGAGTCTGAAGCCAGTCTGGGCTACATGGTGAGACCCTGCATTTAAATAAATAAAATAAATAAATAAAAAGCAGTGTTAGGCAGCAACTCTGTAAGATGGAGGTAGTAACCCTTTTTTCTGAGTAGCCTCTCCATCCTTTCCATTTCAAAGATGCTTTGAATAGGCCTGGACTTTAAACAGCTTCCTGCCAGAAACACAGTTTGTTAAAATGGATCTGAAATAACAGAGAATCCATATACCACTTATGAGCAGAGGAGGCTGTGAACCCGCTGACATTGGTGCAAATTGCGAGTGTGCGTGTGTGTTCATATTGTTGTGTGCTTTAACTTTGCCTGCAGAGACTACCTGGCTTTTATTGGATTTCTTCAGAGCCTGTAATCTCTTCAAGACTAACCTGTGGGTAAATTGTTCCTGGATTGTCTGGGCCAAGGGAGTCAGCTTTTGTAATGATGTTTGAGCTAGAGACTGGAGTCTTCACTCTTTACTCTCTCATTTTTTTTTCCTGTGAGTTTAGCCTTTTCTTATCTGTTTTGTTCTTTTCATTTTGTTTTTGTTTTAAGACAGGATCTCCTATAGCCTAGGCTGTACCCATTCTTACTAAGTAGCAGATGATGACCTTGAACTCCTGATCCTTCCTTATCCCTACCTTCTACGAGCTGGAATTACAGATATATGCCTCTATATCCAGTTTAGCCTTCCCTTCCTTTTTCTATCTGTGATGCCAGGAATCCCTGTGAAGAAGGCTCACTGGGGTTACAGCACCCCAGGCACCCAATTCTGATGTCTTCCCTACTCATGGAGTGTTTCTGCTAATGAAAGCATTTTTCTTCTTCTTCCTGCTTCCCTTCCTGATGATTGGCTGCCCTGGGGACTCTCTAGTTGGCCGTGTTTGCATCAGGTAAGATGTACTTCATTTTACTTTGTCTTTCATCAGCTATAGTTGCACAAGACATCCCTCGTCTCAAGGGACTACTGTCAGAAGCTGCAATCTCCCTTGCTTCTGGGCTCAGTTGCCCTTTTTATACACCTGCCCACTGACAGGTATTTGATGTAATAAGAGGTCATTTCATACCTGATTCTGCCAACAATAGAATAGCCCTTATGGCCTTGGCTGACTGCCACTTTCTGTGTCTCAATGGCTCATTTGAAAATAGGTTGAGTTTGATAATGTTAGAGCCTTTTTGTTTGTTTGTTTGTTTGTTTTGAAACCACCTGTGTCCCAAGCTCACTGAGGATAACCTTGAAATCTTCCTGCCTCAGAGGGCTGAAATTAGGTACACACCACAGTGCCCACTTCATGTGGTGCTGGGAACCCAGGATGTCTTGATCTGCTAACTAAGCCACATCCTCAGTTATTAGATTATTTTTAGTTTCTGAATTTATATATTTATTTATAAAAGATAACTTCTAAAAGATAACTTCTGGCCTGGAGAGACAGCTCAGTGGTTGGGAATGTTTGCTGCTCTTGCAGAGACTCAATTTCATTTCCCAGTATCTGTAACTCCAGCTTCAGGGGCTCCAGCACCTCTATGGTATACACACACACACTCTTGCACACACACCAGCACATACATACTGAGATAAAACTAAATTTGAAGAAGTAGAAAGGTAACTCCTTTCATATCAGTACACCTCACTTTCCTGAAAAATCTTGAAATCATTGAGAAGAAGCAAATGTTTTGGTAACCATAGATAGCTTTTGCAGAAGAGGAAAGTTTGTCTCCTTTGTTTTAATTTATTATGAAAACCTGTTAGTGTTCACTAAGAACTGGATTTGGCATTGGCAACTGGATGTGAACAATCACAGCCAGGTATCTATCTCCATGGGTGTCAGAAGTTCAGCAGCACACTCCTTGGTGGCTTAGAGGGTGTAGGTGGTGGACAGGGACTTGACTGATCCTCATAGGGGGAAAAAGGGGGGAACTAGGGATGAGCATTCTGACCCAAAGCAATCTGAAAGAATAAATGTGGCAGAACATGTGGCATGAGCTCTGAGAGACCATCGACAGGTGGGAATGTAGTATATAAAATCATGAGATGCTGTTATTTCCGTATCCCTGAGTCTTTGGCTCATATTCATATGGTGAACTTCATATCTCCATGTCTAGAGGTGCAGTTTATGTCCTAAAATAATATTGAGGGGCTGGGACATAATTCATCCATGGTGTGTATACTCATTATGTGCAAGGCTCTGAGTTTAATCCCTAGTGCTAAAAGTAAGTAAAGGTTGGGAAAATATGCATGAGAAACCATCCAGTGCCCAGAAAGAGATCACTAGTTAGGTGTGGTGACATACTCCTATATCCCAGGCCTTGGAAGCTAAAGGCGTGATGGTAAGAATTCAGCATCATCTTCAAATGAATGAGACTCTGCCTTAAAAAAAAAAAAGGAAAAAACACAAGTATAACATTTTAAAATAATCTTTTGTTCATTTTTAAGAAAATAAAATACAAATGTTTTAGTATAAAACATTGATAAAGTTTAGATAATAAGCAGAATCTAATACTAAGCGACCCAGAAGTGGTTAACACATCCATGTGCTGATGTCAGGTTACACCATCGGGGAAATGCTATAAGATGAGAAATTGGAGCTGGAGAGGTGGCTCAGGAGGTAGAGCACTTACTGCTTTTCCAGAGAGCCAAGTGCAGTTCCTAGTTCCCATACTCTCAGCCACCTGGAATTCCAGCTTCAGCTTCCTCCTCAGGCCTCCAAGGGCATACATATTTATTTGCACATACCCCTGGCCTCCACTGACATGTACATAATTAAAAATGAGGTAATATTTTTTAAGAAAAATGAGAAATCACAGAAAGAAAAACAAGATAATGACAATATGATTGATCCTGAATGTAAGTTCTGTTCACCCCAGGAGCCTGCCTGAAGACCTCAGGCTTGCAGCTCCTCCTTCTGCACTACTCACAGTCCAGAGAGTAAGAGACAGAGAAGGAGCTTGTTTAGTTACTGGTATTTAAAGGCAGTTTTGGTGTTAACCCCAGTAAGAATTTTTCAATACTAGGAACAGAAATCAGAACTTTGGTTCCTGAAGTTTCCCAACTCAGGCTACTCCAGCTGGTGTTTCCCATTTTCGGACTCTGGCTCCATGTTCCCACACTGTACTAACTGAAGACGGGACAACTTTGGACCATTCTTGCATTTTTCTCTCACTTGCAGTGGTTGGAGACTAGACCTAATAGACAAGTGTGTCCAGTTTGCAAAGCTGGAATCAGCCGAGACAAGGTCATCCCACTCTATGGCAGGGGCAGCACCGGGCAGCAGGATCCCAGGTAAAGACTTGATTGATACCCACTTCCTACTTGGACATGAATTCACATCCATTTAGCACTCTAACCCTTGGCTGCTTGATTTTGAGGCATTTTGGTCAAGAGGAAAGTCACATGGGAACAATGGGGCTTGAGAGAGGAGAGGAGCCAAGCTGACATGTGCTGGCCAGTGTTCGGTAGCTGCTCAGTGTCATCTGCCAGTAGGTACCCAGTTAGCGGGTAGCCTGCAGTGTTTGAGACATCGTAACAGCAAGTGTGCAGAGTATTGTGAACGCACTCCCTCCCTGGGAAACAGGAGCCTGACTAAGGAGTGGGGTTGCAGCACCGGTGAATGTGAATCTGGGGAGACATGGACCAGGAAGTCTGGATGACTTTTGGGGGTGGCCCTTTTGATCTGGCATCTATACCTTTTCAGAAGACTATCTTAATTTTTCTAGCACTTCTCCCAACTCCCATCTCCTGTCCACGAGACATCCTGAACTTCTCCTAAAGGGCTGCCCTATTACATTTGTCACGCTTGGATTTGCTGTGTCTTCTATGCTCTGCTCCTACATACTCAAACTACCACCCGACTTCCTGCAGCCTTTTCTTGATTCCTGCCCATATTTTTAGGAAAGCCCTCAAGTTCTCTCCTTCAAGTGATCTTCTCCATATGAGTTGCCCTCACCCGTATTCCCGCCTCACACACTAATGCTCCCCCATTACGTTGTGTTGATTGTGTCTCAAGGTGGGGTCTGTCACCTGTTAGTATTGGTTGCATCCTGCCTCGTGCCTACTTGTGCCATAAACTCTCAGTCAAGCTATTTAGATGACAGTCTGCAAACTAGAGGCAAAAGTAAGATAGCGTGAGGTACTAGCCCAAGAGTAACAGAGGCCAAATGGAAGTTAATAGAGGCAGATCAGAAAGACCTTGAACCCTAACCCTCTCAGATGACAATCTACCTTTTGTTTTAGTCTAGCTTGGGATCTCTGGCACCCATGAGCTCATATCAAGCAATCCCAGGGAAGGCAACTGGCCATTTTTTCATAACCATCCTTGGGTCAAGATCTCTGTTGCAAGGATAGGTTGTGTAAACTGGTGGCTCTCTCAGAACAAGCTGGTTTTCCTGGTTTGAGGTAGAATGGAGTTAAGCCAGCATTTGCTTAAGCCAGAGCAGTTTTTTGTGTGTTTATTTGGTTGGTTTTTTGAGACAGGGTTTCTGTGTTACCCTGGCTGTCCTGGAACTCTGTAAACCAGGCTGGCCTCAAACTCAAAGCCTGCCTTCCTCTGTCTACTGAGTACTGGGATTACAGGCTGTGCCACTACCGCCTGGCCCAGCAGTTTTATTTGTTGAAACAGGAGAGCCACCCAAACCCTGTGGGTCAGTCTTCACAGAGAGCAGCTAACAATATTTTGTGATGGCCTTACTTTGTACAATTTTTTTTTCAGAGAGAAGACTCCTCCTCGTCCTCAAGGCCAGAGGCCGGAGCCCGAAAATAGAGGGGTGAGGAACATTCTAGGAGAAGCTTCCAGAAGTGTGCTTGTGGCTTTTGAAACTTTCCTGTTGACCTTGCAGTTTTTCTTCTTCTTTTAAAACATTGAGAAAGGTTGTAGAGGAAAATTTCTAAAGTACAGAAAGACAAGCAGGGGGAAATCCTAGAACCACTCATCCAGAGAGAACCACTGGGAGAGAGAGAGAGAGAGAGAGAGAGAGAGAGAGAGAGAAAGTTTATTAATTTATACATGTATTTATTGATTGTACATTTACATATTTATTTCTTAGGTATTTTAAATTTAACTTTTACTTTATTATTTGCGTGTATCTGGTGGGGGTCATATGTATAGAGGTGAGAGGACAACTTGGGTAATTGATTCCCTCCTTCAGTCATGAGCCCTGGAGATGGAACTTAGGTTATCAGGCAAGCCCCTTTACCACCAGATTGTCTTATCAGCCTATTTCTTGGCTTTTTGAGGTAGGGTTTCACTGTGTAGCCGAGGCTCACCTGAGCGCATGATATTCCTGCCTCCGTCTCCCAGTGCTAGTGTTATAGACATAGGCCACTGTGCCTGACATACTTTTATTGTTTTTTTGCTTTTTTTTAATATATATACATAGTTCAGTTATTTCTTTATTTATTTTTATTTTATGTGCAGGTGTTTTGCCTACATGTACATCTATGTGAAGGTGCCAGATTCTCTGGAACTGGAATAACAGTCAGTTGTGAGCTGCCATGTGGGTGCTGGGAATTGAACCCAAGTCCTCTGGAAGAAAAGACAGTGCTCTTAACCACTGAGCCATCTCTCCAGCCCCCGATTTTTTGATTTTTTACAATATGTGGCTCTTATTTTGTAATTCTTAAATTTTCGTCTATTCTACAGATACTACGTACCTTAATGTGCTCTGGTCACAATTTTGGCAGTGGTAATTTATCAACAAAACTTGCAAGTGGTCTCTGCCCTCATGAAATGTACCCATGAGAATTGGAATTTCAGCAGTGCAGTTTAAAATGTTACTGAGACCCATAGCAACAACATTTGACAGCTGATGTATAGACCTAATGTAATGGCATGCATTGTATTATGGGACACTTACCTGCTACCTCTGCTATCTTAAACATGCTCAAATGAAATTACAAAGTTTTGTACAGAACCACCATTATTTTATTATGGTAAGTTCATAGAATTACTGGCTCAAAATATGTACACATTTAAATAAAATGTTAGTCTTTTTTTCAAACAGTAATTTCTTGTTAAAATATTAATGAGGCCTGGGAATGTAGCTTATGGCCAGGAGCATAGTAGCAGCTAGGCAGGCAGGGCACTGGGCAATACCTTTGAGCTCACATCCTTACCTATAAGCAGGGAAGCAGAGAGAGCTAACTGGAAATGCCTCAAGTCTTTTGAAACCTCAAAGTCCACCCCAAGTGACACAGCTCTTCCAACAATACTACACCTCCTGATCCTTTACAAACAGTTCCACCAACTAGGGACCAAACCATTGAAATATGAACCTATGGGGGCCATTCTCATTCAGACCACTACAGCTACCTAGTGAGTTCATGACCAGTCTGGGCTATATGGAACTGTCTTAGAAAATCAATTAAAAAACCACGGAGCCACCTCTCCAACCCCTAGCCCAGTCTTTTTATTTTTGAGAAAGCATCTCCATATATAGCCATATACAGCTGGCCTTGAACTCAGCCTTTCAAGTGCTTGGGTTATAGATATATGCCACCCTCAGTTTCTTTTTTAATGCTGCTTTTTTTTATTTTCTTTTATCTTATTTTGTACTTTTTGAGGCAGAGTCTCACATATCTCAGGCAGTTCTAGAACTTGATATGTAATAGAGAATAACCTTGAATTTGTGATTCTCTCTGCCTGCACTTCTCCAATGCTAGGGTCAAACCCAGAGCTTGGTGTATGCTAGGCAGCTCTATTCATCCGGACTATTCTTCTAATCCTCTGGGTCCCCTTTATTAAAGGCTGTGTGTATGTGTGTGTGTGTGTAGGAATGTTGTAGATATTAAATCAAGGTGTTAAGTATGCTAGGTAACACTGTACCAATGAGCTATATCACTACCCTTCCATTGAATTTTGATTCAGTATAATTTCAGTTCATTATTGAAGGGCCTTAGAGTTGCTCATAGATTTTGCTGTTTAAATAATACTATGATAATGTTTATACACATCCTTTTTTCAGTTGAGTTGGTGCATTTCTTCTTGCTCTCTCTTTTTTCTTTTTTTTCCTTTCCTTTTTTTAATTTTATTTATTTAATTTTTTTTTTGTGTGTGTGTGACAGGGTTTTTCTGTGTAGCCCTGGCTGTTCTGAAACTCGCTCTGTAGCCCAGGCTGACTTCAAACTCAAGAGATCCACCTGCCTCTACCTCCCAAGTTCTGGAATTAAAGGCATGCATCACCACCACCTGACTTCACTGGTACATTTCTTTTTTTTTTTTTTTTTTCGTTTTTCGAGACAGGGTTTCTCTGTGGTTTTGGAGCCTGTCCTGGAACTAGCTCTTGTAGACCAGGCTGGTCTCGAACTCACAGAGATCCGCCTGCCTCTGCCTCCCGAGTGCTGGGATTAAAGGCGTGCGCCACCACCGCCCGGCATTGGTACATTTCTTTAGGAATCCCAGTATTATATGGTCAAGGTCTAATGGAAATTGAGGGTCTTTTCTCCTATATTAAGAGTTTTGCTGGGTGATGGTAGTGTTACCTTTAATCTCAGAACTTGGGAGGCAGAGATAGCAGATTTCTGAGTTTGAGGCCTTCCTCATCAACATAATGAATTCTCGGACAGCCAGGATTACACAGAGAAACCCTGTCTCAAAAAAACTTTAGAAACAATAGTTTTGTATGCATGATCTCATTTAAGCCTCATAAAATTTCTATATAAAGGGGATAACTGAGGGACAGATACATGTAGTGTGCCTGTTTAGGGGCACAGAGCCAAAACCCGTCCTGGGTGCTACCGATGTCCCTGCTCTCCACTGCTAGATAGCAGCCCTTTGCCTTCTCAGGCTCTGCTTGCTCTAACAGCATTTGCAGCCAACAGAAATCAGAGACTTTAGCCCTGATGGCCAAAGGCAGACCTCTAGTGTCATAAGCACCTGCAGCTGCTAGTAGTCTAGTCTGTCTGTCTGTCTGTTTGTCTGTCTGTCTTTCTTTTAGATCTCTTTTAAGCCCTGTCTTTCCTAGCTAGAGCTCATTGTGTAGTTCAGGCTGGCCTTGAACTCACAGAGAATCCTGCTGCCTCTGCCTCCCAAATGCTGAGATTAAAGGTGTGTACCACAATGTCTGCTCCCCAATTCCAGTCTTTCTATTATTTCATCATTTGTTCTAAAGAGCTCACCAACGGTATAGAAGAAGGAAAAGAATTTGTAAATTGTGCACGGTGATAAAGTTGGCTCTGTGGGTAAAGGTTCTTGTTATGCAAGCCCAGTGCAGTGACCTTTGTTCAATCCCCGGAAATCACATAAATTAAAAGAGAGAGAGAGAACTGACTCCACAGAGTGTCCTCTGACAACTCATGTGCACCATGACACATGTGTGATACACATAGGAACACTATACACAATAGCACATTTTTTAAAGTTTGAATTTTCGGATCAAACTGGCCATACTTAGTCTTCTGTAAAATGCTAATGCAAGAATTAAACATAAGCTACTGCCCTTGGAGGTACTCATCTGTAATTCCAGCACTCAGAATGCTGAGGCAGGAGCATTGCAGATGTTAGGCCAGCCCAAGCAACCTGTGAGATCCTGTCAGAGTAGGGAGAAGGGAAGGGAGAAGTTGGATTTGTGTGTGCTGTGCCAGGAGTCCTTGCACTCAGATAGAGGCACCACTTACTAGCAGAGCTATTGGTGTTCTACTGAGTCCGTCCTTGGAAAAGACCATGTGTGATAAATGTGTTTGGGGAAGAAACCAAGGCTCGTATACACACAGCTGACAGTGGCTATTTAGGAAGATCTCTGACTTACTTTCTTATGACAAGTACATATTCTTCTCTCTCCCCCAGTCCCCATTTCCCATGAGCTAGGACCACAATACCACACCCAGGTTTCTACATTAATTAGAAAAACTTAAATTGTTCTAAATATTTAATATTTTGTGACATGAAAAATTTCTTTATTTTGTATTTTGTTTCTGTTTTTTTTTTTAATGGAGGGGATCTTGTTATATAGACCATGCTGAAAAGGAACTAATTATCCAACTACCACCCCTTAGCTTAGATAATTTTTTAAGACAAGGTCCTGTCATGTATCCCAGACTGACTTTGAACTCATTATGTAGCTGAGGATGACCTGAACTTCTGATCCTCCTATGCCTACTTCGTGAGTGCTATGATTATAGGTGTGTACCACCAAGCCCGACTTAAGCAGTTCTTTGGATCAAACCCAGCGCTTCACGATTAGCTACATCCACAGCCCCTGCAGGCTTCAGGGGAAATACTTACCCATACCTTGACAACACACTTATATTGTCATTGTGGATGTTTAAGCAGTTTGACAGTTTAAGTCATAAGAAGGTTTTCTGTTGCCAGGCGGTGGTAGTGCACACCTTTAATCCCAGCACTCTGAGTTCAAGGCCAGCCTGGTCTACAGAGTGAGTTCCAGGACAGGCTCTAAAGCTACAGAGAAACCCTGTCTCAAAAAAACCAAAAAAGAGGTTTTCTGTCTTGATTCATAAATGAGCACCAGGGTCCTTAAAGAACATATTACAATATTTTGTTTGACTGATGCTATTGACCAACTAGAGCTTTATCTTTTTTGTTATATGACTTACAGTATGTAGTTTGTGATGCTCCTTTGCATTTGGCTGTGGGACTAATTGCAATAGTGTATTATAAATAGCATGTAGGAAATTTTACTGGAACCCTGGAAAATGGTCTAGATCTGTATAAATGATCTAAACATGCTGACCACAGTGGGTTTCACCTCTGGTCAGAGTGAGCCCTTTTTGCACCATATAGCTCCTTAAATTGAAGCTAACAGTAGAAGGTCAGAGGTGACTCTAGAGTTCCTTTACTTTGGGGCCTGGGTAGGAGGAAGAGCTGAGGCCCTGTTTGTGGCAGAGAAATAAGAAGAAACATGGGTGCCACATGTACTATGATGTAAGACATTGTTCGAGAAATGTGGGATGAATCTGATTATTTTTCTTAATTGCCTTTCTTCTCCAAAGGGGTTTCAAGGATTTGGATTTGGAGATGGTGGCTTTCAGATGTCTTTTGGAATCGGAGCATTTCCATTTGGGATATTTGCCACAGCATTTAACATAAATGACGGACGGCCTCCTCCAGGTAAGCCTCATTTCTTTAAGAAAAGAAAATCAGGAACATATCGTGCTTGAAAACCCCTTGGAATGCAGCAGTATAGAAGTTACAGATAATTGTCAGTACATGCAATCAGACTTTCCAAAATCCCTCAGATTCTTTGCAGATTGCCAAACTCATCTAGTGGTCGTTACAAACTGAGGGGCTCACAATCTACATTCCAGATACTTATACAGTTAGCTGCTTTATAGATCAGAAAATTCTCAGTAATGATTCCAAGACACAGCCCATGACCATTAAACTGAAAATTATAAACAATACCTAAAATGAAAAGCTTAATTAATTCTACACATGTGCTTCCCCACCCCCGCCTCCCTCTCCCTCTCCTCCTCTCCCTTTTCCTCTCCTCCCTCTCTCCCTCTCTCCCTCTCTCCCTCTCCCTCCCCCTCCTTCTCTCATTGACCCTTTGGGGCCAAGAAGAAGTGAAATGTTAGGGCAGCCTGTTCCCTGACGTCTCTGCCCAGCTTCTCTCAGGACACAAAATGGGACTGATTCCAAACTTCAGAGCTTTGGGGACTGTGTTTATATCTGTCACCTGCTGCATTTCTCCCTTTAGCCACTTGTCTATAGCAGCTATATCCAGAGTACAGCAAGGTAGCAAGGTGTGTGCTTGACTGACTCCATTACACTCTAATGCCTAAGCCACCACCCATGTCATGGAGCCTATGAAAGATGACATGGTCAGCGGAGCCCTGCTTATAGTCAGAGCCTTCTGGGCCCTGAATTCAGTATGAGGAACAGAAGTAACTAGTGTAGCTCTGATCAGGAGCTTATACTCTGAATATGATCACCTGCTCAGAAATTATCAGAGCTGTTCCCTGCTTCATCCGATTCCTTGGACATAGTAGGTGATGAATCTCTTGGTTGCCTGCCTGCATGGGTTTATCAGAGCAACCAACTTTGAGGGAATGGCATGCAACCCCACAAAATACTGGGCACTACTCCATATCTTATCTGCCTGGAATGTCTCTCTGCTGTTCACACATTGTTTTCTCAGAGGAAGGGGACTGCAAAGGGAAGGGTGTGATTTGCCTTAAAGGAAAGGCAGATCCTTATAGCAGCAACAGGAACTTCTGACTAGCTTGATGCTTTCCAGCCTGGTCCAGCATGCAGACTGGATCTCCCCCAGTTCATTTCCAGCTAGGCTGGGCTCTGGATCACAGTTTTTCTTCGTCATGGTTGATAGGATTTGCACAGCCTGGATGTGAATTGTCACCTTCCTTCCTCTACTAGCAGAGGTTCTTACTCAGTCTCCCTCTACCTTGAATTATGATTTCTGGGCCCTGGTTCTCTTCTGGAAAAAGCAGGCACACAGACAGACAGTGAGCCATCTGGAACAGTGTGCAGAGAGGCAGGAGAGTGCCACTGCTCATGTGTGAGCCCTTTTGGTCTCAGGAGCCCCATACTCTGCTTCTGCTGCTGCTTTTTTAAATGAGATCTATGAAGTAGTACCATGCAGTGGCAGCATAGCGAAGACAGGCAGGAGGATCTCTGTTTCCTGCAGGGGTTCCTGATAGTCCACTGACTGGCTCACTGCATGTTCAGGACAGCTCTGTGGAGAACACTGGAGGTCATGGCCTCGTTGTAGTATTTCACTTGTGTTTGTTTGGCTCCTATTATTCCAAGTTTGGGAGTCTTTTTTTTTTTTTTATTGTAGGATTCTGCTTTTATAAGGAAACAGAGATTTATCCTCTCCAGTTCTGCCCCCACTGGGTACTGTGGTGATATTTTGTTTGTAATCTAACAAATAAAGCTTGTCTGAAGATCATAGTGCAGGGCTAAGCCACTAGTTAGCCATAGAGCCCAGGCAGTGGTGTCTCACACCTTTAATCCCAGCACTAAGAAGGTGGAGACAAGAAGGGATATGACTGGGTGGAGAGAGGAATATAAGGCAGGAAGAGACAAGAACTCAGTGGCCATCTGAAATCCAGTCTGAGGATCTGTAGAGACAGGATCATGCCTTCAGTCTGAGCATTGGTAGAGGTAAAAGGTCTCTCTAGTGGCTGCACTGCTTCTCTGATCTCTCAGCTTTCACCCTGAATATCTGACTCCGTGTTTTTATTAACAATACCAATTAGAATTCATGCTACAAGATAGTATGAACAGCCTTCTGACAAAGTCTCTTCCTCTTGTTTCTCTAGCTGTCCCTGGGACACCCCAGTACGTGGATGAGCAGTTTCTGTCACGCCTCTTCCTGTTTGTAGCCCTAGTGATCATGTTCTGGCTCCTGATCGCCTAATACAGGACCCTGTTTGCATCTACAGCAGCACCTCTGGACTGGTGATGTGCCACACCCACTTCTGGTGTTTGACTTGCTTAATCCCGACCCCTGGAATCAAGGGTCAGAAACACATCAAGGAGTCTTGCTTCTCCATTAGAGCTTTGGAACTCAAAAGTTGACGAGGAATCCCCAGTTCCACCGCTGCTGTAGACACCCTCCTATAACCTCAGGTCTTTTGTTGAATCACCTCTCAGAGGTGACAATGTGAAGTCCTGTTCCAGCCTTCTCAGCAGGTCCCAGCTCCATACAGGGAAGAGATGGGAAGAAAGAAACAGTTTTTTCACCAGAACTTTATATTACAGAAATGAAGGGATGAACCAAATGGTATTTATGAAAACTTACTTTCATCATTTTAAATGCCCTTGGTGGTAAGTGACCTCCACTCCCTCTACTGTGAGACTCTGGTCCAGACACCAGTGCTGCTCTGTCTGCCCTCCTGCCCTCCCCTTCCTCAGCAAAGACATAAGAATTACTGCCCCAAGAAGGCCATAATTGCAGCAGCAGAAGCTGAAGATGCTATGTGACTTTGCCGGAGACTCTGGTCTTTGATTGGCCCTGGGTCTCATGCAGTGTCTTGGCTCTGGAAAGCAGCTTGAATGACCTCCTGGTTTCCTGGTTAGATTGTCCCTGGTGTCACTTGGCTCAGATTTCCCATCAGCTTCCTCCTCTAGACTACTCCTGAATTTGAACCAACTACTCTGCTTCAGAGCTTTGATGCAGGGACAGAAGGACGAGTAGCCCTGCCCCTTGGCTGTAGAAGCCTGAGTAGTCCTCTCTCAGAACTTGCCCAGAGAAACTGGAGGCTTTCCTCAGGTCAGCCCAGCTGCACATAGAACTACCATCCTCAGAAGCCATTGTCCTTTTTAAAAGAGTCTGGGACATTGATTCCACCTGTGGTCCTCATGTTTGTATAGCTTGATGGATTTACCTGAAAACTCTTTGAATGTGTGCTGAGCCCAGAGGCACATGAGGCTTCTGAGCAAGCTTCCCCTGGTGATATGTAAAAGCAAAGGACCACAGTGGTACAGTGTGGTCTTCCTTCTTCATTCTTCCCACACATTGATTTGTTCTTGAAATTCATAAGATGCTTCCTCTGAACCTGATTCTTGGAATGTGGTACCCGGCAGGAGAATAGTTTGCCTGCTCAGACCGTTCTTGCTCTGCCTGTGAGGCTTCATCTTAAAAACAACTCTTCTTGGAGACCTCAGCAGGGCAGCAAAATGAACTTCTGCAGGACTCTTTTGTTCACTTTTCCAGCACCATTGCCCTAGCAATAACCAGAAACTGGGCTTTTGCCTTGCCTGGTGATTTTTCTAGATAGGCTCTCTATTATCTATGGAATCCTAGATAATAGATTGAGGATGGTGAAAGAGCCCTCCTCCTCCCTGCACGGTCCCCACCTGCCAATGCCAGTATTAATATCAAAATGGATACAGTATGAAGTATTGAGTAGGAGGGTGGTTTGGCAAATCCAGCTGATAACAATAAGCCACCAATTTTATAGTGTGCTGACAGATTTAAAATATGCTTTGTCACTTGGGAATCCCCAGTCACAGGGGCGCCTGGAGTGTCTCTGTTCTAGAGAGAATTGATAGGAGCCCTCAGTGTAGTGTAGCCTTAAGTAGTAGAGGGAAAACTTAAACCAATGAACACAAGAGAAATGAAAGAAGAGTTTTAGTAGTGGAGTGAATCATTTGGAATCTGGTAAAATGGAATGAACCCAGTGTGTACTCACCTAAGGTATCCCAGGGCACGCCAGTAGCAAAGCTGTGATGATGAGCTGTGTATCCTTTGTGAACAGAGTTACACACCTGCCAGCGGCTGAGGCAGGACAGCCAACTTGGGAGTTCCCTCTCCTTTGTAGGCTATCCCTCTGAAGGCTCACCACTCGTCCTATGGCCAAGGCAGCTTCCCCTTCTAAGTTTGTGTGTCCTTCAGCCTCCACCTTCCTGCCACCCCATGGACAAGGACAGTCAGAAAATGGGAACATATAAGGCAGCATACATTGACCAGCCGTTGATTTTCACTGTTGTGAAAGTGATTTGATTTAGAATTAAATGGTTTTACATTGCTGTGAGTGTGGACTTTGTGTTTTGGGATGTTAGTGACTGGGAGTGGGCACACTGATTTGGCCCCTGGAAAGTTTGCGTCTTCAGAATGAGGAATGAATAATAAAGTGAACTAGAGGTCTAGCTGCCTGTGGCAGACGGCCCCAGTCCTGACAAATGCATGGAATTCCTAAGTCTGCAAGCACCAAGCTGCCATGATGAAGCTTAGCTTGTGCCTTGCCTTGAGTGTCCCATGTAGAGAAATCACAGGTTACTCAGTATTAAAATGTCTCCCTGTGTTAAGGTATAGAGCAGAAAGGCCCTCAAGCCAATCCCTCTCTCTGGAGCAGGGAGTGTGCCCTCCTTGAGATTGCTCACTAATGTATTACAGTATGAAAGAGAGATTGATAAGGTTATGAATTTGTCTCAGCTTCAGGCCCCAAAACACCAAAGCTACAGGTCATACCCTCTAAAAGAAGTGCATTTATTCCTCTTAGGCTTTGACCTAACAAGGGTCAATTTGACCAATGCCAGAATATAACAGGAGAATGCAGAGGTAAGGAAACCAGAAAATGCCTGTTGGCACCAGCCAACCATTCAGGAGACTGAGGCAGGAGGATAAAAAGTCTGATGAGGTCTTGAGCTGGTGAGATGGCTCCGCCTGGTAAAGGTTTTCACCACCAAGCCTGACAACTTGAGCTTGATCTCTGGGACCCTTAGGGTGGCTGAAAAGAGAACCAACTCCCAAAAGTTGTCCTGTGACCTCCACCCACCCTGTCACATCATAACACAATAAAAAGTTAATGGTGCATGCTTCAATCTCAGCACTCTAGAGGCAGAGGCAGGTGGATCTCTCTGAGTTTAAGGCCAGCCTGGTCTACAGAGCAAGTTCAGGCTCTAAGCTGCACAGAGAAACCCTATATCAAAAAACAAACAAAAATAAGGTTTAATTTTTTTAAAAAAGCAAAAAACAAGGCTAGAGATACAGCTCAATGATAGAGCACTTTATATCAGCAAAGCCTGGGTTCAATCCCAAATACCTTCAAAAACAAAACAAAAACATAAATGAACCCCTAGAACTCATAAGCCGGTAATAACAGAATTTTGTTTTTCAGAGACCCAGGCCAGACCCCAGCTGATCTGTGATCTGTAGCCCTGTCACAATCCCTGAGCACCCCAGCTCTGAACCCAAAGCCAATGAAAGAAATATACCCTGGATTTGGGATCTGAGCCAGTGAAAGAAACACTTTACCCCTGAACCCAGAGCCAGAGAAAAGCATACTGAGTCTGAAACCAGAGCCAAAGGAACACACTTTGCCCCTAGAATCAGAGCCTGTTAAAGAAATTCACTCTTGCCCTAAAATCAGAATCAAAAAGCTCAAAAGGACCAGAGAAAGGAACACACTTTGCCTGAAATCAGAGCCATCTCTGCCCCTGACAGAAAACCAAACCAACCAATCCCTGAGTAGAGAAGTAGTAACCACTAGAGGTGTGACTCCCCATAGATCTTAAGCCTAGGGAAGTAGTAACCCCTAGCCTAGAGACTACCATGACCTTTTCCCGACCTTAGCCCAGAAGGGCAGCCAATCCCAAGCTTGCAGGCTTGGAATTCCCACAAGCCTTCCTCTATAAAAACCCCTTCCTGCCCTGTTCAGGGTCTCTCCTGCTCTGCTCCTGTTGCCGCTATCACTGCTGCCTTTCTGGAAGGACTGAGGGACCCAAGTTACCTCACAATAAAGACTCTTTGTCCTTGTATTGGATTCGGTCTCATGCTAGTAATTTGGGAATCCTGACAGTTTTCATTGGGGAACAAAATGTACAAAATAGTGACTAGAGATATGGCTTAGTATGCACAAGAACCCAAGTTTGGATCCGTAGCACCCTTGTAGAAAATTTGATGTGGTGCAGTTCTAATCCTACTGCTAGGGAGGCAGAGACAGGAGGATCGCTGGAGCTACCAAAGATGAGTGAGAGCAATAATGGAAGACCCCCTCCTCCTACATTGACTGTAGTGGCATTTCATTTATATTTTAATAAATAAAGCTCGCCTGAAGATCAGAGAGTACAACAGCATCACTGGTCAACCTTGCAGACCAGGCAGTGGTAACACACACCTTTAGTCCCAGTAGTCACACTAGTTGCCATAGAAAATGGGCAGTGCATGCCTCTTATCCCAGCTCTAGAGAGATTATAAAACAGGAGAGGGCAGCTCTCAGACACAGTCTCATTCTGAAATTCCTGGAGACAGGATCGCCATTTCAGACTGAGGTGGAGGTAAGAGCCAGTGGCTGGCTGTTTTGCTTTTCAGATCTTCAGGTTGAACCCCAATATCTGTTGCTGAGTTTTTATTAATCATCCTTCTTTTAGCACCCAACATGGGGCATGAATTTACAAAAAAGCCATTTGCCTGAGGCTTTTTAGCCAACAGCCCAGGCCAGAGGAATTAGAACCAAAACCTGGCCACCTGGGTTCAGGAAAAAAACTAGTGCTCACAACTCCCATCCACCCTGACTTAGCTTCCACATAAAGATGGAAAACACACAGAGAATCTCGATACTGTATGTTATTGTATTGTCTTTGAATTGTTTGACTGCTGAGGAAGGAGCAACAGCTGCTGAAAGACATTTGATTATAAATGCTGCTGGATTGGGGGAAGGGATTTACTCAGTGGTGAAGCACGTGACTAGAAAGCACAAGGCCCTGGGTTCAGTCCTCAACTTCGGTGGGGGGCAGGGAGACAAAAAAATGCTACTAGATTAATCCAATCTATATATTTTGAAAATGCCTTGACTTCAAAATGTAAGTCAAAAGATGTTACTTTGGAGAAGTTTTGTATTTTTTTTCCACAGGAAATGAGAGGCTGTGGATTTATTCTGCATTAAGAAAAATAAGGTTTGATCAAGGAAGATCCCCCTGAAAAATCTCCAATAGGAGCTGGTGGCCCAGATGGTTCAACAGTTCAGAGCACCTCTGTTGCGGTTTCCTCTGAGTTCTACATCCAGAATAGTTTTAAGACTGCTAGCTGAGATGATCCAGTCTCATAGAATACTCCAATCAGGACTTGACTAAAATTTCTTTGGGTCCCCATCAGATCATCAGTGGCCCCAATCAGCAGCAAGTAAACTAGAAAACTACACCCACATTCCCAAAAAATGGATTATGGATGTTTGTCTTTGTTTAGAGGGTTGGTTGCAAATTGTCATGGACAATGGTCAGGAGAAAAGCTAAAGAAAGGAAATTAGATTCAAGGTTTTTGTTTTGAAAAGAAAAAAGGAGAATACAGATAGGATAGGATAAAAGGGTAGATTATTGAATCTAAAAGGAGGATAAAGATAAGATAAAAGGTAGATTATTGAATCTACTTTAAAAAAACAGCTACTAGTTTTGAATGTTTTACATTGGATTGAACTTTTGTGTATTGTATACAAATTTTGTATATTGATACAAATTTGAGATTTGTTAAAACATACTGTACTACATTTCTACTCTTGTTCAAGGTATTATACCTATACAGTTCATTTAACAATATAATGCTAAGTTCTAGTTCTTGAAAATTATTATTACCATCTTTTAGGATAATAAGGAAATAAAGGTTAGTAGTTAATCACGTAGTATAATTGAACTTGTAGTCACATTGGGTATGTTTTCAAGGTCAAACAAAGATATATTTTAGATAGACAGGTCCTCTTCAAACACTTCAGAAATCTACAGAATATGGCATTTAAGGTGCTTTAATAACCTAGGATCTTTTTTATGACAATGAGACATGTCTGCTCCTGGCAGCACCAATCTACTTCAGAGAAGATAATCGGCATCGAAGAAACACCACATGGAGTTTACTTTCTTTGTGTCAAAAGCAAGCCACTAGGCAAGAAAATGCCCCTACCTCAACTGACTGCTGACAGTAAGCTGTCCTAATTAGACAAGCAGGACACAAAAGCTATGGAGCTTGTCCTGGAACTCACTCTGTAGACCAGGCTGGCCTCGAACTCACAGAGATCCTCCTGTCTCTGCCTCCCCAAGTGCTGAGATTAAAGGCGTGCGCCACCACCGCCCAGCATGCTTGTTTATTTTGTAACATGACTTTGAAGCAGGGTTAGAAATACACAGTAGGAAAGGAAAACTCTCTGAGATGGTAGCTTCTTGTTTTCAGAAGATTCTTCGAGAAGAAAATGCAGGAAGGCACAGGGCTGGGTGGGTGTCTAGAGAGAACCAATAGGGGAAAGGGGAAGACCCAGCGCCCCTGTGAAATACCTAAGCCGGTGTTCATCTTTAGTCCATCCTGAAATGTATAAAGTTGTTACTTTAATCTTCTGCTTCAATTCTTTGCTCACAATAGGGAGCCCATTGCATTTCCTCTGTATTCCCTGACCTGGCCCTGAAGTACTAGGTTCAAGCTATCCTCCTGCCTCAGCTTCCCAAGTGTCTGGGACCACAGATATGAAGTCACCAAGACCAATTTGAAGTAGTTGTAAGGGCCAAGTCTTCAAGAGTCTAGAGACTTCATTGTGATTCAGCCCATACTAACTAACCAAGTAGAGTTAGCTAAATAAGCTGACGAGGTGGGTGCTTTCTAGAAACTTAGTAGACCCTTCCTGCTCTCCAAACCTTCCTCGTTACTCTCAGATGGTGTGAGAATGGTTTTGGGGTTCACATTGGAATGCTGCCTTCTAGGTTTGTCATCCTTCAGATAGCTATTTTCTTCCTTTACATTTTTTTCTCTGAATTACCTGGACTTTCCTGGAGGAACTTGAGGGAGTTGGCCACACCTGCTCTCTGTGATACAAGACTGGAGATACTGAGAAAGTGGACTGAGTGAGAAAGAGGGAGAGGGAAGGACAGGCGGTAAACAGAATGGGAGGAGGACAGATGTGGGTGCTGGATTGTGGAGGAGAAGGACGAAGAAGAAAGCCAGGGATTGTTGGCTCTAAGACTTCCCATTCCTCTGTGGCTGGAAAAATACAGCAGAACCCCTCCATATGCAGGATGAGTAAAATCCGGTTTCCTCTCTGCTAGTCATGAAGAGGCCTGTGGATTCTTTCATTTTAAGTCAGTACACAATCTAGTGTTTCCTAAAAATCACATATTTCCTCAGACGGGAACCCACAGCCTGGGAGGGTTCCCAGGAGGGAAGGGCACTAGGTCATACAGAGGCGCCACAGAAGACACATCTAGCTAGCAGCCATTTCTATTAAAACGTCAAGGTAGGAAGACAGAGAACTGTGCTGTCTACCCAAGTGGTGAAACCAGAGGCAGCTGGTGGGAGAGTTGAAGGCGGGATTGGTTTCCTTGGGTCCCATTCCTACCCTTTTCCCTATCCTCTAGACACCTTTCCCGTTCCCATTTACTTAAATCTGATTGAGGAAAGTAGCAATGGTCTAAGACCCAAGATGAGAGAATTAGATCGGAAGACATTAGGGAGGGAGCAACTGACATGGCCAAGAGAAACCCAGTCTCCGAACCCAGGAAGGGCAAGTGCTGCCTGTGTGCTGCCCTGCCTTGCATTGCCCATTGATTGATTGATTGATGGATTGATTGGCTCACTGACTGGTTTTTTTTTTATTTTTTCTTTCTTTTTTTGTTTTTTTGTTTGTTTGTTTTGTTTTGTTTTTTGAGACAGGGTTTCTCTGCAGCTTTGGAGCCTGTCCTGGAACTAGCTCATAGACCAGGCTGGCCTCAAACTCACAGAGATCCACCTGCCTCTGTCTCCCAAGTGCTGGGATTACAGGCGTGTGCCACCATCACCTTGTGTGTCCTGGAAATCAAACCTGGGTCCTCTGGCGCTTATTATCAGCATCTAAAGAAGTTTTATAAAAGAGCGGTAAGTTGTGCTTGTTTTGAACAGTTTGGAGGCTGGGGATGCAGGTTCACGCGAGCTGCAGGCTGCTCTTGTTCTGCATCCTCATCCTGCAGTATGTTTGCTGGTCCACAGTTCTGGGACTGTAGATTCAGCGCCCCCGAAACCAAAGCTATTAGGGAAGTAGTTGCAGTGGCACGTGTCTATAACTCCAGCACAGTGGAAACAGGTAGGAGCCTCAAGAACTCAAAGCTTTTTTTTGACAATATAATTTTGAGACCATTTGGAGCTATATGAGATTCTATTTCAAAGAAAAGCAAAGCAAACAAAAACTGAACACTATTAAAACTATTGAGGGAAATAAACCTATGCCATTGCTACACACATTCACACCTTTCTTTTCCATTTATTTATTTATTTATTATTTTTATTTATTTATTTATTTTGAGACAAGGTTTCTCTGTGTGGTCCCAGTTGTCCTGGAACTTGCTGTGTAGTCCAGAATGGCCTCAAACTCAGGAATTAAAGGCATGTATTACCACTCCCAGCTAATATTTTTGATTTATGTGTGTGAGTGTTTTCGCCTGCATGTATGTATGTGAACCACATGTGAACCTGATACCTATGGAGGCATTGGTTTCCCTGGAACTGGGCTTACAGATGGTTTTGCGCTGCCCCATGGGTGCCGGAAACAGAGCCTAGATCCCCTGCAAGAGCAGCCACTGCTCTTAACCACTGAACCATCTCTCTAGCCCATCCTTTTTTCTTTTTATTTATTTATTTATTATTTTATGTGCATTCACATTTTGCTTGTATGTCTCTGTGAGGGTGACAGATCCCCTGTAACTGGATTTATAGGCAGTGTGAGCCTCCATGTGGTTGCTGGGAATTGAATTCAGGATCTCTGGAAGAGCAACCAATAGTACTCTTAACTACTGAGCCATCTCTTGAGCAACCCCCACCCCAACCCATCGCTTTTTAAGATTTATTTTTGTATGACTGCCTGTCTGCATGTATGCCATTATGCCAGAAGAGGGCATCAGATCCCACTATAGATGGTTGTGAGCCACCTACCATGTGGTTTCTGAGACTTGAACTCAGGACCTCTGAAAGAGCAGCCAGTGCTCTTAACTGCTGAGCCATCTCTCAAGGCCCCTTCCTTTTTTTCTTTTTTTAATTGATTTTTACTGAACTCTACATTTTCTCTGCTCCCCTCCCTGCCTCTCCCCTCCCTACTTCAACCCTCCTCCAAAGTCCCCATGCTCCCAATTTACTCAGGAGATCTGTCTTTTTCTACTTTCTACTTCCCATGTAGATTAGATCTATGTAAGTCTCTCTTAGTGTCCGCATTGTTGTCTAAGTTCTCTGGGATTGTAGTTTGTAGGCTGGCTTTCTTTGCTTTATGTTTAAAAACCACCTATGACTGAGTACATGTGATAATTATCTTTCTGGGTCTGGGTTACCTCACTCAAAACAATGTTTTCTAGCTCCATCCATTTTCCTGCAAAATTTAAGATGTCATTATTTTTTTCTGCTGTGTAGTACTCCATTGTGTAAATATACCACATTTTCCTTATCCATTCTTCGATCTAGGGGCATTTAGGTTGTTTCCAGGTTCTGGCTATGACAAACAAAGCTGCTATGAACATAGTTGAGCACATGTCCTTGTGGCATGATTGAGCCTCCTTTGGATATATACACAAAAGTGGTATTATTGGGTCTTGAGGAAGGTTGTTTTCTAATTTTCTGGGAAATCTCCACACTGACATCCAAAGGGGTTGTACCAGCTTGCATTCCCACCAGCAATGCAGAAGAGTTCCCTTTTCCCCACAACCTCTCCAGCATAAGTTGTCATCAGTGTTTTTGATCTTGGCCATTCTTACAGCCATTTTAGATTCCTCTGTTGAGAGTTCTCTGTTTAGGTCGGTACTCCATTTTTTTTTATTGGATTATGTGATCTTTTGGTGACCAATTTCTTGAGTTCTTTGTGTTTTTGGAGATCAGACCTCTGTTTGATGTGGGGTTAGTGAACATTTTTTCCCATTCTATAGGCTGTTGTTTTGTCTTGTTGACCGTGTCCTTTGCTTTACAGAGGCTTTTCAGTTTCAGGAGGTCCCATTTATTGTTTCTCTCAGTGTCTGTGCTGCTGGGGTTATATTTAGGAAGTGGTTCCTTGTGCCAATGCGTTTAAGTGTACTTCCCACTTTCTCTTCTATAAGGTTCAGTGTGGCTGGCTTTATGTTGAGGTCTTTGATCCATTTGGACTTGAGTTTTGTGCATGGTGATAGATATGGGTCTATTTTTATTCTTCTGCATGCTGATATCCAAATATGCCAGCACCATTTGTTAAATATGCTTTATTTTTTCCACTTGATATTTTTTGCTTCTTTATCAAAGATCAGGTGTTCGAAGACGTGTGGATTGATATCTGGGTCTTCTATTCGGTTCCATTGGTCCTCCTGTATGTTTTTATGCCAGTACCAGACTGTTTTCAGTACTGTAGCTCTGTAGTAGAGTTTGAAGTCAGGGATTGTGATGCCTCCAGAAGTTCTTTTATTGCACAGGATTGTTTTGGCTACCCTGGGTTTTTTGCTTTTCCAAATGAAGTTAGTACCGTTCTTTCGAGGTCTTTTGTTTCCAGAATTTTGCTGGGCATTGCGTTGAATCTGTCTTCCTTTTTTCTTATAAAGTCTTTTGTTTCCTGTGCTGGCCTACTACTTGGTATGAAGTTGAGGATGACCTGAACTTTGGTCTTCCCACCTCCTGCTGGCATCACAAGTTAGCTGCTTCATGGTGCTCAGAATCAAACCCAGGTGTTTATTAGGACAGTATTCTCCCAACTGCGCCCCAGATCCAGTGCCCAGATCTGTCTTCCTTATTCTTTGTCCCAGAATAAGATAACTATGTTATAGCATCTATATTGTTTTGGGTTTTAGAAGCAACCTAAAGATGATTTAAAGCAAGTATATCCCAGCACTCTAGAAGCTGAGTGTTGAAGTTCAAGTTCAGACTGGCTACATACTAAGACCTGGTGACAAAACAAAAAATAAAATAAAATAAAGCATATGAGGATTATGCATAGATTACAGGCAAAGCGTATGCTATTTACTAGGAGACTTAACTATTCAGGGGTTTTATATGGGTGGTGAGAGTCCTGGACTCAACATTCCAGTAACTCAGAATAGACTGTATTTACTTAGTCTCCAGAAGCACCTGCTCTTGG
Source organism: Microtus oregoni (assembly GCF_018167655.1). Taxonomy (NCBI): domain Eukaryota; kingdom Metazoa; phylum Chordata; class Mammalia; order Rodentia; family Cricetidae; genus Microtus; species Microtus oregoni. Next base: position 37,263,545 of record NW_024543078.1, read on the forward strand.
AGACCTCACTTCCACAATAATTACCTTTGATATGCAAAAGTGGTTTCTTTTAGCTGAGAGCTTCTCCGTGTTCACATTGCTCATTACAAACTCGGGGTCAAAAGACCTGAGACTCCCATCCACGCTCTGCACCTGATGAATAAAGCCATTTTCAAGCAGTGTAGAAGGGAAACTGGGCTACACTGAGCGCTGAGGGTCTTCTGTGTTGCGACCCCCAGCCTATAATAATCAATCCGAACGCTTTTAGGGACCGCCACTCGCTAAGGGGCGCCAGAGACGCGGCGGATCTCGTGCGAGAGGCGGGGCAAGTGTCGGGGCGGGAACCTGAGTGGGCGGGGCTTCAGGGCGGGGCGTCGGCAGGCGGGTCCCGGTGCCAGGTGCGGTTTGGTCCTCCCCGGGCGCCGTAGGCGGTGCATCCTTCTTGCAGCAGAGGCAAAGACAACCTCCTCTCTAAACCGCAAGCGGGCGCGGACCTGAGCTGCTGCTACCGGCTGGTCCTTCCCCTGGTGTCCGCGCCCGGAACCATGGCGGCGCTGGCGGGTAAGAAAGGGCCACGCCGTCCTGCCCACCGCTCGCGGGTTTCTGGCTGGCTTGATCCTCTTGGGTCCTGGCAGGGTGGGAGGACCGAACTTGCTCGGGACTTAGAGGTCCTGGGACTCTGGAATTAGAGTGGGTTGTCCTGCAGACTGAGGGCTCCTAGTGGCCTGCGCGTGGGGAGCTTCCCACGAGGTGGGTCCCCGGGACTGCAGTCGGGGCAGGTCTCCAGGTTACGGAAGCCGACGGCAGAGATTCTCTGTGATGGGCGAGTCTGGAATGGGAAGTACAGGGTCTTCTAGGGTTCAGGATATGAGATTCCGAGTTATTCTGGGTCCTGGGTTTTCTGTAGATCCAAAGTTCTTAAAGGTGTCTTTGGAGCCAAGGATTTTTGGAGGGTCCTGGAAATAGGAGTATAGAGCTTAAGATGTGGACTGTGGAGAAGAGAGCGAACCCTTTTCCCGAGGCGCAAAGCTCGCCACATCATGTGGAGAAGTTTCAAGTCTTCTCAGGGGACTTGTTGAGTCCTCAGTGGTCTCGGAAGCCAGCGGGGCACCCTGAGAGGAAGGGTTGTAGGAAGGTAATTTCAGAATTGGTTTGGCTGGGTCTGAAGTCCCTTCACGCATCACCTTGCAGCTTCCTGCCCTGCGGCACCAGGAGCCTTCTGCTGCCTGTTTCCCAGCCACCTGTGTGAATGGTTCAATTTCTGGGTCTACCAGTGTCGATTTTCAAAAGCTTTCCAGAAAGGCCAAAGGAGAATTTTAGGAGTGGGGGAGGGACTGGATAGCTGCCTCCACTTCCTGGCTTTCGGGCCTGTGGACAGTCACTTCCTCCATCCTGAATTCAAGGACTGGGCCGCCAGTGGGTCACTTCCTCTCTATGGGAGCATGGGATTTTTGTTTTCATTGGTGATAATATGCTCTGGAGAAAGAAAGAACCGGGCGGAAATGCCTCTGTCTTGCCCTTTAGTTATTTTTTTTCCCTGCCTGGTTGTGGTGGTGCACACCTGTAATCCCAGCACTAGGAGAATTGCTTGGTCTGCGTGTGGAGTGCTAACTAGATCAATCTGGAATACAGAATAAGACCCTGTCTCTAAATAAATAACTCATTTTTAAAAAATGAGGCCTGTCGTTAGTAACACATGCCTTTAATTCCAGCAGTCGGGGGGCAGAGGCAGGCAGATCTCTGTGAGTTTAAGGCCAGCCTGGTCTACATAGTGAATTCCAGGACAGCCAGAGCTACACAGTGAAACCATGTCTCTCTCTATAAAAAACAAAACAAAGCAAAAATGAGTTGGGGATTGGGAGTTGCAGTTCAGTTGGTGGAACACAGGACTTCATCCCCAGCACTGCCTAGACGTTTACAGGACGCGTGCCTGCATTCCCAGTGCTCAGGAGGATCAGAAGTTCAAGGTCATCCACTGCTACGTGGGGACTGTGAGGCCAGCCTGGGCTAAACAAGAGATCCTGTGTTTGTGTTTATGAGGCTGGAGAAATGGCTCAGAGGTTAAGGTGTGTGCTGCTCGTGTAGAGGACCAGAGCTTGGCTCCTGACATCCGGCTGCTTCTCAATTCTGCTACCCCAGAAGACCCAACACCTTCTGCCCTCTACAGTGCCTGCACTCCCATGGCGTGTATCCACACAGAGCGCACACAGAAATAAAATCGGTCCCTTAATTTACAGATGTGTTCTTCAGCTCAACTGACTTTCAGTGACTTATTTTTATTTATTTGTTTTATTTTTTTGAGGCAAGGTTTCTCCTTGCAGCCCTGGCTGTCCTAGATCTGTCTGCCTCTGCCTCCTGAGTGATGGGATCAAAGGTGTGCACCTTGGTGACTTCTTCTAACCGCTGTAGAGTCTCAACTTTGATCTTTGATTCCCAGAAATTTGTGAAAGAATTTAGCCATTTTTGATTTGTGTGTGGTTCTAAGGATGAGTCCAGGGCCCGGTGCGAGCTAGCTGAGCACTCTGCCCCTGAGCTACATCCTCAGCACCGTTTAAACCTCCCTGCATTTTAACTGAAGCATTCTTTTATGTGCATGCCTGCATGTGCACACATGTGCCTCTTGCATGCCTGGTGCCTGCAGAGGCCAGAAGATCCTCTCGGACTGGAGTTACTGATGGATGTAAGCACCGTGTGGGTGCTGGGTATTGAACTCTGGTCTCTGCAAGAGCATCTAGTGCTGTCGCTATTTTTCTGTTTCAGGACAGCAGCTCATTGTTACATTGCTTAGGTTGGTTCTCCCTCAGTCTCCTGGGCACTGCACCTGCTGAAGTGGCAGGCAGGCTTTGTTTGTTTTTTAATAGGTGAGGGGATGGAACCTGAGGTCTTGCACGTGCTAGACAATGACTCTACTATTGGGCTCTATCCTCAGCCCTGAAAGTGGCTTTACTTTTTTATTATTGTTGTTATCATGTATTTATTTTTGTTAAGGAGACTTTAGGCCTGAAGTGCCTTGTTCACAGGCCATGACTCTGTTTTGCGGTCTCAGTTTAGTGTTTCATCTCTTCTGCATTACCAGCCACAGAATAAGGTTGTCCAGCGAGTCCGAGAAGGAAGTGGGGCCTGGAACTTACTTGTTCCTTCTGTTCAGATACATTCTCGGACACCTCGCATTCCTGTGTAACAGGAGAATCAACGACAAGGAAATCAAATATTTACCAAGTGCCTGTGAAGTCTTTGGAACTGGCTAGGCCAAGTTTTACCTCTTACAAATTTTAACAGATGCCAGAGCCAGGAACGACATTTGAGACTATGTGCCGTCTCCTCGTTTTACATCTGAAGAAACTGAGGCTCCAGGAGGAAAACAGGCTTGTCCAGGGTCGGCCAGGACATAGGGAGACATCTGGAGGCAGCAACCTACAGACCCTTAGAAAATACCCGTGGAGTAGCCGAGGGGGCAGCTCAGTTGGTGAGGTGCTGCAAGCATCAGGATCCCGGTTTGATCCCCAACCCCCTTTAAATAGCCAGATGTGGTGCTCGTATATAAGCCTGGTGCTGGGGAGGCGGAGACAGGTGGACCCCTAGCTGGACTGGTTAGCCCCAGGTCCTGGTGAGAGGCTTTGTCTCAAAGAAACAAGATGTCTGGGACTGCTCAGATGGCTGTCAAGCCTGAAGACCTGAGTTTGGTCACCAGAAGCCTAGCTAATTTCTGTAAGTTGTATTCGTATTTGGTGGTGTGCACATCGTTACCCCTCATAAATAAATAAATGTAATCGAGACAAACAAAAACCAGAGTGAGTGGTTCCAGGATAATAACATGCAAGGCTGACCCCATGTATACTCATGCAATGCCCATGCACCCTAATGCATGGACATGCACCCATGTTCACGTGCACACACTGAAGTAGCTGTGGATGTGAATAATCCGTGGTTTGTGGCTTTTGAGAAACTTGATGCCTGGTCAGGGTAATTAAGAAGATGGAAATCCAGATGCATTGCTGCAAAGCCTCTGTGTGATAATGGAATGTCAGAAGTTGTGTTCGCATGTTTAGCCATGAGTGGCAAAGCAGGAGGCAGGATAGGACAAGCCCCTTCCTCTGTGGAGTGTGTGCTGATGGCAGCTAGACATTAAAACCTGAGCGCGTCATCAGGACAGGTGCTCTGAAAGTCAGAGGGGCGAGGAGCAATGGGCGGTCAGTAGGTGTGCTCGCAACCGTGAGAGTGGAAATACGGCAGTGTGCTGAATGGCTGCCAGTCTTGGTCAGGCATGGGACCAGGGACACTATGCGTGTGGAGGAGTGGTGTCTGTGTATGTGTGCATGCATGTGTGTGTGTGCATGTGTGCACGTGTGTGTATGCATGCGTGCGTGTGTGTTGGGAACTGATCACAAGTGCTAGGCACCAATGTTCCCAATGAGCTGTGCCTTTAGTACCAGAGAATACTTCTTGAAGGCAACATCTGAGAAATAGTAGATGGTTTTTGTTGTTGTTTGTTTTAATGTGAGAGGAATGAGAACATAACAGTGAAGAAACCATAGAGTGACTTTCAATCTTCAGAACGAATGGGAGTTGGGGAGACCGTGAAGCAGGAGGCTGGGGTTGGCAACTGTGGAGTGTTTAGTAGCAGGCTAGGGACTGTGGAGTTTTCCAGCCCACAGCCGACACTCTGGGGTTAGGCTCATAGACGTCATGGCATGGGCACAGGATGCCAGTCTGCAGGTGGGTACAGTGGCCTCTGACACGAGGTGTTAGTGGTAATAAAGGCAGCACTGACCGGTAGGAGGTGCCTCATGGCATCGGTAGGGCAAGGTGACTTGGGTGGCCCTCGATGTGCGGTGAAGACACCAGGGTCGGACCTAAGATAATCACAAGATATTTAACTTCACTAAAACCCATCATGTTCGGATGCTCAATTGGGGCCTCCACATCCATGATGGGTTTTTTGTGTTTTCTGGTGATTATAAAATCCATCATGGGGGCTGGAGAGATGGCTCAGTGGTTAAGAGCACTGACTGCTCTTCCAGAGGACCCGGGTTCAATTCCCAGCACCCACATGGCAGCTCACAACTGTCTGAAGATCAGTTCCAGGGGATCTGACACTTCACACCAATGCACATAAAATAAGGTTAAATAAACCATAAAAATATTTTTAAAAAAATAAAACTCATCATGTTTAGGATGCTGATTGGGGCCTCCACATCCATGATATGTTTTTTTGTGTTTTCTGGTGATTACCATGCCAGGGCTGGCTCTGGTCAATGAGCCCTGGAAGAGGTCTTTTGAGACATATTAGGGAAGGATGGGGACTGCCTCTATGTATCCTGTCGCTTTGATACTTCAGTGAGACTGTAGCAGTCACAGGTCTTCCTGTGGTTACACTTCCGTAGCGGTGGGAGTCACATCCTTTATCAGTTTTCAGCTGCTAACAGCTGGGACAGGAGACCTCACCTACCTCCCTTAGCGCATTCCTTGAACTTCACCCTGAGATTCTATTTGATGAGGTAACTTTCCTCCTCTAATCCGATGGATCAGAAAAGAAAGTCTAAAACACCTTTAATCCCAGCACTCCAGAGGCAGGTGGATCTCTGAGTTCGAGGCCAGCCTGGTCTACAGAGTGAGTTCCAGGACAACCAGGACTACATAGAGAAACCCTGGCTCTAAATAAATAAATAAATGAAAGGAAGTCTAAACTCTAACCAACACCATAGGTTTGGAGTCTGATGGTATGGTCCTGACCTCTGATTGGCTAATCCATACTTGACTAGTGCTTAGGATGCTGCAGATTGGTGAGGACTCAAAGCAATTCTGTCATCGACAATAGGTAGGGAACTGCTGAATGAGAAACCGTGAATTAAGTAACTGGGGTTCTCTGATAAGAGGTCCGTTGTGGGGCTCCCCAGATAAGAAAACGCCTGCTCACAGCAAATGAAGTCGGAGTCTGACAGTCAGCCAGAGGAGCCTTCGTCCCACTGGTCTGCAGTGCCGACTGTTACTGTGCACAGTTCACCTTGTCCCCAGAACCTGACTTATCTCTGACTTATCCACACGTCCTTGTCCTTCACCCAGGGAGCACTCACCAGGCCCTGCGTGTTTGTGGCCTGCTCTGTGCCTTGCACATCGGCACCTAGAACAAATTCACAGGACTTGTTTTGAAAACATTGGATTTGGGGAGGCAGTCCACTCAGCCCTTTCTCTGGCTAACCTCTGGACATGCTTGCAGGAAGGAGGGGAAGAAGCTCACAGACAGGCCCAGCTTAGAGCCAGGCACCCAAGAGATGTTCACACGGCCATTACTACTTCTAGTCTCCCGTAAGGTTAATCCTGAAAGGTGGTGACTTTATTTAGCCTCCTTAAAAATGAGCAAAGGGACGCTGGGCGATGTTAGCACATGCTTTTAACCCCAGCACTCTGGAGTCAGAGGCAGGCAGATCTCTGTGAGTTCAAGGCCAACCTGGTCTAATACTGAGTTCCAGGACAGCCGAGGCTACATAGTGAGACCCTGCCTTGAAAAAGAGAGAGAAAGAATAAAGGAAGGAAGGAAGGAAGGAAGGAAGAGAAGGAAGGAAGAAAGAAAAACCTAAGTGAGCAAGGAGGCTGGAGAGGTGGCTCAGTAGTTAAGAGCACTTGCTGCTCTTGTAGAGGACCCAAGTTCTGTTCCTAGCATCCACATGGCCACTCACAATCATTTGTAACTCCAGTTTCAGGGGATCCTGCACCCTCTTTTGGCTTCTGCACTCACTAGGCACACACATGGTGCACTTAACATGTATTTGGACAAATACACCTAAAATGAAAATAAATAAATAAATAATACTTCTTTAAAATGGGGAGAGAAGTTAATAAGGTGGTGCCCATCTGTGATCCCAGTACCTGGGAGGTGCAGGTAGGAGGACCAACCCTGGCCACATAGCCTGGGCTACATGAGACCTTTTCTCAAACCAAAAACAAGCAAATGAAAATTAGGAGAGAGGCTCAGAGAAGGTAAATAATTTGTTCAAGGACATAGAGTCAGTAATGGAGCCAGGTTTTAAATCCAGGTTTTTATTTGGTTTTGTGTGTGTGTAGGTGTGCACCACTTGTAGCCGCCAGAAGAGGGCATCAGATCCCTTGGAACTATAGCTGTAGGAAGTTGTGAACCACCACATGGATGCTGGGAATCAAGCCTGAGTCCTCTGGGTGATCTCCGGCCCTGATTACACTGATGTTTTTTTGATGGGGGTGGTGCTGTTGATGACTCGTGTGGAGTGTGTGGAGGTCAGAGGACAACTTGTGGGAGTCAGCTCTGCCCTTCTACCATGTGACTGCAGGGATCAAACTCGGGTGGTCAGGCTTAGCAGCAAGCACCTTTTCTGGCTGAGCCGTCTTGCTGGCCCTTTTCTCTTTTAGTCTAAATGTTACGTGCATGGGGCTGGAGAGATAGCTCAGTGGTTAAGAGCACTTGTGGCTCTTCCAGAGGACCCAGGTTCAAATCCCAGCACCTATGTGATGGTTTACAGTCATCAGTAGGTTCTGTGCCAGAGGGATCCAGTGCCTTCTGACCTTCGTGGGCATCAGACACACATGTGACACACACACATGCACATAAATAAATCTTTAAAAATTTTCATGTGTATATGTGCATGTCTGTGCTGTTTACATGTGGGTGCCTGTGGAGATCAGAAGATGTTGGACCCGTGGAGCTGGAGTTAACAGGCAAGTGAGCTACCTGAACTGGGTGCTGAGAACCAAACTCGAATCTTCTGGAAGACCTGCAAGTGCTTTTAACCACTGAACCACCAGTTGAGCCCTGGAGTCCAGCTCTTAGTTCCAGTTCTTCTTGACCCTCACAGATAGACTGAAAAGAGAAAGAAGATAACAACACCAAGAAAGACACCGCCAAGTCTCCTGTCCGTGTCAGTACTCCAACCTGGAAGTGAGAGGCCGGGTGTGGTGTCACAGGCTCTCTGGGCTGGAAGGAGGCATCAGAGCCTTGTACAGAAAAGAACCCAAGGTCTAGAGAAACCCAGGCGCCCCTTTAAAGTCCGTCTATCTTGTATAGTGAGACCCTCTCTGTGGTGACACTTGGTGAGGAAGAAAAGATTTGGGATGCCGGGAGAATATCGGAAGATGGTAATTGTTGCTCCCGGGCCTGTTGGGAGCTACATCATTAAATGGAATCTTTCTTCTTTGGCTGTTCCCCAGAACTGCTGCCCTGCCTACCCTTCAGCTTTGTCCCAGGACAGGTGGGGTTTCTACACCTGATCTGCCCCTTCCCAAAGGGGTCCAGCAGTTACCAGACCTGTTTCACGTTGCCCTGAATTGGCTGCATTTTGTTCCTGGTTCTCACTGTCAGGTGGAACATGAGACAATTCAAAGGGTTTTGTTTTGTCTTCAAACACGAGTCTGGGCTTTGTACGTGTTCGTTCAGGCATCAGGGTCTCTTCCTGCATGTGGATTTCTCACCACCCTGAAGCCTGGGGTCCAATCTGAAGAGATTGTGTTTAGTTTTGAGCCAAGGCTAAGTGGGGACTCTGGGCTAGGGCACCTCACCAAGCCCTCCCACTGAACGACTGTGGTCTGAGCAAGTCTCACATTGCCTGAGGCTCCTCAGGGTAATAAAAACCGCAACTGGCCTGGTGGTCTTGGGCTAAAGGTTGGGGTTCCTGTGGGACCAGCTTTTGGGAGCTCTGTGATGGCAACTCCCCTTTCCTCCAAGTCTGTGTGTCTTTTACAAAAATTAAATGATTCGGTTAGATTATTTTAAAGGTTCTCTTCTCTAAGTCTGCCATGCTGCATGCCGGTATTCCGAGCTACTTGAGAAGCTGAAGCAGGGGGTCATGAGTTCTAGGCCAGCCTAGACAATGTAGCGAGACCTTGTGTCTAAGTTAGGGACTGAAGCCCTTCCGCCCTCAGCCATTCCGCTGCCTTAGTGTCTGTCTGTCTAGAGTCACAGATTGTTTGAGTCACAGTACCGATTAAATAGGAAGTCCTGAAGGTGGGAATCCTTATAGTAAGCCATTTGCTACTGTTCTCAGCATTAATCTTCCCTCGTTCCATTTTGTTTTCTTAGAGATGGGGTTTCTCTGTGTAGCCTTGGCTGTCCTGAATTTACGCTGTAGGCCAGGTTGCCTCAAGCTCAGAGATCTGCCTGCCTCCTGAGTTCTGGGATTAAAGGCGCATACCTGGTTGCTTCTTTTTTGTTGTTGTTTTGTTCTCTTCTGTTTTTGAGACAGGGTTTCTCTGTGCAACCCTGACTGTCCACAAACTCACAGAGATACCGAGATCTCTGCCTGCCTTTGCCTCCCAGGAGGAGGCAGGTAGATCTCTTTCGAGGGCGACCAGGTCTCCCTGGGGAGTTCTGGCACACCCTGGGCTACACAGTGAGCCCCTGTCTTGTGCTCTTTTCTCCGTCTCTCTCGGTCTCGTTTTTTAAATGTATTTTATGTGCATGTGTCTGTGTACTACATGTGTCCCTAGTGCTTGTGGAAGCAAGAAGAGGGTGTCAGATCCCCTGGAACTGGAGTTAGAAATGGCTGTGAACCATCCTGTGGGTACTAGGATTTACAGGACTCCCCAAGACTTCATACTATTATGTTGTTCTTGTAGTTCCTGAACTAAAGGTTGCAAAAGAATCGGGATTGTTGGTTTGCGGGATTCTAAGGGGCCATGAAGTTCTGTGCAATGAGGACACTGGAAGAAGGGAAGGAGGTAGGGTATATCTGGGTGTGTATATCTTTCTACCTAATACCATTTATAGGAAAAGCAGTGTGTGTGGGGGGGTGTGCTCGCATGCACACGCGCCTGTATGCCAGCCTATGAAGGCCACAGTGCAGTGTTGTTTTGAGGTCGGGTCTTGTTGCTATGGTTGTGCTGCACATGTGAGCTTCTTGTCTCTCCCTGGAGTCCTGGGGTTTCCAAGTGTGTCGCAGGATTACACTCAGACTCAGGTTGTCAGGCATGCACAGCAGGTGTTTGCCTGCTGAGCCATCTCCATCTCCAGTGATGTAACTGGGAAACAAACCAAGGTCAGGTTCATTCACAGGAGACTTTTCCATAGGTCCCGTGAGCCAGAATACCACTTCAGTGGTTGCCTCGCTGACCTTTGGAGTTCCACTTTGGTAATTTTATAGGTGGCAATTACATCCAACCTTCCGGATGGATTTGCTGCCAAAATATTGTCCGTTCTGTGCCAGACCTATGCTAGGCCCTGGAGGAAAGAGGACCAAGGTACACAGTTTGCCCCTTAGAGTTGCGAGTAAGGGGTTAAGAGAGGCAGAATTTGCACTGCGAGCTGTAATGAAAGAATAGGTTGTGTCGGTGAGTGCAGACAGATGAAACTCGCCATGCCTTTGGAAGCGCCAAGAAAGACATTTAATGAAGAAGGCGTGCTGAACAGAGACGGCAGTTCACAGTGTGAACAGAGGAGAAGGAGTGCTGAACAGAGACAGTAGCTTACGGTGTGGACAGAGGAGAAGGCGTGCTGATCAGAGACAGTAGCTTACGGTGTGAACAGTGGAGAAGGCGTGCTGATCAGAGACAGTAGCTTACGCTGTGAACAGAGGAGAAGGTGTGCTGAACAAAGGCAGTAGCTTACGGTGTGAACAGAGGAGAAGGCAGGCGTGCTGATCAGAGACAGTAGCTTACGCTGTGAACAGAGGAGAAGGTTGCTGAACAGATGGCAGCTTGCGGTGTGAACAGTGAGCGCAAGGGTGTGAACATGGGGCAGGAATGCAGACCATCTTGTAACGAGGCTCCCCTTTGTAAAGAGCAATGAGACATATAGGTTCTTTGTGGTCACTTTGTGAAAGCCTCCCCCATTTTGAGACTTGAGCTCAGTATTCTGGATTGGGTTCCGAGTCCCTGTGTAGTTAAGAATAACCTTGAACTTCTGACTCTCTTGGCTCCAGTCAAGGTTACAGGCTACAACATTCCAGGCATCTGCTTATGTGGGGCTTGAACCTAGGGCTTTGCGGTGCTTGGCAAGCACTGTGTCAGTTGAACTATGTACAGCCCGAGCCCCCATTCCCTCCTTACAGAAATGTTTATCAGAGGACTGTACAGGTCAAGACCTAGGCTTGGTTGGCTCCCGAGTCCTGGAAGTCAGCAGAGGCCAACTTTAACACTGTGTGAATTTTTGTGTCACCCCTTCCATCTCTAGCATTATCCCCCCACACCAGTTCATTTATATTTCCTCAGAGCTCAGTTTAGAAATTACTTCTTCAAGGAATCCTCTTTTTCCCTGCTCCTGTTTTCCCAGTTCTGAATTCACTACGCCTCCATGCCACTGCCCCAGTTATAAACACAATTAGGCTGTTTGAGGGTTGCGCTCTAAACACAGGCTGGAGGCGTAGCTGGCATGGAATAAATATGTCCTCAAATAATGGCCTGAAGGGCATCCATTGAATTTAGCAATAAATGGTCACTTGGTGAGGCAGTTTCAGAGAAATGATGGGTGGATGGTGGATGGCAGTGGACTGTGAAGAAATCGGAAAGTGAGGCATTGAGTGCTACCGGTAAGGTGTAGACAGCTTTTTCCTAGACTGTGAGAGGGAGAAGCGGGAATGGCTGCCGCTGCAGCCATTTCTATTAGGAAAGACTTGCTTATTTAAATGACAATGGAAAGGAGCGGGTGTGGGGTGGGAGGGAGGCAATAACTGAAAGAATGTATCTTCACAGAGTGGTGTAGGGATCTAGAACAGAGGGCCCTGTCAGACAGCCCAGCTCTTGTCCTGAGTCTGACCTGGAACTGAGATAGCCCAGAGTGTGGGTGAGCCAGCAGCTATTGTACAGTAGACTGCTCAAAGGGTAGAGACAGGAAAGGACCCGACACTGTGTCTGGGGAAGGAGGGCATTAGGGGTGAACACTGAGCAGGCACTGACCTAAGAGCCTCCTGTGTGTGTTTGAGGTCTCTCAGGACTGGAGGAAATAGGGCGCGCTCACGAGAGAGGCAGTACATAGAAAGCCTAGGTGCCCTGAGTTTTGGAAACAGACGTTATTCATTCAGAACCAAGGTGTTGTTGAATTGTTCAGTAGGTGGGTAGTCAGGTTAAATCCTATTTCTCCTGGATTATAGAGTAAAAACGAGAGGAAGTACGAGCTGTAGGAGGTAGGAGGATCAGGAGTTCAAGATTACCCTCAGGTACATAATGTATTCTATTACATTAGGCTTCAGAGTAATGACATTTGTAGGGAAGATGAGATGGGCATCTCCTGAACGAATCCTAAAAGGATGTTTTTGTTTGTTTTTTTTTGTTTGTTTTTCAAGACAGAATTTCTTTATAGCCCTGGCTGTCCTGGAACTTGTTCTGTAGACTAGGCTGGTCTCAAACTCATAAAGATCCTCCTGCTTCTGCCTCCTGAGTGCTGGAATTAAAGGTGTGCCCGGCCCCTTAGAAATTTTTTTAATAGATTTATTTGTGTGTGTGCTTGTACTCTGCGATCAATCAAAAGTGTGTTGGGGAGGGGGGCAAGGAGGCCAGAGGAGGGTGTTGGAGCCCCTGAGCTGGAGTTACAGGTAGCAGGGGTGAGCAGCCTGTTGTGGGCGCTGGGAAGCATTAACTGTTTCAAGCAGCCTGTTGTGGACGCTGGGAAGCATTTAACTGTTTCAAGTAGGCTGTTGTGGGCTCTGGGAAGCATTAACTGTTTCAAGCAGGCTGTTGTGGGCGCTGGAAAGCATTAACTGTTTCAAGCAGGCTGTTAAGCCCTGAGAGATTGACTTGGCTGTGGCCCATTTCCATTCCTGGAACCCGTAGTGGAAGGACAGAACTACTCCCAAAAGTTGTCCTCTGACCTCCACATACATACTGCAGCACACGCATATCACCCCCGCCATTCACACACATGCATGCGCACACACATCACACACACAGTAAACATTGTATATACATGTAAGCCCCTCTCGCTCGAGTGGGAGTGTGACTTAGTCATAGGGCACTTCCCTAGCATTCCTGAGACCCTGGGTTTGATCCTCAACGCAAGCACACCACAGATCCCCTCTTCCTCACTGATTCATCTTCTTGTTCAGTGTCTGACCTGGTCTGGGCCTTTGGGGGCTGGAGAGATGGCTCAGTGGTTAAGGGTGCTGGCTGCACTTCTGGAGGACCCAGGTTCAATTCCCAGCACCCACATGGCAGCTCATAACTGTTATGTTAAAGATAAAATGCCGCTGTTCCCTAAGGGGTGCAGCGGCAGAAACTCTGCAGGTCCCCGAGTGGTGGCAGTGGGCAGCAGGCGATGAGACCACACTGCAGCCCCCCTCTCCAAGCAGTGGGTAGGCAGTGGGTCTGCAGTGGGTCCCAAGACCACGGGGTGGGTGAGAGACTGAGACGGATAGGCATGCCAAAGCTACCTCTTTGGGAAAGAGACAGAAAGGAAGAACTCAGGCTGCAGATAGGAAGATCTGCCTGCCTCAGCAGTGAGGGGGGATGGGAAAATCGGCAGGGATTGTCTCTTAAAGGATCAGGACAGACCGTTACATTCCCATCTCTTTTTTATAATTAAAAGGCGGGAGGTTAGGTACAACAGGTTAAAGGAATTAGGGCCGTGGATTCTCAAGACTGCTTCTTGCTTATTTGTGGGTGTCATCTTTGGGGGGAACCTGAGAAGGCAGGGTAGCTGGTCTCTTTGCTCCTGTCTGGTGTTTGTGGTATAGAAATGTCTGGTGTCTTTTACACCTGTTTAAGGTATTGGCAGAACAGAGGACAAAGTTAAGTTCGGGGGGAAAAAAATTTAGGACCAGGGAATTGAGAGGGGTGTATCTGACCTGTTTAAGGTGGATCCTTCAATTCAGCTCCCTGGAACTCATAAGAACTTTTTGAGATTGTGAAAATTTAAACAGCAGCATACTTATATCAGAATGACTGTGACAGATATTTTTTGCATAATGGAAAGTATCTTTAAGACTATGAAAGTCAGTGTGAGAGAGAATTTTGATAGTGTGCACTTGTCCTCACACCTTTATAACTTGCAGGTACATGCCTTAATAACTTGTATTTGTATTTTGCTGAAATTTGTTTTGTGAGGTTCAGGGAGGAGAGACTCAGGCTGGAAGTTGAAGATGAGCTTGCCTGGATGGGGGGAGTGGGCGTGGCTTGTCTCTTAAAGGGACAGGACAGACCATTACAATAATTGCCTATAATTCCACTTTCAGTGGATCCAGCACCCTCACACAGATATGCATGCAGACAAAACACTGATGCTCATAAAATAAAAATAAATAAATTTTAAAAGGTTTTACTTTTTTTGTTTGTTTGTTTGTTTTGACACAGGGTTTCTCTGTAGCTTTGGAGCCTGTCCTGGAACTAGCTCTGTAGACCAGGCTGGCCTCGAACTCACTGAGATCCGCCTGCCTCTGCCTCCCGAGTACTGGGATTAAAGGTGTGTGCCACCACCGCCCAGCTACTTTGTAGTTTTGAAGAAAAACAATGTATATACACTGAGTACTATTATTTTGACACAACATGCATCACATCTAGATGCATATACATTGTATACACACACATACACATACTAATAAATAATAAGGCCTTTTTAGTATATTCCTTTAATCCCAGTATCCAGGAAGCAGATAGAGGAAGATCTCTAAGTTCTAGGTCATCCCAGTCTACATATCAAGTTCCAGGCCAGCCAGGGCTACATACAGAGACCCTGTCTTAAAAAAAAAAAATTAAAAGAAGGGAAAAAAACAATCAGATTCAGGAAGAATGGTTTATAAACTGATCTGATATGGCACAGGACTGCAATCCTGGCTGATGGGAAGAGTGAGGCAGGTAGATGGGCTATCTCAGGTCCTCTTGTGCTACAGAATGAGTTGGAGACCACTGTGGACATTGTCATAAGATTCTGTCTAAAAAGAGAAGGGCTAAGCTGGTGTGTGTGTGTGTGTGTGTGTGTGTGTGTGTGTGTGGCAGGAGAGGGGTTGCATGCCTTTAATCCCAGCACTCAAGAGGCAGAGGCACACAGATCTTTCTGAGTTTGAGGCCAGCCTGGTCCACAGACTGAGTTCCAAGGACAGCTTGGGCTATTACACAGAGAAACCCTGTCTCAAAAAACCAAAAGAGAGGGAGAGAGAGATGGACTAGTAAGGTATCAGCAGTGGAGTGTTTGTTTAGTATGAACAAACAGGGCCTTGGAACAAATCCCAGGAGCACAGAAAGAGAAAGGAGAATGATTGATGTCCCACCTTGAGGAAGGAGTGGAGAGGGGCAAGTTTCAAATCCTGAGCACTCGTTTAATTTTCCTCTGGGGTACAAAGAAGACAGCCCATACCCTGGCTGCCCCCGGAGTGCTGAGCCGTCCTGATATCCCTGGAGCCTTGCTTTGTCTATTCATGGCCCCTGTGCCTGTGGCAGTCTGGAGTTACCCAGACAGAACAAAGCTGAATACAGAGTGCACAAGGGGGTCTTGTAACAACTTTGCCCCTGTTTCTAGGGTTGACTTAGGTACCATGGCTTGATTTCAGCTGCCTATTTTATTCCATCCCAAGAGTACTGTGTTTTGTTTGGGTTTCCTCTGTTTTGGAGGATCATGGACCTCCACCCGCATAGCCCTGCAACATCCTCTCTCCATCCTTGGAAATCTCCAGTTTTCAAGGCTCGGCTCAAGGCTCCAATTCCTCTGCAGAGACTTTTCTGCCCCTCATTTGAAGGAACAATATTAATGTGGTGGAACAGAGGGAGTAGAGGCCAGACCTCTGCTTAAATGTTGTTTTACTTCTCATGCACACACACACACACACACACACACAAATGTGCACACACAGCCCTCAGCATCAGTTCTCACGCACACACACACACACACACACACACATACACAAATGTGCACACACAGCCCTCAGCATCAGTTCTCATGCGCGCACACACACACACACACGCACACACAAATGTGCACACACAGCCCTCAGCATCAGTTCTCATGCGCACACACACACACACACACACAAATGTGCACACACAGCCCTCAGCATCAGTTCTCATGCGCGCACACACACACACACACATACACACACACACAAATGTGCACACACAGCCCTCAGCATCAGTTCTCATGCGCGCACACACACACACATACACACACACACAAATGTGCACACACAGCCCTCAGCATCAGTTCTCATGCGCACACACACACATACACACACACACACACACACACAAATGTGCACACACAGCCCTCAGCATCAGTTCTCATGCGCGCGCGCACACACACACACACACACACACACACACACACAAATGTGCACACACAGCCCTCAGCATCAGTCTCCCATCCATCCGTTAAGAATGCAGCTTGTTTGAGAAGAATAAAACCCAATTGGCTCTGTAAAATCAGCAGTAGCTCTTGGTATACAGGAGTCGGGAAACATGCATTGTCTGTTTGTTCTGTCACCAAACAAAGAGAACTCTACCTCTGAAAGGCTCTACCTTTGAAGCAAAACACGGACGGGTGCTTCTTCTCCAGTGGACTTGCTCTCTAAGCAGCGAGGCAGTGTCCATCCGCCGTGGTGTTGCTTAAATGAGTGAGCTCCTGGACCAGGTGATGGAGGTGGGAGACAGTAAAGACAATAGCTTGTGTGAGCCAGAACAGAGCGGTTCTGGGTACAGCTGGGGACAGTCATAGGAAGGAGCTGGGGAGGGGACCCTTTCGCTTCTACTGAAAGGGGAAAAGTGCTGGGTTTTGTTGTTGGTTAGTAGACTTAGGTCTTAGGTTTGGAATTTTTATTTTGGTTTGGTTTCTTGTTTTTTACATTTCTTTGTGTGTGGAGAGGATGCGTGTGCCGTGGTGAAGGCCAGAGGACAGCTTAAGGGAGTAGCCCTCTCCTGCTGTGTGGGTCAGGGGGATCAAACTCAGGTCATCAACTTGGTGACAAGTGCCTTTACCGCCGAGCTGTCTCGCCAGCGTAGTTTTTGTGTAGCCCAGGCAGGCCCTCATGCTCAAAGTCCTGTTTGCACTGAAATTAGAGGCATGTACTATGACACCTACCTATAAAAGGCTGGTTTTATATTAGTTAAAAATAGAAATAGGGCCAGATGTGGTGGCAAACGCCTTTAATCCCAGCACTCAGGAGGCAGAGGCAGGTGGATGTCCTTGAGTTTGAGCCTAACTTGATCTACATATTGAGTTTTCTAGGTCAGCCAAGGCTATCTAGAGAAACCCGTTTTGAAGAGAAAAATAATGGAGTTAGAGATAGAAACAGTCAGTCATTTTAACTGACATTTTAATTTATTGTGTGTGCACATGATTTCAGGAGCACAGAAGAGACCACCATGATCGGAAAGGACCTCCGCTCACGCAGGAGGACAGGCAGCTCGCTTTTTATTGTAACCGGAGCGACTAGTTTTAAATGGATTGCAGCAAAAGACAGCGGGATGGGGCCGGCTGCTGCAGTCACTTAGTTCAGAATGCAGTGAAGGACAGCGGGATGGGGCCCGCTGCCACAGTCACTTAGTTCCAAGAATGCTGCAAGGCCTTAGGACAAACAAGACTTTAACCAGATGGGCATTAAAACATTTGCAGAAAGGTTTTACAAGGTGGAGACGATAAAAAAAGGTTTGAGTTCCTTGTCATACAAGTTTTACCATGTTTGATAGAGAAGACTAATATTTAATGTTTATTACACACACTGTGGCATGTGTGTGACAGAGGACAACTCACAGGAGCAGGTTCTCCGTCCCCCATGTGGGTGCCTGGTCACCCAGGCTGATCCCTTTACTCGCTGGTCTATCTCAGTGGCCCAGTCAGAGCCATTGTTTTTTGTTTTTTTTTTTTTTGGTTGAGATTACTTTTGAAGTCAGAAATTCCCTTCCCTGCAAGTGTTTAGCAGCGGTCTTGTGGAGGGGTGGACCAAGCATGGATAGAGCCTAATTCCTTCAGCCGGAGCTTCTGTTAACTCGATCTTATTCCACATGACTGAGATTCCGGTCCTTTGCTTCCTGCTACTTAGGGACTGACTGTCTTGGTTTTGTGTTCAGGTGAGGAAGCCTGGAGGTGCCGGGGCTGTGGGGGCTATGTTCCTCTGAGCCAGAGACTGTACAGGACGACCAGTGAAGCCTGGCACAGCTCCTGCTTCCGGTAAGTACTTCTGCCCTCCTCCCCTCACCGCCATCCTGTGGCCCTGCACTGTTTTCATGTTTGGAAAAACACAGTTTTCTGGCCCGAGAACTTTAATCTCAGTTGGGCATTAGGGGCAGGGAGAGGATTGCGCCAAGGAGGAACACCCCTGAGGCCAGATTAAAGTGCAGGAGCCACAGGTGAGTCGAGGACAGCTAGAGGAAGGGGGGCTGTCTAGGGTTTCTCCAACGCCCTCACCTTAGGGTGTGGGAGCAGACCAGAGAGAGTGACTGTCCCCATGGCCACACCACTGGCTATGAGGTGCCTCGTGAGTGTCATCTCTGTCCCGCAGGATGCCTCCCTGTGGCCCTCCTTTGTGTGACTTTTTTTATTGCTTCCAGATTATTATTGAAGCAGCTCAGTTTCTTAATAATGACAGTGTCAGAGCAGGCAAGAAGGTACTTGCCACCAAGTTCCATGCTCGGGCCCTTGTGGTGGGACAGCTCTGAGCAGTGGTCCTCTGACCTCACATGCACACCAACCAGACAGACAGACAAATAGATGTTTTTAAATATTACAGGCTCCAAAGCCACATTTGTTCCTGCTTTCTGGGGCTCAGTTATCTGGAACTAGAGATGTTCCTAGGGACCCCAGTATGCAGTGTTTAGTAGACACCCACTGAACACTGATCTCCTTTCAAGGGGAGGAGCCTTGTTTTTGCAGACAACAGTTCTAGCCCACAGTCATTCTGAACTGGTGGATGAGGTACTGTCCCCTCCAGAGGCGGGGTGAGAGTGTGTCGCCCCTAGGCTCGTGTCCTGAGAATGAGATGGATGTTGACAAGAGAACACGTGCTGTGTATTCTGGCTGCCCACACAGCTCTCTGTGCAAAGCTGGTGTCAAATAATTTAAGGGTCCTTTAAGCCCTTGCCTCTCTCCACCCTCCAGGTTCAAGGTGGGGGATGGCCTGGAGCGATTTGACTGCCAAAGGGCTGGAGATGGACCAGTGTTTTCCTGTTCTTTAGGTCCAACCCAGACTTCTTGTTTTGTTCACAGTTCTCATTGCCTTAGCTCCTCCTCCCTCTGCTCCTGGGGAAGTGGATTCTGCCTTTTCTGTGCTATGTTATATGCTAGAGGCAGAGGTTAGCAGAGCCTTAAGGGGCCTGTAGGAAAAGCCTTTGGCTAGTTAGTGCTTTCATTTCAGAGCTGAGGCCAGCCTTGCTTTGGCCTCTGACCCACACAATTTGTCCCTGTCCACATTCCTATCAATATTGTTTTCTGTTCGGATCAGCAGAGCATGGTAGAACAAGCTAGTGCTTGTTGTTCCTTCCTTCCTTCCTTTCGTTCGTTCGTTCTTTCTTTTGCCCCGGCCGTCCTAGAACTTGCTCTGTAGACCAGGCTGGCCTCTCACTAAACATATGCTAGTTCTTGTTATTTCAGATGGCTAGAAGAGGCTACCTGTTAAATCTGTAGCCTCTCACACTGAAGATTAGAAGACCGCTCAGGGTTGCTGGGCCGTGGACGACAAGGGCTGAAACCCTTTGAAGTTTTGATCAGATGTTTGCTTGTGAGGGTGTGAGGAGAACTAGACCTAGGGCGGGGTGGCGTGCATGTCATTCCAGCTCTCAGAAAACTAAGATGGAGGATTCTGAGTTTGAAACGAATCTGGGCTACAAAGCAATACCCTTACCTTAAAAAGACAAAAGGTAAATCTTGTTAGCACGCAGATGACCACATAAGGCTGCAGGCTCTGGAGTGGGACGGCAAAGCTCTCAGAGCCTTTCAAGGTGTCCTGTTGCCTTAGATAAGACCATTACTCAGCTCTCAGGCTCATTGCGGGTAATCGATACTCTAAATTACTCTGCAGATAATTTGCCCATAAAAAAACACCTTAATAACTAGTAGCTGTCTCTTTCTGTTCTTGGCCCTTTGTCGGAGTTTCTGGAGGGTGGCTTTGAACTGCTGCGGTGCAAAGATCACCGGGTGGGGGTGGAGGATGGGGACTGGTGGGGGTGGGGACCGTGGGGAGCAGGTGGGGACTGGGGGGGTGGGTAGGGGGGCTGGCAGATGGGGACTGGTGGGGGTGAGGACCGTGGGGGGCAGGTGGGGACTGGTGGGGGTGGGGACTGGGGGGAGGTGTGGAGGGGCTGGTAGGTGGGGACTGGTGGGGTGGGGGTGGGGACTTGGGTCGTGGCGGGTGGCAGGTAGAGCATCTGCTCCTGTTGATGACTGCTTTGCCTTGAAGATAGCTCTGTAATGGACTCTTCTGAAGGAGACCGGCTCTCACCGGGAGCTTTCTCATGGTAGAAGTGGGATACCCTCCCGCAGAGTATGCTCACACGCCTCCGGGAGGGTTGCTGTCTTTTAGATCCAGTTTTACTTTTGCCCAAATCAGAGAAAGCTCCTCAGGCCTAGGAATGAGCATTTTTTGACCTCAGGGGCAAACTGGGCTAAGGGGAATGTGGGGCTAAGGGGTTTGAACAGTCCTTTACAGTCTTCCTACCCAGCCAGCCCGCCTGCAATCTGGTTTAGAGTATGTGGTGTGGGCCCGCTGGGGCAGGACCTTCCCTTTGTGGCTTTCAGAAAAGTTCATTCTTTATGACTTCCTTCTAGGCTTGCTCTTCCTAGCTGGGCCATAGAGGTGGGCAGTCCTTGGGCTTCCCACAGGTCAGGGAACCCTGATTGCTCTTCGAGCAGATGAGGGAGGGGGACTTGATCGGGGGAGGGGGAGGGAAATGGGAAGCGGTTGCGGGGACGAGGCAGAAATCCTTAATAAATAAATAAATTTAAATAAAAAAAAAAGAAAAAAGAAAAGTAAGGGACATGTGTGTCCCATCCCCCTGCTCCCCATCCCTCACCACCACACACACCTTGTAACTGGGCGAGGCTGGATTGAATGAACAGGTTGTTGGGGTTGCTCCCCCCCTCCCCCTTCCCTCACTGGTTCCACCTTGATCTGGAGTGACATCTGTCGGCCCACCTCTGAGAGGCTTCCCTAGGTTCAGGGATGTCCACCTGGTGGGCCTCCTGGAAGTAGCTCAGAGCATTGGCACTTGGCCAGGATCCTTCTGAACTATCAGAGACATGGCTGACCAGCCCTGCCCTCGTTCCTTTTCCCCTTTAAACTGTGAGCGCCTCTGACCTGCTTTTCTTTGAAGAATGCCACTGAGTCTAAATCTGGAGCTGTTCTCTCTGAAGCTCCTGGCTTGGGTGCCTCCTGGGGCGAGAGAGGAACCCAAACACACGCTGGCAGCTGAAATTAGCATGTGAACTGTGAATGGTGACCTGGCTGGCCTGCCTGTCTCTCTTGTCCATCTCCCCCTCTTTTTAAGACAGTCTCATGTCCCAGGTTGGCCTTGGACTGGGACTGCAGGTATGGACCACCATGCCTGGCTTATGCTGTGCTGATTGAGCCAGGGTTTCCCGTGTGCCATGCGAGTATTCTACCAACTGACCTACATCTCTAGCCCTTTTAAAATTTTTGAGAGAGCGTTTTGCAGCGTAACCCAGGCTGGGCCTCAAACTCCTTCCTGTTTCAGTGTCCTTAGCTTTGGGATTACAGGCGTGCCTACCCTACCCGCCTCTTGGTGACTTTGTGGTTGTTCCGTTGTTGGGGATTGAACCCAAGGCCTTACATACTGCACAGTGTGCTCTACCACTGAGCTATCTGGAGACGAAGTTGTCCAGTCTATGAGCATCTCGGGCTGGCCTCAAATTTGAGAGCCTCCTGTTTAAGCCTCTGGAGTTCTGGGAACGCATTACCACAAGCTAGCTCTCAGATTTCCGGATTCGCTCTTACCACAGGCGGTCAGCCTTGTAAGCAGGGTCCTGGGAGAAGGAGGAGCAGCTGTTAGTCTTTCATGGCCCTTACTGAATTGCTGTTTTTGGAACTGGTTTCTGGCTGAATTAACAAAAGGAATTCACCACTCCCAGGGCCCTGGAAACTGTCCAGCCTCTTTTCTCAGGATGACAAACACAGACTGAACTGTGTCTTGTAAGAAGTGTTTGACAAGGCCTGTGCTCTGGGAGGGCTAATGCCACTCTCTGCTCCGCTTGTGACCTTAAAAATGTCAGCGAGGAAATGGCTGAGAATCCGAAGCTGTAGTGGAGCAGATCGCCTGGCAAAGGAACTTTCTGAACTGCCAGACCATACTCTATGTAGGTGTGGTATCCTACTTCCAGTTCTAGGAACCACAAATTAGCACCCATGCCAGGCACTGGCTTAGCATTTTACAAGCATTGTGTTATTTAATCTTGGAGATAACTCAGTAAATGAATTACTTGTCTTACCTTTGAAAGTGGACAGCTGAGGAGTGTTCGTACGCACCTATAATTCCAGCACCTGAGAGGCTGCCCCGGGGGGCTGTGAGCCTGAGACCAGCTGAGCTGTGCAGTAAGACCTTGTCTTAAATGCAAAAGGCAGAACCAAACCAGGCGCGGTGCCTTCTGCCTGTAATCTGAGCACCGAGGCAAAAGTATCATGAATTCTTGGCTACCGAGTGAGACCCTGCCTCAAAATGAACAAATCAACAGATGTAAATGCATTTAAATTGCTATTTGCCTCTGTTTAGAGAAGCGAGAGTTATCTGCTAAAGTTGTGCAGCCGGTTAGACACCCACCCATCTGGGATCTGAACCCAGGCATCTGCTGTCATGAACCTTGGCATTGCTGAATTCTGGCTATGTCATTTAACCTCACTTCTGCTTCTGTAAGGGGGAGGGGGGCACACCACTTGTGTCAGATAACCTTGAAGTCTTCTTGCCCTCCCCAGCGCCAGTTCTACCTGCAGCTAACTCTCTGCCTTGGGCTCCTGGGGCCGCAGGTTGTAGAGCAACTCCGCCCTCTGCTGTTCACTGCTGGTGCTAGCCCCGGCTTCAATTCTGGCTGTGATGACTCAGGAAAGAGATTGTTTATCCAGTTTATCTTTGAGGAAATGAGGCACAGGCAGGTCACCAAAGCTAACTGTTGGATGCTGGCTGGAGCCGAGCCTGCATGACAGAAAGGAAGGAAGAACAGACACCTGACCCCTCTTTGTCCCCCTTGAGTCTCTGGGATGTGGCAGTCTGTAGCCATCAGTGTGCCTTCATCCTGCACTGCTCTTTGTGAAGTGAGGAGGCCTGCTGTCACTGTCCGACAGAAGTGAAGAGGTGGAAAGAGATAGGGGGACATTTGTGGACATTTGGTAGGCTCTACACTAAGAGCTTTCTCATCTGATATAACACTCATGGTCACCTCCACCTTACACTAAAACAGAAAGGCCTGGGAGGAATAGTTGACGTGTGTGTGTGTGTGTGTGTGTGTGTGTGTGTGTGTGTGTGTAACATGGTCTCTGTCTTTCTGGGACTGGCTTAGAATTAGCTACATAGTCCAGGCTGTCCACAACCGCAGCCACACTTCCCAGCTTCCTGGTGCTGGGATTCTCCGTCTAAATCATCACACCCAGCTTTTGGCTTCCATGACATTCCTCATGCCCCCGTTTTCCGCATGCCCAGCCTCTGTCAGTTTTTGTTTGTCTTTTTTTTTTTTTTTTCAGATTTAGTTAGTTAGTTAGTTAGTTTTGAGGTTTGGTCTTATTATATAGCCTGACCGTCCTGGAACTCACTCTGTATACCAGGTTGTTCCTGCCTCCCAAGGGCTGGGATTAAGGGTGTCCGCCACCATGCCTGGCCCAGGGTTTATGTTTATTATTTGTATTTGTGTGGTTGTGTGTGTGTGTTTGTGTGTGTGTGAGCATATGTACCACATGGGTGGGGATGCCCTCAGAGGCCAGAAGAAGGCATTGCATCCCCTGGAGTTGGAGTTAAAGGTGCTTGTGAGACACCTGATGTGGCACTGGGAACTAAACTTGGATCTTCTGGAAAAGCGGGCAGTGCCCTTAGCTCCTAAGTCATCTCTAGCCTTGGCCTCTCAGCTCTATCTCCAGCGTACACTGTTTATGAATGTATTCACTTTATTCTGTCTCTTATTCTCCTGCCCCATCCCAAGCTGTCCATCTCCCCTCCCACTCTCCCACCTCCCAAGCCACTCATTCTCTCCAGAGCAGCCGAAGTGTGTGACTCACAGAATATCTGAGAGGAGATGCCCTACCAGTTAAGAGCATAGACCGCTCTTGCAGAGGACCTGAGTTGGGTTGCCAGCACCCATGTCAAGGAGCTCCCAACTTCCTGCACCTCCAGGTGCAGGGGACCTGGCATCCGTGCCCTCCGCAGGCAGCTTACTCACCTGCACATGCTCACCCACACACACAATTAAAACTAAAATAGCCAGGCAGTGGTGGCGCACACATTTAACCCCAGCACTCAGCAGGCAGGGACAGGTGGATCGCTGTGAGTTTGAGGCCAGCCTGGTCTATAGAATGAGTTTCAGGACAGCCAGAGCTCTTTAATGCAGAGAAAACCTGTCTCAAAAAAAAAAAAAAAAGAATAAATCTTGAAAAAAATCTGGGAACTGGAAAGATGGCTTGGAGGTTAAGAACACTTGCAGAGGCCCCTGAGTTCAATCCCAGCACCCACATGACAGCTCACAGCTGTCTGTAAATCTAGTTCTAGAGTTCTGACACCCTCTGCTGGTCCTCTCTGTGCTGTACACTTGTGGTACAAATACATTCATTCAGTTGCAACTCTCAGAAACACATTAAAAACAAAACAAACAAACAAAAAAACGGGTTGAGGCTGCCGCTCTGTGGCAGAGTGATCGCCTGGCATGCACAGGGCTCCCCAGTGTTGAAAAGGATCTGCACATGCTCTGTTCTACTGTCTTCCACAGCGGTGTGTGTCCAGGGCCTCCTGCTTTCTGCACTTGAACCCCCCTGCTTTTCCTGCTGACAATGCTTGTGTTGTTCTGTGCCCTGGGCCTGGAATGCCAGCTCCCTCTTTTTGCCTCATTAGCTTCTGCTCATAGGTCAGGTCTGTCCCTGGATGGCTCAGGGACCGGTATTCCTCACCCTTGAAGGATACTGCTCAGTTCCCCATCCGAGCTTTCAGTTTCATCTGACGCGTCTCTTGAAGTTTTAGATTTGTGCAATGATTTCCTTTATGGTACCCTGTGACTTCTCATGGTAAGGGACCTCAGGGACTTCTGGGCATTTTGTCCCTCATTGTGTCACCACCGACACATCACTGGTATAGGAAACAAGTCGTTGAAAGAGTTGCCTGAGCTGTGATGTAAGTGCGGCCTTTCCTGCACTTCCGCTTTTCCACATCCTTCCCTTAGCGGGCTGTGGCTGCGGTTCCCGTAAATGGCAGGGAGGAATTGGGCCAGACACTGGGCTCTGGAGAATTGTGAGGTCAGGTAAGAAGATAAGCCTGTCTTCTGCCTTCAGAGGGGCTAGCCTGCAGTGAAGAGACCCGAGAGCCTGTTCTCCAGCAGCCTTGAGCTGCGTTTGTAGGTACAGCCCAGACAGGAGCAAGTCCTGGGTGCCTGGGATCTCTGGGAAGAATGCAGTAGGGAAAATAAGTCCAGCTGCTCTAATCCACACCAAGTCTAAATTGTTTAGAATGTGCAAGCTCTCAGTCCCAACCAGTAGTAAGCTACTTTGTTGCTCGGCAGTGTTACTGTTACCTTTGGGTCAGGGGTAGGGGAGGGGAGGGTATCTCTAGCTCAGTGGTAGACTATGTACCCAACATGCACAAGGCTTTGAGTTCGGTCCTGAGCACTGCTAAAACAAAATAATTTACCTGCAAAGTACGGCACTAGCTGAAGATACTGCCGAACATAGAGTGGAAACAATGGAATACTTGAATGGCAGCTTTGACTTATGCCGTAGCTGGCTTGTGGTGGGGATGGCGAATACACGGCAGTTCTTTAAGAAAATGAAGCTTGTGCCTATGATCAGCCCATGAGAGCAGCAACATGTGGTAAGGCCAGACTCCAGGGGCACATCCTGGCTGTGCCCTGACTGGCTGCGCACTGCAGGTACTTTCTGTGACTTGTTGTCTCCCCTCCTATTTCCAGGTTCCGTGCTCAGACTTCAGTTGTTAATTCATTCCTAACTGGAGATCTAACTTGTGTCCTATCCGCTAGTGTTACAGTGTGGGGGGTGCACAAGTGAAATAGTGCGTGTGGCTCTGGAAACGGGCCTTGCACATTCCCCTGGTGTGCTTTCTATTGCTGCAGTAGACACCAGGACCAAAAGCCACCTGGGTTTATTTCATCTCATGCTTCCACAGTACAGCCCGTCACTGAGGGGAGTCAGGCCCGGAACCTGGATGCAGGAACTGAAGCGGAGCAAGGAGGAGCTCTGCACGCTGGTTTTTTCCCAGGGCTTGCTCAACCTGCTTTCTTTTATAAGCCAGGACCAGCTGCTGAGAGGTGGCGCCACCCACCGTGGATGGAGCCCTCCCACGTCAGTCATTAATGAAGAAAATGCTCCCACAGACTTGTCTACAGGGCAATCTGAGGAAAAGTGTTTTATCAGTTGACACTAAAGATAAGTCCTCTTCAGCTACATAGTGAGTTGGAGGCCGGCCCGGGGGTTGCTATAGCTTGAATCCTAGAACTCTGTCTAGGGCAACAAGGAAATGAAGAAATGACAGACACATGTACTGAAAAGTTGGGGTAGGGTGGACTGGGCTCCCGTGTGTTTATTATATAGGGTTGGACAGAGAGGCACTGTTATTCTATATAGCTGAACAAGGGAGTGGGGTTATTATATACAGATAAACAAGGAGGCAGGTTATTATATCCAGCTAAACAATCAGGGTTATTATATACAGCTGAATGAGGAGGCAGGGTTAGTTACTCTCTGTGGGAGCAGTCTCTGTAGAGGAGCCGACTCCAGGCCGTAAACATCCAGGTAGGGAAAGCTATGGTGGACGTTTTCTGCACACACTGTCAACATTCATTCTCGAGGAGAGGGACTTTGCCACCATTCCGAGCCTCATTGAGGGGATAGGGGACAGTGAGGCTTTGCCAATCTCCTGTGGGTCTGAGACTTTGTCCTTGACTGGTTGTCTCAAGTCAACAGCATGTACTGAATCAGGACATCACACTCTCAGGGCTTCATTAGATACATAAGACCCTGCCGTAGAAAAAAACAAAACAGTAAAACAAACTGGTGATTTAAAAGAAAATGGCCCCCAAAGGGAGTGGCACTATTAAGAGATGTGAGTTTGTTGCAGCAAGTATGGCCTTGTTGGAGGGAGTGTGTCACTGTGGAGGTAGACTTTGAGGACTCGTATATGCTCAATCCATGCCTAGTAGGTCAGCTCACTTCCTGCTGCCAGGACCGAGATGTAGGGCTCTCAACTCCAGCACTCTGTTTGTCCTCATGCCGCCACATCCCGGCATGATAATAAGGGGCTAAACCTCTGAAGATGTAAGCCACCCCACTAAATGTTTTCTTTATAAGAGTTGCCATGGTCATGCTGCCTCTACACAGCAATAGGAACCCTAACTAAGACACGCACAAAAGAAAAATGAGTAACTAAGTGGCCAGCAGCAAGGTAGAAGTGAAAAGGCCACAAGGCAGAGTCATCGCTGTGCCTGTAAGGGGCTAGGTTCTTTCTATATGGAAACAGAGCTAGTTTGACCAACTCATTACATCTCAGAGGGGAAAAAAAAATCTCTGTCCATGCACCCAAAACAGCCTTCTGATGCCCAAGTTAGCCACGCAGGCTTTGTTTTGTTTGTTGTTTGTTTGTTTGTTTGTTTGTTTTTTAGTATTTATTTATTATTCATACAGTATTCTGTCTGTGTGTATGCCTGCAGGCCAGCAGAGGGCACCAGACCTCATTACGGATGGTTGTGAGCCACCATGTGGTTGCTGGGAATTGAACTCAGGACCTTTGGAAGAGCAGTCAGTGCTCTTAACCTCTGAGCCATCTCTCCAGCCCCTTGTTTGTTTGTTTTTGAGATAGGGTCTCACTCCGTCACTCAGGCTGGTTTTAAGCCCTAAGGCTTGACTCAGTTGATCTTTCTGCCCCAGCTTCCCAATTGACTGGAGCTCTAAGTGTGTGTACTACGATGCCCAGCGATGCCCAGCGTAGGTCTCAGTCCTCCCTGTGCTGATTTCTCTTGTCATTGTATAGGTAGACAGTGGTGTTGGTAAACCGTCACAGTGTGTCTCCACTTCTCTGGGGTACGTCTGCTGCTCTACCGAAGGGCCCAGTTTAGTTCATTCACCAAGATGCCAGCTGTAGAGAGGGCTATGGGTGGTTAGCAGCCGGCCTTCCTCTGACTACGATGGCGTCTTTGAGCATTGACCTAATGGGTGTGGAATTGTTTTCTCACCTTAATCCCTTTATCAAATAAGAAACGGAAGCACAGAGAGGGCTAAAGCCTTGATGAGATCACACAGTAAGCTGTTGTTAACTAGGGAAGGATCTCAGGTCTTTTATGGACTCTGCTGCCATTGCCTTAAGATGTGCTGGCATAGCAAAAGGATTTCTTCCTCCCAGTGCCCAGGAGAAGAATGTCCACGCGGATGAAGCATTTGACACTGAATGGCCAACAGTTTTGCTGTTGTTTTACGAGGTTGTTGTTGTTGTTGTTGTTGCTGTTATTTTTGTTAATTTTTTTTTAAATAGGGGTTGGAGAGATGGTTTAGTGTTAAGATCACTTGTGGCTCTTGCAGAAAGTCTGGTTTCAGTTTCCAGCACCTACAACAGAACCCCCTAACTCCAGTTCTGGGGGTTCTGACACACTCTGGACTCCATGAACACCTGCACACACCTGGCACACATAAACTCAAGCAGGCACACACATACCTAAACATTTTTATGGGTGCTTTTCCCCTTTGCGTGTCCGTGCATCATGTACATGCCTGGTGCCCGCAGAGGGCATTAGATCTCCCGGTCTAGAGTTACAGACATTTGTGTGCTGGGAATCAAGCCCAGATCTGCTGCATCTTAACCACTGAGCATCTCTCCAGCCCTTTTCTTGTGATGTTTTTGTTTGTTTTCAGTAGTGAGGATCCACTCCAGACTTCATGAGTACTAGGCAAACATTCCACCACTGAGCCACATCCCAGCCCTGAATTTCCCAGTATCACAGAGCAGTGGATGATTATCTACAGGGGCCACCATTTGATTCTAAGTGCTTACAGCCATACAGCTAAATGTCAGTGGTTAAAATAGCCAGGTCCATGGAGATGTGGCCTCAGGACAAAGACTTGAGCTCAGACAGCACCTTGGTGTTTCAGATATTAGAAACAGATATTAGCAGGTCCCTAGCCATTGAGACCCTCCACTTGCTTAAATGCTTTTGATAACTCTTCACTGCCTGTGTGTGTGTTTAGTTGCCCAGGGGTCTGGTCTTTAGTAATCTATCGGGTCTCACCATCCCCCCTCTTCAACTACATTGTTGCTAGTGGACAGGCTCAGGGTTATGTTGTTCCTTCAAGCTAGAAGTCTCTTGTCTGCATGGTAATCAGCCTGCTATGTCAGCTGATCCAGCTTGTCCTCTGGAGGAACCCCACCCCATGTCCATCCCCACCAATCAGAGGAGACTTTTTTCACCCTCCTTGTTAATCTTCCTCATACTTGAGTTATAGCCCTTGCTGTATTTGTTTGTGCACCCAGCCGTAGTCTTCAAGTATAGTTTTCCAAGGGTGGAACCATAACTAATCTACCTTTGTGCCCCGTGGCATTGCACACTGCGTGGCTTCGCACACTGCCTAGAATGGAGCGGTGTCAGAGTGTTTGCTCGGTGAGTAGTGCCTTGTGAAATGATGTTTCAGAGAGCTTGAATGAAGTCCTTCTCGTGTGCACCCTCATCCTCTCTGCTGTGCAGTACCCCAGGCAAGCTTTTCTTCTGAGATGGACAGTGTAATAAGACCTCTGTCTAGAGCCAGGCGGTGGTAGCCCTCGCTCTTAGTCCCAACACTCGGGAGGCAGAGGCAGGCCTCTGAATTCAAGGCCAGCCTGGTCTACAGAGTGAATTCTAGGACAGCCAGTACTACACAGAGAACACCTTGTCTCAAAACAGACAAACGGAAAGACCTCTGTCTATACTATGACTGAGTATTAAACAATCAAAGCCCCCTCCCCTTTGCTGCCATAGCAATCCACTCTGCTGTTTCTCTTTCACCCCCACAAAATGTTAGAACCGCCCCCCTTCTCTCTCTGAGTCATGCTAGAGAGGTGCTACCAAGTTTTCTCTCTTTGGGATGGGGCAGGAATTTGAGACAGGGTCTCTCTGCATAGCCTTGGCTGTCATGGAATTCACTATGTAGATTCGACTGGCCTCAAACTCACAGAAATCCTCCTGTCTGTCTCCTGAACGCAAGGCATGTGCCACAGCACAATTCTCCTGTCTTCTCTCTCCGCACGATGACCAAACAGCTTCGGCATCCCATGTCAGACTTAAATTAGGGTTTTTTTTTCCTTCTGTGTCTCTGTCGTCATCATCTGGCTCCGCCTTCTTGACAGTGCTCTGAAACACGTGATTGGCTCAGAGGTCTACCTCCCACCTCCTCCGTGACTGACTCTTGTAGACGTGACAACGGGTTTTGAAGTTAACAGTACGCATTTGTTTGAGCTTACATGTATGTGCACGTATGTGTTGCTGGAGGTGGAACCCAAGGCCTTCTGCATACTAGAAAAGCTCTATCACTGAGTCACTTCTGCAACTCCAGTTGGAACAGGATGGCCATGTCTCCTAAGCTCCTCTTCCATACAGTGTCATTGCAAAAAGGGGGTGATAGTTGCCATGGAGTTTCAAATGAGTAATAGCAGCACGAGGAAGGCAAAAGTTCCCAGTAAGTCGAGGCTTAAGCAACCCTAACCCTGACAGTGAGCAAACAGCCTTCAGCATAAAATGAGCATCTCTCTGTACATTCACGTTTACGTTTGCAGCGAGGGAGCGATAGTTATTCTGTCCACATCCAGGGTTAGCGTGGCAGGGAGACGAAATCAAGTGAAGTGCTTGGAAAGAAGAAAGCTGTGTCCTCGGCTTTCGGTGTGTACCACAACTACTGTCTTCCCCCAGCCTCAGAAACTGTGGTGCTGTGTACTGGGCACTGCCGGGGATAGCGTCATTTTCCTAGCGGGCTCCAGAATAGCTGTTCTTTCCTCCACACCTTGAGAAATACCACTGTGATCAAGAAGTAAGCACAGAATAGCTGTTTGTGACAACTTCAGTGTTTGAACCTGGATACTCAAGTTAAATCCCAGCCCTGCCAGTTCTTCTACAGGAGCCTCTCTGACAGGCCATCTCAATTGAAGAAAAGCCTTCATTTCCTCCTCTGTAAAAAGGAGGTGACAGCCCCCAGTGTGGGAATTTAGTGACCGTATGTGTGTGCATACCAAGCTCACCTCTGTGTCTGCCTTGTGGAACTCCGCGTTTCCTAGTATGAAAACTAAGTACCCTCTACTGGGTGACTATGAGCTCCTGGGCTCAAGCTGCCCTACCAGCCCTGACGAAGGCATCACACTAACCAGCTCTCACGGGAAGAAAGAGCATACAGCTTGGCTTCTGGATGGAAACTAAGTCAAAAGTAGGAATGGCAAATAGAAAAGCCCAAATGTACAGTTGCGCCCATTATATGATGTGTGTGATATTAGATGATCCTAATACCCTGAAAGGGGGCAGCTGGAAAGCACATTCAGTGGTGGAGCCCCTGTGGTAGCTCTAGAGAGACCGGAGAAGGGTGGTCATGCCCAGAGTCTAATGGCTGCCCCCTCCGTCTCCGTGCCTGTCCGGATGGGGATCTGAGAGGGAAAAACACATACAAGTGGCCCAGTTTGTTTTGTTTTGTTTTAAACAGGGAAAGAGAGATCCTGAAAAAAGTAAGTTTATGATCTTGTCGACACCATACAAATTCTGGGAAGATGATGGGCAGGTGGCAGTGAACCCCTGGGAGAGGAGCCAATTGCTTAGGCTCCGCAGGAAGTGGATGTTTCTAGTTCCCAGGGGCTTGCTGGCCATGCAGTTCTCTTGGGGTTTCCCAGGGGTTTGTTACCCTTCCATTTTTATCCTCACGATACAATTGTAGGGAGGGAAAAAACCAGAAAGCAGGACCCAACACATCTACCAGTGCAGGCCCTGTTCCCAAATCTTTGACTCGGTCTGTGAAGGAGAAAGGCCTTGAGATTTAAGATCAGCGGGCGCTGCTTCTACCTCAGCCCTGTACTTCAGTCCATGTGAATGTGGTGGATTGCCTGACGCCGCTGAGCTGGCTTGCCGTGCCCCACCATTGTGAGGGACTAAACTCCTTGGGAACTGAGCATGCCTTGAAGATGTTAGTTATCGTCCACCCTCTGGACTGTAGTCACACCCACATAGAGAGTCTAGAGCCATAGTTACGGAGCACATGGCTAGGCTTGTCTTGTGCCAAAACCTAGTGCCTGGCACCTACCGTCTTCGAGCCTGATATGGCAGAGTGTTGGACGCACATGGACACGGAACCTTGCTTGTGTGTGGAGGGCTTGGAGACATGTCGAAACCCATGAGGGGAATGAGTGTTCCATTATAGTTGGGTGAAAGAAAAAAAAGACAGCCGCCAGATGAAGGCACAGGAGGCTGTGGGAGGAGCTAAGAGCAGAGGTTTGGGGGTACCTGAGGGAAGCCAGTTGTGGTCAGGGCAGGATATGGTCAAAGCAGCCTATCTGGTGGAGTAGTTAAAGTGACAGCCTCAGGTCCTGGTGTGGTGGTCCTGCCAGGCTTTTCGGTAGGATGACAGCACCGAGGGGGATGGGGTGTGTGTGAGGGATTGTGAGGGATTTGTGCTGAGGAATTCTGTGACGGTGAAGCGGTGTGTGAACGGCAGAAAGCACATGCTCCCTCATCCCTGCTCATGGCTTGCTCAGCCTACATTCTTAGACCCAGGACCATCAGCCCAGGGGTGGCACCACCCACAATGGACTGGGCCCTCCCACTAAGGCCCTAAGAAAATGCCTTGTAGGCTTGCTTACAGCATTATTTTGTGGGGGCGTTTTTTTTGTTTTTTGGGGTTTTTTTGCCTTTCTTTCATTTTTCTTTTCCTTTCTTCTTTGGGTTCGGGTTTGGGTTTTTTTCGAGACAGCGTTTCCCTGTGTAATCCTGGCTTGGCTGTCCTGGAACTCACTCAAGGTAGACCAGGCTGGCCTTGAATTCAGAGACTCTTTTTCCTGAGTACTGGAATTAAAGATGTGTACCACCACACCCCGAGTATGAAGTTAATTTCTTAATTAAAGTTCCCTTCTCTCAGATAACTTTAGCTTGTGTCAAGGTGACATAAAGCTATCGGGGCATGCTGTAAGTGTTCTTTCTAGGTGCTTCCAAAGTCTAGAAAGTAAGCTGGGGAGGGGAAGAGCAGAGACCGGATGGTCTGCTCAGGGGGGTGGCTGTGTTTAGCAGCAAGGATAAGAGACAGGTTCCCAGACGGCCATGATACGTGTGCCTGTAGCTACTCAGGAGGCTGAAACAGGAGGATTACAAATTCAAGGACAGCCTGACATTCTGAGATCCTGTTTCAAAATTTAAATTTTTCTTTAAAAAAGAAAAGGAGCTATGAATTTATAGCCCAGTGTGCTCAAGTAGTCCCCAGCAAGCAAGCAAGCAAGCAGGCAGCAACCTTTTCCTGCTTGGAGTCCTCCACACCAACAGAGGGCCTCGTGCAGCAAACACAGGTCGCTGAGTTTTAGCTCATTTGTCTGAAGCTTTCATGCAGGCAGAGGATAGGGTGAGTGATCCATTCATTCACCACAGCTCGCCAGGATGACCTCTGGAGGCTCTCAGCTCTGAAAACTGTTCTTCAACCTGTACCAAATACAGGCACCTTGGAGTCTCAGTTGGTTCTGGGCAGTTTGTTTCCAAATCGTGAAATGTACAGGAGATTAGCACCACCTTGCCGTTTTGTCTGAGCTATAACTGCCAGTCCCAGGGTCCTGCTGTTGCGTTGGGCATCTGTGACTGTGGGTCCCTCCCAGCTGCTCCTTGGACCTTTCAGAGCAGCTCCCTTTTCTGGACAGAAAGGGAAAGTGTATCCCCCAGTGTGGCTTTCCACCTCCTGGTTCTGAGTGGTTTGGACCCTTTGAGGTTGGCCTGAAGGAATCTCACTACGAGTAGCCAGCATCTGACTAACCAGTGTTCCCTTTATCTGGTGATCAATCCTTTAAAGGCATCTCCTGAAAGCCAGATTTATGGGGGTCAGATAGATTCCAGCAGGGAGGGGTTTCCGCTGCAGCCCAGAGCTGGGGGAGACGGCTGCCACACTTCCGGGTGAGGGGCACTCACGTGGCGCTGAGGAATCCTCTTCTTAGTTCCCCACTATTCCACCCACCATATCCTTTGTGAGGAGAGAGGGAAGAGGAGAAGGCCTGCAGCCTCCAGCCTGCATTCCTAGACACCGACTCACTGCAGCCCGCGGCCACCGGAGCAACAGAGCCCTGGGAAATGTCAAAAGGAGTTATGCTCAGGGGCTCCCTGGCCCTGGCCTCTGTGCCTTGATTTTCTTCCATCTACACTCCGTTCATCAGATGAAAATCAAAGGATAAATTTGATGTTAGCTGCAGATTTAAATAGGGGCTCCCTCCTTGCCTGATTGAATTACAGGGGAGCGTAGTACATCTGGGCTCTGTAGCTGGAGGAAAAAGAGCTTCCAGCCAGCCACCAGCCCTCAGTGTCCTGTGGTGCCTCCTTTCCACTCTGCTTCACCCCCCTGTGGCCCTTGTGTGGCCCCCAGCCAAGATCCTGATTCCTTCGAGACTGGCTCAAGAGATTTAATCTCAACTTGAGGTCCAAGGAAAACAGGGAGCCCACCAGCCCCTTATAGGAATGAAAGGATGTTGAAGCTATGTAGAGACCTAACCCAAAGCCTAGACCGGCAGAGGCTTTCTAAAGGCTACGCATCTAGTGCAGAAGTTGAACAGTAGTCTCAATGATATTAACAGCTAGCATTTATCAACTCTTAATGTGTTCCAGACTCAATGCCAAGGGCTTAAGGGGAGTGCATTGTTGCATTCAAACCCAGACAGTCTGGCTCTGGGCCCAGGCTGCACTACCCCAGTCCAGCATGGTGAAGCACAGCCTATCCTGTCTAGCTTAGGTTCAGATCCTGGCTTCCCTTCCTAGTTGTTCAGTTAGATAACCTCAGTGTACCTCAGTTCCTTCCTCTCTAAGGGGGGTGGGGTGGGTACGGCACTACCAAATAGTGGGTTAACCGTCATTCCCAATGTTGCAAGCAGTTCGAGGTGCAGGCTGCGTGGCCATCCCGTGCTCACTCTTCTCCACTGATGAGGTGCAGGCTGCATGCCCCCTCCCCGCTCGCTCTCCACTGCTTCTAGAGCTGCAGTGCTGTCTGCAGTGGTAAATGGGCAAACCTGAATTC
This sequence comes from Microtus oregoni, assembly GCF_018167655.1. NCBI lineage: Eukaryota > Metazoa > Chordata > Mammalia > Rodentia > Cricetidae > Microtus > Microtus oregoni. The sequence continues at coordinate 37,298,797 of NW_024543078.1, forward strand.
AGCATCCACTACAGATGCCAAAACCTTTAATTTTGGAGACAGGGTCTCACTATGCAGCCTGGCTGGCCTGGAACTCTCTATGACAACCAGTCTGGCTTCAAACTCCCAGAGATCCACCTGTCTCTGCTAGAATACCACACTTAGCACTCAGAGCCATTTTTAACCATGTTTCTGCACTGTCTTTGAGTTTTTACTTTTTTTGGTTTTTCTTATTTATTTATTAAGGATTTCTGCCTCCTCCCCGCAACCGCTTCCCATTTCCCTCCCCCTCCCCCCTTTTTTGGGTTTTTCGAGACAGGGTTTCTCTGTAGCTTTGGTGCCTGTCCCGGAACTAGCTCTTGTAGACCAGGCTGGCCTCAATCTCACAGAAATCCACCTGCCTCTACCTCCTGAGTGCTGGGATTAAAGGCGTGCGCCACCACCACCAGGCTAAGTTTTTACATTTTTAAATGGTTGAGGGGGTAAACAAACAAATAAGAAAGCCATAGACTATTTCACATCACCAGAAAATTATACAAAATTCAAATATCAGTATCCACAAATAAAGTTTTATTGAAACACAGCTGTATTTATTTGTTTATATTTTACTGAGGATGCTGTGTTATTGAATATTGAGTAGCTAGGACAGGGTCTATATGATCTTTGACCTATTTGACCTCTAACCCCTTACAGAAGAAAGTGTTTTGCCCCCCTCCAGAGGCATTATTCTTACTGGGGTTGAGATCCATCCTCACTATTAACAAGGTGTTTTCAAGCTGGCAATAACCCCTCAGAACTGTGTTTTTGTCATTTGTTCAGTGGGTGTAACATGTATGTAACATGTATGTAACATGTATGCCGCACAAAGGCTTTTTTGTTTATTTCGTTTTGTTTGTTTTTTGAGACAGGTTTTCTCTGTTTAACAGCCCTGGCTGTCCTGGAACTCACTCTGTAGACCAGGCTGGCCTCAAAACTCAGAGATCCACGTGTCTCTGCCTCCTGGGTGCTGGGATTAAGAAAGGCACGTGCCACCACTGCCAGACTGGGCCATTTTAAAACAGTAGAGAATGTTTGGTGAGCACTTAACCCAGGGCCAAGGACATACTACATGCTCAGTGAACGCTCCTTGCCAGGATACAGACCTAGGCTCTTACCACACAGGCCAGCCAGGCTGCACACCCAGCGGGAGAAATGGAAAAGCAGTCCCTTGTCACCTAGGGATCACTTCTGTCTTGGACCTCCCTGTCACCCTTCACTGTGACAAATAGTTGCTGTTTGACTAGGTGTGCATACCAGGTGGGAAGAGCCTGTGTCTCAGCCCTCCTGTCCATCAAGGCCTGGGTGGCTCCTCGTCCCCTCCAGCAGTCTCCCTTTACCCTCTGTAGCCCTCTAGACTCGGGGAGAGGAGATCTTCATGTAGGCTCTGGTTTGGTCTGCTCCTATCCCAGATATCTAGGGCTTTCGCTCTCCTGGACGGCTCCTCATATCATCGTCTCTTCCACCTGTCCATTCTCCGGTGGGAGAAGCATAGTAACACTGGACACTAGCCTACTTTACTTTCTGTCGCTGTGGTAAACACCAGGACCAAAAGCAGCTTGGGGAGGGAAGGGTTTATTTCAGCTTACACTTCCAGGTCAGAGCCCTTCCTTGAGGGGTCAGGAGAGGCGCTCAAGGCAGGAGCCTGGAGTACAAATCTTGAGGAAAGCTACTTCCTACTTGCTCTTTTCATTTTCTGCTAGCTTTATTTATTTTTTATTTTATTTTTTTACGACAAGGTCTTGCTGTAGGTGATGACACACACCTTTATTCCCAGCACGCAGAAGGCAGAGGCAGGTGGATCTCCGAGTTCAAAGACCAGCCTGGTCTACAGAGCGAGTTCCTGGGCATCCAGGGCTACATGAACCCTGTTTTCGAAAACAAAACAAACAACAAAAAGACAGACGCTTCCTACGTAGTACTGGGCCTGCCGCTTTCTCCGGGTTAAAAGTGTGGGCAACTGTACCTGGCCCTCTGCTAGCTTTCTTACACTTTCTAGACTCACCTGCTGGGCCCTCCCACATCAATCATCAATCAAGACAGTTCCTCAGGGACAGGGCCACAGACCAGTCTGATTGAGGTAATTCTTCAGTTGAGGTTTCCCTTGTACAGACGGTGGAAGAAACACCACTGTTTACTGGGATCAATAAGTGACTTATGGGAACGAAGCTGGGTGTCCCAGCCTCATCACTGAATGGCTTTCGGCCAGCAGCAAGTCACCTAATCTCTGGCCACTTCACTTTCCTATAATATAAAGTGGGGATGATTCCATCTCAGAGAATGCCTACCCTGGGCCCTGTTTCCTTGTCCGGCAGCACAGCCCTGCCCCAGAGTGGAAGTGACCAGCTCCCTTGAGGCTGTCCCCAGACCAAGCCAGAGGGAGTAGGTGGATGGGAGTCCCCACACCAGGACAGAACCAGTCCGGAGCTGAAGATGTTTCTAGGGAGCGGCCTCCCTTCCTGGAGAGACCCCCACCTCCCGTGGGTGTCTCTCTGCCGATGCTGGCTGACGTGCTTTTCACGTCTCTGCCGAGTCAGTCCCGCGGGCAGCTCTTCAGGCTGGGGACATTCGGACTCGGATGTGTTGGCCCTCCCGCGCTGTCCCGCCCTGAGCTGTGCGGTGGACGCGCGGCTACCTCCAGTTATTGTCTACCGCGCTTGCCTGCAGCCTCGCTCCCGCCCGGGCTCCACCCCTCACTGCGAGCTCTGTTTCCTAAGAGCTGCTCCAACCACACACCTCGGTTCTGCCCGAGCCCCTCCTCTTCCTCCCTCCCTCATTCGGGGTGGGTGGGACTGAAGGCCGGGACTAACTTGACAGCAGCATCTCATTTTTAGCTAATCACCGGCCCCTTCCCCAGAATGCCTGAGTGTTCACAGCCTCTGAAGAGAGGTGCTTCTCCCGCAGCCCCGAGGAGCCACGGGGCTCCCGAGCACTAGGGAGGAGAAGCACCACCCTTGTGCCCCTGCGGGAATCTGCCAGGGAGCCAGGGGCCTAGAGTCCTCTCTCCTGCTCCGGAGGCAGAGGTGAGCACCGGGCGGCCGGCTCCAACCAGAGGTGCCGGGAACCCCGCCTGTCATGGTGGCCGTCTGCAGCCAGCCTGAGGCACTCCCAGACGGGGTTGCAGCTGAGCCTGTTTATCTGGTGTGGGAAGAAGATGGGGAGTTACTTGTCTGTCCCGGCTTACTTCACCTCCAGAGACCCCTTTAGGTGAGTTGCTCTCCAAGTCCTCCTCCTCATCCCCTCTCCCGGCCCCTGCTCCTGAGGGGAAGGCTGATGTCTTCCTTGTTCTCCTGACTTCACTTGTGCCTGGTTTTGCCAGAAGAGCTTATACCAGGGCAGAAGCGGCCTGGAAAGAGCACCCCGATGTCCTGAAAACAGGGAGGTGAAGGAAGCGCCTAGGAGCCCGGGCTTGCCTTCCTAACGCACTTTGGTTGTTGCCGTTTCTGGGGAGAACCACAAGTGGGTTGCCTTCTGTAACCCTCTCATGTCTTACCTACAGGCCGTGCTGCCTGCCCAGGAGTTAGTCCCAACAAGCAGGATGGGCAGGTTTTGCCAAACTGAAAGCTGGCAAGGCCTGGGTGTAAGTAGCCTGGTACACAGTAGGCACTGTGTATGTGTTCTCTTAATAGCAAGCATATTTGCCCTGGCCTTGAATGGTCTCTTAGCTCCCGTGAGTGAAGTTTCTGGGTCAGCCCCCAGGTCTGAGTGTCCGCAGGGGCTCTCTGTGGGCCCTTCCACGAGGAGGCGTGAAACTTTCTTCCCCTGACCTGTCTGTCTCTGCTCTTTGCCCCACCCCACCTTCAAGAGAAACTCCCCAGGGGGTTTCTGGCCCTCTGGGTCCCTTCTGAATGGAGCCATTCCTGCCTGGGGTGGGGCTTGTTTTTATTCTTTGGGAGAAACCTGTTTTTCTGAGGGCTGCCTCCCCTCTACCAGTAGTCCTGCCTAACTTTTTCTTCCAGCTTCCCCAGCCCAGCTTGGTGACCAGATCTCACTCCTAGGATAGTAATCTGTGGCTGTCCCTGGGCAGAAGAGCTGCTACCACGAGGTTTCAGTGAATGACTGGGCCCTTGTAGAGTTCTGGGAAGCAGAGACTGAGAGGGACTGGTCTCAGTGACACAGCAACCATCCTGCTAGGCACTTCAGGCTTTTGTCTGTCAAGCCTGAAAAGAGACTGTGAAGCCCCATTTTACTGATGAAGCTCCCAGACTCAACAGCGGCAAAATGCAAGGCTTGCTTTGGTTTTGGAGTTTCTCGTCCTTGGGGGTTAGAGGGCTGCAGCTGCCTCTGTCCACATCTCCCTCACACACCTGCTCTCAGGTTCACTTTCCCCTCAGCAGAGCAGAAAAGGGATGTTTTTGCCAGGTTTATTGAGGTCTTAGTTTTGTTTTTTTCTGAATTGTGGAAAGAAGTTGCTCTGAGTTTAGGAGGTGGATTTTACCTTGCGGAATCCAAATGCCAAGTGGTGTAGTAGCCATTTTTTTCGGGTCCTTGTTCCTCTAAGTCCTGGAAAGGAATCTTGGGGGAAGGGTTGTTCCTTTGGCGACCAGGAACACTGTGCCCTTTTAATCTGTGTGGTCATGAGCTTCTCTGGAGCTGGAGCAGGTAATGAACTTCTGAGAGCTGGGTCCCCAGAGCCTCCCAGGTCCAACAGTCCTTTGTCTTGTTCTACACCAGCCTCTGGGAAACCTGATGACCTCACCTCCATTCCCCAGGCTCTGTTTGCCCAGCTGGAATCAAAAGGGCACTGGCTTGCAGTGGACCCTCAGCCCTCTCCACATTCCTGAAGCTACTGCTGAAGGGGGGCAGCACGAGGCTTTGTGCCCCAGGGGAGGGACCGCCTGAACTCTCTGCTTTCCAAGCTTTCGGGCTAAATCACTACCTGGTCATAAAGCTGCCTCCCACCAGCCCCCTCCTTCCTATGTGTGCTCCTCTGTGACCAAGTGCCTGTCCCCTCCCGAGGCCTGTTTGTTCCTACACAGAAGGCAGGGATGAGACTTCCTGGGCTCCTGAACCAGAGCCCTTCCTGGATTGTGTCAAACAAGTTAAGTCCTTGACCCTCAGGCCTCTGGAGGAGTAAAGTCCTGGAGTTCTGGGCTGTGGTTGCAAGGAAGGTGACGCAACCAGATTCCATGGGACGTGATCAGGCGTGACCATGTGATGGGGAAAGAGGGAGATGGGAAGGAAGGGTGTCATCCCTGTACCCTGTACACCCCCCGGCCTGGCAGTCCTCACTAGCACAGAGTACATGGTCTTCCTTGTCTGCCCCAGGTAAGGAAACACCTCAGACTGTCCGCTTACAGAAGACGTAAATTAGGGAGTGGTCTTTTTGTGTAGTGCCGATGAGGCCACAGCCTCACACATTTATCAGTGGGAGCTCTTGCCACTGAGTTATGTTCCTCAGTCGGAAGAGTGACGGGTGCCCTCTTCACCCCATCTTTGAAGAAATTCCCTAGTGTAGAATTTCCCTTAATGTCCAACATTGCTTTAATGAGCTTGCTTCCTACATTATCTCTTGAAGAAAACAAACACAGCTTTGCATTATAAATTAGCAACCCATGTTTAAAAAGAAAACTTACTCAACATAGTAATAAGCTTTGGCAGCCTCCCTTCAGCCTTCTGAGACTTTCTTATCTGAAGAAGCGAAGGGCTTGGATCAGGTAAATGGTTCCTAACTGTAACTTGTTTGGCTACTCAGGCATGCAGACTTTCCCCTCCCGGGGAGAGGAAGCCCTCTGTGAAGCTGCACACTTTATTTGAACCGCCAGCCTCCTGGCTTTACAGTTCACGCCATGGTTGAGCAGAAACTTGGTGTATGTCGGGTGGATTCTGTAAAAACGGAATAACAACTTTAGTCCACACGAGGCGCAGTGTATTTGCAGATGATTTCAATCCATAGGGTCTTCGGGGAGAAGCACCAGAGGGGGTGTGGCGGTGGATCCATGCCCCTGTTCATATCTACCCTGGTGGGCCCTGGAGGACAATTGGCACCCCTACTTCGTGGTACCCTCCGGTTATGTAGCTTCTTTTTCTCCTACTTAGCCTAGTCCAAACTCAGAGACAAGAGGCTGACAGCAGCAGCCAGAGCTACTTCTCGAGAGATGAGAGCATCCAGCTCCGCCGTCCCCAGGACATGGGAGGGCCTGTGCTTTAATTTGTGTAAACCCACCCAAGTGATGGCTCTTCAGTTCCCTCACGCCACAGGCTTGAGAGCTTACCTGTAAACATCGGTCTGGTTTGGATGTGTGTGAAGGTGGGGCCTGTATCACTTGGCTTCTCTCAGCACTTACCTTAGGTGTTGGTAAGGTTGGTCCTTAGGTGTTGTAGATGCACAGTAATGAGGCCCTGATTGCTAAGACTCCACGAAATTCATTCCAGCACCTCCCCTTTCTCCCGGAAGCCTGCTTAATTCTAGGTGAATAGATCTGTATTCCCTGGGTGTGGAGGGAAGAGGGTCCATCTCCATTGCCCTTACTGTTCTCAAATTGGAGAAGAAAGGAAATGGAAGACTTCCTGGGCAGCTGCTGTGACTGCCCCTTGGGGGTTTTTCACCTGATGTCATTTTCACAGCTCCACGAGAGTCACTGAGCAGCTGGCTTCAGTGAAAGGTGGCGGTTACCTGGGAAAGTCTCAGCTGGTCACTGATGCCTTCTCTGTAGAGTCAGGGCGGAGGGAAGTAGCGCCCTGTTCTCATTCACCCTGTCTGTCTGCCCAGCCTTTCAAAGGCTCCCCTTAGGTTCAGCTCCTGTCCCTGGCCTCCTGTGTGTCTCTCTGAGGTTTTTAACTCTGCATACCTGATTCCTCAGGAGCCCTGGTTTTTCTGACCCACCATTACTGCCTCCTAGCTGGGTGCTTTGGGGTCTGAGCCAGAGAAGACTGACTTGTTGAAGCTCTCACAAATTGAAAGCTGGGGGCGGGGAGGAAAGGCATGGCTTATGAGACTCGGAGGTGGGACAGACATCTTTGCATGGTGCCCCCTTTCCACGGTGTATTTTGGAGTCTGTGACAGACATTACCACTGGAGAACAGAACAGTGGGTCCATGAATGAAGAGAATGGATGTTCCCAGTTACACTGGCTAAGCTAAGGGGGAAACAGCATGAAGGGCTAGCACTCAACTTGGGCTGTCACGGTTCCAGTCTTCCAGTTACTGGAGACAGGAATCCTGAAGCCTGGCAGTTTAGACATGCCGTGTCTGAGGTAAGCTGCGGCAGAGATGGTCACAGCTTCGTCACCTGGGTGTTGATCAACTAATAGCAGGTATCGTTAATAGCTCAGCTAGCGCTCTGAAGTCTCCAGTGGCCTGAGAGTCCCATCGAGTTCCTTGTCAAGAGCAGAGCTTAAGGGACCTGCAGCCAGTTCTGTCAGCTGCTCGCCGTCCTGTACTTCAGGCACCTGTGCAGTATCTGGCCGTACTCTACAAAGACATTCCATGACACACAACGTGCGTTGGCGATGTCGTTCTCCAGCCAGGTGTGCTTCCCAGGAGGCTGGTGTGGCTGCTACTGCGTGCCTACACTTGTTTCTCTGCCTGTTCCCTTGCCTGGCAAGAGCTACTTGCAGTGAACAAAAGCAGGATACTGGCAGTAGAAAGGAGGGTGTGTTCTGGTGCTCCCATACCCTGAGGTGGCGCACATACCATTGTGAGGGTGTAACAGAGCCCAGGCCTGCAGTCGGGTACAAATATGCCTGCACCAGCTTTTCACTACAGCAGACTGGAAAGGGACAGGTCTGATGACTTGGGACCTTAGTACTCCCGCGTTAGCTCATGGTTACTCCTGACACATGGTTCCTGCACCATTTTCAGCTTGAAAACATTTGCTGAAGGCCTACTCTGCCTAGCCCATGGCCTGGATACTGAGTGTACCAAGAGGGACTAGGACCCTGTCTCTCCTCTCAAGGACTTTACAGTCTGATGAAAGAGAAGGCCGCTTACACAAGAGTGTGAAGTCAGGAGTGGGAAGACGAGAAGCCCTTGCTTCTAGTGCTGGCTTTCCTGCTAGGTGCCTCCCAGTCACTCAGAACCATTTACCCTCACAGCCACTCTGAGTGCCTGAGACCATCTTACCGTTTCACAGATGAGAAAGGGGATAACCCAGATCAGGTAGGTGGCAGGTGGTGTTTCTGAGATAAGAGACCTCAAGTAGCTCCTTGGACACTTCTAGGAGACACATTTTCACAATCAAACTTCCTGTTCCTGGCTGGGTAGCGGTGGCACATGCCTTTAGTCCCTGCACTCAAGAGGAAGAGGCAGGGGGATCTCTGAGTTTGAGGTCAGCCTGGTCTACAGAGTGAGTTCCAGGACAGCCAGGACTAATCAGAGAAACTCTGTTTCAAAACACCAAAATCAAAACAGACAAACAAACAAACCAACCCAACTTCCTGTTCTCTAGATCAGTCTTTCAGTCTTTCTGTTCCTTTTTGCACGGTGCTCCCTGAGCCCAGGTAGATGCTTCGGCTGGGAGAGCACTCCAGAACCCTGCGCTTTGATCAGTTGTTTTATGTAAGAGTCTCTGTCCTGCTAGACCTTGGAGCAGGATCCTGACGTTGGCTGTTAATTACATCTGGCTAACAAAGCTTCTAAGAAAGCCAGGCATGGTGATGAATGCCTTTACTGTCAGTACTTGAAGATGGACATCTCTGCGTTCCATGGAAGCTAGGGCTACATAGTCAGACCCTGTCTCAAACACAGCCCTCTAAGGGAACTTGTCCAAGCTGGGTATAGTGGGAGGTAAGGCAGGAGGATTACTGTGAGCTCAGGACTATCTTGGGTTACAGAGTGAACATCTATCACAGAACAAAAAAAAAAAAAAAACAATAACAAGGCCAGGTATGGTAACATACATTTAACCCCAGCACTCAGGAGCCGGACACAGGAGGTTCTCTGAGTTGGAAGCCAGCCAGTTAGAAGCTATGTAGTTAAGTTTCAGGATAACCAGGAGTACACAGAAAGACTCAAAAAAAAAAAAAAGTTGTACAAAGCTGCCTAACTAGTGCAATGACATGAGCTGTCACCTCTAACTTCAGTTAACATTTGTTTTGTCCCTGCTGTGCTGGGCCTTTTATATAAGCTATCTGTGCGTTTATACCCATATATACCTGTTGTCTCATTCATCTCCACAGCGGTCTGTTCACAGGTGAGGAACTGAGCAGAAAGGTAAAGTATCTTACCCAGGCACAGTCAGTAAGTGGCAGGTCTAGGAGCCCTACCAAGGGGCTACAGCAGGTAGCCAGTGTAGGGGAGGCAGAGCGTTTGCCACTTACAGTAGGCAGTCTATCCTCACAGTGTAGGTGCCTACAATCCCAGCTACTTGAGAGGCTTAGGCAGAAAGATCTCTTGAGTCCAAGACCAGGCTGGGCAATATAGTAAGACCCATCTCAATAAAAGAGAGTCTAACTGAAAGGAAGGAGGTACATTGACTGGGTGGCCAGGGAGCCGGCTCTGAGCTGTGTGTGCTGGGAGGCTCAGGAAGGAGATGGAGGTGCCAGTGCAAACACAGGTTGAGGGACACTGAACCGACTGAACTAGCCCACCAGGTGACAGCTATTACTCTTAAGGCTAAGAAAATTAACAAATTTCACCAGACGTGGTGGCGCCCACCTTTGATCCTAGCACTCAAGAGCCGAGGCCAGAGTTCAAAGCCAGCCTGGTCTACAGAGAGAGTTCCAGGACAGCCAGAACTACATAGTGAGACTCTACCTGCCTGTCCTGGAACCACTTGGCTGCTGACAGCCATCTATAACCCCTTCCAGGAGATCTGATACCTTCTCATTTCACAGGTACTAGGTACCCAGACACACATCAAGGCAAACACTCATACACAAATTGTTACAAAGCAGGGGGCTGCTTGTTCGTCTCGGCTGCCCGGCTAGCTTAGCCCCAAAATAACCACACAGAAATTGTATTCATTAAAACACTTCTTGGGGGCTGGAGAGATGGCTCAGTCGTTAAGAGCATTGCCTGCTCTTCCAAAGGTCCTGAGTTCAGTTCCCGGCAACCACATGGTGGCTCACAACGGTCTGTAATGAGGTCTAGTGCCCTCTTCTGGCCTGCAGACATACACACAGACAGAATATTGTATATATAATAAATAAATAAATAAATATTTTAAAAAAAATAAAACACTTCTTGGCTCATTAGCTCTAACTTCTTATTGGCTAACTCTTATATTTTCATTTAACCCATTTCTGTTCATCTGTATCTTGCCACATGGCTGTGGCTTACCGGGTAAAATTCTAACCTGCGTCTGTCTCAGGCAGAGGATCCATGGCTTCTCCCTGACTCTGCTTTCTTCTTCCCAGAAATAAGTCCTGTCTTTTCTGCCTACCTAAGTTCTGCCCTATTAGGCCAAGGCAGTTTCTTTATTCATTAACCAATACAAGCAACACACAGAGGGGACTCCCACATCACCTCCCCTTTTCTGTTTAGATAAAAAGGAGATTTTACATAAAATTAATAAATCTGTATAAATGTGTATAATAGATGTGCCAAAATATTTAAATGAAAAAAATGGTACAATAAACTATGGAAAAGCCTTAAGTTGTCAAGAAAAGAAAAGAACAACTCAGGCTAATTACAATACTAAAAATTGTGGCTGGGCATTAGTGGCACATGCCAATGATCCCAGCACTCAGGAGGCAGAGGCAGGCAGATCTCTGAGCTTGAGGCCAGCCTGGTCTACAGAGCAAGTTCCAGTATAGCTAGGGTTACACAGAGAAAAAAAGCGTGTGTGTGTGTGTGTGTGTGTGTGTGTGTGTGTGTGCGCGCGCGCGCGCGAGCGCTCGCACAATCTATTCTGAAATTTACAACTCCAATGAAATGGGCTTTTTTTTCAAGTCTTGCCAAGTAGTTGAGGCCAGTTTAGCCAACAGTAAGAAATAATAGAAGTTTCTCAAGAAAGGAGAGAGAAAGAGAAAATATTAATGACAATAGTCAAGGCCTAGTGGCGGCTAGCTTATTGCAGGGAACTAGAGGCAGAAGAATTAGGAGTCTGCCCTGGGGCTGCACTGTGCTTTTGTGGCCTACCTGTGATTCTGTCTCAAAAAAGGAAGGAAGATTTATTTTTTTAAAAAAAGACCCTTAGAACCTCACTATGTGGCTGCCCTAGGACTCAAACATAGGTCTCAGACTCAGATCCTCCTGCCTCAGCCTCCTAAGTGCTGGGATTAAAGGAATGCTCTACCATCCCCTGATGGGAGCCATAAGGCTGACTCCTTGGATAAAGGCCCCCTGACCCGGAGCACAAGTCAAGGGAGGAGACAACCAGCTCCACAGAGCTCTCCTGAGCAGCGTCTGTGTGAGCACACACGTATATATGAGCACAGTAAACGGTTGTAAGTGCTGTCCCTGCTGAGCTGGTGTGACAGTTGATAGTGTAGTCTGACCCCTCACAAAGCCACAGTAGGAAGTGAGGAATCTGCTTGAATATACAATGTATATTTGTATGAACATTTTTAAAAATGACAAGGTCTCACTGTGTCCTTAGAACTCCCTATGTAGACCAGGCTGGCCTCTATTGCAGAGACCCGCCTGCCTCTGCCTCCTGAGTGCTGGGATTAAAGACATGCGCCAAACAAGCCTGGCTCAAAAATATTTTGTCAATTGTGTATGGCGTACGTGTTCATAATCTCGGTACTCGGGAGGTGGAGATGAACAGATCAGAAGTCCAAGGTTCTCTTCGGTTAGTTCAGCTACATGAGACCCAGTGTTGAACAACAACAAAAAGCCTTTGATCTGCCTCCCCCGTATTAACTACCTCTGGCAGCCATTCTTCCTCACTGTCCTGCACACTCTGTTGCTGTGAAAAGGCACACTTCCTCCAACAAGGACACACCTCCTAATCCTTTTCATCCTTCCAGTCAGCCCCACTCTCTTGACTAAGCATTCAAATATATGAGCCTGTGGGGCCAGTCTTACCCAGATCACCAAGCTCATATGGTGAATTTGTGGGATGAGGTGGTTTTTGTTTTGTTTTTGAGACAGGTTTTCTTTGTATCGCGGGGTAAGTGCTGGGATTAAAGGTGCACCACTCTCACCAGCCAGCCTGATGAAGTGTTTGTTTTAACTTGTTTGTTTGTTTTGGATTTTGTTTTATTGGGACCACAGAGATGGCTCAGTGGTTAAAAGCACTTGTTGCTCTTGCAGAGGGACCTGGGTTCAGTTCCCAGCCCCTCTGTGATGCTCTCTAGCATTCTTGACTGCAGTTCTAGAGGATTTATGTCTTAGGCATTGTGCATGACTTGATAGACATATATACATGCAGACGAAACATCCACTCAAAAGAAACTGAGTCTTTTTTAAGATTTTATTAATTTTAATTATTTTAGTTTAATGTATATGTATCAGGCCCCAAAAAAAACCTAAGAATTAAATGGCTAACTGTGGTGCCTGTTAGCATGCCAAAGCACGCTGGCCTCCAGGCTCATTCGGTGTCACAACAACCTCTTTTTAGCTCTTTTCTCCCACCATCTACCCTAACCTTCTACTGCTCCTGAACTTCCCTGTGCTGGCTTCTCATTCCCTGATAACCCTGCTATTTATTAAGGCTGTGCTTCTCTCTCTCTCTCCCCCTCTCTTGGCCCCTCCCACCTTCCCTCCTAGTCTCATCTGTCCACAATCTCTTGATCTCCCCATCTCCCTCCTCTTATGGCCCTGTCCATTCTGCTAGCCATATTCAGTTTACTATTTTGACTGTCTGCTCTGGACCCTTCCAATGCCTCTGGTTGTAGTCTCCCTCATATCTACAATAAAAACTTTCCCCTCAACCATGCCCTGGAGCCATGGTGTCTTTGGTTTATAGCGTCTATCAGTGAGTAGGTATGTGTGTGAGTGCAGGTGGCGCTCTCAGAGGCCAGAGGTGTTTGGACCCCCACTATGAAGATGTGAGCAATTGGGAACCAGTGAGGAGTGCTGGGAACACACTCTGGCTCTTTGCTGTGATGCTGTCAGTGAGTGTTGAGCCTGGTGACAGACTTCTTCATGCTGAGCTTTCTTCTCCCCGCCTCCTTTTTCTCTCCTCAGGAAACACCGCCATAGCCAGCAGTGGTGATGGATGGTGGTGGCTTGAATCCCAGCATTCAGGAGGCAGAGGCAGGCAGATCTCTGAGTTCAAGGCCAGCTTGGTCTACAGAGCTAGTTCTAGGACAGAGCTGTTACACAGAGAAACATTGTCTTTGGGGGGGGGGGAGCACCATCATACTGTGACTTTTGAAGATGGGTTGGTTGAAATTTTGTTGATCACTGAAACATCTATCTAGAGTAAAGGTTCTTTTTTTAACATTTTTAAAAATGATCTATTCTTATTTTATGTGCATTGGTGTTTTGCCTGCATGTATATCCATATGAGGGTGTCAGATCCCCTGGGAGTAGAGTTACAGACAGTTGTGAGCTCCATTCAGGTGCTGGGAATTGAACCCAGGTCTTCTGGAAAAGCAACCAGTGCTCTTAACTGCTGAACCATCTCTCCAGCTCTGAAAGGTTGTTTGTTTGTTTGTTTGTTTGTTGAGACAGGGTGTCTCTGTGTAGCCTTGGTTGTCCTGGATCTTGTTCTGTAAACCAGGCTGGCCTCAAACTCAGAGGTCCACCACCCGGCAGTGAGGTTGTTAACTGGGGCTGTGCATGAACTTGAGGGCTACCCACACACCCCACACATACATTATATGTGCATTTTTCTAGGGGAGGATTCTTTGGTCTTCGCAGCTTCTCTCAGGGCTCCAGCGCCTGTTGCATCTGCTCACAGGAGCAGGCGACTCAACACAGCGGGATCTGGAGCCGTGTTCGCTCTGGAGCATTTTCCCTTGGGAGGGCACTAAGCTTTAGCTCCTTCCATCCTGTCTCTGAAAGAAGAGAGGCGTGCCCATTTCGTCATTAAGCTGGGAGCCAAGGGGCCACCTGTGGGCTTGTCCTAGCGACCCAGTAGCATTTCTCTTCTGTCCCGGCAGGTGTTCCGAATGCCAGGAATCCCTCACCAACTGGTACTACGAGAAGGATGGGAGGCTCTACTGCCACAAGGACTACTGGGCCAAGTTTGGAGAATTCTGCCACGGCTGCTCCCTGCTGATGACAGGGCCTGCCATGGTGAGCGAGCCCCTGTCCCTCCACCCCCCACCCCTGTCCACAGTCCAACAATAATCCTTTCCAGTTCTCCATGGTCAGTCACGGTTGGTCTTTTCATTAGCTAGGGCCCGTCCTTTATCATCCACTCAGCTATAGGTGTCTGCTGAGCCCTTCTTAAAAGACAGGTCTGGCCTTCCTCTGTCCTGCGAGGGCCAGAGGACCTTCTGTGATGGCTGTGCTTGGCTCACAGCGAGTGAGTTTAGATGGTGAGCAGAGACCAACGCCCGAGCAGTGTAGCGGCTCCTAGGACGTAGCAGACACCGCTGGAGCAGCTCATCAAATCAAAGGCTCACAGACACCAGCAGATGACTGCGACCCAGGGAGGGCACCAGCTGCGGCTCCTGAGTGAGAGGCTCCTCGGAGAGTCCAAGGCAGAACAGAGCATCCCCTCAGCTTCCAAGTAAAGAACAAATGACAAAAAGGTGACATCGAGTCGGGTGTGTGAAACATCCAGCAGACACTGGAAGCAGTCAGCATTCCTGATTGAGCTTTCTCCCAAAGATGAGCATCCCAGGGAACTTCCAAGTTCTCTGTAAAAATTCTTCTGCATTTTATAGCATGAACTAACAGCAGTAGCCTCTGTTGAGTGATTTCACCTTCTGCTCTCAGGACAGTGTTTTTCTTCTTGGGTTGTGCTCTCAATCTCTTCCCACCCTCTCAGAGCAAGAAGGGCAAGCCCGCTTCCAGACAAGGGATCTGGGAAGACACTTAGAGACAAATATTCTTAGGTCTGAAATGGGAGCGGGCAGCCCCACTTCCAGAGCCAGTATCTTGGGGAGCTCAAACCACACATGACAACATAGCAGTGTAATGTCTACTATACTCCTAGAGACTTTACAGTACATTGTTGGGAGTGGGAAGGTAGAGAAGAGGGGAAAAGCACAGTGTAGCGAGATGAAGCCTTAAAGGACAGGGTGACAGGTTGGGAAGAGGATGTATCTAGGTCCTGATCAGGAAACTGGATGGTGGGAACCAGAATGGACTGGCTGAGAGAGGTTCTGCTGCCTATAGCTACTCTATACAGTGAAGTTCACGCATAGACAGACCTGAAAGCCCTGTGTCGGAGGGATGGTGAGCCTTGGCAGTAGGAGTGATTACCTTGGGGGACATGTTCTCGTGACTGAGGAAACGGTTTTTTGTGGTGTCAGAAACAGCAGGAGATAGCATGTCACTTCTACAGAAACTCTAGGGCAGGGACTGACAGCTTGGGTGTTGACTGGGATCTGCAAGTCCTTACTTGTAAAGAATTGATCTTGGTGGCTGCAGTCAGCACAGCCCTGATGCAGGCCACTCACCACCACTAATTCCATCCACTCTAACAAAAGTGATAGCTCACCTCTTCCTTTTGCACTCTTCCCATCTGCTCACAGGTGGCTGGGGAGTTTAAATACCACCCAGAGTGCTTTGCCTGCATGAGCTGCAAGGTGATCATTGAGGATGGGGATGCGTATGCCTTGGTGCAGCATGCTACACTATACTGGTAAGATGTCCCTGTGTGTCCTTGCCAGTAATAGCAGCCAGGGAAGTGAGACAGGAGCGCAGGAGCAGTAGGGTGAAGGCAGCTGGAGTGGTATCCTAGGAGGACTGCTAGATAGCATCACTGCCCTCCATCCTGACCTGTCCCAGGACTTCACTCTGTCCTGTAACCCTTCCAGAGGGAGAAAATGGGTAGAAGATGCCCTCTTAGGAGCAGCCTCCTATTAGAGAAAAGGCCCTAGAGTTCACCCATATCCCTCTGTCCAACTATCTTGGTTAACAAAAGAAGTTTGCTTGGGCCCAGAGAGGGGACAAGAGTCTAGGACAAGGTTCTTACTGTGAGTTAGGCAGAGCAAGAAAACCCAGCCCATCTCATCTCCAGGCCAGGGTTCCTCCCAGTATTCTCTCTGCCCCTGTCTCGGCTTGCCACCCAGTCCTAGCCTCCTCAAGCCATCAAGACTCCTTGCATGTGACATAGTGCCTGCTGGGGGCTTCCAGGTTGGTCGGTAGGATTTCAGCTCCCTCTGTGCCCCTCTCTCCAGTGGGAAGTGCCACAATGATGTGGTGCTGGCACCCATGTTCGAAAGGCTGTCCACGGAGTCTGTCCAGGACCAGCTGCCCTATTCGGTCACACTCATCTCCATGCCGGCCACCACCGAGTGCAGACGTGGCTTCTCCGTGTCCGTGGAAAGTGCCTCTTCTAACTATGCCACCACCGTGCAAGTAAAAGAGTGAGTGTTTGGGGAGCCTTGCAGCAGAGGCTCATGGTACAAGTCCACAGGTAGTCCTCACAGGGCTCAGAACTTGTGGAGTCTCCTCCATTCTCACCTCCACCTTGCTCCTGACCTTGGTGCTTCATGTTTCTTCTGCCCAAGTTGCTTTCTACCAGATTCTTAAGGCTGCCTTCTCAGCCTTCAGGTGTCAGGTTTCAGATCATGTTTGCTCCTTGAAATCATCAGGCTTGATTAATGCATATCAGCTTGATTGTCATCTGTCCTCCCTACTTGTGGTGGTTTGAATAAGATTGGCCCCCATAGGCTCATGTATTTGAATGTTTAGGGAGTGGCTAATGGAGATGTGTCCTTGTTGGGAGGAATGTTGTAACATGAGGTCCTGCTAGTTGGGGTTTCTGTCCTGCCCAGTTCCCACAGCCGGTAAATCCCCAAAGAAAATCACACAGAGGTCTACATAAGTTATAAACTGATTGGCCCATTAGCTCAGGCTTCTTATCAACTCTTGTAACTTATATTAACCCATTATTCTTAGCTGTGTTATCCACATGGCTCAGTACCTTTTTCAGCAGGGCAGGTCACATCCTGCTTCTTCAGTGTCTAGACAGGACTGGAGGGAAGAGCTTCCTTCTTCCCAGAATACTCCTGTTCTCGTTGCCCCACCTCTACTTCCTGTCTGGTTGTCCCACCTATACTTCCTGCCTGCCTACTGGCCAATCAGAGTTTATTTAAAACATAATTGACAGAATACAGAATTGTCCCGCACTAGAATGTGTCATTGGGGGTGGGCTTTAAGGTTTCAGAAACTCAAGCCAGACCCAGTGTCAGTCTCTCTTCCTGCTGCCTGCTGATCCAAATGTAGAACTTTGACTTTTCTCTAGCGCAGTTCTGCCTGTGAGCTGCCATGCCTCCCATCATGATAATAATGGACTAAATCTCAATCTGTAAGCCAGCCCCACTGATTTCCTTTAGAAGAGTTGATGTCTCTTCACAGCGTAGAACCCTAACTGAGAGACCACTCCAACATAAACTCCAGAAGGGAACTTGCTTTGTTTGGCTCGTTCAGTACTGTGTTCAAGGGCCTGCCATTAGTAGGAAGTCATCCGTTATTGTCTTACTGGTTGCATATTTGAATGGAAGATGAAGAAAATAAAAGTCCATGACCTCAAAGAGGGTAAGATCCTTCCCTGGGTCTTGTCCAAAGATCAGAGGAGAGACTACGTCTATGGAATACCTGGCTTCATTTTTTCTGTGGGTCTGTGTAGAAGCAGAGCATCATGGCAGGGAGTGTGCTAAAACTTCCCACCTCATGGTGGCTGATGGCAGAGCATATTGGCAGCAGGGAGTGTGGTAAAACTACTCACCTCATGATGACTAAGAGAGAAAGGGAGCCCTATCAATATTGACTGTGAGGCTGGGTCTTACAGTATAGGTGGGTAATTACTAGGGTTAAGAAGTCAGGAGAAGATGAGATCTGTTCTGTAGCTTCAGTAGATAAAAAAAGGAGGAAATTGTTTGGGGTAGAGGGAGACCAATTATCTCCAGAGGTAGGTGTTTGGGACTGTTTAGTATAAGTTGATAGAGTAGCCCAAGTGGCTGTTAGTCATGGCGGACCTTGACTGTGATGGCCCAGCAGGTCCGTGAAGGACTTTAAGCAGCAAGATAACCCAGGTGGATTGACATTTGGAAGTTCACTGGTGTGGAGGCTGGAGATGAGAGAGGAAAGGCCTAGAGGTGTAGAGCAGAGGTTCCTCCAGTGATCCAGGAGAGAGATGCTGGTAACTATGGTGACGGAGAGAAAGCAGGATTCTCAGAAGTGGGTGGGGGTTGGGGGGAAGAAAGGAGGGATTTGAGGGAACTCCAAATGGGGACAATGTCCAGGCTTCTGGCTTAGGCCAATAGGTAAGGACAGTTCCCTTCATTGAGAAGAAAGCATTCTGAGATGGGCACTGTGTTTTCATGTGGGTGGCCTTAAGAGTTGTGACATAATGGGCCTTGGTGAGATTTCCCTGTACAAGCAGTCAGGTGAGTTCTCAGAATGCTTTTATCCTGCCTTAATTCCTGTCTGTCTTCAGGGTCAACCGGATGCACATCAGTCCCAACAACCGCAATGCCATCCACCCTGGGGACCGCATCCTGGAGATCAATGGGACCCCTGTCCGCACTCTGCGTGTAGAGGAGGTACAGTGTGTGTCCAGTGTGTGATGTGGGGGAGGCACACAGAACAGGCTCCCAGAAGACCTGGCTGCGGACCATCTTAGCATTGAGCCTGTGACAACTATACTGACCTTCTGGATCAACCTAACATTTCCAGGGCAGTAGAGATGGGCTGAGAGGTGGCGAGGTAACAAAATGCCAGACAGAGGGCACTGAATGACCTCTTGTGGCTAGAGGCCACCGCTAACCAAACTGAGCACTGGCTACACTGTGCTTAGACCGTTTGTGGGGACAGTAGGTAGCCTGGGGTAGGACAGGTTGTGGAGACGAACCTTACACTGCTGTTGGCCACAGGTGGAAGGTGCGATTAACCAGACAAGCCAGACGCTTCAACTGCTGATCGAGCATGACCCTGTCCCCCAGCGCCTGGACCAGCTGCGGCTAGATACCCGGCTTTCTCCCCACATGCAGAGTACTGGACACTCTCACACGCTCGGCACCCTGGACACCAAGGAGAATCAGGAGGGGACACTGAGGAGACGTTCCCTGAGGTGCTCCTGCTGTCCTACCTGTCTTGTTTATCGTCTGTCTCTCAGAGGCTATGTTGGCTTTTGGAGGCCAGCAGCCTTAGGGAACCTCGGACCAGAGACAGGATCTGAGACTTGTACAAGTTTTAAAAAAGCATTGCTCTCATCCATAATCTCAGCACTCAGGAAGCTGAGGCAGGAGGACCACCATGAGTTCAAGGCCAGCCTGGACTATAGTGTAAAATGCTGTCTCAAAGAGGACCAGGCTGTGGCTGGGTTCAGACTACTTGCTAAGCAGACAGGAGAATTTAGATCCTAAGACCCGTGTAAAAAGCCATGCATAGCTGTACACGCCATGACATGTTCCTGAAACCCCAGCACTGTTGGGAGTGGAGACAGGAGGATTAATGGACTTGCTGGCCGCCAGTTTAGCTCCAGGTTCAGGGAGAGATCTCCCAAGGGAATAAGGTGGAAAGTGAGAGAGAACATGTGATATCCTCCGCTGAGCTCTGCATGAGTGCATGCACACACACACACACACACACACACACACACACTCACACACACACTCACAAATGTGCTCTTTCCCTCTGACACATGCACAGGTTTACACACACCAAAACAGAGGATCCGGCTCTATCCATTAAACTCAAGCCATTTGGGCAGTGGTGGTGCGTGCTTTTAATCCCAGCCCTTGGGAGGCAGAGGCAGGCAGATCTACATGCGTTCAAGGTCAGCCTGGTCTACAAAGCAAGTTCCAGGACAGCCAAGAGTACACAAAGAAACTCTTGTCTCAAAAAACCAAAAATTTTTTAAAAAAGCTCAAGCTAGACAGGAAATTATAATGCCAAAAATCTTTACAATCCAACATGGGGGAAATGGGGGGGCTCATATCATATATATATATATATATATATATATATATATATATATTTATGAAAGAGATGAATAAATACCAGGCAGTGGTGGTACACACCTTTAATCCCAGTACTCGGGAGGCAGAGGCAGGCGGATCTCTGAGTTTGAGGCCAGCCTGGTCTACAGAGCAAGTTCCAAGACAGCCAGGCTACACAGAAAATCCTGTCTTGGGGAAAAAAAGAGAGAGAAGAGAGATGAACAAATAGGGAAGGGCAGTATTGTTGGGGTTGTTTCGGTTTGTTTTTTGTTGTTTTAAAATTTTACTTTTATTTCATGTGTATTCATGTGTTGTCTGCATGTGAAGGTATCGGATCCCCTGGAACTAGAGTTACAGGCAGTTCTGAGCTGCCATGTTCGTACTGGGAATTGAACCTTGGTCTTCTAGAAGAACAGCCAATGCTCCTAACCGCTGAGCCATCTCTCTAGCCTCCCCCCCTTTCTGAGACAAGATCTTTTGTTTTTCTTTTGTTTATTTTATTTTGTTTGTTTGTTTGTTTTCTTGAGACAGGATTTCTCTGTAGCTTTGGAGCCTGTCCTGGAACTAGCTCTTCTAGACCAGGCTGGTCTCAAGCTCACAGAGATCTGCCTGCCTCTGCCACCCAAGTGCTGGGATTAAAGGCGTGCGCCACCACTGCCCAGCCAAGACAAGATCTTAATATGTAGCCCTGGCTAACCTGGAACTCTAGAGACCAGACTAGCCTCGAACTCAGAGAGATCTGCCTGTTTCTGCCTCCTGAGGGCTAGGTCAAAAGCACTGCTGTGCTGTCAAACAGGTGTTTTAAGACTTGGGGACAAACATCCCCACACCTAAAGCTGGCAAAGCCCATAGAGGTGACTTAGAGGACCAGAGTCAGAAGTGCCATGTTCTCAGGCAGAAATATCCATAACGTTCTCTTACGTTTTACCCTGTTTCTCCATCTGTGATGGGGTTGCAATAAAGGTGACTGTCTCTTTGGTTCTGTAAGAGTTAAATGAAGCAAAGGAGACAAGGTACAGATCCAGGTCTGCACTCCATAAATGTGATGTACCATTAGAGTAACTAGGAACCAGATCCTTTCTCCACCCCCTGCTCAGATGAGCTGAATCAGTCAGGTCCCTGTCGTCTGGCTTCTGTCGGAAACACGACCTCTCCCCAGATCACCCTGACAGCCGCTTGGCCTTGGCCAGCATGACTGAGGAGAGGCAAAGCAGCAGGGGCAGAGGGCAGGAAAGGGTGAGGAGTGCAGTGGCTGGAGAGCTGCCCAGAGAAGCCGCGTGCAGGAACAGGCAGCTCCCTTGCATTCGCCGTAGGCATGGAAAGCATGAGGCAGCACAGCGAAGAGCAGGGGCAAGAAAGCTGGCAGCACAGGATGGTGTCCTCATTGTCGGCCCTCAGTAAGATGAAGAACCAGTCACCAGCCGTTGCTGTAACTGACTGCTTTTGAAAATGTAAATACGGTGGCTTTATTGCCATAAAAATCATATGTTTATTATCTTAAAATGTAAGCAGTACAGGCAGGTACAGATTTATTCAAAATTTGATCTAAAATGCATTTGTCCCTTTTATAGATGGAGCTTTCCATCACTGTATGGTACCTTGAATCAAGCAGGAATGGATTGCTATCTACAGTGCTGTTGTGTCCGGAGTATCATAAGCTAGTAGACTATAGTTAATCATCTATGTGAAGTTCTTTGTCCATACACACACATATGCACGCGCATGTGCACACACAAATGCACAGCGCTGCACTTCGCAGTGCTAGGTCTGAAATCCAGGGCTGCATACATGCGAGGTGGGTAATTCACCACTGAGATATAGCTCTAGTCTCCAGATTTCCCATTTTGAATGTATTTTTACTATGATTAATACTGTCTGCAGTTCCCAAATAGCATATCTGTCTGATATAAGAGTTCCCTTCCCCCAGGGAACCACAACTACAGACACCGGAGTGACCAGGTATACCTCAGTGTCTCCCTGTTGCGGTGTCTTGCTGAGTCTCTACAGCCTGCCTTTGCCCATCCTTAGGCGCAGTAACAGCATCTCCAAGTCTCCTGGCCCCAGCTCTCCCAAGGAGCCCCTGCTCCTCAGCCGTGACATCAGCCGCTCTGAATCCCTGCGCTGTTCCAGCAGCTACTCACAGCAGATCTTCCGGCCCTGCGACCTGCTCCACGGGGAGGTCCTGGGCAAGGGCTTCTTCGGGCAGGCCATCAAGGTGAGCACAGCCTCTGGACTCTGCCGCCGCCGCCACCTTCCTTTTCCTTTTCTTTGTTTCGTTGTGTGTGTGATGTCTGTGTGGGTACATGCGGGTGCTGTAGTGCCGTGGCACACATAGGGAGGCCAGAGGGCCCTGCAGCAGGTCTGTCCTCTCCTTCCACCTTCACCTGTGTTCTGAGGCTGCAGCTCTGGTCGTCAGGCTTATACAGCAAGTTCCTTTGCCTGCCGAGCCACCTTGCTAGGTCTCTCACACTTTTTTCAGCGAATCTACCTTACAGTGCCACACTGCGACCCTGTAGGACACTCGGCCTTCCTGGCTGTGAGTGATGGTATCTGAAGTAGCCTTTCTGTCCCCGCACAGCCACCTAAGAGCAGCACTGCTGCTCTAGTGAGCTTGGGCTCTGGAAACCCAGGTTAGATCCAGGTCCCTAGCCCTCACCAGTCTGTAAGGGTGTGTGTATCAGGTGCCCACAGGCCCCAGGGCGGGGCATGCCACCAGGTAAAGGCTCCTACCACCCTGGTGAACTCAGGAACTAACCTTTCTCTCTTTCTCTCCTCCTCCTCTGCTGAGAGCTGGGAGGGGGGGTCAGGTAAGCCGAGTATCTCAGCTTTCCAGGTAGCCAGACTGGAAGCCTCACCTCTGACCCACCCGGTCCCCTGGAGCATGTCTGTGGCACTGACACCCTGCCCCTAGTCTGTTCGTCCAGGGGACTCACTTCTGTGCCGGATGAGCAAAACCCCTGCTTGGCTTGGCAGCGTGTCCCCCCTTCCTCAGTTTCCTCTTCTGGAGTCCTGGCTTTCCTCTGTGCATGCCTGGCATCTAGGGGAGAAGACACATGTCCTTCCTGAGTCCCCCCATCCCCTGCTTTGTCCTATACACATGAACTCTGGGCAATCTGCTGTGGCTTAGTATGTCCTCCAAGGAATGGGGGTGCACCACAACGATTTCCTTTGCTTTTTTCCCCCGGTGCTGGAGGTCAGACCCTGGACCTTGAGCATGCCAGCTAAGTTCTCTGCCACCGAGTGCCTCCCTTGGCCCACAGACGTTCACAGTCCCCCCAGAACTGGTCTCTGCACTGTTAACACATGCCCTTCCTGTAGGTGACTCACAAAGCCACAGGCAAAGTGATGGTCATGAAGGAGTTAATCCGTTGTGATGAGGAAACACAGAAGACTTTCCTGACCGAGGTAAGGAAAGGGGTTGGACTTTCCATCAGACTTACGCTTGTAGCTACTCGAGGGGCTGAAGCAAGAGGCTCCTGGCCCCGAACTGGCCAGATGTGGCGTCATGAGACCCTGTTCAGAAAAGAAAGCGAGATGTAAGTGTGGGAAGTTTGCTGCCTCTGTTGCAAAAGGGAGAAACCTACAAATACACTTTTGTTTTTGTTTTTGTTTTTGTTTTCCCCAAAAGAAATCGTGGCTGCCAGACCTAGTGGCCCAGCCCTGCCACTCCAGCTGCCAAGGGGGCTGAGGCAGGAGGATTGGAAGTGCCTGGCTAGCCTGAGCAACATAATGAGGTTGTCTCAAAACAGAAAATATAAGTGGGGAGGGGCTGGAGAGATGATGGCTCAGCGGTTAAGAGCACTTGTGTGCACGGAGGACCCAGGTTCTGTTCTCAGCACCCACATGGTGGCTCACAACCATCCATAACTCCAGTTCCAGGGATCTGAGGCCCACACTGACCTTCTCTAGCACTAGGCACACACGTGGTACACATACATACATGAAGGCAAAACACTCATGCATATATGTTCTAAATAATTAAGGGTTGGGCTAGGGATAACTCAGTAAGAGAGTGCCAGCAGAACAGCACAAGGCTCTGGGTTCCATTAAGAGACAGAGGAGGAGGGAGGGACAAAGAGCAGGGACGGAGTCGGGGGAGGATGAAGAGAAAGAGAGATTTATCTTCAACCACTACTTTATTTCTTTAAAGAACTGAAAGTTGCTTTTGTCTCACTCTTTCTTTTATTACTACTTTTTTATGTGTATGGATGTTTTGTCTGCATGTATATATACACACCAGAAGAGGGCATCAGATCCCACGGGACTAGAGTTATAGACAGTGAGTGTTAGGGATTGAACTGGGGTCTTCTGTACAAGCAGCCAGGCTCTTAAACTCTGAGCCATCTCCCCAGCCCTCGACCATTGTTTTAAAGTGTGAGGGGAGATCTAGGTGTGATAATGCACACTTTTAGCCCAGCATCCTTAAAGGCAGGCAGATCTCTGAGTTCAAGGCCAGCCTTGCCTACATAATGAGCCCCAAGCCAGTGGCAGACAGATCTCTGTGAGTTCGAGGCCAGCCTGGTCTACAGAGTGAGTTCCAGGACAGCCAGAGCAATGCAAAGAAACCCTGTCTCGAAAAACAAAAAACAAACAAAGAATAATAATAAATAAATAAATGAGAAAGAAGGGAAGGAGGAAAATGACCAAGGGGAATGTCCCTTCTAAAGGAGTGCCTCTGTTCAGTGAACACTCACTAAAGACGGTACAAGCCAATGGAAGGATGCGATTCAGGTGGTGGGGGTGATTGAACACATCAGTTAATACACATGCTGTTATGATCCCCACCAAACACCCTGAAGTGGGACTCCAGGGAACAGATACCCCATCCTATGACCATCTAGTTTATACCGCCCCTCCTACCTTAGGTAGCTGCAGCTGGGTTCACCAGTGGTCCGGGTCACCACAGGCCTTGGTCTCATTCTTGGACCCTCCTCCCCTAGCTCCCCAGAGCACTCCTAGAAAAGCAAGGCAGTGGGTGGACCCGTGAGGCTTTCCCACCTGTGTGATGCTCTGCCCCTCCCCGCCCCCCCAGGTGAAAGTGATGCGAAGCCTAGACCACCCTAACGTGCTCAAGTTTATTGGTGTTCTGTACAAGGACAAGAAGCTAAACCTGCTGACTGAGTACATCGAGGGGGGCACACTGAAGGACTTTCTGCGCAACGTGGTGAGCACATGGCCCCATAGTCACGAAGAGCCTTGGCGGGTTACCAGAGGGACACCGGTGCCCATTACCCAGGGACCTTGCTTTGCCCTCAAAGGAGTATACTGGGAGGGACTGAAAGGTTTCTATGGCACACATGCTGACCCATGGAGCCCAGACCATGAGCTGGAGAGGACACCTCTTATGGACATTCTCCTACCCTGCAGGACCCGTTCCCCTGGCAACAGAAGGTCAGGTTTGCCAAAGGCATCTCCTCTGGAATGGTGAGTCCTACCACCAGCCTTGCCCGTGGGTAGAGTGAGGTGCAGGGATCGCAGACTGCTCTGGAAGCCAGATACCCACTGTGTGGGATGCAGCATTCAGCAGCTATTCATTGAGTTTCTTTCAATGCCAAGGAAATTCTGGCCAGCTACTGCCTTTCAGCCAGCAATCTAATTCTCAAAGGATTCCAAATCTCTTTAACGGCAAACAAGGCATGAACAAGGCAAATCATAGCACAGGGTACCCTGACCTTGCTGCCAAAGAGCTGTTGGGGTGCGAAAGGTCCTTGAGTAAACACAGGACCTCACTGCCTAGAAAATAGGAAGTGGAGGAGGAAGAAACAAGTTCTAGATGAATTCTGAAGAGTCAGAAGTACATTAAGGTTTCTAGAGACAAAGAGGCCCCAAGTTTTAGTAATGACAGCAGCAGACCGGGAAGAGAGAAGAGTGAATGGGGTGGATTATGGGCATGAGTCTAGCAGTCCTCACAGCTTACGAGTCCTGATGGAATGAGCACTTCCACAAGGCAGGCACTGTGCGGGGGCCAGCACCCAGGAAGGCTATTCCTCCCGTAACCTTTGTGTCAAGTTGAGATGTGGAGTAGAAAGGGTCAGGGTTGGGATCCTGGGCTTGTCAGTGACCCCTCCACACCTGAGGTTTTAGCATTGCTCCTCACATGGGGGCTCACACAGTATCAGTCTGGAAGAGAAGGCTGGAGGCAGTAAGGAGCCATGTGTATCAGCTACTAAGGATTCTAGATTTATAGATAGATCATCAGGAAGACCGGGGAGGGGGGTGTTGTGAACAGAACTGGGCTTTCGCCAAGGTGTTAGGGTGGAGTTGAGGAAGCCTTAAGCAGAGAGAATAGGTTAGAGGCCATGAAAACATTTCAGGTTTGTGTAATTAAGGTAATGGCAGTGGGGAGGCAGGGTGGGGTCAGAATGGAGAGACTGGCTGGCAGTGAGGAAACGTTGTAAGGCTAGCAGTCGGGTAGCCTCATGGCCCCTAGAATGGTGCTGCCACTTACCAAGCAGTGATGGTCAGGGACAGGATCGGGAAAGCTGCAGTTGTTGCCTGTCAGCAGAACATCCCAGCATGCCTTGGGCAGGAATTTGGGGGTGGTCACCTAGTTATCCGAAGAGAAGAGGCAGCTAGAGCTCTGTGACGGAGAGGTATACAGACTGAAGCAGTGTGGTCAGCACATGAGCAGATGGCTTTATGCTGGGTATTTGTGGCGCACGCCTTTAATCCCAGCACTCGGAAGGCAGAGGCAGGTGGATCTCTGTGAGTTCGAAGCCAGCCTGGTCTACAAGTGCTAGTGCCAGGACAGCCAGGGCTACACAGAGAAACCCTGTCTTGAAAAACTTTTAAATAAAAGATAACTTTGAAAGGACTGACCCTGAGGAGGCTGGAAGAGAAACTCAAACACACAAGGGGTATCAGGGGGAGCATGGAGAGGAATAGACAGCCTTTGGGGGCGGGTGCAGGCAGCCAGGGCATGTAGTCCAGCTATAGGAAGACCTCTGTGGGCCTGGGAACAGTAAGACAGTCTACAGGGGCTTAGGGAAGGGGGCAGTGTACCTTCCACACTGGCAGGAGAGAGAGAAAGAAAAAAGTTTCTAAGAGTGACAAGAGAATGTCTAGCAAAACTAGCTTAGAACAATTTGGACAGGAAGAGGGAGGGGACTAAAGTCCAGACAGACAGACGGATGGAGTCTCAGGGGAGGTGAGTCAGGAGGCCATTTCTTCCCCATCACAGACAGGAAAGCTCCAAAGGGGCTGAAGCCAGACACTGGAGGAGGAGGAAGGAGCAGTGTGTCTGAGGGCACTCCCTTTAGGCTGCCTCAGTCTAAGTAAAAAGGATGGAAGGATGGAAGCTCATGCCAGGAGAGTTGGAGACTATAGGGAAAACCTGGACAGGAGCTGGCTGCTCTCTGCTGGTGTGGGGACCCAAGCATGGCTTGGAGGCGGGGATGGGAAGCTGAACAAGCTTCCAGGGACACTAGGGTGGCTGGGGTTGAGGGAAGGGAAGCTGGGCAGGCCTGGCCTGGGAAAACAGGCTCGTTGGCCACAGTCCAGAGCCAGGGTCTGTCTGGCTCCATGGCTCCTGCTTCTGTTGCAGGCGTATTTGCACTCCATGTGCATCATCCACCGGGATCTGAACTCACACAACTGCCTCATCAAGTTGGTACGTCCCCGTTCCTGCCCGAGCTGTGGACACACCACCTAGGGGCTTCTGCGTCAGTTTTCTGGAAGCTCTCTGATGTGTGCATACATGCAGGAACAATCTCTCTCTCTCTCTCTCTCTCTCTCTCTCTCTCTCTCTCTCTCTCTTACATACACACACACACACACACACACACACACACACACGGTAGCAGTCCTTGAAATCATTTTATTAGAAAGGATCAGCTTGCTTGTCTGGCAGACAGAAAGCTCTGGGCTCAACCCAGAGCTTTCACACTAATTTAGTGTGTCAGGTTTGGTGGGGATAGGGGTTGTATTTCTTATCTGTGTGTATGTAGAGCTCTAGCCCACTGCCGGGTCTTGTCTTGTAACAGGCCCCTAAAACAGTTGCTAACCCCATTCTACCGCACTGACACCTGCGGGATCTGAGGCTGCAGTGGCCAGTTTGAGGCCAGCCTTCCTCCCTCAGCCCTCAGTTAGTTGTTCCCATGTTGTTTCTCCTGCTGAGTTCCCTCTGAACCAACATAAAATAATCTTACCCCTTTTTTCACAACTACTCCACAGCTCTCCCCGGTCCTTTGCCTGACCTTTTCTCTTAACCTATTCTGGCAACCACAAGTCATTTTTAAGAACAAGACAAAATCCTGACCCACCTGAATGCACTCCGAAGGCTCCCAGAATGTCACCTGTCCAGGGCTCCTCCCTCTTTAGCCTGGAATCTGCTGTGGCCAGATATCAGACTTCCAGGAAAAGACCCACAAAGGCCCAACCACTCCCTCTCTGTAGAACTTTCCGTGTGACCCTCCTTTGCTATGTAGCCACTCCCCTTGTCAGTGACCTTTCTGGCCTATGCCCACACCCCAGGGACAGGCCAGAGAATGTTCTGCCAAATTCTTACCTGGCCCTTGTTTGGTCAGGACAAGACTGTGGTGGTAGCAGACTTCGGGCTGTCACGTCTTATAGTGGAAGAGAGGAAAAGGCCCCCAGTAGAGAAGGCTGCCTCCAAGAAACGCACCTTACGAAAGAGTGACCGCAAGAAGCGCTACACTGTGGTGGGAAATCCCTACTGGATGGCCCCCGAGATGCTGAATGGTGAGTTCTGGTGGGAAATTGAGGGCCATAAGCTGGGGAAGCCTGCTAAGGACAGACACTCAGTAGGGGATGGGGTTTCTTTTAAGCCTCAGCCAAACCAGACCTAATAAATTCCTTCCTTCCAGACTCAGCTGTGGCAGCATGCCATCCTGGGCATCAGGTGAAACCTGACTAGCTTTTGTCTCCAAAGGGTAGCTAAGTGCCAGGTCATTTGGTGCTCCAGATCAAGAACTGAAGTGTAGTGCCCCCTGGTGGATGCTGGCCTGCATTCTTGAAAAGCAGTGGGGTTGCCAGACTTTGGAAACTGTTGGAAACAGCCTTTCCGTGGCTCACAGCCAGAGCCTGGATGAACCTGAACCTGGGTGCAGTTCTTTCTGCCATACAGCTGCATCCTGAGGAATGTGTTACAAGCCCCCAGGCAGGCCACCCGAGACCGTAAAGATGGTTTCCAAGCGATGCCCATCTCGGGATGCCTTTATGGTGTTCTAGCCCTAGTTCTTGGCTGTGGCTTGACTTGACCCAGTACAGAGCAGGTAAGAGACATGACCTTAAGCCTGTTTTCTTCTCTTCCTCAAGGCAAGAGCTACGACGAGACAGTGGATGTCTTCTCTTTTGGGATCGTTCTCTGTGAGGTGAGCGCCGGCTCAGAGGCCCTGCCTGCCTCAGATCTGAGCTCTCCTGGAAGTGAACAGTTTGCCACAAAATCAGCAGTTAGGCTGCAGCATAGCTCAGTATCTCTCCAAGCACTTGGTCAAGCAGTCACATCAGACAGCTTTTGTGACTCCTACAAAGTTATGAGTGGGAGAGGAGGGTCAAACAATGGTGGAACAATGAAAGTTTCTTACCCATCACTTCCTTCAGGAGATGGCGATAGAATAGCTGTCAGTACAGAAAACTAAGCTGCTGCTAACGGACTTCAGACATTAATCAGACCCAGCCCCTCACCCTGTAGAGCCTTGCCCTGGTAGAGGACATAGCTACAAAGGGACATGGACAGGGTGGGGTAAATGGAAGCTTCTAGCTTTCGGGTACTAGTTACCAGCATTGCTTCTGCTGCAGGGAGGCTTCTTCTAAACCCTCCTCATTAGCCAGACTCCTAGTGCATGGAGAGGTTGGGATTAGCAAGATGAAGAGAGATGGGGACACGAGGCTGCCCTCTAGCGTAGGTTAGGTTTTTGCTACTTCTCCTGCCATGTGTCTGCGGCCTCTGTAGACCCTCCTGACCAGCTGTCTTCTCGCCTGCAGATCATTGGGCAGGTGTATGCTGATCCTGACTGCCTGCCCCGCACACTGGACTTTGGCCTCAATGTAAAGCTTTTCTGGGAGAAGTTTGTCCCAACAGACTGCCCCCCAGCCTTCTTCCCCCTGGCTGCTATCTGCTGCAAACTGGAGCCTGAGAGCAGGTTGGTGGCTCATCCTTCCTCCCAACATACAGTCCCAAGGTCCCGAGATGCTCGCTTTAGTGATCCCACGCCCTTCCCTGGCACAAGCAGTGGCAGAAACCTTGAGCTCGAGGGTAAACTGCTAACCACTGAAGCCATTTGATAGCTCTGACATGCCACATTAGGGGAAAGATGGAGCGAGTTCCAGGACAGCCAGAGCTACAGTGAGGCGCTATCTAAAGGGGGAGAGGGCGAGGATATCACCCTGTACAGCACTTGGCTAGAATGTCCAGGGCCCTGGGTTCTATCCCCAGTACCACATAGGCAGGTGCACACCTAACACACGTGAAGAGGAGGTACCTAGAGAAGGACTATGAGACCTGTACATAAAGCACCTAACTGAATAATAAAAATAGACTTAGAAGCTGCCTAAGTTACTTTTCAGTTGCCACGACAAAACACCATGACCAAGGCAACTTATAAAAGAAAGCACTTGGCTGGGTTTTTGCTGATGGTGTCAGAGTCCATGTCATCATGGAGGGGATTGTGGCAGCAGGCAGGTAGACCTATGGCACTAGAGCATTATCTGATCCACAGCAGGGTCTGGCTTGGGCTTTTGAAACCTCAAAGCCCTGTGACACACCACCTGCCCCAGCAAGGCCACACGTCCTAATCCTTCCAGAACAGTTCATCAGACATGAGCCTGTGTGAGCTCACTGTAACCACCACAGGAGCCAAGGATGCAGCTTGGTGATAGAGCTCTTCCCATCCCTGACACATGTTCTTTTTGGGGTCCTCACAATCTTTCTGTTTGCAGATTTGTTTTTGAGACCATGTCTCATGTAGCCCACATTGGTTCAAATTAGATATATAATTGAAAATGACCTTGAACCTCCAGCTCTCTTGCCTCTACCTCCTCCATGCTAGGACTATCATGCCCCGTTAATATGCTGAGAATTGAACTCGGGGCTTTGTGGATGGTAGGTAAGCACCATACCAGCTGGGCCACATCACCAGCACCGAAATGTTCGTTTAGTAAGTGCAAAAGTCCAATCTAACCATTGATTGTCGCCTCCACTCAGAAGACATGAAAGGGCTTCTTTTCCCTATGGATGTTTTTGTCCTAGGCCAGGACCTCTAGCCTGGCTAGACGTCTCATAGCGTTACCTTTTATATTTACAGCAAGAGGTTAAAGGGCTCATAGACCCAGGAAACAGCTGAGAGCCAGCCCTGTGTCCTCCCCTCCATGCTCACAGGCTCCCTCTCTTGTCATCCCTTTTCTTTGTAGACCGGCATTCTCAAAGCTGGAGGACTCCTTTGAGGCACTGTCTCTGTACTTGGGAGAGCTAGCCATCCCACTGCCCGCAGAGCTGGAAGAACTGGACCACACTGTGAGCATGGAGTACGGCCTGACCCGGGACTCGCCACCCTAACCCTGGTCCATCCCCCTGCAGGGGGACATTCCACAGCCAGCATTGCCCCCTCTGCGCCCTGTCCTTGCTAGGAGCAGGACTGTCTAGGCTTCCTGTGGATTGACGGCTTGCTTAGAAGCAGAATAAGCCATCCCTACTACCTCCCCAGGAGGCATGCGGGTGCAGGGAAACAGTTCTCCACAGGTGCTGGGCCTGGTTACTCTCTGTAAATCCAACACTCGCCTGAAAGCTGTGAAGAAGATAAAGAGAGCCTGGATTCTAGACCAGTCTGTTACTAGGGACTACCTGGGACCTTTGCGGCAGTGAGATTCTGGGAGGCTGTAGCTTTACACTAATCAACATGGCCTGGGCCTGCTGGGCAGGATGACAGATGAACTGGCCTGAGGGCTCTGGAGTCTGGTCCAGCAAGGTGCAGAACTTCAAGCAGTAGTTTGAGTGACAACCAAGAGCCTTCAGAGCATGCCAAGTGGCAGCAGTGATTCCTCCTCCACTCCAGGCCCTGCCCTCTGGAGCAGGTTCTCAAGAGTCTCTTAGTATGTGGCAAAACCCACAAGATCCAGAAAAAGGACTGGTTCTGCTCACCGGCCCAGGGACCACATCAGTGTGTGGGAGTTTCCACTTCAACGTCCTGTCTCAACAAGCAGCCACTCACAAAAGCACCAAAGAAGCTGGGGCTGGAGAGAAGGAGGTCCTGCCCTTTAAAAAGCCCCATATCCTGGCTGGTGGGCTTAGTCCAATGCTAGATGGGTTCTGGAGGCCATGTGGTCTGTCTCAGACTTTGGGTCTAAGCAGGGAAAGGGGAGGCCCGTCAATTTCTTGGCATCCTTGTGGCAGCTACTGCACATCTCTAGCATGTCCGCTCCAGGCAGCAACTTGGGACAGGAACTGGTGGCTGTTGAGTCCCAAAGCTGAGATACGAAGAGAGTTCCCTGAGCTGGGCCCTCTTGATTCTACCTCCCTTGTTGTGGGCCCAGCTCTTGCTTCCTGAGCCACACTCCAGGGCCACGGGCATTGGAAACCCTCAGGGTACCTTCCACCCCTGGCTGCCAGGTATCCAGGGACTCTCCAGCTCACACCGTATTTGACAAATTGGGAGTGGGTTTGGTTATAAATACAATGTGTGGTGGGTTGTACTGGTAAGGGGATCTGGAGAGTGGTTGCTGTTATTAGTTTTTCTCTATTGGGTGACATGTGAAATACTGTACATAGACAAGATGAACTGTGGGGTGGGAAGTCATCTTTGGTCACTTTACTTACTGTGTGGACTGTCCTTGTGTGTGGAGTTTGCAAACTTGCTGTAGGGGAGTCCTGAACTCCCAGCATGGTACAGCATCCTGCAACTGGTTACGCTTGAACTGTCCCCAGCAAGTGTGGGAGTGGTGGGCCTGAGCTGGGCCGTGAAGCAGACTAAATAAATTAAGTGGTTAACATAGCGAAGGCGCTGAGAGTGGAAAAGTAACTCAGGGCCTGGAGGAGTTGGAGATAGTAAGCCCTTAAAAGCAGTTACTGTTTTTGCAGAAGACCAAGGTTTGGTTCCCAGCACCCACATGATGGGTGTTTTGGGGGCACTCCAGTTTTAGGGGCAGTCAGCACCTCTTCTCATATCTGTGAGCTCCTGCACACATGCAGTACACATATATATTCCCAGGTACAGATACACTTATCAAATTTTGTTTAAAAAATTTTAAAGAAACATTCATCTGACCACCTCCAGATCCAAGCCACATAAGTGCTCACATCAGGGAATTCTCAGTCTCAAGTTGAATCCCCTCCCCTGGACAGCAAACCTTCCGAGGTCATGCACATCCACTTGAGGTAGCCTTCTCTGTGGAGCAGGTCAGTGGCCTCATTTTAGTCCCACCACAGGGCTATTAGGCCAGGCTCTGAGCTGCTGGCTCAGTCCTCAGGGACCTTCTGCTTCCAGGCTTCTACACCAGAGGCTGGAGCAAATGATGCTACTGTTGTGAGGTCCTGTGCACAAACACAAACTACAACTTCCACCTGGTGTTACAGTATGTTTACACATCTGCACTTGAGAATCCCCATGAATTCAAGGCCAGCCTAGCCTACCTAGTGAGTGTCAGGCCAACAGCCAGATTTTTTTTCTATAAACCTAAATTCACCTAAGTATTATGAAGCTGAAGGATGCAGAATACGGGCAGAATCTAGTCCCTAGTAAACACTGGTGATCTAAAAACAGCAATGGCTGAACATAGGCAAGGTCACTCTGCTCTGATATACCTAGAACTTGACCTGTTGCTGAGTCCACTGCTGAAACTTGAAGAAATACCCCACACACTACCTAGCCACCCCACCCCGGAGCCTCCCTCCTAACCTGCAAGAACCACCCTCAGCCCCAGGCAGTGGTTTCTCCTTTGGCTGCTGTGGAACTGCCAACTGCCCCTTTGTTTCTAGTCCCCAACAAAAGATTTTGGGAGGGTCCATCCTAAGTCCTCTACGTTGGAAAGAATACTAAAGGAGAGAAGACATAAAGGGATTAACTTGCCGCTTCAACCTTAAGATGGTCATGGCGGCCTTGACAGTCGGTGCGGGGGCTGCAGTTTGTAACAGTTCAGCCATTACTACCTCCCAGTGGCTGGGTCACAGTGATCAAGAAGGTAGAAGTATGGATTGGTACTCGGGAGCATTCCCAGCACTACAAAAACGTGGCAAGCAGAGTTGTGTTTTGTGTTTATATAAGTCAAATGCAGAGCAGTTTCCCACAGTTCATACACAGGTGTCAGAATGAGGTATATAAAACATACACAGAGAAATACTTTCATAGAAAAGTCGGAAGTAGTACTGTTCTCTTTCCCATAGTCAGTTCCACCATGGGAACCCTGAGGTCTAGGCCCCCTCAACAGATGGCTCCAGAGAGCAGCCTGGGGAAGGGAGTGGGCCGCCCCACCCCTCTCTGTGGTGGGCGGTAGAGGGCGTCTGGCTGGGGAACACTGCCCAGGCCAGGAAGCTGGGCACCCCTGGCCATCCAGATTTTGCTTTGATGCAGACACTTTTCCCTCTCTGGAGACCCTGTGTCTCAAACTTGGAACCCCTTAAGGTCCTTCCCAGTGCTTCAGTGATTGTTTTGTATAGGTTGCAATCCTAGCCCTATGGAAGGCACTGGCCTGGAGGCCATTGGGCTGCCTGTGAGCCAAGATGTACTGTGAAGGCAAGCCCCTCCATGCCTTTGCTACCTAGCCTCTGGGCCTATTCTAGGTTCACAGACGCTGATATGTGTAATTCCCATGGGTTGACTGGTTATTCTCTTATCAGCACAAAATGGAGAGAGACCATCTGGATACCCAAATATGAAGCTGAAGGCAGAAGCAGGCCCTTGTGTGTCTTCCTCAGCGAAATGTTTAGTGCAGTTCTTCCCTTTCTTTCCTTACAGAACAGGAAGAGTCCCTTGGGCCCAGGCCTGGCCCAGAGTTGTCAAGGCACAACACTACCAGCAAGCTGGAGCACGCCCAGCAGCCCTCATCCAGAACCCATTTGCAACCCAAGTTCTGACTCGTGTACAAATTCACTTCTGATTCTCAGAAGTCAGAAGGGACCTTCCATCCCAAATACTATATATAAAAATGCTGCCTCATGCATAACCTGTTTGACCTTAACTATGAATAACAGTATACGCCACTCAAGTTCCTGGGTGACGAATGGAAAGGCAGAGACTGAGGCCACATTAGGTGTACAGCATAGGGGAGCCTCGCCAACTCCCTGTCTTTCCCTGGGTCAGGCAATGTGGAAGCCCTTATTTGCCACAGCACCACTGTGGCAGTCGCTATCCAGGGGCAAGTCCGCTCCAAGGGATAGCAAAGGAGCACTGAGGGACCCTACCCAGCCTCCTCACACTCACCCATAATGCTCCCTGCTTCTGCTTGTGTCATGAGGAGTCTTGTCTCCCGCTCAAAAGAAAAATGGGATAGGGTTTTAACCACAACACAAAATATAGCTCCTCCCAGCTGCAAGAGTGTGGCCTGTCCTGTACCAGTGTCTTCATGGGCTCCTGTCCATTGAAGGGGCTCAGGCCCCAGGGGTGCCAGCCTGGCTCACAAGGAGGGTGTTGCCCTCCTGAGGGTCAGCGGGAGTCTGGTTGCTGTGTACAACAATGGTCTTCTCGTCCATGATCTCACAGGTAGGGTTAGTGAAGGCAGACAGGGGCAGGGTGATTCGCTGCATCTCCCGCTCACACACTTTCTGCTCATGTTGCTCTTTCAGGTCCTTCCCCCTGTCAGGAAAAGAAAACACTCAGATTGTGCTCAATTAACTTTACCAAAGCCTGAGCAGGAGCTCACCCTGGTGACGGCGAATCACCTGACCAAGCCAGGACTAACACTGGCTAGTCCGTCCTCCTGGCCGCCTTAAACTCCATAAGGCCTTGCTGCCGGCTCTTGTCTCTGATCCCCTACTGTAAGGTGGGGTGGCTGCTGCATGAGACTCAGTGGGGATAGTGTAGAAGGAACTGAAAGAAAGCAGGCCTTTGTTTCCAGCCCAGGGGTCCCAGAAACCTAAAGACCTACCCTAGCTTCATCCCTAACCAATGAAATTGTCCAGAAAACGGAGCAGCCCATCCTGCTACAGGACTGCCTTCTTGGGCTGGTGAGATGGCTTAGCCAGTAAAGGCACCTACCACCAAACCTGATGACGTGAGTTCAGAAGAACCCATCTCAAGCTGACATCTGACATCTACAACTGCAGGAGCAGGCATGTTCCTCTCCACCACAAAACAAGTTTGTGTGTTTCAAAGACTGCCTTGTCATCCTTTAGTCCTGAAAAGTGGGAGCCCAGGCTGGCAGTGAACTATTCCCAACCCATGCAGAGACAAAAGGACTCAGGGCTGCACCGAGCAAGAGAATACAATGAAAATGGCAATCAAACATCTCAGTCACTGCCTTGGATTCCTCCTGATACTCAGTGACTCATCTGAGCCATAGAGTCGCTCTGCTTACGTAGACGACTCACGCCATGCCGGGGATGAATGGATGTGTGTATTATGTACGTATGTATGTACAGATCATCTCACGTCATTCTCAGTTCAGCCCAAAGACTTAGTTCTTGTTCATTCTATAAACAAATAAATGGCCCAGTGCATTTAAGGGATGCTCCAAGGATGCAGGACAGGCTCCAACAAGTTTACTGTGCACTGACTGCTGTTAAGAGTCAGCCCCTAAGGCACAGTGGTACAGGGATTCAAACTTAGGTCTTTTTTGTTTGTTTTGTTTTGTTTTGTTTTTGGAGATAAGAGTTTTTCTCTGTAGCCTCGGCTGTCCTAGAACTCACTCTAGGCCACGCTGGCCTTGAACTCACAGAGCTCTGCCAGCCTCTGCCCAAATTCTGGGATTAAAGGCGTGCACCACCAACCACCTGGCAAACTTAGGTCTTCTTAATGGACATGTATGATGCTTTCCAATGGACCCCTGCCCACCCGCCAACACACACACACACACACACACACACACACACACACACTCCAATAGACTGCATGGCAGAACCAGTACAGAGCCCAGGGCAGATCCTTTGAAGCCAACAACTTAGGCTCAGCTGCCAAGGAAACTATCTGAAGGAGATATGAACTAAGTGGGTGATAAACACAGGACTCTGGGGTAGAGGCCAGAGCAATGCAACGGAGGAGGGAGTGATCTTTGAGTGAAACTTCCACCACAAGTCTCAATAAACTCAAGAGTGAGATGACCCCCAGAGGGACTGCGAAAGTGGAAGGATGAGAAAGTCAACAAAGGTCCTCTCTCTGCTCATGCAGTCGCTCAAGAACACCACACTGAGTTGGGCGGTGGTGGCGCATGCCTTTAATCTCAGCACTCTGGAGGCAGAGGCAGAAGATCTCTGAGTTCGAGACCAGCCTGGTCTACAGAGCGGGTTCCAGGATAGGCTACAAAGCTACACAGAGAAATCCTGTCTCGAAAAACAAACAAAGAAAAACCACCACGTTAGTGTTCATCAACAGTTGCAACAAGAAGGCCCTGGGCGAGGCGAAGGCCTTCAACAGGCACTCGACATGGTGCTGGGGAATGGGAAGGAGATGTGGACCCCTAAGAGTAATGGACAAGAAGGCATCCACGCCAGTCAACAAGGACGGCTACATCTCCAAGACGGACCTGCCCATTGTGTGCTGTGGACCCCACTTATCCCAGGCAAGCAGAGTAGGGGCTGCTTCCCTCCAGGAGAACCTGCTCCCTGCCCTGCCCTGCCCTCCAGCTGAAACAAAACAAAAAGCAGCACAGGAGCCTGGTTCAGATCTCAGGGACATAGCTCTGATCTGCTGTAGTCTGCATCCGTCACGTGATGTACAATGAGAAAAGCTGGAGAACAGAGTACTGGAGGAGACAAGTGCGCAGAGGCCTCAGGACTCTTCATTAGCCATGTCTCTCTGCTGTGGATCCTGCTCAGCCTATTTGGGACGTAATAATCTCCAGAACCCTGGATATTCTGGAAGAGTTGTCCACCTGAGATATGCTCTAATCCCAAATGGAAGGTCACAGGAAGGAGGTCAGTAAGCTCATCTTCCTATGGCAACCAAGTCTCTCAACATGTAATCCCAGCCTAGCCCACTCTTTCATTAGCATCTGTCCTGGGGATCAGTTCCCACAGCAGAAAACCTCCCGGAGCACCACAGGCAAAGATAGGTACACGATTCGTGAAGAGGGGATTCTCTACAATAACCACTCCCTTCCTCAAACCCTGAGTCACCTATCGGAGGTGGCTAATGGCTATCTGCATAATAAAAAGCCACTTTCTAAAAGACTGCTCGTGAACGGAAACATTTGGAAGGTCTGGGTTTAATTTTGGTAAGAGATCCTCCTCCCTAAGCTAGCAGCGATTTGCAAAAATGAAACATTCAAGTATCTTTTGCCAGAGGCTAAAATTCAAAGTCTACAAGAAGGATGGAGGAAGAAGGCAAACCAGGAACCCATGACTTCCGAAATACCTAGCCAAGGTACCAAGGGTGTCATCACCCAGCAAAAGAGCACAACTACACCTTTGATGGATGCCACACACTTTACGCAAGCAGTGTCCATTGCCTACACGAAGAAGCCTTGCTTTCCTCCGCTCCCTCGCGTAGGAAGCATGTATCTGTAGCCTGCTGAGCAGCTGATAACTGTCAGGCCTCATCACACACAAGTCTGGGAGGCGCAGGGCCGGAGGGGGGGGAGAGATTATTTCTATTCATGGGAAAAGCAGGGCTGGAAAGGCAATCTGGGGTAAAGGAAACAGACAGTGTGCCTAGTCTAGATTGGCCTCATCCATTTAGGAACCTGGAAGCATGCCTGACCCCACGTGCCTGTTGAGTCCTGCCTGGGAATCCTGGAGATGAAGTAGCTGATGCTGCCAGGCCTGCTAAACTGACCATTAGGTGGCCCAGAACCGTCTCCCTGCCGTGGGGGCGGGTGAGAAAATCGGGCTGTTGTCGGGCTGCAAGATAGAACAAAGGCTTATTCACCGACTCAGCTTCTCTCCCAAGGGGGTGAAATGGTGTTGACTTACTGTTTCCCTCCCTTTTTATCAGAGAATAAGAGCTCCCTGCAGAGCTAAGACAGCACTCAGCAGGGACAGGGAGTTACCCCAGCCAAGGGCTTAGCCACCTCGTGGCCAGAGTTACTAGGACAAAGACCCAGCCAAACAGTTCCTTTCTACCCCCACCTTTAGCTCTTCCTCGCAGGAGGAAGCCTGGTGCCTGCCTACCCTTCCCAGCTCTGGAAAGCTCCCTCCATCAGCCAAGTCCGTGGCCCTGCAGAGTTCAAGACTTGCAGGAATTACCCTGACTGCTCTGGGGCCAGTGCAAGCTGGGCTGGCCAGAGAGAAAAGGAAACAGAGCTGCTACCTGCCTCTGGCTTCCTACCCCTGGGTTATGGAAACAACGGAGCCTCTTCGAGGCAGTGCAGGTTTCTTCAGAGATTACTCTGAGCTGCTGCTGTTTTCTGAGTCAGAAGCCACGCTGTGCCACCCCGCTGCTCTGTGCCACCAAGGTGGCTACTGTACAGGCACGCTACTGTACATCCAAAGCACCCTGATTCCATCCTCCTGAAACCCATGTGCCCTCTGTTATCATGTCAGACCTGAAAAGACTGAGAAGGAGGTGGGGAGGGAGGGAAGTGTAAACCAAGAGCAGAACTGGGATTTAAACCAAGCAATAGTTTCCTCTACAGAAATATCAGTGCTGGTAGGTCATCAGAGCTCACGCCTGGGGAGTAAGCTGGGACCCACAAAAGGTAAATGATGTGCTTAGTGCGTGGCGTCCACAAGTGGAGGGAATTCCAGAACAAGATCTTGTTTCTTTTGCTTTCCAAACTCAGTCATTCTTTGAGAAGTTTCACTTTTTCCTACTGTCCTGAGAAATTTAAATTTAAATGAGGCTACTGGGCTTCGCTGGACTTTCTGAAGATAATCGACAGCCAGGCATGGTGGTTCATGCTTCATAAATTCCAGCACTCAAGAAAGCTGAGGCATAAAGACCACGAATTCCTGGCCGTGGATGAAGAGACAGCTAAGCAGGAAAGAGCATTTGCTGCTCTTTCTGAAGACCCAGGTTTGATTCCCAGCAACTACATAGCAACTCACAACCCTCCATGTACGCACATGGTGCACAGACATACATGCAGGCAAAATATCCACACATATAAATGAGGGAGAGAGTTCCTAGCCAGCCTGAGTTACACAGTGAGAACCTATGTCAAAACAAGGAACACACACATAACAACAAGAACACATGGTCTAGTCTGGGCACCTAGGACCTGGTACTTTAACTCTTCTAGGCCTGGGCTCCTCATTAGGAAGAGCCTTGGGCAAGAGCAGAGAAAGGCGCACAGCAGGGCCTGACTTACCAAGAAAGCATGAAACAAAGAGCTAATGCTGTGTTTCTATCTGATTATCATCCTGCTGTTACAATGTTTAACAACACTTGTGGGTAGCTGGATGTATGGGGAGAAATATCCCCACTTAACAGGCATGATATCCACCAAGCAAAGGCTGCCTGAAAAGGCATTCACCTTCCAGCTCTTGCCCTGACATCTGTCCCCTAATTGTGAGGAGATGGAGGCTCAGAGCTTGTTTCTAACCCACATGTGGTTTCCTGTTGAACAGGTTGTTCTCAGAACATGTTTGCTAAGGAAAAGGGTGGTCCGAGGTTAGTGACAGTCTAGTGACTTAGTGCCTTCCCCCGAGTTTACAGGAAAGTAATCTCAAGGTCACATGGCAGTCCCATGACAGTCGAAAAGAGTAAGACAAAAGAAATAAGACCTGGTTTCTCCACTGGGCACCAGCTGGGCTTGGAATTAAGAGCAGTTACTTTGAGCACCTGGAAGGTCTGGAAACTGTCACAGATTGAATGGCAGCCAAATACTACCAGACGCTGAGGAAGAGGGGAGTATTTCAGGGCTCAGTGCATGGTCTGCGTCAATGGCTGGTGCCGGCAAAGCAACTACTCTGTTTCTTCACTTTTTAAATGAACAAGCAGGTGTCCCTGGATCTGCACGTCAGCAGTCCTTCTGTGGACACAGCCTCAGTCTGGGAGGCAGGATGCTCCCAGAACAACCTCTCTGCTCTCTGACTAATGAACAATCAGAGAAACCAGCAAAGCCATCTGTTCAGGCCAATGGAAGAGCTGGGATTTAAACCAATCCAGTCAACAGTGCCTTCTCAGAAACATCAGAGCTGCAGGGTCATCATCATCTCGAACACCCCACCTAATGAAAGGTGAATAACTCATCAAGTACCCACACTGTATAGATAAGCACAACAGGACTAGGAACCATTTCCTGTGTGCCATGCACTGAGCTAACACACATTTGACCCCCAGGAATGCTTTGGACTAGTAACAAGAAACAACCTGCCCGGTCACCCAGATGGCAGTCTGTTCCACCATATTCTGGATGTGAAGCCACAGGCAAGGCACCTACTTTTTCTTGTTTCAAGTTTCCTCAGAAAACTGGGAAGAACAGCATTTGTTTCATAAACGCAACTGTGAGCATAATGGGGAGGAAGCAGGAGGATTCAAAGTTCAAGAAGCTATGTGGGGCCATAGTGACGCATGCCAGGCAGATCTCTGTGAGTTCGAGGCCAGTCTGGCCTACAGAGTGAATTCCAGAACAAGCTCCAAAGCTACAGAGAAACCCTGTCTCAAGGATTCTGTGACTTCAAGGCCAGGTTGATCTAGCCAGAGAGATCCATGCCAGCCAGAATTATTACATAGTGAGACCCTGTCTCCAAAAAGGAAACAACCAAAAAACCACCACCACCACCACCACCGTGAAAGAAAGCAACAAAGAGCTCAAAGTCAATTTTTGCTTTACAGTGAATTCAAGGCCAACCTGAACTACCTTGTCTCAAAACAAAAGGTGAAGCTGGGGCGTGTCACGCTTTGAAGCAGGAACAGCAGGTGACATCTGTGGTTGCTGTGGTAATTATCACACTTCCTTTTCAGTCTGCAATTGGGCTGAACCCAGAACCTTTAAGAATACCCTGGGCTTATAAAATGATGGCTGAGAGGCACTTTGATATGACTCAGACAATGGCTCTCACTGCTGGACAATGCAGTCCGCTGTATCACTTCCTTTATAGGAAGGCTTTTGGGTCAGAGAAATACAGCTGATCCTCGGGGCTGGAAGTCAAATACCCTGTTTTGTCCAACAGCCTGCTCTGTAACAACAGTTTGGACTCAGAACCACACAGCACTGATTCCAAGACCTGCCCCATGGGGCTTTGTCAGGAGACCTTTCAAAACAAGCATTCCTGCTGCCCTCCAGCTGCAAGTGTGTCCCTGCTTCTCAAGCAGTCTCCTGTACTTTCCCTTCGGGATAAGGGGTGGCGATGGGTTTTCTTTTGTCACCATTCTTCTCTTCACTAAAGACATCCCACTGAGGAAATTCTAAGCCCCAACTGTAAGACTGCAAGACCAGGAGCTAGGAACCTTTCCCAGTAGCAGAATGTTTTGTTTTGGCACAGGGCCTCACTCACAATTCAGTGTCTGCCTGCTGAGATTAAAGATAGTGTCTTAGGGCTGGAGAGGTGGTTCAACACTTAAGAGCACTGACTCTTCTTCCAGTGGACCCGGGGTTCAATTTCCAGCACCCACAGGATAGCTCACTGTGTGGAACTCCAGGTCCAGGGAATTCAGAGCCACTCTCTGGCCTTCCTAGGCAATAAGTGCTCATGGAGTGCACAGACATTCATTATATACAGACAAAAACTCAAGAAAAGAAAAGAAAAATAACTCTTAGCCAGGCGGTTGCACTCAGAAGGCAGAGGAAGGCGGATCTCTGTGAGTTTGAGGCCAGCCTGGTCTACAGCGTGAGTTCCAGGGCTACACGGAGAAACCCTGCCTAGAAAAAGAAAAAAAAAAAGACATGTTTTTTTCTCCCTCCTCTTCTTGATACAGGGTCTCACAGTCTTCAAACTTGTAAACCCCCTGCCTCAGTCTTCTGAATTCTGGGATTATAGCAGATATACATCATTGCACCCATCTTAGTAGCAGATTTTTTTTTTTTTTTTGGTTTCTCTGTATCTTTGGAGCCTGTCCTGGAACTAGCTCTTGTAGACCAGGCTGGCCTCGAACTCACAGAGATCCGCCTGCCTCTGCCTCCCAAGTGCTGAGATAAAGGCATGCACCACCACCGCCCGGTGTAGTAGCAGAATTTTAAAATTCGACAAAAATGAATCTAGTCTTCTTCAGAGCATGGTGATATGTGGAGGCAGGAGGATTATGAGTTTGAGACTACTCCTTCAAGGCCAGTCTGAGCTACCCTGGGCGTGGGGGGAGGGGGGTGTCAGTATTTAAGTCCTTGCCCTAGTTGTCTAAGGTCACCTGGCAGTGACGAAAACCAGATCTCTGCTCCTGAGCTGGGTTTTCCTTCTCCTTTGGAAAGACACCTAGAAGCCGATATGACATTGTGTCTCTTCTGTAGCCCTATTTAGAGAGAGCCAGGAAGAGAAAAGACTCACCTCTTGTAAGTGTAGCCCAGGATGACGCCAGCTCCGATGGCAATGATGATCACCATCATAGTAATGCCCAGCACGTAGCCTGCGGGGGACAGGACACAAAGTCCTATTAGCCACACCCCAGAAATCAGCAAATGACGTCATCTGATGAATCCCAACCAAGGCGACCCTACCCAGAGTTCCCAGATCCTTCTTCTCCTTGGAATTCATCCTCACGCGCTGACTGATGCCAATCACTGATTGCACCTCTGCTG
Source organism: Microtus oregoni (assembly GCF_018167655.1). Lineage (NCBI taxonomy): Eukaryota > Metazoa > Chordata > Mammalia > Rodentia > Cricetidae > Microtus > Microtus oregoni. The sequence goes on from NW_024543078.1 coordinate 37,342,428, forward strand.
CCTCGCTCCTGGCTGGCAGGACATTAGCAGGAGGAAACACCTGTGCCTCTTTGTCACCTGGAGCTTCAGACTTCTCTTCCAGCTTGGTTGTAGCAGCTGATGGTGGTTGGGAAGCCGTCTCTGGAGCTGAGGTGAGAAGAAGCTCTCATCAGAGACTGCCCGGAGTGCATTCTACAGCTGAACCTGACCTGATTGCTGGGGTCATTATGGGAAGGGGTTCACCCTAAAATGCTCTGCTAGACTGAAACCAAAGCCTGCCCCCGGGCAGGCGTGGTGGCGAACACCTGAATTGACACACTCCGGAGGCAGAGGCAGGAGGATCTCTGTGAGTCCCAGGTCAAGCAGAGCTGCACAGTGAGACTTTGTCTCAAAAATAGAAAGGAAAAAAAAAACAACTCCCCTGCCTGCCCCAGGGGCAAAATGAAGCCTGAAAGGGAGGGGATGTGATACAAGGCAAATGTGAGGAAAGCGTCTTCGGGAACAACTTCTCTCCTGCCTCCCACTTGTCTCTTCAAGTCCTTACTATCTTCCAACACCCAGTTGGACTTGCTGGAGAATGTCGCCACAGACACAGTCTTCACGTCAGGAGACAGTCCACACTGAGCGCAAGATTCGTGCCAATTAGTGTTAAGGGCACGAATAACTGCATTTATTCCTAGAGAACTGTCTTAGTTATCTTAAGCCTAAAAGCTTTGGATACAAATCCGGATACCCCCACAGCCTCTGGCAGGTCTCCTGAACTTCTGGGTGACTCAGTTCCCTCACACTGCTTCTTCCCGGGGAATTGTGAGCATTGTGTCTAGCTCACAGCAGACGCTACACACAGCAAACGCCGGTGCAGCGCTTCACTGAAGAAGCAAGCTGCCTCCCACCGTTGTTTACAAGTGCTCGCGGAGGATGAGCTCACTCCGAATGCAGCGGCGGCCAATGGGCTTCGGGCTCCGCGGCCTGGAGATAACTCTGACCAATCGGACGGCGCGGGGGTGGGACGGGGCGGGGCGGGCGTCGTGCGGCCGCACGTGCGAGGCGGGTGCAGCCGCCGCTGCCTCGCGCCTGGGGGACTGGCGTCCTCTCCCCCGGGATCCAGGGCGGGTACCTGGACAGCGCACGTCTTCGCAAAGCCGCTTCTCAGGGACGCCGGTGTCGCTGCTGATGTAGCACCAGGGCCCGCGCGGGTCCTGGTCCGGGTTCCGGCAGTAGTTGTGGTTGCCGGAGCCTGAGGCAGAGAGAAGAGACGTCAGGGACCGCTGGCCGCCGCCCTCCAACCCCGCCCGCCTCCCCGGCGGACACTCACTGGGCTCGGGGGGCGACCCACGGCCGCCTTCCGCGGCCAGCCAGTTGAGGCAACGGAGACCCGGCGCGGGCGACGGTTGGTCCTCCCGGTACAGGTGGCCGCCGTCCCAGAAGCAGCCTGTGAGGAAGAGCAACCCGCCCGGGACCCTGAGTGCGGCTCTCTGGCCTCGTGGGGTGGAAAGCCCTGTGTACCTCAGAGTGAAAGTGGAGAGCTCTTGTCATGCCCCTAGCGGCGTCCGGTCACAGGCAACACTCAGAGATTTAGCTTTGTTTTTTTTTGTTTGTTTGTTTTGTTTTTTGTTTTTTGTTTTTGTTTTTTTAAAGCCTACCCAGGTGCAAGGTGTTGTTACTCTTGGATTTGGGGCCGCTGTGGAGGTGCCGGAGGGCTGGCTAAAGTCGGTCTGTGGAGATTTTGATTCTGGGCAGTCAGACCTGGAAGTCATCCCAGTGTTGAGAAGTCCATGTTATATAAACTGATGTTCCCTTCTCCGCGGGTACGGCCACCTTCTGCTAGTTTAACAGACACCACCAGCTCCCAGGAGAATTCCACAAAAGCCTTTGATTTAGTGAAGCCAATGATTTGAGACTTCAGCTGAGGGAATCTGCCACATCTCTTCAGCTCCCACTCCCCTCAGCGGAGAGCCACGGGAGGAAGCTGGAGAGGGGAGGAGGTCTGTGCGCCTGCCACATCAAGCAAAAGGACTTTAAAAGGGCAGGACTCTGGGGACCAAGCTCCATCCACTCATGCACACGGAAAGGGGAAGAGAAAGTGACTTGTCTTTGTTCTTAATGGCAAAGATGGAGCTGCAAGCCTCTGGCAAGGAAGGAGAGAGAGGGGAGAAGAAGAGCTTTCGTAGGATAACAAGAAAACAGCCAAAAGCTTCCTTCTCTGTCAGCCTAGCCACGTTTGGGAAATCGGGGGGCTCTACCCGTTCTGCTTCATTAAGTTGCTGCAGAAAGAAAAAAAAAAAACAATGTAATCTCACCTCCAGATCCATAGGCTCCTGCCAGAAGCATGTTGCTGAGAAGAAATATATGTACCACTGCCAACAGCATCCTTGCCTCTTCCGGCTTGCAGGTGACTGAACAGCCAGTGTCCGAATGGGGTCTCCTTGGCAGCAGTTTTGCTTCCTAGTTCCCAGCCTTGCAGTGAGACCGGCCCTTGTTATGCTCGCTCTTCTGGTAAACAGCCTCTCTTTAGAACTGGGAGCTTCCCAGCTAGCTTGCTGCAGTCGAGGTGTTTGTCAGCTAAAAGGCGCCCCCTGGGTCCTAAGCCTCCTAGACCATACTAGATCACTAACCCTGAGCCAAGAGAGGAACTCAGCCAAGTCAAGAATGACGAGAGGTTCAGGCTTTGCTTAGCAGCAGATCCATTTGCGACCTGCACGACTGCATCCCCAGAGCTTTTCTTCTTTTTTCCGTCTGTGAGTACAGAGCCATTGTGTCAGAAGGCATCGTGGAGTGGGCTGGATTAGGGCTAAAGCCCAGAGCAGTAGTGAGAGATGATGCTGATTACAAAAGCAGGAGGCATTTAAGAGCACATTGGCAGCACAAGTAAGAATATTGGAAGCAACTCTAGCCATATGTATGTATTTAAACTGTACTTTGCCAAGGTCAGGTCAGTCACATTCCTTTACTCACATTTGAGGTTTGGGGTACCCATATATAGTAGGAATGCGGAGAGGGTGTCTTTAGTTGAAAATGCATGTTATACAAACACTGGGATTGCTAGCTGTATTGTAAAGTCTGCCCTTTCTACCAGCCCTAAAATTAAGTAAAATGGCTCCCCCCACCAGTCTGTAGGAAATCCAGTTGCAGTAATGCATTCCTATCCTTAAACCACATCCACCACGTAACTTGGGACTTTTGGAGCTAGTTTGGCTGGCAGTTGAAGTTCCCAAGCAGCCTCAGTAAATTGAGAGATAGAGCAGAGTGATTTGCCAAGACTACCTTGTGACTCAGGCAAGTCCCAGAATAGAAATGGGAGACTCTGTTTTGATCTTGCCACAATAATGTAGGGAAGGGAAAGTAACACTGCTAAGTAAGTTTTATGGACTTTATCATAGTAGAAAGCTGACACGATTCTAACTAATTAGAAGTGATTGAATCCTGAGGTGTCTTTTTAAAAGAAAACGTTTATTTTTATTTGTGTGTCTATCTGTGTCTGCACTCAGAGGAAAGCTTCGGGTCCTCTAGAACATGGGTTCCAGGCAGTTGTGGGCCATGGGATGTGACTGTTGTGTGCCCTGGGAACTCAGGTTCTCTGGAAGAGCGGCAAGTACTCCTGACCTCTGAACTGTCTCTCCAACTCTCCTGAGGTGTTTCTTTAAAAAAAAAAAAAAGCAAACATTGTGTCAGGGTTGAGAAATGGTTCAGTGCTTAGAAGCACTTGTTCTTGCAGAAGGTCCAGGTTCAGTTCCCCTCACTTAGCTCAAAAGCAACTGTATCCAGTTGCAGAGATCCAGCACCCTCTTCTAACCTCCAGACACCAGCCTGGCCCATATCACACATGCTGACCAAACACTCATACAAATAAATGCCCCCTCCCAAAAGAATTTGCATGTATGTGGGGGGCGGTACCCCGTGGGGTGTGTGATATGTGCCTGTGTGTGTAGAGAAGGAAGAGCAGGATGTCTCGGGTCTTACTGCCTTGAAACAGGATTTCTTACTGAAGCAGAAGGAGGACACTTAAGCTGGGCTGGCTGGCCAGTGATCCTCCTGAGAACACACTCAAGTTCCGGGGACCCTCCTCTCCATGCTCTCTAGTGCTGAATTATAAGGCACACATAGCCATGCCTGGCTTTTAATGTTTGTGCTGAGGATTTGAACTCAGATCTCATAAGTGCAGAGCCATGTCCTCTTAAACACCTCAGCTGATAGTGTGTTTGACCCCTAACAGCACAAACTGGGTGGGGGAGTACAACCCTGTAATCCCAGCTCTGGATGTAGAGGCAGGAGGATCACAAGTTCAAGATCATCCTTGAGTATGAACACAGGGAGTTTGAGACTAGACTAAGTTGTATGAGACCCTGTCACAAACTTTGAGCTGGGCGGTGGTGGCTCACGCCTTTAATCAAGGCCAGCCTGGTCTACAGAGCGAATTCCAGGATAATCACAGCAGTTACACAGAGAAACCCTGTCTTGGAAAATGAAAAGAAAAAAGAAACTAAGAAGGAAAGGAAGTAAGAAAAATTACATAGCTTTCCCATTTATGAAAACATGCTCATAGGGTCATAGGAAGACCGGATACTGTAAACTTAGCTGTTAAGCATGAGATAGTTGGTAAGTATAGACCAGAGGTATTTAGATTTTATTATTATTTTTAAATTATGTGTATGTGTGTTTTGGGGGAAAGGGCTTGCTAACTGGAGAAATGGCTCATGAGTTAAAGAGCAATAGGTGCTTTGTATCTAGGCCTGGGAATCCAACACCCTATTCTGGCCTCTGTCATACCAGGCATGCAAACAATATAGACAAATGCAGAAAAACATCCATACAGGCCTGGCGGCAGTGGTGCACAACTTTAATCCCAGTACTCGGGAGAAAGAGGCAAGCAGACCTCTGTGAGTTCAAGGCCAGCCTGGCCTACAAGAACTAGTTGCAGGACAGGCTCCAAAGCTACGGAGAAACCCTGTCTCAAAAAACAACAAAAAACAAAAGCAAAATTCTATACACATAAAATAATATAAAATGCTGGGCAGTGGTGTCATGTGCCTTTAATCCCAGCATTCTGAGAGGCAGAGACAGGCAGATCTCTGTGAGTTCGAGGCAGCCAGAAATAAACAGAAAAACCCTGCCTTGAAAAAACTGAAATAAATATAAAGCAAGATTTGCCAAAACCTAGCATGAGCATAGCACTGACTTACACAGAAGTTTATCAAATACTTTATGAGCATAAACTTTGAAAAGAATCTGTGCTTTACTTATAGTGATGGTGTTAAAAAACATTGAACAGCTTGGCAGTGGTGGCTCACACTTTTAATCCCAGCACTTGGGAAGCAGAGGCAGATGATTCTCTGTGAATTCAAGGCCATCCTGGTCTACAAAGTGAGTTCCAAGATAGTTGGGATTATGTAGAGAGACCCTGACTTAAAAGCAACTTGGGATAGCCAAAAAAATTGAATGAAAATGAGGACACGACCACTCCTAGTTATGGTTGAGGAGAAGGTTTTGTTGTAGATGTGAGGGAGAGCTCAACCAGGGGCATCTGGAAGGTCTGGAGGGTCCAGACTGAACAGGGCCATGAGAAGGGACAAACATAGGACCTGTTTACATATAGGAAACTACTGGAAGCCAGGCACGGTTAAAAAAAAAAATGCCTGTAATTACATCACTAGGAGGCTTGGCAAGAGTATCCCTAAGTTTAAGGCTGTCTTGGGCTATGTAGTGAGATGCTGTCCAAAAACAAAACCAGAAGAGAGGGGAGCAAGGGAGAGAATGAGAGAACGAAGCTGGCAAGATGGCTTATTGGGTAACAGTCCTGCAAGCTTGAAGACCTGAGTTAAGAGTCCAGGCATTAGACTGAAGGAGGACATTGAGTGTCTTCCTCATTCATGCCACAGCAACTCTAATTTCCCATAGTGTTTGGCAGCCTCTTGTGATGGTCCTCACACAGGCTTCAGGAATGGGACAGCATGATAGCCCTAATCCTGGGGTCTGAGGCTCTTGAACTAGCTCCCTGGAATTCTTGTGACTAATGCCGCTCCCGCCCCTCCCCGCTTTTTTTCAGGTCCTCTTGAATACTGAACATGCACTCCATTGTTAATTTCCAGCCCCTTCTTCACTTTCTTGATAGTCCTATGTACAAAACTTTAAATCTTGCTAAACTTCAGTGTGCTCTTAAATGGTCTTAATACCCTAGTGGAAAACTAATAGTCCATAGAGCTGTCTATTTTTGGACTCTTAATTTTATTCATTGAGGTACACACATCCTCTATACCAGTACTGTATAATTTTATTAGCTGTATAAATGTTCATTTTTATTAACCCGCACATTTTTATTTTATTATTTTTTTAAATGATTTTCACTGTGTCGCTGAGGTTGGCTTCAAACTTCCAATCCTAGACTCCAAGGTGTCCTCCTGCCTCAGCTTATCAAATAGCTGGATTTATAGGTGCATGCTGCTTTATCTGGGTCATTTTTATTACTCCAAATATGCTTGTGATTTTAGTACTGTATACAGTAATCTGTACTTTGTGTTCTCCTTTTTGCTTTTCTTAGCTCATCAACTCCTTTGTGGATCACTCAAATAGTCAGCACTGTTACCATTTAAAGTAGTTAAGAAGTGTTTGTCCAGGGGCTAGAGAGATGGCTCAGCGGTTAAGAGCACTGACAGCTCTTCCAAAGGACCTGGGTTCAATTTCCAGCACCCACATGGCAGCTCACAGCTGTCTATAACAGTTCCAGGGAATCCTTTGCCCTCATACAGACATACCTGAAAGCAAAACACCAATGTACATAAAATAGTAACTAAAAAAGAAGTGTTTGTCCTACCGCCTAACTGCTGTGGTTGGCTTATTGCTTCATCTGTTGGTTTTTAATATACGGCAAAGCCTGGCCCCATATTATGAGATCTGTACACAAACTTCTTAGGTATTGTTTCCCCCCTAGATGTCAGGGAGTGCTAGCGACTGCTTTGGGCTGCTCCGTCTCCCTTAGACAGACCCTTCCTGACAGATGTGGACAGAAGGCCTGCTAAGAAAAGCTCAGGAGCCTTGCGACAGTGCTATATGTTTTGTGGTAAATTGCAACCATTTTCTCTCACTCTCTTTCTTTTTTGTTTGGAAAGGTTTTTATGTTTGGTTGGGTTTTCTGTGTAGCCTGGACTGTCCTAGAACTCACTATGTGGACCATGCTGGCCTTAAACTCAGAAATCTGCCTGCTTCTGACCCCCGAGTGCTAAAATTTAAAGCCTTGAGCCACCACCACCTGAATTGTAAGGATTTTTGTTGTTTTCTGAGACAGTATCTTTTGTAGCCAGGCTGGGTCAAACTGACTGTGTAGCTGATGATGAACTGACCCTCCTGCCTCCATCCCTCAGTGATGAGATTACAGGCTTGTGCCACCATGACTAGCTTTTTGTTGTTTGGAAGTAGAAGCCCAGGATAGCCTAGAACTTGTATTAAACCTCTTATCTTGTATTTCCAAGTGCTGGGATACACACATGAACACCTTTTCCTGAGATCCATTACTGACTGAGAGAACTTGTCTTTTGAATCTCTCGGGCTGCCAGCAATTTCTAGTCTGTCCTGTGTTTACAGAGGAACTCCCAGACGATCTAGGCCCTGTTGAAAGAACCTGGTGACCTCAGTGCTAATAGAAATAACCTTCACTCCCCACCCTTGCCAAGTCCTAGCATGGCTTACAGGCTTCCACATGACTGGGACAGCAAGGGAATAAGGAAAAGACAAACTCACTAACAAAAAAGCTTGGATTGGATGCACTGAACTGTCTAATGGAGAAGCCTCAGCATCCAGAAAATTAAGCATTTTTACTATACCCTGTTGAACAAGGAGGGCAGGGTTATTGCATGAAGCTAAACAAAGAGGCAGGTTTAGCTAATTTTGACAGGAGCAATCTCTGTAGGGGAGGGGTCTTCAGGCAGTAAACATGGAGGACAGGGAGCTATGGTGGGCATTTTCTGCATATACTGTCAACATTCCCACAAGCACCAAGAGAGAAGGAATTGCCATTTCCTTGAGCGTAGTTCAGGGAAGACTTTCCCATTTTTCCATAGCTGTGCCCATGTTAAACAATACACATTCATTCAAGACTTCATTCACTCAGTGCTTCCTCAGCCCTGCTCCCTGCCCCACCCCCGGATTTCCTTACTATCATTACTGAACACTCTTTCCCTTTTAAGCAACAGAAAGAATGTGCATCTCAGTAATATTCCCATGGACAGTTTTGAGTTCCTTTTTACTTTCTGAAAAAGCTGGCATTCCTTTTTAGGTTCTGTGCCCATTTCAGTAAAGTTGTTAGTGCATAACTATTTGTAACTATTGGAAGCTAGCATGGACTATACAAGGTGAAATTAAATCCTACAGATGAGGTAGGCAAGGGTAATGTAAATTTCAAATCCTGGCTACTTGGGAGACTGAGGCAGGAGGATCACAAGTTCAAGGCCTACTTGGGTACCTTAGCAAAAGGAAACTAAGAAGAACTGAAGATGCAGCTGAATGGTAGAGCACTTACCTAGCATATATAAGCTCATGACTCAGTCCCCAGCACCATGTTTACAAGAAAGGTCAGGGCTGGAGAGATGGCTCAGCTGTTAAGAGTACTGCTGTTCTTCCAAGGACCCAGGTTTAGTTCCCAGCACCCACATGATGGCTCACAATTATCTTTAATTCCAATTCCAGAGGATCTGGTGCACTCTTCTGACCTCTGGGGCACCAGGCTTGCACAGTCATACAAGCATACCCATACACATAAAAGTTAAAGATTATGTGGAGATCCAGTGATGATTGAGGCTTGAAAGTACATGGTTTCAGATTTATTTCTTGTGAGTGTGCTTGTGCTAGTGTACTGCCAGAGGTCAGCCTCAGGGAGTGTTCCTCAGACACTTCCACTTTGGTTTTATGAGACAGGGCCTTCTCATTGATTTAGACCCCACAGATTAGGCTGGGATCCACTTGTGTCTGCCTCACAAACACTGGGACTGTAAGCAGTGCAGGGGTACACCTAGCTTTTTTTTGTACATGGGTTCTAGGGATCAAGCTCACGTCATCATGCTTTCAAGGCAAGGACTTTATTGATAGAACCATCTCCCCAGCCCTAATATTTCTTGTCCTGGATGAACAATATTGGTTTTTTTTTCAGTGTTGGGGAGTGAAAAAGGGTCCATGCATGCATGCTAGGTAGGCACTGAGCTACATTTAATTTTTTCTTTCTTTTAATTTTGTTTGTTGGCTTATATTGTTTGCGTGTGTTTTGTTTTGAAACAGGGTCTCACTATGTAGCCTTCACTTGCCTGGAGCTTGCTATGTAAAGCAGGCTGGCCTTGGACTCAGCAGTTTGCACAGCCTCCTAAAAACAGGGATTAAAGGCATGTGCTACCATGCCTAGCTTTACATTTAGCTTATTTATGTTATTTATTTATTCATTTGGGTTTTTTTTTTTGAAACAGGGTTTCTTTGTCTATCCCTGGCTGTCCTGAAACTCTCTATATAGACCAGGCTAGCCTTGAATTCAGTAATCCGACTGCCTCTGCCTCCCAAGTGCTGGGATTAAAGACATGCACCACCACAGCCTAGCTTATTGATTGTATTTTATTACATGCCTTGTATGTATGTCTGTGTACTATTTACATGCCTAGTGCCCACAGAGGTCAGAAAAGGGTACCAAATCTCATGGAACAAGAGGCAAGGATAGCTGCTATCTTGGATTTTCTGAACAGAACTTCAGTCCCCTGCAAGAACAGCAAGTGCTTTTTAACTGCTAAGCCATCTCTCAAACCCTGGCTTCATTATATACAACTTCCAAGAAAGCATGTGCAAAGTTCTAATTTTCCATATCCCCCACGCTTGCTCCCTTCATCCCAATGCAACTCTCTATCATAACTGGGTTAGTGTGCTAGTGTAGTGAATAGTTTTTTTTCTTTCTCTTTTGGTTTCTCAAAACAGGGTTTCTGTAGCTTTGGCGCCTATCCTGGAACTAGCTCTTGTAGACCAGGCTGGCCTAAACTCACAGAGATCCGCCTGCCTCTGCCTGTTGGGATTAAAGGTGTGCTCCACCACTGCCCGGCTTTTCTACTTGTTCTTGATGTTCTTTCCCTTGGATGGGAAGAGTGTGCTTAATTTTTATTGCTGTTGGAGGTTTTATTATACCTAACGTTGTTCTCTTTCTGTGTATGTGTGTCTGGGGGTACATGTGCTCCTTTGCACGTGTGTGTGTGTGTGTGACATACTGTGCATGCTAGGCAAGTGCTCTGTCATTGAGCTTTTTGTAGAAACAGTATTTTCTGGCCGTACATTCTATTATTTTGTTGTTTGGGAGTGGGGAAGTTAAGATAAGGTCTTGCTATGTAGTCTTTGCTGGTCTGAAATTTGATATGTAGACCAAGCTGACCTTGACTCATAGAGATCTTCCTGCTTCTGTCTTCTGATTGCTTAGATTAAAGGCATGTACTAACATGCTTGGCTTTTATTTTTAAAAGTGTGTGTGCATGAGTCTGTGTGCACCACGTGCATACAGATACTTGTGGAGGCCACAAGAAGCTGCTGAGTCCCCTGTAGGCAGAGTTATAGCTGTTTGTAAGCCATCTGACATGGGTGCTGGAAATCAAATTCAGGTCCTCTGGAAGAGCAGCAAGTGCTTTTAGCCATCAAGTCATTTCTTCAGGCCTCAAGTTACATTTTTTTGTCTGTCCCACTTGAGTGACATGAACCTACTACACACTACTTTGTCCCAAATGCTTGACCTCTGCTTACCAATTCTTCCATGTTTTCACTGTACCACGTGAGGTTCAGGATTGGAACAGTTTATGTGGTGCTGGGGACTGAACACAGGGCTTCCTAACAAGCGTTCTGTGAGTTGAGCTACATTCCCAACCCCTTAGTAAACTGCTGACAAATGGATGGATGAACTCCGTTATTGTGCAACACTCTTGATGGGGAGATGTGAGCAAATGTTTTCTCCTGATTGTGAAGTGGTGACAGAGCAAAGTAAAGGGACCACCAGAGTCCAGCCTGGCAAACCAGTGAGTTTATTTTTAATCAACAAAAACTCACAGTGCATCGGTAGCAGCTGGAACTATGGAGCTCATAAACAACAGGCAGCTGGTCTGGTCAGAGCTGTCTCTCTCCAGTTCTTATTGCTTATGTATCTTGGGGACAACCAGGCCTAGTTAATCTGGTCAGTTTCAGGAACTTGCTGAAACATTTGTGCTTACTTTCTGAGTTTTAATGAGTTTGCTTTCGAGATGGAATATTTATCTCCACCACCACCACCCAGAACATATAGCATCTTCACATTTTCCCTCCAAGATGCAGTGTTTTATCCAAGGAAATTACTATACAACATCCATACGACTTTTCAGTCTCCTGAATCTTAAAACTGCCATTTCAAATATGTAGTTGGTAGTGTGGAGGGGGTGGGATGGTGGTGGTCATCATGGTGATTGAACCCAGGGCCTCACAGATGTTGGTAGTGTGGAGGGGGTGGGATGGTGGTGGTCATCATGGTGATTGAACCCAGGGCCTCACAGATGTTGGGCCAGTACTCTTCCATGAACCCACATCCTAGCCCGTGTGTTTTGCCTAGCTGAAGAATATCATTCCACCCTCATGGCTCCCCTTTCTGGTCTTTTCTGGTCAGATGCATTCAAGCACTCCTGATGACAGAGGACTGGAACCAGAGGCAAATTCTGGGAAGAGAAAAAGAGAACATTATGGTGAAATACTCTAGCCAGTTCAAACAGGTTGGAAGAGGAAGAGGACAGTTTGATGTAAAGAAAATGGAAATGTAGCCTACTGTATAAGGATCAGGGATGGTGGCTTCACGCCTCAGGTGGGTCCCCTGGTCTGAAGTACTGTACAAGCAGAATTCCAACCACACGAGTCCACCACTGACTCAGCATTTGTGAAGACCAGACTCCACATTGAGAGCAGAGATGAGCTCCCTCTGCATCTAAGAGAAGGCAGCCTGAGGTCAGGCATAGTCACAACAGGCAGCCAGAGCTGTCAAAGTCTTGTTTGGGTTCCTATACACAGAGTGTGATGGTGAGTGAAAGTGGAGTGGCTCAGAATTTGCCATCCTGCGTTGGATGCATGATCCCAGCCCTCAATCCTTAAACCCATTAACTATTCTGAATCTCGGGTGGGTTCTGCTGGGGCTACCTTCTTCAGTCCTAAGTACAAAGCAGAAGTCCCCATACCTGCCACAGCCCAGATCACGTGTTTCTTAGTTGTTCAGACCTACTGGCTTGTCTTTCCACAAGACACAGCTCTCCAAAAAGTGAGCTAGAGCAGAATTATGCTCCCCAGTTTCCAGCCCTTTTGAGGCCCCAGAAAGAGGGTTATATATGGTAAGATGCTAAGGGTAGAACCTCTCCTCTCCAATCCCAAGCCCTAAGATCCAGAATGATTCCACTTAGAGTGGAACAAAGACAATAGGCTTTGGGGGCAGTGGATGGCTCAGCAGATAATGGTTCTTGTCAACAAGGCTGATGACATGTGACACCAAAGCTCACATGGTGGAAGGAAAGAACTGATCCTGCATGCACACAAAAATAAATTTTAGAATGTGGAAGGTATTAGCAGCCAGCATCAAATTAATAAAACAGGAAATAGTCTCTCTTCAGGACACGAGTAAACGACATTTGTGGTGAACAAGGAAGGGGCTATAACTACCACTGGGCTTACTCAGGGAGATGACTATTAATAAGAAACATTTGAGGGCCAGAGGGAAGACTCAGCAGTCAAGAGTGCTGGCTGCTCTTGGGGAGGACCTAGGTTCAATTCCCAGCACCCACATGGCAGTTCACAACCATCTGTAACTCCATTCTTAGTGGATCCAGTGCCTTCTGGTCTCTGCAGGACCCAGACATGTATACAAAAAAAAACTATATATATAAAATTTTAAAAGTTGTTTTAAACATAAGAAAGAAATGTTTGAAATAGCTGACAGGACGCTCAATGGGAAAGGTACCTTCTGATAGGTTTGATGAGCTGAGTTCAACTCCAGGACCCACATGTGGGGATGTGGGAGGAAGGAGCCAATTCCTACCTGTAAATTGTCTGCTGACCTTCACACATGCACCATGATATACACACAGTAAATAAAATGTAAAGATTTTTAATTAATCCCATTTATGATTTCAAAACTGTAAACTAGGAGTACACAGGAACCTTTTCAATGTGAAACACTTTAACTAATATTATAGTTAAATTATAAGTTTTCTCACCACCAAGGTAAGGAACAAGGTTAGGTTTTGCTCTCCTGCTCCTTTTTACACCATGTGGGAAGGCATAGTAAGTGCAATATAGCAAAAGACATAAAAGACACAAAGCTTGGAATAATCTACCCATTTCTAGAAAACCCAAAGAACTGACAGAAAAACTGTTACTGATAAGCCATTGTAGAGAAACTACAGGATATAAGGTTAATACACGAAACTCAGTTGCTTCCCTATACACCAGCAGCGAACCAGTAGAAAATGAAGCATAAGGCACAGATTTAACAAAACACCTACAAATCTCTTCAATGAACAAAATCAGAAAACTAAAGGAGAGACCTTCCATGTTTGTGAATAGGAAGACACAATGTTGCCAAGATGTAAGTCTTCCCCAACCTGACCTGTAGATTGAGAATCATCCCAAAGTCCCAGTGAGTTGTTTTGTGGATATAGGCAAACTAATCCTAAAGTTTACCTGGAGGGAGAAAAAAAAACTCAAAATAGTCAAACCAGCATTGAAATAAGGGAGTACATCTGGAGGACTGACATTTTCTGATCTTCAGACTCAAAATGAGGGGAGTGGCAAGACCTGGTAGGTAGCGGCATGACCTGGGTTCCATGCCTAGGACCGTGTGCTGGAAAGAAATGGTCAAGAGCCAGCTGGAAGCTGTCCTCTGACTTCCAGTCTCCAGCCACACGTGCACACAAATGATAACAAGTGAGACAGCCTCTTACTGGTGAGAGGACAGGCGATAGATACCTCATGTAATAGACAAATAGATGAGTGCAAGAATAGGACCCACAAATAGCGCAGACTGATCACTTTGTTGCCCAGACCAGTCCTGAACTCCTGAGCTCAACTGATTCTCCTGAGTCAGCCTTAGGCCTCCCAAGTAGCTGGGACTGCAGGTGTGCTGCCACTGTTCCCAGTGGAACAAAGACAACACCGTGGAGAAAAGATAGTTTTTATACGCAATGATGGCAGAACAACTACACAGCTACATGAAAAAGAAATTAGACACATACATTATACCTTAACAAAAATTAACTTACTATCATAGAATAAAATACATAAAACTAAACTTGAAACTCTATGGGAGAAAGGGTGTCTAGATGGAGGGTCAGTGAGATGGCTCAGCAAATAAAGGCAATTTTGCTAAGATTGACAACCTGAATTGAGTATCTGGTCCAAATTGTAGAAGAGAACAAGTTCCAGCAATAGTCCTCTAACATTCACATGTGTGCTGTGACACATACATGCACACACACTGCTGCGGGAGGACCTTCCACTCCTTCAAGCCAATAGTCGCTGAAGTACGAGCCCATTGGCTGAAGGAACACACACATGATTACATGGTTTTTTAAAAGTCTAGATGACTTGGAGTATAGTGATTACTTGTAGAGACACCATGCCATGGTGATCAGTTCCAGCTAAGAGTCACTTCGAAGCCAAGTTCAGAGCTGACCCAGGTTGCATAACTAGATAGAGACAGAAAAGCAAGGGGGAGAATGCCAAAAGCATGACGCATGAAGGAAACCATTGATAAGAATTGATAAGATGGGCTTAATGAAAATTACAAAAGTTTATGCTCTGGGAAATACAGTATCAAGAGAACGAGAGGATGAGCCAACACACTGGAAGAAAATATTTGCATGAGACACAGTTGACTAAGGACCATTATGCAAAATATACCCAGAACTTTGTTTGGTTTCCCAGACAGGGTTTCTCTGTGTAGCCCTGCTGTCCTGGAACTCACAGACACTGCCTGCCTCTGCCTCACAAGTGCTGGGATTAAACGCCACTACTACCTGCTTTAGAACTTTTTTTTTTTTTTTGATTTTTCGAGACAGGGTTTCTCCGTAGCTTTTGGTTCCTGTCCTGGAACTAGCTCTTGTAGACCAGGCTGGCCTCGAACTCACAGAGATCCGCCTGCCTCTGCCTCCCGAGTGCTGGGATTAAAGGCGTGCGCCACCACCGCCCGGCTAGAACTTTTTTTTTTAAATAAGATCACTTCACTAGCCGGGCGGTGGTGGCGCACGCCTTTAATCCCAGCACTCAGGAGTTCGAGGCCAGCCTGGTCTACAAGAACTAGTTCCAGGACAGGCACCAAAGCTACAGAGAAACCCTGTCTCGGAAAAAAAAAAAATCACTATATAACCCAGACTGTCCTAAAACTTTTTCCTAAAAAATAAAATAAAATAAAATAAATACATTTTTGCCAGGAAGTAATGGCACTTGCTTTTAATTCCAGCACTCAGGAGGCAGAGACAGGTGTTCAAGGCCAGCCTGGGCTACAGAGCAACTTCTAGGACAGCTAAGGCAACACAGAGAAAACCTGTCTCAAAATACCAAAAACAAAACAAGATTTGTTTTAGATTTATTTATTTAGGATTTTTTGGAGCCAGAGTCTCACTATTATACCCTGACTTGCCTGCAGCTCACTATACAGACCAGACTGACCTCAAACTCATAGAGATCCACTTGCCTCTACCTCTTGAGGGCTAGGATTAAAGGCATGTACCACTATGCCTGGCCCTAGATTTAGCTGGGTTTTTTTTTAATTTTTTTAAAAATTTTATGTGTATAAGTACTTTGTCAGCAGATATATTCCATTCCAGCAGTGTATTCCATTCATGTGCCTGGTGTCCACAGGTCAGAAGAGGGCTTCAGAGATTCCCTGGGAACTGGAGTTACTGATGGTTGTGAGCCAGCATGTCCTCTGTAAGAGCAACAAATGCTCTGACCCACTGAGCCCTCTCTCCAGCCCCTGCCTTAGAACTTGGAATTCTCTCTCATCCTTTTAAATGCTAGATTACATACAGGTATGTGCCGGCACAGGTGACCTAAACTACTTGTGACACTAATTTTTAATTCTGTCTTTGATGAGACAGGATCTCTGCAACTCAGACTGGTTGTGAACTCACAAAAATCCTCTTACCTTAGTCTCCTACGAGCTAGTTTTAGAGTAAGGACCACTAAACCTAGCATATTTTATTGAGAAAAGTGCTAAACAGCACTGAGCTATATACTGTTAAAACTAAACAATAACCCATTTTAAAAATAAGCTAAAAACAAGGCTGGAGACATGGCTCAGTGGTTGAGAGCACTATCTGCTCTTCCAGAGAACCCAGCACCCACATGGCAGCTCACAAGTATCTGTAACTCCAAGATCTAACACCCTCACACAATCACAAAATAAAATAAAAATAAATTATTTAAAAAATAAGCAGACACTGGGCGGTGGTGGCGCACACCTTTAATCCTAGTACTCGGGAGGCAGAGGCAGGTGGATTTCTGAGTTTGAGGCCAGCCTGGTCTACAAAAGCTAGTTCCAGGACAGGGTCCAAAGAAAGCAACAGAGAAACCCTGTCTTGAAAAACAAACAAAACAACAACAAAAGCAGACACCAAACTGCTGAGCCTTACTGTCAGAGCACTCACCTCAGATTCAGAGGCCCTGGTTTCCATCTTTAGCGCTCAACTTTAATCAGGAGGTAAAGGCAGGGGATCTCTGTGAATTCAGAATCAGCCTTGTCTACATGTAATGAGACCCTGGCTCAAATAACAAACAATAACAAAAAGTTGTGTGTGTGTGTTTATAGTAGAGGAAGGATCTGGAATTTGGAGCCACCTTAAACTGCATATGAGTTTAAGACTAGGCTGGCCTAAATGGTACCACATCTCAAAAAAAAGGGGGGGGGGCTGTGCGGATGGCTCAGTGGGCAAAGTGTTTGTTACATAAGAATGAGACTCTTGGGGCTGGAGAGATGGCTCAGAGGTTAAGAGCACTGGCTGCTCTTCCAAAAGGTCCTGAGTTCAATACCCAGCAACCACATGGTGGCTCACAACCATCTGTACTGAGATCTGGTGCCCTCCTCTGGCGTGCGGGCATACATGGAGGCAGAATGTTGTATACATAATAAATAAATAAATCTAAAAAAAAAAAAAAAGAATGAGACTCTTGAGTTTGGATCCCTAACACATAGAAGTCAAGCACAGTGGAACAGGTCTGCAGTCCCAATACTGGAGCTCACTGACCAGGATGCTAGCTGGGGCAGCCAAATTGCCAAATCGGTGAGCTCCGGATTCAGTGAAACCCTGTCTTAAAAAACAAAAATGTGAGGAAGAGACCGATATCAGCCTCTGACTTCCACATGTACACACATAAATGCACCCACCCACAAGAAAAAAGAAGGAAAAGGAAAACTCAACATGTTCCTACCATATGACTCAGCAAGCATGTTTCTTGGTATTTATACAAAGTAGTTGAAAGCATATGTCCGCCCACCTAGCTACACACGGATGCTTATGGCAGCTTTATTCAAATTTGCCCAAACTAATAGTGCTAAGCTGAGGACCAAGTCTTTAACACACAGGCAGGATTTTTAAGGGCATGCTAGATCCAGACTATGACATCTACCTTCCACAAGTCACCCAGGAAGGGGATCTTTTTTTTTAATTAATTAATTAATTTATTAAAGATTTCTGTCTCTTCCCCGCCACCGCCTCCCATTTCCCTCGCCCTCCCCCAACCAAGTCCCCCTCCTTTGTCAGCCCAAAGAGCAATCAGGGTTCCCTGCCCTGTGGGAAGTCCAAGGACCACCCACCTCCATCCAGGTCTAGTAAGGTGAACATCCAAACTGCCTAGGCTCCCACAAAGCCAGTACGTGCAGTAGGATCAAAAACCCATTGCTATTGTTCTTGAGTTCTCAGTAGTCCTCATTGTCCACTATGTTCAGCGAGTCCGGTTTTATCCCAGACTTTTTCAGACCCAGGCCAGCTGGCCTTGGTGAGTTCCCGATAGAACATCCCCATTGTCTCAGTGTGTGGGTGCACCCCTCGCGGTCCTGAGTTCCTTGCTCGTGCTCTGTCTCCTTCTGCTCCTGATTTGGACCTTGAGATTTCTGTCCCGTGCTCCAATGTGGGTCTCTGTCTCTATCTCCTTTCCTTGCCTGATGAAGGTTAATATTCAGGAGGATGCCTATCTGTTTTTCTTTGGGTTCACCTTCTTATTTAGCTTCTCTAGGATCACGAATTATAGGCTCAATGTCCTTTATTTATGGCTAGAAACCAAATATGAGTGAGTACATCCCATGTTCCTCTTTTTGGGTCTGGCTTACCTCACTCAGGATAGTGTTTTCTATTTCCATCCATTTGCATGCAAAATTCAAGAAGTCCTTGTTTTTTACTGCTGAGTAGTACTCTAATATGTATAAATTCCATACTTTCTTCATCCATTCTTCCATTGAAGGGCATCTAGGTTGTTTCCAGGTTCTGGCTATTACAAACAATGCTGCTATGAACATAGTTGAGCATATACTTTTGTTGTATGATAGGGCATCTCTTGGGTATATTCCCAAGAGTGGTATTGCTGGGTCCAGGGGTAGGTTGATCCCGAATTTTCTGAGAAACCGCCACACTGCTTTCCAAAGTGGTTGCACAACTTTGCATTCCCACCAGCAATGGATGAGTGTACCCCTTTCTCCACAACCTCTCCAGCAAAGGCTGTCATTGGTGTTTTTTATTTTAGCCATTCTTACAGGTGTAAGATGGTTTCTTAAAGTTGTCTTGATTTGCATTTCCCTGATTGCTAAGGAAATTGAGCATGACCTTAAGTGTCTTTTGGCCATTTGAACTTCTTCTGTTGAGAATTCTCTGTTCAGCTCAGTGCCCCATTTTATAATTGGGTTGATTAGCCTTTTACGGTCTAGTTTCTTGAGTCCTTTATATATTTTGGAGATCAGACCTTTGCCAGTTGCAGGGTTGGTGAAGATCTTCTCCCAGTCAGTGGGTTGCCTTTTTGTCTTAGTGACAGTGTCCTTTGCTTTACAGAAGCTTCTCAGTCTCAGGAGGTCCCATTTATTCAATGAGACCCTTAGTGACTGTGCTGCTGGGGTTATACGTAGGAAGTGGTCTCCTGTGCCCATGTGTTGTAGAGTACTTCCCACTTTCTCTTCTTTCAGGTTCAGTGTGTTCGGACTGATATTGAGGTCTTTAATCCATTTGGACTTAAGTTTTGTGCATGGTGATAGATATGGATCTATTTTCATTCTTCTACAGATTGACATCCAGTTTTGCCCGCACAATTTGTTGAAGATGCTCTCTTTTTTCCATTGTATACTTTTAGCTCCTTTATCGAAAATCAGGTGTTCATAGGTTTGTGGGTTAAAGTCAGGGTCTTCTATTCAAGTCCATTGGTCGACTTCTCTGTTTTTATGCCAATACCAAGCTGTTTTCAATACTGTAGCTCTGGCCGGGCGGTGGTGGCGCACGCCTTTAATCCCAGCACTCGGGAGGCAGAGGCAGACGGGTCTCTGTGAGTTCGAGACCAGCCTGGTCTACAAGAGCTAGTTCCAGGACAGGCTCCAAAAACCACAGAGAAACCCTGTCTCGAAAAACAAACAAACAAACAAAAAAATACTGTAGCTCTGTAATAGAGTTTGAAGTCAGGGATGGGGATGCCTCCAGACGATCCTTTATTGTATAAGATTGTTTTGGCTATCTTGGGTTTTTTGTTTTTCCATATAAAGTTGATTATTGTCTTCTCCAGATCTGTGAAGAATTTTGATGGGGATTGCATTGAATCTATAGATTGCTTTTGGTAGAATTGCCATTTTTACTATGTTGATCCTCCTAATCCAAGAGCAAGGGAGACCCTTCCATTTTCTGGTGTCCTCTTCAATTTCTTTCTTCAAAGACTTAAAGTTCTTGTCAAATAGATCTTTCACTTCCTTGGTCAGAGTTACCCCAAGATATTTTATGCTATTTGTGGCTATCGTGAAAGGTGATGCTTCTCTGATTTCCCTCTCTGCTTCCTTATCCTTAGTGTATAGGAAGGCAACTGATTTTTTGGAGTTGATCTTGTATCCTGCCACATTACCAAAGGTGTTTATCAGCTGTAGGAGTTCTTTGGTAGAGTTTTTGGGGTCGCTTATGTATACTATCATATCATCTACAAATAACGAAAGCTTAACTTCTTCCTTTCCAATACGAATCCCCTTGATCCCAGGAAGGGGATCTTGAGATAAGCATTTCAACATGAATATTAGAGTTGGGATTATAGCTTGATGGTAGAACCTTTACCTAGCATTAACAAGCCCCTGCATTCATACGCATACAGAATGAATATTTTTAACGATTGATTTTATAATCATATATGGGTGTTTTGCCCGCATGTATGTGCCTGATCTCTATGGAGGTCAGAAGGGGGCATCAGATAGACTGGAACTAGAGTTTGAGAGCTACCATGTGGGTGTTGAGAAATGACTGTGGGTCCTCTGGAAGAACAGCCAATGCTCTTCACTACTGAGCCACCTCTCCAGCCCAAAGGTGAATCATCTTATGTCTGTAAACATTTTAAATGAGTCTTACATAACAGAGACTCAGTTCTGAAAGGTTTTAAATTCTGTGTTGTTTGTGATACCTGTAGTCAAACCCGGGTTTTATTCTTGACCTTATACCAAGTGCTCTTACTACTGTGCCAACATTTCAAGTTCCTGTTTGGTATACATCAAACCACCCAATGGAAAAGAAGGGTTTGACTTGTTACAACTGTAAAGTGCTTTGTATTGATTCAGGGTGAGGCATGCAAGTAAGCCAAGTGCAATTACATTTCTGTCCAGTCTTTTCTATGCATCCTTTTTTTTTTTTAACATTGTTCAGGCCTTATAACAGAAGCAATGTTGTTTTCTTATAGCTGATTTTTTATAGCTTTAAAAAATTTATATTTTTAAAGGAATTTTTATGATTTAACTATTTTATGTGTAAGATCCCCTGGAACTGATTTACAGACAGTTGTGACCTGCCATGTGGATACTGGGAATTGAACCTGGGTCCTCTGGAAGAACAGTTAATGCTCTTTACCTACTGAGTCATCTCTACAGCTCTAACTTTAAACATTTTTTAAAGAGCCAGTCATTGGTGGCGCACACCTTTAATATCAGCACTCAGGAGGCAGAGGCAGGAGAATCTCTGTGAGTTTGAAGCCAGCCTGGTCTACATAGTGAGTTCCAAGACAGTCAGGGCTGTTACACAGAGAAACCCTGTCTTGAAAGACAAAAAAAAAAAAAAAAAAAAAAAAAAAAAAAAAAAAAAAACCACCAAAAAAATCTTTGAGTTACTCTGTTTTAAAGTTTCCACCAGTGGGATTCTTAGGTCAAGGGAGGTAAATATTTTGAAGATTCTTGACAAGTGTGTGATTTTGTTGTTACTTGTTTTTAAGATAATGTCTTATGAGGCCCAGGCTGGGCTCATATTCGCTATATAGCTGAAGATGACTCTGAACTTCTGACCCTCCTGCCTCTACAAGTGCTGCTATTGCAAGGGTCCATCACACCCAGTGTTATGTGGTGCTGGAACCCAGTGTGGGGCTTCGTGCATGTTAGGCCAGCATTCTACCCACTGAGCTGTATCCCTAGCCCGTTTTTTTTCTTTTAAGGGGGAGGTGCCTTCTACAAAAGGACAGGAGGAGTTGAATCCCTGAAGGTAAGAGTAGGCCCAGGAGGAAGATAAAAAGAGGGAAGGCAGCCACCAGGGGGCAGCTGGGGACCAGACCAGCTGGCAAAGTGTTCTCTGTGGCAGGCAGGAATCATGGAAAGCCTAAAGCAGTATGTGTATCTGTGCTGCCTAGGACTGTTACCCTTGAGCGGTGTCCACATCTGAACATACACTGATTTTTTTTTTCCGAGACAGAGTTTCTCTGTAGCTTTGGAGCCTGTCCTGGAACTAGCCCTTGTAGACCAGGTTAGCCTCAAACTCATAGAGATCCGCCTGCCTCTGCCTCTACCTCTGCCTCCCGAGTGCTGGGATTAAAGGCGTGTGCCACCACTGCCCGGCCCACTGATTTAGAAGAGAATGAAGCATAGGGCCTGGTGTCCAGGTCTGAGCTGATGCTGGGGGAGTAAGGGCTCATCTTTAAAGAAAGGGAAATCCATTAAAGGAGAAAATAAAGAAAAAGAGCTCCCAAGACTCCTTGTCAGGGTTGGAGCTGACTGTTCTTACCCTGTAGGATGGACCAGTGTATTCTAGTTTCAGTTATTAGTGAGAAAAATTAGCTCAATGTGTATTGGGGGGGTAAGAGGGCAGAGTACATTACACAAGGGACAAGGATCACCTATTTGGAGTTCCCAGTCCCCGTTTATAGCTTAAAACATTTAAGATGTTTTCGAACCCGAGGGTGGGATGAATCCTGGAAAGGAGTCCCAAGTAGTGGAATGTCTACCCATCCTGGGCTTCCATCTCTCCCTTGCGTCCCGGCTGGGCCTTTGCCCTGGCTTTGCAAAGAGGCTCTGAGGTGAGGACTGCTAGTGAACCGCTTGGAGTTGAGAGGCCAAGTTACACTGTTATCCTGGCATGTAGCTTCAGGAAGCGCTCGTGCAGACTGACCCCTTTGGCCTGGTAACTGGCCACCTTTTTCTAGAAGCTCTTCTGTAATCTGACAAGGCTCTTTCTCCCATGGTAGGATGAAGGGGTTTGTACTTTGATGTCAGTTGGTATTTGTACTTCAGAGCAGTTTGTCCCACTGAGCCCCTCTGCTCCTGTCCACCCCACATAGGTCTTAAGCATACTCTAGGGACCTTCTCTAATGCCATGACTTTCTCAGACCTGACTTTTGGCTTCTCAGCTTCTGCCAGCACATTAGAGCACTTGTTTCCCCTATCCCTGTCGTGTTTCCTCTTGTAAAGACATTTATTTATGCATGTCTCTTGCCCCATAGAACTACATGCGCGCTCTCTCTCTCTCTCTCTCTCTCTC
The DNA here is from genome assembly GCF_018167655.1 of Microtus oregoni. NCBI lineage: Eukaryota > Metazoa > Chordata > Mammalia > Rodentia > Cricetidae > Microtus > Microtus oregoni. The sequence continues at coordinate 37,365,371 of NW_024543078.1, forward strand.
TCCTAAGGCAAAAATTAAGTCTTTCTCAGCACATGGTGGCCATTCAGAAAGGAGAGCTGTTGAATGGATTAGTGACTGTGAAGGGTCAGGTACTATTCTAGGTAACTGAGATGAGTTATGTTTTTAATTTAAAATTTTTATGTATGGGTCTTCTTCCTGCTTGTATCTGTGTACCACATGTGTGCCTGGTGCCTGAGACAGTCAGAAAAGGACACTGCATCCCCAGGAACTGGGGATGAGCCACCATGTGGCTCTGGGAATCAAACACAAGTCCTTTGGAAGAGCACTGGTACTCTTAACCATTGAGCCATCTTTCAAGCCCTCAAGATGAGTTATCTTTACATCCCATTTTCAAAGAAACTTGGTCTTATATGGGGAAATAGTCATAAAAAATGTTGTAGGATAGCTTGGTGGTGATGGCGCATGCTTTTAATCCCAGGACTTGGGCGGCAGAGGCAGGTGGATCTCTGTGAGTTCGATGCCAACCTGGTTTACAGAGAGTTTCAGGACAGCCAGGACTGTTAACACAGAAAAACCCTGTTTCAAAAAGCAAAACAAAACAAAAACCCCACAAAACAACAACAAAAAAGAACCACAGGCAAAGGAAGCAGCATACACAAGCCAATAGTTTACCACCATCCTAAGCAAAGCTGTGAAGTTAAAGGGCTGCCAGGGCTTTAATCCCAGTATTCCAGTACATAGGGAGTACAAACCAGTAGAAGCTACTTGGTGAGACAATCTCAAAAAAACCAAAACAAACAAAAACCCCTAAAGGTCTAGTGAGATGCCTCACGTGCTTCCTGCACAAATCTTAGTTGGATTGTGGGATCCATAGTGGAAGATCAGACTCTAAAGGGTTGTTCTCTGGGATGGGCATGGTGCTGCTACCTTTTTTTTTTTTTAAATGTGCGTTGGTGTTTTGCTTTCATGTATGTGTTTGTGAGTGTGCCAAATCCCCTGGTTACTCGTGTTACAGTTATGATCTGCCATTTGGGTACTGGGAATTGAACCCAGGTCCTCTGGAAGAGCAATCAATGCTCTTTACCTGCTGAGCCATCTTTTCAGCCTTTTGTGCCACCACCTTTAATCTCCATATTCAAGAGGCAGCAAGCATCTCCATTCAAGGCCAGTCCAGTCTACAGAGCTACATAGAGAGATCCTGTCTCAAAAACAAAACAAAACAAAAACAAAAAAAACAGGGTAGAAAGTGATTTGGGTAGGCAGCCTTGGTGATGAGCACATTGGACCCCTTGTGTGTGCCCCCATAGAGCAGCCTTACTAGAGGATATAGCAGTGTACTGCCTGGGTCAGTGAACTGATAGCAGACCACGGAATCCCAAGCTTTGGGTTTCAAATAAGTCATGAACCTTGAGCCTGCTAGCAGGAGGCCAAACCCTGGTTCTGAATAAAACCAGAGACCCTAAACAGGATTAGATCGAGCAGAGCAGAAGCTGAACTTGCAATAAAATGGCAGCTGGGGACCCAAATGCAGTCCAACCAGAGAATAACTTATTTAGTTATAACACCCAAGTGCTTTACTTTTTAAAACGTTTTTGTAAACACAGCCCAAGCTGGCCTTGAACTCCCTAAGTGGCTGAGGCTGGCCTTAAACTCCTGACCTTCCAAGCGCTGGGCTTTTAAGCATCTGCCACTACACCTCTGCAGTTTTACATGGTCAAAAATAAATAAATATATTTTGGATAATCTGTTTCCTCTGAGCAGTCTGTGACATACTGCCTCATACTCCTGCTACCGACTTTTCTTCAACATGGTACATCATCAAATTGTAAGCCAGGATAAACACTCCCTTCCTAACGGCAAAAATGCTTACCTGTTGGTGCCCTGCAGGAATAGTAGTCAGTCCTGCTCTTGTTCACTCTCTCCATTACATTGAAGGCATCTAATCAGAGATGGTTGAAATAAATTGAAAGGAAGTTTTTTGGTTGTTTTTCTAACTAGACCCAGCTCTCTCTGAAAGTGGTAGTGTAGGGGTCTGAAGTAGGTTGGCTGTTGATGGGATAAGCATGAACCACAGCATAGTGATGGTTACCTGAGAAAGGACAGGGCTTAGGAGAGCAGCAAGAGTTAAAGAAGGCTGTGGAAACTGGAAGATGCAGACATGCAGATTAAGATAGGATGGGACATGCTGTGGGCAGAGCTAAGAGGACAGGCTAGGGGTAACTTGGGGCTCTAAGCTTGTGCAGTCTGTGTGGAAGCTCCAGTTGGCCAGGGCAGCTGGGGTAAAGAAAGACCAGTCCCCATGGGAGGCTGGGTGCACTGCTGGACTCCGGTCTCCCTGGATTGCCTACTGCTGTCTGGTGTAAGCTCTTTACTGCCTGAGTGGATATGAATCATACATGGACAGTTCAGGCAGGTGCTTGGCACCCCTCATGTGTCATTATTATTAATGATGCCTGCATTTATTTGGAACAGGGTATGACAGGGAAAATGCCATAAAGGCCTGACATATTAAAGAGAAAGATCAAGTGGGGACTTGATCTTGGAGAATACCAAGTAGGAAGCAAGGGATGGCGTGGGAAATCCAAAGGTAAGTTAGATGTAGTTATTTTGTGGGGATGGAGGCACTCTAGGCTGCTAAGAGAAGGATCAGGAAGCCTGTCTTGCTAGGTATCCAGGTTCTAATTTGCTGGTGATCAAATTTGTCCATAGCAATGTTCACTAGGACCCTTTCTGACATGGGATCTCCCTCACCTTCACAGGCTAATCTGCCATAGGAGCTGAGTACAGGGCCTCTCGGTCTCCGCCTGTGATTCATGGCCCGGACCTTCCAGCAGTAGTTGAGCTAGCACTATGGTATGCCTGTGGACAGATCTACCCTTTACTTTAGTAAGCCCAGGGAAGTCTGGGGTACGGTCCCAGTCACCAGGGTGGGGTGGGGTGGGAGTGGGAGGTGTCATTCTAGGTATGAAGAGCTTGCTTACCTCCGCACCTGTTTGTCACTTGCAGGAAGTGGGTGACTAGTAACAGGGCCACTTTCACAGCTGAGCTGAAGAGCAGGTAGATCCTTAGCTTGTGATGGCAGTATGCTGATGAGGACGTTGAGGCTTGAAGGTTTGCTCAGGAGCAAAAGCATGAGCTCTCTACCCTGGACAGGCACGAAGGCCATTACCCTTCATGTTTTACACAGCTTTCTGTCTGTGGCATGGAGGGTCCAGGTAGTTGGGGGCAGGCAGGAGCACCTGCTTGTTTTGTTGTTCACTTCCTGCCATGAGGCACTGATAGAAACTCCTTTATAACTACAGTCCTCACTTGCCCCGGGCAGGGCCAGGGTGTCCAGAGGCCAAACACATTTAAGTCTTGGCTCAAGGTCTATACTTTAACATAAGAATAATTGGGTTGCAAATTCTGTAATAGTCACAAAGCCACATGTCTGCAAAATTCCAGCGTGCTAGGCCAGCCTTTCTTTGCTAACTCGCATCAAATGGCCAACCCTTGATTCTGCAGTCCACAAAGTGTAGTGTAGGAAGTTACCCATGGATGACTTACTTTAAAAATGTAGCCAGAAAAACTTACCTTTAAATCAGATAGCAATGTGATTACTATTAATGTGGAATTATGCAGTTTTGTGCTTTGTCCCTCTTGCTATTTATCTTCTCTATCACTACTTGTTTCTTCTTGTTTGGAGATCAAAGACTTTCTATTCATTTCGGGATTTCTCAAGATCCCTGCAGTATTATAAGCCTCCCAGTCCCTCTTGTGATTGTTTTTTTTTTTTTTTTCAAGACAGGGTTTCTCTGTGGCTTTGGAGCCTGTCCTGGAACTAGCTCTGTAGACCAGGCTGGTCTCGAACTCACAGAGATCCGCCTGCCTCTGCCTCCCGAGTGCTGGGATTAAAGGCGTGCGCCACCATCGCCCGGCTTGTGATTGGTTTTTGTTTCCATTAATTCTCCTTTTAGGGGCTCAGTTGGTAAAATGCTTGTCTTGCAAACATGAGGACCTGAGTTTGAGCCCTTGAGCCCATGTCAGTGCTGTGCACTTGTAATCCCAGAACTGGAAGTGGATTCCAGGGGCCTGCAGGCTAGCCCACTTGGCGAATTCCAGGTCAGTGAGAGAGCACCTTTAAAAACAAGGTGGATGGCTCCTCTAGAACAGCACTGGAGACTGTCCTCTGGCCTCCACATGTGCACATACATACACAGAACTAAGACTATCTTCTCTTCATACATTCACAACTAATGAACAACAAAACCACCTACAACATGTGAGGGTGAACCTCCTGGTCATGTTTCTCTCCCTGACATATTCTCCCAGTTGTAACAGGTCATTGCTTTGAGGGGGCTACCCTACCTACTAGCTGTCACCAACCCATCATCACCTTTTGCCATTTTCCTCTTGTACTCCTCATTGCCTGAAAGCCATACTTAAATCTTGTAGTCAGGCCAAGGGCTGTTTTGTTATTACAGAGCTTAAAAACATACCTGGTACACAGCAGTGCAAACAAGAACTGAATGAGTAAATGAGTCCTGGAAACCTGTCTTTTGGTGGGAACATCTACCCATATGAGGCACAGGGAACTGGTGCAATGGAGAATCATTTACTGCCCCTCCCTGACAAGGGGTATAGACTGCTGATGTCCAGGTCCCAAAGACACAGCTGAAAAACTGGACTCAGGGGAGCAGGCAGAGTATCATACTAATGTTTTTAATATAGTCTGATCAGATCAATTCACATCACAAGGTCAACCTGGGCTTGCTCAAGTGTAACACAACCAAGGTACACAATGTCTCTACCTGAGGCTCTTCAACTTTCCTGGCCCCCAACACCATTGAAATCGCTTCCTGATCAGACTGGAATTTTTTTTTTAAAATTTTGCATAAAACTATTTCTTCCATAGACTTCAAACAACTAGCCAAGTTTATTATGGTACATCTAAACAAAGTTTAATACTAACCCTAAAGTGTGACTGCGGTTTACAAAGAGCTCTGTGTCACCTGGGGTAGCTTTCAGTAGCAACTCACTACAACTGGTCCTAAAAATAACAAGAATAAGAATTAGAGATCAAAACCCAACAGCAAGTTGAATGGCTAAAATCAAGTAAGAAACTGGAATTTGGGGTAGATGTGTCCTCAGTAGATAAGCTTGTCCTGGCAGTGAAATGTTAGCTTCCAGTATCTCAGGAAGACCAGGGCCAACCTCAAAGGGCTCTCAGAGGACACTCATACTATAGTCCATGGGATGCTGTAGGTTTCTGGCTTTCTTAAAAATAGTTGGCCATGAGAGGGCAGAGACCCAACTGTAATTTCCTTTTGAGGACATAGGAAGGGGGATGAGGAATGAAAGAAGTTGGGGGTAGGGGGCACCAAAACCACTGAGATCCAAGATCACCAAGAGCTGAGTACCAGAAGCTCTCACTCAGAACTAGAAGAACCAGGACCGGTGCTGCTGGAGAGGCCTATGTAGTGTTTTCTGCCCTTGTCCCATACCTGGTCTCTCAAATATTTCTGCAGAGAGTATCGGATGAGAGTCTGTTTGTTTCTAAGGCCATCAGGAGAAATGGGTGATGGACAGGAAGGGGAGTAGGGTAGGGGCAGGGATGGAGGTTAAAAATGAATAAAAATCTCTCAGCTCCAGAACCCAAAGACATCACTTCCCTCCACATTTGCAGCATTTCTTGGCAGTCCCCAGAGGCTGTTCTGTGGGGACACAGTACGTCTTACTTCCCTTCAGGCCCCATGGGCTGCTGGTCCACTTCAGGATCCACCAGAGATGACGCAAACGCTGACTGGACAATCTGAAATCCAAAGGACTCAAGAAGAGACATGTTCTGCTGGGGAGAGAAAGGTGAGCCAAGGGCAGGGCCTAGGTCCCCTAAGGGACCCCCAAGGGCCCGGACATGCACCTTCTGGATGTGTTTGTTCAAGTAGGACTTAGAACGGAAGAAGCTCCCACATTCAGGGCATGGGTACTTCTTCTCCCCGTCAGAGTCCATTTTGTTTTTAGGGACTGCCATGTCACAGGAGAAAGAGCCGTTGGCACTCTGTTTCTCTGGTGTCTTCAGGTCACTGGCGTCTGAGAGGTCACCATAGGAATCAGAGCTCTCAATCAGATCCTGATGTGAGCATTTCTGGCCTTCTATGAAAAAAAAAAAAAAACCAGGGAAGAGATGAGGTCAGGCACTGGATCTGTCCCCTCCTGGAGGGACCATGAGAGGCCAGCTCACAGGCTCTGGAGGGATAGTTGGCCATTAACTAACCTGGCAGAACCCACGGAGGTTTGGCTGGTCTGTCTAGGAGTCTAGAATGCCTATAGGAGCAAGATGACAGTGCCCGGGGCCACCAGCCTCCCTTCACTTTAAACTCTTCATGCAGATGTGTGTGTAGAGTTCACCATCATCTCAGCCTGCTTAAAGGAAGGAAGGCTAGGAGGGGATCCCTCCTACCTCTGCCCAGAACAACCCAGAGACGTCCAATTCCTAGGTGCTTCCAGAGGTGCCTCTGGAGTAAAACTATTCTGATTATGATGAGCAGATGTGTCAGTGGCCTGTCCGCTGCACTAGGCCAGTGGCTATCTTCACAAAGCAGGCAAAACTGGAACCATGAGATCCTCTACTCAGCTAGATCTTCCTAATGGCTCAGACAGCACCAACCCTTACATGAGGCTTTTACAACCTTTCCACTTCTGCAGAGACCCTTCCAGGACCATACAGCCAAAGTACACAGAACAGCAACTCTGAACAACTTTGTCAGCTGGGTAGCCCCATCCACACCAAGAAATGCCCCTTACTGTCCTACCTTGCCTGGCCCACACTGGGGTCTACTGCCAAATAACAGCTTCCTGCCTGGGTCCAGAGAGCCATGCCAGGATGGGAGGTCTGTGATGGGAGCATGGAGCATGCCATCTCTACCATCTGCCATGCCCCTGGCGAAAAGGCAATAACAGCGAGACACCAAACAACATGAACCAAGTTAACGGTAAGCCTGGAACTCTTGTCAAACAAACCAACTCCAAATCAGAGGCAATCAGGTAGCTCATTTACTGCCATGCATCTCACAAATGCAGCCAGAGGCTCCTTGGAAAAGGCCACTTGTGGCAACAAACCACCGATACCATGGAAGAAGCCAGCCACTGGCTCCCACCCACCCATAGTAACAACCAAGGAGAAAGCGTTCAGCCACAGGTCCATACCATCCTACAGGGCAACAGGCAGTGGGTAGACCCAGAGTAATTCATCATGCAGTGCTCCTCTTCTGTCCCTAGGGCAACCCTGCAGGGCTCCAGACAATAGGGGCTACCCAAGAGGAAGGAAGGCTGGGGAAGAGGAGGCAGGCTGGATCAGCAGTACCCTAAAGCCTCACTCACTTGGGAGTGAGATACCCATGATAACTTTGTCCTGGAGAGCACTGCGATTCTTGCCTCCCCACCACCCGGCCCAGCGCCCCCACAACACAGTCTGCGCAGAGAAGCAAAGTGCAGAGCAAGGGGTCGCTTGCCTTTGTTGCCATAGGTCCTGGCGCAGTGGAACGCTGCTCCCCCATTCAGGATGGGTTCCTGGTGCCTGGAGACCTGGGGAAGGGGAACACCGTGGTGGGTTTTAACATGGACCTTTAAGTAGGAGGCAGAGGAGAAACCTAAACAAGACAAAAGGAGATGAGATCCCACAGCCAGCAAGAGATAACTCTCTGCTCCCCATGCCTTTTCTTTGGCAGCTCTGGCTAGCATTTCCTGGTCAGCTGCACCTGGAAGGGGTCCTCTCCTTGGCTCAGAAACATCTGCAATCACGTCAGGCCATGAGGTCAGGATGGAGAGTGCCACTGTCCATGAGTCAGCTTCTCTGGAAAGGCTATATTGAAGGGCCCAGGCCAGCCAGCTTGGCTCACTTGGTGCCTCAGTACCAGGTGATTTGAGTGATGTCGCACAGGCCCATGTCAGCTGCAGAGACCATGGCTAGAAATGTGGTCAGATAAGCATATGGGGTTCCAGCCAGCAGAAGCCTGCTTATTATCACTTACAGGGAAACCCAATGGAGACAAATGAAGTCCCCAAGGAAGCTTCCAGGGGATAGAGCATGTTGGAGCATGCTCTATTTTAATTTTTCCACCTTCAGAACAATAATTTAAGAACCGATTCCACCTTCTGAAGAACAGAGACAGGGAGTTACACAAAAGTGGCAGCGTGGTCATCCCTTGTCCATGGTGGTCTTCTGGATTTGGTCTAGGAACATCTGTCAGGTTCTCGTAGGATGATCTCCAGGCATCGCAGAGCTGCTCCACTTTACTCCTTGTGTGGCAGTCAGTTTAAGGTACGAGTATCTCAGGCTAGAAGAACAGGTCTTGAGCCAGTTTCCACAAATGTCACAAGGCCTTGCAAGGACGACAGCCACAGAATCAGGCAGGCCAATAAAATGACTGACTTGAGTTTGACAGGGAGGAAGTGTGTCATTAAATCCCACCATAGTCAAGGATCAGAAAGGACCATTAGCAGGAGCCAAAGCTTTTTACTATAATGCTCACTTAGGTCAGTGCCCTCATTTTATTCCTTTAATCCACTCCAGATCTGGCCAGCACATTTAGGTATTTCAGCTTCCATTTAAGTTTGTTTCATTACATTTATTTATATTTTTGGTTTTTTGAGACAGGGTTTCTCTGTGTAGCCTTGGCTGTCCTGGAACTTGCTCTGTAGACCAGGATAGCCTTGAACTCAGAGATCCATCTGAGTGCTGGGATCAAAGGCGTGTGTCATCACTGCTCCGCGAAAGGTTCACTTTTAAATGCTCTTAGTGTGCGAGGGCCCAGCGTGCTGCAAGAAGTACTCTACAAAGTTCCCCAAACACTCTACCTGTTGTAAATTATTATTTTATACTCATTTTACCGATTAGTAAATAAGAGACTTAGTAATTTTCATATGTGTCACATTCTTTTTTGTTTGTTTGTTTGTTTGTTTTTGTTTTTTGAGACAGCTTTGGAGCCTGTCCTGGAACTAGCTCTTGTAGACCAGGCTGGCCTCGAACTCCCAGAGATCCGACTGCCTCTGCCTCCCGAGTGCTGGGATTAAAGGCGTGCGCCACCACTGCCCGGTGGGCATGTCACATTCTTAATTTAAAAGGCAAGACAGACTTTTTCCTCCTGTTTTCCCAGCAGCTACTTGTCTACCTGTGTGATGGCTATTCTTGGTTGTCAGCTTGACTACATCTGGAATTAACTAAAACTCAAGCAGCCATGTCATGTATACCTGTTAGGGTTCTTTTTTCTCCCCTGAGACAGGGATTCTCTGCCTAACAGCCCTGGCTGTCCTGGAACTCGCTCTTGTAGATCAGACTGTCCTTGAACTCACAGAGACCCCGTCTCTGCCTCCCAAGTGCTGGGATTAAAGGCTTACGCCACCACCGCCTGGCTTTGTGAGGGATTTTTTTAATTAAATAATTTGAAGTGAACCCACTTTTAGTCTGGCTCTTCTGAGATGGGAAGATCCACCATTAATCTGGGCCACATCTTCTGTTGGCAGCTTATATAAAAAACTTGGAAGAAGGAAGCTTGTTCTCTCTACCAATGAAAGGTATTGAGAGTATGAGCAAGCTAGGCCACTCACAGTTGGACTAGCTGGACCACAGCCTGTAAGCCATTCTAATAAATCACCTTTTCTTATACACACACACACACACACACACACACACTTACATTCTATCAGTTCTGTTCCTCTAGAGAACTCTGCCTAATATACCCTGATAATTTTCTTTCAAAGTCTAGTAAAAAATTGCCCTTGAGCTTTAAAACAAACAACAAAAAAGTCCTTTGGACTTGTGCAATAGGGTTCATTATCATCACCACAACTGTGCGGTAATGAATGTGTTAGAATGGGCTGCCAGGAAACAGAGGGCTGGCTTATGGGAACTTTCTTTAGCAAAAACTCCTGAGGATAGCAGGTGGTGGTGGTCCTCGAGGGAAATGTGTGATTAGGAGAGTATTTCCTTTCTTAATACAGTTACTTCAAAGATTGACCTGGACCAGGTGCTAGTTGTCTGGCCTGCCTGGGGAGCTGTTTGGGCTATACTTAAGTGCTTGGCCTGAGGCCAGACACTGGAGGACAGACATTCCTAAGAAGTAGGCTATAGCCAAGAACGGGTCGGCAAGGCTAAAGAGAAGAGAAGGAGGCTTTTAGTCCTACCCCTCCAGGTAGCATTGTAAAACCCAAACACACCCAACAGGACACAGTGGCCCTGGAAACCAGTATAAGACAACAGAACTTTCTGATGATACAATGCTACCAATTCACAAGAGAATTTTTCTTTGGTTTTTCATTCCTTTGGGGCCTCTGAAGTAGAGTGAAGCCCCCTCATGGAATGCCAGAACAAGTCTACTACAGTCAAAGTGAATGGAAAGAAAAGCACTCTGTGTAGGGAGAGTGATCTACCAAGAAAATACAGCAGATACTCAATAAAAACATGCTGTATATTCCCAGAAACCATTCTGTGGAATATGTGGCTGGATTCCCTTGACTTTCTCCTGCTTGCGGATGGTACTACCTATAGCAAACTTAACTAGAAAGTGGCAAGAACAGACCCACAGCTGCCACTTAAAGCCCAGAGCTTAAACATAGCAACTCAGCAAGTCAAGTGTTGGGATGAAACAGAAACTGAGTTTCTGGGCAGAACATATCTTTGAGGCCAAGTGTATTTAGCTGAAATTCTAAGCTCACCCACCTACTCAGCTTGATGTTGGGCCTCCATGATGGAAGCACTGAGCACACATGTGACTGCTGCCAGTAAGTCTGATCCTCTCCAGAAACAGAGTTTGTTATGGCGCGAGGCCACTATTCTTCAGTTGTATTTTCTCATCTGTGTCCCTGCAGAGACTGGGGACTGCGTTTTCTGTGTCCAAACCCTGGAGGGGCCAAATCTAACAGTGTATTAAGACTGCCAGTGCAGGAGAGTGGCACAGCACCACCTTGCTGCCCTCGTGCTCATCTGACAGGAGAAAGTTTCCTTTGTGTGTGTTTTGTTTGTTTTTCAAGACAGGGTTTCTCTGTGTAACCGTGGCTGTCTTGGAACTCACTTTATAGACCAGACTGGCTTGAACCCAAGAGATCTGCCTGCCTCTGCCACCCAAGTGCTGGGATCAAAGGTGTGCATCACCACACCTGGCCTCCACTTGTGTGTTTGTGTGTTTATTTATTTTTATTTTATGTACATTGGTGTTTTGCCTGCAGGTATGTCTGAATGAGAGTGCTGGATCCCCTGAACAGGAGTTACAGACAGCTGTGAACTGCCACGTAGGTGCTGGGAATCGAAGGCAGGTCCTCTCGAAGGGCAGCTAAGTGCTCTTAATCTCTGAGTCATCTCTCTAACCCCCTCTTGTGTATTTTTGTTGTTGTTTGTTCTGTTTTATGGCAGAAGGTCTTGTCTGGCCTAGTAATTGCCATTTAGCCCAGGCTATCCTTGAGTTCATGAGAATACTCCTGCCTCAGCCCTGTAAGTGCCACAGGAACAGGCCACTAGGCCTGACCTCCTTTGTGACAAGAGCTCGCTGTGTAGCATTAGCTGGCTTGGAATTTGAGCTGTCTTCTTGCCTCAGTCTCTCCAATGCAAAGATCACAAGCAATTCTGCAAGCTGAGGCCAGCCTGGGCTTCACAGTATGATGGAGGAAGGTCATTGGTTAAAAAATAAAGAAACTGCCTTGGCCCATTTTACTGGTTAGAACATAGGTGGGTGGAGTAAACAGAACAGAATGCTGGGAGGAAGAGGAAGTGAGCGCAGAGACGCCATGCTCCCCTCTCCCGGGCAGACTCGACAGCTCCGCTCTCTGGAGCAGAGGCCATCCTCCCCTCTCCTGGGCAGACGCACGCAATGAAGCAAGCCACCAGGTCAGACATGCTAAATCTTTCCCAGTAAGACCGGTGCTACACAGTTTATTAGAAATGGGTTGATCGGGATATCAGAATTAGCCAGTAAGGGCTAGAGCTAATGGGCCAAGCAGTGTTCAAAAGAATACAGTTTCCGTGTAATTTTTTCGGGGAATAAGCTAGCAGGCGGCCGGGGTGCTGGGGACGCAGCCCCGCCGCTCCTATTACAACAACAGTAGGGATAGAAAGACGGCTCGGTGGTTAAAAACAATCCTCTGTAACAGCACCCAATTTTGGTTCCTAGCACCCACATCCTGGCTCACTACCTCCTGTAACTCTAGTTCTAGGAGATCTGATGTCTTCCATGGGCTCCTGTACATACATGGTACACACGCGCACACACACACGCACACACACAATTTAAAAATAATCCAAAAAATGTAACAAAATATTATTGGACTAGAAGAAGATACCTGTGAGTTCACCTGATTCAGTCTCACCTGAGACTATTCTGCAGTGCCTGGGACTGGACAAAAAGCCATGACATGCCAGGCAGGTGCTCTACCATCAATTCACAAGCCCAGCTCCAAGAACATTCATTTATTTAAGCCTGATTCCTTGGTGGCACAGGGCAAAGGATGACACAGAGCCCCCTCATCCTCTTCCACCCTCTTGTTTTGTCGGCGTCTGTGTGTTGCTGTCCGTTTGGTCTTCCAGAGGCGGCATCCAGCTTTTCCTCGCCTGAGAATGGCTGCAGCTGTTTTCTCTTCTGAGCACTCAGCACAGGTTGGTCCTGGAGGAGTGGGACTTGCTGCTGAAGACTGCTCTCGAGCCTGTGTCCACAGTCTTGGTAGGCTCTGGCTTTACTCTGTGAATGCCACACTCTAGTCACATGGCTTGTGGCTGGTTTTCAAGTCCTCTTTGCAGCTCTTGAGGAAAACTGTGTCCTGATGGGTGAACCTCGCTGCTGCCCCACCTGGGCTGCTGTGCAGTTCTTGCCTGAGCCTGTCATCCAGGCTGGACTTCCGGTTTTATTAACATCCTTTTCACAGCGCTCAGCTCTGCCAACGGAACCAGTCCAGGATAGGGAAAACTTGACAAAGTCCTTCTGAGGGTGCTTTTCGGCAAGTTTAGAGGTATTTGGAGGTACTCTCTGGAAGCCAGGTTAGGATGAAACGAGGCAGAAACCAGCTTTCTAAGATGCCTGCCCTCACCACCCCAACATTTGCACCTCGAGGGAAACGAAGTCACTGAAGCTGCTGAAGCCGCTAGTGGCTGCATTCAAGGCAAATCAGAGAGAGGTCTCTGGAAGGCACCTGGTTCCAGGACTCCAAGAAAACATCTACCCAGCAGTGTGCCTCACGGAGACAGCACCCTGCAGGGGGTCCTGTGCCTTGTCCAAACCAGACTATCAGGAAGCAGCATCAAACCATTTTACCCTTTTACAGTATAAGGAGGGGTGTCCCAAAGGTACAAGAATTCTCAGTTACTTTCTCTTAGGGTACTCAACAGCAACCCCATGAGATGGAAAGGGGAAGGCTCTTAATCACTTTTAAGAGAAGAAGCAAGGCAAGGAGAGCCCAAAGCTACATAGCAAAGGCTGAAACTGAACCCTGTCTCCTGATTCCTGGTTCAGTGTTCAACCCATTAAGTCAGATACTAGACTTACTAAAACACTGACACAAGAGGCCCCGGGAAACAACAAGCAACATGCCCAAGTGGCCAAAGCCAGCAGCAGCCTCGCCCCAACCTCCTTCAGCACAGACACTGCTTGCAAACAAACTCCCAGCACTTCCGACAGCCAACTCTACCCAGCAGAGCCTCAGGAACATGGCGGACTTCATCCAAAATAACACTGCTGCCACAGCTAGACACCACACAGGCCAACCTTCGCCTCAACGCACTGTCCTCTCAGAGCACCTTCCATTTTGCCTTTCTTTCATCAAGACCACAATATGTTTGGAATCTTTTAAATATTTATGCCAGAAAGTTTTTGTCTCTTGCTCATCTCCAGATCCAGCCTCCTTCCCTGGCTGTTGAGTCTCATTTGCTAGCCAACCTCTGTTTAGTGTATTTGTGAATTCATCTATCCTGCCACTGTGGAAGGTGTATTTGACCCCGAGTTGGGGGAATCACCTCTTTCCTTCTGTTCCCATTATTAAGTCTCTTGGGCTCTTTTAAGCACCCAAGCCTCTTGGAAAGGGAGAGGTTTCAGACAACTAGCTGAGAGATGTGCTCAAAGCCTGGGTGAAGGCATTTCTCAGTCCGGGAAGAGTGGGCTCTCCACAAGATCAGGCCCATCCTCTAAAGTGAGGAGACAATGGGAAAATTACCTCGGTTACAGATACTGCAGAAATTGCTGGGTCCCTCGCTGTGCTTCTTCAGGTGATCTGCCATGTATGCTGCCCGCAGGTACTTCCCACACACCTGGCAGGGTACCTTGTCTTCATGACAGGCCAGATGGGAGCGCAGACGGTCTCGAGTAGCAAAAGAGGCATTGCAGGTCTGAGTTCAGAAAGGAAAACAAGATGAGGAACAACAGACATCTCACACTTGGCCGAGTACACCAGGAAGCAAAGCCGTTTCTGTTACCTTGTGCAATCAGTCCCTTTAGAAAGCTGGGTGGTTCAGGTAGAGTAGGTAAGGCTCTACTCACAATGCCAAGGGGCTGCCCTTCCTTGCCACAGTGCTATTTCATGGGATATGAGATAGAATTGTTGGTTCTTTACCACAGACAGACAAGCTCAAGACATGACCAGTTAAGTCCTATGCTCCTCTACTGAGTGAAGAGTTAAGTATTTGTTCATTTTCTTTCTCCCCACCTTTGATTTTCCGAGACAGGGTCTCATACATCGCAGGCTAACCTCAAAGTCCGTGTAGTTGAACCTGACCTTGAACTGCTCATCCTTCTGCAGAGTGCCGGGATCACAGGTGTGCACCTCTACATCTGCTCGTTCTTAACCACAAAGCACTGACTTTAGGAGCAATGGCAATAAGTGAGTTACAGTACATAAACCAGTCTTCCTGCTCCCTATCCCAGGGTTTCCCCTTATTGCTTTATTCAAAGACTCCAGTATATTTGCTTCATTCAAATATGACATTTGTCTTGGCCACAGGGAAATGGAAAAGGCAGGACAAAGTACAAAGATAACACTTCATAATATTCTTGTAATGTGAATTTAAAAAGCAGCTTATAAAATGATAGTGTCAGTTCTGCTAATGTGAGAATGGAGGAAGTGGGCTGCAGGCATTGAGGACATCTGTGCAATGTTATGGTGGAGAAGGGTTGCTAAGAAGAGTGACACCAGCGTGGCGGGGCAGGCTCTGAGCTCAGACTGATACAGAGACGTTGGTGTTTTGTGGCTCACGCATTTAGCAGGCCCCTAAGGCAGGCTGTTACCCCTGCACACTCTAGGAATGTGCAGCCACTGAAAGGTACAACCCAGCACAACTCGCAGCTTGGCTCTGTAACTGTGAAGTAACGGTCAGAACCCACACCCTGAGAATGAGGATCTTGCTCCCTAGCAATTATCTCTCCCCAACATCCCTTCCTCTGTTGGGGCATGCAAAGGCTGGGGTGCCTTGTGGAACACAGAATGTCACAAAGCCTTGAAAAGAGGCAGACCCAGTGGCTTTCAAGCTATTTTGGTTCCATGGAGATGCCTCAGGGGCTAAAGTCAAATTGAACTTAAATTTCTTTTCCCTGTGTGTGCTTCGCTTTAGGGCTGTAAGAGAAAGCAACCTTCACAGTGGAGGGTGCTGCTATTAATCCGCTACCCCATCAGCTTGCCAGAAGGGAGCTGCCTTTATTTCCTGTTAGAAGTGGGTCTTGATAACCTGAAATCTCAAAGTAAGTGTCTGACCACTGTCCTCACATACACATATGTATGTCCTTACTGTACAGTCAAAGCATGAAGCTGACAGCAATGCATGGAGGTAGATGCCGCCACCATTTCCCTCCTCAACACCAGACACCTGCACCAGCACAAGCCGGCTCCTGTTCTCTGTCATCACAAGTAAACAGTGCTAACTTAAACAGGTCACCCTAGTATCATTCTGCTTTTATGTTTTTCTTTGACAAATGTGGAAGCTAACATGAGATAGTGTACTTGCCCAAGGCTCAAATAGCAGAGAAAGGAACAATCTAAACACCCTGACCAGATCAGTCTCCAAGCCATCTTCCAGCTACACAGAGGTCTTTTTGTCTTGACCAGTGTATAGCTGGGCAGACAGATGCCCTGTGAGTTGAGAACTGACCTCAAGTCTATACCCTTTCCGCTTCTGAAGGCAATACAGGTGCATTCTAGAAAGAAAGGTGTTGACACTGACCCTGTGTACTTGGGGCAAGGATGTGCAGGCAAACTCCAGCACCTGGACAACCTAGAAAGCATCTTGGCTATTCAGTCTCAAGGTTATTTATCATCATGACCCAGTGATAGGCCACAGTGAGAGGGCTGTTCAGACTCTGCCACCCAGGCTAGCGCCCTGTAAACCACAGCAAGGGCTCTCATAAACACACCTCTGGGGGAGAGGGACAGACATGTGGTCATCCAGGGATAAGAGCTAGCTCCGCTGTGAGAGTGTGGGTGCTTGTTTTCAATTTTTGAAACATAGGCTCATCATGTAGACCAGGTTGACAGTGAACACAGAGATCCACTGCCTCACTCCCAAATACTGGGATCAAAGGTGTGTGCCACCTCAACTACCAAGAACATTTTACTCTCAAACATGACCAGGTGGAAGGATTGTCTTCCTCTTTCTGGAGAGTAAGATACCTTGTTTCTCTTGACAACCATTTCCCATCTTTCCTTTAAAGGCTTTGCCCTGTCGTACTTTGGTACCTAAAATAATGGACAGCTAACCCTAGATTATCCTCAAATGGATTAAATATTTGGGGATTAATTAAGCAAAATTAAAACTGAAGATGCAGCTGGCATCCTCTACCTTGTCCTCCACTCTCCTATTGGAATAAAGAAGGCACAATAAAAACTACCACCTTGATACACATCCAAACTAAAGTAACTGTTGGCTTTCCTGTTCAATTGGCCTCTGTGGCTGGAGTCCCCGGGCTTTTCTGTGTGTGAGTCCAAGTCTGGGCCAATCAGAACTTCTGACCGCACAGAACACAAAAGAGGCTAGTCACATGAAGGGGCTGAGGGAGACAGACCTTAAAGAGGAGACCCAGAAGAAAGAACTCCCCATTCTTCAGACAGGGAGTAAACAGAAGGGCCCTGAAAGGAAGCCAGCCAACCAAGAGCATAGTGTGACTGCCTCCTGGCTTGAAGTGCCTACTGTGTGCTCAGCCAAGGCTCACAGTCTGCGACTGTTAACAGGCCTATCATCACTACTTACCACTGAGCCTGTCATGCTTAATGTCCACCCCACCACATTTTCTAAAGCTTTCAGTCCTGATTGGGGCAGCTGGAGGATGGGACCCCCCAACCCTAAGAGGCCTTAGCAGTCAGAAGACATAAGGGGTACCTTGAAAAGCCAGGAAAAAAAATCTAAGGGTAACACATAAAGTCTAGCTCCACTGGCTTAGCCCCTTTGTCTTGAATGTTACCCCCTCCCCCCATCCTTGTCTGACCAGCCTCAGACATGGGGTCACTAGAAGCAATGGAAGAGGGCTAAGACACTCCAGCCTCTTAGCTCTGGCTGAATTCCAGGCCAGGACAATGGCTGGGGCATGTGAACCAGTTAAGGAGACTCAAGCCTGAGGCTCCCTGCCCCTTACCTTCAAAAGGCTTTTCTATCAGTCTGAGTAACCGACCCTTTTCATTCTCTGTGGCTGAGGAGGCCCCTGAGGTTTAACTAAGCCTAGAGTGTGACAGCCAGCAGCACATACCTTGCTGGGTCTTCAGAAGGTTCTGGCTACAGGGTCAGGTCTATGAGAGAGTGTGCAGAAGGGCAGAGGCAGGGCAGGAGCTGGCTCATACACCAAGGGACAATAATGCCAGTTGTTATAACAGACCAAGGACAAAACACACAAAGCCTCAAATGTTAGAATGAAAACTTTTATCTTCACTCCTGATCTCCCAGCAGAGTATGCAGGGCTTAAGGGACACACCAAGGGACCTGGGGGAGGGAGTGTCTATCTGCTTTGTCAGCCCCTAAAGCCATGTATCACAATACAAAGCTACTGGTTAGTTTAGTTCTGAGCAGAGCAGCTGGAAAAAAAAAAAAAAAAAACTCAACCATGAGCATCTAACTCACTAGGCAGAAATGGAAGCAGGACCTTGTGAGGAGGAAGAGCACAACAGCACAATGGACCCTTGTTGAAGCTGTGCCAGAGGCTTCTCGGGAGGTGGAGTTACTCCCAAGTGGGAGGAAGGTGGCCAGAAACCCCAATCAGTATGAGAAGTGAGGCCATGGAAAGGGAAGCACACAGGGGGGGCTTAGCTCCTGACAATCTCCAACTTCCAGAGTCACCCAGACAAGGTTGCTTGCCCAGGGTATCCCCTGTCAAGGTAGGGGGAGGGGAGACAAGAGTGTTCAGAAAGAGACTGAGGAGGGGGCATTCAGAAAGGTGTTCCTTGCTAATCACTATTTGAGAGCTTTCAGCTGGGGGAAAGATCTGGGAATGGTGGGCAGGAACCATCTTGCTGGCTTCTCCCAAAAGCAAGGTTTCCAGCCAGCCACCACTCCCCTCCACCACTCCAGAAGGACCCAGGCTAGCCTACAGGCTAGCCTACAGGCCACTGAGTAAAGGCCCGGCTACCCTCTGGGGTTGTCCAACCCTGCCTCAGATATCCTGGCGGGGCTGGGCAGAAGAGAGCATTGCTGGAGTGTGCTGGGCTCAGGTTTTCAATGGCTGGGAAGGACTTTTTTAGAGAGAGGGAAAAGGCGGTATCAGGAACTGAATGGGACGACCTCCACAAAGCTGGCTGGGCAAAGTCCCATGATGGCAGGTCGCTAGGAAGAGGTTCCAGGGGCGGCAGGCCGCTGCTGCTCCCAACCCACACCTGGAAAAAGGGCAGAGAGTGCAGGTTACCCCCCCAGGCCATCGGGCACACCCCCATTGCCCTCTGGGATCCTCCTATCCTGCCTGGGGCTGCTCAGCACACTACCTGGGAATCAGAATGTGCTCTGTGACAACAGAGTCAGAGATGGAGAGGCAGAAAGCAGCAAGGCAAAGACAGATTCCAGCAGGCCTATCTTGAGTCAGCATCCTTGGGAGAGTCTGCCTAGCCATGCCTCTGTGAAGAAGGCTTACCCCTAGTCCTTGGAACTCTGCCCTCCTGTGCACATCCATTCCTTCCTCTCGTCTCCTGGAACCTGCGCTGGCCAACAAGTTAGAAGTAGCTATCCCTGTCAGAGACTATAGGAGTATCTCACGACACTGTCTTGAAATCAGCAGAGGGGAAAACAACCAAGAAGACGGTGTATATTTCATCACACAGAAATGCTTAGAGGCCAGGAAGGAAAACTCATCTTCTAGGTGCCCATAGAGCCTCCAGACAGAATTCAAGCAGACAGGAGAAAATCCAGTCCAGCCTTCCGTATGAGATTGCACACTGGAAGAGAATGCCTTGCCTTGCTCCTGCTGTTTGCCTTGGAATGGGACCACCCTCTCCCTACCTCCAGCCTCTCCTAATGCCATGCTTTCTCCACTGATGGAACCTGAGTTCCCACTCAGCTCAAACCAGGGGAAGGGTTGTTAGCTGGGCCAGCAGAAGCCCTTTTGCAATCCCTACAGTTCATAAAAACTACTGGAAACCAGCAGCCAGGCCCAGCAAGGTGTCAGACTCACCAGGACAACACTTGTGGCAGTGTGGCCCACCAGCCAGAAGCCTGCAAAGGCCAGGACAGGAAAGCTAAGCAACAGAACCAAGTAACCAAGAAAGAGGATCTCAGCCCTGGGGGAAGCAAAGAGGGCTGGGGTCTAGAACAAAGGAGGGCCGAGGGAGACACTGGAGAGACAAAGTGGGAGGTGTGTGCAAAGCAGTGGTCAGTCAGCTGGCTGACACAGCAGCCTGCCCATGGCCAAAGGCTCGGAGCACAGCAACACATTCTTCCACCCAACTTCACCCTGGTCCCATCCCTACCTGACACTTGTGAGGTCGCTCAGAAGTGTGCACCTGCTTGATGTGTCCATTCAAGTGATCAGGCCTGGAGAAGAGAGCAACAGACTTTAAGAAGACATCAAAAAAGATGGACCAAACTTGGTCAGTCTCCCTCCCTCCTCCCCACCTCCTCTCCTAGGGAGGACTCCACCCCAGCAAGACAAAGACAAAGTCACCACCCAGCTCTGGCTCCAAGCATCTCAACCCCCCCCAAGGGGGGGGGGGGAAGCAAATGTTTCACTCTGATCTAGCTAACCCCACCCCACCCACCCCACCCCCAGTAGAAATTCAATGATTCCTAGGACCTGAGGCAGCAGCTTTAGAATGACACAGGGATGCCTTGCCCCAGCCTTTCTGGGAGGGGGGTGTGGAACTCATTGTCCAGACTAAAGCCCCTTAGAAGCTCTGCATTCCCCTCCCCCAGCCTCTCCCGCCACAGCAGCCAATGAATGCCACCCGGATGGAATTCAGTCCCCAGAGGCCAGGGATGGAGCCTTAAGTCCCCAGCTGGGCTGGCAGGCCAGATGCCCGCCAGAGCAGGTGGGCAGGGGCTGTCTGACCGGTAAGACTGGTTGGAAGTTGGGGCCCCTCTGAGGGAATTCCCTGTCCCTAAGCTGACACACACAAGGTCCTCAGGATTCCAGTTAAAACCAGCCTTTTATTCAATATTCTCAAACTGGAAAAAAAAAAAAAAAAACAACCCAGCCCCCTGCTCCCAGGAAGTCCTCAGTTACCAAGAAGGCTCACTAAAAGTTTAAGAGGGCCTCTGCCTTTCATCTGTCGAGAACAGACACAGGACCTGTGGGCTCACTGGATTCTAGGGCCAGTGGGCCAGAGCGCGCATCAGATTCTAGTATTACTATTGCAAAACAGCCCTGATAGCCGGCTTTACGCCTCTCGATCCTAGGTCACATGAGGGGCAAAGCTGGGAACTACAGCTCCTGGCTGACCTACTCAAACCGGTGAAGGATCTGGGCCTCGGGAGTATAAGGAGTCCTAGACGCACTTGTTCAGGCCCTCCCTCCGCAGCCATTCAGGCGGGGAAAGTCGAGGGAGGAGCCCAGCCTCCCGCCCCCAGAGGGGGCCCCACGCCTGGTGCCGGAAACACAAAGGGAACCAGGGGAGAAGAATGGGGAGGCCCAATGGCCCTGGCCTGAGGAATCCGGCCCCTTCCCATAGGCCTCGGGAGGAGGATAGTAGTGCCCGAGTGTTGGAGAACTTGCCTGAAGGGACAGATGCAGCTCTTGGCCACACCATCTCTTAAAACATTTTGTCTAAACATGACATGCTCTGTTAAGGTCCAGTGACCCTCCACCCCCACAAGATCCACATCCCCAGATCCTTGTCCTGGCAAGGAACTGTCTCAAGAGGCATAACTAAGATAGTACACGGTAGAGTGTGGGGGAAGGGGCCATTCTCACCTGGAGAAGCCTTTCCCACAGCTCTGGCAGATGTACGGCTTGCCCACTGACCCATCATGGGACCTCACATGGTAGGACATGCGGTCTTTTCTCTTGAACCGCAGACCACAAACCGGGCAGGAGTACGGCTTCTCCCCAGAGTGGGACAGCTTATGCCGGTTGAGATGGTACACGTCTCGGAAGATCTTGCCACAGATCTCACAAGCCACCTGCTTCCTGGTCCGGCTCCTCTTTCTGGGGCCGTCGGGGTCCTCGGAGATGGGTAGCCCATTCTCACCCAGCCTTGGAGGAGGAAGATCGATATAGCCCAACTGTAGGCTAGTGACGCCGTGCTGGGCCTCATGTTGCCGGAGCCGGTTGGCATCAGTGAACACTTTCCCGCACAGACCACATGGAAGAATGCCTGCTTCCCTCAAGCCCCCTGGAGACCCAAACATGGAGTCTAGCAGGTTGGCCTTCCTGGGGCGTCCCCGGCCTCGCTTGCCAGTCAGTGGAGGAGCACTGGATGCCACATTGGGGAATGGAGAAGTCAGCAGTTGGGGGGATAGGGGTCCTGCCACCATGGGCAAGCGGTCTACCCCAGGTAATACAGGCAGGGAAGCTTGGCCTGCAATAGCTGCACCTGTGGCCCTGGCAGCCTCTTCCTCGGGCTGCATGCTGCCAGCAATACCGTTACTGTTGGCTGCCAAGGCTGCCCCGTTGGTCATGTCCAAAGGGAAGCCCAAGTCAGAGGTTCCAGGAGGGCGAAAGAGCATGATATCAGCCCGGGCAGGGGGCACCAGGATCTGCACGTTGGACTGTTTGATGACTTCCTGGCAGATCTCGATGACCGACCTCATCAGTAGGAACTTGGCGGCCGTCATGAGCTCAGGGAAGCTCTCTAGGCGCACTACAATTCGGGACGTGTAAGCGAAGTCCAGGATGTCTCCGAACACTTTGGAACTGATGGTGTGCATCTCCAGCTCACGGCTGCCTCCAGTTCCGCCGCCCGGAGCCGCCGCCGCGCCTCCCACATCAGCAGGACCCCCGTCTGCAGCTCCGCCGTCGCCCAATTGGGCGCTGAACACAGACTCGAAGTACTCGCTACAGGCAGCCAGTACGGCGCGGTGCGCCGGGAAGCTCTCGTCGCCCACCCGTAGCAGCACGTCGCAAAAGCGCCCGCCGTTTTTGCGTTGCTGGTTCAGGTTGTGCAGCATCTCCGTACTGTGTCTGCTCACCTGGTAGGTGTAGCAGCCCGACGGGCCGCAGGAAGCGTCGTTGACCCGCTCCATGGCCGCTGCCCGCTCCCCGTTAGTCGGGCCGGGCACTCGCCGGTCTCCAGTCCCTTCCCCTAGGCAGCGAGACGCCTTGCTCAGCGGACAAATCACACTCCCGGCACGTGCGGCCCGGTGCTGGGTAGTCCTCGCAGGTGCGCCCAGCGCACACGCCCCCTGCCCGAATCAGAACGTCTAGACCCAGCGGTGCACTGCCCCCCACATAGCTACCCCACACCCCGCCGTACCCGGCGCCGCACTCGCTCTCCTCCTACCCGGCTCCTTTTCTCGGTCTACCTTCCAGGGGGTAAACCAGCGAAGAGGTGCGCCCCTCCTGCAAACGCGGCCACCACCTCCCCTCCCGCCCGCCAGGCGGCGCCGGCGCGCAGCCAAAAGGCGCGCGCGCGCAGGGAGGAGGAGGGGTCCGCCGCGCAAGCGCAAGCGCGCGCTCCGAGGCTTTTCCCGGGCCCGCTGGGGGCGCGCGCTGCGTCCCCTGCAAAGCGCGAGCCGGGGCGGGGGCGCCGGAGCAAAGGAAACAAAAGGCGAAGGCGAAGGCGGCGGTCGGCGCGCACGGGAGCGGTGGTGTAGGCCGGGTCTTGGAGGCCGGCGAAGGCGGCGGCCGAAGCGAGTGGGTGGCAGTGGCAGAGTGGGCCCTTCCGCAGGCCAGGCACGGGTGGCGGCGGAGCGGCGGCGATGCGGCCCCAGGCTCAGTGCGTTCGGAACGGAGGAAAGATGGCAGCGGCTGCACTTCCTCTTGCACTTTCACCCCTGGGGGGAGGAGAAGGAGGGGGCGATACCAACAACACCCCCCCCCAGCTTGCAGAAAGAAAAAAAAGCAGTGAGCTCGGCGTGGGGGGTCTCGGTGGTCCCTGCCCCGCACGTGCGCACCGGGCTCCCTAGCCTGGGCCGCCTAGCGCCGCAAACTTTCCACTTTCTTTGTGCCGAGCACCCCCCCTCACCCAGCGGAGGATGCACGTCCCCCCATTCCCTATTTATACACCCCCCTGCAGCTCCGCTCCCCCCCCCCCGCTTCCTGCCCCCCCTCCCCACTCCCCAGCTCCGCCAATGCTAGCGCAGCCTGAGCCCCCGCCTCCCCACCCCGCCCGCGGGGCCGGGGGCTGCAGCCTCAGCGCCCCCCCTTTCCCGACCCCGACCAATACAATCCGAGCGCCGAGCCAGCAAACCAGCAACAGCGGCCCCTCCGCTGCCCGCCCAGAGTGTAGGCGAGCGTGCGGGAGGGGCGGCCAGAGCGTGTGGATCTGAGCCCCCCCTCCAGTCTGCCTTGCGCACCCTCAGGTCGGGCGGGCATCAGCACCCTGCCTAGCTCTCCTTTGATGGCCGAAATCCCCAGAAGTCGGCTGCGACCTTCTCCCGTTCTGCAGCCCTAAGAAGGACGCGGGGTCCCGGCCCGACGCAGGCGGAACCTTCTGCCCGCCTCGTACTGACCGAGGCAAATGGCCTGTGTGTCTGGATAACTAGGGAGATAGGTCGTTTTCCCCACCCACCGCTCCTTGGGCTTTGTGCCCCAGGGAGCAGTAAAGTCGCCTGCTCAAGGAAGCAACCTAGTGATGGCGATGGGCAAGACGGACAAAATCAACGGCTCCTGCACGTCCCAGCAGTTTTGAGGGAAAGTAGGGAACCTAGGGATCGAGAAGTGTCCCCGATCTTCCCCAAGCCAGAAGCATGCCTGCCGCCCGCCGCCCAACAAAATGCCGGGCACTCTGACCGCGGACCCTGCGGCCAGGCCTGAGCGCTTTGTCCCTAACCCGCCTGAGGATGCTACCAGATGAGGGTTGGACACGGAGGTTGCCTTGCTGGGGCCGCCGCTGAGCCATTGGGCTCAGAGCCTGAGACTAGGCAAGGCACGTGTACCGGCGCAAAGTTCCCACAGTTGCAAGGGAGCGAAATACACATTCCAAACTTTACACGGCTCCAAACTGAGCGCTTCCATTAAAAGAAGCGGTGTCTGTGGAAAAGCATTCTGGGTATTAACATGCAAATGAACGGGCCAGGCTTTAAACTCGGCGCGAGGTTGCCACCACCGCGCGCCTAACTTGAGCCTAGCCATGCACTCTCTGAAGCTTCTTGGCCTGGCACTGTAAGAGGACCCTAGTTCAAATCCTAGACCTGAGCTCTCTGGTTGTGTCTTGGTTCCAATTACTTGACTTCTATGTGCCAGTTTCTTAACCTGTACACTGGACAAAGCAGCATCTCTCTTAATGGAGAATTCACCCTCTTCAGACAGTACAGTCCAGATTTACTAGAGAAAATGATGGATAAGATTTGAGGAAAACTCCCTGACCCTAAAGAAAGATCTGTTCCATTGGGCTCAAATCCTGTTTTTGCCTTAATCTGTCGGTCCCAGCATTTTTGAGGCAGATTCTGGGAGCCAGAAGTGCTTGCTGTTGAGGGTTCCAAGAAAGAGCATACATACATCTAGTGTTTTCTAGGGCCCTGTTCTTTCTCAGGCAGGGCTGGGGAGCAGAAAGAGAAGGGTCTTATTTGTCAGCGTCCACCTTATCCACTTCTCTCCAGGTTAGAGGTGCATGTTTACATTTACATCAGACAAAGTGGAAAGTGAGTGACTTGCCCACACCCACACTGTTGGTGGTAGAGTCAGGAGTCAATTCAGCTATGGGTCCTCCTGGCCAGGAGTCTGAACCCCATTAGTGGCTCCTATGATTAGGCGCTGGATCTCAGTAGGCTATGTGTCGAAAACAGATGCTGCCGGGTTGGCAGCCCACCCCTGTATCCAAGCATTTGGGAGGCAGAGGCAGGTGGATCTACAGATGTGAGTTCCAGGACAAGGTTTCCTCTGTGTATTCCTTGTCCAAAAGAAAAAGGAAAAAAAGAAAGAAAAGAAAAAACTGGGTACCATATGTACCCAGAGGGCTCACCTTGCAAAAGAGTTCTCAGGACTCCTCACCCATAGTGCTCTAAGGAAAACAAAGGATACAGCCCCATTTTGCAAATGCAGATTCTGGAGAAAGCCTAGTGACTCAGGAATTCCTTGGAGAAGTAGCTGGAGGCAAGGGAAGATACCAAAGTTGACCACGGAGGTGCTTCTGCGAAGCCAGAGATTTTCCATAACCCGGTTCTCTATCTCACCCATCTCTTGGGCCCACAGGCATCTATAACTTTAAACGTCCAGATGTTTTTATAGAATCTCAACACACAACTCAGACTGGCCTAGAGCTGGCAATCCCCTGCCTTGGCTTCCTGAGTGCTACAGTTACAGCATACACTGCCATGGCCAGCTTCTGTATTTAACTTCGTGTGGAACCAGCAGACCTTTCCACAATGGCTGCACGTTCACACCTCCACTACACACCTTTCCATCAAACCTCCCCTCTTATGAAGGAGACTCAGAGGGGTTAAAATGCTTGTTCAAGGTGACACCTCTGGGTCCAGACTAGAGCCTCCCATCCTTTATAGCTCACCTACCTGAGCACTCATTGACTGGCTGAACCAGCCTGCCCGGTGACAAATGGGATAACTGTTTATGAAGATCTTTCCCCCTCCATCTCTGTTGACAGAGCCTATTGCCTTGTTCCCAGTTTCTAGGCTACACCTTGAAGAGAAGCAGAGCTCACAATCCCTGAGTCTGCCTCCTGCTGCTGGCCTGTTGGCCCTTCTTCAGTTGCCATGGAAACTGTGTACCTCAGTTTTGGCTCTGCACCAGCTGGATAGCAAACTGAAGAGCATCATTGTCTCTCAGGCAAAGAAGAGCTGTGGAGGTCATTCACTCATTCCTTAGATTAGCATTGATTGAGCACCTACTAAGCGCAAGACTTTCTTGTTTTGTTTCGTGGGTTTTTTAGATGCTAGAGAATACATTAGTAAACAAACTAGACTTCAGATCTTGCCACCAGGAATTCCAAAGCCCAGAGAAGCAGACAGACAAGAAATAAGGACACAGAAAAGTCTTCTCTTGACTTCTCTCCCCAGTCCCAATTCTCTCTTTGTTCGGACCCCCTTTTCCTGGACCACCCTCTGCAGAAGCCCAGACAAGGAAAGCCCCCATTCAGTCTTTACAGCTCTGTTCTTCTTGTCAGTTTTTCCTGGCTGTGGAAACCATAGGAATTTCAGAAAATATATGGGAGCAACAGGAAAAATTCCCTAAGAACCCATGATATTACCAAGAGTTAAGAGCTCAGGGCTGGAGAGATGGCTCAGTGGCTAAGAGCATTGCCTGCTCTTCCAAAGGTCCTGAGTTCAATTCCCGGCAACCACATGGTGGCTCACAACCATCTGTAAAGAAGTCTGGTGCCCTCTTCTGGCCTTCAGGCATACACACAGACAGAATATTGTATACATAATAAATAAAATAAATATTAAAAAAAAGAGTTAAGAGCTACAAACCGGGCGGTGGTGGTATACACCTTTAATCCCAGCACTTAGGAGGCAGAGGCAGGTGGATCTCTGTGAGTTCAAGGCCAGTCTGGTCTACAAAGCAAGTTCCAGTATAGAGAAACCCTGTCTTAGAGAGAGAGAGAAAGAGAGAGAGAAGAGTCTTCTGCATATATATATATATATATATATATATATATATATTAGTTTTCTTTGGTTGCTGCTTATTTCTCTCTGTCTCTATCTCTGTTTTTTTGAGACAGGGTTTCTCTGTAGACCAGGCTGGTCTCGAACTCAGAGACCCACCTGCCTCTGCCTCCCGAGTGCTGGGATTAAAGGTGTATACCACCACTGCCAGGCATTCTCTTTTATTTTTTACTTATTAGTTTTTAGAAAACTTTTTATTCCTATATATAGTGAACCTTGATCACATCTAATCAAAATGCTCTCTTTTATACCTACCCCCGTACTTCTCCCCCCGCATCTCATATCTTTTTATTTTTCTAATAACTCACTGAGTCCAGTTGGTGCTGTTTGTGCCCGTTGGTGTGGGGTATCCACCTGAGCATGGATACTCTGCCAGTGGCCACACCCTCCAAGAAAAATGACTCGGTTTCCCCCAGCAGCCATTAACAGTCAATCGCTCCTCAGCTAGTTTGGGAGCCCTCCAAGTCCTCGCATCCATGTTGGACTGTGGAGTGGCTGGATCTCGCTGTGCAGATGATGGTAGCTGCTGTGCACTCTTGAGTGTCATGATGCTGTCACGTCCAGTGGACAGCAGTTCACAACACCCTTTCCACTTTAAAACAAACCAAAAGGAGCTTGCTGGGCTGCCTAGGCCGGCCTCAAACTCAGTCTCATGTCTCTGCCTCCCAGATAGCTGGGAAAAGAAGGATGTTGGGTTTTTCCCAACATTTTTAATTATTAAATTATCTATATGTGTTATTTTGTAATCTTGTTTCAAAAATGTATTTTTAGAACTAGTAAGATGACTTGGCATAAAAATGTGTTGCTGCTAAGCCTGATGACCTGGGTTGAATTCCCGGAGCCAGCATTTTGGAGACACAGAGCCAACACTTCAGGTTGTCCTCTGACCTTTGTGACTTCCTCATACACAAATAGATAAATTAATTTAAACCTTTTAAATGTTTTTTTTCCCTGCATGGTGTGGTGGCACATGTCTGTAATCTTAGCACTTAGGAAACAGAAGTAGGGGGATTACCCAAAAGTTCAAGGCCAGCCTGCTCTATGTAGTGAGTACCAGACTAACCAGGGCAACATAGTGGGACCCTGTCTAAAACATAATAAAAATGACAAACAAAAATGTGTGTTTTCCCAACACCTTCCAAAGTCCCACAAGGGCAAGGCCTGGGCACGGATAATAGCAGCTAATATTGTTGACTGTGCAGAATACTAAATCTGTTCTTTGGTTTACCCTTTACCGTAATCCCAGGAGGTACCTGCTCTGATGATCACATTGTACAGACTGCTGAATGGGCAAATGAGAAAGGCAAACACTGTGGCAGCTCCTGAGGCTTTACCTCCAACACCCAGGCTTGACTCAGCGGACCCTCTGGGATATGAAGAGAAACACAGGTACGAGACAGCCAGAAACCAGCCTGCTCACTCTTGTCAGGCTGGACTGACAGGCACGAGGAGCCAGCCCACTTTCTTCACCCTCGGAAAAGCTGGTTTTCTGGCCACAGCAGCAAGCGGGCCCTTCAAGTGGGAATAGAACACAGTTTGAAGACAAGCAAACCCAAGTTCAAAGTTCAGGCCACAGCTTTCCTCTTGCCAACTGTGTAGCTTTGGGTAAAAGATGCCCACTCCTTTGGTCCTCTCAGCCTTCCTCTGAGGAGCAGGATTGTTGGCACTTTGTTATTATAATGTGTGTGAGTTGTTTCAGACACTCTCTCTGGTCTCAGAAACCCTGGGAATTTTGTGATCTGGGGATGACACCCAGGACCTCTAGCTGACAAGATGACTGCCTTTAATCCTAGCACTCGGGAGGCAGAGGCAGGCGGATCTCTGTGAGTTTGAGGCCAGCCTGGTCTACAAGAGCTAGTTCCAGAACAGGATCCAAAGCTACAGAGACACCCTGTCTCGAAAAACCTAAAGAAAAAAAAACAATTAGGTCTGACTCTGTAACCCAGGCTAGCCTTGAACTTACAAGTCTTCTGGCTTCAACCTCACAAGTGCTTGGGCTGCAGACATGAACCCAAAAAACTTGGTGTTTGTTGTTCCTGACTGAAGGGTCAAGGTTTGGGGTTTATTTTTTAGGGGGAGATAGGGCATGGAGGGGGATAGGGCGCACACACACACACACACACACACACATATATATGTAATTCTCTCTCTCTCTCCACTCCCAGTCCAATGATCAACCAAAGAAAATTTTCTATATATTATAGATAAATAATATCTTTAATAATAAAATTGAATATCAAGTATTTCTTGTACTTGTGTGAGCACACATGGAGTTCAGAGGAGAATGTCCAGTGTCCTGCCGCCATCTTTCCTTTAAGACAGGGCTTCTGTTTCTTCCTGAGCCTAGAACTATGTGGTTGGACAGCAAACCCTGGTGACCCTCCTGTTCCCCATTCCCATCTCCCAGAGCACCAAGGTTACAGGGGCACATATGTTCCTGTGTGACTTTTTACCTGGTGTCTGGGATCCAGACTCAGGTCCCCATGCCTGCACACAGTTGCTATTAGGAGTGCTGCATCTCCAGATCACCTCACCACCACCTTTTTGTTTTGTTTTTACTTTTCGTTTGTGCATTTGTTTTGCTTTTGGTTTTTTTATTTGTTTGTTTGTTGTTTTCCTCCCCCATCCCCAGACTGGCCTGGAAATCATTCTCTAGACACAGCTGACCTCGAACTCACAGAGATCTGCCTGCTTCTGCCTCTTGAGTGCTGGGATTAACAACACATGCCCTTGAACCTGATGGTGGTGGCGTCTCACCAGGCCTTACTTTTTGTTTGGTGACTTGTGTTTGGTTTGTGCGTGTGGAGTACCTGTGGCTGCATGCTTTTCCTATGTGGGGTGCTTAGGTGTGTGGGATTGAATACATAAAAGTCCACGCGCATGCAGAGGCCTAGGTTGATGTTGGGAATTATGTTTGATTGTTCTGCCAGCACATTCATGAGTCAGAATCTGTCCCTCAAACACAGTACTCACCAACATGAACAGAGTCACTAGGGAGCGTGCACTGACTCTACTTTTTAAGGCTGGAATTTACACCTAAGCCACTTAGTTGGGTCTTTGGGGATTCAAGCTCTGGTTTTGAGGATCCTCCAGACTTTGTTTTCCTTTTTGAGACAGGCCATAAACTCATGACCCTTCTGCCTTAGTCTGCTTCATACTGAGATCTACAAGTCTGTCATTATATACAGTTTGTATTTTTCTTCTTTTTTTTCTGTTTTTTTTTTTGTTTTGTTTTTTGAGACAGAGTTTCTCTATATTCTATTCTGGAACTGGTTTTGTAGACCATACTGGTCTCAGAGATCCACCTGCTTCTGCCTTCCAAGTGCTGGGATTAAAGGTGTGCACCACCACCACCCAATATATTAATTTTCTTTTTTATTAACACAGCCCTCATTACTTCCGCCTCCCAGCACCATACATTGTACATAAAAGACACTCATAAATACTTGTTGAATAAATGAAAATGAAATCATTTTGAGGGAGTAAGGGTGAGACCAGCAGTGGAGTGTTTGCCCGGCATACGCGGGGTACCAAAAAACTGAAACCGTTTTCAGTTTTCAAACCAGCAGACGTTTGTCTTATCACCATCAGAGCTGAGGTAAGCCTGTTCAGGTAGCTCTGCTCTGAGCATGAGTTGGTGCCGCTCTCCAGAGAGGTTTTGCACTCTATTTTAAAGCCCTGGAAACACATTTAGCTTTGGTTCCAGTAATTTCATTTGTTGGTATCAGGTATGGTCAGTGCAGCTGTGTTCTAAGGGACAGGCTCGTGTGTTTTCAGAGTACCGAAGCTGTAGCTTGGGTGGGATAAGGAATCACTTGCTTAGCTAAGGCCAAGACCCTGGGTCCAGTTTCCAGAACCAGATAAACAAAATAAAAAAGTCTTTTTGGGAGCTGGGCTTGGTGATGCACTCCTGTAATTGAACTTGGGAACATGCAAGTAGCACCCGTGGGGTTTCGAGGACGACGTGTAGAAGTCAGGTCTCCCCTTCCATCATGTGGGACTCAGGGCTTTAGGATAGGCAACAAGTGCTTTTTTAACTGCTCAGCCATCTTGCCCACCCACCTTGATCTCCCTTGATCCTCCCTCCCTCAGCAGGAAATAGCTGAGGTTACATGTGTGACCACTACACCTGACCTAGTTTTTGTTTCTTTACTACGTCATGTGTATGGATGCCTGCAAATGTGAACCACATGCCCATGGAAGTCAGAGCAGATTGGGTCCTCTAGAACTGGACTTACAGATGGTTGCAGGCCACCATGTGCAAGCTGGGAATTGAACTCAAGTGCTCTGCATGAGCAGCCAGTGCCCTTAACCACAACCTAGCTGAGCTGTGTCTCCTGCCCGACCTGACCTAATTTTTCATAATAAGAACTGAAAACCATCTAAATGGTCAACAACAGGGTCCAGTTGTTGATGACAGAGGGTGACAAAGGTGACAAGTCTTTAACTGGGATTCCTGAGTGATGTTTCAGCGCCTCCAGCTCCCTTTGTACGTCTTGCACAGCCAAACTGGAAGAAACGCTAAGAGGTCAGCTAGGGCATTCCTGCCACGTGACAGGTACATGACAACTTATGCTGGAGAGGTTGTGGGGAAAAGGGAACACTTTATGCATTGCTGGTGGGAATGCAAGCTGGTACAACCCCTTTGGTTGTCAGTGTGGCGACTTCTCAGAAAATTAGGAAACAACCTTCCTCAAGACACAGTAATACCACTTTTGGGTATATATCCAAAGGATGCTCAATCGTGCCACAAGGACATGTGCTCAACTATGTTCATAGCAGCTTTGTTTGTCATAGCCAGAACCTGGAAACAACCTAAATGCCCCTCGACCAAAGAATGGATAAGGAAAATGTGGTACATTTACACAATGGAGTACTACACAGCAGAAAAAAATGACATCTTGAATTTTGCAGGAAAATGGATGGAGCTATAAAACATTATTTTGAGTGAGGTAACCCAGACACAGAAAGACAATTATCACATGTACTGACTCAAAGGTGGATTTTAAACATAAAGCAAAGAAAGCCAGCCTACAAACCACAATCCCAGAGAACTAAGATAACAATGAGGACCCTAAGAGAGACATACATAGATATAATCTACATGGAAAGTATAAAAAGACAAGATCTCCTGAGTAAATTGGGAGAATGGGGACCTTGGGGGAGGATGAAGAGGGAGGGGAGATGCAGGGAGAGGAGCAGAGAAAAATGTAGAGTGCAATAAAAATCAAGAAAAAAAGAAAAAAGTATTGGTTGATATGAGTGCCAAGACACAGGCTTTTTTTCTAACTTATTAAAACAGATCTTAAATATATTCAGATCCAGATAGAGGAATGTAAATGCTTTAACTGAAGCATGATTAATAGGAACTCAGAGAAATTGGGGTTAAACCTGAAGATGCAAAGCAGCCAGCCAATGGCTCTTACCTCTACCTCAATCAGAAAAAGTGATCCTGCCTCCAGGAATCTCAGAATGAGACTGTGAAAACGAGCTGTCTCCTGTTTTATAATCCTCTCTAGGGCTGGGATAAAATGCCAGCACCACCCAGTTTCTCTGGCAACTAGTGTGGCTACTGGGATTAATTAAAGGTGTGTGTTACCACTGCCTGGTCTCTAAAGCTGACCAGTGGGTCTGTTTTACTCTCTGATCTTCAGGCAAGTTTTATTTATTAAAATACAAATGAAATGCCACTACAGGGAACCAATCTCAGCATTGCACTTTACGGTTAGAAGGAACAGCTGAAAGTTTTCAAACAGCCAATTTTAATTTATCAGGTAGCCTTACAGAAACAACTGACAAACAATAGATATCCCCAAGGTTGTGAAAGAGCTGAATGAACTCTTGTGGAAATGTTACAGTTAAGGCGATTCAAGGAAGTGATAGTCTCATATGGTATGCATTCACCCTTTGTGAAGCAGATGTTAAACTCATGGTTAATGTATAAAGAATGGGGAGGTTTGGTTACAGCAGTCTTGGAGCTTGGTCCTCAATTACAATGGAGGGCCTGGTGGAAAGATGAGGCTAAGACCATTGGACAATGAAGTAGGGCTTAGAGGTATGGAAATCTCCCAAAACAAACTTCTTGGAGAGAGAGATTACACTAATGTACAAAGGCAATCTCTATATAATGACCACACATTGGATTTATGTCATGCAGCAGCTTTGAATGCTTGCCAAAATTGGAGAAGCAGGAAAGAAAATTGAGTCATTTACAAAAGTTACACAGGGCCCAAAGGAAACCTTCATGGATTTCTTACAGATTGACTTCAGCAGTAAATAGAATGATACCAAATTCAAAAGCTAGACAAATAATAATTAAATCTCTGGCATTTGAAAAGGTTAATGCACAATGCAAAGGGTAATTAGGCCATTAAAGATAAGCACCCTTGGAGGAATGGATCTGAGATACAATCAATATTGAATCTCATGACCATGATGATGCTTGGATAGGAAAAGGTTAGAAGAAAAAAATGTCAAGTATTTCAATTGTGGTAAACAAAGTCACCTAAAAAAGGATTGTAAACAGAGCATTTCTAGAAACAATGTTTTTTCTACGCATAATCCAAACAGAAACCCCTCCCTTCTGAATTATGCAGCAGGTGTGGCAAGGACAGGCATTGGACTAATGAGTGAGATCAATGATGGACAGTCAAGGTAACCCTTTGCAATTAGGAAACACATTGAGGGGCCAAATTAAGTTCAGTCATTTCCTGTCATCCTGGAGGACACTCCTTCACAGAGCAATTAAAGAACCTAATACCTATTGTAAGAAATCATACTGTTCTGGATAATAGAACAGCTATAGAAGAGAGAACAAAAATTCAGGAGAACTGTAAAGCAAATACTTTGGCAAACTTCTATAAATAAACAAAGACCAGGGGCTGGAGAGATAGCTCAGAGGTTAAGAGAACCGACTGCTCTTCCAGAGGTCCTGAGTTCAATTCCGAGCAACCACATGGTGGCTCACAACCATCTGTAATGAGATCTGGTACCCTCTTCTGGCGTGTGGGCATACATGGAGGCTGAACACTGTGTACATAATAAATAAATAAATAAATAGATAAATAAATCTTTAAAAAAAATCAAAGACCATAATTAAAAATACAAATAAATGATGTCATTGAATAGACACAGGTGGAGAAATAACAATAATTGCACCAGAATCTTGGAATCAAAACTGATTTCTTCAGGAGGTAAATGTTCAGCTTTTAGGGACTGGAACTTTATCTCAGGTAAAATACAGTGTGAGATGGGTTGAATGTATATAGGGCCAGAAGGACAGAGAGGAAAATTGAAGTCATATGTGACTACCATAACAATGACTTTGTTGGAATGTGATTTGTTACAGCAATGAAATACTCAGATTAACATCCCTCCAGTATTAGAAACTAACCATAAATTAATGTATTTTTCTGGGAAAAATATTAGAAGGTATTATAAGAGCAGCCACTGACCATTCAGATTATATAAGAACATGGCACAAGAGTTGCTGATCTCTCTTTTTAAATTTGTTTGGTGTTTTGTCACATGTATGCCTGTGTGAGGGCAGCAGATCCGCTAGAACTGGAGTGATAGACAGTTGTAAACTGCCATGTGAATACCGGGATTGAACTCAGGTACTCTGGAAAAACAGCCAGTGTTCTTAACCACCAAAGCATGTCTCCAACCAACTGCTGATCTTTCAAAGTCACCAACATCCCTACCTTTAAAATGGTTGGTGGACAAACCTATATAGATTGAGCAATGAACTTTAACAACGGAGAAACTGCAGGTCATAGGGCAGCTGTTACAGGAGCAACTAAATGCTTAGCATATTGAAGGATCAACAAACTCTTGGAATTCTCCTATATTTGTTATTAAAAAGAAATCTGGAAACTGGAGAATAGTATTAGATCTAAGAGCTATTAATAAGGTGACTCAACCATTGGGCTCTTTATAGTCTAGCATTCCTTTGCCTTCTGTAATATCTAAAGGATGGCCTCTTATAGTTATTGATTTAAAAGATAGGTTCTTCACTATTCCTTTACAAGAAAAAGACAGACAAACATTCACCTTCATGGTGCCTACTTATAATAATTCTCAGCCTGTTAAGAGATATCATTGGAAGGTTCTCCCACAGGAAATAGTCACACCCTGTGCCAATATTTTATATGTCAGTCATTGGAAATGATAACCAATTTCCTCAATCTATAGTTAACCACTATATGGACAGTATGTTACTAGCTGACTCAAATGTAGATACTTTAGAAAGAATGTTTGAAGAAGTAAAGAAAATTTTGCCCTGTCGGGAATTACAAATTACTTCTGAAATAATACAAAGAGGAGATTCTGTTAGTTAGTTATTTAGGATATAAAATAGGTATACAAAAAATTAGACTCCAAAAGGTGAAAATCAGGAGAGACCAAGTACAGAACTTAATGACTTCAAAAATTGCTAGGAGACATTTTCCTACCTATGGCCCACTATTGTGGTAAAAAATGATGAACTGAATAATATGTTTAAAATAAAACCTTAAATGGTAACTGTAGAATGAATTCTAATTATTCTTAATAAAACCCAGAGTCAGATATTAGGGGGTGAAAGCTGAGAGATCAGAAAAGCAGCATAGCCAATGACTAAAGAAACCTTTTACCAGGGGCTGGAGAGATGGCTCAGAGGTTAAGAGCACTGGCTGCTCTTCCAGAGGTCCCGAGTTCAATTCCCAGCAACCACACGGTGGTTCACAACCATCTGTAATGAGACCTGGTGCCTTCCTTGCCAGCAGTACATTGTATGCTTAATAAATAAATAAATCTTAAAAAAAAGAAACCTTTTACTGTTGTGGGGAGCTGCGGGCCTGCTTTTTGTCCTGCCTGGCTCCCGCACTGCTAGCTTTACACCAGAAATAACAACACACAAATTGTATTCTTTTAAACACTGCTTGGCCCATTAACTCTAGCCCTTACAGGCTAATTCTCATATCCCGATCAATCCATCTCTTATAATCTGTGTAGCATCAGTCTTACCGGGAAAGATTCAGCATGTCTGACCTGGCATCTTGCTTCATGGCGTCTGCCCGGGAGAGGGGAGCATGGCCTCTGAGCTCACTTCCTCTTCCTCCCAGCATTCTGTTCTGTTTACTCCTCCCACCTATGTTTTAACCTATGGGGCCAAGCAGTTGCTTTATTACTTAACCAATGACCTTCCTCCATCATTTTACCTCTACCAAATCCTCAGACCAAAAGGACAATCTGCCTCCTCAGACTGCTTCCTCTGATTGACTGCTTCAGACTGCACCTCAGACTGCATCCTCAGACTGCAATTAGCTCCTGTCTTCTCCTACCTTATATTCCTCTTTCTGCCATCCATATCACTCCTGTCTCCACCTCCCTGGTGATGGGATTAAAGGCGTGGGATCCCAAGTGCTGGGATCACCTTTGTGTGAACTCTGTTTCTCTTATAGACTTGACCTTGAACTAAGAGATCTATCTGCCTCTGCAACCTAAATCCTGGGATTAAAGGTGTGTATAACCACTGCCTGGCCTCTGGTGGCTTAGCTCTGCATTCTGATCTTCAGGCAAGCTTGATTTGTTAAAGCATAAACAAAATATCACTACATTTCCCATTTTTTGTCTAAAACAAAAAAGACTATAACTAATATAAGAAAAACTTTACACAATAAGTACACTAACTATATACAATATATACAGGCAATAAGAATATCAACAATGTCTAATCCATCACATTTGACAAATACAGAGAAAATACTGCATTATTGTTACGGGAGGTCCTCCCACTCCTCCAGCCTATCGCCGCTGAGATACCAGCCCATTGGGGCGTGGTCTCTCTCCCTTTAAAAAAGCAGCCACTTCCCTCTCCTCTCTCTCTTCACTTCCTGCTCCGTCGGCGACTAGACTCCCTTCCTGGTTGCGCAGAGGGCTGACAGTGATCTGTAAGTTTTTTCCCCTTTAAATAAATACCACCCTATTAATCATAATTCCAAACTGGTGTGGCATTGTTTATGACTTACGCCTTTAGTTGGCACCCAACGTTTGGTTTTAGAACCTCTCCTTTCCCCGCTCGGCTGCCGGCGATTCAAAGAGGAAATTCTATTAATTACCTAGGTTACAGAATAGGGTTAGAGAAAATTAAAACGCAAAAGGCACAAATTAGGAGAGACCGGTTAAAGACTCTTAATGACTTCCAAAGATTGTTAGGAGACATTTCCAGTCTACGACCAGCCGTTGGGATAACACCTGATCTAATAGTTCATTTAAACAAAACCTTAGATGGTGATAAAGATTTGAATAGTCCAAGAAAACTGACAGCTGAAGCAGAAAAGGAACTGACAATGATTGAGGAAAAATTACAAGAGGCACATGTGGATAGGGTGAACCCAAATCTTAGCTGCATCCTAGTCATATTGCCTTCCAAAATTTCTCCTACAGGGATTCTAATGCAGAGGGAAGATATTATTTTAGAGTGGATATTTATACCTAATAAACCAAGTAAAAAATTAAAAACTTATGTGGAAAAAGTCTCTGAATTAATTATAAAAGGTAAGCTGAGACTTCGTCAA
This sequence comes from Microtus oregoni, assembly GCF_018167655.1. Classification (NCBI taxonomy): domain Eukaryota; kingdom Metazoa; phylum Chordata; class Mammalia; order Rodentia; family Cricetidae; genus Microtus; species Microtus oregoni. Next base: position 37,403,021 of record NW_024543078.1, read on the forward strand.
CTAGCAGGTATAGACCCAGCAGAAATTATAGTGCCTTTTACTACTGAAGAAATAAAAAAGTTATGGGAAGACAATGAACTGTAGCAAAGAGCTTGTGCTAATTTTTTTGGAGAAATTAATAGCAACTATCCCAAAAGTGGTAGACTTAACCTCATAAAAAGAACTTCTTGGATTCTTCCTAGAATTGTACGTGATGCTCCAATGACTGGAGCCCGTACGTTCTATACTGATGCAAATAAATCAGGGAAAGCAGGTTACAAGTCAGATGAATTGAGTAAGGTGGAACAAAGCCCTTATAATTCTGTCCAGAAGGCAGAATTATATGCCATTCTTATGGTGCTAAGGGATTTTAAAGAACCTCTTAATATAGTTACAGATTCACAATATGCAGAAAGAGTTATCTTGCATATTGAAACCGCTGAATTTATACCAGATGACAGAGAGTTGACTTTATTATTTATCCAGGTACAAGACATAATCAGGAACAGGCTTTGTCCGATGTACATAACATACATCTGGTCCCATACAGGTCTGCCTGGTCCTCTACCCCAAGGCAACGCTGAGATTGATCACTTATTGATTGGAAGTGTGTTGCAGGCCTCAGAATTTCATAAGAAGCATCATGTCAATAGTAAAGGTCTAAAGAAAAAATTTTCCATTACTTGGCAACAAGCTAAGGACATTATAAAGAGATGTCCTACTTGTTCTTTCTATAATCAAACACCGTTGCCTGCAGGGAGTAACCCAAAGGGTACTAAGAGAAATGAAATCTGGCAGATGGATGTGTTCCACTTTATGGAATTTGGTAAATTAAAATATGTACACCACACCATAGACACGTATTCAGGTTTTCAATGGACTACTGCCCTGAGCTCAGAAAAGGCTGATTCAGTAATCACACATTTATTGGAAGTTATGGCCATCATGGGTATACCTGCGCAAATAAAGACAGATAATGGTCCAGCATATGTATCTAAGAAAATGAGATGCTTTTTTGATTGTTATAATATAAAACACATTACAGGTATACCAAATAATCCTACAGGTCAGGCAGTTATAGAAAGATCAAATCGTACTATAAAGGATATGCTGAACAAACAGAAAGGGACCGAAAATACCCCCAGAAATAGATTACATAATGCTTTATTAACCTTGAATTTTCTTAACACTAATGAGAAAGGAACGACAGCACCAGAAAGACATTGGATAATGGAAAAGTCTGCTGAACTAAATCAACCGATTTATTTCAAAGATGTGCTGACCTCTCAGTGGAAGCCAGGAGATGTGCTATGTTGGGGAAGGGGTTTTGCTCTTGTTTCCACAGGAGAAGAAAAATTGTGGATACCATCAAAATTAATAAAGTTTCGATTTGAAGAGGAGAAACCTCTTTTTTTTTTTTTGAGGAGAAACCTCTTGGAAAGGAGAAATGACAACTCATCCACAATGATGATATTCATACAGGTGGTAAGAAAAACATATAGAATGGGGGCAGGGTTCTGTTCTTATCTCCACAGGAAAACACTCATCTTTGAGAAATGCAAGGGACCCTGGATGTTTGGATACTGACAGATGGAAAAATACCTGCCCAATAGGAAATATCAAGAAAACTGAATGGGTTGTGTAAGTAATATTAAACCATATTTCTAAATTTATATAGCTGGTTTTGAAGTTGGACTCTGGCTCAATCCCTCTCCAATTCCAAGCCTGTTAGTAAGAGAAAAACCCAGAGTTTCTGGAGTTTCTGTCTCATGTCAAGAGCCATGATGTGGGACAGAACGAAATATGAGTTTAGAAAACATCTTTGCTTTTCTTCATATCTATCATACTTTTCATTGAATATATCTATCATGTCTTTCATTGAATATATATATATATATGTCTATATGATTAATGTTTAAGTTTTTCATAATGAACAATGAGTTTTTCCTGAAGTGACATTTGAAGTTTCCAGGAAGAAGATGGGGCCCCATAACAACAACTCCACCTGGTTGATATGACGTCATGATACTGATAGCGCTACTACAAGACCTGCTTTGGGTACCAGCTGCACAAGACAGTTCCAACTTGGTTAGCTGAAATGGTGCACATCTTATACAACATTTTGGCCAGACCTGCACAAAATACTCAGAGACTATTGGCAATTTTAAAAGACATTGATCTTGAAATTTAACCATCATTTTACTGTCACAGGATCCCCCAGAAAGAACGTCGCCCCCATGACAGCTGGAAGTAATTCTAGAGGACGATGTCCCCTCTCCCAGTAAAGTTTGCCCTTGGGTTTAGGGACATCATTTAGGGGTTGATTATAATTAGTATACGGTTGAGGGTTGGGGGAGGAATTTTATAAGCTCAGGGATCATTTTGAAAAAAAAAAAGAGGGATGATGGGATAATAGATTTGTAATTGTGAGTTACTGTTTTTAGACAAATATATTGGTATAGATTCTTGTATATTGATACAAAGTTAAATTATATTGACTATTTTATGCGTGCATGTTTCTACCTCTGTTTAAAACATTTTTATGTATTGACATATATTGTATTGATACATATATTGTATATATTTACCATATTGCAGTGTACATTTCTACCTCTGATTAAGATACTTATATAATGTTTGTGTATTGATATATATTTACCTACTGCAATGTATATTTGTACATTGTTTATATTTGGAGGTCATTGTCCTCATTTGTTTCACAGTCGTTTATTGTCTTAGTCTTTAAGTTAAATAGATATTGAGAATTATATAGACTAATAGTCATCTAAGTTTGTCATTTATAATTAGACTAATCAGGTTCTTTAGCTATATAGAGATTATACTCAGTATAGATAGATAATCTTCAACTTCTTCAAAGAGCTGTAGAAAATGGCCTTTAATCTAACTCAGAGTTTTGTGGTAGTAAGACACAATTGCTCCTGGCAACACCACTCTATTCCCGAGAGAATGTTGAGCACCAAAGACACTCCACCTGGAGCCTTTCTTTTTGGCAGAACTGGCCTTTGGGCAAAGAAATGCCCGTACCTCAACCACTGACAAAGATACAGAGCATGCATCAATGGATAAAACAGGACTGTCATATCCTGCCAAGACAGGGTAAGATAGTTTTGAAAAGTTGCTTGCCTTTGAAAATGGTATGTCAGTTATGTTAGGCCTTAGCCAAAGTTGGTTGCTTCAACGCTGCTAACGTGACTTTGGGTGATTGCCTAGGTAGCTAGTTGTCTCTGTGATTTGTTGCATGTTTTGGAAGTTGTTTTAGTGAACTTCCTAATTACCCAGGTAACATTATTTCCCTTCTCAGATCTTCGATGGGGTTGAAGACTATATAAATGTAGTTACTTTCTCTCATGACTTGGTCAAGTTATTTATTATACAAGACCTAGGCTAGTTAGAATAGGATATTTGTACTTATTGTATATAATTTCATAGTAGGTTTAGAACACTCTTATTTAAACAAAAGGGGGAGGTGTTACGGGAGGTCCTCCCACTCCTCCAGCCTATCGCCGCTGAGATACCAGCCCATTGGGGCGTGGTATCTCTCCCTTTAAAAAAGCGGCCACTTCCCTCTCATCGCTCTCTTCACTTCCTGCTCTGTCGGCGACTAGACTCCCTTCCTGGTTGCGCAGAGGGCTGACGGCGATCTGTAAGTTTTTTCCCCTTTAAATAAATACCACCCTATTAATCATAATTCCAAACTGGTGTGGCATTGTTTATGACTTACGCCTTTACATTATCTATTCTATCTTTGTGAGTCCAAGGTCTTGTACCTAATTTACTTTCTATCATAACTTGCATTACCATCCAAAACTATCTTTTGATACCTCTCAACCTTGTACACTTTATACCTCTTTAGTGAATTTCTTTTCTTCATCTGATAAACAAGTAAAACAATAACTATTCAGTCTTCAACTCTGTCAAAGACGTGAGAAGGAAATAATATTAACTGAGTAAGCAGGAAGTGCAAGCAAGTGACTTCCAAAAGATGTGAGAAATGGCAGAAACAATTTGAAAAAGCCTGGGATAAAACCGGACTCACTGAACATAGCGGTCAATGAGGACTACCAAGAACTCAAGAACAACGGCAATTGGTTTTTGTTTTTGTTTTTTTTTTATTTAAATTTATTTATTTATTAAGGATTTCTGCCTCGTCCCCGCAACCGCTTCCCATTTCCCTCCCCCTCCCCCGATTAAGTCCCCCTCCCTCATCTGCTGATTTGCATTTCCCTGATTGCTAAGGAAGTTGAACATGACCTTAAGTGTCTTTTGGCCATTTGAACTTCTTCTGTTAAGAATTCTCTGTTCAGCTCAGTGCCCCATTTTATAATTGGATTGATTAGCCTTTTATGGTCTAGTTTCTTGAGTTCTTTATATATTTTGGAGATCAGACCTTTGTCAGTTGCGGGGTTGGTGAAGATCTTCTCCCAGTCAGTGGGTTGCCTTTGTGTCTTAGCGACAGTGTCCTTTGCTTTACAGAAGCTTCTCAGTCTCAGGAGGTCCCATTTATTCAATGAGACCCTTAGTGACTGTGCTGCTGGGGTTATATGTAGGAAGTGGTTCCCTGTGCCCATATGTTGTAGAGTACTTCCCACTTTCTCTTCTTTCAGGTTCAGTGTGTTCGGACTGATATTGAGGTCTTTAATCCATTTGGACTTAAGTTTTGTGCATGGTGATAGATATGGATCTATTTTCATTCTTCTACAGATCGACATCCCGTTTTGCCCGCACAATTTGTTGAAGATGCTCTCTTTTTTCCATTGTATACTTTTAGCTCCTTTATCGAAAATCAGGTGTTCATAGGTTTGTGGGTTAAAGTCAGGGTCTTCTATTTGATTCCATTGGTTGACTTCTCTGTTTTTATGCCAATACCAAGCTGTTTTCAATATTGTAGCTCTGTAATAGAGTTTGAAGTCAGGGATGGGGATGCCTCCAGACGATCCTTTATTGTATAAGATTGTTTTGGCTATCCTGGGTTTTTTGTTTTTCCATATAAAGTTGATTATTGTCTTCTCCAGATCTGTGAAGAATTTTGATGGGATTTTGATGGGGATTGCATTGAATCTATAGATTGCTTTTGGTAGAATTGCCATTTTTACTATGTTGATCCTCCCAATCCAAGAGCAAGGGAGACCCTTCCATTTTCTGGTGTCCTCTTCAATTTCTTTCTTCAAAGACTTAAAGTTCTTGTCAAATAGATCTTTCACTTCCTTGGTCAGAGTTACCCCAAGATATTTTATGCTATTTGTGGCTATCGTGAAAGGTGATGCTTCTCTGATTTCCCTCTCTGTTTCCTTATCCTTAGTGTATAGGACGGCAACTGATTTTTTTGGAGTTGATCTTGTATCTTGCCACATTACCAAAGGTGTTTATCAGCTGTGGGAGTTCTTTGGTAGAGTTTTTGGGGTCGCTTATGTATACTATCATATCATCTGCAAATAACAAAAGCTTAACTTCTTCCTTTCCAGTACGAATCCTCTTGATCCCCTTATGTTGTCTTATTGCTATTGCTAGAACTTCAAGCACTATATTGAAAAGGTATGGAGAGAGTGGAATCCTTGTCGTGTTCCTGATTTTAGTGGGATGGCTTTGAGTTTTTCTCCGTTTAATTTAATGTTAGCTGTCGGCTTGCTGTAAATAGCTTTTATTATTTTTAGGTATGACCCTTGTATCCCTAATCTCTCCAAGACCTTTATCATAAAAGGGTGTTGAATTTTGTCGAATGCTTTTTCAGCATGTAATGAAATAATCATATGGTTTTTTCTTTCAGTTTATTTATATGGTGGATTACATTGATAGATTTGCGTATGTTGAACCAGCCCTGCATCTCTGGGATGAAGCCTACTTGATCATAATGGGTAATTTTTCTAATATGTTCTTGGATTTGGTTTGCCAGTATTTTATTGAGAATTTTTGCATCGATGTTCATGAGTGAGATAGGCCTGTAATTCTCTTTCTTGGTTGGGTCTTTGTGTGGTTTTGGTATCAGGGTAACTGTAGCTTCATAAAAGGAATTTGGCAATGACTCTTCTGTTTCTATATTGTGAAATTCATTAATGAGTATAGGTATTAGCTCTTCTTGGAAGTTCTGGTAGAATTATGCATTGAAACCATCTGGTCCTGGGCTATTTTTTTGGAAGGGAGATTTTTGATAACAGTTTCTAATTCTTCGCGACTAACAGGTCTATTTAGATCGCTCACCTAGTCTTGGTTTAGCTTTGGTACATGGTACTTATCTAAAAAAATGTCCATTTCTTTTGTATTTTCCAGTTTTGTGGCATACAGGCTTTTGTAGTAAGATCTAATGAGTCTCTGAATTTCCTCTGTATCTGTGGTTATGTCCCCCTTTTCATTTCTGATCTTATTTATTTGCCTGTTCTTCTGTCGTTTAATTAGTTTGGATAGGGGTTTGTCGATCTTGTTGATTTTCTCCAAGAACCAACTTTTTTTTTCATTGATTCTTTGGACTGTTTTCTGTGTTTCTATTTTGTTGATTTCTGCCTTCAGTTTGATTATTTCCAGTCTTCTACTCCTCCTGGGCGTGTCTGCTTCTTTTTTATCTAGAGCTCTCAGGTGTGCTGTTAAGTCCTCAATGTAAATACAGGAGAATTTCAAGGGTTTGTTGATTCTTCAATATGTTGAGCATCTAGCTGCTCCTGTACCAGCTGTTCTAAAGCCTGCAGTTTCTTTATTCTTAAAGACCATTGCACAAAGCTAGGTCCAGGATAGGCTCCAAAGCCACAGAAAAACCCTGTCTCGAAAAACAAAACAAAACAACAACAAAAAAAGACCATTGCTTAACCCATACAGGTTTGTCTGTCAACCATTTTAATGGTAGAGCTGTTGGTGCCTTTGAAATATCAGCAGCTGCTGTGCCCTGTTCTTGTACAACCTGAATGGTCCATAACTGTCCTTTATAATATCATGTAACATTTTCCCCAGAAACATATGGGGTTTTTGTTTGTTTGTTTGTTTTGTTTTGTTTTTTGAGATAGGGTTTCTTTGCAGTTTTGGAACCTGTCCTGGAACTAGCTCTTGTAGACCAGGCTGGCCTCAAACTCACATAGATCTGCCTGCCTCTGCTTCCTGAGTGCTGGGATTAAAGGTGTGAAGTACCACCACTCGGCTCCCAGAAACATTCATCAATTTATGGTTTGTTTCTAAGATTGGGGGAATGTTAATCTGAGTATTCTATTGCTATAACAAATCACAATTCCCCCACAAATTCATTACTATGTTATCATCCTATGGTTCTAATATTCCTGTCCTTATGGTCCTATATATTCAATCCATCTCGTACTCTTCTTTTTCTGAGATAAAGTTTTGATCCCTAAAAATTGAATATTTACCTCCTGAAGAGGCTAATTTGTATGCCAAGTTTCTAATGAAATTATTGTTACATTTGCATCTGTGTGTACCAGACCTTCAATGACATCATTTTTATATTTTTAAGTTTGGTCTTTGTTCATTTATAGAAGTTTGCCAAAATACTAGCTTTATGGTTTCTCCTAATTTTTTTGCTCGGTCTTTTATCCAGAGCAGTATGGTTTCTTTTCTTTTCTTTTCTTTTCTTTTCTTAGACAGGGTTTCTCTGTAGCTTTGGTGCCTGTCCCGGAACTAGCTCTTGTAGACCAGGCTGGCCTCGAACTCCGAGAGATCTGCCTGCCTCTGCCTCCCAAGTGCTGGGATTAAAGGCGTGTGCCACCACCGCCCAGCACAGTATGGTTTCTTACAATAGTATTAGGTTCTTTAATTGCTCTGCGAAGGAGGTTCCTCTATGATGACAGGAAACAATTGAACTGGATTTGGCATAGGGGCATGTGAGAGGACCCTCATGGAGTTTCTCCAATGGCAAAGGATTACCTTGAATATTCCTCATTGACCTACATTCATTAGTCCAATGCCTGCCTTTGCCACACATTCTTTCAAAAGTCTTTTAAATTGCCAGGTGGATGTACACTTGAGGCCAGAAGTGTTGGGTCTTCTGGAGCTGGAGTTAGAGTGGGTTGTAACCTGACTGATGCTATGCTGGGAACTGAGTTGGGTCCTCTGCAAGAGCAGTATGAGCTGCTGAACCATCTCTCCAGACCGTGCTTAAAAACTTAAAATAAAATTCTCTTCATTTGGATGGATGGTTACTTGCTTGCATGTATGTCTGTTCACCACGTGCATGAAGTGCCTGCAGAGGTTAGAAGAGGGCATTGGATCCCCCTGGAAATGGAGTTAGACAGTTGTGAGCTGCCATGTGGACACTGGAAATTGAACTCATGTCCTCTGGAAAAGCAGCCAGTGCTCTTAACCACTGAGTTGTCTCTCTGTGCTCTCGCCAGCATTAAACAAATATTGTGTTTGGGGTGTTGAACATCCTGTAGCCTGAGTGTGAAGGTTAGAAGACAACTTAATGGGGTCAGTTCTCGCCTTCTACTTTACGTGACTATGGGGGACCAAACTCACATTGTTAGGAAGCAAGAAGCTTTGTTCGTTGAGCCATTCTGTAGGCTCTTTAATTTTGTTTATTTAGTTTAGTTTTGGTGGGAGGGACAGGGTCTCTCTTCATAGTTCTGGCTGTTCTGAAACTCACTATATAAATCAGCCTGATATAACCTAGCCCTGAACTCACAGAGATCCACCTGCCTCTGCCCTGAGTGCTAGGATTAAAGGTGTGCATCACCACGCCCAGCTAAATGTTTTTTTAAACTGGGCATTGTAGCCCATGCCTGCAGTCCTAGCACTGGGGAACATGGAGGGAGGAATATGGAGTGTTTGAAACCCTGGGTCATGTAGCAAGACCCTGTCTGGAAAAAAAGGAAAAGGAAAAATACAGTGCTTGCCTAGCACACACAAAACCCTGTACTCAGTGGAACTAGTACATAAACCCAGGCATGATGGCACATGCCTGTTGCTCAGCACTCTTAGTCACATACCAATTTGAAACTTGACAGAGTGCCTTGCTTGTAAAAACAGGATTCCTATGATATTACAGCTGGCCTTGCTCAGCCGTTATTAGTCAGCCCCAGCCTGGAGGGGAATGTTTGCTGAGATTGAACAAGACAGCTCAGATCCACAGTAGCCCCCTATAGCTGCGTGCTTCCTCATTCCCTTGGTCTCCAGATAAACTCCAAATATGCTCCTCCCGTTGGTAGAACTCCCATCCCCAGAGAAGGCTCTTGTCCCTCACTGTGTGTGCTAATAAACACAGTCTTATCTGAGGAGGTCAGACTCTGGGCTCTTTCCTGCCTTTTGTCTCTGTACTCTGTGCTTCAAAATCTAACAAAGGTCAGCCTGGGCTACATGAGACCTTGCCACTCCTCCACCCCAACCCCACTGAAAGACTGGCAGATGGTTCATTTGACAAAAGCGCTTTCTGCTCAAACCTGATGACAGGAGTTCCAGCCTGGGTCTCACGGTGGGAGGAGAAGGAGCTGTCCTCTGACCTCCACTAGCCTGTCTTTGCTTGTACACACACAGACATACATAGATGTTTAAAGTTCGATTTATTTAATTTCATGTACATGAGCGTTCTGTTTGTGTGCTTGTCTTTGTGTCTCATGCATGTCTGGTCTCCTTAGGGCCAGAAGAGAGCATTGGTCATCCCTTGGGATTGGAGTTACAGTATTATGAGCCCTCATGCATGGCTGGGAACCAAACCAGGATCCTCTGTAAGAGTAGCAAGGGCTCCTAACTGCTGAGTCATTGCTCCACACAGCCCCCGTTTTGTTTTGTTTTTTAAAGAAAAAAAAAGGAACAAAAAACATGCTACGGGGGAAGCCAAAGATTAGAGCCCCTACCCAGCCTTGACTACCAAGGAATGTTTCTCAGAGACCATAAGGATCAGACAACTATGAGGCTAATCAGATAGGCCTGATGAAAAGGCACGGTCAGAGAAAACAGTGTTGAGCATGAAAGCATGTGCTACGCTTGGACTACACACAAGACCCTGTTTCACAAATCATTCAAAACCCACAAGTGCTCAAGAAAGCAGAGACATATAAAATACTGCAGTTCGTTAATAATGGGTAAAATCTGGCAAGAGAGGAAGGAGGCTTCTGCTTTAGGTTTTTTTTTCTTCTTGAGATGAGGACCCTTGTAGCATAGGCAGCCCTTGAACTCCCCATTCTCCTGCCTCCACCTCTCAATTTTTGAAATTACAGATGTGCACCACATCTGACATTAGTGTTTTACTTATTTTTTTGAGCTAATCTATTCTGGAACTCACCGTGTATCCTAACTAGCCCCAAACCCACAGCAATCTGCATCAGCCTCCCAAGTGCTGGAATTATAGGTGAGAGCCACCAGTCGGCTCCACCGGCTTATTCTTGTTCTCTGGAAAACAGGATCTCCCTGTCACCAGCAGCTAATACCAAGGGGACCTGGGCTATGGCTGTAAAGAGCTGAATTTAAGGGCCTAGATTTGCTCCTGATATGCATACTTAATAACACTAAGGACAGTATCACACTCTCTGTTGTCCCAGACCTGTCACAGTACCAGGTACCATCAGAGCTCAGTAAACGATTATTGGATGAATACAGTGGCCACCAACACTCTGAAGATGAACATTACCCTTTGGAACACTATGGATAACAAAATGGTTAACTTAGCTGCAGACCTTATGTGACAGATTTGTTAAGGAGCACCCTCCTCCCAGAGCAGTGATGCCTTGAAATTGTCATCCAATTAATTCCACGAGCGAGCACTCCAGGTTGGTAAGGGCCGCTGATTTGATTTTATCTGTCTTTTAAGATGCATTTTTTGATCATGCCCCACTCCAGCTGGACTTCCTTGTCTAGTCTTCCCTTCTCCATTACTAATGGTGCTGGATGGAGTTACCTCATTATTCCTTAATTTATTTATGAAAAGGCTGAGGTTAAAGAGAAGAAGCAAACCCCTGAGTCTTTCAGGAACTTTCTGTAAAAGCTTTTCTTTCCCCTGTCCCCTCCCTTCAGCCAGATACAATTTCTCATCGTTATTCCTGGCAAGCTGGAATAGTTTTTATTTACAAACTTATATAAATAAACCTTGCTCTGGCTGGGTGGAGGTCATCTGTATGGGCTAAGTCTGGTCTGTCAATTCCCAGTGGATTAATCTATCAACAGGAACTCACTCACACGGAGCACGCTGCTTTCAGAAAAGCACAACAATCCTGGGCAAGCTGGCTACTTTGCCACAAAACACTTGAGGGAGAGAAGGTTTTTAAAATTTAAATTGTATTATTGCACAGTAATTTGAATCAGTCTGGATAAAATGGAAACACAGAACTATGTGGAGGGCCGGTGAGTTGGCTGAGTGCCTCCTGCCAAGCCTGAGGATCCAAGCTGATCCCTGACACCCACGCTGTCTTATGACCTCCACATGAGCACCAAGCTCTAGACACAGGGTTGGAGAGATAGCTCAGTGTTTAAGAGCACGGGGTGTTCTTCCAGAGGACCCAGGTGCAATTCCCAGCACCCACATGGCAGCTCATACCTGTCTGTGATTTCAGTTCCAGGGGATCTGACACCCTCACAACAATGCACCTAAAACAAAATAAATTGTATATAAAAAGAATCTCCAGAGACATGACATGCTCTAAGTAAAATACCTAATTTTCAAAAAAATTTAGAAACCGGTCGGTGGTGGCACATGCCTTTAATCCCAGCCCTCTGGAGTCATAGACAGGCAGATCTCTGTGAGTTAGTTCAAGGCCAGCCTGGTCTACAGAGTAAATTCTAGGACAGGCTCCAAAGCTATGGAGAAACCCTGTCTTGGGGGAAAAATTTAGAGACAAATAGAACCAAGCAAAATTAGCTAAAAAGAAAAAAAAAATCAAATCAAAAGTGAAAGGTGGGTCAGGAATGGTGGTATACTCCTACAGTCCCAGCAGGCCAGAGAGAGGATCTGGGTGAGTTCCAGGCCAGCCTGGTCAACATGAGTTCCAGGTCATCCAAAACTACACAATGAGACACTGTCTCATAAAAAGAAAATGAAAGACACCCCTCCCCCCCAAAAAAACCCAGCCCAAGTAAATAATAACAAGGCAAAAGGCTCCCTTTGTCTTATCCTGCTGATAGGAGGCTAAGCACTTTCCTTTACAGGCTTGTGTTCAACTTCTGGGTCCAAGGAACCCTCCAGGCTTAAGCTTCCTGAGTGGCTGGCATTACAGGAAACAAGAACCTTGCTTTAGGATTGATTGTTTTATTTTCTTTTCTAAGAATGTACTTTTTAGCCTGGTGTGTGGTACTCAAGTGCTTGCCTTGAACACTCAGGACTCTAGGTTCCATCCTGGGCACCTGAAACAGAATGTTCCCGTACTTGTCTAACTACGCCTAAGTGAACTTCTAACAAGCAGCACGGAGGGCATCACTACAGGGCGCAGTTGTCTGTCCGTCCATCTAGCAAACCCGGGACAGTCTTCCAGGCAGACTACATGTGCACATTTCAGCGGCTGTAATTATATTTTACAGGATACAGGTGCCTTTTTTATTTATCTATTCCCTTCTAATGAGTGCTAACATAATTTCCAATATTTTCAGTGTTACAGCTGTTATAAGTAACGATTCTCTCTGGAGTTCCTCATTCAATCCACGCATTAACCGTGGCTCATCGAGTGCCACCCTCTCTGCTCAGGATGTCCGGCAAACAAAGGATTCCTCAAACTCTTTTGTTGTTGTTGTTAATATTAATTTTTTTTCCCCCCTAGAGGTTGAAGATTGGGCTCTCGACAACCTAGGAAGCCAAAGTATCTGAAGACACTTAACCGGGCGCTGGGTCTGGGTCTTTGGCGGCCCGCACGCTCCGCACCGGCAGATCCGGCGGGGTGGGGCCGAGCTGCGCGCGACCCTCGGCGCGCTCTGGGAGTCCAGCCCGAGTGACCGCTCTGGTCACCACGGCCGCGGGCTCTATGACTCCGCACATGCTGGCGGAACGGGGCGGAGTCGGCGGGGAAGGCGGAGAATGTCGGGCACCATGAGTCTCGGCGCGGAGCTCTCGCGGAACCGCGTCGCGAGAAGCAGCAAGTCCCGCGCTTGCGCAGTGCGGCGGTGGCCTGTGGCGCGGTCGGCGAGTGAAGGGGTTTAGGTGGTGTGAAGGCCAGCGCCGCCTCGACCTGTGGTCACCATGAGCGGGACCTTAGCGAAGATCGCGGAGATCGAAGCCGAGGTAAAGGGCGCGCTGGGCGCCTCCCTTCCCAGGCGGTGCCGCTGCTCCTATGTACCGTCGACTGCGTCGCCCAGTGCCTGCCACCAACTCCCTCCCGCTTCCTCAGCCCAGGCTTGCACCGCCTCGGCTCCTTGCCCCCTTCCTGAGCGCCTGTGGGCCTGGGCCCCTCAGCTAACTTTAGGGGCTCCCTCTTCCACCTCCTGGCCCCACACCTAGTCCTTGGCAGGTACCCTATCTGGTATTCAGCGTATGTCTTGCTATTTCTGTTTTTCTTGCTTTTACACCGATCTCTTCCAGACTCCGTGACGTGATCACATAAAGTCTTGCCTACCCGCCACTCTAATCCCGATGATCCCCCCTTTTGCACGTCATGGATGGTGGCGGTAAAAAAGAAAAAAAATCTAAAAGTAAATCGATTCTACCCGGATAGTGTGTGATGCCTGAGAAGTTCAGAGCTTTTTGATTTGTTTTGTTTTTGAGATAGGGTTTCTCTGTTTAGCTTTGGAGCCTTACCTGGAGCACTCTTTGAAGACCAGGCTGGCCTCGAACTCACAGAGTTCTCCTGCTTCTGCCTCCTGAGTTCTGGGATTAAAATCTCCTTCTGCCTCCAGAGTTCTGGGATTAAAGGCATGCACCACCACCACCCGACGAAGTTCAGGGCTTTTTAAAGTGTGTAAAATGGTGATCCTGTTTTTGACCGGGTCCAGTAGAAACGAATCCTGTAGGTGGGTGTTAGTTCCATTTGTGGATAGGAATTGGAGTGACGTGGTGCTATCACATGGGCTCTCATTTTTTTCTAGTTGAACCTGGGTTTTCGCCTCCCCTCACTCTTTTTTTGGAGACAAGATCTCTCTACGTAAGCCCTGGACGTTCTGGAACTACTGCATTAGCCAGTCTTGGATTTTTCTTTTTAAAAAAATATTTAGGCAGTGCTTAGGAAGCAGAGGTAGAGGCAGGTGAAACTGTAAATTCAATGCCAACCTGGTTTACATAGGGAGTTCCAGGACCCTCAGGACTACATAGAGAGACTCTATCCCAAAAATCCACAAATAAATGAAATGAGATGAAATGGGCTCACTGACATTAGTAGGACCTCGAAAAATAAAAGATTATGCATGCTCTCAGCTTTTGGGAAGATTCGGGATACTTTCTTTTCTGAAGTGCTGCAGGTTTATGGCTGTGTTTCTTCCCTTATTAGATGGCTCGGACTCAAAAGAACAAGGCTACAGCACATCACCTTGGGCTGCTTAAGGCTCGCCTTGCCAAGCTTCGAAGAGAGCTCATCACTCCGAAAGGTGGCGGTGGTGGTGGGCCAGGAGAAGGTTTGTGATTCCATCTATTGTGTGTGTGTGTGTGTGTGTGTGTGGTTTCTATTAAACTAATATGTCAGAGGTGTGTGTATATGTATGTATTCATATGCCTGTGAATTATTTGTTTCTTTTGAGACTGTCTAGCTCTTGGCTGTCCTGGAACTCACTATGTAAACAAGGCTGTCCTCGAACTCACAGAGATCCACATGCCTCTACCTCCCAAGTGCTGGAATTAAAAACATGCACCAGGCCGGGCGGTGCACGCCTTTAATCCCAGCACTCGGGAGGCAGAGGCAGGCGGATCTCTGTGAGTTCGAGACCAGCCTGGTCTACAAGAGCTAGTTCCAGGACAGGCTCCAAAACCACAGAGAAACCCTGTCTCGAAAAACCAAGAAAAAAACAAAACAAAAAAAAACATGCACCAGTACATCTGGCTTCTGTGAATGCTTTTTGTTTTTGTGTAAACCCAATGCTTTGGGTTTCTCTGTAACAGCTCTGACTGTCCTAGAACTACTCTCTGTAGACCAGGTTGGCCTAGAACTCACAGAGATCTGCTGGGCTCTACCTCCCAGGTGCTGGAATTAAAGGCCACCACCATGTCTGGCTACTTTATTTTTACTTATTTGCCTTTATTTATTTTTTTCCAATTGAGGTAGATCTTACTGATTCTGGAACTCACCAGTTCAGCTAGACTATTTGTCAAGCTCTGAAGAGCTGCCTGTAAGCCAGCAATGGGTTACAGGTGTGTATAGCTGTTGCTAGGTGTCACAGGTATGTGTAGCTGTTGTTAGGGGTCACAGGTGTGTGTATCTGTTGCTTTAGTGAGGTTGAAGTAAGAAGTTGGTGCAAAGAGGCTGGACTATGAAAGCAGAAATAGTAAATTGGAGAGAGCTGTGATTAGGACTCAAAGGAATGCGGTATATTTTGCATACTTGCTAGAAAGACCCACCAACAGCTCTGAACTTAGTTGCAGCCATTGTTAAAATACAAGGAAGGCCTTAGTTGGTTCAGTGCTTGCTGTGCAGGTGCGAGAACCTGAGTTCAGATCCCAATCCCATGGAAAAAGCTCTTCTACTCCCAGTGCTAGAAAGGTAGAGGTAGGGTTCCTGGGGTTTTCTGGCCAACAGTCTAGCTGAAGGTGAGTTCCAGGTCTTAACAGGTAAAGTAAAAATTGATCCAGGATAACATCTGATGTCAACCTCTGGCTTACACATCACAGGTTTAAGAACACCAGCATAGACACACAAAATCGCAAAAGCTGGTAACACAGTACTTGGGACTAGAGGCAGGAGGATTGCAAGTTCCAGTGCAACCTAGACTACTTAAGTATATCCTTATCAAAAACCATGATTACACTAGTCTCAGATATAAGATAAAATCCAAACCAGAGTTAAACGTAGAGCTCCAAGTCCACACCCTGTTTTTTTGTGTATGTGTGTGTGTTTTTGTTTTGTTTGAGACAGGGTCTCTATGTAGGCCAAGTTGGAATTGACCTTTCAGAGTGCCACCTTGCTTCAGCCTCTGAATTGCTGGGATTAACACTATGTAACACTATGTCTGACTTTATTTATTTTGATATTTTAAATTTTTGTTTGTTTTTGTTTTTTTTTCTAAACAGGGTTTCTCTGTTAGCCTTGATTGTCCTGGAACTCACTCTATAGACCATACTGGCCTCATTCACAGGGATCTGCCTACCTCTGCCTCCTGAGTTCAGGGATTAAAAGCATGCACCACCACTACCCAGATGATACTTTAAATTTATGTATGTGTTTGGCATAGTGGTACACACCTTTGATCCCAGGACTTGGAAGGAGAGGCAGATAGATCTCTGTGACTTCCAGAATAGCAAGATGTGTATAGTAAGATCCTATCTCAAAAAAACAAAACAAAACAAAAAGTATCTTTGTGTGTCTGTCTGTCTGTGTCTGTGTGGTTACTTGTATGTATGTGCACTGGTGCTTTCAGAGGCCATAAGAAAGAATCAAATCTCTTGGAACTGCACTTAAAGCTGCTTGATGTGCGTGTTAAAAACCAAGCCAGGGTTTTTACAAGAGCAGCAAAGAGCCATCTCTAACTCCTGTGTTATTTGTTGGGTGAGTGGTTGGGTGTTTTGCCTGAATGTATATATCTATGTACTCTGTGTGTGAAGTGTCCCCGGAGGCCAGAAGAGCATATCAGATCCATTAGATCCTCTGGGACTGGAGTTACAGATCATTGAGGGCTGCCTTGTGAGTGCTGAGGATTGAGTCTGGGCCTCTGCAAGAGCAGTTAGTGCTCCAGCCACAGCATATTGTGGTTTTGAGAGATGACCTCAGATATTCCAGCCTGGCCTCCAAACTTGGGATCCTTCTGCTTTTTACATCCCAACCACCGGGATTACAGGTATACATCACCATACCTGGCTAACCTTCATTATTTAAATATTATATCAAAAATAATTTAATAATTATTATAATTTAATTATAATATAATAATTATAATTTAAGTAATAATGGATTACCTTGTTTTAATTAAGTACTGCATTAAATTGAATTGTAAATTTTATGCTTGAATTCTATTTCAGAAGTAAGCCGCAGAAAGTTAGAGAAACACTAACAAAAATGTGTAAGGACTTAGGTGGGTGGTAATGCATCCAAGGATAACTGCTGTCTTCTGATGTTTGTTAATGTTTCAGGTTTTGATGTGGCTAAGACAGGTGATGCTCGAATTGGGTTTGTGGGTTTCCCATCTGTGGGGAAGTCAACTCTGCTAAGCAATCTAGCAGGAGTATATTCTGAAGTGGCAGCGTATGAATTCACTACTTTGACCACTGTGCCTGGTGTCATCAGATATAAAGGTGCCAAGATCCAGGTGAGTAAGATTCGCGGTCCAAGAAAGGAAAGAAATCCATTTTTTTCATGCATTTCAGGAGCTCTTTATTAGTGATCCACAGTGTGTCGGGTGTATATTTTTATTTCCTAGGCCTCTTGGTTTTTCAAGACAGGGTTTCTCTATGTAGCTTTGGAACCTGTCCTGGAACTCACTTTTTAGACCAGGCTGGCCTTGAACTCAGAGATCCACCTGCCTCTTGAGTGCTGGGATTAAAGGTGTTTCCCATCGCTGCCCAACTGGCCCCTCATCTCTTAACAGTTGCTACATTAAATGGTTTAACAATAGTGTAATACAATGAAGAAGGGCCTATGGAGATACATTAAAAAACGGGACTACTGGGGCTGGAGAGATGGCTCAGCAGTTAAGAGCATTGCCTGCTCTTCCAAAGGTCCTGAGTTCAATTCCCAGCAACCACATGGTGGCTCACAACCATCTGTAAAGAGGTCTGGTGCCCTCTTCTGGCCTGCAGGCATACACACAGACAGAACATTGTATACATAATAAATAAATAAATAAATAAATAAATATTTTTTAAAAAAAGCGGGACTACTTCTAAAATCTGATAATGGGGGAAGAACTTCTGAGACAAAGTACAAAGTGACTTTTGGAAGTGACTTTTTAAGATTTATGTGTATGGGTCTTTTGCCTATGTGCCTATACGTATATGTGTGCACCATGTGCATGACTGGTGCATAAATCCCTGGGACAGACCGTCCTGAGCTGCCATGTGGATGCTAGGAATTGTACTCAGGTCCCATAGAGGAGCACCCAGTGTTCTTAACCACCGAACTGTTTCTGCAGCCCCAGAAGGGAGTCTTTTGAGAAAAGATCATATATAGTCAAGGCTGGCTTGAACTCCAGGTTTGTCCTTGCTTTAGCTTGTGAGGTGCTAGAATTATAAGTGTTTGACGCCACACCTGGTTGGCAGGGTGTCTTGAAGTTAGCATATGTTTTTCTATTTTTGTGATAAAACACCATGACCAAAAGGCAAGTTGAGGAGGAAAGACTTTATTTGGCTTGCACTTCCATATCACTTCGAAAGAAGTCAGGACAGGAACTCACACAGGGCAGGATCTTGGAGGCAGGAGCTGATACAGAGGTCATGGAGGGGTGCTGCCTACTGTTTTGCCCCGCTTGGCTTTCTCAGCCTGTTTTCTTACAGAAACTAGGACCACCAGCCCAGGGATGGAACCACCTACAATGGGCTGGGCTCTCCCCTATTAATTAATAAAGAAGAGAATGTCCTACAGGCTCACTAATAGCCTGATTTTCTCAGTTCAGATGCTCTCCTTTCAGATAACTCTAACTTGTGTTGTGTTGCCAAGAGACTAGCCAGCACAGCATAGAATTTGACCAGCTTGAAAAATAAAAGTATATTTAAGGCAGCTATCACACGTCTTTAATCCCAGCACTCTGGAGACAGAGGCTACAAATCTTCGTGAGTTCAAGGCCAGCCTGATCTACATATTGAGTTCCAGGACAGCCAGGGCTAGGTAGAAAGACTCTGTCTCCAAAGAAAAAGAATTAGAAACAGACAAACCAATAAAAAACAATGGTACTGGTACATCTTATAGTGATTAGCTATCGGGTATCTTAAAGGTAGGTTGAGATTGAATTTATATAGGGTCTTTGTATATGCTAAGGAAGCTGACCTTTATCTATATAAGACTTGAACATTACTCTAAAGGCACCTGAGTTTCTGTAACCCTGGCTATCCTGAATCTTGCTCTGTAAACCAGGCTGACCTTGGACTCTTAGAGATCCTTTAGCCTCTGCGCGCTCCCCTCCCCAATGCTGAGATTAAAGGTGTACACTGCCACCACCTGGCTTTAATTTTCTTTTTTCAGTTTAATGTAAAAAAAATAATGGTTTTCTTGAATGATCATAGGTGCATGCCATTATGCTTTGTTCTCCTCTGTCCCCTCCCCTGCTCCTTTCCTCTCCTCAGTTAATCCTGATTCCTGCTTTTATTTACTTTGTGGATTCTGTAGCCTTCTGTTTCCTACCCTTTCCCCTCATCTCAGTCTCCTTTCTAGTTTTGTGACTCCCCTCCTATATAACTACACACATACACACTCACAATTTTAAATCTAAACTCTATACAAGAGGAAACATGAGGTATTTGTTTTGATCTCTTAATATTTTCCAGTTCCATCCATTTTCCTGCCAGTGTCCTGATTTCATGACTGTATAATACTCTGTTTTGCATAATATATTTCACGTTTTTACATGTTTATCTGTTGATGAACAGACACATAGACTGCTGCTTTGGTTAATTGTGAATGAATAGTACAGCATAAATTTATATATTTTAGTAATAAAGGATTTACTAATCGATAGAAATAGTTGATAGATTCATTGGATGGCTTAAAGAAATATTAGAAGTGCTGAAGACTTATCACTTGCTAGCTACTTTATTATTTATTTATTTATATATTTATTTATTTTTGAGACAGGGAGTCTCTGTATAGCTCTGGCTGTTAAACTCACTTTGTAGACCAGGTTGGCCTACAATTAAGAGATTTGCCTGGCTCTACTGGGATTAAAGCATGTGCCATCACACCTAGCTTTACTTGTTAATTTATACTAAGTGGTCGTAAACTTTTTGTTTTAACTTGTGTTTTTTTACTACAAGTTTTCATATAGCCAGATTGGTCTCACATTCAGTTTGTAGCTACTGATGACCTTGTATAACTCCTGATCCTCCTGCCTCTACCTCTGAAGTGCTGTGGTCATAGGCCTGTGCCACTGTACCTGACTCTCATTTTCCATAAAGTATATAGTGTGTATATCTGAAGCTTTTTTTTTTTCCTGTGACAGTATTTCTCTGTGTAGCCCTGATTGTCCTGAAACACACTCTATACCAAGCAGGCTGTGGACTCAGGAGATCTGTCTCGCTCTGACTCCCATATGCTGGGATTAAAGGCATGTGCCCACACTGCCCAGATTTTTTTTTTATTTTTATGTCCTTGGGAATTGAACTGAGGACTTCGTTCATGCTGAATATCTCACCCTAATTTGAGAGTTTCTCTCTCTCTCTCACACACACACACACGAAACTGCCACTGCAATCAGCATAGTGGCCGTATGTAGTCAGTCCTTTGTATTTATAGGTTCTATATTCAAGGATTCGACCATGGATTGGATTGAGTATATCTAGGAAAGAAATTGGTGTATATATTGTTTCTATAGTATTTACTTTGTATTGATATTAAATGTAACCTATTGATTGTTTACTGGTATGTGGATGGATGCATATAGGTTATGTACAACTATCATATTTTGTTGTTTTTCTCTTTTTGTTGTTGTTTTTCAAGACAGGTTTTTATTGTGTACTCTGGCTATCCTGGAACATGCTTTATAGACTAGACTGGCCTTGAACTCAAGAGATCTTGCCTGCCTCTGCCTCCCACTCTGAAGGTGTAAATCACAAACAATCCCACACCAGTTTGGAATTAGATTATTAGAGAGGTTTTTTATTTTAAGGGAGAAAAACTTACAGATCACCGTCCCAGACAACACCCCTCTGCGCAATCAGGAATGGAGCCTACTCGCCGGAAGCGGAACCAAAAGCCAGAGCGCCAGAGCAAGAGCAGAGGGAAGTGGCCGCTTTTTTAAAGGGAGAGAGACCACGCCCCAGTGGGCTGGCATCTCAGTGGCTATTGGCTGAAGGAGCGGAAGGAGCTCCCGCAACACCACTCTGCCAAAGATTTATTTGTGTGTGTGTGTGTGTGTTTTATTTTTTTGAGACAGGGTTTCTCTGTGTAGCTTTGGAGGCTGTCCTGGAACTAGCTCTGTAGACCAGGCTGGCCTGAACTCATAGAGATCCACCTGCCCTTGCCTCCCGAATGCTGGGCTTAAAGGCGCACGCCACCACCTCCCGGCATTATGTGTTTTGTCTGCACACCAGAAGATATCATTGGAGTCCATGGGACTAAAGTTATATACTTGGTTGTGAGAAGCCATCTAAGTGCTGGGAATTGAACTCAGGAATGCTGGAAGAGCAGCCAGTGCTCTTTACCACTGAACCATCTCTCCAGCCTGTCATTTTTATATAAAGGATTAGAGCACCTCTTGATCTTCGTATCCACAGATGTATGGGTGCATATGTGTTTTGGGAGGCTGATTTTGGCGCCAATCTTATACACATAGTGAAGGACATCTGTCATGTGACTTTTCAAAGTTTTCTTATGCCCCTTCTTTGTTTGCCTCTTCCATTACTGAGTGATCACTAGTCAGTTTTTGCCACTGCAGATTAGTTTACATGGTAAGCCGGGCGATGGTGGCGCACGCCTTTAATCCCAGCACTCGGGAGGCAGAGGCAGGCGGATCTCTGTGAGTTCGAGACCAGCCTGGTCTACAGAGCTAGTTCCAGGCTCCAAAGCCACAGAGAAACCCTGTCTCAAAAAACCAAAAAAAAAAAAAAAAAAGAATTTTATGTAACTGAGAAACTGTGTAAGGGCTACTGAGATGGTTAAGGCACTTGCCTCCAAGGCTGATGTCTTGCATTTGGTCCCTAGGACCCACATAGTAGAAGGAGAGAATTGACTCTGGCAAGTTGTCCTCTAACCCTTAGAGCATTTTTTTCTCCCTCTTTTTTTAAGATTTGTTTGTTTATTATAGTGTTCTGTCTGCATGTATCCCTGCAGGCCAGAAGAGGGCACCAGATCTCATTACAGATGTTGTGAGACATCATGTATTTGCTGGGAATTGAACTCAAGACCTGGAAGAGCAGCCAGTGCAGTGCTCTTGACTTCTGCGACATCTCTCCAGCCCTTTCCTATTTTATATTATTTTTTTTATTTTAAAAGTAATTTTAAAGTTAAAAAGTATTACACACAATTCTCTTATATTTCTGACTGCTTCCCTTAATTTTTTTTTTTTTGTCTTGGCCAGGTTTCTCTGTAGAACAGGCTGGCCTGGAACTCAGAGATCTGCCTGCCTCTGTGTCCTGAGTGCTGGGATTCCAGGTGTGCACCTCCACTACCAGGCTGGAAGTGAGTCTTTTTGAGAAAGGGTCTTATTAGTTTTGCAGGAATACTGCAGAAATTATGTTGTGTCTTTGTCCTTATCATGGGGCTTATAATGTTAGTTATGTTGACATTATGTGATGTATATACTGCTCTGTGTTTATATGTGTGTGCACTTGTGTGTGCATGTAGAGATCAGAGATTGATAGCAGAATGTCTTCCTTTATTGCTTTCTGCTTTAACTTTTTGAGATGGTTTCTCACTGAACCTGGATCTGGTTGTTTTTGCTAGACGAGCCCTTGTCTATTGAGCCCTGGGAATTTCCACCCCCACTGACCTGATGTTATATGTGCATACCTCTTTACCTTGTTTTCATGTGGATTCTAGGGATCTGAATGCAGGTTCTCTTGCCTTTTTTTTTTTTTTTAAATCAAAAAGGTCTGTAGCCAGTCAAGCCCCATCACTATTTTTTGTTTTCAGACATATTCCTTCTATGCAGATCAACCTGGTTTTGGTGGGTTTGTTTTTGTTTTTGTTTTTTTGATTTTTGAGACAGGGATTTTCCGTAGCTTTTTGGTTCCTGTCCTGGAACTAGCTCTTGTAGACCAGGTTGACCTCGAAGTCACAGAGATCTGCCTGCCTCTGCCTCCCGAGTGCTGGGATTAAAGGCGTGTGCCACAACCGCCCGGCCTTTTTTTTTTTTTTTATTATTATTATGTATACAATATTCTGTCTGTGTGTATGCCTGCAGGCCAGAAGGGGGCACCAGGCCTCATCACAGATGGTTGTGAGCCACCATGGGGTTGCTGGGAATTGAACTCAGGACCTTTGGAAGAACAGGCAATGCTCTTAACCTCTGAGCCATCTCTCCAGCCCCTCAACCTGATTTTGAGCTTAAGATTCTGTCTTTGCATCTGTAGTGGGAGTTCTAACTGGTTTGATGTTAATTTATGTGAGTTCATTAAGATGGTGTTTGCAGCTGGGTGGCTTACACTTTTAATCCTAGCACTCAGGCAGAGGCAGGCAGATCTCTGTGAGTTCCAGGCCAGTCTGGTCTACAGAATGAGTTCCAGGACTGTCTGGGAATGTGTTACAGTTGTAGTGTTGCAGAGATATCCTGACTTACAGGGAAGCCAGGCTATACTTAGAGCCCCAATATGACAGCTCTGGAGGGGGGTAGAGCCCCAATAGGACGACAGCTGACAATTGGGAAGCCAGGCTACCTGAAGATAGGGTGCAGTGGGGGATGGTCTCCCTGCAGGATATTGGGATCCTGCTCTCCTGCAGAGCCAGTACAGCTGAGCTCTGCTCTGTTCACTTAAGGAAGTGTCCTAGCAGAGCTATCTGCTTCTTCTCCAGCCAAAGATGTTTCTTCTTTGCTAACACTCTGCTAAAGGGGAAGCCCCTGTAGAACTGTAGCAATCTCCTCCTGCTCTGTTGAAAAGTTGTTACTATTTTCTGATCCGCCTTGCTCAGCCCCCTTAAGGAGCGTCTTAGCAAAGTTCTTTTCTGTTCCGCCTTGCTCAGGCCCTTTAGGGAAGCTTCTCAACAAGGTTTTTCAGCTCAGTCCCATAAGAATGGTTCTTCTAGTCTGCCTAGCGAATGAAGGTCATCCAAGACTGTTTTGGGAAAGAGATTTATTTGGGAAGGAGTCCAGGAGAGTGGTGGCCCCTAACTGAAGGGGGCAGAGAGACTTATATAGGGCTTCTTAGGTGGCGGAGTTTTCCCAGAGAGACGAGGGATTGGTTAGTTTTAACCTGCTCAGGGATTGCTTAGCTTAGTTGGTCAGGGCAGAAATAGCTGTGACTTTATGGTCAAATTGTGTTTCTTTCACTAGTTCTTTTTAGCTTTTGACTCCAATCTTAGGACCAGAGCATACATATTTCTTTCAGTGGCTCTGATTCTGGGGACAAAGTGTGTTTGACACTAGTTTCAGGGTCAGGGCACGTGTCTTTAGTCCTGGGTTCAGTGATAAAGATGTTTCTTTCCCTGGTCCAGGTCTCAGATCCAGCATGTGTTTTTGTTTTTGTTTTTTTTCTGACTCTGGGCTCAGAGTCAGTGTGCTCAGTGATTGGTTGGTTTCCTGCTCCAGTTGTCTCTTTTACCTTACAAGAACAGCAAGGGACCCTGTCTGAAACAACCATAAGAAAAAAAAAAAGAGGGCAAGCGATAGATGGTGTTTGCAGAGCTTCTGAACGGA